>NC_081421.1:50937181-52337181 GCF_949786415.1 Peromyscus eremicus | reverse complement strand
AAAGCCCATGTTGGACCCAGTTTCTCTCTGTCTGCCTACAGATTAGGACATAGTTCTCAGCAACTGCTCCAGTGCCTGCCTGCATGGCACCAGGCTCCCCTCCATGATGATAATGGAATAGACCTCTGAAACTATAAGCAAGCCATCAAATAAATGCTTTCTTTCCTAGCAGTTACGTTGGTCATGGTGTCTCTTCACAACAATAGAACACTGATTAAGACAGAAGTTGGTACCAGAAGTGGGATATTGTTGTGACAGGCCTGACCATGCTACTTGTTGGAAAAATGTGGAAGATTTGGGTACTTTGGACATGAAAAGTTGTTGGATGCTTTAAGTTGTTATGGCTAAGGAAAACTCCATTTTGTGTTAGATGGCCATTCTAAATTCTCAAAAGTTCAGTTCCTGACCCCTTCCCCAGGATTGCAAAATTTCTTTGAGATAATTAATGCTTGCTCTGGATTCAGAAACCTGCTAATCACTATGTGACAGGACAGTGACAGCTACTTACTAGCTGAGGGGGAATGAAGCAGTTTCTCATTCAGTGGCCCATTTCACAGAAACAAGACAGTTGTGGTGACCACCTTAAAAACCCTTCCTCTAGACTCTTCTGTGTGGCAAGTCTTCAATTTGACTTTCAAGCTGTCATTCTGCAGGCATTGATTAACAGACTAGTTTAATAATACTTTGAATTGTGTCTATGGTCCTTTAATGGTAGATTCAAACTCCATAAGATAATGGGGCTTAATGGACCACGCTAGTAGGATCATGGAAGACAGTACTGTGGGTATTTTGAATTGGGGGAGCCAAGCTCTAGAAAGTAAGACAAGAAGAATATTAGTAAGTCGCCTAGATAATATTTTTGACACATTTTTGCTAAAGAATATGGCTGCTTTCTCCCCTTGTCTTAAAAATCTGCCCTAGGCTAAATCAAAGAGTTTTGTATTAAAGACATTGACAGAGTAAAGTTAAAAACAGTCTAGGATTGACCATGTCATGTGGTTATTAGTAATCACTCTTATGCATATCTATAATGAAAAAGAACAAATTAGACCAAGAGAAATAATGTGAGGAGAAGTACTAGGAAGTGTAATGGAGTGAAATCCAGTGCTCAAGCAGATGAAAAGTTTAAAGACAAGCCTGATGCTAAATAAAATAAAGGGAGTGGTGATTTCAAGACTCTACCCAGCAAAGCTTACAACTTGTGAAAAGGAATTAAAGAAAAGTTTAAGCAATGGAGGAAACTAGTAACAACAAAAATCTTGTGCAAATGCATCCGAAAAAAGGGGACAATTCTAGACCCATCAAGCAGCCTAACCTGGCAGTTTGGACATGTAATTTTAACTTTGGAGTCAAGTATAAAGGAGAGAGGTTGTGGAATCTCCCTCTGTGGCTAAGGAAAGTCACTAAGGCCAGGCTTGTGTCAAGGATGTCCCTGCCTTTAGTCCAAGAATAGCTATTGTGTGTAGCTGTGAGGTGATGCCTAGATTTTTTAAGAAACCCAAAGATGTTGTTGGAGATGCCAGAATCACAGCATACCTGCTGAAGAAAACAGCATATCAGGTATGGAAACAGCTCAAGAGAAATAAGTGTGTTGCAGTCAACAAAGCTGAAATCAGTTTGAGATCTGACAGTGTTTTGACATCAGACATGGAGATGAAGGATTTGGAGTTTGCCCTACTTGTTTTCAGTTCTGCTCTGGTTCAGTATTTCCTCACTATGCTTCCTTTTCTCCCTTTTGGAATGATAATATATATTCTGTGCCACTATATGTTAGAAGTATGTGATCTGATTTTAGATTTTGTGTGGTGTTGTAGAGATAGCCTTGATTACCCAGGAGAGACTTTGGATTTGGGATTTTAAACAATGTGGAGACTGTGATAGACTACGAGGACTTTTGAAATTGTATTAAATTCATTTTTGCAGTACAATACAGTACTAAATCCATGGGTGCCAGGAAGTAGAATATGGTGGTTTGAGTAAGAATATCCTCCATAGATTCATATATCTGAATGATTACTCACCAAAGAGTAGAACTCTTTGATAGGATTAGAAGGATTAGGGGGTGCATCCTTGTTGGAGGAAGTCTGTTACTGGGGGTTTGAGTTTGCAATAAGCTAATACAAGGCCAAATCTCTCTCTCTCTCTCTCTCTCTCTCTCTCTCTCTCTCTCTCTCTCTCTCTCTCTCTCTCTCTGCCAATGGGTCAGGATGTCGCTCTCAGCTACTGTTCCAACACCTTCCTGCATACTGCCATATTTCCCACCATGATCATAATGGACGAAACCTCTGAAACTGTAAGCAAGCCACAAATTAAATTATTTCTTTTATAGTAGTTGCCATGGTCATTGTGTCTCTTTGCAGCAATGGAATAGTGGCTAAGATAGCAGGGGGGAGTTTCTATTGTGAATAGGAGAGAAAAAATATGCAGAGCCATCTGGAAGTGTCCAAAGCAGAGTTGGAGAAAATAGTGGAGGTAGCTAGACAGTAAGAGATAGGGAATAGAAAGAAATACCAGGAATAGGAGGAAAAGCCATGGCACTGGAAGCATGAGAAAGTGAGAAGGGTTTATTGGCCCTCTGGAAATGGAGACAGTAAATCTTTTTATCCATATATTTTTACTGCAAGTGTTCATTGCAAAGAATCATTGGTCTGGTTTGAGGCCTCTGGTTTCTGCAACAATCAATGTTGGGCCCTCATTGGAACTCCTCTTGTTTATGCAGCCTTTGCCCTGAGTTTTAGAAATCCTGCAGTTTTGGATCTGCAGGATCAGTCCTTTCACATGATCCAGCAAATTACAGATGGGGTGGATGTTAGGGTGGGCCAACATATAACCCTGGTTCTGAGTTAAGAGAGACAGTTGTTTAGCTTGAACTGTTTAGGGGGCCCCTAGGCAATGGTTTCAGGATCCATCCCTGGTGCATGAGCCGACTTTTTGGAGACTATTGCCTATGGTGAGACACTTTGCTCAGCAGCCTTGGTGCAGGGAGGAGGGGCTTGGACCTGCTTCAACTGAATGTACCAGGCTCTGCTGACTCCTATTGGGAGACCTTGCCTTAGGAAGAGGTGAGAATGGGGGTGGGTTGGGGGGAGGAAGGCTGGGGGGTGAGAGAAGGGAGGACAGGAGAATCTGTAGTTGGTATGTAAAATGAATAGAAAATCTCAATTAAAAAAAGGGAGGGGAGGGTTTACTTTGTGACTCTCTGTGTCACACCACAGCTTCCATGACAAGATTTTCTCTTTGCATGTTTGTAATTGATTTTCTCCTTGTCTCTCTTTTTTTTTTCTTTCTTCTCTCAAGTTTTATTTTATTTTATTTTCGGGGTGAGGCTGCAAAGGCAGAAGGTGGATGCTAAGGCACAGGGAAATGAATGAGGTTGGGATGGAGATGCATGATGTGAAAGACACGAAGAATAAAGAAAAAGAAGGAAAAAAATAACAAAACAAACAAAGAAAAAAAAAACACACACACTACCAATAGTTTAAGAAACCCACTATCAAAGCTTAAAATGCAAAACTGAAATTAGACTTTTTAGTATATTCAAAAGTCATATAATAGAGATAGAACTTATGGAAATACAAAGCAAAGTCACTTAATTCAAAAATAATACAAAAGATAATAAAATTCCAACAAAACATGTACTATTTAAGATTTTGTTTTCAATATCCTGAAAACTTTTTAAATTGAATATTTAATATGAGACTTTATGTTTATTTGCGTGTTTGTAATTTGTTTGACTTTTTGAAATGTCCTAATTTTGGCCTGTTCAGCAGAATTCTTCCCCCAGGGACAATCCAGGCTAACTCAAAGTCTCCATAGTCCTCCTCCAGTCTCTAGAGTAGATGAAACAGAGAATATGTTCCACCATACCTAGCTCCATCTATTTTTAGAGTTCACACGTTTGCAAGTGGAATGTCTAGTCTTGTAGCATACATTTAAGGCACAAACAAAATGTACCATAGAGTCACATGTCAACTTCTTTCTCTAGGTGGTTCAGACCCAATCTTTATTGCATCCCAGTGACTTTACCTGAATGTAGACCCAGTCACTCCAGGCTTGCTTTGCTTCAGCAGCCTTCTAGTTCTCTCCCTACTTACATGTTTGTTGTTGTCTTTCTGTAACCCACACTGTCATTGGCTGGCACCCAGAATGTAGTGTTTACTCTGAAGCTGCCTATGATGGCTACAGCGGCTGTTGGTATTTCTTAAATTGGGCTCCACTTACTCAGAAAAATGCTAATTTTATGCCAATATTTAAAAAAAAGAAAATGAAAACTAAAACTTCATATTTCAACTATTAACTTAAATTTATCTCCTACTTTTACTTTAAAAACTCTCCCTTCCATTTTTATCCTGTACAACTCCTTTTAAAATTACTTATTCTATGTTTTAATCTTGCTCATTCAGATGTCTGTTTGCATGATTAAATGTATATATTACTTAATTTTTTAATTTTATCATCCTCATTATTATTATTATTATTATTATTATTATTGCTGTTGTTGTTATTACTATGTGTGTTTGTATGGGGTGAGGTGTGCTATGCTTCTATGTCAAGATTGAGAAGAAATACGTGTGGAAATAATTCTCTCTTTCTGCCTTTACTTGGTTGTAGGAGTAGGAGGGGTCCCAAGTCGGAGCTACTTGGCAGCCAGGAACTCAGTCTTCCCAAACAATTTCCCATAGGCACAAGACCTAAAGGCAATTAGGCACCATCCTGATCCAAGCTGTCAGAAAAGTGGCAGCAAACAAGAAGGAAAAAGCCCTGCTCTACTTAAACTGACAGGAAAAGCCCAGAGCATGATTGGATCAGTCAAGGAAACAGGCTGCAGCCTTCAGGGATTGGACTGTTGCCCTAGTGATGAGATTGCTGTGACAAGAGCCATTGGAGGTCTCCTGACAGAGATCTTAGCCGTGGCTGGCTACTGGTACAAAAGGTAATCAGAATGCCTCTGCAGCCACTAGAAGCTGACAGGTAAGTCCCTTTCCCCTGGAACCACAGTGGCTAGAAGCTGGACAGACCTGAGTGACAACACTCAGAGGGCCCAGTTTCCCCTATTTAAGATTATTAATTCAACGTTAATAAAGCACATCTCATTTGGAAGCTGTTTGAGGTCTGTTTGCCTCGTTCTTAGAGAGGGCATAACAGTTGGTGATAGACTAATTTACACTCCTAACTCACTGGATTTTGGGGCTAGAACTTAAGTTGCCAGGCTTGTGAGCAAATGCTTTTCCACACTGAGGCAACTCCATCTTCACAGCCTGTAGCCTGTGTGTTATAATGGGAATATGCATCTTCCCTAGTGTTTCATAGGAGAGAAACATTGTGTGAGAAATTAGCTAGAGTAAGAGTGAAACCACCCATGTGTTCAAAGACACACAGACTTGGAAGTGAGCTTGGTGGAGACTGAAGTTTGTAAAAGGAAGTACTTTTATTTTTCTTCATTCTTAAGACTGTGATGTTAAAAACAGCACACTTGGCTTCATAATATGAAATATGAAAGTTTTTCTGAAATCTTAGACATTTTCTATAAAATATGCATAAAGTATCATCTCCATCATATTTCTATCTTATAATTCATGTGTGATGTGTGTGTGTGTGCAGGAAAAAGAGACAGAGTGAGACAGAGACGAGATAGATCAATAGATGATAGATGATAGATGATAGATAGTAGATGATAGGTAGATAGATAGACAGACAGACAGATAGATACATAGATAGATAGACAGATAGATAGATAGATGATTGATAGATGATTGATAGATAGACAGATTGATGATAGATAGGTAGATAGATAGATAGATAGATAGATAGATAGATAGATAGATAGATAGACAGATGATAGACAGATAGACTTATATATCCTAGCGTGACTGGAAGCTCTCTATGTAACATAGGATAACTTCTGATCCTCTTTTTTCTACCTCCAATGTGCTAGGATGCTGGGTGTGTGCCTCCAGGCTTGGTTTCAGAGTGTATTTGCTTTCAACTCAGGCTTCATGTGTGGTTAGCACAATGTAAACAAGCTGCAACCAAGCCCAGCAATCTAAATTCCTGTTTGAGTTTGTTTTTTAAATAGTGTAGAACTGGTATACATATAATTTCTTGATAATCTTGCTTTTGTATTTTGTAGATTGAATTTCCACCATTATGCTATAAGAAATCATAATGTAAGACTAATCTAAATTATTTTTATAGGAAATGTGTTACTTAGTTGTTCATGATTTTTATGTTTTTCAGATATCTTTGTTTCTTTGTGTATCAGGGCTTTACTTGCGTGTGGGTACCTGGTGCTTGTGGAGGTCAGAAGAGGGCAATGGATCCTCTGGGACTAGAATGAGTTGGCTATTAACCACCACGAGCAAGCTGCGAACCTCTATAAGAGCAGCAAGCACTCTTAAGGGTTTAGCCATCTATCCATCACCTCATGTTTGATTCTTTATGATTATAGTGGTAGAAGAATGCTTGCTATTCATGAAAGATATTGTGGAGGATGAGGTGGAAATATTATAAGAGCCAGAAGATCAGAAAGTTTTCTGAGAGATTGTCTCCTAGAGTGTCAGAAGCTACACCCATAAAGTCTCAGCACCATGACTGCCTAAGCATGAGCCGAACAAGGAAGATACTAATATATATTCCAAAATGAAAGACAAAAAGCCCACAAGGCCTCAGTCATACACAAAGAACCAAGGAATGTTGAGAGTGTGAGAAATAGTCTTCAGGGAAGAGAACACTAGGTGGTTATCCAAGAGCAAATGTCCACTCTGAAAATATACATAAAAGTAAAATTAACTGAGCAAAGGCATATTTAGGAATATATCTCTCTATCTATATCTATATCTATATCTATATCTATATCTATATCTATATCTATATCTATATCTATATCTATATCTATATCTATATCTATATCTATATCTATCTATCTATCTGCTATACTGGGAATACTATATACTATTTGCTATACTGGGAAACCTGCATACTTCTCTGGGTTATTTTAATTGAATTAAGAAAGTAATCTATCTATCTGTCTGTCTGTCTGTCTGTCTGTCTGTCTATCTATCTATCTATCTATATGAAAGCATGTAATTACAATTAATGAAAAAATGACCATGAATTTGAAAGTGTATATGGGAGTATATGGAGTATATGGGAATATATGGGAGGGTTTAGAGGGTGGAAACTGAAAGGAGAAATGTTATAATTATAATGCCCAAATCTAGAAGTTTATGTTATTTGTCCTGATTTGGTTTGTAACATTGAATCTTACAATTTCTCCATGTGTAGCATAAAGAATAAACAAAAATGGGTTGTGAAGATAAATTGTTGTGAGCAGATAAATCTGTGAACAAACAGATAATTGTTTGTTGCTAAATGCCAGCAAATCTGTTTGAGACATTAAAGGACTCATTGTTTTGATAAGTATTTTCCCACCTGAAGGCTCTCTTTATCATAAAATGTCACTTCATTTACACATAAAATTCTATGGTCCACTTGCTGGACAGTGGTAGGATTTCTCTCTGTATACCCCCCTCTTGACTCTCAGGTGTCTCAGAATTTCTGAATTTCACGTACTGCTCCTTTCCCCTCGTCTCTTTTCCTCGAATATGACAGTCAAACAGCCGACTTATAAGTTAACAGGTCTAATGTTTGCAATGGGGAAAAAAAGATGTTATGAGCATAATGGAATTAACTATACTTAACTGAACAACAAAAGGCCCAATTTCTTCTTTGCTATCTACTATAACTACATACCAATTAATTAAATGTCTGAAGTCAAATTATGAAAATAATCTAGAATAATCTAATAAGAACTCAATTTTCCAAGAAGTTTGGACAGTATGATCTAACAGTCATATATGTGAGTTTTCAATTTTATGTTTTTGTCTTATAATGATTAATATGGTTTCTATGCTTAAATATATATATATATATATATATATATATATATATATATATATTTAAATGAGAGTTAAAAATTTGCTATACTGGGAAACCTGCATACTTCTCTGGGTTATTTTAATTTAATTAAGAAAGTAATATTAGACTTCCCAATAATAACTAATATTTTATGTTTTCTCACTCCTAACTGGTAAAAACACAGCAATATAATTTCTTACAGTAGAGTATCAAAAATATAAATAAGATCAATATTAATGATCCAGTTTAATTCTAATCAACTATCTCAATGTTAGAACTCTCTTAGAGTATTACATAGAAACTTTTCCAGCTCATTTTGCTCACAAAGTACCTCAGAATGCTTCTGCCTATCACTTGGATAATAGTCACTTTCCAGAAATGTGTCTTTGATAATCAGAGTCATATACACACCTGTTGACATAGCATTCAAGCTGTGATCAATGGACTTTTCTTTACATTGTTTTTAAGAAGATAGAGAATGGTGTAAGTAGAAAAGGCAACCGCAGGACAGGCATTGCTTTCCTCCTGGTTTTCAGTTGATTAAGTGCATACTTGAATTCAAATTTCAAGCAGTTTTAAAAAATGGGGAAATCAAACTACATAAAAGTTAGCCTCATACTTTCCTCGAACAGAAGAAATATTGATTCTACATTGGACTATTTCTTTCTATGAAGTAGAAGTCTAGACAATAGAAATAAAGATCACAAATGGAAAGTTTCCTCTAATTGGAATAAAAAAACTAAAGAAAAAATATGAAATTGAGAATTCACAAAAACTAGTAAGAGTTCTAGAAACTAACTCTGAATTTAAAGGAGATTCTGGAAATGAAGAAGACATTGATAGGTTTTTTTTTTCTTTGAGCTGTTAATGTAACTAAGGATATATTTCTGAGAAAACTAACTTTTCTGAAGCCCCCATTCTTTCACGTTCCCTCTTTTGACCTTGGTACTTCCTTCTCCAAGTGAAACAAAGTTATAATCAAAGCAGAAAAAATGCCATCCTAGTCCTCTTTAGGATGAAACCCAGATTGAAAAGATATCTCATACTTTTCTAAAAATTCCCTCTTAGAAAGATGACTTTCTGTCTCCATTTAGTATTTAAATAGAAAAGGCAAGAAAACTAATTCACATGTGGTATCTTTCCATTCAGCACACCACTCTTCTGTTCTAAAGACATGGAAATGTGAATATCCCACATTTTTTCATTGACAAGTGCACCCTGTTATATGTGTTCATGGTAATTGATTCCATGTAGCTGTTTTTTTTTGTTTATTTGTTTGTTTGTCTTGCTTTGTTTTATGTGGACCAAATCAGTGAGTCTCCACAATCCCCTTAAATACCTAAAAAACAAAATCTGTGGCCACTTTCCACTACATTTTCATGCTAAAGTTACAATTATTGTAATGTCTAATTTAGCATGATTGTGTATATAAATATAAATGATCTTTAAATGATTTTGAGTGATATTCATTTTTTTGTAAGTTTTTAAAAGGTCTTTATCTTAGTCAAGCCAAGATAAAATTCTGAAAAGTATGTCCTAAAGAAATAGAATGATAATTTAAAATCCTGCATAGTCTGTCTAGATTTTAGAAAGTTATATTAGGTTTCACAGGTGATCTTAATGTATTTCATTACATCACAAATACAATTTATCTTATTTGTTTTCTAATTTTTTGTGCTTGTATATATGTATGTGCATTCCTCGTCCAGTGAAGGCCAGAGAGTTTGATAGATCACCTGGAGCTGTAGTTACATACATGTGGTTGGAAGCTGCCACATAGGTGCTGGGAACAAATCCTGTGTCCTCTGCAAGAACATCAAGTATTGTTAACTACTGAGCCAACTCTCCAGTCTCCAATTTTGTATTGTATTTCAAACAATAACTTATCTGTGTGCCTATGGTATAAATAATAATACATTATTAGATAAAATAGCCATGAAATGGTTAACATGAAGCTACCTTTGAGTTGTCCATGCTTCTGTAAGTAATTTCTCACTGTTATTCATATAAATAAACCCAGTAAGCTTATGATTTTGCCAAGCTGACATATGCACCCTTATTACTTTCACATCACATCATAGTTTATGTGTCTTTCTTGTGTAGGTAGCTATAGCTTTGAATGTTCATGAATGTTATGTTTTGTTTCATCCAGAACACAGTGTTTTATGCCATTCTCTGTCTTTGGCTCTACAGTCATGCTACTCCCTTTCATGATGCTACATAAGCACCAGTGATACAGTTGTCCTGTTTGGGCCTGATCACACAGCAATGCTTTAGTCTCTGCATTTTGACAGGTTATGAATCTCTTATTTGATTGTTGCCCAATTAACTTGATTTCTTTTGACTTATCTATAAATTTTGATGATATGAGACTAGAATAGCTTGTTCTAGTTCTTACAAGTACAGGTCATAAGAGCAATGCAGCTGATTCCTCTTCTGAGGGGCCAGTTATAGAAAGAGGCTCCTACTTGGCATCTGCACAGAGAAAATAATACCCTAGCATGGGAGAGCACATGAAAGTGTTAACCAACAAAATTTCTTTCTTGGGCAGATTTTGTTGTTGTTTAGACCCGTGATATTTCATACAAATATACATGATTTAAATTCAAACAAAGTATAATTCCATCTTCTTATTCTTTGCTCGTCATGTCTAGCCATTTTGGCTTCTTAAAACTCCATTATATTTTCTTCTTATTATAATACGATTGTAAGTCATAGTATGGCTTGTGGTCCCCAATTTCAGACCATTCATTTCCTCATGGGAGAAATGAGGGGTGATTGCAATGGGCACCGTGTGTGTTTTCTTTCTCTTGGGTCTCATAGGTCTATGATTAGTTACTGACTATTTTCTATTTGTTTATAAGGAGATTCCTAGAGGAGAACTGGACCTATTTGTATGCACTATTTTGTTCTGATAGGCAGGATTTTGGTGAGTTACTATTCTATTTCTTAGTCTTTCTTTTGGTTTCAGAGGTCTATATGTACATTAATGGTCTGGCTTCCTACTTATCATGCAGATGTGATCATACCCTGGTTCTACAGAATTCTCAGAGATAAAAATCAGGAAGAAGTAATCAATAATACTGCCACGTTGTGATGTCACGAACCACAACAATGAGCAATATAACAAGATATTCCCAAGGGGGCATAGTGGAACTTATACCCTGGTGACAAGAGACAGCTATATAACTGGACTTACAGTCTGCTCAATAATATGGTATTTATCATTAGTACCACAAACTTTTCCAGCTACCCTTAGCGGTGAGGTCATGGAACCTAGAGGAGAACATACTATTGCCACTTTTCTAAACAAGTATAACATCTAACTGCATTCTAATTACTTACAATTAAACCTACAGGGAAGTTTAGCTCTGACTCCTCATCAAAGAAGACTCCCAATCAATGAGGCCTGCTTTTACATCAGAAACTATTACAGAAAGCTACAACTTATGAACATGCAGATAATGACTAATTATGGGCTCCCTGGTCCCAAGTGATATATCTACAATGCAACCCCTACAACTAAAGGCTCAAGGAACATCTTGGAAGAGACAATGGAAAAATTCTAAGAGCCAGAGGGCTAGGAAGTACCCCGCAAAATAATATCTTCTATATAAGGCAGGGAAGCCACATGCATGAAACATCAACAATATGACTCCTAAAGAAGACCTAAACAATAACAATACCAGTTGACAGCTCAACACTGGTAGCAGAAATATCACAAGGCCCACTTTTATGTTAAGAACGACAGGCAATTTATGATTACTAAGAATTGGAGAAAGAATTATTCTTCCTCAGGAATGTGTTCCTAATTGATTTTCTAATACTCAGTGATCAGCCCTTAAAACATATCCACACAAGCAATATTAAATTAACCTAATAAGTTTTTTGTGTATTAATTTGTTTATATGTATATATGTGGTGATATATTGTGTACCCTAATAAATAATTAAATTAAAGGGGGCCATGAGTCTGATAAATGTTGGGTACAAGAAGAATTTGAGGAAGCTTAAGGAAGGATGAACAATATAATGTACATATATAGAGAATCAAAAATAAAATATTACACTGTTCTAATTATTTTTTGATTTGCATTCTGAATGTTAACTCTGAACTCATAATTTAAGTTCTAGAATAAAAATATGGATGACTGAAAATTTATCAATAAGTCCCCTTTGCCTTCATATAATCCTTTCAGTTGTCTGCCGCATTATGACAGTTCTATCTACAGCCCTACACATTCAGTAATGTATGCTTTTTAGAAGGAATTTACTTTTCTTTGCTTTCAAAGCTCAAAATTCAAAGTAAAATCAGGTGTATAAAGTGATGAGCTTTGGAAAATAAAGAATATAACAGGCTAAGTATACTTCATTTAAATTGATTTAAATAAAAATAGATTATTTTTTAATTTAAATTGAATATTCAGGAGAAATTGTTATAATGCTCTAGAATCAATCCAATTGTGTCTTCTTCACAAGTCAGTGAGCCAGAGAAGACAGGGATTTTTTTTAAATACTTGTTCATTTGATCACAAAATATTAATACTCTTTCTTAGAATCTACCGAAGAGGCTCTCTGAAGAAAAGTTAAGTGTCTCTATATTAAGAGCTTCATAAGTATCAGTAATAGTAAGGTTTGCAAATGATTGTGTTAGAAGCCTTGGTTTCACTTCTGTATATAATTAGTTAGTTAATATCTGTTACAGTTCATTCTTAAATGTCTCCCAGTGTCTCACATGTGGAAAGTTGATTCATCAGCTAGTGTCCTTATTGGGAAGTGGTGGAAACATTAGGAACTGGGTTCTAATGGAAAAAAGGTATGCCACTGTAGCATGCCTTGGAAGGGAGTATTAGAAACCTGGCTCCTTTCTCTAGCTCCTTCTTGCCTACCAGGTATAAGTAGCCTTGCTCCAACCGGAACACCACTGTATGCAAGTAGATGGTCACTGAGTTGTTTTAGTGGCAATCTTTCATATAAAACATGTCACTGTATTTTCATTTTCCCTCAAATTGATGACTATGTGTTGAGAGTGATGGAAACAAGGTCTTGTATTTGCTCATAATTAAGTGGATAGAGTGAAATGTTTGGACAGTAAAATATGTTGTGACAAAATGGTAAGAAGTTGGTATTGCATTTGGTTAAAACATGCCATTCACTATTTGCTATAGATAAAACAAGTTACTTGTAACACAATAAACAATCTTCTTTGATAAGAAAATATAACTACAGATTTATTTCAACGATAGATTAAACATTGCACTTCTGTAATCTATTTTTATTTGAATCAGTTGTTGAAGCCTACTACCCTATTGTTGCCCATTAATTTAGTATTTCTTTTATTTAGGCATACATATAAACTTCAACCAAAATTTGGCAATAAAGAAAACTGTACTTAGAACCAATAATTCAACATTAAGCTATTAAGCTAATTATGGTTTGGATGCTTTGATGATCCATTGGTTTTTTTTTTTTTTTTTTTTAGAAATAGATGGATTCTAGAGTAATATGTTTTAGAGGCAGCTATTACAAAGTGGGCATATAAGAATTTCTAAATCTCATCTACTTTGATTTCACATTTAAAAGTCTTCCTAGCCGGGCGGTGGTGGCGCACGCCTTTAATCCCAGCACTTGGGAGGCAGAGCCAGGCGGATCTCTGTGAGTTCGAGGCCAGCCTGGGCTACCAAGTGAGTTCCAGGAAAGGCGCAAAACTACACAGAGAAACCCTGCCTCGAAAAACCAAAAAAAAAAAAAAAAAAAGTCTTCCTATTTGGAGAGATATCTCAGTGGTTAAGAGCACTTGCTGCTTTTCCTGAGAAACAATGTTGATTTCCTGCCCCCACGTGATGCCTCATAACTATCTCTCACACCAGTTCCAAGGCACCTGACACCGTCTTCTGGCTTCCATGAACATCAGGCACACACATGGTATACACACACATGAAATAAAGATAAATTTGTCTTGAAAAATCCTACTCATATTGTTTTGATTTTAATAACTTGAGAGAGAGTCTATTCAGCTTTCAGTATTGGCTATGATGCAATGTTAACTCATCTGATTTATTTTCTTACATTAACGTTTGTGAGTGATCTACTCTTGAGACACTGTAGTGGCTAATGTAGCAAGAGGACATTTGAAATATTCATAATGCAGACTGCGGTTTTGGAACTGGAGCAGAAGTACAAAAACAGCCATTGAGGTGAAAAGTCAGTACAGGCAGCATACATTTCTTTTAAGCTTCTAAAAGTACCAGTTCCATATGAGTTACAGGTAAGTAATTTGTCCAATCTCTCTCTCAGATTCCTCACCTAACTTATGAATTTGAGGCTTGCAACATCCATGGGTGCACGCATAAGAGATGATCTAAGCAGACTGCAGCCTGACATGTGGATTATTTGATTACAATATTCTCACTCATGAAGACAAGGCAAAGCAGATCTACTTCCTTGTGACATCATATGTTATTGACATATGGTAAACCTTTCCACCTTGCACCCCATGTAAGATACCTGAACATGCTATGCTTCAAGCATAGTTAGATGAAGATTAATCTTCACACATGCACAGTGACATGCACTCCCCCAGGCAATATAAATACATACATATATACACAAGTACAGACACAAAATAAATGTAACAAATAAAAGTGGCATGCCATATTAATTATTAATTTATTTTTTCTAACATAATGCCTTTAAATTGTCTATAATCCTGTGCATATATTATATGTATGCAAAATGGATAACTTAGTACTCATGTTGCTGTCATCTGAGAAATAAAGACATGATTGAAGTACATTCTGATTAATTTTGTTTGATACTTTCATACAATATTGTTTAAGTATTATAGATTTATTCACTTTTGTCCCTGTGAAGTAATTTAATGGAATTACCCCTTTATTGTCTGTTTCTATGTCCATCTATCCATCTTTCTATCAATCTATCTATCTGTCTATCTATCTATCAAATCTACCTATCATCTTGTCCTTCTCTAGAGGACAAGAAACAAAAACAAACAAACTAAAAAAAAACAAAACAAAACAAAAAACAAAAAAAAAAAAAAAACTCCCCCTCAAAAAAACACAAAAACAAAAGTAAAAACAATTACACTTTTACAAATAAGAAAGATGAGATCTTAGGGTCCAGTGTGTTCTCACAGCTAGTCAACCATGGATGTAAGGCTTCTTATGTTACTGTATTGATACTGTATCCTATACCTGAACTTCAAAATCTATCACCAATGTGTGTGTGTGTATGTGTGTGTGTGTGTGTGTGTGTGTGTGTGTGTGTGTGTGTTTTCAGGCCCACAGAAGTGATTGTACAGACTAAAGAATGATATTGTGATGTCTTCCTCATGTGTTTCTTCATCTATTTGTTTTTTTGTTGGCTTTTTTTTTAAATGTATGTGTTAGGGATCCTAACTGAGGTTCTTATGCTTATGGATTATATATCCACCAATCCATCTCCCAAGCACCATTATAGTTAATATAACATATACATCATATACATATATATATGCATATATATATATATGCACACAGAGATACAGACACACACATATTCTTTATAACTGTTTTTCTTTCAAAATAGTAACAGACTCTCTTCTGCCTAAAGACTAACCATCACTCTAGTTTTCTAAAGGAAAGGCATGGATATGTGAGGGTAGGGAGTGGGGAAGATCTGGGAGCAGTTGGGGGAGGAGAAACCATAATCAATAATATATTGTGTGGAAGAAGAATTATTTTCAATTTTTAAAGAAAAAGCAATCTGATGTTCTACAGCTTCATAATGACTGTTCTAATCATAAAGAATTTTATTCAGATGTGTAGGCCTTGAGTTTGGTTCATCTCAATTTATGTATGTATGTGTTCATGTTTGTGTGTGTATGTGTATGTTAAATAATAAAGTTTATTTTTTTTTAGGTTCTGGCTATTACAAATAATGCTGTTATGAACATAGTTGAGCAACTGTCTTTGTGATATGATTGAGCATCCTTTGGGTATATGCTCAAGATTGGTATAGCTGGGTCTTGAGGTAGATTGATTCCTAGTTTTCTGAGAAACCACCATATTGATTTCTAATGTGGCTGTACAAGTTTGTGCTCCCACCAGCAATGGAGGAGTGTTCCCCTTACTCAACATCTTATCCTACATAAGCTGTCATCAGTGTTTTTGATCTTAACCTTTCTGAGAAGTGTAAGATGGCATTTCAGAGTCATTTTGTTTTGCATATCTCTGATAGCTGAGGATATTGAACAATTTTTTAAACGTATTTCGGCCATTTGAGATTCCTCTGCTGAGAATTATCTGTTTAGATCTGTACCCATTTTTAAATTAGATTATTTGATACTTTGATGTCCAGTTTCTTAAGTTCTTTATATATTTTGTAGGTCAGCCCTCCGTTAGATGTGGGGTTGGTAAAGATCTTTTCCTATTCTGTAGGCTGCCATTTTGTCTTATACACAGTGCCCTTTGCCTTACAGAAGTTTTTCAGTTTCAAGATGTCCCATTTGTTAATTGTCAATCACAGTGTCTTTGCTACTGGTGTTATATTCAGGAAGTGGTCTCCTGTGCCAATGCATTCAAGGCTATTTCCCACTTTCTCTTCTGTCAGGTTCAGTGTAACTGGATTTATGTTGAGGTCTTTGATCCATTTGGACTTGAGTTTTCTGCATGGCAATAGATATGGTTCTATTTGCGTTATTCTACATGTTGACAACCAGTTATGCCAGTAACATTTGTTAAAGATGCTTTCTTTTTACTTTGAATAATTTTGGCTTCATTGTCATAATCAGATGTCCATGAGTGTGTGAATTTATGTCAGCATCTTCAATTCTATTCCATTGATCCATGTGTCTGTTTTTATGCCAATACCAAGCTTTTTCAAAAAATTACTATAGCTCTATAGTAGAGCTTGAAGTTAGTGAAGGTGATACCTCCGTAAGTTCCCTTATTGTACAGGGTTGTTTTAACTATCCTTAGTTTTGTTTTTTGTTTTTTTTGTTTTGTTTTCCATATGAAGTTGAGTATTGTTATTTTGAGGTCTGTGAAGAATTGTTTTGGGATTTTGATGGGGATTGCATTGAATCTGTCAATTACTTTCACTAAGATTGCCATTTTTACTATGTTAATCCTACCAATCCAAGAACATGGGAGATCTTTCCATTTTCTAATATCTTCTTCAATTTTTCCTTCAAAGACTTAAACGTTCTTGTCATACAAGTCTTTCACTTGCTTGGTTAGAGTTACCCCAAAGTATTTTATATTATTTGTGGCTACTGTAAAGGGTGATGTTTCTCTGATTTCTTTCTTGACCCATTTATCATTTGTATATAAGATAGTAGCCGGGCGGTGGTGGCGCACGCCTTTAATCCCAGCACTTGGGAGGCAGAGCCAGGCGGATCTCTGTGAGTTCGAGGCCAGCCTGGGCTACCAAGTGAGTTCCAGGAGAGGCGCAAAGCTACACAGAGAAACCCTGTCTCGAAAAACCAAAAAAAAAAAAAAAAAAAAGATGGAAAAAAAAAAAGAAAGATAGTTACTGATTTTTTTCCTTTATCTTTTATCCTGCCATGTTTCTGAAGGTGTTTATCAGCTGTAGGAATTCTCTGGTAGAATTTTTGTAGTCACTTATGTATACAAGCATATCATCTGCAAATAGTGAAAGTTTGACTTCTTCCTTTTCTGTTTGTATCCTTTTGATCTCCTTTTGATATTTTATTGCTCTAGCTGGAATTTTGAGTACTATATTGAATATGTGTGGAGAGAGTGGACAGCCTTGTCATATTCCTGATTTTAGAGGAATTGCTTTGAGTTTCTCTCCATTTAATTTGATGTTGGCTTTTGGCTTGCTATGTATTGCTTTTATTATGTTTAGACATGTTCCTTGTATCCCTAATCTCTCCAAGACTTTTATCATAAAGGAATGTTGGACTTTGTCATGGGCTTTTCAGCATCTAATGAGATGATCATTTTTTTCTTTGAGTTTGTTTATATGATAGATTATGTTTAAAGATTTTTGCATGTTGAATCATCCATGCATCTCTGGGATGAAGCCTACTTGATCATGGTGGATCAAGTAGGATGATTTTTTTTTTTTTTATGTTTTCTTGGATTCAGTTTGCCAGTATTATACTTAATATTCTAAACGTGCTTGAAGGAGATTGGTCTATAATTCTCTTTATTTGTTGCATCTTTGTGTTGTTTTGTTATCAGAGTAACTGTAGCCACCTCTAAATTGAAGAATAGATAAGGAAAATATGGTACACTTACACAATGGAGTATTACTCAGCTGTAAAAAAAAAAAAACCAGAAAACAACAACAACAAAAAAACAACAAACTCATGAAATTTGCAGGCAAGTGTTTGGATGTAGCTAAATTTCCAAATAGTTTTATTAAATAAGAAACACAGAGCCAAATATAGAGGTTAAAGCCTTAGAGATCAGGAAAATAATGATAACCACCAACCTTACCTCTCCAGCTCTGCAGCTATCAAAATGTGAGCTACTTCCAGTCTACCCAGGCCTTTATTGCCTTACTGTTCTGCCCTCTCATTGGCTCTTAGCCCAGCTACCTCATTTCCTTGTTAATGCCTGTCTGCACAGACCTCCAGGTCTCTATGGTTGGTACTGGGATTAAGGCGTGTGTCACCACTTAAACACACACACACCTGCCTGCCAAGTGATCAGATTAAGGGCGTGTGCTACCACTACCTGACTTCTATGTTTACTTAAAAATGGCTGGCCTTTTTCCCCTTGATCTCCAATCATGATTTATTTATTAGCATACGAATAAAATATCACTACATTTCAGCACAAATAAAATATAACCACATTTGGAACTAGAAAAAAATTATTCTGAATGAGGTAACTCGGAGCCAGAAAGACAAACATGGTATGTACTCACTCCTAAGTAGTTATTAGGAGTAAAATACAGGATAATCAACCTATAATCTATAGCCTCAGAGAGGCTAGATAACAAAGAGGGCCCAAAGAGGGATGCATGGATTTCCATGGGAAGGGGAAATAGAAGAGATCTACTGGTAAACTGGGAGTAATGGTTGAAGGAGGGGGAGTGGGAACTTTGAAGGAACAGATTGGGCAGACTGGGAAAAGCAAGTAGGTCACGACAGTGCACAGGGTGAGAGTTATCAAACAGACATCTTTTGCAGGGACTATTTCAAGTTTAGAGAGAAACCTGAAGCCAGAGAAACTCCTAGGAATCCACAAGGATGACCCCAGCTAAGACTAGTGGCTGGCTACTCTGCTTCTCTGATCTTTCAGCATTTACCCTGATCTATGACTTGAGGTATATTATTATTGTTATATATATTATTAAGACCAATTAGAATTCATGCTACATAAATATTTATATATAAATATGTTAATATATGTATATATATAAATTTATACTACAGATCATTTCAACATTTTCCAACATATAAAATGATAGAAAATTATTAAAATAAAAATGATATTTTCTCAATTAATTTTTTTCTATGGTCATTTATTGATTCACATGCTACTATGTTATCTAATATTGTTTTCAAATTAACATATCTCTTCATATCTCCTCCCCTCCCCTTTCACTTATTAAGTTGTTTTTTATCTTTGTTTCTCTTATGATTTTGTTCTGTTCTATCATAAATTGATGTGATATTATCATGGCAGAGATGCAGAGAAGGATGCTCTATTGACAAAGAGGGAGTCTGCATGAGACTGAACTAAGCCCTCTACATATATGTGACAGTTGTGTAGCTTGGTCTACTTCTAAGACTTCTAACTATGGAAGCAGGGTCTGTCCCTAATTCTTTGGCTGCTGCTTCAGAACCTATTCCACACATTTGATTGCCTTCCTCAGCCTAAATATATGGAGATGTGCTTAGTTTTACTGCAACTTAACGTGCTGTGGTTTGTTGTACACCTGGAAGGCCTGACCCTTTCTGAAATAGAGGAGGAGAGGTTTTGGGGGGTACAGGGGGAGGGCAATGGGAGAAGGGAGGGGAAACTGTGGTCAGGATGTAAAATTAATTAATTAAATCAAATAGAAAAAAGGAATCTCCTAAGCATCTCTGATGCTACTTCATTTTGGATTTTCTTTTTCAGAAATAAATGTAAACATGTGTTTGGAAATTTTATTTACTATGTAGCAGAAAAATTTTGTCAGTTCCCCATAATACATTTTTTTAAATTATTGGCCCAGTTAATAGGAATATAAATAGGATTTAACTTATAATTCAGTGTCATTAACCAACCAATATTGTCCAACATGTTTTTTCATTTGAACAAAGTTAACTTTTTGCTAATAACATCACTTGGGGCCTTTGTGACGTTTCCAACCCTTGCGGACCCTCTTTTCTTCTATCATAGATAGTCTTCAACTAATTGATGTAAAGACAGTAAATATTTTATGGACAAATAAACCAAGATTTCAAGTAAAATGTTCCCAAGGCTAGTCATCTTCTATGAGGGAGATAGCATGGGCCACGTGTAGATGTAACCAACCGTCTTATTAAATAAGAAACACAGAGCCGATTCAGAGAAGAAAGCCAAGAGGTCAGAACTAAGAGCCTTACCCTTCCTGCTTCAGCTATCCTGCTTCAGCCAAGAGAGCTCTCCGAAAAAGAGGCCTACTTCCTGTGTGTATGTCTTTAAATAGTCTAGATGTTCTGCCTTCTCATTGGTTGTAAACTAAACACGTGACTGCCTTGTCATTGCCTGTATGTACCGCCCTCCAGGTCCTTAAAGGCGTGCGCCACCACCGCCACGCACTTGCTATGGCTCTATAACTCTGACCCCCAGGCAACTTTATTTATTAACATACAATTAAAATCACATTTCAGTACAAGTAAAATACCACCACATTTCCCCTTTTCTATTTTAATAAAAAGGAAAAAAAAGAAAAAGGTTATAACTAACAAAAGAAAAACTATATACAAAAGTACAATAACTATATACAATATATACAAATAATAAATGTCTAAACAATGTCTAGTCCATTTGTATTTGACAAATTCAGAGATGATAATTTCATTATCCTATTTTGTTAAGTCCAAAATGTATCTAATTCACTTTCTATCCTAATTAATCTTCAACTAACTAACCTTCAACTATAACTAACTAATCTTCAACTCCCTCAGAGACCCAAGAAGGAAATAATATTAGCTAACAAAAATAAAAACAGAAAGTGCATGCAAGCAACTTCCAAAAAATTTGTGAGTTGACAGAAACAGCCAACTGCCTGGACAGTCACCTGAGGTTTCTCCGCAATGCTGGGGCATCATCTTCAGCCTATATAGGCTTAGCATATCTGACAGACTCATTTGTGAAGTAGGATGTACACAAGGTCAACAGTTCAACCTCACATTGGGTGAGAGCAGTCCATGCACCAGAAACACCTGAATTCCACTAATGTCATGTCATGATTCAGGATTTTAAATTCTAGAAAATGTTGATGGTTTTTTAGTTCAGCTCTCCATTCTTCTTGGCTGTGTACATATGGCTTCATCTCAGCATCCCGTTCTTCTCTACATCTCTCTATCAAATGCCAGTCTACTATTGAGAGGCGTGAGCTTAGTTACTCTTCAAGAATAACTGTTTCAGCTGCTGTTCCATAGCACATCAGAAGCCATCGGCCCACTGCCTGTTCAGCTGCCTTCGAAGAAAAGGGCACTGTACCTTTTCCGAGTTGCGAAGGCCACGTCAGGGATGGTGCCATATTGTCCTGGCCTCAGAAGATGCCTTTTGATAAAGCCATAACCACGCTTGTTTAGGCAAGAACCAGTAGTCCTTTGTTTCATGTCCTGTCTGTCCATTTTGTCATCAGTTGATTCGAGGATACTTTGTTGTCCAGTGGCTAACTTTTGCCACAATGAAAGCTAACTCCATACGCAGTTTCTTCAATGCCCATATTTTCTCTGAAGTAGATTGGTACTGCCAGGTGCCGACATGTCTCATAGTCATAACAAAAAAGAAAAATTTTCTAAGTTATTAAAACATTTTAAATGCCATATTCTGTAGATCTCTGAAGGGTTTGAAGATGACCTATCTAAAATATATCTGCTCAATTTTTAAAACATATCTAATATGACTACAAGTTCTATTGTAATGTCTAACTACTAACTAGCATTTCTTTATATCCTAATGGTAATAATAACATTCAAGGATCAGAAAATTGCATTGTTAAATGAACGATATAAGTACAATTAGAAATATACATATAGCATTTTCTAACAATATCAATTTCAATATATATAATTTGTATACAATATAAAACAATCCAATCCAATGTAAAGTATTTAAAACTAGTAATTGTCTTTTTCTTCTTCTTTCTTTCTCTCTTTTTTTTTAAATAAGAACCTTAAATCTAATCTGCTTAGTCTTTTTCCTAACCCTTGACAATAACTTGTAACCAACCCCCCTAAACAATGAAAATTATCCCAGACCCAAAACACATTAAAAAGACCAAAAGACCACCCACCCCACACCACCTCTTTGGGAATGTGGGCGTCGTATTCTTAAAATTGCTTCCTGCTGGGTATGGGCGAAGTTATCTTTATCCTGAAAGAAAAATTTTAGGTTAATTGTCAAATTCTAGGAAAGGTAACTATATCCTTCATTATCCATTCTGTGTATAATGCCAAAGTTCAGGGTTTATCTCAAGTCCTTATTCAAGTAGTCTTTGAGACTGGATCATCTCAGCTAGTCATCTCAAAATTGCTCTGAGCACCTTGTAGTTCAAAGCTGATCTGTAGATGATGTTTGTCAGCTTAGTGATATTATTATTGTCCACGTGGAATTGTTGTTGTTTTGGGGCCCCAACTTCTTCCTGGAGACTTCAGCTGATGTTAGGCCTGGCCGTGAATTCCTGCAGAAAACTGATAAGAGACTCGAACACAAAGACATATATATGCAGCTAATTGAAGCTTTTTTTTTTTAGAATTAATCAGTACTCTATATGACCATTCATATCTTAGCAAAGTTTAAAATGTATATATATATTAATCTTGTAAGTTTTGATATAAAATTTATACTTTAAGAAAAGTTTAAAGAATCAGAATAGAATCAAAGAGTTGAGATTAGTAATAGAATAGTCCCTTAATTAATTTGGCTTTTCTCCTGTCTCATAGCAGAAGATGGCTCTTTTATTCTGGCATGATACAGGGAGTTTGCATTTTCCTTTTAACAACATGCTTGAGTTTAAAGAAGGAGAGAGCCATTCTCCAACTCCAAAGTCAGCTTTAAATTTTAATTGGACTGGGACTATTGGAAGACCAATAGTGTTAAATCTTTAGAGAAAAGCAGAAACAAACATTTAGGAAGACATAAAATTTTTTAGATAATATATACCCATACGCCATTTCACTCTGCTTCCTGGGATAGATGATTTGTCCCTTTTCTTCAGTTGTCTTATTTGTCCAGTGTTCTTCAGATTCCTTAACCTTCATTCTCCTAAAAGACAAGAACAAAAACCTTTCCCCAAGACTAATTTTGGGAATGTTCCTTTTTGGCAAGTTATTATCTGATTAAATGAAAAGACATGTGTTACTGGTATAAGTTAGTTTAAATTGGATGTTCATGTTGATTGATGAGCTATCACCTCCTCTAATTAAGAGGTTTCTCTTGTTCAAATCGAACCTTTATCAATTTTGATGGTACCCACAACTTATCTTCTCCTGTAGAAACAAAAGCAAAACCTCGTCCCCAATGTAACACATACCCTGGTTTCCATTCTGAGGTCAGCACATCCTTAAAATATATAGGCTGATTTAATTCTGTAGTTTTTTCTATTATCCAATGTCTCTCTGCAGCTGTTGTTCCTTTCTCATTGACATTAAGAAAATTCAAAGTTAATACAGCATTATGCAATCTATTTCTGGGGGTTTTTGTTGCCCCTTTCTGTTTATTTAGCATATCCTTTAGAGTTCTGTTTGATCTTTCTATAACTGCTTGACCTGTAGGATTATGTGGTATGCCTGTAATATGCTTTATATTGTAATAAGCAAAAAACTGTTTCATTTTAACAGAGACATATGATGGAGCATTGTCAGTTTTGATTTGTGCAGGTATACCCATGATGGCCATAACTTCTAGCAAATGAGTGATTACAGAATCAGCTTTTTCAGAACTCAAAGCAGTTGCCCACTGAAATCCTGAATAAGTATCGATAGTGTGGTGTACATATTTCAGTTTTCCAAATTCTGCAAAGTGAAACACGTCCATCTGCCAGATTTCATTCCTTTGAGTACCCTTTGGGTTACATCCTGCTGGTAATGGCGTTTGATTGTAGAAGGAACAAGTAGGACATTTCTTTACTATTTCTTTGGCTTGTTGCCAGGTTATGGAAAAATCCTTTTTTAAACCTTTACTATTGACATGATGTTTTTTATGACATTCTGAGGCCTCCAGCACATTTCCTATTAATAACTTATCAATCTCATCATTGCCTTGTGCTAGAGGGCCTGGCAGACCAGTATGGGATCGAATGTGAGTTATATATAAAGGATGACTCCTTTTCCTGATTGTATCTTGTAATTGAATAAATAATGAAGTTAATTCTGAAGCATCAGGGATAAATTCTGCAGTCTCAATATGTAATACTACTCTTTCAGCATACTGAGAGTCAGTTACTATGTTGAGAGGTTCTGAAAAATCCATTAATACCAACAGAATAGCATATAATTCTGATTTTTGAACTGAATTATAAGGACTTTGAACCACTTTACTTAAATTTTCTGATTTGTAACCTGCCTTTCCTTGTTTGTTGGCATCTGTATAAAATGTACAAACTCCAGATATGGGCTTTACCCATACAATTCGAGGCAAGACCCAATCAGCTCTCTTTATAAGATCAATTCTATCGCTTTTGGGATATTTGCTGTTAATTTCTCCCAAAAAAATTACTGCAAGCTCTTTGCCAAGGTTCACTTTCTGTCCATAATTTTTCAATGTCCTCCTTAGTTAAAGGTACGACAATTTCTGCTGGGTCTATTCCTGCTAATTGACGAAGTCTCAATTTTCCTTTCCAAATCAAGTCAGAGATTTTTTCCACATAAGTTTTTAATTTTTTGTTTGGTTTATTTGGTAAAATTATCCATTCTAATATAATATCTTCCCTCTGCATTAATATTCCTGTAGGAGAATGCCTAGAAGGTAAAATAACCAAAATGCAATCCAGCTTTGGATCAATACGATCCATGTGCCCTTCATGTACTTTCTTTTCTACCAAGGCCAATTCTTTCTCAGCTTCAGGTGATAACTCTCTTGGACTATTTAGGTCCTTGTCACCTTCTAAGGTTTTGAACAAATTATGCAGTTCATCATTTTTTTACCCCAACAATAGTTCGTAGATGAGAAATATTTCCAAATAATCTTTGAAAGTCGTTAAGAGTCTGTAGTCTATCTCTCCTAATTTGCACCTTTTGGGGTCTAATTTTTTGTAGCTCTATTTTATATCCTAAATAATTAATAGAATCTCCTCTTTGTATCTTTTCAGGAGCAATTTGTAATCCCCAGCAAGGCAAAATTTTCTTTACGTCTTCAAATATTCTTTCTAAAGTATCTGCATTTGAGTCAGCTAGTAAAATATCATCCATATAATGATAAATTATAGATTCAGGAAATTTTTTACGTATCACTTCCAATGGCTGTTGTACAAAATATTGGCACAGAGTTGGGCTATTCAACATTCCCTGTGGGAGGACCCTCCATTGAAATCTTTTAACCGGTTGAGAATTATTATAAGTAGGCACTGTGAAAGCAAATCTTTCTCTGTCTTTTTCTTGTAACGGTATTGAAAAGAAACAGTCTTTTAAATCAATAACTATGAGAGGCCATCCTTTTGGTAACAGAGTAGGCAGAGGAATTCCAGATTGTAGAGAGCCCATTGGCTGAATTACTTTGTTAATTGCTCTAAGGTCTGTTACCATTCTCCATTTACCAGATTTCTTTTTAATAACAATTACAGGAGAATTCCAAGGGCTGGTTGATTCCTCAATATGCTGAGCATTTAACTGTTCTTCTACCAGCTCTTCTAAAGCCTGGAGTTTCTCTGTTGTTAAAGGCCATTGCTGGACCCATACAGGCTTGTCTGTTAACCATTTTAAAGGTAGAGCTGTTGGTGTCTTTGGAAGATCATCAGTTGTTGTGCCCTGTTCTTGTATAATATGGATGGCTGGTGACCACTCAGAATAATGCCTTCTAATATTTCTCTCAGAAACATGTGCTAATTTATGACCCCCAGGCAACTTTATTTATTAACATACAATTAAAATCACATTTCAGTACAAGTAAAATACCACCACAGCCACGCTGTCACAGAGCAGCACGGACCACGCTGTCACAGAGCAGCACAGGCCACGCTGTCACAGAGCAGCACGGGCCACGCTGTCACAGAGCAGCACGGGCCACGCTGTCACAGAGCAGCAGGGCCACGCTGTCACAGAGCAGCACGGGCCACGCTGTCACAGAGCAGCACGGGCCACGCTGTCACAGAGCAGCACGGGCCACGCTGTCACAGAGCAGCACGGGCCACGCTGTCACAGAGCAGCACGGGCCACGCTGTCACAGAGCAGCACGGGCCACGCTGTCACAGAGCAGCACGGGCCACGCTGTCACAGAGCAGCACGGGCCACGCTGTCACAGAGCAGCATGGTCTCTACTCCCACCCTCAGCCTCCCTGTGCAACCATCATAGTTAAAGGTAAAGTACTGCATTAAACAAAGAGTTGCTGCTTTCAATGTAAGGAGTATTACTGTTATACTGTCACTGTCTTTTAATGGTATTAGCTTGACCAAAGTCATGATTCTTTGCATTTTGTGATTTCCATGAGTGGGAATATCATTCTTTCACTGAAAAAGAAATTATTTAAAAGTAGTATTATTACAGTTCCAGAATAAATAAGAAGGCAAAAGGGAATCAACAAAATTGCCTAAAAGAACACTTGTTTAAAGAACTATGAGGTATGAATTTTTGTCTTGAAACTGAATTTCAATTTATCTGAAAATAAGTTCTTTTTGAAAAATAAAAAGTGGTTGAAACAAACCAATAGTTTTTAAACTTTAATGTGCCCAGGGTTGTGTGAGAATCATTAAAATGTAAATTCTGATTTTACAGGGTTAAGTGGAGCTCTGTTCAACATTCCAATCAGTGACCAAGCCTGCACACGATGTTGATTTATGACTCATAAATTTAACTGCAAACATGAAAGTTTGCTCAGAGCTGTGAAAAATTGTTTCCCAACTGCTATTTAATGAATCCCATTCAGTTCATTGAGGAATAGTAGTAACGAGTTCCAGTTACAGTGCAAGTGTTTTTATGGAATATAATCATGTACAACTTAAAGGATAGTAAATAAAAATGTAGATAATACATGAGACCAAGGGATAAAAGCATTTATTGCTTTGAACATATAGGTCACGAAAAATAAAAAACCAATATGAACAAAACTACATGAATTATGTACATCCACACACATATAAATATATAATGTGATATGATATAAATATTATAAATATGGGACAAATAAAATTCACCATCCTAGAATCTCTTTAAACATTCAATAAATCTATTAAAACAGTTGTTCCATCTTTACCCCTCAACCTATAGTATTAATCTCCTATTTCTTCTGAGACCAATTATGAAGAACTTGGCATTTATTATCTATAGTTCTGGCTGTGCACAGCCAGAAAAGCATTTTGTCTAGACACATCAAGGGGGATCTATTTACTTTGCTTGTCAGGCTTCTGTACTTCTTGACTTATATCCTCTCCCTGCATCTTCAAAACCAGTGGTATAAGATCTTCAGGTTTGAATCTGAAGTGTTCATAACTGCTTCTGTGGTTGAATTCCTTCTCTGGAACTCTGATCCTCCTTTACACTCTTTACAAGAACTCTCATGCTAACACTGGCCACACTTCATCAGCAAGAAGAACCTCTCCATTCTTAAGGGCCCTAATTTAACATGAGCAAAGTCCCTATAATTCTATAGTACATTATGAAAAAATAGGACAGAACAACTCTTGGGGCCATTATTAACCTACTATACTTCCTGTGTCAAGCAGAACTTTGTTGAATGTTTATCATTTTGAAAGCTTTTAGCTAAAAAATTCTACCTAGTCTCAGATCTGTATTATATCTCATAATTATTGAAAAGGTTATTATATTTGCTTATTCAGCTATTTAATTGTAATGAAGTCAAGATTTTTTTAAGTAACTATTCTGTGGAAGAGTCTTGCTACACACTAAGAACTCAAAGATGAACCAAATCCACATCACATTTGATCTGACAAATAATTCCTTATCTGTTCCAGCCACCGCTCAAATTTTAGGGAAGACAAAATTTTTGTTGGAGACTTAGGGCTCCTTTTCCTATCAGGACTATGTTATGGTGGGCTAGAGAGATGGCTCAGCTATTAAAGGATAGGCTCACAATAAAAAAAATAAGAATATGCTGTGATATACTAAAATGAACAAAAATAAGATATAGGTTATATTTTTTAGATAGTAACTTACCAATGAAATTTAATTACTTTGGGATGAACAATTCTCTAAGCTGGTGACATTTAAGCTAAGAAATAGATGACATTAATGACCCAGTCATGCAAATATCATGTTTCAAGCATAGGAAATAGCTAATGAAAAAACACTTTTGGGAAAAGAGTTTGGCCTTTTTCCTCATAATGACCAAAGGTTATGAAGCATAATTTCATGTTACATATATATGTATGAATGAAGCCATGAGAAAAGCTGTGCCCCTTCCTATCTGGTGTCAAGATATCTTTCTTCCCCATATCCTCCTTCACACATACCTCTTATTGCTTTAGACTGTACAGTCTACTCATGGTGCCATCTCCCACAATAGTTCAATTTCTGTATTCACAGTCTGTAAACAATGTCAGAGTGATTTTCCCCTGAAATAATTAATCTTCTATCCACTTATCTACTCTTCAGTTGCTTTATCTCTATTTACCAGGACTCATGTAACTCATTGTTCCTGACACTGACCATCTTGTTTATGGCATATACTAACCTTTCTCCTTCCTTTATTCTCAGTATCCACTGCTAACATTGTGATTCTTTTAAAACTCGGCTTATGAAAATAGCCGTTTGTTACATATTGAATCGTGTCCTTCCAAATTCATGTGTAGAAATTCTACTCCCCAGTACTTAAGAATGTTGTGTTATTGATCAATATGGTACTAGTAGTGTTACTGGTTGAGGGAAGATCACTATTCTGTAATCCAATATGACTCTCTGTATAAAATAGGACATATGCACATAGGCATGCACATGCAGATAATCCCAGGTGAGGAGATAAACAAAGAGGACATTGTGCACATATACCATAAGAAATCTACTTCCTACCTAAGTGCCTCACCTGAGGCAGCCAGCGGCAAATAGAAAGGACACATTCACATCACATGTCTTAAAGGGAGTGAAGCATAGCTAGCACTTTGGTGCTGCCAGACATAGAAGCCACTACTAAATTCTACATCTTCACTGTTATGTGTTATCTAGCAGCTATGTGTGGATGTGCCATGGTGGGCAACTTCATCATGCATGCTCACATAGCCTGGACCTTGTAAGTGAGTTGTAGAACTGCCTGGAATTTCAACCTTGTATTTTAGAGCATCACCTGATTGCAATGAATCCAGGATGACTCTTTGTTTTCTATTTCTCAAGTTTTTCTCTTACCAGACTTTACCCCTTTACACTTACTACTAGCTTCTTTCCTTCTGGTAATGTCCTCTATAGTCAAATATCTAAGTCTTTCATTTATTTGTTAATTTTAATTCATTTTAAAATGGCACATAAAATCATACCTTTTTTGGTAACATGACGTTTCAGCACATGCATTGGGTAATGTTGAAGTCAAGGTAAACTTTTATTTTCAGAAGCATCGACTATCTTTATGATGAAAATATTAAAAAAAATTCCTCCTTTTAGTTTTTTCCTTAGGTTATATGAGATCAAACGGGTGCCACGTGTGTGCTAGAAAAGTGCAGTACAGTCGAGATACCCCTCTAGCCCGGCAGCTTATAGAAATATGCCATATGTTATCCCTGTCCATAACCACTGAGCTTCAGCAGGATACCAGAACTTCTGAATGCTACCTCACTCTCATCAAACTAGACTGTAAGTTTAACTTTTTTTAAAAAAAATCTTCTTCTGTTGCTCTCTCACAAATTCTGCTTCTGAGCTGATCCCACGTCTTGGTTTTGCTGTAGCTTTACTTAATTGCTGTGAAGAAGGGTGAGAAAAAATTGCCTAAGCCTGGATAATTTCTATTTACAGCTATTTATTTTAAGTAATAGATGGGGAGAGTAAGATTCACACATCCTATGCACACAGTCTGCTAACTTTTGACAAGTGTTTCCACCCATGTAGTCTGCACCTCTGTCGTGAGAAGAGCACTTTAAAGTATAAACCACTTCCCATGTGATACTGCTTATCCAACAATTGTCTTTTTCTGTGAGTAAACCAGTGCACCAGGTGTGTTCAGTTCCTCTGTTCAAAGAGAATGAGCCTCATCCATGCCATATGCATCTCTAACTTAGTCCATTATACGCTACATGATTTCATTGTTTGTATTAATGCATGATTTTATTCTGATTTGTGTTATCTCCTCAATTTGATACATAATTTAAAAAGCTTCCATGACTATTCTCAGTGTATAAGCTTTCTTGGGACATAGTCTCATTCACAAATGACTGGATGAAAGATTGCTGGAGAGTGGTATCAATGTTTTTTAAGCTTTATAAAAAAATGCCCATGTTTTATTTTAAAAAAAAAAAAAACCTTGAAGGATTTTTTTAAACCAGCACTGGTAATAAGAATCTCATTTTCATTGTTACTCATAAATATGAATATTAATTGTCTTCAGTGACAGCCGTGCCATTAATCTTCTGGAAAGCACAGTGTCACTAATAAAATACAGATGTAGCATGTACCACTCCTTTTCAGGATGTCCATACTATAAACTTGACATTAAATTTTAACTATTTAAGAAATTCCATGTAGAATGTTGTAGCACATCAAACCAAAACAATTTGTTTGAAAACTTCTCACCATTTGTATGGCTACAACTGTAAATATGTTCTTTCAATCAGATACCCCTCTAGCTCATTTGGTATATTTTGTTGGCTTCTCCAAAGATAAGTTCAAGTACATTATTTTCAAAATATAAACAGTGTATATGTATGTATAATACACACACACACACACACACACACACACACACATATATATATATATATATATATATATATATATATATATATATATATATATAAAACCTATGTTTATTTGTGTATGGTCAACTAATCTTTTAGGCAAAATGTGTATGTGTTTCTTAAATAGCTGAATAAAAGAACAACCGAGAAAAGCCCTTCTTTTGGTGTGTTGATGTATTCAGGTTTAGAAGTTACAGTAAAGGGGAGGCAGTTATCACTAGTGTGCACAAATGCAAGTGTGTGCAGATGCACATTCTGATGGAGTCAGATTTTGATGTTGAGGGTCTTCACAACTGGTCTCCACTTTATGCTTTGAGAAAGGCTCTTTCAGTAAACCTAGAGTTTGCTGATTCAGAGAATGACTGTATAGCACACCCCAGGGGTCATCTGTGTCAGCTTCTTTCACTCTTGGATTACAGGCATGTGTTATCACACTCAGGTTTATGTGGGTGCTTGGGCCTCCTGCTTGTGCAGCAAGCACGTGACCCATTTAGCTAGACCCTAGAACCTACAAGAAAAATATACTAATTATACAAATAGAAAGTCTTAGGACTCATTCAAAAATTAGTTTCAGCTTTTATTAACTCTTTTTTTAATCTGCAGTTCTATGAAATGCTAATCAGATAAAATTATCATTCCAGCTCTCTCTGCATGATAGATTCAACAGATATGTCACCTGATATCTATGATCCTATTTTTATTATTTTACATACAATCAATGCTTTGGTTTTCTGTAATAGGACACTTTTTTTCTATCCCACCCAGTCCCATAGTCCCACAGCTGCTTTTAAAATAATCACTCAGAGGCTTAATATTAATTACAAACTCTTTAGTCTATGGCTCAGGCTTTATTATTAGCTAGCTATTACATCCTAAATTAACTCATTTCTATTAATCTATATATTGCCATGTGGCTGTGGCATTACCATTCTGCGGTCATATTGTTTCTTGGGCGGTTGGATTACATCTGCCCTGACTCCGCCATTTTTCTCCCTGTATCTTTGCTTGGATTTCTGCCTGACTATAACCTGTCTTGCCATAGTCTAAAGTAGCTTTTTTATTAACCAATGGTAGCAACACATATTCACAGCATACAGAAAGATCATCCCACAACAATTTTCAGATGGATATTTGCTATATGTTAATAAGTTAATTATGGGATATAACATCTATTCTCATCTTTTCTCTGTATTTTATTTGCATTAAATTTCTTATGTGTCAATACTGGAAACCCAGAATGTTTTTTTTTTCTTTGAATTATATGTATATCAGAGCTCCTGTTGAGCTCCTCAGTTCAAACATTATATAGAAGTTGCTCCTATTTTTTTTGTATTCTATTTAACAATTAAATGAAGTGGCTTAAGGTCCCTTCTAACTGCTTTATATGTAATGACTTTTTTAATTAATTTATTTTTTAATTCATTTTTTTATACCAGTCATAGGTCCCCCTCCCTCCTTACTTCCCCCAACCCACTCCCATAGACCCCTCAGAAAGGGTAAGGTCTCCCTTGGGGAGTCAACAAAATCTGGCAAATTCAGTTGAGGCAGGACCAAGCACTTCCCCCGACAAGTCAAGACTGAGCAAGTCTTCCCACCACATGGAATGGTGTCCAAAAAGCCAGCTTATGCACCAAGGATAGATCCTGGTCCAACTGCCAGCGGTTTCACAAACAGACCAGGCTTCAAAACTGTCACCCACATGCAGAGGTCCTAATTCAGTCCTATGCAGGCTCCACAGCTGACAATCTAGAGTCCATGAGCTCCCACAAGTTTGAGTCATCTGCCTCATACTGGTGGGTTTCCCCATCATGATCTTGATCCCCCCCCCCCTTTGATCGTATAATCCCTCTTCCCTCTCTTCAGCTGGACTCCTGTAGCTCAGTCTGGGGCTTAGATGTGGGTCTCTGCAATTGCTTCCATCAATTACTAGATGAGGGATGCATGGATAGCCCTGGGAAGGGGAAAGAGATAAGATCTGGGGAAACTTGGAGTGGGGGTGGGGTGGTAAAGGGAAGAACATGAGGGAAAGAGATGGTCATGTTGGTGGAGGGATGGAGTGGGAGAGCAATGAAAGAGACATCTTAATAAAAGGAGCAATTACAGAGCTAAGGGAGAAATATGATGCTAGAGATATTCCCAGGAATCCACAAGGATTACTCCAGTTTATGGGTGATGGCGTTCTGTATACTGTGAATATGTGTTGCTCTGAATGGTTGATAAATAAAGCTGTTTGGCCAATGGTGAGGCAGAATAACATTAGGCAGGACATTCTAAAGAGAGAGAGAGAGAGAGAGAGAGAGAGAGAGAGAGAGAGAGAGAGAGAGAGAGAGAGCAGAGGAGACACTGCTAGCTGTCCCTAAAAGAAGCAAGATGTAAAGTATCGGTAAACCACAAGCCACATGGCAAAGTGTAGATTTATAGAAATGGGTTAATTTAAGATATAAGAGATAGCTAGCAAGAGTCATGCCATGGCCATAGTTTAAAAATAATATAAACCTGTGTGTGTTTATTTGGGACCAAGCAGCTATGGGACAAGGGTGGGAGAGATTCCATAGGACCAGAGAAAACTTCTGGCTACATCCAGCTAAGACCCCTAGTAATATTTGAGAGGGTGCCTGAACTGGCCTTCCCCTGTAATCTGATTGCAGAGACCCACCTACCCTAAGTGTCATCATAGAACATTTATCCAGTAATGACTTTTTAATGATAGCTTAATGGTTGCTTCTGTGCTTCATTTATCTATCTATCTATCTATCTATCTATCTATCTATCTATCTATCTATCTATCTATCTACTTATCTATCTATCTATCTATCTATCTATCTATCTATCATCTATCATCTGCCTATCTACCTATATCTGTCTATTCATCATCCATCACTTATCTAAATGACCTTTAGTCTATAAGATCTCTATCATAATTCTCAGATATTTTAACCATTTCTAGGAATCTGGTGGCCAATATTAATGAAATCTCTAGAAATGTACTAGGGAGAAACTGAGCGATACATTTCAATTTACCATGTAGTCAGTTATTTTAATTGATTCAGTTTGAAATATTTGGAATAATTTTAAATCCACTGGGATAATCATATGTATTTCTTCTTCCTGGTACCCCTTCTTACACACCTGTGTCTTTTATCCTTCTGCTTCAGCCTAGGTGTCCCTTTGAATTTCACATCTGTCTTCTATTTCCTCGCTGATGAAAGTAAATTATGATATTTGTTCTTTGAGGTTGATATATTTTAGATATCATGATAATCTGTAGCTCCACACATTTTTCTAAAATAGCATGATTTAATCCATCTTTATATGAATAAAGAATAAAACAGCATTGTGTGTGTATACTATATTTATCCATCAAATTGTTAATGGGTATAGAGGCTGATCCGATATTTTCATTTTTGTGAGCAGTGCTGCAATTAATGGATGTCTCAGTTAAAGGAAACAAAGAACCTAATTCAAATGCTTTTTTTAAAAAAATTTGGTATTTTTTGTTGTTTATTACTGATATTGCAATTTACTTACATTTCTCTCTTTGTTTTTCTCTCCAAAACCTCCCATACTTCTTCCTACACAACTTCAAATCCATGATTTCTATTTTCATTAATTGTTATTGCATTCATATAGGTATATGTCTTGAATATACATATGTATTCCTAAATGTAACCTACTGATTCCATATAATGTTACTTGTATATATGTTTACAGGGCTGGGTGTTTGGCCCCGAACAACCAATTGGTGAAATGGTGTGTCAACATCGTGCATAAAATAAAAAAAAAACTGATTTAAATCAAACATCATGATGACAGTGTTAAATATTCCATTTAATCTTCATGATAAATATAGTTAATTGGAATATAAATGACTAATTCAATGATCTTCAAACAATGGAGTATGAATCTTATGTTAAACATGAAAAATGCAAAATGTCTATGAGGCAATTAGTATGAACACTATCTAAGTTTAAATGTATACCTAAGTGATTTTCTTTGTAAATGGAAATATGTTCATATCACTCCAGGAAAATTATTTTACTATGCTGAGAAAATGGATAAGATAGTTTCTGGATACCTAGTACATTGTTGTGTGACACTGTTCCTGGGGAGATATGAACAACTGTCTACTTGCCCCCAAAAGGGAACCAAACATTGGCAGGACAAAGTAAGAATATCACCTTACTTTAAGATTTATCAGTTTTGTTAGGTTTATTAAAAAGAATATGCATGTATTAATTACAATAGCATAAATCATTCAAAGAAAGCTGTAAACAATAAAACCCACCTCAGCAGTTCTTGAAATCTGAAGGCGTGGAACAGACTGCAAAATCTGCTTGCAGCTCAACAGGTTGGAAAAATCCTTTTTAGGTAACTCAGTTGTTCTGAGACCCCTACAGGAAGCCCTGTTTGTCTGTGAGTGGCTCTCAGCAGTCCTGATTGTTTATATATGTTTGGGGACAGAGAAGCCACGTAAATCTGGATAGTTTCAATGACTTCCTGACATTATTGAGCTGTTTATTTTCTGAGGTTAACATATATATATATATATATATATATATATATATATATATATATATATTATATCACTTCAGGGTGGAATGGTTTACCTCTTCTTAGAACAACCTGCTATTCCACCTCCATTTTAACATCTGTGTTTTAATGAGCTTCCCTTCAACATAGTTTTAACCTGGGAGGAAATTGCCACACAAAATGAATATCAGTGCATATTATCAATTTGTTATTAAACATTATAAAATCATAATATACATCTATTTCAGACCTCACCTTTTTGCATTTTTACTTCTTGAACCAAAGGCACTGTTATGGCTGATATTATGCTACAATTTCATTGAACTTGTCAATATACTTTTTCCATATGCTGCAAAAAAAATACTTATTGCTCTGGAATCTTTAGCATTTGTAGACCCATTTAAAAGCACAAAGACATCAAAGTAAGTATAATTATAAAATATTTCTCAGATTTTAGAAACTGTATTTCTTTCATTCTTATATCTATTTGGACAATTATCATATTTGGGAAAGAAAATTTCATGAAAAAACTATTTGCCTAACCACAATATTGTTTTCATTTTTTAATTTTGAGTGTGTTTTAGGTGATAATCTACTAGAGTGTCAAGCTAGACTTTGATTTCCAAAACAGCTGGAAGAATACTAGTATTGTAATAACCATATTCATATGTATCATTCATAATGTTATAATTGGAATATTATGAATTTACCATAAATTTACAAAATAAATTATTTTCAGATAGTTTTGGCAATACCTTGATTGTATATATATCTCTAAACAAGTAGGAATCCAAACACATACTTTATAGATGTTTTGAGACTATCTAGAAGAAAATTTACAGGGGTAGAGTGTATTTTATTTGAAAATAATTAATTATAAGTCTGAAATCATATTTAGAATAAATTCACTCATAAAATGCATACAAAGAATGCCAGGGCATTTTCCATAACAATTTGTCTGGGAAAATATTATAAAATATTTATGTTTCATTCAATTCATTTAGTTGATAATAAAATTTTCATCTCATTAAATACAAAAGTATTAATGTTTTGTCCTATAGTTTCTATCAAGCTAACGTTAGTTTCTTTTAAGTTAATGTTCCTTAGATTTAAATCTCAAGATTATTTCTGTCAGGCATCTGTCTATCTAATTCATCATTTAACTATCTAATCTATCATCTATCATTTGCTATTCCACTGTCATTTTTATCAGTCCTATCTATCCTTTATCTGTATGCTAGATCTCTATTATCTATCACTCTGTCATCTATCTTTTCATTCACCTATCCATATCCATTTATGAGTGTTATTTTCCTCCCCACAGGACACAAAGCTGGTGTCTTAAACAGAGCCAAAGTTCACATAGACCCTGCAGTCACAGATTTGCCTTCTCCGGTCTCTTTTTCCTGATGGCTGATCTGCTTTTGCTTCTTCACACTGTTGCCCCTCTGTTCATGTGCACTTCTAGAACTTCCTTGCTTTTCTTGCTACACTAGTTTTATTAAATTAGGGCTTCACATGCAAGTTTAAATTTTAGCTTAATCATCTCTTTAGTATTGCATTCTGAGAAATTAAGGATTAGGAAATCACATACATTCAGGGGAAACCATCTCATATATAACAATACACATGAAAGTAAAACATTAGAAAGCAAAACCATGGAAAATTAGCTTATTTACTACTTCACCTCAGTGAACATTCTGTCACTGTGACAAAATACCTGAGAGAAATCAATTTAAAGAAAGAAAGGCTTATTTTTACTAGGATGATAGCAGTTTTAGCGATCTATCTGCAGCCTTCATTGCTCTGGGTCTGAGATGAGACACGATGTCATGGGGGTGACAATGACAGGAGTGGAGGTTGCTCGCTTCACTATAGCCAGGAGGCAAGCAAGAGACATAAAAGACAATGAGATAAGACACACTCTCTTAGCCGCGTCCAAGCGACATGATTTCCAAGAAGCCTCCACATCTGAATACCCCCTTAAGCTGTGATTTTTATCAATGAAGGTTAGAGCTTTCATGAATCAGTTGCCTCTATTCCTCACCCTCAACACTGCTGCCATGAGAATCAAGCCTTCAACATATTCAGAAATCATTTACCACCTGAAAGCAACCTTCCTGAAAGGTTTTTGTGACTTATAAAAATCACCATTTCTAGCTGTACTTTGCCAGTTTAGCCATTTATTAAAATCTGATAGTCTTATTGTAATTCTTCTACACTCAGTATCATAAGACACAGGAAGATTAACAAAATAGTTTCTTAGGTTGGCCACAGATACCCTATTTGGGTGAATGAAAGTCATAGAAACTTCCTTCCCAAAGTGAATATATATTTTATTCACCAATCATATATATGATTAGTAAGTAAAAAATCTGATAACATTTATTTGGTTTTTATTTATAAAGAAAACATAGTTTTCCTTGACTTACAAAATCAAGTTCATTGTCACCATTCCTACACAGTATTACTTACGTTTCTAGGTAATTTGAAAAGCCTTCTCACATTCTGTATTTTACATATTCCAAAGTACATCTCCTTGGATTTATTAATGTTGTTTCCTCTATATTGATCGCTCTGAATTTAACATGATCTATCTTTAGCTATGCTACTTGGTTATAGCAAAGAAGGACTCCCTCACACTCCTGTTAACCAGTGAGAGAAACTGCTTTCATGATGCTTTTCCACCACAGTGGATTGAGACTTCTGGTACCATTAGCTGAAATAATCTTCTTTTAGGTTTAATCAGGTGTATCTAAAAATAAGTAGTTTTTGTTCTCTACTCACTTTCTTCCACAGATTTTCAATACCTAAGAACTAATTTCATTTTGTTCACAATTTTTTCAAACACCACTATAAATGACTAAATTAGAGTCTGTCACAACATCTTTATAAAAGCTATGGTAAAAATTACTTTGTGCATCTCACTGATCTCATTGGAGGTCCTGACATTTCTGCTCTCACTGCTCATTCATATAGTTAATATTAGTCTTGCAGTGCTCCAAACTATTGAGAATTCCCAGTACCCTTTTCTCTGAAGATATTGATTAATACATAAGATAGAAATGAAAATTTCTTTTAGTGTAGTCTCTCTGGAGCAGAGACACTTCTTAAAATATTTCTTTAACATTTTTCATTTCATCACAATCTAATACCAACTCTGTATTAAATATTGGAAGTGAAGCCCCAAATAATGCACAGATATATCATGCTGGGTTGTCCTTGAACTTTCCATTGACTGTCAGTTCCATCACCTCAAATGCTACCTTGGGGAACCGTACTTGGGAAACACTCCACTACACATCTTCTTTAATTTTCAGTTTACCATTTAGATGGAGAACAGAGTCATCTCTCTAATCTAACAACAACAAAAAATCACAATGAGAAGTGGAAGGCCAAAGAGTTTAGGTATTATAGTTTCCACAGTTGATTATGGTTTATTAGAAACAGTAAAGTAGCAAAAAGTTTTACAGTTCCACAAACTTTAAAACGGATTACAGTGCATTAAGCAATTCACAGATAAATGATTTATCTTTGCAAAATACAACAGTGAGATATTTCTACAATTATTATTATATTATATTGATTTAGTATCAATTTGTGTATATCCATTAGATTGTAATGGTCTGGAAAGTAGCTTTTTTTTCCCCCTCAGGAAGTATATAGAGCAAAGAGTTTCATTATCTTATGTAGGATATAGTTGGAAGAAAAGTAAATGTGTATTCTATAGTAAGTTAGGAATAATATAAATATACTTATTATTTTTATTACTAAAACAGTTTACTTAAATAAATGTAGTTGCAAACATTTTATATTCCATTACATTCTTATGAAACGTTTTACAGCTCTGTTTTCAAAAAGCTGTTTGAACAAGGGTCTTAAAAGGGTACTCCATCTGTTTCAAGGAGAAGTTTCCTTCCTGAAGGGTGAGAATACACTTAACTGTGGTTAGAAGGCTAATTGTTTATAATGTGGTTAAGGATTATGCTGGCTCGTTAAAATAGGAGGTATAACTTATTTTCTCTTACTTGTGATGTTTCTTGTCATCAGCAGTTGGCTCAGTGTCTGTCACCTCAGGTTCACAGATCATTGCAGAAAAGGTGATTGATAAAACTGAAGCTTCAGGGAAAAACAAAGTTGATTGTTAGATTGTTTTGTTTCCTAGAAATGTCAGAGAAGTCGCACCCATGCAGTGTCATCAGTATTGCTGCTTCAACAAGACTGGGACAATGATGACACCATTAGAATTGATAACAGGGAAGAGGAAAAGCTCCTCAGGTCTTAACCCTAGACAATGAATGACAGGCAGCTAGGGAATATAGAGAATAAGGGAAATACATCCCACAACAGGTTGCCTAGTACCAATGGCAAACCACTGAATCATATAGAAACAAGCAACATTATGTAGACTGAGGAGGTTTCATTTAATATTTAGGAATATTTATCCATATCTATATGTTCTTACCTATATCAGTAGCTATATGTCTATAATTAAAGAAATCATTGATTTGAGAGAGAGTAAGATAGGGTACATAGGAGGGGTTGGAGAGAGGAAAGGAAAGAGGGATGATGTAATTAGGTTATAATAGGAAAACGTTAAAATTTATAAATTTATTCTCTTGAGACAAGATTTTTCTTTGATGTAAGTGTAATTGTTAATGTCCCCCCAGACAAGAAATAACAAGCATGTTCTTTCCACAGAAGTATATGATAGATTGGGCCATGAGTCATCTACAATTCAGAAAACTAAAAGCCTGAAAAGAGGGAATCCCATGGTCATAAGTCTCATTTCAATGCCATGAAAAGTTAAGATAAGGTCAAGGTTAAGTTGTGAAGAAGAGAACATGCCTTCCTCCCAGCAGTTTGTCCAGCTCAGTGAGCTGGAATATGCCTAGATGTGTTTGGAAAGGCTGAGTACATTTTGTTGAGTTCACTAACATAAATGCTAATATCTTCTGCAAAGTTCTGTACCTATGTCAGAATGTGTGTTTAATCTGGGTACACAAATCATCCATCACAGCAGAAAGACAGAGGAACATTAACCATGTGAATTTCACTTTTCAAACCTACTAAAATGCTCATTTTTTTTCCCTGTTAGGCATCTTGTTGCTTCCACGTAAATAAGACTGGGATCAGGTTCAGGGTTCCACATCTTAAAACTTCCAGTAATTTTTAGTCATAACTTTTATAATATATTTACTATTACTACTAGTAGTAGTACTATTAAATTATGTGTGTGAATGTTTTGCCTGCATGTATGTCTATGTGCCAAATAACATGTTTGGTGCCCAGATAGTAGAGAAGAAGGTATTGAATCACCAGAGACATACAGAGTTATAGAGAGTTGTAAAGTATTGGGATTCAAACCTGGCCTAAGTGTGGTCTGAAGGCAAAGTACTGGGATTTAAACCTGACTCTCTGGAAGAGCAATTCATGCTCTTAACCACAGAGCCAATTCTCCAGCTCCTTCTTCATTTTTTTTTTCCTGAGACAGGGTTTCTCTGTGTAGTTTTGGTGCCTGTCCTGGATCTTGCTCTGTAGACCAGGCTGGCCTTGAACTCACAGAAATCTGCCTGGCTCTGTCTCCCAACTGCTGGGATTAAAGTGATGCTCTACAACCACTTGGCTTCTTCATGTTTTTTGACACCCTTATAGATGAAGAAATTCAGATTTTTTTTGTTAGTTGCCAGCGTTTGCATGGGAAATGTTAAAACTGAATGCTGAGAAGCACTGTGCACCTTTGATATACAAAGGGATCATTTTTACTTGGATTAAGAAGACTTTAAGCAATGAAGTCTAAGAGGCTTGCAGATCTGTCAGTCTGTTCTGATCACAGGAAAAAGTACAGGATGGACAGTGTTCTCTTCTGAACTTACACCTTTAGAACAGTTCGAATGCTCGAATGCTTTTTCCCCGAGTGCAGCAGGTCGAAGGCTTTGTTAATTTGGTCGAAGGGTAGATTGTCAGTTACAAATTTGTCAACTTTTATCTTTTTGGACATATATTCAGATACCAGCTTTGGGACACTCTCTACACTCTTCCAGCCTCCAAAGGCAGTGCCTTTCCACGTGCGGCCTGTCACCAGCTGGAATGGACGGGTGGCGATTTCTTCACCAGCAGCAGCTACAGTGACCATGACACTGACTCCCCAACCTTCGTGGGCAACGCAAATAATCAATTTTTTTTAACTCTTCACATAAATAATTGCTACTCATCAAGAAATATTTTAACATAATAAAAATACTTTCTGCATTTATGTATATTAAAAAAAGAAGACTTTAAAGCTGTGGGGACACAACCACAAAGGGTTACTTGCACAGGATAAAACATTGAAAACGTTTAATCCTATGTTGAATACTAATACTCAGAACAGGTGTGTATTTTTTCTAATTCTAATTACAACATTTTTAGAATAGTGATTTTGATTAAAGATGACAGATGAAACCACAAAAGGAAAGAGACAGAAAGAATGTTGATTAGTTGGTTCAGGGTACGGCAGCTGCTACAAATGAAAGTTTCCAACAAAGTCAGAAATGTGGTTCAGGTAATCAGACTAGTGAAGATACCAGGTAGAAACTCCAGAGTCAAATGCAAAAAAGAAGAAAATCCAATCAGCTTCCTTCCCTTGCAGATTTTTTTTTTTTTTTTTTTGGTACAGTGTGTCTGACCTGAGAGGTAATATGCTTAGTTAACTTGAAGAATAATGGGAAGGCTTATTCAGACTTCCAACTGACATGAGAATCAGGGAAAATGATTAGTTTTGTAACTCTGTGAGACATCATTCTGGAGAGGAGCATGTAAGATGTGCAGGGCTGATCAAACCTTTGTCTCACAAATTTTGAACACTGTAGCATGCTTCATGCCCACGAAATTTTTCTACCTGCCATGCAATTGACAAAAAAATACTAGATAATATGTACATCTTTGATGTCTGGTCAGAGAAACAATCAAACAAAAATCACATTTGAACTGTTTCTGAAGATGGCAGAAGAACAAACCTTGGAAGAGACAGGGATTCTAAATTGTTTACTTAGCAAGGAAACTGATTTCTTTTTTTTTTTTTTTTTTTTTTTTTTTTTGGTTTTTCGAGACAGGGTTTCTCTGTGTAGCTTTGCGCCTTTCCTGGGACTCACTTTGTAGCCCAGGCTGGCCTCGAACTCACAGAGATCCACCTGGCTCTGCCTCCCAAGTGCTGGGATTAAAGGCGTGCGCCACCACCGCCCGGCGGAAACTGATTTCTTAATGCAGTGTTGGGCAGTTTGAATACTTCCTTTTGCCTAGATTCCTTGTTTGATATAGAGCAGGGAACAAATCTACTCTATCCCACGCATTTGGTAAGAACTTCTTCTCCTCATTAGCACTTTTATGTTCAAAGGACATTTGATGTCTGTGGCCACTTTTGAACACCAAGGATGGATATGAAAGAATATACTATAATACTTTGAATTCACATCAATTAAGCATCACATTTTAGATATACGTATCAATTCAAATTTGTTAAATGCCACAGATAGTACATTTTGAATGACAGAAGATAATTAGCCCTGGAAAAATTTGCCAACCTGTGATGGTAGAAATAAACAGTTATTGGAGGCTCATTTGAAAGGGTATGTGCCAATTTAAAACAGCTGCTTCTGACCAATGCCTACCCAGAGCTTCAATATTACTGTCATTTTGCCTCAGGCTGTTAGAAATTTACTGCAGATATTTTTTATGGGTGCTCTTTTTTTTTTTTTTTTTACTTTACTATTATAAATAATTACATTTACAGAAAAATATCTTTATTTATGCATCTTTCTTGGGTAACTTGACTGAGAACTTTTAACAAATCATGGCAATTAATGTTGAAGTTTCCATGTGAAAGAAGTACCAGAAAAGAACCAAGGGAGCATACCACATATTTCTTCTATAATTATGTTAGTCTAAGAGTGAAACCAAGTATAAGAAGAGGACTAAGACATACTAAATTTGAATTGAACCTTGTGTCACACTCCATGAATTTGAGACTAGCATAGTATACATAGTGATGCCTAGGACAGCCAGGGCTATATAACAAGACACTGTCTCAAAACAAAACAAACCAAAAGAAAGCAAAAGAAAATGAACCACCACATTTATTTCAGAAAATCTTTAAAAACATACAGAACTAGAAAACATTTACATAAAATAATTTTAAATCTATAGTCTCATTATTGTTGAGAAAGAATTTCATGATTTAATTTACAATCAGCAAAATAATAATTACATAAGGAAATGCTAAATAAGTTCTAAGATGGAAATGTTACACCCTGAAATGACAATTGTTAAATTATTCATAATTAAAATTTGAATTTTTCCATAGTTTAGAAGTTTAAGATTGTATCAGGATTGATCACTTTCTTTTATTAATTGATAATAATTTCTTTTCTCATACAATATATCCCAACCACAATTTCCCCTCCCTTGACTCCTCCTAACTCTCCCCATCTCCATTCTCCCCCAAATCCAATCCCTTTCTGTTTCCTCTTCAGAAAAGAGCAGGGGTCCAAAAGACAACAGTCAAACAGGAGAAAAGAAAATACAATGAGACAATGGGACTCAACATTCTGTATTAAAGGGTCCTATTGCTGTGACCCTTTAATACAGTTCCTTTTGTTGTGGCAACCCCCAACAATTAAAGTATTTTTTTTTAATTTTTATTTTGCAATACAATTCAGTTCTACATATCAGCCACAGATTCCCTTGTTCTCCCCCCTCCTCCCCCTCACCTTCCCCCCAGCCTGCCCCCATTCCAATCTCCTCCAGGGCAAAGCCTTCCCCACAGACTGAGATCAACCTGGTGGACTCAGTCCAGGTAGGTCCAGTCCCCTCCTCCCAGGCCAAGCCAAGGGACCCTGCATAGGCCCCAGGTTTCAAACAGCCGACTCATGCAATGAGCACAGGACCCAGTGCCACTGCCTGGATGCCTCCCAAACAGATCAGGCCAATCAACTGTCTCACCCACTCAGAGGGCCTGATCCAGTTGGTGACCCCTCAGCCATTGGTTCATATTTCATGTGTTTCCGTTTGTTTGGCTATTTGTCTCTGTGCTTTATCTGACCTTGGTCTCAACAATTCTCTCTCATATAAACCCTCCTCATTCTCGCTAATTGGACTCCCAGAGATCCACCTGGGGCCTAGTCATGGATCTCTGCATCCAGATCCCTCAGTAGTTTGATGAGGTTTTGTTTCTACTCTATAACTAATTCTGCTTCTGTTATGAATCACACTGTAAATATCTAATATGCAGGATGATCCTAGGTGACCCCTATGAAAGGGTTGTTTGACCCCCAAAGGGGTGGTGATCTACAGGTTGAGAACCATTGCAATAAGACATGGCAAAAGCTCTTATCTCAAGGCTGGCCAAGACAACCAACAGGAGGAAAAGAGTCTCAAGAGCAGGCAAACAAGTCAGAGATACACCCACTGCTACTTTTAGGAGTCTTCCATAAACACCACGCTAACAGTCATAACATATATAACATATATTCAAAGAGCATGGGAAATACTTATACGGGCCTCCTGAGCCCATGTGAGCCTATGTAGTTGATTTGGTGATGATTTTAGTCTTTGAGAGCCCTGCTTCATTGTTTTGGTGACTCATGCTCTCCTAGCATCCTCCATCCCCTCTGATTCCTATGGTCTTTCCTTCCCCTCTGCTTCAGTGTTCCCTGAGCTATGGGGGAAGGACAATATAGAGACTTACAATTTAGACTCTCTCTCTCAGTATAATGTCTGGCTGTGGATCTCTGTACCTGCACCTATGTATTGTTGATATGCTGCTGGAGGACATCTCTGTGATAACAACTGGATAAGACACAAATCTATGATTGTAGCAGAATATCATTAGGAATCATTTCATTGTTTTTTTTTTTTTTTTTTTTTTTTTTTGCCAGTAGTAGTGTGTAGCTGGAGTTTTCTCCATTCCTGCCCGGGTCTGCAGCCACTCAGACCCAAATAAACACATTGAATGTTTAGGAACTTTATGGCTGTTTACTCAAGCTTATTACTGACTAGCTCTTGCACTTAAATTAACCCATAATTCTTATTTATGTTTAGCTACGTGGCTTGGTACCTTTTCCCAGTTCTGCCTTCACATCTTGCTTCTCATTGTGGAGGCAGCTGGCAGCATCTCCTGACTCAGCCTTCCACTTCTCAGCATTCTCCTCTCTCTTTGTCCCGCCTATGCTTCCTGACTAGCCACTGGCCAATCAGCACTTTATTTATTAACCAATCAGAGCAACATATTCACAGCATACAGATATCCACAGCAGTGTTTTGTTCTATCCTAGGTCTCTATCTCTTGGCTAGCTAGTCTGTGGTTCCTGGCTATCCAGGCTTAGGCTCCCTCTTATGGTATGGGCCTCAATTAAACCAATTTTGGTTGGTTGCTCCCACAAGTTCTGCCCTACCATTGTCCCAGCAAAACTTGTAGGCAGGACAGATTGTGGGTGGAGAGTTTTATGGCTATGTTGATGTCCAGGTTACCCTTTCCGTAGCTTACAGAGTACCTTCTCATGCCAAAAAGACTAGAAGGTAGGGGTGAGGGCTCCAAGACTACACCAGCTTGACATCTCTACATTCAATAAACTGTGTGGATGTTGTCCTCAGTAATGAGGCCCTGCTGTCCATATCCATTGAGCAATCTTCTGTCCTAGCATCAGCCTGAGTTATTTAAGGATCTCCACAGGATCTCCTCTGCCAACAACTCAAATGAATGTAACCCAGTTCTGTCACTGGAAACCTTTCCTAGCTATGAAAGATTGCCAGTTTAAACTCAGGATCCTCCATTATTAGGAGTCTTCATTAGGGTCAACCTAATAGATTTGAAGGATTTTCCATTGCTCTTGGTTTCCACACCCCTAACCAAATACCCCCAATTCCATGTGTCTTTCCCTACACTCTTCCTCCAACACCCACCACCTAATCAATCACTCCTGTTACCATCCCCACCTACCACAAGTTCATGCCAAAATTCCTTCCCCCCCATATCCCACTTTCTTACCAAATCTCTGTGGATTATAGCTTCATTATCATTTACTGAACAACTAGTATCTACTGCTAAATGAATACATACCATATTTGTCTTTTTTGGTCTGAGTTACCTCATTCAGGAGGATTTTTTCTATTAGGATCCATATCATGATGTCCACCCTCCTCTTGGCTCAACGAGTAAAACTCAATTGTATAAATACCACAATTTTTCCTGTTATGTTTTTGTTATTGTTGTTGTTAGTGGTGCTGGTGGTGGTGGTGTGTGTGTGTGTGTGTGTGTGTGTGTCTTTTTTTTTGTTTTTTTTCTGAACCAAAATTATTATTTCCTGTGTTTTCATGTGTGTAGCTAACCTCTTTAATCTGGTGTTTTCCTTCTAGCATGTTCTTTAGAGTTGAATTTTTAGACAGGTATTGTTTAAATTAGAATGCATTTTCTCCCTCTATAGTGATGAATATTTGGCTGGCTATAGTATTCTGTGCTCATATCTGTGGTCTCTTAGAGTCTGCAGCATATCTGCCCAAGCCCTTCTGAGTTTTGGAGACTTGGTTGAAAAGGTAGATGTAATTCTAATAGATCTACCTTTCTATGTTTCTTGGTCTTTCTCCTTTGCAGCCTTTAATATTCTTTCTTTGCTATATATGTTTAGTGTTTTGCCTATTATGTGGCAAAGGGAATTTCTTCAATCTAGTTGGTGTTCTATATACTTCTTTCACTGTTATAAACATCTCCTTTAAGTTAGGAAATTTTTCTTCTATGATTTTGTTAAAAATATTTTCTGAGCAATTGAGCTGTGATTGTTCTCCTTCCTCTAGTCCTATTATTCATAAGTTTGTTTTTTCATAAAGTCTATGATATCTTGGGTGTTTTATGTCAGGAGTCTTTTAGATTTAACTTTTTCTTGGGCAAATTTAATCTTTTTTTTCTATCATATCTTCAATACCTGAGATTCTTTCTTCTATCTATTGTATTCTGTTGGTGAAACTTGCCTCTGTAATTCCTGTTTATATTCCTAAATTTTCCATTTCTATGATTCCCCCCTCACTTTCTGTTTTCTTTATTGCTTCTATTTCTATTTTCAGATCTTGAATAGTTTCATTTGTTTCCTCCAACAGTTTGTTTTTGTATTCCTGGATTTCTTTGAAAGATTTATTTATTTTCTTCAATTTATTGTTTGTGTTTTCCTGAATTTCTTTATGGGATTTATTCATTTTCTCTTTAAGGACCTTGATCATCTTCGTATAGTTGGTTTTATGGTCTTTTCCTAATGTTTCAGAAATGAAAGGATATTCAGGGCCTGCTATGATAGGATAGCTGTGCTCTGGTAGAGACATATTGCCCTAGCAATTATTGATCATATTCTTATACTAGTGTCTAAGCATCTGGATTTGAAGTGATTATAAGTCTAGGGTCTTCTTTCTGGTTTTGTCTTTGTTGGGTGTGTGTTTTATTCCTTGGTTTCTGTTTCCCCCCTGGATTTTATGGGACTTTGTTGGTTGAGTTTTGCCTATGTATCTGGCCTTCTCAGATGGTATGCTCACCACAGGAATGGTTGCTGATGTTGGAGGCCATGTAGTGGAGAGCCCAGAGGTGGGTGGTCTGATGGATCCACAGGAAGCATGGGCAGGGAGAAGGGGAAGCAGTCTCTGGTGTTCTACTGGAGCACTGAGAGTGACCCTGAGAATTGGGCCTGGGTTAACAGAGAGAGGATGTATCCACGGGCAGCCTTCTCAGGCTTCTGACAGGCATGGCCTCTGGTTGAGCAGGGTGTGTCCACCCAAGAAGGGGGCTGAGACACAGTGATGTGAAGGGACAGACAGGGGTGATTTGACTGTGGCAACCACAGGAGTTATGGATGGGAGTGGGGAAGCTTCAGCTTTTGTTTTCTTACAGAGCTGGGAGCAACCCTGAGAATTTGGTTTGCTGTAGCAGAGGGATGGGGAAGGTCTGCAGGCAGCCTACCTGATGTTCTGGAAGGCATGATCTGTCAGTATTTCTTTGTGTATCACTTGCAAATGTATATCCCCAGGTTTTCTGTGAATATCTGAGACACCTTTGCAAATTTGCATTTAATTTTATATTTATTATATATTTATGTTAAATAAGGAATATTCAGGATCAGGGACTTTCAAAAATATAATGTTCTTTATAGAAAAGCTGTCAGTAATGTTTATGGCAAAGAACTACAGTATAGGAACAGATACCATCACATAAAATAAGAATGATGTAATTAGTACATTTAGTTAGTAAAATTTATAGTACAATTGTAAGACCCATTGTGTAATGGGTCAAAGAATAGAGAATATAAACACAATCAAACTGCTTACCATTAATGAAAAGAAAATGTGAACTCTCAAGTCCACATTTTGATCTTTTCATTTTCAACAGAGGTTCAATCACATACAAAAATGGTTGTTATTTTTAGACAAAGTTTGACTATTGTACCTCAGGCTAGACTAAAAATCCGTGATCCTAGACTGGAAATTTGTGATCTTCTTGCCTCACATTCCTTACTGCTAGAATTTCTTCTATATACCACCAAAGCGCCCTGAAGTGGATAGTTTTACATAATGACTCAGCTTTGCTTTTACAAAATTTGAGGCATGATTCCTTTCTATTATAGAGACTTTTAATGAACTTAGTGTTTATACTATAAAGTTGATCTTTATGTAGACATGTGTTGTTACTTATATACACCTTTGTTCAAATTGCCTGTATAGCAATAACGATCACAGAAATCCTTATTATTTTAAACACAATTGTTTTTAAAGATTTTCTGTACTATAAAAATTAAATTAAATTATAGATTAGCTCTATCATGTTTCCATCCATGAATGGGTATTCAGCTGCTTTTCAGATAAATAAATTAGAATAAAGACATACCATTCCAATATTACCTGTAGGTAAATCTATATATTACTCAAATGTCAATCTTTTTATTTTGTGACTACAAACATTTTATGCATTACAGAAACACATAACAATATTACCATGAATATTTATTGTCTACTATCCATTCATTTATTCAGCAAATTCTGATGGACCTAATTGGGAACTAGGCATGGTTAATTGACATGTGACAAATTACTAAAGGTAAACAATGATAATTGCTGCTCTTGGTTCTTATAATCTAGCTCAGCAAGATTGCTATAATACAATAGCAAAGGACAAAGAAACTGAGGAAATGATTAGTACTGGGGCTCTTCACATCTTAAATGTCTTATCTATTTAGTCAATACTGCTGTTAGAAGACCACAGTATATCCAAGATATATCTGTCAGAGTTGAGGATGAGCAAACAGATGAATAAGTTTCAGATTATCTATTTTTTAATTGATAAGTTGCCATTATGTTTATAAGGAAAAACAGATAAAAACAAGAGCTGCATAGATTAAACAAAATAGAAATCATGATGACCACAGAGTAGCAGTGTGTTTTAGAGGAGTCTGGTGGTAATAACTACACAGAAAAATGTAAAATAAATAGATTTTTAAGTCCAAATGAAACGTATAGCCCTAAAAAATACTATGGTAAAGGAGTCTGTTATTCAAACATTAAGAAGGTATCCCATCTCAACATCCCCCAGTTGCCTATAGTTCCTTGTCTAGGGCTGAGGCTTTGGGAAAATTTTGAAATACATGGGGAAGTGTGGATGGAGGAAAGGGAAAGGGGAAGTGATGTTATTATATTATAATTGAAAATAATTTGAAAAAGAGTAAAAAGTAAAATTAATTTTATTAAAAAGACCTACATTCATGAGCACTGTATCTTTTCATTCATAGTTTGTGCATTGAAGCAGCCATTATTCACTTTACCTGTTCTATATTGACACTAGCCAAAGTACTTAGACATTTCCTATTAGCAATGACAGATTTTAATACTCATATTTAGTCAGAATTAAAAAATGCTTCAGAAATGAAATACCCATGAAGTTAGCCTTATTGTTTATCTCAGCAACAAATAAATGGACCCTCAGATGTGTACATAGAGAGACAATTCTGTTGTTTTTCATCTGATAATACTGGAAGTGGATCACCACAGTGTGCACCTGCTTAATAGTGAATCATTCACAGCTCTTACACTAAGTCATTTTCCCTTTACTATGTAGTATTTAAAGGGTCATTCATGAATTAATCCTTAGGAGGATATCTGGACCTTCCTTGGTATGTTGAGTAGAAAGCATACAGTGTTTCTGAGTATTCGATATGAATGGTCCAAATCCCCTCAAATGACAGAATGTTTTACTCTGCCCTCCTTTGAATGATTCCTTTGTTATTTCAAAGAAAATGATAGTGTAAGAATTGCTTAAGAGCAACGGTACTAAATGCATTTATTCATAATATATGAGGATTTGTCAGGCTATTGTGAATCAGTAATACTATCAAATAGAATTTATTTTTCTAGTCTCTCTTGGCTTTCCAATATGAAGAGATGGATTTTCTTATATTGTATTAATCATCGGTGATAATTGAATTTAATATCATTCCATAAGGTAACATAATATTGAAAAATCAGCAAATTAGCTACTATTATGAGGTAATGAAACTCTCTGGATGCCCGAGAAATGCTGGTTAATCTCAGAAGAACTGCTATATAAAAATAAGTTTATAAATACATTATTACTGTCCATGGTATGACACTTAACTAAGGTTGCTTCATAGGGAAATACTTAGAAATCTCTACAGAACCTCTAAGCCTGAGATCATTCAATGTGCTGTAACTTTCATAATGAAACATCATCAATAGTTTTTATAAATATCAAAATATCAAGTTTGTTGAACACACCATGAATGTGTTATAAAAGTGTGTATGTACATGTGTATGTGTGCATGCTGTGTGTGCATGTGTGCATATGTGTTTATGTGAATGTGCATGCATGTGTGTATGTGTGGGCATTCATGAGTAGGCATGAGTCTTTTAACATATTGTCCTTGAAAAGTCCATGGTTTTTCTTAAACTCATTCTTGTTTACCAAATTTAATTCATTAAAGCACAAAATTGATAGAGTGAACAGCAATCTGGCTCTATCAATGATCACTTGTGCAGTTCCAGTAAATTACCGATGTTTCGCTCTCAATTTCCTAAATCAGCTGAGATATTGATGGCGTGTTTCTCCTTGGACTTTTGCAACTATCATTTATTAATATTAATATTAAGTAATATTAACCTCTAATTATTAATGGAAATGCATTTGCCATAAGACTTAACTGTTAATAGCCATACCTCTGTTGAGTGAAATTAATTTATAAAGAGGAGAGCTTAGAGGGACCATCTGTCATACAGGTAATGAGCATGATATTAGGAACTGAGTAGGAATTCAGAAGACATAAAGCAACTTAAACTTAAGGCAAAAGACAGAACCAGAACAGCTATCTCAGCATACTCTCCCTTTTTCAAACACACGGGGTACTTTAATAAGGAATACTAGCTTTGGATTTGGGACATAAGGATTAAGTCTTACAAAGTCACATGCATGCTGCATCTGCCCACATCTGGATTACAATATTAAGTTGGAAGTTGAGTAACTTCTTGTGGTACTTCCAGTGAAAATGGACCCCATAGGCTCATGTACTTGAGTTGATGGGATCACTTGGGAATGATTACAGGGTGTGACCTTGTTGGAGAAGGTATGCCATTTGGAGACATACCTAGAGGCTTCAAAAACCCACACCATTTCCAGTTATCATTCCCTATCTGGTGCATTTGGATCAAGATATAAACTCTCAGCTACTGCTCCAGCATCACGCCTGCCTGTCTGCTGCCATGCTCACTGTCATGACAGGTATGGATGGTAACTTTGTGAAACTGTGGGCTCCCAATAAAACACTCTTTATAAATGGCCTTGATCATGGTGTCTCTCAATAGCAATAGAGATGTAAATAAAACATCTCTATACCCTGACATTTTTTTAAACCATATTTTTAGAAAATACTTTAGAGTTTTCATTTACATAGCTCTTTAGATCTTATTTCTTAACAGCTGGAAAATAAGTTGCTGAGTCACAAGCATATGCTCACATGCACACACAAATAAGTTAATAAAGATATTGATGACAGAAGGCATACATTGTTCATTTTTATTTTTATAAAATTTGTGTACCCATTCAAGTACTTTTGATTGCTTCTTACTCCCAAAAGCTAATTACTGTTTAATTGAATATTTAAACTGAACATGAATGTTCTTATGAATCTTTAATTGAGGGTTTAGATTGATCTTCAGGATTTCTGAGTTATTTTTATCTTCTTATATTTCTTTGTTATTGACTGCATTAATTATACTTAGATTATTTGTACGTAGGCTTATCAAAATTTGTTTCAAACATATGATGTGAAACAAATATACTAAGTACAGTAAGATAATTTATTGTTTGCAAATTCCTAATAAATTCTAAATCCTAAAATGAATATTAAAGCAGTTTCAAAGTCACTGTATTTCTTGGTGCTGTGTATACTATGCTTTGAAAGTTGAATACCAGTGTCTTCTTTTAATTAAAAATAAAGCAGTAGAAATCTTTATATAATGTTTGAGAAAACACCTAGATTTAGATAATTTATAAATAATTGAGACTGAAGACTAGAGGAAGCAGCTTTGAGTCTTGATTTCTACTCCTGAGCAGTTTATATTTACTGTATGTTTGATGTTTTTCCTGTTGAAACTCTTAACTCTGAAACTGAAATTATTTAGATGTATAATTGGTATAACCACATATAAAATATAAGTCCTAGGAACAGAAAAATTTAGCTTAATTAGACAAAGAATGTCACAGGGAATGTTAAATGACAATTGAATACATGCTTTATAAAAGCGAAACCTCATGATACTTCTCAATTGTTTATCCCATATGTATAACGAAGCCATTATAGTTCTTGTTTAAAAATATTAATACAAATGGATAAAACTGAATATATACACATTACATATGTGTATGTGTGTGTGTGTGCATGCGTGCGTGTATGTGTGTGTGTGTGTGTGTGTGTGTGTGTGTGTGTGTGTGTGTTCAATGCCATGTATTTTTCAGTGCTGTCGAAACTGAGCAATTCTGTGGCCATAGGCACATTTCCTTTCATCTGTTGTAAATCATAGAATAGAATTGCTTATGATTGTGCATACTCTATTGAAAACTGCCTTTGATGCACAGAACATGATTTTTTGTGTCAAGATAAAAGTCAAAATTACACAAATTTAACTTTCCATTAGGTATTTAGCAAAGATAAATAATCTCTTAAAGATTATATCTGAAGCTGTTTTAGGGAATCATAATAATAATATGTAATGTAATGTAATCTCCTTTTAAATTCTAAAATATATTCTGTTTTATATACTTATATTCTTCTGATGTGTATTTGGGTCCTTATAGTTCTCTTCCTTAAATTATTTTTCTTTGGAATAAATTTTAATGTAATCCATTTAACTATTAAAAATAAGAGGCTGATTTAATAAAATAAGTTATTTGAAAAAGTTTACATACTTGCTGTGGATTGGATAAATTTTATTTAACAATAAATTATTTGGAAAAAGTAATATTACTGTCTTAGTTCTTGGTCTATTGCTATGAAGAACCACTGTCACCAAGCCAACTCTTAAAAAATAAATAATTTAATCAGGAGCTTGATTACAGATTTAGAGGGTTAGTTCATGATCATCATGGCAGGAAATAGGTGTAATGGTGGAACAGTAGCTGTGAGATTTATAGACAACAGTGAAAGAGAGAGAGAGAGAGAGAGAGAGAGAGAGAGAGAGAGAGACAGACAGACAGACAGACAGACAGACAATGGCATGGCATGTGCTTTTTAAGCCTGAAAGCCCACCCTCAATGACACATCTCCTTCAACAAAGCCATATTACTCCAACAAGACCACTCCTCCAAGTCTTCTGAAACAATTCCATGACCAAGCATCCAAACATATGTGTCTACAGGGCATTTTAATTCAAACCACCACAGTTATTGCTAAAAATAAATAAATAAATAAATAAAAATCTGTGTTCGTGGTTGCCAGAAATGTAAATTGATATCACTGAATTTCTGAGTTATAGTTCTAATAATTGTTGTATAACTGTAGAAAGTAACTTTTAATATAAAATGTATCTTAAGATCCTCTTTCTGAAACTACCATACTCTTTGTCTGTAGCACAGGGAGATATTGATCTCAAACCTACTGGGAAATTTGCTCCCTGCTGTCTGGCTTTCATAAGGCTAGAAGTTGTCATGCAGACTATCTCAGAAGAAAACACACTAATGTTCTTACCTAGCACTCGACTATGCAAACATAACAACCTCACAGGGAGATATACCCACTGGTATAATTGTGGCATGATTTCTATGGAGATAACCAACCACTTTTTGATTGGATTTGATGCCTATTCCCTAGGATAGAATTGTGTCTCATAATAAAATCCTAGTAAAAAAGAAATCTATGGCTTGGGTGATACTAGGCCATAGGATAGAAAACACTATGGCTATTTTGGCATATAGTCATTTTGTCAAATTGCCTACTAAATGTTCATGTGCATGTCCATAAATACATGCTGCTCTGAACACTGTCAGTGGAGCTCATTTAGCAGTGGGCAACAGTTAATGTGGAGAAGCATACTTGGTCATGGCTAAGAGCCAGACCTCTGGGAAGGGTGTGATGTAACACTGCCTTACTGACATTATGTGGCTTTTGCAACAATGAGCTCACAAAAGTTACCTTCACAAGACCTGTATAACATCTAGCCAGCACAAATTCTGACATGGATGGAGGAGGAGGAGCCCACTGGATCTCACCTCTGAAGCTACTGATACTTTGTAGCTGCTGGGAAGGGATCTTCTTTTGAGTTGAGGCACTGATAGGTTGTTCATGCTCCAGCAGATGGATGGATATACTCATGCATATATAGACAGTCCTAAGGGCATTTAATGTTAAATCAATGAAAGGAAAAAGGACATGAACTTGAGAGACTAGGTCAGGGGTGGATATAGGTAAATTAGAAGGGGTGAAATGGCAGTGGTTATGATCATTGTTATATACATGGGTAATGTCATCAAATAATACAGTAACTACTTTACCTTTTTTAATATGTATTTTTTTCCTTCTCCTTTCTTCCATTTCTAGTGAAGAGAACACTTCTCTAACTCATTGACATTGGACTCATAAAATATGCTTTGGCTGGTAGATAAGCAAAGAGGCTATAGTGTGCTTGTTCCATGACATGATCTAAAGAATTCTCAAAATTTTGTGCTCACCTTTCTGCAAACTGATAACTTCTGTGTAAATAGGAAAGTTCTCCAGGAGGGGCTGCTCCTTTTGACCCTGTATAGACAGACTAGCAGAGATCCTCTGTGACCCACACATCTATGAGGAGTCTTAAAACTTCTGTCCTAAATAAACACCTTTTTAGGTGGTAGAAAATAGGATTATTATCAACTAGCATAGCATCCACATGTAAACATAGTGCAGAAAAAATTCAGTTCAAGACATTCTAAATCATCAACTGAAATACCACATTTTTTCAGACTACTTTCACAACACATTTTGTTAAATGCTAATCTTTAAAATATAAAATTGTATTATGAATGTGTAACTTCTTAAAGTTTATAATTTCATTTTGGCATTTGTTAAAACTTTCTTCTTTGAGTGAATGAATATTAAAACATATTTTTGAACCATCTGAAAATAAAATAATGTTTTAAACAAATCACTAGCTGCTAGACTAGTGGATGGTGAATAATTCTAACATACAAATTTTAGTAGCAAATTAGTAAAATTTAGAAAATATGCTTTGGGTACATTGTAGCCTTTGTCTTCCCCTCTCAGGTATTGATTTTTTGTATAAAATCACCTAAACACTGTGTGCATAATAATAACATGTCTGTTTTATGAACAAAATCAATAGTTGGGTCACATTCGGAAAAGCACAAAACTAGTGTTGCTAAGATACTATTTGAGTTTATTTGAAGTTGAAATTTCTTTTTCTTTTTATTCAGTCATTGATAAAGTTTTCTTTTTGTTTCAAATCTTGAAATTCTTGAGGGGACTTAAGAGATATCTTAATCTGAGTTTGTTGGTATTTTTTTATTTTTATCTGAAATGAAGGATTTTAAAGAAATTGAAAAGTCTGTGTGATATGCCTGTCACATTTCCATGTGTGAGGCAGCAGGAAGAGCTCAATGATCTTGAGTCCATGCAAGGACTTTTCCCTTGGAACTTCAGAAACATGTGTTAGGTTAATTTACAGACTTTGTAAGTTATAATCGCATATATGTTGCTACTGTGACATCACAAGACAGTACAAAAATCTAGAAATAATATGACTCTGGATTTTTATTTAGGAGAAGTTTAAAAATTCTCTTTCAATGTCCTGACTTGTTACAAAAATCCATGTACCTTATTTCTTTTAAATTTAGTGTTAGTAGATTGTACATTTACAAGAACTTATATTTTTCTTCAACATATTCAATTAATTGATGTATAACTATTTAATTAGTACCTTATGGCATGTTTAATGTCTATAGCATTAGTTTAATTTTTAATCTTTCTTTTTTCTTTCTGTGTTTTTCACTTGTTAATATTATTAGCTATGAGATTGTAAATTGACTTTGTCTTGTCAGGTAATCAGCTCTTCATTACTCTGTATTATTTATTTTAATATGTTCCATATTAACTTTTAATATTTCTTCAATTTTGGTGTAATCTCAGTTCATGCTTTAATTTTACATTTTGTTTTACACAATGCCTACATATAAATATGGATTTTGACACAGCGGTTTTTCCCTTTTAGTTTTACATTTTTTGCATTCTATAAGTTTCAAAATGTTGCGTTCTGTTTTTTTCTTTCTATAAAGCTAAATTCTAAATTCTAACATTCTTTATGATTTCTAGTTCTACTCCTTCAGTGTTTGGGAGTTAACTGCTTAACTTTCAGTGCTCCTGTTTGCTAGTTTCATTCCACTGTGGTCAGAAAAGTGCTTGTGGCTTCCTGTTATCTGATAATTTGGGCTTAATATTTAAATGTAATAACTTTTCAATTTTCATCTAAAAATTAAAAATGTGCCTCTCAAATGCAGTGAGAATTTTGTAGACAGATGGGTGGGTAGCATTAAAAAATCAATCTTGGTTCTGAATATATTCTGATTGGGGTATTTAAGTCATTTTTTACGTAAGTGAGTAACAAAGAAAGAACGCTTTCTAGTGACACTTTCTTTTAGAGTTCTGTTCTTCCTCATAACATTTTGTTACCTCCTCCTATTGTGCTTTATTCCTTCTTCATAGTGGCATTTTTTTCAGAGGGGGGTTCTTTCTTGTTTTATTTTGTGTGCTTTCCAGAGGTAGATTTTTTTCAATAGCAAATAATTTTTTTATTTTTTATTTTTATTTTTTGGTTTTTTGAGACAGGGTTTCTCTGTATAGCTTTGTGCTTTTCCTGGAACTCATACTGTAGCCCAGGCGGGACTCGAACTCACAGAGATCTGCCTGCCTCTGCCTCACGAGTGCTGGGATTAAAGGCGTGCACCACCACCACCTGGTGCAAAGAATTATTTAAGCTTGTTAAACACTCAGCTCTTTTCTCTTAATCCCCTCCACTGTGCATTATATATTTATTCTCTCGAGTATATATTTCATTTTATATATGTGTATGTACCTATCATTTCTATAGATATAATTGTTTATTATATTTTTTTCTCTTATAATTTCTGAATTATGCCTAAAGGGACATCATTCTGTATCTGCTCGGTGTTTACCTACACTAATGTGTTTTATGTGTTCGTGGGCATTCATGTTGCTGATTGATCAATATCTTTATCTTAATATTGATCAGTTCCCTCTGCTTGTTTCAACTAGCAGCCTTAATGGCAATAAACCTCTACAGTTTTATGTACCTGGGGATGTCTTTATTAAAATATGCTTCACCATTGAAGGAGAATTTGACTGGTTACATTATTTTGGGTTGGCACAGTTCTTTTTAAGTTTTAGAACATTGAAAATATCACCCTGCTGTCATCTGGTGTAAAGAAATTTGATAATCTTGATGCACCTTTCAATATGATGAATTGCCTTTTACTTGCTGCATTCAGAAATCAATTTTGTTTTTGATCTTGAATATTTGATTGTAGAGTCCCTCAGTCTGATTGTGTGTGTATTAACCCCAGCAAGTGACTGTGTTTCTTAAATCTGGACAGACACTGTACTTAGATTTTGGAACTTTGGGGCCATTAGTTCTAATGATCTTTCTGACTCTTTTCTTTTTCCTTTTCACCTGAACCTTGGATAATGCATTGCTTTCATCATACTGTATGTGTCTTAGACTTCCTTAATTCTTCTTTTCTCAATCTTTTATTTTTAATTCTCTGAGTAGATAATTTGAAATGAAGTTTCTTCAATTTCACCAATTCCTTCTTCTGCTTTAATCAAGTCCATTCGAATTATTCAGGGTATTTTTAATGTGTTAACATAATATAATTTAATTTCAAAATTATTTTTTTACTGTTTTTTTCTCTTTGTTTATATTCTCCTCTTCTTTAGACACAGTTCTTCAGAGTTCAAAGGACTCTGTTAACTGTTATTATTTTGACCTTTTTAGTCACGTTCGGGAGATTTTTGTGCCTTTGGGATCATTTCCCTGCTTCTTCATGTACCTTTGTTAGTATGTGTTGTACTTCATGCATTTCTAAGATAATGTGCTCTCTGAGTGTTTATGCATTGACTTCTTGCAGGAGAAGATGCCACCATCATCCTGGAGAATTGTTCTATAGTTATACTTATTCTAGGTGAAAATATGTAAATTTCCCATTTGTGAGGATTTTTCTCCTTTTCTTTTTTTTAAGATATTCGGCATTATTTTGTCTTATGATACTGTTTATGATCCTCTGGCATTTCTGGGTATGCTATATACCTCTCAGCACATTCATGCTCCAGTACCTTCAGGTATCTAGCTTTTACTAAGTCTTATCTGTACTTTGAAACAGATGAGATGAAAACTGGCTTTTCATCAAGTCCTCTGACAATTAAGAATTCTTGATATTCACTTTACTCTTGCCTTTCTTCCTGAGATGAAGCTGCTAAGCCTTAAAATTATCACAGCCTGTGACATGGTAATGGCCTAGGGCAGCAACCTGATACCTCATTCAGACTCTTACAGTATGCAGGTCCTGCCAGGGCTTAGGACAGGAGAGATAGAGACAGAAGATGTTTCGAGGTTAGTATCAAGAAACTGGAAAAATGGACATAAATATACTCTTCTTTCTCTACATGATGGAGAAGCTAGGGCATTTTTTTCTCACTTAGACCAGTTATGAACCAGAACAAAGGAAGATGGTGAACAAACATCATGAGATTCACTACCAACTTTTTATGACATTCATGTTCTATAGATATGGAGCTCAGAAACTTCCTATTTCACTGCTAGAATGCTCAATAAGGAAATTGGTCCCTATGTAGTTGATGAACTTGTGTATTAGCGGAGGATGATTTTTCTGGTACTTCTAGATGATGTGGTATAAAATCAATGGTTATTGGAGAATTAGATTTTTTTAAAGATTTTCTTATTTTATGTTGTGTGTATGACTGTTGGTTTTCATGGGTACATTGTGTTGATATCTGGTTCTCACCAAGGCCAGAAGACATGAAATTCCCTGAAACTGGAGATAGAGATCATTGTGAACTACCACATGAGTGCTGGTAATCAAACCCATGTCTCTACAAAGCAGGGAGTTCCCTGAAAACTGTCTATTCAGCCCCTTGAAATATGGTTTGTATGTTATTAAAATGCATAGCTTGCATCTCTTGCGATATCAAACAAGAAAGACAGGGAACAGGAATAGGATAGGAGAAGAGGGAGAGAGTGACAGGAGAAGAACAGGAGATAAGTGAGAGGAGGAAGAAGGGAGTGGAATAGAGAGACAGACAGAGAGACAGAGAGATACACAGAGAGAGAGAAAGACCCACAGATATTACATTTGCTCAAGAAAGGGAAACTTCTGACATCTGTGTCAGGTAGTTAGAATCTGCCATATTTTAGTTTCAGATAAAAACATCAGGGGAGATAACAGGACCTTATAAAGCTGGCAGAAAATGGCACTTTGTGTGTAGGCCCATGCATACATAGTATGTTTTTCAAAAATGTTATACTTTGAGTTGAAGATTAATAGTAGATACTTAGTTGACTCATATATTACTATTACAGTGAATTCACTAATTAGGAATACTTCAATTGTAGGTCATAAATTGTGCCAAATTCATACTTTGTTATATTTTTATTATATTTACAAATGCTAACCTAGGAATAATAAAGGAAAATAATAATATAAAATTACTAACAGATGAAAGATTATTTTTCTGTTCTAAGATTTTTGCCAACTTTTTGAACATCATGGTTGAATTCTTCTGTGTTCATTATTCTTCTTATTGAAAAACATATGCAGTGAGATGACCCCTTTTTTGGTGATTATTCTTTTTTTTTATAAAGCATTTTTTTTAATTTTTATTTTGCAATACAATTAAGTTCTACATATCAGCCACAGATTCCCTTGTTCTCCCCCCTCCCGCCCCCCTCACCTTCCCCCTAGCCCGCCCCCCATTCCAATCTCCTCCAGGGCAAAGCCTTCCCCACAGACTGAGATCAACCTGGTGGACTCAGTCCAGGTAGGTCCAGTCCCCTCCTCCCAGGCCAAGCCAAGGGACCCTGCATAGGCCCCAGGTTTCAAACAGCCAACTCATGCAATGAGCACAGGACCCGGTGCCACTGCCTGGATGCCTCCCAAACAGATCAGGCCAATCAACTGTCTCACCCATTCAGAGGGCCTGATCCAGTTGGTGACCCCTCAGCCATTGGTTCATATTTCATGTGTTTCCGTTTGTTTGGCTATTTGTCTCTGTGCTTTATCCGACCTTGGTCTCAACAATTCTCTCTCATATAAACCCTCCTCATTCTCGCTAATTGGACTCCCAGAGATCCACCTGGGGCCTAGTCATGGATCTCTGCATCCAGATCCCTCAGTAGTTGGATGAGGTTTCTAGCACGACAGTTAGGGTGTTTGGCCATCCCATCACCAGAGTAGGTCAGTTCGGACTGTCTCTCGACCATTGCCAGCAGTCTGTTGTGGGGGTATCTTTGTGGATTTCTGTGGGCCTCTCTAGCACTTTGTTTCTTCCTATTCTCATGTGGTCTTCATTGACCATGGTCTCCTATTCCTTGTTCTCCATCTCCGTTGTTGATCCAGCTGGGATCTCCCACTCACCCAAGCTCTCTTTCCCTCCACCCTCGCCCTTCACTACCCCCACTCATGTCCAGGCTGTTCATGTAGATCTCATTCCATTTCTCTGTCATTGGGCTATCCCTGTGTCTTTCTTGGGGACCTGTTTTCCAGGTAGCCTGCCTGGTGATGTGAGTAGCAGTCCAGTCATCCTTGTTCCACATCTAGTATCCTGTTATGAGTGAGTACATACCATGTTTGTCTTTCTGAGTCTGGGATACCTCACTCAGGATGATTTTTTCTAGATCCATCCATTTGTCTGCAAACCTCATGATGTCATTGTTTTTCTCTGCTGAGTAGTATTCCATTGTGTATATGTACCACATTTTGTTTATCCATTCTTCAGTTGAAGGGCATCTAGGTTGTTTCCATGTTCTGGCTATTACAAACAATGCTGATATGAACATAGCTGAACAAGTGCTCTTGTGGTGTGGTTGAACATTCCTTGGGTATATGCCCAAGAGTGGTATAGCTGGATCTTGGGGGAGATGGATTCCCAATTTTCTAAGAAATTGCCATATTGATTTCCAAAGTGGTTGTACAAGCTTGCATTCCCACCAGCAGTGGAGGAGAGTTCCCCTAGCTCCACATCCTCTCCAGCATAAGGTGTCTTCAGTGTTTTTGATCTTAGCCATTCTGACAGGCGTAAGGTGGTATCTCAGAGTTGTTTTGATTTGCATTTCCCTGATGATTAGGGATGTTGAGCAATTCCTTAATGTCTTTCAGCCATTTGAGTTTCCTCTGTTGAGAATTCTCTGTTTAGTTCTACAGCCCATTTCTTAATTGGACTGTTGGGCATTTTGATGTCTAATTTCTTGAGTTCCTTATATATTCTGGATATCAGTCCTCTGTCAGATGTGGGATTGGTGAATATCTTTTCCCATTCTGTAGGCTGTCGCTTTGCTTTGTTGACCGTATCCTTTGCCCTACAAAAGCTTCTCAGTTTCAAGAGGTCCCATGGATTGATTGTTTCTCTCAGTGTCTGTGCTACTGGTGTTCTATTTAGAAAGTGGTCTCCTATGCCAATGCATTCAAGACTATTTCCTACTTTCTCTTCTAGCAGGTTCAGAGTAGCTGGGTTTATGTTGAGGTCCTTGATCCACTTGGACTTAAGTTTTGTGCACGGTGATAGATATGGATCTATTTGCAGCCTTCTACATGTTGATATCCAGTTTTGCCAGCACCATTTGTTGAAGAAGCTTTCTTTTTTCCATTGTGCACTTTTGGCTTCTTTGTCAAAAATTATTTGTTCATAGGTGTGCGGATTAATGTCAGGGTCTTCAATTCGATTCCATTGGTCCACATGTCGGTTTTTATTCCAGTACCAAGCTGTTTTTATTACTGTAGCTCGATAGTACAGCTTGAAGTCAGGGATCGTGATGCCTCCAGAGGTTGTTTTATTGTACAGGATTCTTTTGGCTATCCTGGGTTTTTTGTTTTTCCATATGAAGTTGAGTATTATTCTTTCCAGGTCTGTGAAGAATTGTGTTGGTATTTTGATGGGGATTGCATTGAATCTGTAGATTGCTTTTGGTAAGATTGCCATTTTTACTATGTTAGTTCTGCCTATCCATGAGCATGGGAGATCTTTCCATTTTCTGACATCTTCTTCAATTTCTTTTTTCAGGGACTTAAAGTTCTTGTCATATGGGTCCTTCACTTGCTTGGTTAGTGTTACCCCAAGGTATTTTATGTCATTTGTGGCTGTAGTAAAGGGTGATGTATCTCTGATTTCCTTCTCCGCTTTTTTGTCCATTGTATATAGGAGGGCTACTGATATTTTGAGTTGATCTTGTATCCTGCTATGTTGCTGAAGGTGTTTATAAGTTGTATCACTTCCTTGGTGGAATCTTTGGGGTTGCTCAAGTATACTATCATGTCATCTGCAAATAGGGAAAGCTTGACTTCTTCCTTTCCAATTTGTATCCCCTTAATCTCCTTATGTTGTCTTATTGCTGTGGCTAGAACTTCAAGTACTATATTGAATAAGTATGGGGAGAGTGGACAGCCTTGCCTCGTTCCTGATTTTAGTGGAATTGCTTTGAGTTTCTCTCCATTTAATTTGATGCTGGCTGTTGGCTTGCTGTAAATTGCCTTTATTATGTTTAGGTATGTTCCCTGTATTCCTGATCGCTCCAAGACTTTTATCATGAAGGGGTGTTGGATTTTGTCAAATGCCTTTTCAGCATCTAGTGAGATGATCATGTGGTTTTTTTCTTTGAGTTTGTTTATATGGTGTATCACATTGACAGACTTTCGTATGTTGAACCATCCTTGCATCCCTGGAATGAATCCTACTTGATCATGGTGGATAATTGTTTTGATGTGTTCTTGGAGTCTGTTTGCCAGTATTTTATTGAGTATTTTTGCATCAATGTTCATGAGGGAGATCGGTCTGTAGTTCTCTTTCTTTGTTGTATCCTTGTTTGGTTTGGGAATCAGGGTAATTGTAGCCTCATAGAAGGAGTTTGGTAATGTTCCTTCTGTTTCTATTGTATGGAACAATTTAGAGAATATTGGTATTAACTCTTCTTTGAACATCTGGTAGAATTCTGCACTGAAACCATCTGGTCCTGGGCATTTTTTGGTTGGGAGACTTTTAATGACTGTTTCTATTTCGTTAGGGGTTATTGGACTATTTAAATAGTTTATCTGGTCTTGATTTAATTTAGGTATGTGGTACCTATCCAGAAAATTATCCATTTCTTTTAGGTTTTCCAGTTTTGTGGAATAGAGGTTTTTGAAGTATGACCTGATGATTCTCTGGATTTCCTCAATGTCTGTTGTTATGTCCCCCTTTTCATTTCTGATTTTGTTGATTTGGATGCTCTCTCTCTGTCTTTTGGTTAGTTTGGATAAGGGCTTGTCTATCTTGTTGATTTTCTCAAAGAACCAACTCTTTGTTTCATTAATTTTTTGTATTGTTCTCTTTGTTTCTATTTTATTGATTTCAGCTCTCACTTTGATAATTTCCTGGCATCTATTTTTCCTGGGAGACTTTGCTTCTTCCTGTTCTAGAACTTTCAGGTGTGCTGTTAAGTCACTAGTGTGAGATTTCTCCAGCTTATTTATGTGGGCGTTTAGTGCTATGAATTTCCCTCTTAGTACTGCTTTCATAGTGTCCCATAGGTTTGGATATGTGGTGTCTTCATTTTCGTTGATCTCTAGGAAGTCTTTAATTTCTTTCTTTATTTCTTCCTTAACCCATTGGTGATTCAGGTGGGTATTGTTCAGTTTCCATGAGATTGTAGGTTTTCTGTAGTTTTTGTTGTTGTTGAAATCCAACTTTAGACCATGGTGGTCTGATAGAACACAGGAGGTTATTCTAATTGTTTTGTATCTGTTGAGATTTGTTTTGTGACCAAGTATGTGGTCGATTTTAGAGAAGGTTCCATGGGGTGCTGAGAAGAAGGTATATTCTTTTTTGTTAGGATGGAATGTTCTGTAGATGTAGATTAAGTCCATTTGAGTCATGACATCAATTAAGTCCTTTATTTCTCTGTTAAGTTTCGATTTGGGGGATCTGTCCAGTGGTGAAAGTGGGGTGTTGAGGTCTCCCACTATTAATGTGTGGGGTTTTATATGTGATTTAAGCTTTAATAATGTTTCTTTTACATATGTGGGTGCCCTTGTGTTTGGGGCATAAATGTTCAGAATTGAGACTTCATCTTGGTGGATCTTTCCTGTGATGAGTATGTAATGCCCTTCTTGATCTCTTTTGATTGATTTTAGTTTGAAGTCTATTTTGCTGGATATCAGGATGGCTACACCCGCTTGTTTCTTAAGACCGTTTGATTGGAAAGTCTTTTCCCAGCCTTTTATTTTTAGGTAGTGTCTATCTTTGAATTTGAGATGTGTTTCTTGTATGCAGCAGAAAGATGGGTCCTGCTTTCGTATCCATTCTGAAAGCCTATGTCTTTTTATAGGTGAATTAAGTCCATTGATATTGAGGGATATTAATGTCCAGTGATTGTTCATTCCTGTTATTTTTTGGTGGTGATGTGTGTGTACTTTTCTTTGTTGGGGTTTACTGCTGTGGCTTTATCTATTGCCTGTGTTTTCGAGGGTGTATCTGACTTCCTTAGGTTGGAATTTTCCTTCTAGTGCTTTCTGTAGGGCTGGGTTTGTGGATAAATATTGTTTAAATCTGGCTTTGTCATGGAATGTCTTGTTCACTCCATCTATGATGATTGAAAGTTTTGCTGGGTATATTAGTCTAGGCTGACATCCATGGTCTCTTAGTGTCTGCATTACATCTGTCCAGGACCTTCTGGCTTTCAAAGTCTCCATTGAGAAATCGGGTGTTATTCTGATAGGTTTGCCTTTATATGTCACTTGGCCTTTTTCCTTTGCTGCTCTTAATATTCTTTCTTTATTCTGTACGTTTAATTGTTTAATTATTATGTGGCGAGGGGACTTTTTTTTGGGGGTCTAGTCTGTTTGGTGTTCTATAGGCTTCCTGTATCTTCATAGGCATTTCCTTCTTTAAGTTGGGAAAGTTTTCTTCTATGATCTTGTTGAATATATTTTCTGTGCCCTTGAGTTGATATTCTCCTCCTTCTTCTACCCCTATTATTCGTAGGTTTGGTCTTTTCATGGTGTCCCAAATTTCTTGGACATTTTGGTTCATGACTTTGTTGACTTTAGTGTTTTCTTTGACTGATGAATCTATTTCTTCTATTGTATCTTCAACGCTAGAGATTCTCTCTTCCATCTCTTGCATTCTGTTGATTATGCTTGCATCTGAAGTTCCCAATCGTTTTCTCAGATTTTCTATTTCCAGCATTCCCTCTGTTTGTGTCTTCTTCATTTTTTCCATTTCCCTTTTCAGGTCTTGGACTGTTTCCTTCATTTGTTTCATTGATTTTTCTTGATTTTCTTTCAGTATTTTATTGTTCTCTTCCAGGACTTTTTTGATTTCTTCTAATTTGTTTGCCCTTTCCTCTAGTTGTTTACAGTGTTCTTCACATTTTTTTGTCTTTTCCTCTACACGAGCCTCTAGCTTCTTCATGATGACATTCATAAGGCTATTTTCTTCTGCTTCTTCCAATTTCTGATGTTCAGGTCTAGGTGTTGGAGGAGGGCTAGGGCCTGGTGATGGTGTATTGCTATTCATTTTGTTGTATGTGTTTCTGCCTTGACGTCTGCCCATCTCCTTGTGGTGCGTTCTTGGCCTTATCTGCACACTTGGTTCAGACAGAGCTGACAGATTCAGGAAGTCTCTCTCTCTTGTCCAGATGGGAGCTCTCTTGTCCAAATTGGAAGTCCGGGGCATGATGGGAGCTCTTGTTCAGAAGGGAAGTCTGGGGGAGGATGGGTGCTCTCCTCTCTCTCTCTCTCTCTCTCTCTCTCTCTCTCTCTCTCTTTCTCTCTCTCTCTCTCTCTCTCTCTCTCTCTCTCTCTCTCTCTCCTCCAGATATGGGAAATCCGGGGCAAGATGGGAGCTGAGGGCCAGCCTCTAAGTCTCAAGAAGAGGCTTGGGGCTCGGGTGGATGGGCATGGGGTCAGGGCGTGGAGACTGCAGGGTCTGCCAGGGGTCTTGGAGAAGGGGATCCTTCCCGGTGGGGCTAGAAGGGAACTTGCCTGGTGACCAGAACCTGGGGCCAAGTTGGACAGGTCTTCCCGAGTGGCTGGTGCCCAGGGATGGGGTTGGGGGCAAGTTAGGGGACTCACCTGTGCTTCAGGAGGGAAGTCCAGGGCAAGATGGGAGCTGGGAGCTGGGGGCCGGCCTCTAAGTCTCAGGAAGAGGCTTGGGGCTCAGGCGGATGGGGATGGGGGCAGGGAGTGGAGACTGCAGGGTCTGCCAGGGGTCTTGGAGAAGGGGATCCTTCCAGGTGGGGCTAGAAGGGAACCTGCCCTGTGACCAGAACCTGGGGCCAAGTTGGGCAGGTCTTCCCTGGAGTGGCTGGTGCCCAGGGTTGGGGTCGGGGGCAAGCTAGGGCACTCACCTGTGCTTCAGAGGGGAAGTCCGGGGCAAGATGGGAGCTGGGGGCTGGCCTCTAAGTCTCAGGAAGAGGCTTGGGGCTCAGGCGGATGGGGATGGGGGCAGGGTGTGGAGACTGCAGGGTCTGCCAGGGGTCTTGGAGAAGGGGATCCTTCCAGGTGGGGCTAGAAGAGAACCTGCCCTGTGACCAGAACCTGGGGCCAAGTTGGGCAGGTCTTCCCTGGAGTGGCTGGTGCCCAGGGATGGGGTCCGGGGCAAGCTAGGGCACTCACCTGTGCTTCAGAAGGGAAGTCCAGGGCAAGATGGGAGCTGGGGGCCGGCCTCTAAGTCTCAGGAAGAGGCTTGGGGCTCAGGCGGATGGGCGTGGGGTCAGGGCGTGGAGACTGCAGGGTCTGACAGGTGTCTTAGAGAAGGGGATCCTTCCTGGTGGGGCTGTGCTTCAGAAGGGAAGTCCGGGGCAAGATGGGAGCTGGGAGCTGGGGGCCGGCCTCTAAGTCTCAGGAAGAGGCTTGGGGCTCAGGCAGATGGGGTGGGGGCAGGGCGTGGAGACTGCAGGGTCTGCCAGGGGTCTTGGAGAAGGGGATCCTTCCTGGTGGGGCTAGAAGAGAACCTGCCCTGTGACCAGAACCTGGGGCCAAGTTGTGCAGGTCTTCCTGGGAGTGGCTGGTGCCCAGGGATGTGGTCGGGGGCAAGCTAGGGCACTCACCTGTGCTTCAGAAGGGAAGTCCGGGGCAAGATCGGTGATTATTCTTAATGAAAATAGATTCTTCTCTCACATAATACATCCTAACCACCCTTTCCCCTCCCTCCACTGCTCCTAGCTCCCCCAATCAAATCTCTGCCCCCTAGATCTACTCCATTCACCTTTCCCTTTAGAAAGGAGCATACATCCAAGAAACATCAACCAAACAAAAGAAAACAAGATAAGACAAGGCAAAAGCTTTCATATTGAGACTGGACAAGGCAACCCAATAGGAGGGAAAAAGTCCAAAGAACAGGCAAAAGAGTCACAGATACACCTGATCCCACTGTTAGGAGTCTCACAAAAACATCAAGCTAGCCGCCATAACATATATGTAGAGGACCTGGTAGAGACCCATGCTGGCACTGTGCTTGCCATTTCAGTCTCTGTGAATCCATATGAGCAGTGCTTAGTTGCTTCAGTGGGCTATGTTCTCCTACTGTCCTCCATCCTCCGATTTCTAAAGTTTTTTCCTCCCCCTCTTCTTCAGGGTTCCCTGAGATCTAAGAGGAGGCAATAGATGGAAACCTCCAATTTAGCCTCTCTATATACAACATCTGTCTGTAGCCCCTGCACCTGTTTCCATGTGCTACCCGAGGAAGCCTCTCTGATGATAACTGAATAAGGCACTAATCTCTGAGTATATGAGTACAGGAGACTATCATTATGATCATTTCATTGTTTCTTTTGGTAGGAACAGTCATATTTGGTTTTACACCAGGTCTCTGGGGTGTCCAGTCTCTGGTTCCTGACCATCCAGCCAATGTAGGGCATGGGCTCCCTCTTGTGGCATGGATCTCAAGTTAAACAAGAACTGGTGGCAACTCCCACAAGTTCTATGCCACTGTTTCCTCAGCACATCTTACAGACTGGACAGATTGTATGTAGAGGTTTTTGTGACTGGGTTGGTGTCCAGGATTCTCTTTCTATTGCCTGCAGAGTATCTTCTCACTCCAAAGAGACTAGAAAGTAGGGGTGAAGACTTCATGCAGGCACCACCTCAACCTCTACATTCAAGGAGCTCTGCAGATGTTATCCTCAACCATGAGTCCTGCTGTCAGTTTTCTGAGAGTCGTCCTCTGTCCTAACATTAGCTTGGGTTGCTTACAGACCTCCACTGAACCCCCTTGGCCAACAACTCAACTGAATATAATCCATTCCTGCCACTGAAAACCTTGCCTGGCTACAAAAGATGGCCCGCTCAGACTCTATATACTTCTTTACTAGAAGTCCTCATTAGTCCTCAACTGATTCCAGGAAGTTTCCACTGCAGTAGGTTTCCACACTGCCCCCCAAAATGCTAGTTGAGGAACTGACTTTTTAAAAGCAAATATTTTAATTGAATTTAACTTATTATAATATAGGAATTAACACAACAAACCTTACACATTAAAGTGGGAGAATTCAATCCCACTCTCATCAATAGACAAATCATCTAGACAGAAACTCAATAGAGAAATAGTGGAACTAACAGACACTATCACTCCAAAGGATCTAACATATATCTACAGAACACTTCATCCAAACACAAAAGAATATATCTTCTTTTTAACACCTCATTGAACCTTCTCCAAAACTGTGACCACATAGTTGTAGGACTCCTAGCTATAGGAGCAGAGGCTGTCTCTGACTATTCTGATGGCTTTTGAGGCCTATTCCTCATACTGGGTTGCCTTGCCTATCCTCAATACAAGGCGAGGTGCTTTGTCTTACTACACATTTACATGCCATGTTTTGTTTAAACTATGGGAAACCTGCCATTTTTTTAATAGAAATGGAGGAAGAGGAGTGGATGGGGGGGGGGTCTTGCAGAGGAGACATGGGTAGGATGTACTAGGAGGAGAGGAGGGAGGACTGTGTTAGGGATGTAAAACAAATGAATAAAGAAAAATTTTAAAAAAAGAGAAAGACTTGTAACCTTCATGCCTTTGCTGAGAAAGAGGAGCATTTGGTCAGAAAGTCAAGACAGTGCACTATGAGAGGTTTACTGAAGATACTGACCCCTGCAGCAACCCAAAGGAAAGCAAATTGTCTACAGAAATTGGCAAGTCTTGCATTGTAAAAAGAGCAAAGCACAAAACCCTATCAGGCTTGCCTCTTCTATTAAACTCACAGAAATAAAATTGGAGAGAATATCCAGTTCCCCAAGCTGCTACCAAATGACCATGAGATCACAATGAGAACGGCCATCCATGTGATTGTAAATCGGCACAGTCTTTCTGTAGGGCAGTTTGGTACAGTGTTTCAGAGGCTTTAAAACACCTAATGCACCAACTTTTCTCTAAGAAGTTATGAGAGATTCATTCAAAGAGTCATGTGTTACTAAGGGTGAAGGGTGGTACCTGTAATAGCAAAGTATTCAAAACAATCTGATCATAAAAAAATTAGAAAAATGTTTCCCTTATTTTTCAGGTATGAAACAATTAAGTAGAAATCATATTTTTCATAAAGAAATGGTCACTTCATACTATGAAATGAGAAGGTGTAAGCATTTAGTGGCACTGTTTTTAGTTTTAAATGGTATGTAAATGTAGAAAAAAGAAGAAAATATACATAATCCTGTAATTATTTGTGGAACAGATACTGGGTAATTTTTATTTTCATTTAATTATTTCTCTATGTTTTTCTAAAGTAAGTATAGTCAACTAATAAAATTGTAAAATTTTAAAAAATATGATAAAAAGAAAAACATGAATATTAAAAATTATATTCTACTCTAATTGCATCATATTTTATGTTGTAAAATGTACAAAGGAACTCTAAATATGATGACCCCAAGGTAGTCAAAAAGTGGTTTCTAATCTAGCTTCATTTGTTATGCAAATCATATGGAGTGATTAGTCAGCCTTCTCCAAAGAAATCCCAGAAACTGAATATATATACAGATTTCATCAGGATAGTTTGCATGTTATAGTCAGATTAGCTAAAAAAAGAAAAAAAAAAAGAAAAAAAAGAAAATGGCTGTCTCACAGAGAGGCTGAGAAACCCCTAGTAGATTCTTAGTGAGACTAGAGGCCATGCTGGGTGCCTTAGCAGTCTTAATTTGCTGCCAGAGGACTATAGTATCTAGAACTGCTGCTCCTCGGTTTATTATTGAAGTTGCAAAGAAGCTAGTCTAATATTAGCAAAGCAATCAGCAGAAACAGCCACTGTAGGTGAACTGAAGAGCAAGGGTGAAAGCCATATGAACAAAACAGCAATACTTTCCTTCCTCTGCATCCTATTATTTGGCCTTCTACTAAAGGTTTTTGTCCACATTTAGGATGCATTTTCCCATATCAATTAATTCCTTCAAGACAGTTCTCTGTCAGCCAACTCTATGCAGGCAATCTCCCATCGAAACTTTCTCCCTAAGTGTTTCTAGGTAGTATCAAGTGGAAAATGAAGCTAACCACCACAGTCTTCTATTTTTTAAAATTAGTAGAGCAAGTTTTTTTTTCTGAAAATGCATCTAAACTGCAGATTTCAGCTGAGATATGAAGGCATATTGACATCCAGATTTTGACATCAGAACATACTCTAGAACAAGAGAGTTGATTTCCAGGGGTATGAATCAACTTATAACATTCTAATGTTGTTGTCAACAAAAACTAGGAATTCTGAATAAAGTGGAGAATATGAACGTTAAAGATATCTCTAATTACCATATAACTGGGGCTATGGAGTCAGTCTTATTTTGACGCGATGGAGATATTTGCTTCCTTGATCTACATGAAACTGAAAGGTTTCCGTACCTAGATACCAAGTCTCTCCACGATGCAGTAGCTGAATCAAGCTGAATTAAAAATAAAAGACCAGGTTTATTGGGCAAAACGCTCCTGTGTGACCTTTTCCAGCCCCTAGAAATGAGACAGGGAGAGGAGACTGGGAAAAACCAGGAGGCTGCTCTCTATAAGGCAATTTAAATACCCTGTAGGCACAGTCACTTCCTGGAGGAGAAGCTGCCATTTGGTGGGCTTTCTGAGAGGGGCGGGGTTGGAATGGGGGCGGGGAGTGGGACTGAAGCAGAGCTTCCAACTGAACAGAAGCACTTGAGGTTGAACACAGAAGTTTTTAAGTTTTGATTGGCAATCAAGAGACAGCAATAGCTTGGGCATGCATGACCAACAACTTGATTGTAGGTATCCCATACTTGGAACTGTTCATTTTATTAGTCACCCTGTAGTTTCTAGTATGAACAGTATCATCTTCAATTATAACTTCAATTAAAGTCATTTATGAGAAAAAATATGTGTGTATATGATATATAATGAAATAGTACAGTTTTTTTTGTTTTTTGTTTTTTGTTTTTCAAAACAGTGTTTTTCTGTCCTGTCCTAGATCTCGCTCTGTAGACCAGGCTGGTCTCAAACTCACAGTTATTTGCCTGGCTCAGCCTCCTGAGTGCTGGGATTAAAGGCATGCACCACTGCCACCTGGAGAAATAGTACATTTTCATAGACATTTTCAAACATCCTTAGTGTTAGTTGTCCCTCCCTTCATTCTCTGCTCTGCCCTCCCATCTTTTTACAATTTAAACTCCCTCCCATTGTTCTCCTGTGTTAAACTATTCTGCACCAGGAGACATGCTCTTTGACAGGAATTAATGTTAAAACAGAAAGTGTAACCAGTGTATCAAAGTTGTAAATATCCATTTTGATGAAAGGTAACACCACACTAGGATGGGGAAAAAAAAAATGAATGCAAGAAGGACACAAAGAGATCAAATACTCTTTACATTGAAGCCAATGGAGAAGACAACAAGCAATATAAAGAAAGCAAACTTTGGATAACAAATGACCAATATTCTTGTTTTCAAAGCTTGCAGCATAAGTAGCTTCATAAAACAGTAAATTTCTCTCCAAAATAAGTCAGTTACACTATGTTTGGACACATCATTGCAAGAATGGTGAATATCAAAAACAAAGTAATAAGGGATGGAGATAAATTCTCCTCAAGTAATTGTAGTTTTATCACACTTAATAATAATGTTTCAGGAATGCGTGTTGCAATCTCTGGGTTCCCTTCCAAAAGAAGATTAAGTACATTCTAGAAACTAAAATTTAATAAAAAGATAAAATTGGAATAGCAACCAATTGTAGATTAATCCAAAGGCAGGCAACAGAGTAAACAAAAGACAAATAAACAGTAACTATAAAGTGGCAATTGAATTACATATATATATATGTAATATATTAGGTATATTAGATATATATAAATTATATATATTAGATTTATATATAATTTATATATATTAGATTTAATTTAATTAAATGCTGCAAGTTATATATAGAGAAGTTAAGGTTGTGTCTATAAAGCCAAATTTGGAAAGAAATGCATAGACTTCAAAGACAGTGACATAAAAATCTAGAAAGTAAATAATAGTAAAGAGACACAAAGAACAAATCAAGCTGATAATATGAAGTTTAATTAAATCAGTGCAGGTTATGAAGAGTGTATCCCATATAAAAAGCTTCATGTGCTATTTCAGGGCTAGAGTAGGCAGTTGCAAAGACTTTGCTATGTAGACTCTTTGGTGCTTGCTAGCCCTATACCCAGCACAGCCCTGGAATTTGTGCTTTCTTAAGTTGTAATCACTATGCGGGCATATATAGGTTAGCTATGCTCTCAGCTATACATCTGTATCTTTAGCTTTGGCATCTTCATGTGCTGGCTACCAGGGGTCTTAAACTGAGAATAGCTCAGATGCCTCATTAATACCTCCTTAGGAAGGAGGGATGCACTTGAAGACACTCCTCTATGTTGAATCAGTTCTTACTATATTCCCACATTTGGACTGATCCCTCTTTGCTCTGCATTCAATCTCTATCTTTACTAAATGATTAGGCACTCCCTGGATACTGAAAATCATTGCACATCTATTTTGATCCACCTGTTTAATTCCATCAGGGAAGATATGGAGCTAATGTGTAGAAAAAGCAAAAACGGGGGTTCTGTCTAACTCATCTTTTCTTTATACTGTGCATATAATCACAAGGGTAATTCTAGTTCTGAGTTCTTGTCTTACCTACTCTACCCTTGGCAGCTTAGCTCTCTTGAACACCTATGAGTTTCTGACCGTGTACATACAGGAAATGAGATAGCTTAATGAGTCAAGCTCTCTGATAAAACATTTTCCCCTAGGAAGAAATAATTATTCTGTTTCTCAAAGCATAGTCTGTGTAAAGTGAGAAGCAAATGATAAAATTTAGAAGGTAGTGGGGTCAACCAGAGATTATTAATAGGTAGGGAAGCAAACAGAAAATAAAATGCATCAATAAGGATACAGGACATTGAAGAACATAATTATCTAGTGTTCCCTAACTTTCTCATGGCAAACATATCCTCATTGCAAACATATTACAAATCTAGTTTGAAAATGATTTACAGTGTGAACTATAGTTCAAATATGTCTTCTCTGTGAAAGAGCCATTCCATTTTTAGGAAAGCACTGTAGAAGCTCTCCTTTTCTATCAGAGAGATAAGACATAAAAATGTTTAGAATCTGACTGGCAAAAAGCCAGGAAACAGGCTATGCTCATCAGAGTAGATAAATAGTGTATTGGCATAACAGGTTTCTCACAGTTTATTATTACTCAAAGGAATGTTAACTGTAGTCACTGTTGGAGGGGGTGACAAGAAAATACAATGCTAAGGAAATGAGGGCAGATACTGAAACATATGTACCTGTGATTTTATTAGTACACATATAAGCATGTAAGAATTCATCTCTGTTGATAGAAGACAAGAAGAGCAACTATATTTTAGCAATGAATGCTAAAAAGGGCAAGTAGGAATCTGCATTCTGATGGCAATATTTCTCTTTACCAGTCAACTGGTTCCAAATAAGGGTAGGTTGAATTCTTTATGGCTACAATAAATATATGTCTATATAGAAAATATATATAACATGCATATTATACTTATGTGAAAATGACAATGTTTACATTTAGGAATTTAAACATTTTAATACATAAATCTCAAAAATCAGCATTAAAGTTGGTTAATTGGCCTCGGTATTTATATATTTATATGAATTTGAAGGAATTTTAATGAATTCCTTCATTGAAATTGAAGGAATCAATTTCTCTATGAGAGCAGATTTCAGGGAGATTGAAACTTTTGATGTTGATACTGTGAAAAGTATTTCTATTGCCATCCACATGGAACTCTTGACAAGCGAAGCTGGTAGGGAACTATTGGCAACTATAAAAGCTACTATAACTGTGTCCAGAAAATTAATGCACTTGCTAGAGACTCACTGGGCAGTTGTCTACCCCAATAGCTCTCACTGGAATTTACTCAGAACTTTGTCCTTCAACTATACTATATGTCAAATAGTGAGCCTTCGCAAGGCCCATATGCTTACTTAAGATGTGGTCCCCAATATGTTGCTATTGGAAGGTAGTACTACCTTCAGGAGTTGAGGTCTTTACATAGTTGCAGATGACATCATAGGGCATCATGAGATCTTTCTCTTTGTTTTTTGTTTCCAGAGCAAGGGGAGAACTCTTTGTAGTACCTATGTTCTCACCATGCAACAAGACCCAAGTCATGAGCTAACCAGTCATGGACTAGATATTCCAAAAATATAAACAAAACAGCTCAATCCTCAGGGGAGTCTTTGCCCTGGAGGAGATGGGAATGGGGGGTGGGCTGGGGGGAAGGTGTGGGGGGGTGGGAGGGGGGAGAACATGGGAATCCGTGCCTGATATGTAAAATTAAATTAAAGTATAAAATAAAATTTTAAAGAAAGAAAAAGAAAAAGATATATATATATATATATATATATATATATATAGATAGATAGATATATATATATAAACAAAACAAACTCATTTTTTTCCATTTAGATGGATCATCTAGCTACTTTGTTATTGTGATTACAATCTGTCAGACACATAGGAATTCAAAGATAAATGTGGAATTTAGTCAAAAATTTCTGTGCAGAGAAATTTGCCCTGTCTCTTGGAGAAGAACTTTGTCAATGTGTAGGATCTATATCTAGAAGTTTGTTATATGATGGGCAGCACTAACATATTTGTCCACAGTAATTAACAACCTAATGGAATTATGGTATTTTTAATTTCTCTTTGGGTATTCTGAAACTAACTTTCCTAGAAATTCCCTTCTCATATTGTTCTTGGTTATACTTCACCAAAGCCAGATTGAGCAAGATTTAGAAGATAAGGGAATTTGCAGCAACCAGTGCTTATGTGAGAAGCACAACTTCAGAAAATGCCCAGATAGTAACAGTGCGGGATGGCCTCTTAGCCTTTTGGCTGAGATCCAGTGCAGTAACTGTGAGAGTCCACAGCTCTCTGTGGGCATTTAATCTGGTTTCCACATGTAACCAGCTACTGACAGTGTGAGCTCTTAGACTGACACACAAACACAGAGAAAATGGGTCACACTCTACCAGGGTGGAAGAACATTACTAAATAAAACTAACACTATGAAATTAAGAAACTTCCCATATTCCCTATGATATTGTTAATATATTGTAGCTAATCACAATTTTCATCAGTATTATACCTCAATTAGCCTTCTAAGTTTAAGAAGTTTAGAGTTATATTTTTATTTGTGGAAAATAATAAGCACCTAACTTTTAATACTTAAAACATACAGTACTGATTTTGGAAAAGGAATAAGTATATATGAAGCATAAGTCATGTTAAAAATCTATTTTAATCCAAGTTAATATCAGAATATTTTAGTAATATCATCTTCTTCTTTACAGATTATTCCAGAACTTTGAATATATTCACATTTACTATGCCTAGATTCTGAGAGGTGTTGCTGCCTTCATTTTCTATCTCAACTAAGTGACTACGCCAGGCCCTTCTTTTAGCTGACTTTGTCAGTGAGTGTGCCCTTCACTGCTGTAGTGTTTGTGCCATTGTAGCCTCTTTATTACACTCTGAAAACATGGTCAGAGAATATGACATTTACTTGAGTATGATGCGTCTGTTTCATTTTATGGCTACAGCTGAAGTGTCAGAAGGTGAATATGAGAGTCATAAAGCATTTCCCACCAAAAAGGAAGGTCAAATTTATGATCCAATGTAAGCCCTCAATCAATAAGAAATATCAAGAAATATAGTCCTTTAAAGTAGAATACTTTTTCAGCTAAGTATGGGACAAAGCAAAATGTCAAATAACTTGATGTGGCTCTTTCAAATAAAATAAAGCCCCAATTTGGGTTAACACACACAATAAACAGTATCTTAGTATTTTTAACAGTTTATTATTCTTTTTATTTTATTGTTTTTACTATGCACATTGCAGTAATTCATCATTGGTCATAATTAATTAAAGCACAAAATAGTTTATTTTATCTCTTGAAATAATTTATAAAGTGTCTAAATAGTATTGAATAATTACTTCAAATGTGGTAAAAATGATCTCAATTTTTTTTAACATTTAATGGAATTATATGTTGACATAAAGGATTACTAACTATTCAACATAGGCAATATGGTATATGAGACTGGAAGTGTTGTACCCTTGAATAAAAAAAAGTGGAATAGCATTGGGACAATGGGCAACAGAGGCTTCAAAAACCATATACTTTAACTAAGGGGGCAAGATCCATGAGAAACCAAGGGAAGCAAGAAGGTGCTAAGGTCTCTTGGCTTAAGAGTTTGAAGAGGTTGAACGTGTAAGAATGGTTAGAATAAAGTTGACTTCTTAAGCTTTCCCTGCTTGCAATCCATATTTCCCTGAGTAATTTTATCTGACCCATTGGTATACAAATCAAACATTTACTAATCATAAACAATAAATGAATTTATTAAAACAAAACAAAAATACATTACCTATTAACATTTTCACTTTATTTATTAACAAAGAGTCTGTAGTTTTCCACCAGTGAATTTCCCATGGATATGATTTTAAAGACATGGTTGGTTCTGTGTAAGTTAGTGTGATGAACAAGTCTAGGCACATTATGCTTTCTGACTATTTCCCTATTGGTTTGTAATCAACTCTATATTTCAGAAAGGGGCCTGTGTTTGTAATTAGCAAGTGGGTGACTATTATCATGAAATAAAGTAAGGTTCATAGGGACAGTGCTATAGCTAAATCCATACTAAACCTAAAAAACTGTTCCAGTTCTCTAACATGGGGAAAAAGCTAACCAAAACTTGCTAACAAATATTTTCAAGATAGTTGTGTGAAACATAAGGAATTGTAGGACAAAAGGGATATTTATAAATCCAGCTGTTTCTTGAGATTGAGATATAAACAGCCAACAAGAATTAGTCCCCAAGGCTTCAAAACTTGAACTCCCAGAACTGCCAGAAGCACTATTTATTTCCTTCCTTTTTGCCTTATTGCACACTGTCCCTGTGTAATGTTGTGTGCAGCATAAATTAGACAGACAGTTTATTGAATCTATTTTAGTCTGTCGTCTCTAACACACAAGGTATCGCTTTCAAGGTGTCACTTCAGAAGAAGAAAGGCAGAGCAGAGCAATATTTTAAGCCTGACTGGGTAAAATATGGTTTGAAAAATGCAAGCGCAATATTATTAGAAGAACCTAGGAAGATGCACAGCATTTGGAGTAATTTTAACTTTGATTACTGACTTGAGTTCTTATATTTGCATAAAATCATGTACGATAAATAAATGCCTATCACTAATGAAAAAAATGGAATGTTCAGGCCTAAATTTATTCCATTCCACTAATCATTTTTACTAACTATGACCTTCACCCTTATCATCATTTCCATATCATAGTATTAGTTGAAATTGGGCTATGAATGCATTTTTAAATAGAGAGAATAAGAGTCTCGTTGAAATCATTTCCTCATCTTGCACATTTGATGATCATTAAAACTCACATATATGCACTCCTTAAGATGACAGTGCTGCAGGACTGAAGTTACTCTTAGAGTAAATGATATCTAGAAATATGTACATCTGGCAACAGCAGGAAATAGTTTCAAGGAGATGGAAATGGTCAGACAGGATAAGATGACTCTTTCACTTCTTAGAATAGAACCAGGAGTTAATAGTAGTGACTATGGTGTTTTAGTAATCAGATAAAAGTAAAAAGTTGTTACTAATGTGTTAAACTATATGTTGAGAACATGCTTATGCCTGTGTGGCTTTAGTTACATTTCCCTTCATAACAAAATTAAATATCTCAAAATAAAGTGAAACTGAGTGTGTGTGTGTGTGTGTGTGTGTGTGTGTGTGTGTGTGTGTGTGTGTGTGTGGGATGTAAGGGGGCTCATGGAATTCTATAATTTGACATTATATTTGCCTAAGAACTGAAAAATTTACTTTAAGTTCAGTGAATAATGGCAAATAAATCTTTGAGTTCCAGTTTCTCCCTATTATTATAGATCCAGGAAAGATCTGGTAAGATACATGATGAACATTATTTGCATTAATGTCATGGAAAGAACAGGTTGCACAAGATTTTGTCTACTGACTGACTACAGAGTTCAAGAGTTCTCATGTTAAGTATGTGGAAGAAATAATGCAACTCAAGAGAAGCAAGGGATGCATAAGGAGTGTTCCGAGTCAGTCCTGGGCCTTTTCCTTGCTAATTTATGTAGCATGTGTTTCCTTTCTTCTCAAAATTTGTAGTTAAACATGAAATTCCAAAGGAAAGATGATGACTAGGTTTCCTTGACAAGAGAACACCAATCCCTCTGTTCCTATCATATAGCCCTAAAGGTAAGCTAGACCAATTCCTCAGGGTATAATGAGGCCATCAATTCACAGACAGATCCACCTGACATTTGTCATAACACAAAGAGACATGACTTTCTGTTGAGTAGAGATGACAGTGAGCTATGATTTCTCCTCAGTAAAATGTTAAACCCTAGACTATGAATTACGTAGAATATGAGCTATGAAGAATAACCTGCCACTCATTTTAAAAATTGGAAGATATTTAATTGAAACAAAATGCAAAATCAAGCCCAGTGCTAACATGCCATCAATTAACATCTGAGGGGCTTTCTTTCCTCTCTTTCTGACCAGGTCATCTTTGTAGATTCAAGAGAGTTTCCCGTGTATCAGGTTTCTACTTGACCCAAAAATACCCCCCACATCAAGATGTCTCTTTATTATTCTCTTTTTCCATCCATCCCCCCCCCAACTCAATCCCTCATGTTCCCAGCCCCACTGGCTCCCAGTCTAAATAGGAGATCTCTTCTATTTTCCATTCCCAGGGAAATCCATGTGTCTCCATCCCCATTTGGGTCTTCCTTGTTAAGTAGCCTCTCTGGAGATATGGATTGTAGCATGGTTATCCTTTACAGCTAATATCCACTTATGAGTGAGTATATTTTTGCTGTGTTTGTTTGTTTTGCTGTGTCTGAGTTACATAACTTGGGTTTTTTTTTCTAGTTTCATTATTTCCCTTCAAGTTTCCTGATGTCATTGTTTTTAACTGCTCAGTAATACACCATTGTGTAAATGTACCACATTTTCTTTATCCATTCTTTAGTTTAGGGGCATCTAGGTTGTTTCCAGGTTCTAGATATTATGAATAAAGTTGCTGTGAACATAGGTGAGAAAGTATCTAGTGACTGATTGAAGCTGGAAGATTTCCTGTGACCCACAACCACTCAGGCCCAAATAAATTCACAGAGGCTTATTTATTATTTACAAACTGTTTGGTCTATGGTTCAGGCTTATTGCTAGCAAGCTATTGCATCTTAAATTAGCCCATTTCTATTAATCTATGTATTGCTATATGACTCGTGGCTTTACCTGTGTTCTATTACATCTTATACCTCTGGTGGCTTGCAGCATCTTCCTTGGCTCTGCCTTTCTTTTCCCTCTATCTCTCTTGGATTTCCTACCTTGCTATAACCTGTCTTGCCATAGGCCAAGGGAGCTTCTTTATTAACCAATGGTAGCAGCACATATTTACAGCATACAGATATATCATCCCATAGCACTTCCCCTTTTCTGTCTAATCAAAGAGGAAGGTTTTTATTTTAACATAGTAAAATTACATATAACAAAAAGTTATCAAGCAAGAATTACAGTTACAGTATCTGTTCTATTTGTAATTGGCAAAATTAAAGAAAATACTCTATCATCTAGCCTATCTTTGTGAGTCTAAAGTTTTGTAGCTATTTTACCTTTTATCATAACTAAGGAAAATTATAATTACAATTATATAGTCTTCAACTCCATCAAAGACCCCAGAAGGACATAATAGTACCTAAGTAAACAGGAAGTACATTGTAAGCAACTTCCAAAATTCTAGAAATGACAGAGACCTCTGGCTGCTGGGATGGTCAAAATAAATGCAGAGATGCACAGTCAAGCACATGGTTAATCTTGGAGAAATTCTGTTAAAGAGAGGGAGGAAGGACTGTATGAGTGGAGGAGATATCAATCATCACACGGGAATTCACAGAAATAACTAACCTAGGCTCATAGAAGCTCACAGACTCTAGATCAAGAGCTAAGGAGCCTGCATGGTACTGACCGATGCCCTCTACATATGTTTGACAGTTGTGTAACTTGATTTACTTGTGGACTCTCATTAGGGACTGTCCCTAATGCTTTAGTTGACTTTCTGTAACTTATTCTTCATACTGGGTTGCCTTGACTAGCCTTAAAACAAAGGGAAGAGCTTTGTCCTATCTCAACTTGATATGCTGAGCTTTGTTGACACCCACATCCTTTTCTGAAACAGAAACAGAGGTGGAGTGGATTGGGGTAGGGGGTGGTTGGAGGGAATAGGAAGAGAGGAGGGAGTGGAAACTGTGGTCAGGATGTATAATAAATGAATAAATTTAATTAATAATAAAATTAATATAATACTAAAGTTTTAGTTTAAAAATTATATTAGTTTATAGGCTTCTTTAATAAAAGATAAGGGTTTTTTTTGAAGAATAAATGTTTTATTTTTCTTCAATAAAATATAAGAAGTTCTTCCCAAAGAAACATCTTTACACTAGAAATACAAATAACAAATATATTCAGAATGACAAAATACACTAATTCAATACACAAAGGCCACTAACTTATTTTTAAAAGGTGGAGTCAAAAAGTGCTGTAGAATGAACTATCTCTATGGCTTCAAAATGGCACCTTACAGATTACTTAAGGATTAAAGCCACTTTTGTTTATCCTGAATGTTTGATTTAGCAATAACACTTCAGACACGAAACCATATGGTCAGTGTTCAGCCCCCTGCACCACATATGAAGTTGGCACTATCCAGGAACAATCCACTAATGTTTTGAGGAGGTCTCTAAAAGGGGCCCCCAGTTATCTTTGTTGACACCACTGGCACGAGTTGTACTACACCCCCACATGCCAATAGAAAAACTCCAGTTGTAGACCATTTTCTGGTCATGGGAAGATGAATGTGAGGATTCTATCACTGCCACAGAGAAATGAACAGTGAATACTGTAACAGAGCTCATATCTCTAAATCTATCTATATCATCTATGTCTATGCCTATGTATCTATATATCTATTTATGTATCATCTAATATCTATCAACTAACATCTAGCTAGCTAGCATCTAATCTAATCTATCAGGTATCATGTTCATTCTATCAGTTTTGCACATCCTGAGAACCCTGAGTAATACAGACTGTGGTATCACAAGTGGTTCTCAGGCAACAGAAGCATAAGTGTAAGTCTTAAAATTTCTGGGACAGGCTTTTCAATTTGCTGACACTATAGTTACTGAAGTCTACATTCTGTCGGCTTTGTTAGATCTTACATTGTGCTTTCATATAATGTTTGGTAGTTGAAGAGCCCCGTGCAGTATTTTACTTTCCTAAAATTCAGGCTGAATTTCATAAAGAAAAGAGACTTATTTCTCCATGGCTATGGCTATGATGCAAAAGAGGAAACACAATGTAGCAAGAGAAAAAGAAATGGAATAGAGCAGCAGGGCATGGCTGAAGAAATGGACCAGGAACAGTTTCCTGTTCATCCTTACACTTGTCAAACCGAAAGAGTGAAAAATAACTCTCAGACATTATCTGCGTTAGCATTTGGAAGTGAGCAAGTGGAAGGAAGTGGTAGGGGAAAGTGCCACAGTTAGCAGTGGATATTCGAGAAGCATTTTGATGAATGCTGACAGAAGAATCATTTGATTTTGTCTTATGAGATTCTAAAATTCTGAAATGCTTTCTGGGATAGTAATTGCTTTAGAAACAAGAGAAGATGCATAAGTGTGACCAGACATCTACACAGTCTGGCTAAGCACATTTTCAGCAATGTTATTTGTAAGAGGATTAAGGCTGACCCTTTTCCTAAAACTTCAGAGTGTTTCTGACCTATGGATTAGATTGCATGTTCTATACACTTACTAGCAGCAGCTAGTGAACTTGCTTCACTTTTGTGGCAAATATGGGGACAGTGTCTGATAGTTCCCTATAAATTGAAAAGGGAATGTGTGAAGGGCACTAAGACTAGCAGGTATGTAATCTAAGGCTAGTGAGGAGAGGGTACAGGACATACTAGCCAGAAAGAGAAAATATGTTAAACATGTGCTCAGAGACAATGTTACTAGAAAGAGGGATCCAGAAAATAGATAAGAATGATTCTTTTTTCCAGTGTTATGTGAAACTCAAACATTTTTTTCCCAATCTCTTACAGTAGATATGGGGCTATGCCTATCACACTAAATTCCCAGTGCTCTGGTCCACTAAATTGTTGAACAGTTCAGGGTTCATTTGAGATGGGAGCCTTTACAATGAACAGTACTTAGAAAGGATATATTCCAGAAGTTTTCAATTAGCAGGTTCACTTTGGTGCTTATTCTTGAGTTAATTTGATATTTTCTGGATGTCTGCTTACATTCTAGGAGCAGTACACAGTTTAGAAATATATAAGTTAAAGAGACATCCATCCACACTTTAAAAATTTCACAGTTCAGAAAGGAAAACTACCTCCTACAGGTAAGCAGCCAAGTGATATATGGCAGCACAGGGCTTGATATTGTCTGTGAGCAAGGTACAGACCAGAGATTTCTATTTACTTCATTAAATAGAACTTGAAATGAAGCCTGGGGTGGTATAGGCCTGTGATTCCAGTGCCTGGAAAGTTGAGGCAAAAGGATCTCAAGTTCAAGGTCCATCTGGGCTACATAGGGATATTTGTGGACAGGGGTTATAAAGATGGGAGAATAAATGAGCCACGCATTTGAAAAAAAAAAAGAACAAAACAAATTAAAACATACAGAGTATGAGGCATGTCATTGAAGAAAGACTACATGCTAGGAAATGACATAGTGGTATGGTGCTGGCAGAGCTTACAATTTTATCACAAAAAGGCGACACAAAATTGTTACACAAAGACATAGCTGTGATTGTGCATAGAAGGGGTTTTTGGCTGTCTTTGATAACTGGTTCCATTTCACCAGCCTGCATCTTTTTAGCTGTTAAATTTTAAGCCTCAAATAAAGAGCATAGGATAAATTTGCAATGGCTTCAATGTTGTGTTATCCTTGTTCAGAATGGTTCATGTGCAAAAACACGAATGGATGTATATTTAGCTATTAATATCATATTAAGATTATAAATATAAATGGATAACACACAAGGAATGAAAAATTGCTATAAAGTTGTTAATGTTGATAATTCACTTCCTCTGGTACGGTCTTAACTGAGCGTGGTCACTTTTTTCTATCCCATAAGACAGCTACTAACATGATCATTTTTATCTTGCCTACCTTCGAACTTTTCATTTCCAAATATTTTTAGAAGCCATGCGGTTTGAAATTTGCATTTTTTAGAAAATTAGGACAGTTTATGATTTTAATATTATGTTAATATGTATGTTTATATTATGTATAGTTATAGGTAATCTATGCTGAGCCCTTTACAAATGGCTTTTATTATTTCATACCCCTTTCATCCATTTTGCTGCTGGGAGACACAGCTTTGCTCTCCTCTACAGAGCTGCTGTTTACAGCCACACCACTCCACTACTCCTGTGAGAAAGAGTACCGCAAGTAGCCTCCTTTAGTATTATTACAGAATGTATTTATGTTTTCCTGCATGTGTACTTAGAAATGTAGTTCATGGTTAGTAAGTGTATGAAGGTTAAAATTCTTAGGAACCTAGGAGGCTAAAAACAATGGCTGTTTCTGCCAACTCTTTAGACTGGGTGAAGAATCAGTCTTCAGGCATGTGACGTTGTCACACTTCTTCACTCTGCCTGGAAAATGTGTAAAATTGAATCCATTCAGTTTGCAGTATACATGTATCTGATAATAAATGTGATTGACTGTCTCTTCCCATCTTCTGTAATTCTATGAATTGCCTCTTTCAAAGTGCTTTCTTGTGTATTTCTTGCTTTTGTATTAGCCAGTTTGTCATTTTCATGCTGATCTGTGGGAGGTTTTTATATTTCTTTATTGGTTATATGTGTTTTGAATATCTTTCTCTGGTTTGCAAATTGAATTTTCAATGTCTATAAAGTGTTTTAGATACAGAAGTTTGCTTGTTTTATTGTAATCCCATTTGTCAGCCTTTGGTTTTATGAAAGGAAATCTTGTCTTAAGAGATGCTGCACAATTTCAACCTAAATAATAGAGCAATTGGGTATTATTCCAGATTTCAAAGATACTAGTTTTGACATAACTTCTTATTTCATACAGGTCTAACTTTGATTAAAGAATTGAATCTCATTGCATTCATTCCATATAAATAATCATTTTCCTTCTCTATTCATTTAAAAACCCTAACTTCTTTATTGATTTCTGACATTACTTTTATCACACTACAAAGAGTCATGGACAACTTCCTACACTACATTTTATTAAATAACCTTTTCAACTCTGCTTACTAATACTTTACAATCTCTGTAATTCCACATAGCTCAGACTCATTTCTCCTTCCTATGTAGAAGTACATTGGCCTGTCTCATATCTCATTCACATAGAATTTTGAAGTGCAAGTACTGTCTCATATCTCTTTCACATAGAATTTTGAAGTGCAAGTACTGTAAAGACTTTTAACCATTTTTTACATCAATTTCTTTCAATCAATTGAAAATATTGTGAAAATCTTTATCTACAATATTTTCCTATCTCTGTAGACATTTTTCCTAATAATTTTGATTTTGTTCTACCAAAATTCTATATAATTGTTTGCAAAGAAATTTAAGAATACCTTTGTATATATTTTCAATGTATGCATATTCTGACATGCTGCTGTAATTTATAATATTTTCTATTAGTTTGTTTCAAATGTATAAAATTATAATTAACATTTTTAAGTAAGTAATTTATTCAAGAATTTAAATTTTCTAGTATTATAATTTGGTTTCAGTTTCACAGTGTGCTCTATCATATACTTATTCATAGTTGGCAAATGCTAGCCTTTTAGCTTAGTTCTAACCTGTATATGTTATGATTGCACAGTAATGGTTCATAATTATTAAATCAATCTATCAGTATTTTCTAGATGTTTTTATTATTTACTTTGACTGGGAAAGTACATAGACTTCACAGCATAAAATTTTAAATATCATCTGTAAAGTCTGTTGTAAACTTGGAAAATATTACTTTAAAGAAAATAGATAAATTTTAAGAACATTAGTATAATTCTACAAGCTTTATAGTGAAACTTTTTGTAGGTTCGATATGCAAGTGATAATGAACAAATGGAGTCAGATACTGAATTCCTTTCTTGACTGCCTTCTTCAGGCTAATTAAGATAGTAAGGACTTCTTGCAGTGCAGCATAAATGGACGGGAGTTGCTAACTGGGTCTTGTTTCTTGTTTCCCTATTTTCCCGCTAAGTTTATTGACTGTGAGAATGTTGTTACCTAGTCTCTCTGAGTCTGTGGTTTGTAGCATGGTTATTCTTTACTTTACAGATAATATCCACTTATAAGTAGAAGATAGAAAAAGCCATGTAGTCAGTGGTAAATTAGGAACACATGATGATGAGTGTAGCACAAATTCTAATTGGTCTTGATGATTAAAAACCTGGAGCCAGATATTGTGGTAAATGCCTAAAGATCAGAGAGATAAAGGAGCAAGCCACAGCCACCTCTTACCTCAACAATTCCTTAGCCCAAAAGGGACAAATCTCCTGTCTCTGCCTGCCTTATATTTCTCTCTCCGTCCAGCCATAACACTTCCTGTTTCTTCCTTTCTAGTGCTGGAATTAAAGGTGTGTGCCACCACTGCCTGGCCTCTATGGTTAACTGGTGGCTAGCTCCCCACTCTGATCTCCAGGCAAGCTTTATTTGTTAGAACACAAACAAAATATCACCACAGATGAGTACTGAACTGGAAGAGGTAATGAAAGATCTCAATTCCTACAGAAAAGTGCCTTGCATTTTAATTTACTATTCCGTTCTAGTAAAAAAGACAACTACATGCCCTGGTTAGTTTTTTAATGTCAACATCATACAACCAAGTGTCACTTGAAAAGAAGGAGTATCAGGTCTGCCACAAATTGTCTTGATTGTTGCCTGTTGTAGGGGGATCCAGCCTACTCTGGGTGATAATATCCCTGGGCCTGTGGTCCTAGTTTACATTTGTAATCTGATTGAGCATAAACCAGAGCAAACAAAAGCCAGCCAATAAACACCATTCCTCCATGGGTCCTGCTTTGATTTCCCACCTAAGTTCCTATCCTGATTTTCCCCAATGATGGATCATGTCTTGGAAGCATAAGTTAAATATTCCCTTTCTTCCACATGTTGATTTTGGTCTTTGTTTTATCTCAGTACCAGAAAATAAGTTAGAACAATTTGTCTCTACTCTACCACTCTTTTTTGAAATGGTGTCTTGCCTTATATCCCATTATCTTTTAATAATCTACCTGGGGTCCCAGCTTCCCAAGTACAGAATTTAATGGTTTCCCAAACCATGCTCAGCTTAGCAAATTCTATTTGAAGAAAAGCTTTTACCACTGTTCTTTCAAAAGAAATTTACTGAGCTTATTACTATGGTGAATCTTGATTGCCAACTTAGTAGGATCTAGAATGAACTAGGAGGCATAACTCCGGGTGTGTCTGTGTTTCTGAGGGTGTTTCCAGGAGGGAAGTCTTCCCCCATAATGAACAGCAGACAGTTCCAATATAAGGATGTCTAGGGTTATTGCCTACCCCACACCTGGTATCTCTCTACTCCTCTTAGGGTGTCACTGCTGCCGTCTTCCTGTCATATCAGATTCCACCACTTTTTTCCTTACAATGTGGACTAAACATCAGGGATGCTCCAAGAATTTTCTATGTATTACAGTGTCAAATCAGGAGCACTGAAGTGTAGATGAATTCCTAAGTGGTCTTATTAAACAAAAAACATGGAGCCAAATATAGGGATGAAAGCCTTAGAGATCAGGGAAATAGGAATAGCCACCAGCTAACCTTACCTCACCATGCCGCAGCCTCCAAAGTGAGCTACTTCCTGTCTACTCACGCCTTTATTGCCTTGTTGTTCTACCCTCCCATTGGCACTTAGCCCAGCTACCTCACTTCCTTGTCACAGACCTACAGGTCTCTATGGTTGGCACTGGGATTAAAGGCATGTGTCGCCACATGGTCTTAAATACACAGAGACCCTGCCTGCCAAGTGATTGGATTAAGGGAATGTGCTATCACTGCCTGACTTTTGTGTTTAGTTAAAATGGCTTGCTATTTCCTCTGATCTCCAGGCAAACTTTATTTATACAAATAAAATATCAGCACACTGAGGCATCCAACTTCATGGACTAGGCAGTTGTCAGGTTCTATTCATCTCCAGTATCCAGTCATTGTTGAACAATACAACCTCTGACATGTAATCCAAGCTAATAAGGCCATTTATAAATTTGTAACACACACACACACACACACACACACACACACACTCTCTCTCTCTCTCTCTCTCTCTCTCTCTCTCTCACTTGCTGGTCTTCTTGAATACTTTGCCTAGGAAACTGACTCAATCAGGACAAAAAAAACCATTATTTATTGCACACTGCAGACACTCATGGTTGACACAAGTGAACTTTGGAGGGAACCTTAGAAGTAAACTCTGTGACAAGGCAGCCCAGTATCCTGCACTGCAGGAGAAACGAGTAATACAGAGTTATCTGCTTTGCATGTATATATCTTATGCCCTCCCATCCATGGATTTAGTAGTAGTCTTAAAGTATTATGTTGACAAAACTAGGCATAAATAATTTGTAAATTGTCCTGTGATGTTCTGAGTTCCAAGCTTGAATCCACACCATCCTCCTCCATTATTCCCCAAATGGAAGGCCACCTCAGAAGTAATTTAGTTGCTGTCTCAGGTTGATTGTTGTTGTGTTGGAGTGGCTCTATCACACTGCCTAGTCCTTCAGTTCTTTCTAGATATCTTGCCATTTAGTCATTGCTGTATCTTAGAAGAATGGTTGGGTATAGTAAAATTAAGTAACATTTACTATGGTATATTGGTATAACCATGCTATTTTTGTTATTAGTTATTTTAGTCTCTTAATGTAGCTAATTTATAAATTAACTTTCAATATTTATATATAAAAATTTTGTGAATATATGGACCCCTATATTGGGCAGTTTTAGTCACCAACAAGGGGTATTGGAATATTCATCATTGGGAAATAGTGTATAAATTATGCCCACGAATGCACAACATGTTAGACATGATGGGATAGTATTGAGTATTGGGTATCGGTAACTCTACAGTAGGAGTTTTATAAAGTCCAATTTTGTTTTGTTAATTTTAACTACCATGAATAATAGTTATTCATATGTAGGCACAGTTTTCCCATCCCAGCGGCTGCTTCCAAATTACCACACTGAGGATTATATTCCTTATAAATGCTCAGTCAATAGCTCAAGCTTATTTCTACCTAGCTTTTCTAACTTAAATTAACCAATTTCTATTAATGTATATTCTGCCACATTTCATGGCTTTATCTGTCCTCCAGGATGTCCTGCTCCCTCTGAAGCTTCTGGCAGCTCCTCTGACTCTACCCTTTCTCCTTCCAGAGTGCTCTGTGTCTGGCAATCCTGCCTATACTTCCTGCCTGGCTATCAACATTTCAGCTTTTTATTTACCAATGAGAGAAATACATATTCACAGTGCACAGAAGGATTATTCTACAACATTTGTATGATTAAGTTTTTATTTTATGCTGCTACGGCAAATACCTAAGAAAAATAATTTCCAAAGAGTAATCATTAGTACTTTGGCTTATGGTTTCAGAAAGTACCACGAATATTTGACTCGCTACATTACTTAGAGCTTCAGACAAGACAGAGCATCATCTCACAGAGAACATGTGTAAGAAGAAGCTGTTCACCTCAGAGAACAGGGAGCAATGAACAGAAATTAGTCAAGGCAAGACATCTCTTTCTATGGTGCCTCCCGTTGACCTACTTGCTTCAACTAGGCTTCATTTCTGAAAAATGTCACTTCATATCATGAATCTAACAAGAAACTAGCCCACTGATTAGGTCAAAATCTCTATGATTAAGTGACTTTCTAATGACTTAATTAATTAAGTGGGAGGGAGCCTTTGTGGACATATTTGATATCCAAAACATGTAAGTGCCTACATAAATGTCTAGTATACAGTAAGAATTGCTGTATTCAATGTATTCAATTTTGAAAGTGAATGCTTAAAGAAGGATATGCCATTAATACTTTGGCATCAACTACAACACAACAAAGCAATTTCATTTTAAGACTCTTATACCTATAATGTTGGCATATACAGAAATTCATTGATAATTATGTAGTAAAGTTAAAGCAGTCATAATATTTTAATGTACCCAGTCATTGAGGTTCCACTTCATAGGAAAGCATATAAAAAGACTCAATGTTCATTTTGTGTTTGGAAAGATTCTGGCTAAATCATTGTTTTTGCAGTCTTCAACATACCTACAAAATATCTCTACTCCTAGAAATTCCTGTCATCAGATTGCAGCAATGAAATCTAATAGACTGTGAAAGGCAATTTTCACACAGCCCTCTTTTCCTCTAGTTCTTACAGAAAAAAAAATATGACATGACAATAAGAAAGGATCTGGTACAATTAGCAAATCAAGCTGAAGGATCAATCCAGTCCAATTATACTTTTTAATAGAGTGGAACGATGTTTCCTTCTACATCTTTCTCACGAAAGAGATAACAGGGAGGGAAATTGAACATGGCAATCCCACTTCTTTGGCAATTACTGAGAAAAACATCGTCTATAAAACTTCTTATTCGTCTACTTCTAAGTTTGAATGTAATTTTCTAATAATGGCTTCTTTTTTCAAATTAAACTTTGTGTAATCTCAAGATGAAATACATGGATCTTACAAATTAATTTCATTGCCAATGTTAAAGACCTAAAATATTTCCTAAAATGATCCATTTACTATGATGTATCAAGACAACCATATTGCATCAGAACACATGCATTATTCTTGTGGTAACAAAGGAATAACCATGGATTTTGCAAAACATATTTATAAAGCAAATTATTATTAAATTATTATTAAAATAATGATAAGATTTAAAAATAATACCAAAGAAGTAATTCTCCTTACTATCTTTAGTACTGACATTTATTTTAACAAACATAATTAGTGATACATAAAATATTTTTTACTCAAATAATAAAAACTTCCAAATTTTTAGTTCTAATGATCAGTTGCAGATTATATATGAACATTTTGGACTTAAACAGAATATCAGTATCTTCACTCTAATCAGTCAGAATCTGTACTATAGCTCTTGGGTAGAGGCTTTGCATCAGAATAATTACACATTGCTGCTCAGGACAGCTTTTGATGATTTTTAACATTTCCAGTTATGGCTACTATACATGATGATTTTTGTGGGGTTTTCTTCTGGAGTGAAATTTTCTTTGCCTGAGAAATTGCATATTTGTTTTTTTCATGAGACATAGAAATCTGTTTTAAAGCATTTTATTTCTTAGATAAGTAAATTTTACCTTACTGATTGTCTTTATTCTTTGAGAATTGACTAATGAATTAATGTTCAGTTATGATTATCTGTTATTATGGCTGCTGCAAAAATACCTCTATATATGTGTGTATATATAAATAAATACATATTTAAATATATATATATATATATATACTTATATTTATTTACATATTTTAAGTTCACTATGATGTACCTTTTTAAATTGCTTCTGTATCTTTCTATTTTCTAATTTTTCTCATATTTCTGAGATAGCTGATTTGTGTAGCTCGAGTTTTCCTGCCTGGCCCACAGTCAGGATAAATCTCTCTCACCTACCAGTCCCACAACCGCTCAGACCCGACCGAGTAAACACTTGGTTTGGTTACAAACTGTATGGCCATGGCAGGCTTCTTGCTAACTGTTCTTACAGCTTAAATTAATCCATTTCTATAAATCTATACCTTGCCATGTGGCTTGTGGCTTACCAGCATCTTCACATGCTGTTTGTCATCATGGCGGCTGGCAGTGTCTCTCTGCCTCAGCCTTCCACTTCCCAGCTTTATTCTCTTCCTTGTCCCGCCTATACTTCCTGCCTAGCCAATGGCCAATCAGTGTTTTATTTATTGAATAATCAGCAACACATTTGACATACAGACCATCCCACAGCAGATTTGTAATATATATTCAGTAAAGTGAATACCTGACTTTCAAATATCAGAAATGTGTGATCATGCCCCACAGTCTGTGGTTGTTATCACCATTGATGAGGCTAACATGAGATTAACTTTTGATGTATATCCTGTCAGAATGATGTCTTCTCCAGTCACTTAAGGGAGTTGCCACCAGAGTGGGGACACTTGGATCTGCAGTGTCTTTGAGCCCTTCTGGACATTACAGACATTATAAGAGCATCCTCACAGGCTTAGTGGAAGTGGTTGCTATTTTACTGCTTGATTTCTGGTGGCAGATGTAAATTGTGTTTTTCTGCTAAGTTGTACATATTGGGAGGGTCATTATTCATTTTCTCTTAGAATTAAGGCATAGCCTCATGAAGATTAGAAGTCTATTAAGTTAGTCTTTGTGTATTAAATCATTTGACAAAATTAAGGATTATGTAGGAAACTGGCAACTATATGTATGTGTTTAATAATGTATATTTATGTAATTTTATATATTGCCTCTGTGTTTTATGTGTTCATGAATGATTCATGTATATTTTCTCTATCGAATAAATATTTAGATGGCAGTTTATATACACACACATATCATATATATATACATATGCATAAATGCAAAGTTAGTAATTCATTTTTTTTCAAATTTGTAGGAGACATATTTTACACATTTAGTGTTTGAGTCTAAAAGTTCTACAATATCGTGCTCTCTAATACAGATATAAATGTGGGTATACATAATATGCTCATTTATTATCAATATACTCTGTATACATGTGTAAAACACTACAGTAAACCTCATTAATATGTACATTCTTGTGTTTTATGCATCCATGAAAATGAATGTAATTTAAACATCAAGAATTATGCATATATTACTGGCGGTAATATATTACCTATTATTTAAGAACATATATAAAGGTATATCTTAGTTTTTCCTGAAATGAAGAATTTTGTGTATAATTGAATGTATAATTCTGGGGACATGCCATAACATTAGTTGATACACGTTTTATTTACCTTGAGATTCAGAAGATTTAATTCATTTTTAATTAAGTGGGAACAGGGTCTCACTGTATATCTCTGGTTGCCCTGGAACTTGCAGAGATCCAACCTGCCTCTGCCTGTGAATGAGACTAAAGTAAGCACCAAACACCTGGATGGTGCCAGGTTTGCTCTCACCTTCCTCATCACGCATCTGTACATGTCAACGTTTTCTTTTAGCTTTGGTTTTTAAAGGCTTTCTATTTCTTCTTCTTTTTTTTTTTACTGCTTATGAAAAGATTATAATAGTTTTAATTAGTGGATGATCATATCATGGACAGTACTGCAAAACAAACAAACAGCAAAGAAACAAAAATGAGGCTATGCGTCTCCATTTAACTTGTTACTGAAATGTGTTAACTAAACCGCTTGGTCCTGGCATCATCTGGGAATGTTTGTTCTCTGATACGGTTATAACTGTGTGTCATAAATCTGCAGCCATGCATCAGATGTTCTAGAAGAAACAAGTAAAGGCATTCCTTTGATTACATTTACTTTCAGATAGGCATATGCAGAAGGTGCTTCCCCCTTCATTGTGCTCAGTCTCAACTGTTATTTTTTTATGTGTACATTTGGAAGAAACACCTTAATACTTCGGCAAATAGTATTGAGAGAAATTTTCTTAGGTCTAATTGCAAAGCGTTTTTGGAAAACCAAGCTTTATTTGCAGACAGGGTCATTGCTAGAGTTTATATTGATTCTGTAGAAAATATAATTTAAATTGGTGACCTTGTTTACAAAACTACTCAAAATGCTTTCCAGATATTTTACAGTTACTTTCTTTTAAAGGAGATATTGATGATCTGGAAACAGTTTTCTTTCACACAAGGCTAATTACAGAAACTGAATGTGCAGAATTGGGACTGAGGCATCATAATTATAGGTAAATTTTAATTGTTTAAATCTTCAGTTAAGAAAACAAAAGCTACATTTTGCATATATGTCTATAAGGGAGTCCTCATTGGCAAATGTGTTGCCCTTCCCATTTGTAACAACCCCCCCAAACCCTCGAGTGTCTTGCCCCTTGAATACAAAGTTATTCTTCATTGTTTAAATACTGCATGTGAAGCCTACAGGATAATAGGGCATTTGATTTCTAGGCTCAAATTTGACAGTATAATAAACTGAGACACAAGTAAAAAAATCAAAATGTAGCCCTGAGGCACCAAACACATATTAGAAAAAAAGTTAGTTTGTGGCCTTGGTATGTTCAACAGGGACATATGACTTTTGACACTAATTGTGAACAAGATGCAAAAATTGATTGTTTCAACTAGCAAATTTTGTTATACAGACAAGAGGTGCTTTCATTAAATAAAACATAAACTGTCTAAAGTAAGACATATGGAATGGAATAGAAATGCTAGAGAAATACACATTTTACACATGATAAAGAAATATACTTTTTTTTTCTTTTGGAGAAAGGGTTTCTTGGTAGCTTTGGAGCCTGTCCTGGAATGTGCTCTGTAGACCAGGCTGGCCTCAAACTCACAGAGATCTGCCTGTCTCTGCCTCCTGAGTGCTGGGATTAAAGGCATGTGTCACCCCCGCACAGCTGAGAAATACACTTTTAAACAAAATTCTCACTGAAACATCCATTCTCACAGTGAAGAGAAGTTTTCTGCTAAAACCTGCCCTAGGGCAGCAAGTTTATTAAAGAATAATAATATAATAATAACTTATGAACAAATACTACACTGTTTTTTATAAGTTTGACTGCCAGTAATACAAGATATGTGAAGAGTGAAGATAGACTGATCCACATTTGATCACTAAAAGCATCACAAAATGTTTTCTCTCTGTCTCTGTCTCTCCATCTCTATGTCTCTGTCTGTCTCTGTCTCTCTATTTCTCTCTCTCAGTTGTCAGGGGATGCTGGGTACCCAAAGATCATTTGGGAAGCTCTAAGGACCCAGAGTTTCTCTGGCCTTGAGCATTTATTTTTTATATTTATTAATTTATTCATTCATTATGTATTTATTTATCTATTTATCTATTTATTTGTTTATTTATTTTTTGGTTTTTCAAGACAGGGTTTCTCTGTGTAGTTTTGGTGCCTGCCCTGGATCTCATTCTTTAGACCAGGCTGGCCTCGAACTCACAGTTATTTGCCTGGCTCTGCTTCCCGAGTGCTGGGATTAAAGGCGTGTGCCACCACCGCCCAGCCCTTGAGCATTTATTAAAAGACACCACAAAATATTTTTCCATGCTTAAAAGTAACAGATAGTTCTAATTCACCAGGGAGAACAGAGGCGGTGTAGAATGGGGAGATTTACACATGAGAACACACCTCACTTTTACATCTTAAAAATTGCATACCCCAGCTTCCCAGACTAATTCCTTCTGTCCTTAGCGTGCTGCGGGTCAGAATGCTCTTAAACGCAGAATGCCTCTTTCTCAGACAAGGCTGTTGACAGCATCCCCCCCCTCCTTGCTTTGTATCAAAGTTAATATGACTCATTTACCGTAAGATCGAGTTATATTAACATGGCGTTTCAGATGCTGTGACTGTCTCAAGTCTTGGACTTGTTCACCTAACTGAAGTATAGACTCCTTTAACTGTCGGGTCTTACCAAGAATCTTTTTGTCAATATGGCTTTGTGCTTATCAAGTTCTTTTTAAATTCTTGAACACAAGAAGTTGTTTTCTCTTCCGTGCAAGGCCATGGCTGCTGTAACAACATCGTCAGCTGGCAATGACCGTTCTAACGATTGGCCGTCCAATAAACTTTCGGTGAGCCTCGCCATTGCTTACATCAAGGTTGCAGTTGGAGTCCCTGGCTAAGGCTCTTTAAGAGAGACCTCAACCAAGGAAGCTACTGGCGTTTCAGAACCATAAACACAGTCTTTTACACAATGAGTACAGTTAATGCGTTATTGCAAATAATAGTTAAAGCAAGAAATGAGATATACATGTTCAAATTCTTGACACACGCCAATACATGAACTTCCTTATTAGTGATTATGTTTAAATGGGAAACACTTTGAGTTGCATTCCAGGTATAATCTCCCCCTTAACACTGCTATAAGCTCCTCAAATTTCAGAGAACATCTAGCAGAAGTTCAAATCCTATCCTAAGATTGTGTGTGTGTGTGTGTGTGTGTGTGTGTGTGTGTGTGTGTGTGTTAACCAATCCATAGCACGCTGTGTGTTTCAAGGGTACTAACCCTTCTATAGCACACTGTGTCTGTGTGTGTGTGTTGGGGGGGGGGGGCTGCTAACCTTCCATAGCACACTATGTGTTGGGAAATACTACCCATCCACAGCACACTGTGTGTGTGGGTGGGGGGGGGTGCTAACCCTTCCATACCACACTGTGTGTGTGTGGGGGGGTGCTAACCCTTCCATACCACACTGTGTGTGTGTGTGGGGGGGGTGCTAACCCTTCCATACCACACTGTGTGTGTGGGGGTGCTAACCCTTCCATAGCACACTGTGTGTGTGTGTGGGGGTGCTAACCCTTCCATAGCACACTATGTGTGTGTGTGTGGGGGGGTACTAACCCTTCCATAGCACACTGTGTGTGTGTGGGGGGGGTTATAACATTTCCATAGCACATTGTATATGTGGGGGGGTACTAACCCTTCCACAGCACATTGTGTGTGTGTGTGTGTGTGTGTGTGTGTGTGTGTGTGTGTGTGTGTGTTAACCCTTCCATAGTACACTGTGTGTGGGGGGGAATACTAACCCATTAATAGCACACTTTGTGGGGGTGGATACTAATCCTTCCATAGCACACTTCATAGTGGAACAAATCACCACATGATAGGAGTAATCAAATTGTGTTTTATTGAAATATCCTTCCAACATCCAATTGTCTCCATCTACCAATTCTCCCTGTGATTCCCAATCCATCACTTTTCTGTTAGCTACTCTTTTAATACAGGGATGTGTGTTAACACACTCAGAATACCTTAAAACTTCATTGTGGGGTCCTATCGTTTATGATTGGCACAAAAAGATCTATATGGAGTATAAGCAACAGTGCTATGGATCCGAGGCACAAATCCCTAAGATGTTATAAAATTCAACATAGTCATTTGACCTCATTTCTTGGGTATTTTGATCAACAAGAATCTGCACTACAGATTCTTAGTTATTAGCAGCCACATATGGCAGAGTTTGAGAAACTAAACCAGTGTATTTGATGATAATCTATCCACAGGCCCTGTAGGTAGTAACATTCAAGTAATATCTTCTTTAGGTTTTTATTGTTGTGATAAAGCACCATGACAAAAAATAACTTCGTGAGGAGATGGTTTATTTGACTTACATTTCCTCAGTCACTGTCTATTAAGGAAAGGTTAGGCACGATCCAAAGCAGATGGTATGAGAGAACGATGCTTACTGGGTTACCTCTCCATGGCTTCCTCAACCTGCTTTTTATACCATCCAGGGTCCAGGAGTGACAGGATCCAGAGTGGGCTAGGACTGATACATTAATCATTAATCAAGAAAATGCTCCATAGACTTGTATACAGGCCAAATCTGTGAGATTATTCTCTTTTTTTTTTTTGCAATTGAAAGTACCTCTCCTCAAATGACTCTAGCTTGTGCCAAGTTGACAAAAAAAAATCTAACAAAGACAAGCAAGTAAATATGCAATATTATTTTAAACCACTTCTGAGAGAGCATCAAACCAAATGATAGGATGAACTACAGTGACTGAGGAATATGTGACAAATAAATCTTATATGCAACATCAATCAAAGCACTGATGATGGAAACCATTATAAAGAAAATGTTGGTAGTGGAACAGGACTAGCTCAAATCCCTCAACTCTTGCACTGTCTCATCAATGCAATGGTCTTCTTCTCTTGACCCTGTATCAGAGGTTTAGCCCTGAGCTGAAGTCATTTCAGTGTCTAGATGGGAAGCTTTACTGCATCATGATAGATGACTGATGTTTTCTTGTGTTTGTTTTTTTCTTGACTCAAACCAGTTATTTTTATGACTTACAAAGACATACTCCTTACCACAAGTAAGAATGTCTGGGCGATTTTTCAAGTGCTAGCATTTGAATCTCACCAGAAAATCTATAGGTAAGGCCCATGTGAACAGAGGATCCTGCATAGTGCCTTTCTATAGAATATCCATCATCACCAATTTTGAAAAAAATAGGGTGAAAAAACTTAGAAATAGTGAATTGAAAGCTCAAAGGAACCTATTTCCCCTTTCTGTCTTGTTTTAAGAAGAACACTAGTATGTTTTACAATGATTTGTGTGTGGGATTATAGGAACTACCTGTTTTATAGGTGATTCCCCAATGGAACAAAAGGTTTATAAAGCTTGAGAAGCATATGTTGGTCCATTGGTCAATTTGATCCTGTGAGGAATAGCTTAAGCAGTAAATGCAGAAAGACAATGTGACTGAACATATACACATTTCCCCAGTCTGAACAAGAGCCCAGGTGCATCTGAAATAGTATTCATCGAGATATGCATGAAACCCAAATGATCAAGAAATTTGGCGTCATTGATGTCCATTTTCTGTTTTGGCTTTTAAATCGTGATGATGAGGGATGGATCGACTGCTCATCAGTTAAGGGCACTTGTTGATCTTCCAGATGATTGGAGTTCAATTTCCATCACACACATGGCAGCTCACAACAATCGGTACCTCCTGTTCCAAAAGATCAGATGCCTCCTTATGGCCTCCACAGGCACCAGGTATGAATGTGGTGCACATACATGCATGCAAGTAAAACACCCAAACATATTTTAAAAAACTAAATCACAGGGTTAGTTCCACCTATGGGAAATAGAGGGGAATAGTCTCACAGAAGATGGTTATCAGCATATGTGTGAAGGTTGGGAGTGTGTCAGGAAAGAAAATTGTTTGCAAAAGAGTATTTTGAATGTAGTGAAACATGAGCCTAACAAACCTAATATGACCAGAAAATCAGCTATATGCTATTTCCATAAGACAGCAATCCTGGTGAAGTATGAGAGCATATATGGGTTATGTAGAAAGGAGATTTGACAACAAATGGACCTTTTTTTTTTTAAATAAAGACATCTGTAAAGATTAGCATTTATAGAAAGATTTTGAAATTTCTAATCCAGAAACGGATATTGGTTTGTAGTTTAATGGAATTAGCTGATACTCTGAGAACTAAATTAGTATTCTGACATAAATGCTCAAACATATAGAGTTTAATAGACCTTCTTGGAATTACAGTCAATGAATTAGACAGAGAGTCTTTAGACCTTAACCAGACTTTCTAGGAACCCATGATCATGAGCTAGGTGGACCAGATACATTAAAAACACACCTTAAAAATTGATTTGTGTTATTTTTACTTTTATTGTGCATCAGGCAAATAAGTTCTATAATTTTATGAACATATATAGTACTAAATAATGAGTTTCATTAGGATAGTTAATACATGTACATAATTTACTTAGTTGTCTAAATGTGCATAGTGGAGTTACACTCATATATGAAGAAGGACACTGTCATTTTCAGTAAAAATGATCATGTTAAGCTAAAAAAGTCACACCCAGAAATGCAAAAATTGCATGTTTTCTTGCCTACCTGGAGTAAATATAAAATATAAGCAATAAGAGCATGAAAATCACAAGGGAATTTGGGGGAAAATTAGTATAATCAAGAGAGATTCTGCCCATTGGAGTTCACAGAATGTTTCTTCACTTATAGAAATTTGAAATAAGATGTTGGTTTATATTACTATGTGTTTCTTCCTAATTCTTTTGCATGTGTGTTAGTAATATTTGTTCAATTTTATTTTGATCTTCTTTATAACATCTTCAAATTACATCAATTTTTCTCTAATAACATAAAAAAGATGTACATGGTAAGAAAAAAATGACAAAATATTCTTTGACTAGGCTCTCTGCATAGGGAAACAGTTGTGTAGCATGATTTGCTCAAGGAGGTCCCTGGAGTAGGATCAGAATCTATTCCTGGTGCATGAGCAGGCCTTTAGGAGCCCACTTCTACGATGGTACACCTTGCACAGCCATGAGGTAGGGTGAGGGGCTTGGATCCGCCTCTACTAAATGTACCTCCCGATGAAAGGTCTTACCTTCTTGTAGGAGGGAATGGGGATGGATTGGGAGGGAGAGGCTGGGGTGGCAGGAGGAGGGAAGAGGGGGATCTTGGTATGTAAAATGAATAAAAACATTTTCTAAATAAATAAATAAAAATATAATCTTTGCATCACAATTTGCTTTTATGTTGAACACTCATAATTTTCTAGTGTATGTCTATCCATTTTAGAAGTAATTTTGGTTTTCCAGGTTGTATTCTAACGTGCTTTCTGATAAATTTTTGGTAATAGTTACAAATAAAATCATGGTTACTTAAAAAAAAAACCCTATCTCTGTGTGCTTTAAATTTACTTTAATATTCCAGGCTTTCTAGCCAAGAATTGAGTTAGCCTACAGTAAAGCAGGAATATTTTTTTTTAATTTCTTTGATATATCAGTGATAAAGCCATCTTTTGACCTATCTTAAGGTTTTAAAAAACCTGTCTTTCTCAGAACTTCATCCATCAAAGAAAAACAAACTCCCTGCCATGAAGTGAAGTAGGCATCTCAGAGTAAGTTCTGAGTCTGGAGTACAGCTTTGTGCATAGAGGCCAAGAGGAGACAAGAATGAATCCGCTGAGACTCACAGCCTCCTCTCCCATCCCTGTGCAGGAATATCCTTGGCAATTTTGTTTTATGTTTACTTCTAGGTCCACCAAAGATGGGTGAGCTGACTCTCACCTTTCTGGGTCTACTTACCACATACCTCAACATGGTATGTTGAACTTTGAAAACTTGTCTTTTATTCCTTAGGAGTCTGTGATATGTCAACATGGGTGAACTAATGAAGGCAGTGACCTTTTTACCCTTATGACTTCCTTTAAATTAAATCTTTCCCTGAGTCATTTCGGTCCTTGTAAATCTTATCAGGCGAGTTATTTTTCCTCTCTCCTGACTATCATTGAAATTGAGGGAAGGTAAGTGCTTAGGATTTCACATAACCATCCCCTGGGGATCTTAAACATAGCAAGCCTCTGAATAGAGCCTGGACTAATTTCCTCACAATCAGGAGGGATAGAGTTAGAGCATTAGTATTCACTATGCTCTCCAGGTAATCCCACTGCACAGCCTCATTTGAGAATTTCTATCTAGGAATTTATTTAAAATCCTTCTCATGCCCCTATCTCTATAGATTTTCACTCTCAGGTTAGTTTCACAAATATGTAATACTCTCTGTCCTTTCTATTGCAGATATCTGTGAACCAGCAGAACACTTTCCCACACTTTGCAAAATGTATTGCCTCCTGTACTGTATAATAGTTTCCTTTTCTACCTTTGTTTTTTGTATACTAACCACTCATTTTTCATAATAATTTTGGACATTTTACTGGAAATTTAAAAGCTATGTCTACTATTGTTAATCACAAGCTTTTCATTCTCCAGCCAGGTCTTGCTCCTCCCAGGATTTGCACTTCCTCCTGTTGATACCCAACGAGGAAATTTTGATTTTCCTTTTTCCTAGATAGCCCCAGGGAATTAAATTTTGTTCTTTCTTTTAACTTCATTTGGTCAATGGGTGATAACCAAGTAATAAGAATAATTAACATGATAAAACAGAATAAAAAGTCTGTGTAAAGGAGGAAACCATACTAAATTAGAATTTGTGGGCAATGGAATGCCATGGTGGATGAACATGCATGCTGCCAAGCCTGACTACCTGAGTTTGACCCCCAAAACCACATAGTGGAAGAAGAGAACAGACTCTAGCGTAAGCATAGTAAAGTTTGGGTGCATGCATGTGCACGTTCACACACACTAAAAATAATAAAATGTGTTGTTTTAGAGGAAAATGTTTCATAGAAAAAATAAGTATCCTGCAATGGTTGTTTTCAGGCATATCTAAGTATAAACACTAAATCTTGGCCATTGAGTTTGACAAGTGGAAGTAAATGTTTTAAGATAAAAATGCTTATGTAGTTGGTATACAATTATGGTTAAAATGGATTTATCCATCAATGCCAAGAGAAAAAAGGAGACCATGTGTGCAAATTGTAGAAGGCCTCATGCTGAAGAGAGTGACTTAGAACAGGAATTACTTACTCTAAGGGTATTTCTACTTCTAGGTTAGCAGTAGGCATGTCTTGCAGGCTGGGTTCCATTATAGCATTCAGGGATAATAGCAGAGTGAGACTGACCAATAGTCTTCTCTCCAGCCCCTTACAACACTATGAAAACTCGTCAGTAGAGATGAAGCTCCCCATTGATAACTAACTGGATTTATCCATGTTCTGACCAATTATGGGGTGTCTTTGGCAATTGGATCACAGCAACATGGCCTGTTGGTAACTACAAACATTATCAAGACCTTAAATATATGGAGGTCCATGGGACCTCACTGGTCAGCAATTCCCAAGAAGTAACTCAATCCTCATAATGAACTTTTTTATTGGGTAACATTTAGTGTCTATTAGGGAAATTTTTGTTCCATTACAGGGTAACACCACTCAAACTCTCTTTATAAATATGTAAGTATATGTTTCAGGAAGATTTTACAGTAACATGCTTTCTAATGACCCTTTTAAAAGACCTTTATTTTTAGTTATCGCTCCCTGCGTTCCCTCCTCTACCCTGTACTACCATTTCCCACCCCACTAACACTTTGTACCACTGCATTCTCTCCTATATTCCATAAAAGCCCCCTCCAATCCTGTTAACTAATTTCCTGACCTTCTTGGACATTCTAAATAAAACAAACATATTTCATGAGACAAATATAACCCCAAATGACAGAAAACAGGAGGAATGCGTATTTCTTTGTGTGGTATATCTCACATAAAATGATTATTTCCAGCTCTATCCATTTACCTGCAAATTTCCTAATTTTGTTTTTCTTAAGAATAGTATTCCATTGTGTAAAAAGTACAACATTTTCAACATCCATTCATCAGCTGATAGCTACCTAGGTCGTTCCCATTTCTTGTAAATGAACATGTATCTTTGTAATAGTTTATAGAGTACTTTGAATATATACCTGTCTTAGTTACTGTGCTATTTCTGTGAAAAGACACCATGACCAAGGCAATTCTTAGAAAAGGAAGCATTTACTTGGGGGCTTGCTTATAGTTTTAGAGGGTTAGTCCATAATTATCATGGTAGGAAACGAAAAGGCATGGCACTGGAGTAGTAGCTGTGAACTTTAAATGCTGATTGAAGACAGTGTGCAGAGAGACTAGGTTTGGCATGAGCTTTTGAAACCTCAAAGCCCAGTGACAAACCACCTATAACAGGACCACACCTTCTACAACAAGGCCATAGCTAATTCAACAAGGCCACACCTCCTAATTCTTCCCAAACAGTACCATTTACTAGGAAGCAAGCATTCAAACATATGAGCCTATGGTAGGAGGGCATTGTCATTCCAACCACCACAATGCCCAAGAGTAGCATTGCTGAATCATGTGGTAGTTTTATTTATCACTTTGCAAATAACTTCTTCGATGATTTCCATAGTGTTTGCACCAGTTTGCATTCATATCAGTAGTTACTAACTGTGCCCCTTTTCACTACAACCATGCCAACTTTTGTTGACTTTTTACTTTTATCTTAGCCTTTCTTATTGAATTAAGTTAAATATCAAAGAACTTTCACTTTGAATTTCCATGATAGCCAAGATTTAATTATTGGATGAAGTTTCACTTCATATGATCAAATCCATACCTCGCTCTATTATCTGGGCCAAGAACTTGTCATGGGTTCTAGGCCATAGGGGTAGAACCTACCACTATCAACCTGTTAAATGGATATAGTATTAAATTGACTCCTAATTACTTATCATTGTACCCATATACTAGTGCACTACTCTAACCTCATCAGAATATCTTCTTTTTGCAGAAACCTACAATTGGTCAAGGCACTGAGAATGTGAGACTGTGGGGTGCTCACTCTTCAATGGCTGTGTATTTGTTAAGCATCTCTATTCTCATATAACTCATATCAAATTCTTTATCTTTCCCCTTGACTTTCTCTAAAAATGACCATAGATTTCTGCAGCATCTTATATCGCCACACCTAAAGCCTAGTTTTGCTTCACATTCAAAATCTAGGTAATCAGGAAGTTATACTGGCTTCAATTCAAACTATCTCAGCAATAATGGAACTTCCTATCTGTGTACTGCATGCAACCCAGGTCTAAGAACTCTAGTCTGACTCATAAATGAATTCTGATGCTTTTCTTCCATACCAATATAAATCTTCATCTTTCCAGAGTGGCTGAGTCACCCAGATGGAACTAAGGTGAGCAATCTATCCTCACTGCTCTCAAGGGTTAAACAGTTCCTTTGTTCTCCCAGTTTGTTTGATAGCACCTAGTGTCTGTCTAATCAGGGCAGTCTCATGATATAATGCTTTAAACAAAACTCCTAAGTTTCTAAATAGAGTCTGTTTTTCTGACAGTACATTTTAAAATTGTGATTTAGAAACAAATAGTTTTTGATTGTGAGTTTTATTAATAATAACATATTTAATAAAGTGAATGAACTTGGATATCTTTCACCTATAATAATAACCTTTTAGCACAGAACTGAAAAAAGTGGTTAAAAGAGGGAAGGTCAGGGATGGAGAGATTACACAGTTTTTAGCTCTCTGGCAAGATAATCAGCCAGTAAGCTCCAATATCAGTAAAAAACTGTTCTAAAACATAAGGTGAATAAGCAATTGAGGAAGATAGCCAATATCAATTTTTGCCCTCGACAATCACCAACATGAACATACGTACAAAAAAGCACAAGAACAAATAACACACACACACACACACACACAGAGAGAGAGAGAGAGAGAGAGAGAGAGAGAGAGAGAGAGAAATTGAAATTGAAAGACTAGGTAATATAAAGGGGTAGTGTATTAATTTTCTAATTTTCTATGTCTTAAAGAAATAGAGAAAGCTATTGTGTTTTTAAAATTTATAATTTTGCTTTTAAAATTTATAGTTTGGGCTAGGAGTGGAATTGATAGTCTTCCCCAGGGAAAGGCACACCAAATGTTTTTTTTAGTGACAAATAGTCAGCTGTGAATATATACATACAAGTAACATTATACTGAACAGATTATATCTAAGAATATGTATGTATATACATATACAAATGAAATAACAATTAGTAAAAATGAGGCCATATATTTGAAGGAGAGTGGGGAGACTACATGGGAGCGCTTGGAGAGAGAAAAGAGAAGGGAGAAATGTAAATAAGTAAAATCTCAAAAAGAAAGTATATAGACTGAAGTAACAAGCTTTATTACTAAAACAATTTTAAATGATAAAATTCTGTCTTCTTATTAACATTTTTTCCTAAGACAAATACTTGATCTTTTCAATCTCTCAAAATAAATTAGAATTGATAATAGATTTACAACAAAAGTTGTCTTTAAAATTATTTATTTCAATATTGATCAAATGCATTGATCACTTGTAATGTATAATTTTTCTTATATATAAAGTTCCAATATAATCAGCGAGGATATAAATTTTTTTGAATATTTAAAGTTTAAACTCATTAGCATTTTAAAATACTACACTATTTTCTTGGAATGGTAGGAAATATAATTTTGTTCTTTATAGGTTTTTTTAAATTTTTAATTGTGTGTGTGTGTGTGTGTGTGTGTGTGTGTGTGTGTGTGTGTGTGTACCTGAGTATAAATGCCTAAAAAGAGAAGAAGAATATCAGATCCCTTGAAGCTGGCTGTAAGCTACCTGATGTGAGTGCTAGGAACCTAGTTCAGCTCCTCTAAAAGAAAAGTGAATGCTCATAATGCATGAGCCATCTCTCCAGCCCCAAGATAAGATTTCTTATCTCGATTGCATACAAACTTTATTTTTGAGCTGTGTATGATGGACTGAATCAATCAGGTTTTCCCGTATTGGACAAGGGCATGCAAGGTCTCATGCTTTCATATTACAACAGTGCCAATAGATGGGCAGCCTTGGCTGAAGTACTGGTAAACATGATACGATTGAGATGTGACTCACACTCCGTGATAGTAAACCCTTGTATGTGGACAGAGAAATAACACGTTCACTTTGTGCATTAGAAGAGTGTGGAGTGAGTGCCACAGATACCACATAATGGCAGAGCCAATACCACCTTAGTATGTATTAGGACTTTGTGATTCATTTCCAGTACATCATAAAGAAATGAATAGGAGGAAAGGAGGAAGAAGCAGAGGCAGAGGAGAAAAGAAGAAAAATATATACAAGAGGAGAACAGAAATGAAATGCAAAGGAAATGGAGCAGAAGTGGGGGGAGGGGAAAGAGAGAGGAAGGGAATGGGAGGGGAGGGAAGGGAAGCTTTCTGTACTCTGTGACTTCAGTGGGAGACAAAAGTACACACAAAATCAAAGTACAATTTAAACCAATTCTCTAACTACTGCATTTTGATTGCTCTTTCATAGCACTGGGACAAATTAAATGTGTTGGGTATCTGTCATCCTTTGAGTCTTAGTGTCTGCTACACTCCATTCAAGCTCTTGGAAGGAATGTTTTGTCCTGGCAATTATTCTTTAACTCTTTGTGTTTAACACTTGCCCTCAAGTGTTTATATATATATATATATATATATATATATATATATATATTCCCTCCAATCATGAGAAGTAATTTATGTTTTTTGCAAATTTGACTGTTTCAATAATAAATTCCTCTTTAATCCTTCTTAACAACTCCCTGAAACACAGTGACTCTAATTTATCTATTAGAAAATAAATGATAGAAAAAAGCAGCTATGTGTGTGAGCATATATGTGTCTATTCCAGTATTGCAGTGTTTCCCTGTAATGGAACTGAATTCATTACAAGAGATATTCCAAGCCCAGTAATTATGCTACTTTAAGTATGTTCACTTGACTTTATAAGTTCAATTCACCTGCAAGTGGTCAGCATACTCGTTAAATATTCTGGCACTAATGTGTTTCTTTACTTTGATGAGTAATTGCTTAAAACATAACATATTTTCTCTAATGCATTAGTAGCACTTATGAGCCACCATTAAAGCCACCAAATCCTTCATTGTCCTTTATAGTTGCTGTTTTCTCCACAACTCCGAAACGCTCAGGACATTAAGTAAGATAAAGTTCCATTTTACAGTTCCACCCCAGGACACCAAAGACACAAGTGAAGATGGCTCATAGGTCAAAAGCACTGGGTACAATTCCAGAGGACCCACTTTGATTCATTGTCCCTACTTGGCAGCTCACAATTGTTTGTAACTATTTCCAGGGAATCTAACACCCTATTCTAACTTCTGCATGCACCAGGCACACAGGTACTACACAGATGTACATTCAGGCATAATGCCCCAACACAAAAGAAAATAGACTTTGTATTAGTTCAAAATAGATTTCAAAGATGTGGCTAGGGTACAATAATTAAAATTATTATTGTACACTAGAAACTACTTAAAACATAATGCATATTATTAAGCATGTATAATTTTACTATGTATACTCTCTCAAATCCACCCTTTATTTCACCATGTTTAGTGACAATGCAACAGATATAGACTAAATGCAACATAAGTGCTACCTGCTGTACTCCTCAGTGGGGTCATCAACAAAGAAGATAAGTAGTTAGTGTGATGTCAAGCACAGGTTTTCACTCAAGACAGAGATTTCGTCTGTAAATGTTGTATAATATGAATAGAGTTGTAGGCAGAGAAATCTTCATGGTTAGAAAGAAACCTGGAGAAAGCAATTAGTTTCTGTTCTGGAAAATGAAAAGAAATCATTAATTTAAACAGAAATTTACATTTGTTGACAGTAAGATCATGGTGTATCAGCAAGTTAATTGGACAATAATTCTAGGGAAAAAAAGATACTTTTATGAAGGAGGACCTGCAGTCATAAAACTTTTTATCCTCTCGTTAACCCAGTAAAACTTTGCCTTATGGCTTATATTCCTATATTACAGATTCATTCGTTCATTCATTCATCTGTCTGTTTTTCAGTCCTCATGCTTAAAAGAAATACTAAAGTCCTAATGTTTTAGTGAAGGTCGGGACTGGATAGAAAAGGTATAATTTATCTGTGTAAGAGAGCAGATTTCATAATTTGTATCCATTCTTGCACAGAGGCAGTAAGTTTATAATTCAACTAGTTTCTCATTTAAGTGTCTTAAGGGTGAAAATAAGTCTCATTCAACAAGCCATGAAATGTGAGAACTATAAAAGTGATTTCCCAGTCTCTATGCTTTGAATAAATGGAATCTCACAGAAAGCCAAGATTTCATTGTTGATCACAGAGAAGCCATAAGAATCTCATCAGACTTTTGACATTGTTTATTTTTATATCAAAGCCAATGGTCTGATGAATTGATTTCTGCTTAAGGTAAAATATTTTAGATTTTATGTTTTTGTTTATTGATGATTTGGTAAGGAAATATCTGTGTCTTATGGCGGTGATGTGCCCACAAATTTCCTTTCAGTGATTTCACAAGATGAAAACTGATGTTTATATATTTAAGTTTTAAAGAATAAAAATTGCCCTACTTTATTAAATTACTACAATTTGAAACCTTATTTGGTAGCAAATTATAATGTTCTATACCAAAATACTAGATAAAGCTATGGTGAGTCATGCAGCCCTGAGCAGTTTACACTCTCTTTTCTACTTTTACCCATCTCTCTGGTCATACTATGGAGATTTTCAAATGTGTGTGGTGTGTGTGTGTGTGTGTGTGTGTGTGTGTGTGTGTGTGTGTGTGTGTTCATTTGTGTGTACTTCACACATATGAGAATAGACTGGACAACAGCCTCAGATGTTCCTCTGGTATGCCATCCATCTTATCATTGAGATAGAATCTCTAATTGGCCTGAACCTTACCCACTGGGTTAAACTGTTTGGCTCAGAACCACAGACATCCAATTGTCCAGACAATTCTATTGAGGTAATCACAAGGTCATGTTCTGCAAAAATAACATTTTTATTTTGGATTCTAGAGATGAAGAAAAGGTCTGCTTGATTGTGAGGCAAACATTCACTGAATGACCCATTTCCCTAGTCACAAAATCTAGATTTTTTTTATTAAAATTTTGTGATTATCCTTTGGTTTAAGGTGTTGGTTTAAATTACTGTGTTTAAATGACCTCTTCTGAGTCACACATTGAAGACAACACATCAAATTAGAAGTATCATAGAGAGAAAAAGAATTTAGGTTATTGAACACCATGAGATCAGGGAGGTAGTAACTGGGGAGAATTAATTAAAGGCCCAGAATGTTCACTTGTGGGATGAAAACATTTGGAAAAGGAGGGTGGTTGCATATAGATCAGAATAAACAAGTGGCAAAGTGTTGCTCACTTCACAACAGAAGTGGTCTTTTATGTGAATTGAGCACAATAAATTTTAAGAAAGTAGGTATCTGTGTTTATAGTATTTTAATAAACAGTTTTATTGTTATTACTGAAAATAAATATTTTGATGTCATATATTTTGATCATAGTTTTTTTTTCCACCTTCCAGATCTCTCCACAGACTGACCCACCCAACTCCATGGCTTCTTTCTCTGTATTTTTAGAAAACAGGTGGTAAACAGAAAAAGGAAAGCATAATTTTAAAAAAATTAACATAGAAAGCACAAGAAACACACACATGCACAGGCACACACACCCACACCCACACACAGAAAAACACACACATTGCAAAATCCATATTAACACAAAATCACAAATTATCATATAAAAGAAATAGACCAGTATTGGTGAAATTATTAAGGCCACTCCATGTAGTTAAAAGGGAGACTTCTTTAGTGGCGTAACTTACAAATGAAGGGATAGGTAAGTTGCAGGGTCTGGGAAAGACGCAGAGCAGTCCGGCAGTGTTCTCTGGAGAACTCTGCTCGGTCTACCTCCAGCATCCAGGGTCTAGGAAACATCTGGATCTCAGGTCTTCAAGGTCCTCTCTTGGCCCCGCCTTGTAGGCGTGACAGTTACTGAAGCCTCAATGGGGGTTGGAACTTCCAAATCAGTTGGAATGGCTACCTACTACAGACCAGTAAGGCAAAACATGCTCAAACAAAGTATAAGAGGATTAAAAATAAATAAATAAATAAATAAATAAATAAATAAATAAATAAATAAATAAATAAATAAACAAACAAATAAATAAAACTTTTTTCTTCTTTCTTCTTAATTTTTTTATTTATAATATTTTTATATTTTATATACCAACCACAGATCCCCCTCCTCTGAAAGGGTAAGGCCTCCCACGGGGAATCATCAAAGCCTGGTACATTCAACTGAGGCAGTACCAAGACTCTCCTCCCTGCATCCAGTCTGAGCAAGGCATCCCACCCTAGGTAATGTGATCCAAAAACCCAGCTCATGCACCAGGAATAGATCCTGATCCCACTGACAAGGTCCCCTCTGACAGACCAAGCTACACAACTGTCTCCCGTATGCAGAGGGCCCAATCCCAGTCCACTGCAGATTCCACAGCTGTCAGACAAAAATTCATGAGTTCCTAAGGAGTTTTGGTTCAGTTTTCTCTGTAGATTTCCATATCATGATCCTGATCCCCCCCCTTGTTCATATAATCTCACTTTCCTCTTTTAGACTGGACTCCCTGAGCTCAACCTGGTGCTTGGTTGTGGATCTCTGCATCTGCTTCCATCAAGTACTGGATGAAGACTCTGTGATGACAGTTAGGGTATTCACCAATCTGATTACCAGTGTAGGCCAGTTCAGGCACCCTCTTCACTATTGCTAGTAGTCTAATTTGGGGCCATCCCTGTGGGTTCCTGGGAATTTCCCTAGCATCAGGATTCTCCCTTACCCCATAATGTCAGCCTCTATGAAGATATCTCTTTCATTGCTCTCCCACTTTGTCCCACCCCCAGCTTGACCATCTTGTTCCCTCATGTTCTCATCCCCCATCCCCTTCCTTCTATTGCCCACCCTCATGCCCAGTTCCAGAGAAGCTAGGAAACAAGGAGGACCCTAAGAAGGATGCATGGATCACTTTGGGAAGGGGAAATAGAAGAAAAAAATCTTTAAAAAAATCATTGCATGTATTTTTTATTGGCCATCTGCTGCTGAGCTGAGGTCATACCCTTAAGTATAGTGAGACTCCATTAGAGAAAACAATATTTTTTTAAAAAATTGGTATCAGTTGAAGATAGCTTTTTGTTTGGGGATAGGATCATATCTAATTCATCCTCTCAGAATTGTAAACACATCTGCTTAAACTTGTGCAGGTCCTGTGCATGCTGCTACATTCTCTCTGAGTTCATATATGTGTCTCATTGTGTCTATATGGCCTGTTTCTTTGGTGTCTTCCATCCACACTAGCTCTTGAAATCATTCTCCCTTCTCTTCTGTGTAGTTCCCTGAGCCCTGAAGTGAGGGGTTTGGTGAGCACATCCCATTTAGGGCTGTTTGTTCCAAAGTTTATTACTCTCTGTGCACTGTCCAGTTGTATGTCTGTATGTTGGTTTTGTCTCTTACAGGAGGAAGCTTCTCTGATGATGGCTGAGCAAGACAATAATCTATGGGTTTAGCCAAATGTTCTTAGGAGTCATTTAATTGCTATGTTCCCTTAGCAGAAAAGCACTACTTGATTTTTTCCTCAGACCCAAAGCCTATCCAAACTCAAGTTCTTGGACACCAAAGCAGGTGTCTTGTGGGGTAGCCCCTAATTATAATTAGATAGTGGATTTGCTGCTCCTACTATGTTTTTGCCACTGTTACATCAGCATATCATACATAGATCACCATTGTGGATCAAAGGGTTTAAACTGAGATAGTGGTTGCCTGTTGTTGTTTTTATTACTTAAATTTCTTCATTTTACACACTAGCCACAGTTTCCCCTCCTGCCCCTTCTCCCACTCCCTGCCACCTCCCCCACCCCATACCCTATCCACCCCTTAGAGAGGGTAAGGCCCCCCTTGGGGAGTCAACAAAGTCTGGCATATCATGTTGAGGCAGGACCAAGCCCTGTCCCTTACATCAAGGCTGAGCATGGTATCTCATCATAGGGAATGGGCTCCAACAAAAGCTATTTCATGCACCAAGGATAAATCTTGGCCCCACTGTCAGGGGCTCCACAAACAGATCAAGCCACACAACTGCCACCCACATTCAGAGGGCCTAGTCGGTTGCATGCATGCTCTCCAGCTGTCAGTCAAGAGTCTGTGAGCCCCCACTAGCTCAGATCAGCTGTCTCTGTGATTTTCACCACTATGATCTTGACCCCCTACCCTTACTCATATAGTCCCTCCTCCTTCTTTTCAAATGGACTCCAGGAGCTCTGCCCAGTGTTAACTGTGGACCTCTGCCTCTGCTTCCACCTACTACAGGATAAAGGTTCTATAATTAGGGTAGTCACCAATGTAATATAAAATATCTTGGGGTAAGTCTAAACAAACAAATGAAAATTCATTGAGACAAGAAGTTTAAGTCTTTGAAGAAAGAAATGGAAGAAGATATCAGAAAATGGAAAGATCTCCCATGTTCTTGGATAGGTAGGATCAACATAGTAAAAATGGAAACCTTACCAAAAGCAACCATCAGATTCCGTACTGTCTCCATCAAAATCACAGCACAATTTTTCTCAGAACTCAAAAGAACAATACTTAATTTCATGTGGAAAAAGAAAAACCCGATAGCCAAAAGAATCATTTAAAATAAAGCAATTTCTAGAAACATCACCATCCCTGAGTTCAAGCTCTGCTATAGAGCTATAGTAATAAAAACAGCTTGGTATTGGCATAAAAACAGATATGTGGACCAATGGAATCAAATTGAAGATCCTGACATTAGTCAATACACCTATAACGAAAATAGATCCATACCTATCACCAGGCACAAAACTCAAGTCCAAATGGATCTAAGACCTCAATGTAAATCCAGTTACACTGAACCTGAGGGAAGAGAAAGTGAGAAATAGCAAAGGATACAACTTTCTAGATATAACACTAGTAGCACAGACACTGAGAGCAACAATTAGTAAATGGGATTTCCTGAAACTGAGAAGCTTCTGTAAGGCAAAGGACACAGTAAATAAGACAAAAACGAGAGCCTACAGAATGGGAAAAGATCTTCACCAAACCCACATCTGACAGAGGACTGACCTCCAAAATATATAAAGAACTTAAGAAACTATACATCTCGGGAGGCAGAGCCAGGCGGATCTCTGTGAGTTCGAGGCCAGCCTGGGCTACCAAGTGAGTTCCAGGAAAAGGCGCAAAGCTACACAGAGAAACCCTGTCTCGAAAAACCAAAAAAAAAAAAAAAAAAAAAAAAGAAACTATACATCAAAAAACCAAATAATCCAATTTAAAAATGAGGTACAGATTTAAACAAAGAATTCACAACAGAAGAATCTCAAATGGTCAAAAGATATTTAAGGAATTACTCAACATCCTTAGTCATCAGAGAAATGAAAATCAAAAGCACTGTGAGAAACCATCTTACACCTGTCAGAATGGCTAAGTTCAAAAACACTAATGACGGCTTATGTTGGAGAGGATGTGGATGAAGGAGAACACTCTTCCATTGTTGGTGAGAGTGCAAACTTGTACAGCCACTTTGGAAATCAGTATGATGCCTTTGCAGAAAACTGGGAATCAACTTACCTCAAGACTCAGCATTACCACTCTTGGGCATATACCCAAAAGATGCTCAATCATACTGCAAGGATACTTGCTCAGCTAATTTCATAGTAGCATTATTCATAATAGCCAGAACCTGGAAACAACCTAGATGCTTCTCAACTGAAGAATGGATAAACAAAATGTGGTACATATACACAATGTTTTTTATTAACTCTTTTGCTCTTTTGTTGCTTTACTTTACCACCCAGCTCCCAAATAAATGACACATGGAGTGCAGCTAGAGTTTTCCAGCCTGGCCCACAGTCTGGACAAATCTCTGTCACCCGCCAGTCCTACAGCCGCTCAGACCCAATCAAGTAAACACAGAGACTTATATTGCTTACAAACTGTATGGCCATGGCAGGCTTCTTGCTAACTTCTTATAGCTTAAATTAATCTATTTCCATAAATCTGTACCTTGCCACGTGGCTCGTGGCTTACTGGTATCTTCACATGTTGTTTGTCATGGCAGTGGCTGGCAGTGACTCCCTCCACCTTCCTGTTCTCTCAATTCTCCTCTCTGTTAGTCCCGCCTATACTTCCCGCCTGGCCACTGGCCAATCAGCGTTTTATTTATTGACCAATCAGAGCACACATTTGACATACAGACCATCCCACAGCAATGGAGGCTTATTATTAATTATAAATGCTTGGCCTTAGCTTGGCATGTTTCTAGCCAGCTTTACTTAACTTTAAATTATCCTGTCTACCTTTTGCCTCTCATCTTTTTCTTACTCGTGTAATCTTACTTTCACTCCTACTCTGTGGCTGGATGTATGTCTGGGTTTCTGGCCCCTAGCATCCTCCTTTCTTTGTTTTCTTGCTCTTTCTTCTTCTCTCCTTCTGTTTATTCCCTCTGGCTGCCAGCCCTGCCTATCCTTTCTCTGGCCTCACTATTGGCCATTTGTCTCTTTATTAGATTAGTCAGGTGTTTTAGAAAGGCACAGTAACATAGCTTCACAGAGTTAAACAAATGCAACATAAAAGAATGCAGCACGTCTTTGCATCATAAAACAAGTGTTCTAGAGCATGAACACAAGTAACACATCTTGAAATAATATTCTACAGTTATCTTTCTTCTCTGGTATTGTACAGAGTATCTTCCAGTGCTATGCATACTGAACAGTAGGAGTAAAGGCTCTAGTGAGTCACATGGTAGACTTCTCTGTGTTCAATGAGATATGTAGGTGTTGTTTTTAGCAATGTCACATTACCATCAGTTTGTGGAGATGCTGTGTGGCAGTTTACTCTGAGATTAAGACATTCTGTCCTGCAGGAAGCTCCTTAGGCGCCAAGGTAAACAACTCAATACAGCTTGAGGAGCTTCCTGAAATTGACTCTATTCACTAGGCTCCTCCTTGCAAGAATAAGTAATAAAAGTTGAGAATCCCTCTCAGAAAAGCAGAATCAAGCTGCAAAGAAGATTCTCAGAGAAGCTAAGGTACCAAGAAGGCTCACAAGCTAGACCAACTACCTGGAAGAAGAAACCAGCTAAGATGCCTGAAAGAGGTTACGACTGAAACACCTGGAAAGGCCACTGTCCAATATGCTGAGCTGCTAGTAGGCTGAGCAGTGTGCTCCCGGTGCCCAGCTTTTGTGATCTCTTACCCATGCTGGAGTGTGCTTTACTGAGTTAGCTTGCACTGAGTCATTTCTGCTCCTGTAAGGATCCCCTCATACATATGTTTGTGAGTAACTTCAGTAAAAGTTATTATTTCACAAAATTGGACTTTGGTGGTATCTGTACTTCAGTTTGTCATGGGGTCCCTATCTGGGATGAGCAAACGCCATGTGTTACATCTCATTAAGAAAAGTTTTGGTGCATATCAGGGAACAAACAGTAGCCTTAGCATTCATTTGAACTATTTATAGCTTTTCGTGCCACCCACCCCACTGCCCAATGACATGTCTAGATATAATTCATTTTTTGCCCTGAGTGTTTCACTTGATACTGAAGGATGTGTTGGAAAATTGTCTCCTCCATTATTTGGTGACTTCATTTAGATTTCTTTCCTAAATATTTTTTTTCAAAAGCTTCTGCAGTCATAGCTTTCCTTATGACCCCTCAAATGGCTCTAAGTGTTATTTATTCTTCTCCATATTCCCTGCCTTTGCCTCCTCTTCCTCTTCCTCCCGCTCCCTTTAAATCTCCCATTCTAGTCTTCCCCCCCATCTTTGTATAAGTATATGTTCTAATTTGTCTTCTTTGGGAGATATGAGTCTACTCTCTAGTCTCTTGATCTGTACATAACCACTGTGGTTATATAGATTGTAGGATTCTTGTTGAAGGCTTAGAAGCTAACATCTGCATGACTTTTAGTATATGAGACTACATACAATATGTGTTTTGGGGTTTGGGTTAATTTACACACAATGTTTGTTTTCTACCTCCATCCATTTAAATTTTTTTTTGTGTGTCCTTAATGTCTAGTTTTTTCTTTATATATTTCAGATATTAACTCTCCATCAGATGTGTAATTGGAAAGTGTCATTTCCCATTTTTTAGCCAATTGTTTTGTCTGAATGATGATGTCCTTTGCATACAGAAGATTTTCAATTTCAAGAGGTCCTGCTTATTAATTGTTGTTCTCATGGTGTCCTGTTCAGAAGGTCTTTTCTTGTGCCTATTAACTCTTCTATCACATTCAGGGTATCTTATGTTGAAGTCCATGATCCATTAGGAGTTGAGTTTTGCAGTATGATAAATATTGAACAATCTGCATTCTTCTTTGTACATGCAGACTTCCACTCTGATCAGTAACATTTTTTGAAGATTCTGTCTTATTTGCGGTGTGTATTTCTGACTTCCTTATCAAAAATAAGGTGTCTACAGGTGTATGGACTTACCTTTGTGTCTTCATGTTGATTATTTTAGTCAACATAGGTTTTTATTACTAAAACTCTATAATACAACTTGAGATCTGGGATGGTTATTCTCCCAGTAATCCTTTTATTATTCAAGATTGTTTTAGTTGTCATGCTTTTTTGTTTGTTTATTTTGTTTTGTTTCATAAGTATGAGTGTTGTTTTTAATGGATTTTTTTTTACCAGTAATGGTAGTACATTTAGAAAAACATATACACCCCAACAGTGCACTTCAAAAAGATGAAAATGATCTAAAAAAACATAATTAATGGTGTTACTCCCTGCAAGGAACAAGGAAGGGGAACATAATTCAATATATAATAAATTAATATATTTAAAATATGGTGGGTAAATTTCAAGAGATTTTCATGGGAATTAACATATTCAAAAACATCCATTATAGGGTTTAAAAAGCAATAAAAATGTATGTTACTGATTCATTTAGGATGACTACTGCACAGACAGTATTAATATCATGTCCTCAAATGCTTTCAGTGAGCACCTTAATATTTTTACCAAGATCGATTATTTTAAGTCCAGCATATGTTTTTGAACAAACCACTTGCTATGTGAATTCGTATCATTGGTGTAGCTAGAGTTTTCCTGCCTGGCCCACAGTCAGGACAAATCTCTCTCACCTGCCAGTCCCACAGCTGCTCAGACCCGACCAAGTAAACACAGAAACTTATATTGGTTACAAACTGTATGGCCATGGCAGGCTTCTTGCTAACTGTTCTTACAGCTTAAATTAATCCATTTCCATTAATCTATACCTTGCCACATGGCTCGTGGCTTACCGGCATCTTCACATGCTGTTTGTCCTGGTGGCGGCTGGCAGTGTCTCTCTGACTCAGCCTTCCACTTCCCAGATTTATTCTCCTCCTTGTCCCGCCTATACTTCCTGCCTAGCCACTGGCCAATCAGTGATTTATTTACTGACCAATCAGCAACACATTTGACATACAGACCATCCCACAGCACTTCCCCCCTTTTTTTTTTTTCCAAAAAGGAAGGTTTTAACCTTAACAAAGTAAAATTACATATAATTTGGGAATTTGGGCATAGCTTCTCTTACTACTTCCTGCTGGAGGGGAGCGCTGTATCTTATGGGGGCACAAAAAAAAACTTTGGAATTATGGAGTAGTCTGTGAGGATGTATCGTCTGAGCCAGTCGCCTTGAAATGGTTCTGGATGTTGGATCATCTGGGCCATGGTGTCATCAGAGACCTTTCAGGGGGGCTTGGCTGGTCAAACCTGATGTATCTTAATCTTGAACAAATCCATAGCCTCTGGCTTTCTGTGGGAACAAAAGCAGAGTCTCCTTTCCAAAGCAACATATCCTTTTATCCAAATTTTGAAGTCAAGGTATCTTTAAAGTATACATATTGGTTTAACTCAGCTTCCTTTACAATCAAATATCTCTCTGCAGTTAAGAATCCCAAAGACAACACAATCCAGATTCTCTGTGTAATATTCATCTTTACATGGCTTATTTTATATATTAATTATACTGTCTCTTTAAAGACTTTATTTTTTAAAACTATATATTTGTTTATATAACTGTATATATCACCTTTTTTGTCTCTTTCAAGCCTACATTTATTTTACACACATTGTAAACTATTACATCTGAATCTGTCTTATTGTGAAGCTATTGCTTTAAACTGCAGCAGCTGTGGCTGCTAGCTCCGCCCACCTCAGCTTCCCAACATGGCAACATGACGGTGGTACGTTTTCCACCAGCTCTGGGAGCTATCGTGGGTCTATGCTTTTATCCAAGCAGCGTGTAGCCCAGAAACCTCTTTTTTTGTTTTGTACCTGCAAAGTCTAAATCCACCATGCAGTTTAATGTGCCACTTGCAGAGGCCTCATTCCTGCCATACTGCAAGTCAAGCGCATACACCAGGAACTCACAAGTAGCTCAAACCGGCAGCTGCCGCTCATTTGAGAGAGACAATTAGGAACTGTTTTTTAGCTCTGTTTTAGAATCTTTTTTCTCAGTTTTTAGGTGGAAACTCTTGCCACCATGTTGGACGCCATTTGTAGCTAGAGTTTTCCTGCCTGGCCCACAGTCAGGACAAATCTCTCTCACCTGCCAGTCCCACAGCTGCTCAGACCCGACCAAGTAAACACAGAAACTTATATTGGTTACAAACTGTATGGCCATGGCAGGCTTCTTGCTAACTGTTCTTACAGCTTAAATTAATCCATTTTCATTAATCTATACCTTGCCACATGGCTTGTGGCTTACTGGCATCTCTTCACATGCTGTTTGTCCTGGTGGCAGCTGACAGTGTCTCTCTGACTCAGCCTTCCACTTCCCAGCTTTATTCTCCTCCTTGTCCCGCCTATACTTCCTGCCTAGCCAATGGCCAATCAGTGATTTATTTGCTGACCAATCAGCAACACACTTGACATACAGACCATCCCACAGCACATTGGAGTCTTTTTTGTTGTTGTTGGTTTTGTTTTTCATTAAGTTTTTTTATTCATTTTACATACCAATCATAGATCACCCTCCTCCCTCCTCCTGCCTCTCCAGCTTCCCCCTCCAAATCCCTGCATTTCCCTCCACAAGAAGGCAAAGCCTCCCATGAAGAGGCACATCCAGTAAAGGCAAGTCGAAGAACCACCACCCCCATGGCTGTGTGAGGTGTCCCATCATAGGCAGGGGGCTCCAAAAAAGCCTGCTCAGGCACCAGGGATGGATGCTGATCCCACCACCAGCCCCCCAACTCCCGCCCCCAAGCAGAACAAGCCACACAACCATCTCACTATGCAGAGGGCCTAACTCAGTCCCATGCAGGCTCCACAGTTGTTGATCCAAATTTCACTTGTTTCCACCGCTTCGATCTGGTCATTTCTGCAGGTTTCCCCATCATGACCTTGATGCCCTTGCTAATAAAATCTGTCTCCTCTCTCTCTGACTGGACTCTTGGAGCTCTGCCCAGTGTTTGGCTGTGGATCTCTGCTTTTGATTCCATCAGTCACTGGAGAAAAGCTCTATGATGACAGTTAGGGTATTCGCCGATCTGATCACTGGGGTAAACCAGTTCAGTTCAGGCACCCTCTGCACTATTTCTAGTAGTCCAAGCTGGGGTCATCCTTGGGGATTCCTAAGAACTTCCCTAGTACCCTGTTTCTCTCTACCCCCAGTGGATATTTTAAAATCAAAACTCTATGATCAGATCTAGTGTTCTTAATGTTATATATGTCTTCTATTCACCTCAAACTCAAATACATATGATTTTAAGAAACCCTATATATTTTCATAGAGATGAATACAACTATAAATCATTTTGAGTCCATTTTGTCTATATATCCTTTAAATATATCATTCCTCATGAAATGCAATCCTTCAAGTAGATTCCCTTAGGCATTATACTTGTCTTTTATTTGACATGCCTGTTCATTGTCTTTCGGAAAAATCCCATCACTCAATTTCTAGTATTCTAATTACATTTTTTCCTTTCTTGTGTTCTGAAAATTATACTGTAAAAATACTTATACTTTCCTGTCCTTCCTCTCTCATCTTATCTTACTCTAAATTCATCTAGGGACTCTTCTCTGCCATACATATTATTTTAAATTCAAATTTCTGGATTTTGTGTAAATATGATATATTTTGACAGGAGCTTTCATCCATGAGTTCAGAAAAGCACAAATGCACAGAGAATAGTTATACATAATACAGCAGTTTATTTCAGGAAGATGTCTGAATTCATCAGGCAATATATAAATAAAAGTCAGTGGGTACCTATTTTCACCCACTTTGTGTATTCCATGATCTTGAGCTAACTGACAGAGGAGCCATGGAGGTAAAAAGAAAGGAAAAAAAAAAAGCGTTGTTAAAAATAATTAGAGAAAAATTTTACCTGTCTTTGAGAATAATCTGATGTTGAACTAATTAATGATATATGTAATATAAGTGTACATTATCCAGGTGTATGTAAATTAAAAAATATATGAGATTACAGACACTGGATTGGAGAAAGGATAAAACATGCTAGATGAGGAAGTCCACACGTGAAGAAAAAGAATTGGCTCTGGTTTTCTACAGCACAGTAGAGCAAATTTTGGTGAAAACATTCTAGACTATATTTCAGTGTGACAAGAAGAGGATGGCGATGTCACCAAAACACTTGAAGAGATGGAAACATTACTTTGATTTCTTCTTCACATGCTGTATATATGTTTCATATGACCATAATTTAGCTGAAAAATATATGTGAGTGATGTGTTCCATTAAAAACAATAACTCCAATGCATTTATGAATCTTTTTTTGAAGTTGTTTATAATTGATCAGATATTTACATGCAAGGAAAAAAAAGCTTACTTTAGAAATTTGGTAAGCAGTGATGCAATTCTTTATAGAAATTGACTATGGTTGGGAATTTTTTATTAATTAGAAATACATTCTTCTTTCATACTATATATCCCAATAACAGTTTCCCCTCATTCTCCTGCTCCTAGCTGCCTCCAAACTCCTCTGTGCCCTGAAGCTACTGCCCTACTATCTGCCTTCAGAAAAGAGCAGACCTCCAAGAGACAACAAACATGAGCAAACCGAATAAAATAAGACAAGGCAAAAGCCCTCACATCAAGACCAGTCAAGGTAACCCAATAGGAAGAAAAGAGTCACAAGTGCAGGAAAAAGAGTCAAAGACACACCTGCTCCCAGAGTTAGGAGTCCTACAAAAGCCTCAAGCTAAGAGCTACAGAGGACCTGGTACAGACTCTTGTAGACCCCTTGCTTGCCACATCAGTTCTGTGAGTCCATGTGTGCACTGAATAATTGATTCAGTGGACTGTGTTCTCCTGATGTCCTCTATCTTCTCTTACTCCTACAATCTTTCCATCTCCTCTCCCATGTGATTCCTTGAATTTCAAGGGAAGTAATTAATGGAGACCTCCAGTTTAGACTCTCTCTCTGAATAATGTCTGGCTGTGTACTGCTGCATCCACTTCCATCTGACACAAAGGAAAGCCTCTCTAATAACCACTGGACAAGAAACCAACCTATGAGTATAGCATGTGGTGATATATTGTGTCCTCTAATAAACTATGTCTCCCAATTATATTTACCTGAGGATCAGAGTAAAAAGCCAGCTACTATATAGAAGTCAGAAAATGGTAGCACACACATTTAATTCTATCACTTGGCAGGCAGGGATCTGTCTGGATCTCTGTGAGTTCAAGGCCACACTGGGAACAGAGCCAGGTATGGTGGCACATGCCTAAAATTCCAACACTAGTTAACCATGGAAGTCTGTACAGACAGAAAGGAAGTGACAGAGCTGGGAAGGAAGAGGACATGATGTAGCTGGACAGAGAGAGCAAATGAGATGGCAGAACAGCAAGGCATATAGACATGGGTAGACAGGAAGCTGTGGAGTTGGTGATGTGAGGTTAGCTGTGGCTTTCCCTATTTCCCTGATCTCTCAGGTTTTCACCCTTATATCTGGCTCCGTGTCTTTTTTTTTTTAATAAGACCATTTAGCAACTCTTCAATATCATTAGGAATCATTTCATTGACTTTTATTTTGACCAGTCATATTTGGTTCTACACTAGCTCTCTGAGCTATTCAATATCCTGTTCCTGGCCATTCACGCAGAGTTGGGCATGGACTGTTGGTTGACCACTCTCTCCTTCTCTGGCACACTGTCCTAGTACATATTGCAGGCACGACTGATTGTGGGCCAAATGTTTTGTGTCTGGGTTGGTGGAAGGACTGGTTTGAAGAGTCCTTATTGGACTGTGTACCACAAAATTCAGGTATACCTATAAAGATAGGCAACAGTAAAGTGTGATCTATCTAATCCTTGTGGACATTTGAAAAATCCTATTTTGTAGGCTCCTAAGACAAGTTCCCTCCAATCTAATATTACTTCTTGCTACCTCAATAAACCCAAACTCCAGGAAATCTATGTAATATCATTTCAAATGTCATACTTCAATACCTTGATTTGAAAGACTTCATTAATTTCAAGAAAATGGGCAGATCCTTCAGGTGCATAGGACTAGACCTGGATACCTTTACTAATTCTGAGTTACCAGGTCAAATATTAGAGAGAATCTGGATTATTAATATCAAAATCTAGTTATGAAAAAAGAGGTTTTGTTCATACTCTATGGTAGTGAGAAAGTGATGGACATATTTCCAGAGGGGAAGCCAAAACACTGGCAAAGTTACAGTATGATTGGAGTTTATATGGAGGCTTTCACTCTGCCCCAGGAAGAGATGAGCACAACCAGAGCTCTGCTAAGCCCAAATTTGGGAAGAAAATAAATAGAGATGGCTAGCTGAACAAGAAGAAGCTAGGGTCACCTGGCCAAGCTGACACTCTCCAAAACTTTCTTCCCTATAAATGAAACAGTCCTTAAATAAAAACAGAGGATTGGTATTTTCTCCCGAGGTCAGTTTTTGAGGAAAAAGTAGACTAAGAATTAGGCTGATTTTGAAGTTAGAGATAATTTGAAATAAAAATGTTTTGATAAAAATCATTCATAGTTAAATACAAATGGAGGGTTATGACTCCATCATGATTAACTGAAATGAAAAAGTTGTTTTGAAATAGTACCAAAATTTAATGAAATAAAATCCATGAAGCTATACTATCAATGGTCTTTCTTCTTCTCCTTCTCCTCCTCCTCCTCCCCCTCCTCCTCCTCCTCCTCTTCCTCCTCCTCCTCCTCCTCCTCCTCCTTCTTCTTCTTCTACTTCTTCTTCTTCTTCTTCTTCTTCTTCTTCTTCTTCTTCTTCTTCTTCTTCTTCTAATTCTTCTTCTTTTTCTTCTTCTTCTTCCTTCTTTCTGCTTTTCTTTTTCCTTGCAACCAATATTTAATTTCTAGAAATTAATTTTTACAAAAATATCTATGGATTTATGTGGTTTCTGGTCTTTAACATGAGGTAATATACGCTATTTTATAAGGATAACCACTGGTTTGTTCTTTGATGCAATGGACAGATTGCATCTTTACTTTCATGTTCAGACTTCACTTTAGAGAACTTACTTAGGTATGAAACAAGCATGGAGAGGAGGCTAGGGGTGGAGGATGATAACCTTTGTCCTTCTGTGAAAACCAACTAGAGAAAGTTTACTCTTTCACTTTGTATCTAGAAAATAGTCATGTTATCCAGTAAGGTAAGAGTGAAGTAAAAGCACCAACTTGTGATGGTTTTGTTTGCTTAGTTTTTTAATTTATAAAGGCACTGCAAGTTTTATTCCAAATAATATAATTGTTGCATGCCCTGATTCTGTATACTGACCCATGCAATATGGTAAGCCTTTAACTAGAAAAACAAGCTTAAAATTCCTATTACCTGTAGTGCTTCTGCAAAGCTAATCTTTCAAAATGTATATGCACTACTATTACTAATTCTTTTCTGTCTCTTTTTAAACAATCTTAGTACTAAAATGAAGACAGTGATCAAATGATATCGAAATACATCTCTACAAGAGGCGTAGTCGTTTGTGACATTTTCAGCTATTTATATTAATTTGTATATTTATTAATGAGAAATTAAATAGTCACTATATATGTGCATAATCTTTGGCTTATGGCATCAGATTATTAATGATGATCCAGGAGAAACTATACACACCTCAAGTATCTAATAGTGAAGCCGCACAGATTATCATAAATCTCATGCATTATATTTCGTATGGTTGAATTTGTTATTGCATTATAAATCTTCATTACCTCAACTGATCTGAAAGACTTTCAGCTTTGCAATTTTTAACGCACTGATCTTTATTCTGAATAGGTTCTTTCACACATAGTACAGAATATTGACCTTTACATGATATTGCAAGCATTAAAGGATATAGTGCTTTCTCTTCAGAGAAAATCAAAGGAGAGGGCAAAATCCTTGAGAAGAATAGCCATAATAGCTAAAGAATGATACTCAATCACCAAATAGCAGGTACTCTTATTTTTATGCTTATGAAGTATCCACTAAAATGAAATTAAAGTATTAATGTTCAATATATAGCTTCTTAAGATCGATTAGATGCAAGACATTATCTCCAAAATTCTGTCTCATAATGAGGATAAAAGTGATATTTCCTTTATAGACTGTGAATTCAAATTTGTATGAGGAACAGAATGAATAAAAAGACAAAAGACACACACAAAGAAAGTACAAAATACTTTAAGACTTCATGATATTTAAAATGCATTAATAAACACAGGGTTTAAAAACTATGAGGTCAGAAGTAATAGCTAATTAAAAACAAAACATAGGTATATTAAATATAATAATTAATATTTTGTGCAAAGTTTTTGCATATGCATGTATTGAAAAATAAAGATAATTGCTGAAAATGATGATTCATTCCTTTAATACAAGCACCCTGGAGGCAGAGTTTGACTGATCTTTGTGAGTTAAGGCCAGCCTGGTCTGTTCCAAGCTATCCAGAGTTATACAGTAATGCCTGGTCTCAAATAACAACAACAAATACAAAATCAACAATGAAAATAATTGTTCATTATCATTTTTACAAACTAAAAAAACCTGAATGTCGATGATATTATCATTATAATTGTACATGTTCATGATGTAATAGAAACTAAAAACACACATATATAAAATATATTTGTATATACATTATATATTTTCTTATATATTATATGTGTATATATAAATATGTATAATATAAATGTGTGTTCATAGCTAATAAATATTATATAACACATACATATTCCTATTCTATTCTACCAGTCCCTATTTGATACTATTATTTCAAAAATTACTCTTTCCTATCAGTCATTGCAAAACCTAGTGTATATATATATATATATATATTCTAAAATAGTCCTGAGTCATTCATTTATTTACAAAAATGTTTTCATTGTAATCTTGGTTTTCTGGCTTTATAACAACTAGAGACAACTGTTTGTGGTCTCATTAATATTTGTGTTCTGAATTAGAAGAAAGGCCATTTAAGATCTATAATAAGACCATGACATGTGTCTAAGATTTGTGAGATACAGGATGTGAAAGAGCAATTTTAAGTTATATTAAACTATAGTAATGCTTCCAGGTAAACCTAGTTAAAAGTTATGATTCGCTGGTTGTAATATTACATTTAAAGCGAAAAATAAACAGATTTCAAAAAAGATGAATAAGCACAATGTTCTGTGTTTAGGTGTGCAGACTTCAAGGGATAACTTGACTATGGTTAAGAATTATTTTCTAGTCATCTGAATATGTAGTCAGTATGTGCATGTGTGTGTGTGTGTGTGTGTGTGTGTGTGTGTGTGTGTGTGCCTGTGTGTGCCTGTGTGTGTTTAAGTGAAGCTACTTGGTTCAAGGCCTTGGCTATTTTGACAAAAAAAAATAGATGAGACACAAAAGAAAAAGAATAGACTATGAAGGGATACACTGAATTTATTTATATACAAATAAATAGAGTATATTAAGAAGATTAATCATCACAAATATTATTAACACTCGCAATCTAAGGTGATAAAAATTGAGTCAATTCATGATGAAGTAGAAACACCCAAGAGCCATGGATTCTCCTTGGTTTGCAGAGGTGTGGCCGGATGCTCTGTCTAAAGTGCACCAAACTGAGAATCTTTCTTCATTGCTGTTTTCCAGACTATCAGACTAATAGACTGACTCAAGCATATGTCAGTATCACCTAACTTGGTATACTAAGCCTGGACAGCTGAGAATCAAGAAAATAAAAAGGAGCTGGCAGCTTTGTCTTAAGAGTGTGATATGTATGTGAGGAGAGACTTTTATCAGTGGACAGAGTATTCAGCACCACTGACCCTTGGTTCTACACTCAGAAAGACGTGGCTTGGCAGTGTCAAAGGTGTTCTAACAAAAGGGCCAAGGAACCACCACCCCATTCCCACCCTGTGGGCCTTGAAAGTGTCACACTATAAGTGCTAAAGGGCAAGAGCTTTTCATGCTTGTTTTCCTTTTCATCCTTAGAACCCAGAAATGCATGTATGGACCTGTTTGGTGAACTAAAGCCTGAAGCTGTGTCTGATAAATAATGTTAGGTTGAGAGGCTTACTCTGTTTTACTGGTCTCCCTTTGATGTTAAAATGAATCTCTGTTTATTCCTGCATTATGCTATCTCTAACACCTTGCTTGGGTCTGAGTACTACTTTTTGCAAGTATAAACAACAACATTCACAATTCACTGTAATTTGCATTCCTTTTAAGAATTTCTAACTATAAAACAAGGTAAACATCCTTCTACTGCTGCTGGACTAGGCAACCAAATAGAAGGGAAAGAGTCCCAAGAACAGTATAATGTTTTGTTGTTTGTGTTTGATTCTTTTCTCTTGGAGGCCTGCTACTTTTTGAAGGGAAATATACAGGGAGTGGATCTGGGGACAGGGGAGGTAGAGAGGAGGAGCTAGGAGGAGTAGAAGGAGGCAAAACTTTGGTCAGGATATATTTTATGAGAGAAGAATCATTCTCAATTAAAAAAATCCTAACATAGTATTTTCTATTTTTTTTTCAAAATTACCAACAAGTACAACAAAAGCAGCATTTTTTAAAATTTTCATTTGATGTTAGAAATCAATTATATTATCCACATCTTTATATTATGATTTCATTTGAGATAATAATCTAGGAGCATGCAGCATTAGGTTAAAAGACATGTGGGCTGGACCAGGCATAGTGGCAGAAACCTTAGTCCCAGAACTCAGGAGGCTGAAGCATATGAATCTCTGTGAGTTGGAAGCCAACCTGATCTACACCATGCATTCTAGGGCAGCCAGGGCTACACAATCAAAGTCTGTCTCAAAACATATGGATATGTGTGTACTAAATAACCATACTTTTGATTGTATCACCTGAAAACTGGCATAACATAGTTTGTTGAATTGAATTTGCACAGAAAACTGATTTCAGATGCTCAGTACAATGCTTAGCAAATAACTTCAGGCAATAAGCTCTTGTGAGCTGTCTTTCTTTTTATTATTATGCATCAATAAAATCAAGATAATTGAGTGTCACAAGAAACATGAATATTGCAGTATTAATATAGGAGCATGTCTGTACCTGGAAACTAAAAAAAAAAAAAAAGGAGAAACAATAGAAATTTGTAAGCCTATTATATCTTTTCTTTTGATTATACATTTTTAATTTATTAAATTTGCAAATATCTACATGAAATGAGAAAGATTATCATCATCAAGCACATAAAAGTAAAACTGTAATAAACAACTGAAAATCAAGACACATGTGGTGTGGTGGCACCCCTACTAGGCGCTCATTCTCAGGAAGCTGAGGCAGGAAGATTGCTTGAGCTGAGAAGTCTAATCATATTGTTGATAACACAGAAGGCAACAGTCAAAAGCCAAAATGAACAGATTTTCCTAAAGTTAATTGTATTCTTAAAATTATTTGCAAAAGGATGGAATTTCTGTAGGAATTACAAAATAAAGTAATTTTGAAAAGGTATGGTTTTTTTATTTTTTATTAAGAAAATTTTTATTCATTTTACATACCAACCACAGATACCCCTCTCTTCAGACTTCCCCCCAAACCCAGATCTCATTCCCTCCTTCCACAAGGTAAGGCCACCCATGGGTAGTCAGCAGGGCCTGGACATTCAGTTGAGGCCAGTCCAAGACCAGCCCCTCTAGCCCCCCTCCCATCAAGGCTGTGCAAGGTGTCCCACCATTGTGCAGATATTAAGAAACCTGGTGCTAAGGAAATTCCCAGGAATGACCCCAGCTTAGACTGCTAGCAATAGTGGAGAGGGTGCCTGAACTAGCTTACCCCAGTAATCAGATTGGGGAATACCCTAACTGTTATCATAGAGCCTTCATCCAGTGACTGATGTTAGCAGATGCAGAGATCCACCTCAGCCAAGCATCAGACCAAGCTCCAAGCTACAAGGTTTTATGCTTAGTTTTACTTTTTGTTTGTTTTAGGTAGAGAATTTGTGGATCCTAGGCTAGCCTTCAATGTCTTAGCATCTTGCCTCAGCATCCCTACCTCCATGCTGATATTGTAGACACTGACCACACCACCTAAGGACTTTCTTTTCTTCTTTCTTTAAATGTAGAGTCTACTATTTTAGACTTTTTTTTTTCAAAATTAGAACTATAAAATGCTCCCCTGAGAGAGTAGTACTTAGAAGGTAAAGTGATAACTGTTTTTTGTTTGTTTTTAAATTTCTGATAGTGTTTAAGTAATGCTAAAAATCATTTCTTCCTATTCAGACTTTTGAGTGACATTGGCAGATGCATTTGAAATATCCATAATATCTTTCTTAGTGTTGTCATTTACAACTTACTCCTTTCCAGTTTTTAGCTGCTTGATCTAAAACCTTTATGTTTATTAGCTAGTGTTACTGATTGGACTTTAAGTGTCTGTGAAAGGCCTCTCTATTAAGAGCTTAGTCCCCAGCCTGTGATGCTACTGCAGCTATTCGACAGGTAGTGGAAAGGACTTAGGTCATTGAGAATTGTTACTGTAGGAGGGGAGTATTGGAATTCTGCATTTCCTGTTTCTCTAATTACTTTCCAACTTGGCACTAATTAATCGTGAGAATTTCAAGAGAAAAACCAGTTCCACGTTTTTGAGCAAAGTTTAAATCAAGCTTCACATAAATACTGACCAGAATGGACTTTGGTCCAGGTCACTCTGGAATTCCCAGTTGGTAGTGACTAGACACCTGTTATAGAGGCTTTTTAAGGACAACACCATTAGGCCACAATATTTTCCCACATTCTGCTGTTATTTTCCAAGAACTACAACTTCCAGAATTCTAGGAAATTGCAAGGTTCTTGTACAGCCCAGGTGGCTTTTGGTCTTACACTCTATTAGGCAACATCACTGTATCACACACTTCTAGTTATGAGCTTCTGCCTCACTATAAACACCAAACAATGAAACCAATTAACCACAGACTTCACAGATGATACCATGAGCCTAATTCAGCCTCTCCTGCTCACAGTAACAGACTTCTTACCAGCATCAACCAATGTGTGGCTCACACATATTTCTTCTTAAGTTAGGGTAATTACCCAGTGAATCACATATTTAAATTTCCTGCTTAACTTATTTGCAAAGTGTACTTTAAACTGCTTCCTTTTGCAGCTGATCTTTCAGGGCAGTGAAGGGAGCAGCCATCTAATCTGAACTGCAAAGCTATTTTCTCCACAATAAATTTCAGTGATAATGGGTCAAAAATGAAATGGTATGTGTGCCAAGATAAAATCAGGTAATCCCCTCATTATAATCTTGACTTTTTATTTTATGTTTTGAGGAATTTCTTATATCATATCTTAATTTCTTTTATAATTTCCTTGAGCACTTGCACGACCATGTCTTCTGAGTTGAAACATTTCATATTTGAGATAGAAGGGGCCTGGTGAGATACCAATGACACTTATGCAGTCCAGGAAGCTCCCAGGACACATACAGTTCATGGGAGGATGAGAAAGCCAAAAGACGTTGAGCATCTATAAGCAGTACACCATTGCTGGCAAAGAGGAGATTCTCTGGTGAGACTGCTTGAGGGCTGTGCAGGAAGATCTAGGGGTGAATGCTTTAGAGATTCAGTTATTCCAGTAAGTAACTCCTTACCACGGCTCCTGTGAGTGAGCCTAATGAACTCAGTCTTTCACTGAGCTACAGTTGGGTGGAATTGGTGGATATAACAGTTGGAGAATCCTTTGGTCTGCTGTTGGTACTCTATCTGATGTGCATAACCATTGTTCACATCTCTACAATACCTTATTGCACGATTAGTTCCCCAACCAACTAATGCCAGACTAAAGATGAGGCTGATCAGTTGTATGGCCCCAGTAATATAAGAAAAGACACAAAAAGGCAGAGGGTGAAGAATCAGCAGGGGTGGTTCAGCTAAGGCTTCTTTTTCTCCTGTGGTATGGATTAGAGTTCCTCCTTGCTGTAGTGGCAGTTGCATGCCACCTGGTGTGGGTGACAAACCATGCAACCAAGGCTGAGCTGTCTGAAGGGGTAGAACTCCTTGGGAGAACCCCAGTATGGCTGTATTTTCTTTGCAGTACTATGTGGAATGACTCTTTAATGGATGGGGTCTGCCAGGCAAATGTCCCCCAAATGACTAATAAATAATACAATGTATTATAAACCCTCAAAGTAGTATGTATGGGATGGGATTCTAATCACACTGAGCTGACAGGTGCACGATCCTTGCTGTGGGTACTATTGAATGCAATGGAGGCTCAACTGTCTGCCCAGCATGAGCTTGCTCATGCAGAGAAGAAAAATACAGCGAGAAAAAGACATTTGGATTCTATTTTTGAACTAGTTTCTGTCTTGGTAGGAAACCTGAAAAGATGGTGGGGTTGGAGATGGTTCAGAAGATGGTTCAGAAGATGGTTCAGAGTCTTTTCATATCTTGCAGAGGATTGAAGTTTGGGTCCCAAGCCCACAACAGGTAGTTCACATAATTCAGTAACTCTAGTGCCAAGGGGAATCTGATGTCTCTGGCTTCCCATGTCCCTTTTACTCACATGTGCGTATGCACCCATGGATGCACACATGCACACATAATTAAAACTAATAGAAAGTAGTAATAAGAAGGAAGGATAAGATAAATATGCTAATTAGTCATTTCTTAGCGTTGGCAAGATATAAGGAAAAAATAATGCAAATTATATATGTGTGCAGAAGAACCCTTTTAGATACATAGAATCTGGAATTCATGGGAAGAATTTGCACAGTAAAAATGTAGAAAATAGGTAGAAATTACAGAGAATGGTCCTCAAATCTGAACTTTAATATGGAGGAAAGTAAGACCTATAATTAAGTATACAGACAGGGTTCTTAATAATAGTTCAGTAAAGGAATACATGCTAATTAGGGAATATTGTTCCTCTAAACTGCTTGACTTGAGAATGAATTTTAAATCATAAATGAAAGAGCCTCTCAAAGTCTGTTCATGAGATTGTGGGACAGAAAGGAAGATAGGATAAGTCTGAGTGCCCTGGAGACAGATAAAATGGGTAATACATTACCTCCTCCTTCTTTGAGACAAAAGCTGCGTAACCTGAGGCAATATGAGGGAAATTGGTCATTCTTGGACCAGCACACAGGAGCCATTAGGGATGCTTGGTTATCCATGGCTCACGTCTCTCATGAGCATCAAGGATAGTAGACAACAGAACAAAGGAAGACATTAATGAAAGAACTGGACATGTGCACATGAAATTCTCAAAGAATTAGAAAAAAATACTATATCTTTAAAAAGAGATAGGAGTCTACACCCACCTTTCCAGGTCGTACAGGTTCATGAGAAAGAAAAGAAAAAAAGTAAATTCAGCAAGGACCTCAAGATTGGTATGGGTGAGATGTGATCTTTATGAGTTAGGAAAGGCTATGGAAGATATGAACAGTTTAGGTCAGAACATAAATGAGGTGCATAGGTGCTAAAGAAATCCGGTGGAGAAAATAAAAAAGAAAATCAGACAAAGGGTCAGCCTAAGTCACTTGAAATTAAATGTGGCTGCAGTTCCTAGAAAAAAAAATAATGCCAAGTCTAATGCTATGACTGTGAGTTTTGGAGGCTTTAGAGGCAAAGTAACCTTTCAGTAAAGTTGTAAAGAGAGTAGAAGGCAAAGTGGGTCAGGTGAAAACGGTTATCCTTCTGCTGGTGGTGTGTGAAGTTATTATACTGGAATGTACTATGTTCCTTTCTCCCTGTAAGAAAGTATGCCAGGCAGGAAAGCTATTCATCCAGCGCTGGGCCATTTCTCCAGCCAGCCAATGCATATACAAAATAATGCAAGGTTAGAGACTGCCAGAACAGAGGAATGGACTGTGGTCATGCCTGTCCAACTGAAGTGGCAACCTGGTAAGAGAAAGAGAGCAGTCCTTCTATTGAAAAGCTATATGCCAGTTCAACCAATATGAACTTTCCTGCCAGTGCTCTCAGGAGTGGGGAGATATGAAACAGTCACAGAGTAGTCCCCAGGCTGAGGAAATGGAGCAGCTCATGGTGCAAGTCAGGAAGTTATAGAGAGCTAAATCAGGTAGTGTCTCCTGTACCCAACATTATTCTATTGGTGGAATCTTGCTGTGTTGAACTGATTCTTGGTAATTGTTTGTGTTAAGCCCTATTAGCTTTTCAATCCCAATATCAGTTCATACTTGCTTGATTCAAAAAGCAGAGAGCCTTCAGAGATCCTGCCCGACTTCCATGAAATCTTGTCATCACATTATGCCAACTCCTGAGTATATTACACATTTGGGAAAACATATGGAAGAAGAGTATATATAGCAGGCAAAGATTTTGAAACAACATATGTTGTCTGAGTGAACAAAAGAATCCATAAATCCATGTTTGTTGGGTAAAATTCCTAGCATCAGAGATGTATTTTTTTCTCTATGAGTTAGTTGGTGAAAAGATTGGATTCACAAACCTTAAAAGCCTCTGTGACTAATGTCAGTTATATGTTCTGCTGCTGAGAACACAACATGCTCTATTTGCAGGACATAGAAAAGTCAACTCAGATGGTAGGAAGATGTAAGGTACCAGTAAGCCATGAGCCATGTGGCAAAGTAAAGATTAATAGAAATGGGCTAAATATAAGAGTAAGAGCTAGACAATAACAGGCCTGAGCTAATGGCCAAGCAGTTTAAATAATGTAAGAGTCTCTGTGTTTATTTTATAAGTGGGCTCTGGGACTGGCGGGACTTGGTGGCGGGAGCTGGAGAGAAATTCTCCAGCAACAAATGGCGTCCAACGTGGTGGCAAGAGTTTCCACCTAAAAACTTAGAAAAAAGATTCTAAAACGGACCTAAAAACAGCTTCCTAATTGTCTCTCTCAAATAAGCGGCAGCTGCCGGTTTGAGCTACTATAGCGGGTTCCTAGCGTGCGCTCTCGACCTGCAGTATGGTGGGAATGAGGCCTCTGCAAGTGGCACATTAAGCTGTGTGGTGGATTTAGCCTTTGCTAGTACAAAACAAAAAAAGAGGTTTCTGGGCTACACGCTACTTTGGTAAAAGTGTAGACCCACTATTTCTGAGAGTTACGGCTCCCAGAGCTGGCGGAAAGCGGACCACCGCCATGTTGGGAAGCTGAAGTGGGCGGAGCCAGCAGCCACTGCGCCGTTTCAGGCTTAGAAGGCTGCAGTTGAAAAGGAATAGGCTCAAGCTAATATAAAAAAAATAAGCCACGTAAAGATGACTACCACACAGAGAATCTGGATTATGTTCTCTTTGATATTCGTAACTGCAGAAAAACATTTGATTGTAAAAGCTGTTGAGTTATGCCAAAATGTATATTTTAAAGGTACCTTGACTTCAAAATTTGGATATAAGGATATGTTGCTTTGGAAAAGAGTCTCTGCTCTTGTTTCCACAGAAAGCCAGAGACTATGGATTTGTTCCAGATTAAGATACATCAGGTTTGACCAGCCAAGACCCCCTGAAAGGTCTCCAATGACACCATGGCCCAGATGATTCCACATCCAGAATGGTTTCAAGTCAACTGGCTCAGATATACAGCCTCATGGACTACTCCATGATCCTAAAATTTTCTTTCTGTCTCCATATGATACAGCGCCCCCCTCCAGCAGGAAGTAGTAAGAGAAGCTACGCCCAAATTCCCAAATATATCAAGCTGGCTTTAGAGATGGAATTGGCTCACTCCCCCTCTAAACCCAGACATATTGCTCAAAAAAAAAAAAATGGTTAAGAGATTCTTGTGTCCCAAATCAGAAGAGCCCTCTGGTGTGGGACAGAGGAAAACCAATATTTTTATTTAAATCAGGTTGATTATAAATACAATCTCTTTCTAAAACAAAAAGGGGGATAGTTTAGATATGATAGGATGAAAGGGTAGATTAATGAACCTACTTTTAAAGAGTAACAACTTGTTTAAAATGTTTTACATTGCTATAGATTTTAGTTTATTGATACAAATTTAAACTTAATTTTGTTATACTGTATATATATATTTCTATTCTTGTTTGAGGTATTATGTTTATGTAACTCATTTAAAATTGTAATGGATAATTAAAAATAGATTAATAATTAGTCATCTATGATAATCATATTTGTAGCCATGTTAGTTAAGTCTTCTAGGTATACATAGTTATATTTCAGATAGATAGGTAGTCTTCAAACACTTCAAAGACCTACAGAATATGGCATTTAAAATGTTTTAAAAATTTAGACTTTCTGGACAGTGAGACATGTCTGCTCCTGACATCACCGATTTACTTCAGAGAGGAGTATGGGCATCGAAGACACTCCATATGGAGTTTATCTTCACCTTGACAAAAATAGCCATTTGGGCAAGAAACTGTTCTTGCCTGGACTGCTTGATCAACTGGACATGCAGGACCCATAAGAAGGTGACCACTGAGCTTTGCTTGACAAAATGGTCCTTCAGGTTCCTGCTTTGCAGAGGAAACTGCCAGACATTCTACAAGACACAGAGAAAAGTAAATAAGAGACTCTAGGCCTGTGGGCTGAAGACAGATGCCCCAACTTTACAAGAAAACTTTGCATGACTGTCCAGGCTCAGCTGTCTCTGTCTACCCTACAAGACTCCTAAAAGTTGCTTATATCCTTCTCCATTTCTCAGGTAGTAGTATATCCTTCTGAGGTCTTTGATGTGGTTAAAGACTAGATACTTACAATTTTCCTTAGTGATAATAAAAGATAAGTTAGATATAAAACCTTAAACTTACAAATATAAGATAGATAGGATCTCTTCTTTAATATTGTAACTGTAATTCTTGCTTGATAATTGTTTTGTTATATGTAATTTTACTATGTTAAAGTTAAAACCTTCCTTTTTAAGAAAAGAAAAGGGGAAGTGCTGTGGGATGGTCTGTATGTCAAGTGTGTTGCTGATTGGTCAGTAAATAAATCACTGATTGGCCATTGGCTAGGCAGGAAGTATAGGCGGGACAAGGAAAAGAATTCTGGGAAGTGGAAGGCTGAGAGAGAGACACTGCCAGCCGCCATGAGGACAAGGAAGATGTAAGGTACCAGTAAGCCATGAGCCATGTGGCAAAGTAAAGATTAATAGAAATGGGCTAAATATAAGAGTAAGAGCTAGACAATAACAGGCCTGAGCTAATGGCCAAGCAGTTTAAATAATGTAAGAGTCTCTGTGTTTATTTTATAAGTGGGCTCTGGGACTGGCGGGACTTGGTGGCGGGAGCTGGAGAGAAATTCTCCAGCAACAGGGAGGAGTACTGTTACTGACACTCCTGCTTGTTATGGATCAGACATGCTATATATTACCAATATGTCATGTTAGGCAAAATACATCCTCTCATGTTATTTTTATGACAAAGTCCAATTATTTTCTTATTGGATCTTAGGTCTTATTTCACAGGAGGGCACTCATATTTGGTATTGTAAGCCAGAGCTAAGACTTGTGGCTAAGGAGGTCACAGATACTAGTAGGAAGACCAGGCATATTGTTGTGTATTTTAACAACAGATGTGATATGTATATCAAATTGTCTTCCACATACATTTGTATATGTGAACACAAATTATTGTTGATGGCAGTTGAGGTCAGGAAACAAAGCACTACTTTTTGCAGAGTACAAGCAATCATTGCAGGTACTATAACTTTTCAAGGTACGGAAAACAAGTAAGTATTACATAGTATCCCAGTCTCAACTCTAAAATGAAAAAAAAAATCAGATATCTATGCCACCTCTTGTGATGTTCAGAGAATATACAGAAAAGGAATATGAGAAGTAGAGAAGTATTAGAGTGCTATGAATCCATTCAATCCATGTTGGAATATTCCATTCTTGAGGGAGTGGGAAGAATCATAAGATTATGAAAACTAATAAAGCCCATGAGACTCAGGGAGCTCAGAATGTTACAAGGGCTCTTCTTGGGGGCTATAACAGTATTAGGCATTGGTGAGGAAGAGGACATCTTCATTAGAGCTGTCTCCAAGTTGGACAGGAATGTTTATGTATGTTGTAACCACTACTTGGATAGGTGTTCGGGTAATGTAGTTGATATTGAGTCATTGATGTTCCTACAAGTAAACCTTCGTCAATACCCCAGCAAATTATTAAGTCATCAAGCTAAATTTGGGTGAATTTTCTTTTTTGCTGACATTGGTTCCCTATTTTGGGTAAATAGACACCTCTTAATATCTCCACAGGGAAAAATATCACACAGCTATTAAGACAATCTTCTCATGGTTGCTGTAGAGATGTTAAATATAATTTAATAAACAACAATAATAAGTAATATTGGAAATGTATCTGATGCTTCTAAACTAATCTAAAGATCATTATTTGTACCTACAACTTCTTCCTTTTCATTGATATTGATTTTTTTCTATCCATCTAGTTCTCTCTGTTATCCCTAATCCACATACTTTTTTTTTTGGTTGGTCATTTGCCATTTGATTTCTTTTCTTGGTTTTTATTAAGTGATTTCTTTATATTTGTTTACTTTTATTTTAGAAATGAAGTGTTAGGAAACATATCTATGTCTGTGAACCACATGAATGGTTCTTACAACTCTGGATATTCCTGTGGCTGTGGCAGGACAAGCTGACAACATTTCAATGAACCTCAAATATCAGACTGCAAAGGAAACAGACTAAAGTAATGATGTCCAGTATGGTGGACAGTGGTTATACTCAGCTAGAGAACTTCAATAGCAATACCTAGATAGTTGTTTTGAGAGTGATACAGAGTTCAAACAGTTTTCAACAATAAGGGTAAATATATACATACACTTGCTACAAATATATTGCTATGATTTAAACATTAAATTACTCTCCCAAGTAGTTTATTGCCTTTATAGTACAATATTATAATACTATTTTATATCAATTATTATTAAGTGAGATAGAATACACTCCCCAGTCATATATTCTCTGTACTTTGATCAGTTGTCTAATAGCTGACATCTACTTTATAAAAACACTTTTTTGATGAAGAGTGAGAGTTGAATTAGTCTAAGGGTATACAGCAGGCAGTTTGAAAATGTACTCCTCAGTACAATAATGGTAGTAGGACCTATGACTTCCCTAGGCACATGATTCTTTCCAGGATTTTAGTACCAGACATGATGAGCTCTTTCTTTTGGAGTGGGCCTTAAATCAAATTTAAAATGATGTTGGTTACTCCCATTACAGTCATGCCCTTATGGCACCAAGATATTGTTTTATATTTTGCCACACCAGTCATTATTGTAGCTCACAATGTTCCAAACTGCATATGACTATTGATTAGTTTTCTTCCCTAGCATTTTCAAAGCATTTTCTTGTTCTGTTAAAGCTTGCCAGAAGTGGGTAGCTTCTAGGTTGCATCAGTTGGTGAAGCCTGTCTCCATGTCATGTGGTCAAAGGGTGGTGTCTGCAGAAATCTGCACCTATAATAAAGTTCTCGTTGTTAATCAAGAACCATGTCAAGAGTTAATACTGTTTGGGACTTCTTGGGATTTCTGGAGTAACAATTTGACAAATATTCGTATTTTAATAAAGACATTATGTCTTTTCAAAAACATAAATGAGTAGAGACAGCAATCCCAAAATGTTCAAGCAAAAAAAAAAAAAAAAAAAATCAATGACGCTGTGTTTTCATTCAGTTTTTTCTTGTTTCTTTAATTTTATGCTTTATCATAGTCAAAATGCCCAGAAGCTATAATTTCCTTAGTTTTAAAATAAATGTCTAAGAATTTAAAACAAAAAACAGTTTACTCTTAAAAAATACTATATAAATTTAGTAAAAAATTTTATGTGAAAAATTAAACCTATTTTTATCAACAAAATATGTACATCAGAGCTCAACTTATGTCAGTTTTTAAAAGATTTTAACAAAAATTAAAACTTTGATTTTTTTATATGTTGTTAGAATAAATAACTAGAGTCCAGTTTCTACTCACAGCTGCTGTAAATTTGAACAAACTGAAAATTTAGTACTGAGCTGGGGAACTATGACAAAATCAGAGCACTGGACTCTGCACTTGGACAGCTGGGAAAGGAGGATTATTATGAGTTTTAGGATAGCTTAGGCTACATAGCAATTTCCTTGCTAACCTGGAATAAATATTAACATTTATTTTTATTACTTTAAATATAAAGAGGAAGCATCCCTTTTATAATACCACATGTTAGATTGATTTGTTACTCTGGGATTTCATGTGACTCATGTTTCTTTTATAAATGCATATAGCATGGTCTCATCCATTCATACATATACAATGTCAATTGTAAAATGGGTATCAACCACACACAGAAGACATGGAGGCATTCTTTTGTGTTACTATTGAAATATAAAATAAATTTCACTTTGTTTTAAAGTGTGTGAGTTTTTTATTAGTTTTCTTTTCAATGTGGGTGATTTCTAATATTTTTGGACCATAGCTAGATCATATTTTATTTCTTTCCTCTGTATGAATTTCTAGAGTAATGACAATGAGCTTAACTTTAATACACACATTGTCAAGTTGATATCATTATGTGATGACTACCTATATTTTCAGATGTTATTATCTACTTTTCCATGCATGAGATATTAGGAGTAATATGGTTTTAAAAGGATGAAAAATAAAAGTATAAATAAGAAAACACCATAACTGAAATAAAAGCCTGCAGATTCAAATAAATGTTAGAGGAAACAGATCATAGACTTGAACATTTATACGTATTTGTTAGCCCCTGTATTTTTCTCTTACAGATTTTAATTCAGAAGCCACTGACTTTTTATACAATATTTTTACCTCTTTAGATTTCTTGTAATACTTGTTACAGATATTAAGTGTGTTAATGTCATAGCAAATGTCATTTGTATATTTCGTGTTGAAATATTTAAAATACCATATATGCATTATTGTTATGACTTAAGCATTGGAAACCCAATTTTTTAAACATAACTATTAATGGTTAAATGTTTCATATGTTCCTGTTTTATGGATGTTTTGAAATATATTTTATGGATAATGAGATGCACCTATTTTCAATGAACAGTTTAAAATCTGAGATAATTTTATGCTGGCATACCTGCCAGCATAATCAAGATGCACAAAATTATCTTAACACAAATATCCCCTCATGGGATTTTTTTTTTCACTAGTTAACTTTTTCCTCAGTGTAAGGACCCAGACATCAACTGTCATTCAGCTTATTCCACTACAGCCGATTCAGCAGTGATGCCACTTAGAGAATGCTTTGGGGATGTGTTGACAGGCTGCCTCCAATTGAATAGATTTTTCACATACACAGTATTGAGGTTCAGCTATGATGGTAGGTTTTCTTTACATTGATGAGCAGTGTTCTTTCAGAGAACTATAACAACTTAAACTTATAGATATCAGACTGTTTTTATTAGAAGTTATTAAAATTATATTATTTACTTGTTAAAAGAATAATTATGAACAGATTAACAATAATACCAAATACAAAGAAAATGAACATATGTGATTTAAATCCTTGAGGTGTTGAGTTAGATGAATAAGACATGGCACCAAGGAGAGGTATGTGTTTATGTGGAAATAGCATGAATTAGAATAACCTTGTTGGAGGAGTGAATTTTGTAAATCTACAATTCTACCAGCTCTATTACTGGCAAGACTATAGACCAGTAATTCACAAGCATAGTGCAGGTAATATAGCTAATATTCAATCATATTTACTTTTGAGAGAAGTAATTAAAGACAATTTAGATAACAGAATCACACTACCTCTAAAATGAGAACCAAGTCATTACTTTTGTGTATGATATATCTGGATGTGTATATTATGCATGAAAATATGGGTATGCTTATTTATGTCTGCTATAGGAGGCAAGAGGTAACACTGAGTGTCTTTCCTAATCAATCTCCACCTAATATATTGAGCTCATCTATTCTACTAGACTGGCTGACCAGTGGACTCCAAGGAGCCTCCTGTCTCTATTTCTAGGGCTGGGTTGCAGATGTTGGGATGTTGGCCCCGGCTCCTTTTTTATTTATTTATTTATTTTTACACATTTGTTAGGAATCTGAACTAGTGGCCTCATGATTACCCATCAGTCTCTCTGCTGACTGGGTCATCTCCTCAGTGCCTTTACTCAGGTTCTGAATGCTTCAGAAGTCATTCATGTAACTAGTACTTGTGAGGTAGACTGTAAAATGTTTACAGTATTTCTTGTCTATTTTATTCCAATAATCTCACTACTTTTCTAAACTGTCCCATATTGTCATAGAACTAATAGCTATTTATTTTCACAGTACTTAGTACCTGCATTTTTAATATCATACACTTCCCAAATAAAAATCACAATTTATATTATAAATTGAAAATAAATCTTACATTGATATTTGTCTAAGCTATGCATTTGTACATGGATAATATGTTTCTGTTTGTTCTAGTAATAGATCAGTTATCCAGAAATTTTTATGTTATTTAACTGTATGCCAGTTACTGTGTACATTATGTGAAATATATCATACTCATGAATTTTTTTCTTTCATGTCAAATAGAAAAAGAAACACTTGGAAACTTATTTTAATTCATTTCAAATGTATATGCATGAGCTCACACTAGGTGTATTTTAAGGTTTCTTTTATTGTTTGAAGATTTCATACATGCATATTATATGTTTTGAATAAACCCTCCTCAGTCTTTCCCCTCTAGTTGATTCCCTAGCTCTCCATCATTTTTTCCCTCTCAACTTCATGTGCTTTGTTTCTAAATGCAGAGTTTACTTAGTTTTGCCTGCATAGAGATGAGTGTATATGACCATCCACTAGAGACTATCAGACATATGTATCACACCCCAGATGTCTCAGTGATCATTGTAGAAGAGGGAGTGGTTATTCTTTTTTTTTTTTTTAATGTAAGAACCAGAATACACTAGCCAGGTGCCTTCCTTGTCAATAATACGACATCTTTGTTGCTCTGAATGATACTTACGCCTGCTGACTCCTGCCTGTAGGCTGCTGGCCTCCCTCTAACCACAGACAGGAGCTCTGTGATTGAGTCACAGAGAATTCTCTGCTCGTGGGGCTTTCATTTATAGCACTTGTAATTACAAAATATTTCCTCCATTGAAATTAGATCTTGTAAAAACTCGTCTGTACAAAGTCAACTACTCAAAAGTGTGCTTCTTATAGAACAGAAGTGAGGGGATATTTTTTTAAAACTGTAATCAATCAAAGAGGCCTGCATCCTCTCTGACTGACACTTCCCAGAGGAGACATGCACTCCAAGGTGTAAAACTACCTCAAATCCCATGACTACGCCCAGGTTTTCTCTTCATTGGATTTGGGTCATCATCTGATGTAGGTCCTGAAAGCCCCTGTCCCTAGCTCTCCCCTCCTTAGTTCTATGCAGTCCTTTGGAATCTACTCTGGGCTATTATCATTTTAATAGCTTTGAATAAAGTATTCCTTTCATGTTTCTGTTGACCAGATTAAATTTGTAATGTAATTTTGTATCCTCAGCAGTAATACTTTGTTTTATTTATATTTCTTTTACATATTCAGAATTTTGTAAATTCTACTTTGTCTCGTTAAATTTGGGGTCTACATTATTATAACCTTAGGGTTATCTGTAGACAGCTGAGACTAGGGTTCATATCAGTCATGGTTTTAATACCATATATATATTATATGAATATATCCCTCCCTATCATATATGTAATATGTACATACATAATTATGTCACCAAGGAAACAAATAGAAGAGTAAACAGTTAACTGAAATCAGAGAACTTTACAAAGCAGAGATGTGAACTATGGTTCACACCACGGATTGTGACCTAGCACTGATGCATTAGCACTAAAAAAGGAACATGTTCATCTCTCTTTTGTTCTCCTCAGGTGTAATACTCTTTTGTTGTCTCAGGGTTCCACCGAGGAGTATTATTAGTACACTCAGTACTGTTATTAATACTGTCTTCTTAAACTACTTGTGACTATAATTGTTTCTCATCCTTGTCTTAGTTTTAGTGACAGTTGAGAGGAACACTGGCTGCCTGTGGGTAATTTATAGAATACACATGAATTCATTGCTTTCATCATGGTTAGAATGGCACAATGACCATGTACATAGTACACACGCACATTCACTGTGTGTGTCTGTGTGTCTATGTGTGTGTAAGAACTCACCCTAATAAAAAATCTTAACTATATAAATTTTGAACACTAATAATAAGACAACTTGTATTATTTTTGTTTAAAACTAAGGAGAACTAGATCAGTTTAACAGATCAGTTCAGTAACCATCAATGAAAAAATCTTCAGTGTTCACTGGTAAAGTAAATATACATGCAGATGTTGACTTCTGAACAACAAGGCCATGCAGCCCATTGAGTGAAAGCATTTATTTATAATTTTGTTTAGTGGCAGATTAATTTAAAACAGAAATACATAAAAAGTTATTTAACAGCTTTTGCTTATGATATATTAAAAGAAATGAACACTGTATGCCCTAAATTTTGGGAGATAATCTTATTACTGCTGTTTTTTTTTTTGTTGTTGTTGTTGTTTTGTTTTGTTTTGTTTTGTTTTGAGACAAGGTTTCTCTGTGTAGCCCTAACTGTCCTGGATCTCACTCTGAACTCACAAAAGTCTGCCTGGCTCTGCCTCCCAAGTGCTGGAATTAAAGTTGTGCACCACTGCTGCCCTGGGGATATAATCTTTTGTAGACAGAATCTGGTCATGGATGCCCTCTTTCATACTTAGAAACTCCACAGTCACTTTTTTTCCTGTTTCGAATTAACTTTTTTGTTTGTTTGTTTGTTTTTTCAAGACAGGGTTCCTTTGCACCTTTCCTGGAACTCAATCTGTAGCCCAGGCTGGCCTTGAACTCATAGAGATCCACCTGCCTCTGCCTCCCGAGTGCTGTGATTAAAGGCATCTGCCACCACCGCCAAGCTTGAATTAACCTTTGACTGGATTTTGCTTGCATTTTCAAACCTTTGTCATGATATTAAGATAAAATCCTCAAAAAAAAAAAAAAAACATTTTAAATCGAATTTACACTTGGCCAAATAATGTTTGAAATAAGAATCATCAAAGTTATGACATAATGCTCTTCTTTTTATTATTGTAATTTTAAGCAAATGGCTCAAGTCTGTTATGATAAATTTTTATATCTCTCAATTATAATTATTACTATATTTATTATTATTATTATTATATTTAGAGTTCATATCTAGGTGGGAATTTGTGGAATGGAGCTCTTATATAATTGGAATTGTTGTCACTATAAAGAGACTCTGGGGTGCTCCCTCTCTATGAGTAGTGGTCATCTGTAACCCAGGAAGAATATCTGCTGTTCTGGATTGTCCCCAATCAGAAACAAGAAGCCTGCACTAGTTGTATGTCACCCAGCCTATCCTACTCTTTAAGAAGCCTTAACAGAGTAAGACAAACTTCTGTCTTTACCTTGGGGGTATGTGTTTAGCCATGGAATTGAAGAATAACACAATGATCCTATCTATGCTAAGCATATGAACCATTGCCTCCTATGCACAGCTATGCTTACTTGAAGTGTATTACTGGTATTCAAAAGAAATGCATCCTAACATCTTTCATGGTTTGATGTAACTGTAATTATTTATAACTTAAGTAAGATGTGTTACAGTTTATAAGTTGCCAAATAGATCTACTTTAGGTTCAGTGTACTAGATCTTAAAAAGTATTAAAATATTTTGTCAAATGTTCTCAATGTTTAGTAGGCATTAATTGAATTAATAGTTTGATTTAATCATTTTTAAATAATTGATTTTTTTTTCGAGACAGGGTTTCTCTGTGTAGCTTTGCGCCTTTCCTGGAACTCACTTGGTAGCCCAGGCTGGCCTCGAACTCACAGAGATCCGCCTAGCTCTGCCTCCCGAGTGCTGGGATTAAAGGCGTGCACCACCACCGCCCGGCTGATTTTTTAATATATTACTGCACTAAATAATGTGTTCTTGAGCTTACAATTACATTCATTTTACTTTCTATTACAGGGTAAAATGTTCTTCTTATATGTTCTTTTGACAAAATGGAAAGCTCACTATACCGCAAGGGATTGGACAATGACAAAAGACCAGTCAAGACTTCGTTCATTTGGATGCATCACATATATTGTGAAAGATACTCCAATATCATTACTACCTGGTATAAAATTGTTCTGTTAGCTTTCAATTTACACGAAATCATCTTTAGATGCAATGGGAAAGTGGATTGTTACGCTAATGACATTCACAGCACTCTTGTACCAGTAGGCATAGCTTGCCAGAATGCTCATTCCTGTATCTTACGTGGCTCACAGCTGGATTAGAGTGATGACAAGTTTTATCCTCTGGTAGTATGCATAACACATTCCAAAACTATGAAAGCTGTCCAATGGGGATAAAGCTTCCAGGCCAACAACAGGTTGATTTTTCCATAAATTGTGAATCACGGAAATGATTTTTGCATCTTATCATCAAGTTCTAGAGAATAACCAAGAGCAACAGAAAAGGCCTACAATATTTTGGTATCTAGGTGACCTAATTGGCCAATAACTCTAACAGAGATAACCCATTAGCATTATAATTTGGCTTTAAATTCTTATGCTGTGGTGTCTAATAACAGCATTGTTGCCCCTAATAGAGTGACACAGTTTGAAATATTTTATAGATATATATGCTCATATTTTAGGAAGCTGCTTCTATGGTAGTTTTTCATATAGCTTTTTCAGAAGATCCTCAGTGTCAATTATTCCACCCACTATTCTCTCTTCTAGCCTGTGCTCCTACCCACCTCTGCTTTAACCCTTCCTGATCTATTACCTCCTCTTTTCCCTTTGTATTAATGTGTGCTACTTTCTCTCCCTTAAGAACTCACTTTCCAAGGGTCCCTGAGTACTTTTAGTTGTTTTTTGGCTCTTTTTTTGGGGACCCACCATTCAGCTCCCAAATAAATCACACACAAAGGCTTCTTAATTATGAATGCCAGGCCTTAGCTTGACTTAGTTTCTAGCCAGCTTTCCTTAACTTAAATTATTCCATCTACCTTTGCCTCTGGGCTTTTCTCATTCTCTTACTTCTGTAAATCTTACTCTGACACTGTGGCTTGCTGGTTGTATAGCTGAGTGGCTGGCCCCTGGAATCCTCCTCTTTCTCTGGATCCTAGCTCCTTAATCCCATTCCCCAGATTTTTCCTTTTATTTATACTCTCTGCCTGCCAGCCCTGTCTATCCTTTCTCCTGCCTTGGTATTGGCTAGTTCTTTATTAAACCATCAGATGTTTTACACAGGCACAGTAACACAGCTTCACAGAGTTAAACAAATGCAACATAAACAAAAGTAACACACTTCAAAATAATATTCCCCAGCACCTGACTAATTTCCTGACTTCTGCCAGTATTTCACATAAATCACACACCTTGAAAGTTTCAAAGCTGCCATCCGTCCACAAACGAGGGAAGCATGTGGTCTTTGTATTTCTGTATCTGGGTAACTTCACTGGAGATCATTATCCCAGATCTGTCCATTTACCTACAAATTCTACAATTTCATTTGTCTTAAGAGCCAAATAATATTCTCTTATATAAATTCACTGCAATGTATTAGTCATTATTCTGTTGATGAATGGAACTTTCTTACATGGCTCAGTTATCAGTGTCTAGAACTTATGGCTGAATGAGTAATGGGCCCTAGGGGAGACTTACTATTACCCCAGTAACAGTACTTCTCATTTAACTGATCACTAGGTGTCCTCCCATTATACCCACAAAGAAGTGCATCTCCCAGCCTCACCACAAGTGTTTCTTTTTGCAGACAATGAGAATTTACACAGAGACCTACAACTGATTCACACACAGAGAATAAGAGACAGTGGAACCGAATTCTAAATGATACATCTATATTACATTGTCTTCCCTTAAAGCTCAGAAATCACTGATAAAGAATGAGTAGAAATATTTTAAGAGGTTGTGTTGGACTGCAAGGAAATAGTGTTTTCTGGATACAACAGTGAAGATGCATACATGAACTCACAGGTTGTGAAAGCATGCACAAGATCTGCACAATCTCAAGCCAGACAAGATTCCAGCCTTGAGAGATAAGGCAAGTTGGCAGGGAGTCCCACCACTATCAGAGGAGCTATTGGATACTGAATGCTGATTAAAAGGGAGATTTTTTTTTCTTTAAGAAATGAACCCTGTGTAGGTTTCACATTCTTCATTGAGTGGACAGAAACCCAGTGCAACATGGGAAGTAGTAACTGGACACAACAACTAATAAAAGAATGAGTACACAAAGTTGGGTGGGGATGAAACAGAGTTGGTGGATCTGGAAGAAGATTGGGAGGGGGACAAACATGGTAAAAATACAGTTCACGATCCTCAAAGCATAAGTGAAAAACATCTAAGAAAAAGCAAAATCACAATCAAGGAAAGGAAATAGGATTACTTTTTTGCGACCCCCTATTGCCCAAGTCAGAATGGCTATCCAAGATAACAAATGACAACAAATACTGAATATATGCAGATATATAAATTCATGCAGCAATTATATGACATTTTAATTAAATAAATAGGCAACTGTACACCTCAATTTTCATGTAACCATTTATTTCAACACTGAACATTTTTTTCTGTTATGCTTCTCGTGTGTGTGTGTGTGTGTGTGTGTGTGTGTGTGTGTGTGTGTCTTCAAATGAAGCTGCTTTTATTAGAAAATTCTGATAGTGTTGATCTTTGGCAACACTTGAGTGTAGTATCCTCTGCGCATAGACATATCCTATTTTTGAGTTTTGTAGCTTTGATGTTTTCTTCAATTTTGTGGACCAGACTCATTTAATCTCTTCACTTTCTGTATTTTATCTCACAATAACAACTCTATCTGCTGTTGAGTGGACTTGCTAAGGCATAATCATACCTTTCACTCTTTCTCACTCTTTTTATAAAAGTGTTTTCTTGTGTTCTGTTGAAGTAATGCTCTCACGCCTAAGAACCATAAACACAAAAGCCCTGATATTCTATTTTTTAGTATGAAATTCCCTCAAGTACACAACTTAATGGAATACTTTCTAAAATTTTTTTTATGATTTATTCTCATTCAATATAAATGATTGAGATATGACATTAATGTTATCTTTTAATTTTGGAGTTAAACTACAGAAATTTATATCACAGATAAAAATAATTATTATATTCATACTAATCCTCAAAATATTTCCCTATAATACTTTAACAAAATTATTATAAATTATATGGACCCCTAAATAGAGTACCTCTGTAAGAACAAATTTCATTGTCAAAATATGATTGTTAGTAAGGTTGGTTTCATTATCATCACTATGATTTTTGACCTATATTCCATACAGTATTATTTTTACTATGGTTTTGTAAAGTCAAGTTTCTAAGCTGCATACTTGCACATAGATAGTTTTATTGTTGAGAAGCAGTTGTCTTCATTGATAAGCACACAGGATAATGCCAGGAGAAAATTCATCAAAAAAATGTATGCTATTATAATGTTTACAAAAAATTACTTGTTTTTTAATGAATAACTTGCTGTTTACTTATATATAAGTTAAATATAAACTGAGAAAAAAAATTCTCATACATGGACAACTCTTGAGTAATTATTCATATATGCATTTTGCTTATGGATTTATTGCCTATTTTATGAAGCACAATTCATTTATTTCTTAATTTGGTTTATATTTGATAAGGTTTATATTGATAATTCAGGAAGGATTCCTCTTGGGAAAAATTATTAGGAGAGTTAGCAGTGTTAAAATATATTAAGTAGATTTTAAGTAGTGAGTTTTAAGGAACATGTCTTTAATTCCAACACTCAGGATGCAGAGTCAATTTGAGTCCAGCCTTGTCTATAAATATTGAGATCCAGGCCAGCCAGGTATACATAGTGAGAACCTGTCTCAAATACACACGTGTGTGTGTGTGCGCGCGCGCGTGCGCGCGCACATGTGTGTGCACGTATATATATATGATGTCTTTTAACAGTACAGGAATTAAAACGCAAATATTCTCTAAGAAGTTTGCCCCTCAGCAATTTGACTGAGATGAAGTGTAATAGTGTTTTCTAATGTTAAACTATGATTCTGCTTTGTCCTCTTTGTTGAAATTTTGATTTTTCATGCATAAAACTATTTTAAATTGTATCATTGTAGGCTATGTGACACAAAACATCTACATGATAGCTAGTGGCTCTACACAACAGACTCAGAGCTTATAGGGAGATTTTGTTGATCTATGAAGCAGGGGTACCTTGAGGTGGAGGCACCATGTCTGAGGATGTGCATAAGGCTTGTAAGTCATAGTTAGTAGCTGGAACTCAGCTGGTATCATGAAACAGAATGTCTATTCATGCTCTCTTTGAATCCTGTCACTTCAATTTGTCTTTGTCTCTGCCTGCATAGTCTAAAAAGATATAAATATTCTCAGATTAATAATTGTGAGCAACACCCATCTCACTAGGTAAAATCACTTGCTGTGTTAGCATGTGAGTTTTGAATCCCTCAAATTTTCATGTAAACTGTACATAGGAGGAGTAGCATCTGTAATGTGAGTGAACCTCCAAAGAGACAGAAGTGAGAAAACCATGAGAACACACAGGACAGCTAACGTATAAAATAATAAAGGGATCCTGTTGTAGTTAACTACCTTTACAACTTAACAGCCCAGAGTTACCTGAAGTAGTCCAAACTGGGGAAAACACCTCCATCAAATTTGCCTGTGGGAATATCTGTGGGGTATTTTCTTAATTGAGGGTTGAGGTGAAATGGACCAACATACTGGAGGTGGTGCGGTGCCTTGGCAGCTGATCCCTGGGTTGTATTAGGAGGCAAAGATAAGAAACAGAGGAAAAGCAAGCCAGTAAGCAGCCTTCCTCCATGGCCTTTGCTTTAGTTCCTGCTTCCAAGTTCCAGGATCTGGCTTGATCGCCTGCTTGATTTCTCTAGATGATGAACTCTAACCTGTAATAGAAGATTAGCTCTTCCCTCTCCATGTTAGTTTTTGCAGTATTTTATCATAGCAATAGAAAGCAAAATAGAGCAGACTCTGTCTCAAACAGGGAGGGAGATGAGGTCAAACATTAAGTTCATCCTCAGATGTGTGCTGTGGCATGTGAATGCCACATTCACATATCCAAATGTGTACACAAAAACGTGAATGCACACACACACACACACACACACACACAAATTAGCAAACACAAACGTTTAACTCTGATTAAATTTATGCAGTTTTTCTTTTTTATTAAATATTTTTATTTTGTAATTAATTAAATTTTACACATCAGCCACAGATTCCTCTGTCCTCCCTCCTCCCACCCCCTAGCTTTCCCCCCAATCCACCTCCATTCCCACCTCACTCATAAGCAGTTTTTCATTCATCCTTAAAAGATCAGACTCTAATCACTGTCTTATCAACTGACGTTCCCTTTAAAAGACATACATATGCTGAAGCTTCTGTGAACTGGTTGGCTGGTTAGAATTTCCTAATTGTGGAGAGTTCAGGTGTGAACATCATTAGCTAGACTTTTCTTAAACCATCATTATTCCACTTTGTGGTCATTCATTGCCCACATGTGAATCTGACCTAACATCCTTTAGATTATTAGATAAAACCCTTTCTTCAATTAATATATTCTTTGATAATTGTATACCTGTGTATAACACATTCTAGTAATACGCATTTCTCCATCCACACTTATCCAACCCCTACCTCCACTAAACCTCTTTGCTGCCTCTCATCCAGACCATATCTATTTTCCATGTCTTCAGGATTTTGTTTTTGCTTTGGGATGCACTGTTTTTAACCAGGTCCAGTAACATGGGCATGGGTGTGTCATTGTCTACAGGAGCATAAGTAACTCAACATCAGCTATGTAACCAAAACAATGACTTACTTTCCTCTAGGAGCTCTTACCTTCCATTAGCTTCCCAGCTGGAGAGGGATCTCTTGATTAGATCCCTCAGTGATAGCTTAGAGAGTTCAGTGTTATATGGCGCTGTTGCTAGCAGCTATAGATGTTGTGAGATTTTGAATGTCACAGCAGTATTATACCTATAACACAGGATTTCACAACCCTTTTATTTTTTATGGCTCCTCTTTTGTAATGTTTCCTAAGTGTTCTGGTGGCTGATAATATGTTCCATTTTTTATTATTACATTTTATTTTTTTATTCATTTTACATACCAACCACAGATCACCCTCTCATCCTTCCTCCCACTCTTCCTTTCCTTCCCCTCCCCAAGCCACCCCTAATTCCCTCCTCCAAAAGGGTACATTCTCCTATGGGGGGACAGCTAAACCTCCTACATTCAGTTGAGGCAGGACCCAGCCCCTCCCCACTGCATCAACAGTGAGCATAGGTAATGGGATCCAGAAAGCCATCTCATGCACTGGGGATAGATCCTGATCACACCGACAGGGGCCCCTCAAACAGACCCAGCTACACATCACTCTCCGGTATGCAGAAGGTCGAGTCTGGTCCCGTGTGCAGGTTCCATGGCTGTCAAGCTAATGTTCGTGAGTTCCTATGAGCTTGGTTCAGTAGTCTCTGTAGATTTCCTGATCATGATCTTGACTCCTCATGCTCATTAATGCACAGCACTCTTAAGTGATTCTCTGCATCTTGATGAGCCATGAGATTCTGCATTAACAGCCACTCATTGCAAAAGCAAGCTTCTTTGATCAAGGATGACAGCACTGGTCTATAGGTACAAATGTAAATGTGTAAGAAAAAGTTTGACAAGTCTGATGAGCAAGACAAATTTGATAGGTCCACCACTAATGCTTAGGACTTATCCAGTGAAGAATGTTTGATGAAGTCCATAATACAGGGCATTGGTTCCTTCTATGCAGCAGCTCAGAGATCTAATCAGATATAAGTTGGTTACCCCTATATTAGTCATGTCACTATGGTACCATAGTAACCACTGAATGCTTAGCAAACTGGTATTGTAGAATGTGAGGTCTAAAGGCAGGGAAGGTGACTATGGACTCTTTATCGCCCAAATTCTGACATAGCAATTTCTAGTCCTCAGAAGAATAGCTACAAGGGGACAAGGCCTACTTCAATTCCAGGATGTTTTCTCTGTATTTTGACACCATAATGTGTAGTGAAGTTATCAACTGGGCCCTACAAACTGTCCACAACTGCTTTCTTTTGCTGTGACAGAAACACCAACAAAAATCAACATGGGGAGATTAGGGTTTGTTGGCTTACCATCCTTGTCACAGTCTATCATTGAGATAAATTCATGAAGGAACCTGAACTTTGGAACTGAAGCAGAGACCATTGAGGAATGCAGATTATTGGTTTGCTTCATCTACTTGCTCCCCTCATTTTCTCTAACATCTCAGGCACACCTTTTGGACTCTTAAATGAAACCTCTGGAATGCATTATTAACAGATCATTAAATTACAGCAACCCAAAAGGTAAGGATTGTAGCACGAATCTTAAAAGGTCTTATTAATAAAAACAATCCCAAAGCCAGTTATTGGGGTGAATGCTGAAAGATCAGAGAAGCAGAACAAGCCACAGCCACCTCACCTTGCCAATTCCTCAGCTGATCCTATTTCCTATTTCCTCAGACTGGAAGCCTTTGAGTCCTCATTCAAATGGATCTTAGCAGAACTGCTGCTCAAAGCCTAAAAGCTTAACCAGCCAAAAGCTTCTAGTTTCTGGTCCTCCTGCCTTATATACCTTTCTGCTTCCTGCCATCACTTCCTGGGATTAAAGGCTCTTGTTACCACACCTGGCTGTTTCCAATGTGGCTTTGAACTCACAGAGATCCAGACGGATCTCTGCCTCTGGAATGCTAAGATTAAAGGCGTGTGTGTCACTATTTTCTGGCCTCTAAGTTTATCTAGTGGCTGTTCTGTCCTCTGAACCCAGGTAAGTTTATTAGGATGCACTATATATTGGGGGCACAATATATTGGGGACACAATATATCACCATATTTCCCTTTTTTGTCTAAAATAATAATAGAAGGTTATAGCTAAGAATTACATTAACAATGTCTAGTCCATTATCATTAGACAGATTCAGACAAAAAACTTCATTATATATATATATATATATATATATATATATATATTAACAATGTCCAGTCCAGTAACATTTGATAAACTCAGACAAAAAGTTGATTACTTATCCTGTTTAAAACAAGTAGTTCTGGGCTGGAGAGATGGCTCAGCCATTAAAGGCTAGGCTCACAACCAAAAATATGAAACAAGTAGTTCCTTTTAAAAAGTTGATTCAATAATTGACCTTTTTATCTTATCATATCCGTATTTTCTCTTTTTTTTCTTTTCATAATTGATTCAATAATCTACCTTTTGTCATTTTTATATCTTCCCCTTTTTCTTTTTGGAGTAGATTCAATGATCTACCCATTTATCCTATTATTTCTTTATCTTTTTTCTCATAGTAGATTCAATGATCTACCTCAGATCTATATTCTCTTTTCTCTTTTCTCAGGGGAAGGATGGCAGTGGCTGGTAAGCTAAAGGCTATTCACTAGTGCTCTGACCTCTTGGGCTTTTAACTCCTTATTTGGCTCTGTGTTTCTTATTTAATAAGACTGTTCAGAATTACATCTACAAAGGATGATATCAGATAACATCTAAAACCTGTATTAAAGTGTTTGCTGTATATTTAATTTGCTACTTGTTGCCACTACCAATGGCTTTGGTAAACTCACTGATTCCTAACCACCTTTGTTGTTGTTCTTGTTCTGTGACCACAAGAGTTCATGTCATCACTTCCACAGTAAAGCAAGGCAGTTGGGACAACACAAATTGATGTCCTCAAGACATTGTCACTTCACTGGGCTCTGAATAAAATACTTCTTATTTGCTTTATAGTAGAGACTCTGTTTTGTGATGACAGTTTCAATTTGTGTTTCATTCACTCCTCACCCTCATCCCCTGAATAGTGATGGTCTCTTTTTCGCTGGATGTTAATATTCATATAAGTGCTATCATCAAAGAATTGATTTTAGTCTTCATTTACTGGAAATCTAGCTTCCTTATAACTATAGACTTTACCACTTACCTATCTAAAGTATTTCCATTACCTTTCCTAATATCATACCTCTCTGAGTGTTCTAATTTTCTCATCTCTTCTTTTGTGGTCATTTTAATATGTTCTTCTCTCTACATCACTTAAAGTTGTGCCTGCTCTAAGACTGCCTTCAGCTACATTTGTATACATTAATTTATTTGACAAATATTATGGTATTGAAACATTTTAGTGCTATGCAAGGCACAAAAATTAGGATAATGAATGCTATATCAAACTCTCTTAGGTCAAAAGGCTAGCAAACAACAGACAAGCAAAGTTTTAGTACACAGCTCTTAGTGGTACAATGATAAGAGGATTTTTGCCTTGTAATGAAGCAAATTTTCTACTTTTGGCTGTCTCTTACTGAAGCATCATTTGTGCCACATGATATTTTACCTGTGCTTCTTTCAGAAAGAACAGATGATTCTAGTCCCTGAATAGAACATGGGCACTCCTCCATGGCCTTTGCTCACATGTCAAATTGCTGTTGAAATTACTGTTTAGTCTATAGAGAATAAATAATATGTACAGATTTTTTTATTAAAGGTTTTGTTTTTGTTTTTGTTAGTGGTGGGGTAAGGTTGCATCACATCACATTTCCTTATTTAGCACACAAAGGATATGAATGATGCAGAATCAGAATTATTCATTTGGTTAACTACTGTTTATTACCAGTGAAAATATATGTGATTATTCTTTTGGGTTTTTTATTGTTTATTTTACAACTCACTTATTTCATGTTGAACTTTAACTTGAGTAGTCTCCCTCCAAAGTACAGGCTTATGTGTCTGCATTCAGACAAGAGGAGTCAGCTAGAAAGAAACAGACCAAGAAAGCTTAAAATAGAGGGCACTCAAACAAATATTTTCAAACAACTTCTGTTAATTCTCTTTGGGATTTCTAAGTAAAAAAAAATCTCTAAAACTATAGAAAAAAAGACATAGCAAGCAACAACTTTAATTGATTTTTATAAATATTTTATTTATTGAAATTAAAATATGACATAATTTTCTTCCTTCTTTCATCTACTATAAACCCTTTCCTCCTCTGTCTTTCAAATTCATGTCCTCTTTAACTTTAAAAAAAAAGTTAATTGTCTTTTTCTTTATAGTTCATATGTACTATAGAGTTAGCACATCAAACTTCCTTTTCAGACTATCTTTGGATTGCCAGCCCCCAAATAAATGCATGGAGACTTATTATTAATTTTGAAAGCTTGACCTTTAGCTTGGACTTGTTTCCAACTAGCTCTTAAAAATTAATTAACCTATATTTTTAAATATATGTTCTGCCATTTTTTTTTGCTTACCTTTCCTCAATATGGCATGTCCAACTTTCTCTGAGCCTGCTGGTGTCTCTACCGCTATTCTTCCCAGAGTTCTTTCTCTCCAGAAGTCCTGACTATTCTCTTCTGCCTAGCTATTGGCCATTTAGTTGTTTATTAAATCAGAATGAGAAGGTGACAGGCAAAGACACATCTTCACAGGGTAAACAAATGTTCCACAACAAGTTAGTACATGTTACTTGTGTGTATCTGATTTCAGGGCTGACCATTTGATACTGGATAACCAATTGATGTGCTCTTCCCTAGGAAAGACTGTTTCTCCCACTCTGGGCATTCCTAAATGTGTGTAGTTATTTGCCAAGATTTGGGGCCCATTGAGCTTTTCTACTTCCATGTTAGCATATTTATTCTTTTATTGTTTATTCAGATCATGTTAGGCAGCCTAGGTGACTAGATTTAATGTGTAACTTCTCCTACATTTGTAGGAGATTCAATATATTTTGACAGATTCCTTAAGTAACAATTACAAGAACATTTTCCAGGGCCCCGTTAGTGAGAATTTCTTCGTATGTAGAGACCTCTAAACAAAGTCCCTGCTTTAAAACTGGTTATCAAAATATCCTTTGTCCAAGCTTCATAAAACTTCTGATAAATATGCTTAACAAAGACTGTATCATTTCCCTGACAAGTTCATCCCTACTTGTATTGCTCTCCCGGTGCCTTTCTGCATTTGTGTGTTGTTATTACTTATCCTTCTTTTTTCTTCTTTGTAAACCAATATAATTGAGTCCAGCTCTTCTCCTTCTCCAAATTCCTAATGCCTTTTCTGTGGTTCTTTTAAGTCCTCAGAATGATGTTTCCTCTTCTAAAATACTCATCTATCTCTACACTGAGGTAATACTAGAAGGTAGTAAGTTAATAATGCAGAATAGCCTCACATACCAAATTATGAAAAAATATGATCGTAATTGTCATGGAAATTACCTACAGGAGTCACAAGAAACTTGAAAATAAGTAGACTTCTACCCCAAGTACAGTGATATATGCCTATAATCTCACCACACGGAAGGAAGAGACTAAATACAGGAGTTTAATTCATCCTCAGACATGCAACAAATGACCAGGCAGCTCTTTAATTTGGGGTCCAGTTTCAGAAACCCAAACATTAAATAAAAATAAAAAGAAGTCTTCAAATGACACCAAGATTTCCAAAAACTGTACGCATACAGAAATGACTAAAAAATGATAATATCATATATTTCTCAAAGATACTTCAAGTCATTTCTTAAGACCATGCTGATCTTGGAAAACATCTTAGTGCTTCTCCTAATAATGGGACCTGAAAGAATCTCATACAGGAATACCAGACTCAACCTTGCTGTGAGTAAACATGACCCATATTGCAGATAACTCCCACACTGTATATCATAATAGGCAAGGTAGCATTATCCTCCTACAATACTTCTGAAGAGATTTCTAAACAGTGAACAGGTGATCTTAAAATGATTTATTCTGTGAGGAAGATGATGAAGAATGCATGTTTTTGATGCTTAATGGGAAATATCTTACCATGTACTGTTAAAAGTGAAAAAAGCCATGAATCTTTAGTACATTACTCCTGGAGTACATTTGACAACTGAATAAATAACTCAGAAATTCTGAATATTTTGAGTCTACAACAATAGGAATCTTCAGAATGAGTATTGTAAGAAATTTCCTAGAAGCAATGTATCCTCAGAAGTAGACAGCTGAAGAAAATATACTAAATAGACAGGTGACTTTCTCTAGTACAACTTCAATACAAGTCCTCAGACCAAGAGCTCTGCATAGCTCATAATTTATTCATAACACATTATTTCTTATACTCATTCTTATTTTATCTATAGATAAAATGGTCCATCTATGTAGAACCTTTCCCTCATATTTTCCTCATTCTTATGATTATTAATTTAGAACGTACTTACTTTGTTGCTATCATAAATTGGTCTAAATAATAGACATTATTTATCTTTATCTTTCTGACTATATGCCTTTAGATTCCTGTGACAATAACCTAAGGAAAATTCTGCATTATTGTAGTGATATCATAGCGAATTAAACACATGTACTTTCCTGTTATATTTATTCTGATTAAATGGCCCTAAATGAATCAGCCTACTACTTTGTTAGTATTACTGTCTCCTATAGACATATGTCCTGTAGAAACAGTCACATTATGTATATATGTAAATAAATATTAGATAATCCAGTTTTGGAGTGATTAATCAACTGCAACATGGAGAGACTAACATCCAACTCTCAATCCTAAAGTATGCTCATGGTGTAGATGTCATGTCAAAAGAAATAACTCATATTCTGAATCTCCTTGTGCTCTGTGATATTCCTTCCTTTAATATAAAGACTGGTTTCTATGTGGATCCTACTGTAATTTTAGATTTTTTAGGACTAGTCATCTAGAATTGCATGTATCTAACTCCATTAACTCTATAAGACACACAGGTTTTTGTGTTGTGTTACTCAGTTTAGTCTCATAAAATGCACAGGCCTCTAGCTTCTCCATGCTAAATATAGCACCACTAAATGGAGTGTATCTGAAGTTTTCATATTTATTTCCAGGCTAAATGGTCCCATTTCCTTTTCTGCCTTTGGAATTTCTTCAAAATAAAGGTGTTTGTTTCTCATTTTGTTGCTGGGTATAATGAACTGTTAATGATAGTCTCTGTTTTCATTTGTTTGGTGTTTGTTTTATGATATGTCTGTAAAATAGTATATTTTTAAGTTAAGGAAAACTTTTATTATAATATTTATGTGTGTAAGTACAGGTATATATGGATTATTACGTAGTTTATATAAACATCTTTCTGTCTGTTGTTTGTGCATCTTTCTATCTCTCTGAATTCAGTGTTTAGTTCTATATAATTTAAGTGTCAAGTGCTATTTAATCTTGAAATACTGCAGAAACAAATGCATAAATGCTATAGTAATGTGCCTCTATAGCCTTCACTTTTTAGTATTTCATTTATTATTATTATTTATTATCACATTTTGTAAGTTTCTTATTTCTTTTCCTGATGGTTTTCTTATGTCTTACTTATTTGTATCAAGATAGAGTTATCTGGAAAAGTGAACCTCAATTGATAAAATGCCTCTGTCACATTGACTTACACTGGATTGTAGCATATTTTCTTGATTAATGATTGATGTGGGATAACTCAATCCATAATGGCAGTGCCACCCCTGGGCAGGTAGTCTTGGGTGGTATAAGAAAGCAGGCAGAGCAAGCCTAGAAGAGCAAGCGAGTAAGCAGTGCTCCTCAGTCTTTGCTTTAGTTCCTGCCTCCATGTTCCTGTCCTGAGTTCCTACCTTGGTCTCTCTCAATAGACTGTGATCCTAGATATGTATGCCAAATAATCCTTCTATCACCAAGTTTGTTTTGGTCAGTGTTTTATCACAGCAATAGAAACCTAACTAAGACACATGCTATTAAAAACTATTTATTTTGACAGAATTCACTTTTTGTTTTCACTATTGTCCCCATGCTTCTGAGGTCATATACAAGACACCCATGTCCTTCCAAGTTCTGTGCTATATTTCCTTCTCATACTTTAAAAATGTCATTTCTTCCTTTTTTTTTTTTTTTTTTTTTTTTTTTTTGAGACAGGGTTTCTCTGTGTAGCTTTGCGCCTTTCCTGGAACTCACTTGGTAGCCCAGGCTGGCCTCGAACTCACAGAGATCCGCCTGGCTCTGCCTCCCGAGTGCTGGGATTAAAGGCGTGCGCTACCACCGCCCAGCTAAAAATGTCATTTCTTGTATTCAAGTTCCTACTCTATGTTCAGATCATTTTTGTAGATGATATGAAATAGGAATCCAATTTAACTCTGCTGAACATGATTAACCAGTTTCTAAACACCATTTGTTGAAGGAATTACACTGTTTGCACTGTATATTCTTAGCACTTTTATAAACACACCTGACTGCAGGTGAATGGCTTCATTTCTTAGCAGCATGACATATTTTTCTGCCATTGTGTGTCTGATTTGATGCCAACATGATCAAGTTTTGTTGCTATTGACATATTCCACCACATGCTGAATTCCTATTGTGATGCCTCTGGCTTGCATTTTTTAGCTTGAGTGTTTGACCTTTCATGGTCATTTGTTCTCTCATGAATTTTATACTGCCTTCTGCTTGCTTTTCAAACATCATTTGTGTGAGATTGAAAAGCTTTATGCTCATGAGCTGGGGTATTAAGGACACTGAATATTCCTTTACAACCATGATATGTGATACCGTTCTGCCTATCTCTGTATGGTTTCCTTCAACAATGCTTTATAATTGTCGATATGATTCTATTCTATTTCTTTAACTAAATTTATTATAGGTTTTTATTTATGTATTTTGCTTTAACTGTTTCAATGGTTTTTTTTACTTATTTTTCAAAAATTTAGTATTTTCTAAACAACTACTTCTATTATTGACTTTTACACTACTGTCTGCAGAATTTATTCATAAAATTTAACAAGTTTAGGACAGTCTTTACAATTTTATGTCACACAATTGTATCATCAGAATCTGCATTAATTTAGCATCTAAGGATCTGAAATCATCAGAACCATTCACAATAGCTGAGATGTGGAATCCATCTTAATTGTCTATACCAATGAACAAAAATGATACATAGTTTTTCTGATTGAAGTACTAATCAATCATTAAAAATATTGAAAGCCTTTCAGAGAAATATGGTTGGACCTTGAAGACATACTAAAAGAAAAAAAAACTAAAGAAAAACACTGCATAATCTCAATTTTATGTATAATATAAAAGTTGATATCATAGATATTAAGAACAGGATAGTGTAACTAGATTATATCAGGTGGGCAGGGAGCTGAGGATGTGGGCATAAAATGCTGTGGTTAGACAGAAAACAAAGGACTGATTTTATTTTTGACAGATCAGAGGTTTGTACTCAGCAATAGCAAATAGATGGATGAAATAAGTAGATACAAAAATAAGCAATATTTAAGGTAGCACATGTACTAACCATACCAACATAATCATGGCATAATATATACATAGATATACAAGGCATGTGTGTGTGTGTGTGTGTGTGTGTGTGTGTGTGTGTGTGTGTGTGTGTTGTATTGCTAATCCCATAGATGTAAGGAGAAAGACCTCTGACCCAAATCATGACGACATTAATTAAAGTAAGCTTTTTTACTCATGTACATGGGCTGTCTCTCCCTAAGCCATGGTGTAGTATGAATTGTTAGAAGGTCTTATTAATAAAAACAAACCCAGAGCCAGATATTGGTGTGAATGCTGAATGATCAGAGAAACAGAACAAGCCACAGCCACTTCACCTTGCCAATTGCTCAGCTGATCCTCTTTCCTCAGACTGGAAGCCTCTGAGTCCTCATCCAAATGGATCTCAACTGTACTACTGCTCAAAAGTCTGAAAGCTTAATAGGCTATAGTTCCTGGTCCTCACGCTTTATATACCTTTCTGCTTCCTGCCATCTCTTCTTGGAATTAAAGATGCGTGTCACTATGCCTGGCTGTTTCCAGTGTGGCTTTGAACTCATAGAGATCCAGATGGATCTCTGCCTTCAGAATGCTAGGATTAAAGGTGTGTGTGCCACCATTTTCTAGCCTCTATATCTAGTGATTGTCTGATGAAGAATGTAAACCTAGCAAGTTGGTCATAACAACATCCTGAAAGAAAGACATGGTTGTAAGGTGATCATAAAAAGCTGGGGATAACAGCATGGTCATAACACTCATAGTCATAACAAGATGTCCATAATAACATTTTTTAAACACAGGTTTGGTTGCCCTTTCCTAGAACAGCTAGCATAGAACCATGTGTAGTTAAGGTTATAGATGGGATATAGCGCAATCCTTGAGAAGTGGATTTAATCATAAAAATGAATCTAGTTCATTTTTACTGAAAGTTGGTCTTTGAGCCTAAATGAGGCAGGCTGGCTTGTTAGTATTGCATAAATCAATATAATAATCATCAATCAATCAAAACTTGTTAAAAGATAAGAATGAAAATTAAAATAGCCAAAGAATTTGAATAGAATTTACTTCAAAGAAAGTATACAGATGGCCAAAATCATTTCTTCTTCTTCCTTCCTTCCTTCATTATTTATTTTTTTTTTGATGTCTGTATGCTTATGAAGAGACATCAGGTTTTCTCTACTATTACTTACCACATTATTTGTTTTGAAGCAGGTTCTCTCTCTGAATATGGAGCTTGTTTCTAATTCAGCTACACTAACTGGTCAGGAAAGATCATGTTATTCTCCTGTTTTTGTATCTTTCCTGCTAATCTCCAACTCTAAGAAGATAAGTATAGACCTGTACATCAGAGTTTTTAGGTGGATGCTGCTAATTTGAGCTCAGATCCTCATGCTTTAGGCACTGAGTCCCATACCAGTACCTTATATGAGTTTTAATTATTTGGTACATTATAAACACAGTTTTATTAAATGAAGTGATTTTTGATTTCTTAATTCCTTTTATGGTCAGTAGATATACATTCTAAAAAGTTTTTTTTCCTATAGACACTGTGCCTTGTTTAACATTTCTCTATTTTGCAAGGCCCTTTGATAACTTCTATCCTTGATAGCCACTATTGACTTCAGACTTCAGTCTGCAGTGACTGCAGACTTCAGACACATGATGCTGAAATTCTAACAACTAACTTTGCTAATTCCATTTCATTATACATATGACTCAATCTTGCCTGAAAAGGAACACCATCATTGACTAATCAGAGAGGATAGGATGTTTCTCATTACCACTGTATTGGTAGCTTTGAAGATGAATCTTATACTGTGCTATTCCAAAGAACATAACTTTGGCAAGGATGGGCATTCTCTGGATTTAAATAATACGACCATTATGTATTTCATTTCCATTCATCTGGTCTCTTCAAGTAGGCAATTTTCTTTACACAACATGAGCTATTGTTTTCTCTACGCTTAAAAGAGCCTTGCTATTATTACCTTTATTTCTTAGTAACTTTCTAGGCTGGTAAATATGATAATCTAAGGCACTGCCCATAAGTCAATAAAAGCTTTATTATTCAGACTTATATTTTGGATATCCTCATTGTATGTACTCAAAATAGGATTCCAGTGGCACTGTCCTAGATCTTGCAATACTTTATAGTTATTTCTTAAGTTCTAACTGTGTCTATGTAAACCACAAAACAGCTATGTGTGTTTTAAACAGGATTTCACTGCTTATTAGCAGTTAGATCTGGCTTCTCAATCCTTCTTTTCAGACCATGATAGTATTTAATAGGAACCAGATCACCCTATCACCATCTTCTACTTTTCTCCTTTCACATCTCTCCTACTACCACTTGTACATATTTTGGTTTACAGAGAGAAGATGCTACAGGGGAATTCAGTGGGCAGACAATGTAGGAAAGAATGACATGAAGGTAAGATAAATATGTGGGCAGAAATTTGGAATGATAATATGGATCTACTATCTACTAAGAGAACAGGAATACATGAAAGAAAATAAAATTATATATATATATAATATATATTATATATATATATATATATATATATATATATATATATATATATATATATATTACTCAGGAACCCTTTGCCAGGCTATAGGAGAATCACTGACCACTAGAAAAGTCCAGTTTTATTCAAAAGTGACAAAATTCTAATTAACTTCTGTCACATGAACATCCTGGTGAAATAACTTTTCTGATCATCAGTATGTTCAGAAGAGAGCAGTGTGGTGAATGTCTATGTTTGGGTTTGATCCCTGCTCTCAGGCATAAACCCAAGGTTACTCTGGCAATCTTTCCATTTCCTTTTATTTCAGACTCTTGTACAATTAACAAATGCCAAAAAATTCATTGATCACCCATTTTTTATAGGAGCAGATCTATGTTTTCCCCAACTCCATATTTACTTGAGGTACAAGAATAGCTCCATAATGATGAGTCAGAATTTTATTCGTAAGCTTTGCAATATTTTATGATGTTCATCAATAAATTAAGACATCTATTTATAAGAAAAGAAAACTGATAATCACATATACAAAGCATGTATAAATGGTCCTATAAAGAGAAAATGAGGTACTTTCCTATTATGATATATGAACTCATTAGAGCTGCTAAAACATAGCTCTAGTCTTACCTGAACCTTCTGCCTAGTCACACAGATCCTACTTGCAAATCTATTTTGGTCTTTCTGGTCTCATCTATTTTATGTAGCTCATGTCTCTGTTTTTTCTTTACAATAACCATATGAGTCATTATACTCCTTAAGGATGTACATTTTAGTCTATGTTCAATATGCTCTATAAAGAAAAAATTAACAACTGATTATGCAAATCCCTCTTCCAACTTCTCACAGTTTCCAGTATCTTTCAAAACAAAATTCATACAAATTAATTACATAGGTTATATCCCATCATGTATGTTAGGGAATAACTAACTTTCTTGAATTTTTTTATGGTTCATCTCTATGGAGATGTTCCTTTGCTGTCTCTAAGCTTTATTCTTTACTGACTATCTCCCACTGAGTACTAACTGTATAAGTTATAGGGACACATAAATTTCAGTGAACCATGAAAGTATTATCACATGACCCAGGTTATCTTTATTATGTGAAATGCTGGAGTAGTCCCCAGAGTCTACATAATTGTTAACTGATTGTTCTCTCCATTTTTATGGTGAAAAAAAATAGAAAGATGATTATTTCCTCATTTCTCAATTATTTGAAAATTAATGGCATCTAAAATTGATTGTCAATGTTAGTAAAATAAATGATTGGAAAATGTAAAACTAATGTGAATTTAAATTAAACATTTAAATGGTCCTTGAATCACATGTCTTCACATCCACTACAGAGTTGTTGGTTTGTTTTGTTTTGTTTTGTTTTTGTTTTCAAGACATGATTTCACTGTGTAGTTTTGGTGCCTGTCCTGGATCTTGCTCTGTAGACCAGGCTGGCCTCGAACTCACAGAGATCTGCCTAGCTCTGTCTCCCAAGTACTAGGATTAAAGGCATGCACCACCAGTGCCTGGCTCACTACACAGTATTTTGAAAACAAAATTCACATTTTATTTACAGTGACATCACTGTGAAGATGGATCATGATACATCATTTGCAGAGATGTGAGACTCTACATCATATTTCTGCTCAGATTTATTGTATTATATTCAGATCAATAAGAGTAAAACTTTTAACAAAACTCAGAGTCATATATAATAGTCTGTACATGAAACCCTTGCACTTAGGAGAAAAAGGCAAAAAGATTCAAGTTTAAGACCAGTCTAGACTACATATGGGATTCCAGGATAGTGAGGAATTGATACTATAAGACTAGTTCTCAATAAGAGAAAGGTGATGATGATGATGACTATGATGATGATGATGATGATCTAATTTTTTGTAACTAAGTGTTCTGCAGATTTGAACATAAGAAATTTTTATGTAAGTCTATAAAAGTATCATACTATCGGCCAGGAAGTGGTGGCGCACGCCTTTAATCCCAGCACTCAGGAGGCAGAGGCAGGTGGATCTCTGTGAGTTCGAGGCTATCCTGGTCTATAAAGTGAGTTTCAGGAAAGGCACAAAGCTACACAGAGAAACCTTGTCTCAAAAAACCAAAAAAAGGATCAGAATCTCAACATCATGTTTTTATTTATTTGAGGGTTAATATTGCACAGTGAACCTATAGATAGGATGAGGTCACATCCTGGCAGCTTAAGAGGTTGGGAAAACCTCTTAATTTTGTTTTACTCTAATTTTGGTGTGAATCACAAGAAACATTATCTTCGTGAATTCAGCATCCCATACTATATTCTAAAACAGCTCAACATCAAAGTTTAACTTAGTAATCATTTCATTATTACAATCATTCCAAATTATTAAAATTTTGTGCAATTTACCTGAATAAATTTAGTATCAATAAAATGATCATATTACACTTTAATGTTTTTCAGTATACAAACTGATTTCTGAAGTTTCACTTGTTTCCAGTGATTGAGTAAATGAAGCCTGTAGATAAATTGTACTGTGAGAGTTAAATATTTAAAATGAAATATCAATGAACAGAATCACAGAAGACATCAATAATAAATTATATAAAAGAAGAGATAAAATAATTGAAATTACGTATCAACAATTTTTTATAGTTGGTAGCTCATTGGAGGCAAATATAGATTTTCCAATAAATACTAATGTTACATTTAATTGTAAAGCATCTTAAAATATAAATTATTTTAGAATTTCATATATGGTATTTAAAAATAACAATATAAGCATTCCTAGAGCTGAGAATTATAAAAAATCTCCTTATGACTTAGTTAGTTCCATGGGTTAGAAATTATTAAGATAAGAACCATGAATACCTAGGTTTTAATTAGTGAGCTAAGAGAGGATATAAACATTTGCAAACAAATATAATTTACACATCATATATTTTTGAGCCTGTGCATAGTCTTTTGGAAAGTGAAAGTTCATGCATATGATTTTCTAAGAATAATTTGTTTTTTTGTGCACAGGATTTCTTGTGTACAACTCTGGGTATTCTGCAACTCTCTTTGTAAACCAAACTGATCTCAAGCTCATACAGCTCTGCCTCCTAAGTGCTGGGATTAAAGGTGTGTGCCACCATGCCTGTCTGACAAAAAGAAAGCCTACAAATGCTCATGAGCACACACATGAGTAACATTAAGAAAATTCCTTACCAAAGGGTGTTGCATATACATTATGTTTGAAAACACTAGAAAAAATATTGTTTATACCAAATGATAGAATTATCTTCAATCATACCAGACTTTTTAATCATTCCTTCTTACTACCTTATCATCTTTCACTCATTAAAAGAATTACCATTCATAGAGCTGGATGGGGGAGAAGAAGAAGAGGAAGAAGAAAGGAGGAGGAGGAATTTCAGAGATATATTACAGTGTCTTCCACATTTCTATAACAGACTTTGAGTTATCTCTACTGTTATGATTCTTTAACTTACCACAGTAAAATGGACCCTGGGAAAGCACATTCTATCTGTCAAAGGATACTCTGTGGAATTGGGATTTTTAAACACATAATTCAAGACCCAAAGAAATAGTTGATATGTGCTCACTGCAGCACTCAGTCTTCATGCTTGAACTTCTTTTATGATCCCCAGAGATTGCCAAGAATTTACCCTCTCTTCTGATGCATTCTAAATCTATTTTCTTCTTACTTATATAATCTCTTGATTCTTACATAAGTTTCATTTCTCTCAGCAGTATTTAGGCTTGTTTTGCAAGTTTTTAATTAAAAATTATAAGCTAACAAATTGCCACGGAAACATTATTCCAACCAGTGAACATCCTGGGAAAGAGAGTATTTTCACGTTTCCTTTCCCAACAAGGGAAAGGGGGTATTCATATTTCAGCATGGAATTTTCAGAAATATCTGTTGATATGTTCCATTTGGCATTACCAATCTGGGGAATCAAATTTATTATTTTGTTTTGGATTCTCCAACATAATATACAAGGAACTATTTGAAAAAGTCTTAAGAAATTCTTCTATCACAGTTCCAACAGAATATACAAGGGACTATTTGAAAAAGTCTTAAGAAATTCTTCTATCACAGAAATGTTTTAAAATATGCACATGTACATATATAAAACAGAGTTAAAATTTAGTTACTCAATAATTCAGTGACAATGTCCCTAAATAGAGAACACTGGCTAACTTAAGTTCATTGTCAAGAACAGGTTACCTCTTTTGGAGTTGTTGGTGAATAGGATCCCTTTTACTTCAAATATTACATATATTGCCTTTGTTTTTGTTAATCCCCAGAAATTGACAATATGAGCCTATTGCTGAAGACATCATAAGATTGATCATGGAGAAATCAAGCTTCTCCTAAATTGGAAGCTCCATTCCTACAATCTAACTTTCCTAGTGCTGGAAGATCCTGGGCACACTTACTAGATAGGAAAAGTAATCATCAGTTTTAATTATATGTGAACTCTGAGCGACAATAATAAGCAACCTATCAGGGTATACTCACTGGTGCAATAATGACATTGATGCCACTGGAGTAACCAATCACTTTATGATTAGATTTAAGGCCTTCTCTTCAAGGTGGAGTACCTGGGAGTTATCAAGGTCAAGATACAGTGACTAAAAAGGACATAGGCTCTAGCGAGAACCTACTACCATTATTCTGTAAAATGAACATAGCATTAAATACATCCCTATATTCATAGTTTAGTGCATTTCCCAACTCTTCCCAGAGATGTTTCTTTTATCTGTATATGGTGATGAATATAGAAACTCACAACTGGGCCAAGTGCAGTGAAAAAGAGCATGGGAATTGCTCAGTTTTAAGTGAGATATTTATACCATAACTGTTCCACTTAAGGCTCCAGAATCATCGAGGAAGTGATGCAATTGATGATTACAAGGAAACAGCACTTTCCAGACACACCATGGTAGTTGAATATACAAACTCACACCTGACACAGTATATGCATGATCTGCACAACCTCAAGAAAGATAAATCCTACAATGGAAGGTGGGAGGTGGGCACAAAGCCAGACAACTAATTGAAGAGATTTTTTTTTTCTGTTTCGATTGGTAATTCCTAGGAGTAGGAGAATAAGTTTCCTTTAAGAGTATGGCCCCCAATAGAGAGGTCAAGCTCCAGCGGATGATCCCATACCTAAGACTACATAGCAGCACACATTGGACTCAATATATTTCATTTTTAGTTCTTTATTTTTTTTGAAAGAACACACATTTGAGTGGGTAAGAAAAGTAATTGTGGATCTAGAAGGAGGTAGAAGAGGAGTTGATATATTTGTTACATTGTATAAAATTCTCAAAGAATTAACAAAAATATTAAAAATAAAAAAGAAACAACAGATGTACATGGACCATTGTATAATGCTTGAGAGTTCTGAGTTTCAGTTTCTGCATGAAGCAGCAAACGTGAATTTATTAATTGGTGAAAGTTGTTTCCATTACATAGAGATTTCAGAGAATCTGAGAGAGGTTACTCAGAATTTATGAATTTGTACTCTCTGGGGTTCAGCCATTTAGATTTCTTACTCACTCTTAGTTTCTCACACTCTCATTGAGTCTGCCTGATCTGTTCCATTATAGCTTTCTCTGATTATTATGATGTACATTTTTTCCTTAACCAACCTAATTTTAGATCCAGTGAATCCAGTGGTTTATTCAAGCAATTATAACCTATGCTTGAAGCTCTACATATCATACTTGTTTGAGATGCAGAATTAGATAATTGAATATTTAGCTGCCTGTGCTGAGTTGTGACAGAGCAAATGTAGCTATTTTAATGAATTTTGTCACTGTTCTATTGCAGTCTCCACAGGCATGCAGCATGTCAACTGGCATCTATGAATTTATTTTTAACATGTCCTTATTATTCTTGGAAGATTGTAAGTATTTATGGAGCAAGATATTTCTGGTGGTAAATATTTATTGTCAACCTGACTGTGTTAAGAACCATCACTGAAATATGTCTCTGAAATATGCCTGTGGGTGTGTCTGCCAATATTTCCAAGAAGGTTTAACTGAGAAAGAAAGACTGGTCCTAATGTGGGTAGCACTATTCCATAGTTTGGACCAAGAGGAGTAATGAAACAAACCACCAGCATTCATCATTTTCTGTTTATTTTCTCAACTTTTGACACAGCATGACCCGTCACAACACAACCATCCTACCACCCTATTTTTTACACCAGGAAGGACTGTACTTTCTCAAGTCTTGAGGAAAATGAAACTCTTCTTTCCTTGAGATGCTTTTTAATCAGGCATTTGTCACGGCAGCAAGAAAATGGAGTAATTAAATATTCCAAGCTCATTTTCTGTTTGTTTGCTTTTTTTGTTTGTTTTTTGCAATATCGAGGGAGTCCAATAGCAGATCATACCTGTCTTTATTTAGAGCAATTTACATTTATAAAAAAAGATCTGGCCACTAAGCATTTCAATGCTATTGTATTATATTTCTTTGTTCTTTTTTTGCCTCCAAGTTGGGACTTTTTTGTGGTAAGCTTTTTCTAAGGTAAAGATACTTACAAACTATAGTATAAATACATACATACACAGGAAATCAGATTTATAAACCAACTTCTGACTGCTATATTTCTTTTTCTTCTGACTATTGTTGTCATGGGAAGGAAGCCAGAATTTATGTATAGGTATATTATAGAATGTCAAATATTTAGATATATAAAGAATAAAGATGTCAGAACACAAATCAATCCATAGAATCTTCCAAGTATATACTTTATTATGTTTTATGGAAAGATCTATCTATCTCTCCATTTGTAACATATATATATATATATATATATATATATATATATATATATATATATAGACATTTGAGTTCATACTGATAATTCAAATTCAAACTCACAGCTTTAATTCAAGCACTTTTATTAGTGTAAATACATAGTATCAGGGCAGTGTGTGGTCTGCTTGTGTGGGGGAAAGCCCTAGAATGATCAACTTTGCTGCCATCTGAGCCTACATCCAACATTTTGACTCAATCCTCCCAAACATCTACTCCATCTATAAGCTGCTGGAGCATGTGGGAAAGCTGGTGCTTCAGAATCAGATGTCATTATTGAATAGGGCTATTCCTAGACCCACTGGCCACTTGAGAGGTATGTAGCAACCTGAAGCTCACACAGAACCTGTCTGCAGATATACTGCCTAGCTTCAAGATTACCCTGACTCCTGGCAATAGTAAGATATCCCAGATGAGACTCAGTGATCATCTAGTTTTTTATTAATTTTTTAAACTTTATTTTACATACCAACCACAGATTCCCTCCCTTCTCTCCTGCTGTTCTCTTCTCCCATGTCTTTTCTATCACTCCACCCACTTCTCAGAAAGGGTAAGGCCTCCCATGGGAATCAAAGCAGAGCATATCGAGTTGAGGCAGGACCCAGCTTCTCCCCCATGCATCAAGGGTGATCAAGGCATCCCATCATGGAGAATAAGTTCCAAAGAGCCAGCTCATGCACCAGGGACAGATCCTGGTCACACTGCTCCCACAAACAGACCAAGCTACACAACTGTCACCCACATGCAAGGAGCCTAGGTTCAGTCCCATGCAGGCACCTTAGCTGTCAGTCTAGAGTCTGTAAGCGCCCTTGAGCTCCAGTCATCTATCTCTGTGGGATTCCCCTTTATGATCTCAATTCCCTTTGCTTATATAATCCCTCCTCCCTCTCTTCAACTGGACTCCTGGAGCTCGGCCCAGTGCTTGGCTGTGGACCTCTGCATCTGCTTCCAAAAGCTGCTGGATGAAGATTCTATGATGACAATTAGGGCAATCACCAGTCTATTTACAGGAGAAGGCCAGTTCAGGCACCCTCTACACTATTGCTAGGATCTTAGCTGGGGTCATCCTTGAGGATTCCTGGGAGTATCCCTGGCACCAGTTTTCTCCCTAATCACACAATGGCCCCCTCTATCCAGATATCTCTTTCATTGCTCTCCCTCTCCATCCTTCCACCACCTCAACCATCCCGATCCCTCATGTTCCCATCTCCCATACCCTAGCCCTTACCTCCCATCCACCCTCAACTTACCCAGGAGATCTCATCTATTTCCTTTTTAAGGTGATCCATGCATCCCTCTCAGGGACCTCAATCTCACATAGTTTCTCTGGGGCTGTGGATTGTAGCCTGCTTATCCTTTGCTTTACATCTACTATCCACTTATGAGTGAGTACACACTGTATTTATCTTTCTGGGTCTGGGTTACCTCAATCAGGATGATTTTTTTCCAGTTCCATCCATGAAATTTGTCTGCAAATTTCATGGTGTCATTGTTTTTTTAAGACTGAGTAATACTCCATTGTGTAAATGTACCCTATTTTCTTTATCCATTCTTTGGTTGAAGGATGTCTAGGTTGTTTCCAGGTTCTGGCTATTACAAATAATGCTGCTCTGAACACAGCTGAGGAAATGTCCTTGTGGTGTGATTAAGGATCCTTTGGGTATCTGCCCAAGAATGGTTTCTCTGGGTCTTGAGGTAGATTGATTCCCAATTTTCTGAGAAACTGCCATATTAGTTTCCAAAGTGGCTGTACAAGTCTACACTCTCATCACCATTGGAGGAATGTTCCCCATACTCCACATCCTCTCCAACATAAGCTGTCCTCAGTGTTTTTGATCTTAGCCATTCTGACCAGTGTAAGATGGTGTCTCAGAGTTGTTTTCCTCAGACATTCCGCCATTGCTCAGAATCAGAGTGATTGTGCAGCTGGGCACATTGTTTGGGGACTGAGTCTGCACAAGCTCCAACTGCTTCACACCACCCTGCCAACATTATACATGTTCCCGCATCTACGGCAGCCTTCTCTCACACCCTTCCCTGTTGTTGGGTCCCTAGTTCAGCTGCCCTCCACCCCACACATTCCTCCATCTTTTCTACCTCTCTATTGTATATTTAATCAGCTCTTTATTAGCCAATAAGAGTAATATATATAGTGTACAAAAGATGATTCCATAGTAGAAAGAGAGTCACAGAGGGCTTCTGTAACAACCCCTGACCTCCTAACCCCACCCCTAAAAAAAGAAGTAACAGCCTAGACAAGAGACCATCCAAGGGAACTCTTAAAATTGTGATAAGGATGCTCAAGTGTAGCTCTCCACACTGATGGCTTCTGGTGGGGGTGGTGGTATGGAAGGACTCAGTTTTTTTAAGGGACTGGACACTGGCCATACTTCAGTGAGTATATGAGCAACACAAATTGGACTTGTGCATTTTTTGCTTGTTGTTTATTATTTTGTTTTCTCTCTTCTTTTTTGGGATCACAAGGATGGAAGGCTAGACCTGGGAGAACTGCGAAGCAAAGGTGTTTGGGCTGCATTATGTGAAATTCCCAAATAATCAATAAAAATATTATGTTGAAATTTAAATTTTTTTTAAAAATCCATTCTCTACTAGTGACAATAAAATAAGAATTAATTGTTGGTTCAATAACAGATATTGGATAATATTGTAGAATAAATTTAAAGGACATATAAACTAGAAGAGATAGAATTTTTTGAGAAGCTTTTATAGCCTTCCTTGACATCTGTGATACAAACATTCACAGGCCCAGAAGACTTGTGTTTACCCTGGGTGTATTGGGGATGTGTGTGGAAATAGTAAGGTATGTATGGAATCTTACATATGTTATATGTTCCTGTGAGGACTGGTAAACTCATGAAACAACCCAACTGAAGCACTCTACTTGAGAAGATAACAAAATTGAAGGCAGCCAAAGACCCAAATTATTGGCAGTACATTTGGCTGTAGTATTTTAGAATGCTTGGAGGCAGTAAGTCATAAAAATCTATGACCTAAAGAGATTATCAAAGAAATACTGACAATCAGAACAAGTAAACCAAATGAAAGCCCAAATCTTTTAGATTTTTGGATTAGCAGTGGCAATATAATTTGCTTCCTAGACCTGTAGAGAGATGTTTAGATCAAGAGTTCCTCTCCATAAGCAAATCTCTGTTAGCCTGTACACAGAGCCCTCTCTGAACAGAATGGCTGTATAAGATGGGCTGCTGCTCCACTGCACTCACCTGTGAGTGTTGCTTTACAGATAGCTGGTCCCCAAGCATTAAGACAAGAACAGTCTGAGACAGAAACAATCTAATGTCTGAGTACCCAGGACAGCATTATGCTTCACAAGAAGCATGACACTCTTTCTTTGGAAGTGTTTATTTGACAATTTACTTTGTGCCAAGTTTTACATCTTATAAAAATAATCTGAAGTGATCCGGCATGGTTCCTCAGTGCTTACATTTTAAAAGTAGGGTAGTCTGACAGGTTCTGAATGAATACACAGTATTCAGCCAGCTACCCTGACAAGACTATAACATGAGCTACGATGATTGGTGTTTTTGTTTCTCTGTATGTCTGTTTTAGTGACTGAAAAAAAATACAGGTCACAGCTCCTTAAGAAATTTTCTTCAGAAAAGTTTTATGGCAGGGATTTTTTTCTCTTTGCATTTTTCCTGAGGGTTAGAATAAAAGACATGACAAGACACGCAATAGAGATTTTAAAAGTACTGTTATTTATCAAAGTTTCTCACAAACGAAAGTACTGTTTATATGACGGAAAGGGGGTCCACACTTCTCTGGTTCACAAGATGAGCACTCCTAAAACTGAATCATCCCTGATGCAGCCAGAGCACGGTCTACACTGGGGTATCCCATCTCTCACATTGGTAATGCACACCATAAATTCTCTGCAAGCACACACTTTCTCCACAGAGATGACAACCTTTGCTTTTATCTTATTTTTTATCATTTTTAAAAGCTGAAGTGAAAATTATTTCTTACATTTTAGTCTCCATAGACTTAGAACTTGAGCATAAGACATTTCAGCATTGGAAGAACAACTGATCATGGATTCAAAACATAAAAATCTCTATAATCAAAAGTGCTGTTTTATGAGTTGAAAGGCATTTACTCCCCTTTAGTATAAATTAAAAAAAAAAATACTTCCTCAGGAAAAAAAAAAACATGGCGAAATAAGTTATACACATGTTTTACAGTCACATATGTCTAGATGCAGAAGTCTGAATTTTGAAAATAATATCTAATAAACTGACTAATACCACTACTTTTGCTGTACAGTGAATAAGGATATGATCTACATTTAAATGTTAATGCTAGGAGTGTTTAGAAGATTACAGCATAATTGTATTTTGTCAAAACCCTGTGTTTTAAAACAAATTTAGAATGAAAATCAATATGTTTAAAATCAATGATAATACAGTTTTCATATTATATTTATTATCATTTTCATCCAGTGTTACATATTATAGAATGAATTCAATTAATCGAGATGCGCAGCAATTGGCAACTAAATAAAATAAACAATTACTAAAACAAAATTTATGTTGTTTAAGATAACATAATGAAAGAGGAAGCAATTCCTTTGATATTTGCGCTAAACTACAGCAAGCACAATGGGAAGGCTCGGTGGGTAAAGTGTTACAGCGCACAGAGGAGGACCTGAGTTTGGATGCCCAGCACATGTGGAAAAGTCAGGAATATTGGTGAATGTCAGTAACCTCCGAGTGCACAGGAATAGGGGTTAGTGACAGGTTGGTCTGCGTACACGTTTGCACACATGTAACATCACACACACACACACACACACACACACACACACACACACACACACCTACAACAATTATAAAAAAAATTAAGAAGCTATATAATATGAAATCATGTGCATAGTTACAAGATAAAATTGCAGATGTTTTGTTTGCATGTTTCACCTTAAGACACTAAGATTCTAATCGTAACTTTGTCCCAAAATTGCTTACAAACTGAAAAGGTTTTATGAATTTATCAACACTAGTGTCTCTATACTGAAATTGTCCTATGTCTTGGGCCCTTTGTTGGCTCTGACCAGGGGGAGTAAAAATACACTGAGAAGTAAAACAGATTCAGCTAGATGGGTTATACCCCTTGCATTCATTGTGCAAGGCAGAGAGACGAAAACACTATGGACAATTTTAGTCTTGATCTTACATGAGCTAAATTACTTTATCATTGAAACTTTAAGACCACAGTAACACAAAATTGGCAGTAATTGCCGTAATGACATGGCATGAAGCTTCTACAGTTAAACAGTCCCCTTCTTTTTTGTATGTGATTAACCCAATTGAGAAGCTTTACATTATAAAATTTTAAACTCTGTGAGTGAGAAAATCTTGTTGGGGACTTACAACTCCACATTCAGTGAATTAGTAGTCAAAAAAGTAAAGAACAGCAGTCTCTTTAATTGAATTTCAGAGCATACAGTGTTTTAATAAATTGTCTTGGCACCTGCCATTATGGAATCAACTTAAAAATAGCTTTTTCATTGTTATAAGGTCTTCATGACCTCTTCAGTAGGAATTCAAAGTCAATGTAAGCCCAACTAACTAGTATAATGTGTAATTTTACTTCATTTTGAAAAGCATAACTAAAAAAAAGTAATGACATTTTTACTAAGATTTTCTGGCCCATAAGAATAAAATTTAGGATTTTTTTAAAATGTACAGGGTATCATTTAAGTTTTTTAAGATTTGTTTACTTAGCTACATACTTAATTTTTTTATTTACTACAAATTCTTTTTTTTTTTTTTTTTTTTTTTTTTGGGTTTTTTGAGACAGGGTTTCTCTGTGTAGCTTTGAGCCTTTTCCTGGATCTCGCTCTGTAGACCAGGCTGGCCTCGAACTCACAAAGATCCACCTGCCTCTGCCTCCCGAGTGCTGGGATTAAAGGCGTGCGCCACCACCGCCCGGCTTACTACAAATTCTTACCATTCCCTCCACTCCTTCCACCCCCACATCTCCTCTGTCCCAGATCCACTCCCTGTCCCTTTCCCAGTAAAAGGGAGCAAGTCTCCAAGAGATAACAACCAAACACAACAAAACATGAGTCCATGAGACAAAGCAAAAGTCTTCGTGTTGGACAAGGCAACCCAATAAAAGGAAAAGAGTGCCAAAAGGAGGTAAAAGTGTTAGAGAAACACCCACTCTTAGTCCCACAAAGCCACCATGCTAACAGCCTTAAAATATACACAAAGAACTTGGTGCAAACCCATGCAGGCCCCGTGTTTGCCAATTCAGTCTCTGTGAGCCCAGATTGCTAGGGTTCAGATTGCCAGATTCATAGGGCTATGTACTAATGTTGTCCTTCTGACTACTATATTCTTTCCCCCGCTCCTCTTCCTCCAGGTTCCCAGATGACCAAGGAGAGGGACCCCATGGAGAGCTCCAATTTAGATTCTCTTTGCATAATGTCTGGCTGTGGAGCTCTGCACCTAATAGCAGAATATCATTAGGAAACATTTCATTGATTTTTTTTTTCATGTTGTGTTTGGATCTACCCTAGGTCTCTGAGCTACTCACGCTTCAGTTACTGGCCATCCAGGATGTGTAGGGCATGGGCTCCCTCTCATGAAATAGACCTCAAGTTAAACCAGACATTGGTTAGCACACAAGTTCTGTACCACCATTGCACCAGCACATCTTGCATGCATGACAGACTGTAGGTCAAAGGTTATGTGGCTGGGTTGGTGTCCAAGTTTCTCTTTTGGTAGCATGCAGAGAATTTTTCCACACCAAGGTGGAAAAACACAAGGGTGAAGACTCTGTGCAAGCACCAGCTACACCTCTCTATGTTAAATGAGCTGTGTGGATGTTGTACTCTGAAATGGAGTCCTACTGTCGTGTTTTGGAGAGCAACCCTCTGTTCTAGTATAACCCTGAGTTGTTTGTGGATCTCCACAGGACTGCCCTTGGGCAACAACTCACTCAAATGTAACTCAGTCCACCACTTGAGCCTAGCCTGCTTAGAAAAGTGTCGTAGTCCAGAATCTGTATCCTCCACTCTCAGTAGTCGTCACTAGGGGCACTTCCGTAGTTTCCATAGCACTAGGTTTCCACATCAGCCCTCAAATGCCTCCTAATTACAGCTGACCCTCCATCACCCTCCACTTGATCCTTTCTGCTCCCATCCCTACCTACCCTCAGTCCAACCTTAAAATCTATTCTTTTTCCCCTTCCTAGGAATATCCGTGCTCCCTCACCCCATCACCCACCACTTTACCTTCCTCTCTGTGTGTACAGATTGTAGCTTGATTATCATTTGCTTAATAGCTAATATCTACTTATAAGGAAAAAATACCATATTTGTCTTTATGGGTCTATGTTACCTAACTCAGGATATTTTTTTCTTTCATTCATTTGCCTTAAAACTTCAAAATGTCATTTTTTAACAGCTGACTTACTTCATTGTGAAAAGGTACCACATTTTCTTTACCCATTCTTTTGTTGAGGGATATCTAGGTTGTTTCCAGTTTCTGGTCATTAGGAATAAAGCTGCAATTAACATAGCTGAGCAAGTGTCCTTGTGGTAGGATGGAGTTTCCTTCGAATATATGCCCAAGAGTGATATAACTGGGTCTTGAGGTAGTCAATTCTCAACTTTCTGAGGAACCACTATATTATTTTCCACATTGGCTATAGGAGTTTACACTACCACCAGCAATGGAGGAGTGTTCCCCTTGCTGCATATCATCACGAGTATGACCAGTCACCTGTGTTAATAATCTTAGCCATTCAGACAGGTGTAAGATGGAATATCAAAGTAGTTTTGATCTGCATTTCCCTATTGGCAATTAATGTTGAACCTTTCTTAGTGTTTTTCCACCATTTGAGATTTCTCTATTGAGAATTCTGTGTTTAGATTTGTACCCCATTTTTTTAACTGGATTATTTGTTTTGTTAAAATAATTAGGATAATAAATAATATTCTACCGGATGTAGATTTTGTAAAAAAAAAAAAAAATCCATTCTGGAGGCAGCCACTTTGTCCTTTACCTTACAGAAGCTTTTCAGTTTCATGACCTCCCGTTCATTAGTTGTTGATCTTAGTGACTGTGCTATAGGTGTTCTGTTCAGAAAGTTATTTTATGTGCAGTGGGTTCAAGGGTATTACCTAACTTCTTTTCTATCAGGTTAGTGTGTCTGGTTTTATGTTGATGTCTTGATCAACTGGGATTTGAGTTTTGTGCAGGGTGAAAAATATGGATGCAATTACATTATTCTACAATCAGAAATCTAATTTGACCTCTATTATTGGTTGAAGATATTTTCATTTTCCATGGTGCATTTCTGGCTTCTTTTAAAAAAAATGATTTATTCATAGGTATGTGAGTTATGTCTGTGTCAGTTTGATTCACTTGTCTGTTTTTATGCCAATAACAGGTGGTTTTTATTACTATATCTCTATAGGACAACTTGAAATCAGGAATGGTGATACCTCAAGGAATTCTTCTTTCACTAGGAACTTTTTGAGCTCTCTTGGGTTTTTGTTTTTTCATAAGAAGTTGAGAATTGTCATTTCACGGTCTCTCAGGACTGTGTTGGAATTTTGATGTGGATTGCATTGAATCTGAAGATTGCTTTTGGTAGGATGGCCATTTTTACTATGTTAATCCTATTGATCTTTGAGCATTGGCAATCTTTCCATCTTCTGACATTTTCAATTTCTTTCTTTAAAGATTTGAAGGTTTTTTTTGTCATACAAGTGTTTCACTTGTTAAGTTACTCAAGATACTGTGTATTATTTGAGACTATTATGAAAAGTACTGTTTCTCTGATTTCTATCTCAATCCCTGTGTCATTTGTATATAGGAGGACTACTGATTTTGTTTAATTAGTCTCGTATCCAACCACTTTGTTGGAAGTGTCTATCAGTTGTAGGAGTTTCCTAGTGGAAATTTTATGTTCACTTGTGTATACTATATCATATGAAAAACAAACTTTGACTTCCTCCTTTCCAATAATATCCCCTTGTTCTACTTCAATTGTCTTATTGCTCTAGCTAAAACTTCAATAATATATTGAATAGATATGGAAAGAGTATCTTGTTCCTGATTTTAATGGTTAGAGTTTCTGTCCATTTAGTTTGATGTTGGCTATAAGCTACCTGCAAAATGCCTTTATTATTTTTAGGTATATTTCTTGTATCTTCAAACTCCCTAGTTCTTTTATCATGAAAAGGCATTATCATCAAAGGCTTTTTTGGCACTTAATGAGATGATTGTGTGTTTTTTCCTTTCTAGTTTATTTATATGGTGGATTAAAATTAATGATTTTCCTATGTTGATTCATCTCAGCATCTTTGAAATGAATCCTACTTGATCATGATGTATGATATTTCAATGCATTCTTAGATTAATTTACAAATATTTCATTGAGTATTTTTGCCTCTCTGTTCATGATGGAAATTGTTCTGTAATTCTCTTTCTTTCTTGATTCTTTATGTGGCTTGAGTATCAGGGTAACTGTGACTAGATAAAATTAATTGGGCACTTTTCTTCCTCTTTCCATTTTGGATCATAATTGGGAATTATTGGTATTAACCCTTCTTTGAAAGTCTATTAGAATTCTGTGATAAAAAAGCCCTGGGCTTTTTTTGTTTGGGACTTTTTTCTTTTAGTGACTGCTTCTATTTCACTAGGAGTTATAGGTCTATTTAAATTGTTTATATCTATTATATTCTTTTGTGTTGTATGAAATGCTACATATATGTCTATTAGATCCATTTGGTTTATAACATTTTTTAGTTCTAGTATTTGGCTATTTAGATTTTGTCTGGACAGATGACCTGTCTGTGAGAGTGGGGTTCTGAAGCCTCCCCTTATCAGTATGTAACTGTCTAAGATGGGAAGACTTGTTCAAACTTGATGCATGGGAGAGCGGCTTGGTTCTTTCTCAACTGAATGTACCAGGTTTTGTTGACTCCCCATGGAAGGCCTTACCCTTTTGCAGAAGTGGATGGGGGAGTGGGTTGAGGAGGGGAGGAGGTGAGGAACAGGAGGAGGGATGGGACTGGGAAATGTGGCTGGTATGTAAAATGAAAGAAAATTTTAAATAAATAAAAAAATTAAAAAGAGGCAATATAAGCCAGGCAGTGGTAGTGCACACCTTTAATTCCAGCACTTGGGAGGCAGAGCCAGGCGAATCTCTGTGGGTTTGGGGCTTGCCTGGGCTACAGAGTGAGTTCCAAGAAAAGCACAAAGCTACACAGAGAAACTCTTTCTTGAAAAACAAAACAAACAACAACAACAAAAGAGTCAATATGTGATTTTTAAAAAAAGCTGTAGTAGTGTTTCTTTTACAAAAGTGGGTACACTTGTGTTCAGGGCATAGATATTAGGAATTGAAATGTCCTCTTAGTGAATTTTCCTTTGATGACTGTGCAGTGTCCTTCCCTATCTCTTTTGATTAATTTTGGTTAGATGTCTATTTTGTTAGATATTAAAATGGCTACATCAGTTTGCGTCACAGGTCCATATGCTTGGAACATCTTTTTCCAATCCTTTATCCTGAGGTAATTAATGTCTATCTTAAAAGTGAGGTAGTTTCTTGTAGCTGAAGTTTTCCTGTGTTCTGGTCTGCCAGCAGTAGGGACAAACCTCTCCCACTTGTGGCAAGTAAACACACAAATACTTATATTACTTATAAACTGTATGGCTGTGGCAGGCTTCTTGCTATCTGTTCTTATATCTTAAATTAACCCATTCCTATTAATCTATAAGTTGCCACATAGCTCCTTGCTTACTGGTATCTTACATCATGCTTCTCCTCTTAGCAGCTGGCAGTGTCTCCTTACTCAGGGTTCTTCCACCCAGCATTATCCTCTCTTCTTGTCTTGCCTACACTATTCTTCCTGCCTGGCTACTGGCCAATCAGTGTTTTATTTATCAATCAATCATAGCAACATATATTCACAGTATACAGGACATCCCACAGCAGTGTCTTGGATGTAGCAGAAGGATTGCTCTTGTGTTAGTCTATTGTGTTAGTCTATTGTGTTAGTCTGTGTCTTTTTACTGGGGAATTAAGTCCACTGATATTGAAAGGTGTCAATGACCAATGATTCTTAATTCCTGTTATTTTGATGTTGCTGTTGCTGTTGGTGGTGATGGTGGTATGTGGTGTAAGTGTATGTGTATGTATGGTGGTATCCACATGCATACCTTCTTACTTGTGGTACTGCTAGTGTGAGATTATTTATTTCCTGTGTTTTAGTGTATATAGTTAACCTCCTTAGGTTAGAATTCTTCTTCCATTACCTTCTTAATGCTGGACTTATAAATACTTATTGTTTAAATTTGACTTTTTCATGGAATATCTTATTTTCTCCATCTATGGTGATTGAAAGTTTTGGTTGGTATAATAATCTGGGCTGACATCAGTGGTCTCTTGGAGTCTGCATCACATCTGTCTAAGCCCTTCTGACTTTGAGAGTCTCCATTTAGAAGTCAGGTGTAATTTTAATAGATCCATATGTTACTTGGTCTTTTTCCCTTGCAGCTTTAATATTCATCCTTTGTTCTGTATGCTTACTGTTTTGATTATTATGTGACAAGGACACCTTTTTCTGATCCAATCTATTTGTTGTTCTGTATGTTTCTTTTATCTTTTTGCCATTTCCTTCTTTAGGTTATGAAATTTTTCTTCTATGATTTTGTTGAAGACATTTCTTGTGTATTTGACCTGGATTTCTTCTCCTTCCTCTATACCTATTACTCTTAGGTTTGGACTTTTCATAGTGTCCCAGATTTCCAGCAAGTTTGGGGTCAGAAATTTTTATATTTAACATTTTCTTTGACTGATGTATCCATTTATTTTATCATATCTCACATATCTGAGATTCTCTCTTCCATCTCTTGTATATTCCATTGATAAAGCTTCTATTGTTCCTGTTCCCATTCTTAATTTATTCATTCCCATGCTTTCCTCCATTTGTGTTTTCTTTATTACTTTTATTTTCATTTTTTGGTCTTGAGTAGTTTTATTCACTTTCTTTGAATGTTTGTTTTTCTTAGCTTTCTTAAGGGATTTATTCATTTTCTCCAGTGTTTATGTTTCCCTGGATTTCTCTAAGGAATTGACTAATTTCTCCTTTAAGTTTCTCTATCATTTCAATTGAGTTTGTTTTAATGTTTTTCTCATGCTTCAGCTATATTGAAATATTCAGGTCCAGCTGTGGAGCTAGGCTTTAGTGGAGACACATTGTCCTGGTTGTTACTAATTGTGTTTTTATATTAGCATCTAAGAATCTGGGTTTGGGGTGATTTTAAGTCTAGATGCTGACTTCTGGGTTTGTCTTTGTTGAGTGTATGTTTTGTTCATTGGTTTTTGCTTCTGCTCTGGATTTTCAGAAAGTGTGATGGCTGTGTTTGTCCTGGTTTACTGGCATGCTTGACTGGTGTATGCACAGGGATTACATGCTGGTGTTGGGCCTTTTGGAAGGAGAGACCAGGTGGGGGTCTTCTGTGGCATCCATATGAGGTGTGAGTAGGGGCTAAGAGATGCCGTAGCTATTGTTGTTTTACTACTAGGAACATCCCTGAGGATTGGATATGCAGCAACAATGATAGAGGAGAAGGGATATGGACAACCTACTTGGTCTTCTGGCAGGCATGCCCTGTGGTTGAAGAGGGTGTCCACCAAGTTGGGGACTGGGGCAAAGTTATGAGATCAGAAAGGGAATCAAGGGGGAAGATAGTCTATGGGATCCCCAGTAAGCATAGACAGGATGGAGGGAAGGCTACATGTGGTGTTCTGTTGCAGAGCTAGAGAAAACTTAATGAGGATTTGTTCTGAGGAAACAGAATGGCATATTTACTTATTGACACCAGGTCTCATGTAGCCAAGGCAGGCCCATCATTGACTACTGGAATTAGTATTCTTTCTCCTAAGCAATGTCTTATATTTTCTTCAAACATTTTCCTGTCAAGGATATGGCTATATTTATATATTTTTCATAACAATACACTTGTGCAGAATATTGAAATCATCATATATCAACATTTATCTAATTTGGGAGTCTACCCCTTATTTTAAACTATATTTTCTTAATTGATTTTTAAGACTTTGCCTTAAACTAATTCTTAAAATATTTTTGAAATCTTACCTGCTAGAATGTGTCTTGATTTGAGTTCTGTTAAGTACAATTTTTTTTGTAAGCCCAAAGATAATATTTCTAGAAATTTTAAATAATTTCTGAACACATCAATGCTCCTTGTTTAAACTGATCGATTTATCATCTCCTTGGTGGTATAGCTGTGTCACTGCCTCCTATGTGTGAAAGCGATCCCTTTTCTAATATATGTGGCATATTGGCAAGATTTATGTTTTCATAGGAGTCAATCCTTTATTAGTTTTTTGCTAAGATGTTTAGAAATGGAATTCTAAGCTTTATTAAAGCTGTTGAAGATTTACTGAATACAGAATGTGATGTTGAATTGGCAGTAGACACTTCTTTGTAAATTCTACAAATACCCAAATATACTTTTTAGGACTATTTAAAGATAGTTGAACATTAACTCACATTGTGGTTCAATGTCTACTTGTCTCTAGTTTCAATAAATATAATAAATGAGAGAATGCATTTCATTGAAAATAGACTTGAACAAAGTAGTAGAAGTAGATTTGAAATCAGCAAGGCATTATTTATTTGCTATAGTGGTGCTGGACAAAGGGTTTGAAATCCTGAATGGCCATGAGTAGTGTATGTCTTCTCTTCTTCCTTACTTAATCAATCTCCCTTGTTCCTGTTGTCCATGTCTGTATTTATGTGGTAGCTCTCCTTCTTGTCTTTCATGTTTTAATTCATTTGGTATTAACTGAAATGTAACTTTCACGGTCACCTAAGTAAACTGGCCGTTTAATCGTTACCATCACTGCCATTGTCCTAGTAGGGTTCTCGTTGACTAGAAATTGTGTCAATCATTTTTTTTCTGCTCTGTAGAAGAGTTGAAAGGTACAAAGGCACATTTATTAAATGACACACTGTAAGATATTCAGCCAATGTTAAAGAATACTTTTTGGCAGAACAAATAAAGCTTCAAAAGTGAAAAAAGAAATGACTTGAAAGGTTTTGCCTATCAGATTAAAAGCACGAGCATGTAGATATCACTATTGATGAAAATGTTGAAGCAGAGTTATTTATTTAAGCATAAAAACAAGGAGAAGTCAACTATTTAAAGTGTAATTTTTACACCAATGAAAATAAAACATGTAAATCTCTCTATCTTTATCTGTGGTTGAAGGAAATAAATGATGAAGGAAACATTTATTTTTAATTATATGAACACTCAGATTGTTAACTAAAATATAAGAAAGAAAACATATGAAGAGAGGTCACCTACTCTTTTGTCTTTATTTCTCTTTTTTATGTTTCTTGTGCAAGACCCATATCTGTCATTTGGGATTTGTCAACAGAAAATTTAAATTCTAGATAAAAACAGAAGATGAATATTACACATCATAAAAAACTGCCATGCTACATGTCAATATGTATTTTTTTTAGACAATGAGAGATTCAAGTCTATATCCCAAAGAGAACATACATTTATACTCACAAAAGGTGGTCTTGGAAAGGTTGATTCAAATGGAATACCTGAGTTCTGTGTGCAGAAGTATTCTACAAGTCTGAATCTCAAGCATGTCTGATAGCTCCCAGCAAACAGGCATTATTAAAGTCTTTTTTTAAACCTACGTGTATTCATGTAAGTACACTAAATATGAAGGACTATGTACCATCTCTATATTCTACACATGAGACAGATTATAAAGAAATGTAAAATAATGATGATAAAAAAACATTTTAAATATTTGCCTAAAATTCACAATAAAAGGAAATATACAATTTGGTAAGTTCTATAAGATGGAAAGAGATTTACTATAGGTGTGCTTTGTTAAAACCTGCAGTGTAATTTAACTCTATTCTTCCTGTTCACATTTTGTCTCAATGTTCCAGCCTTTCTAAAAGGGTGTTATTTAAGTTGTTGTTAATTTTTGGTCCTAATCTGCTGTTCTATGTGTTAGTACCATTTATGTTATGCAATTGGTTACCCTGAATTTGGTGCAGAAACATTCAGGACTGTTGTGACCTCTTTGTGGGTTCTTTTCTTGATCTGTATTAAGTAATATTCTTTATTTTTCCTAATTATTTTTGGTTTGAAGTCTACTTTGTCAGGTATGAGAATCCGATTCTCCTGCTTGAGTGATGGTTTTATTTTCTAAGAAAATCTCTGTCAATACTTTCACTCTAAGGTACTGTCTATTCTGATGGCAGCAAAGTGAGGCATCCTATTTTAGTCCAGTATGCTCATGTGTATCTTTTAATTGAGAATTTGAGGCTGTCAGTGTTCACTTATTACTGAGAGGTGTTCATTGATTCCTGTCATTTTGTTGATTTCATGGTGTTTGTTTTCTTAGTCTTCCTTTGTTTAGCATCTAACAGTATTAGTTTTTTCACTGTCACCTCCTGGATAGACTTTTTCTTCAGTCATAGTATCTCATCCAACATTATTTGTAGGACTGCCTTGATTGTCATGAATCCTTTAACATGCTTTTATCATTCTTTTCTTTTTACTTCAATTATAAAGACAGTTTTGCCAGAGAGAATATTCTGGATTGACGTTTGTGGTCCTTCAGAATGGTATATCCAAGTCCTTTGGGCTTTTAAAGTCTCCATTAAGGGATCTTCTATAATTCTGATAAGCCTGCTTTATATGTGACTTGGTTTTTCTGTCTTGCAGATTTCCATGTTCTATGCAGTCATAGTTTAACTATTCTATTCCATAGGGGATTTGAGGTTTTTGCCCCTTGTGTTTAGTATTCTGTGTGCCTCTTTCACCTTCATACACGTCAGTTTTTCTAGATTTGTGGAATTTTCTCTACTGATTTTGTTGAAAATATTTTCTGTGCCTTAGATCTGGATTGCTTTTCCTTCTATAATTCATAGGTTTGGTCTTTCTGTGGTATCTCAAAGTCCCTGCATGTGCTTCTCATTGTCTTTCAGATGAATCATTTTCTTTGACTAAGTAGTCCAATTCCTCTACCTTGTCTTCAAGTCCTGATACTCTTGTTTGCTCTTAATCCTTCCCTTTTGAGATGTATTGTCCCACTGAACTTTTGATTTGAATTATTGAACTTTTCATTTTGGCTTGAATTTATTTTAGATTTTCTACTTATTTAATACTACTTCATATCCTGAATTGCCTCCTTCAATTCATTCAGTTGTTTGTGGTTTTGTAGTCTTCATTTGGATGTTTACTTATAACCATCTTTTTGTTCCTTGAATGTATTTATATGTACTATTGGAGTTCAATGTCTTGTGTGTCATTATGTTTTCCTTAAGAGTACTAATTTTCAGAGGAGTTATATATATTCTTGATTTTTAATGTTATATGTGTTTTTGTGATGAGATATAGGTCTCTGGACTCAAGTAGCTGGTGTGTATTTTGGTGAAGTTGTTTGTCCAGCCTTTGTTGTCTCTGTTTTTTATCTCCATTTTTAATTACTCCAATTTGGCAATTTTGGGGTCTAGCTGTGTTGTGTTTGAGGTTCAGTCTTGAGGCCTTTCAGTGGTAATATGAGGTTGTAATGAGAAACCAAACATTCCTGTAACCAGGCAAGACTTCCAGTGGAGGGATTAGGACAGGAATCCAGCCACAAAACCTTCAACCTACAATTTATCCTGCCTTCAATGTTCTGAGGTAAAGATGGCACAGAAATTGTGGGAGCAACCAACTGACTAGCCCAGCTTGAGACTCATACCATGAGACCTTACCCCTGAGGGCCAGGATCCAGAGGCAGGATAGCCCAGATACCTAGTATAGAATCAAACACAACTGGCAAAAAAAAGTCAATGAAATGACTTCTATTGTTATTATTCTATACTCACTGATTGGTACCTAGCCCAACTATCATCAAAGAGGCTTCATCCAGCAACTTATGGACATAGATGCAGAGACCCAGAGCCAAACATAAGGTGGTACTCGGGAATCCTGCAGAAGATGGGGAGGAGTGATTGTGGGAATTAGTGGAGTCAAGGGCATCACAACCAAACCCACAGAAACCAACTTACCTGGGCTCAAATGGGCTCACAGACTGTATTGACATCCAAGGAGCCTGCATGGGACTGACCTCAACCCTCTGCATATATGTTACAGTTGTGTAACCTGGTCTTCTTGTGTGGCTATTAACAATGGGAGCACGGGGTATCTCTGACTCCATTGCCTGCTTTGTGGATCCATTTCTTGGGATCTTGAGGAGATGTATAGAGGGGGATAGTGCTGAAAGGGATGACTGGAAAGGGAGGGTTTAAAGGGTCGTGCAGAAGCCTGATGTAAGGGAACTTCCACTAGTCTACAAGGACAGCCACAAGTAAGATTCCTGGCCTCAGTGGATATATAACCTAAACTGGCCATCCCCCTGTGACTGGATTGGTGACTACTACCCAGGTTGTATTCAGAGATCCTTCATCCAGTGACTCATAGAGGCAGATTCAGAGACCCATGGCCAAACATTGGGTTGAGTTCAGAGAGTCCTGCTGAGCAGAGGGAAGAGAGATTGTAGGAGCCAAGAGGGTCAGAGACAACACAGGAAAACACACAGAAACAACTAGCCTGGCCCATGGGAACTCACAGAGTCTGAACCAACAACCAGGGAACCTGTATGGACTGACCTAGACCCTCTGAGTATATCTGAATGTTGTGTAGCTTGGTCTATTTGTGAGATGCCTGGCAATGGGAGCAAGGGCTGTTGCTGCTGCTTTGATTGGCTCTTGGGGACCTATTGCTTATGCTGGATTACCCTGCCTCTGTGAGTCACTGGATGAAGGATCTCTGATGACAACCTGGGTAGTAGTCACCAATCCAGTCACAGGGGATGGCCAGTTTAGGTTATACATACACTGAGGCCAGGAGTCTTACTTGTGCTTGGTCTTACAGCAGCTTGATATGCCATGCTTTGCTGATGCCCATGGGAGGCCTGCCCCTTTCTGAGGGAATACAGAGAAGGGGTGTATTGAGGGCAGTTGGGAGGTGGGGAGAGGGCAAGGGAGGAGAGGAGGAAGGAGGGGCTGTGTTTAGGATATAAAATAAATGAATTAATTAAATTAAAAATAAAAAAGAATGGAAAGAATGTCTAACCATGTAAACACATCATCAGAAAAACAAACAAAACAAAATAGAACAACAACAGCAGAAACAGAAAAGGACGAGGAGAAGAAGAGGCCCTAACTCAAGTTTCTGTTTCTGATCACATGGATGAAACGCCTGTAGAGCTAGTAGGTTCTCACTCCAAGTCTTTGGAAGTCAGTTACAATGCCAGTAAAAGGGAGGTTAGGGTCATCACCAGGGAACAGACACCTAACATAGGGCTTCAGAAAAACATGTGTAATCACACACACACACACACACACACACACTCACACTATGGGAAATATAAAAAAGCCAACAAAATCCTGATTTCTTTTCATGAATGTTGGTTTCACATATTAAATACAATACATTTTGTTCATGAATGTGAGATGGTACATAAATAATATTGGGAATATTATCGGGGCCTTAAAAATTGGAAACAGTAAAAGGTTTCTGGATGTAAATGTAAATGTGTAATGAACTTGAGAGTTTTCTGGCAGTGCCCAGTGGATTTGCCTCATGTAACTTCTTATCAGTCTTGCTTCTGAACACAGGCAATTATGTTTCATTCGCATAGATCATGCAGTACAAATAAATGCTTCCTGAAGCACCACTCCCTGGGGCCAAGTCTATTACATGCTACATATTGTATTTTTGTAGGATACATAAAATGCCTTCTGTTCTTTATAAATACAATGGTTTAATTACAGAAACAAAGAGTTCAAACTTCTCATATTTTCTACCACTATTTATCAGCAAGTATAAGACTTATCATTGGATTTCACTGTCTTCAACATTTTATTTAAAATTTTCTCTTTGAATTGCATATTGAGTTTGACAAAAACTATTCATTGAAATTATCTTGGAATTGTTACAGAGCTTCTGATAACTAAAAGAATGTGCCTAAACATGCATCTGCATTTTCTCCATGTTTATATGACATGGAATTTTCAGCATTGATTATAAAATCAAAATACTAACTATGAAAGGCTATGAAGGGTGTCTGTTTCCTACATTATCAAATATTAATCCATACTTATTTACTTATTTATTTAAAAATAAAGAAGTTGTTCATTGTATTTGCATGAAAATTTGTTTACTCTTTAAAATGGTAAAATTATGTGTAGAGTAGATAATTGTTTAAAATCTTTTTATGATTTCTGATTTGTATACCTAGTTTATAAATAGATACCTTCAGGGTACAGCAGTAGTTTAAACCATGAAACAGGTGAATGCAGTGCCAGAACATCCAAAGCAGAGAAAATAGCTTTGGGATGGCCCATGGGATGTTGTGTAGAGTGGTTTGCATCTTACAGACTTCTAAAATCAAGTTCTGTAGTGTGTTGAGTGAAATTCTCCAGCTGGTGGAACGTAGAGATTAATTCAAAAGATCAGTATGACACTTACTCTGTAAAAAGCAAGTTTCACAGTTTGAAATACAAAAGCTAAGTTTCTATTTGCAGTAGAAATGCGAACACTGTGCTCACTCAAGTGTGGAGGCTGGAACTATGCAGCTAGACACAGCTCTCACTATTGCAAGAAGAAGCACAAGATTCAGAGCAAAGATAATGAAATTCTGAATGGCGTTGAGATAAAATAGAAGATCTTTATTTTTTACATTTTCCCAGCATAAAAAAATCTATATTTTGCCAAAACAGCAGCTATGACTGATACACACAAATGGATTCTCCCTAGACACTTACTTAAATTGGTTTACTAAAAATGCACATGTTGTTGACAAATTTATCAAAGTTTAATTTCATAGGTGGCATATCTAGACAGGTCAATAGATCTGTGTGGAGATCCCTCTTATTGTCTGTCACAATGACAAGCTTCGATGATGTTTTCTTCTCACAGATACCAATGTATTTCTGCTACTTTCCTTTGCAATGGAAACATTTTTGTGTGAGTTCCATCAACTGAGATGACTCCTATTAGGTTTGATGACTGGGTAATAGAACTGCCCCCTAACTTTTAAAAGTATTCAAAGTGTAGAGTGTTGAGCTTGCCTTTTATTACTACAAGACCATAAACAGAACTGCATTATACCTATTCAGCAACTATAATATTAAATATCTGCACAGTGTTCTTCTGACATCATCACCTAGATCATAAAATGAAACTGGAGAAGTCAAATTTTTGGACTTTAAAATAACTTAAAGACTTTTACAATTCAGCATTATCTCAAAATAGCTATATAATTTTACTTTGAATTTAATATTTTTCTCAAATATTATATGAAATTATTTTTCATGAAAGATACACTGCACAGCAAGCATAACCCAGCTCTTTGTATCTGTTGCCAGGCTTCTAGCCTCAGCTATGCCTATTATGATGCCTATAAATTCTGCAACATTGAGATACCACAAATAATAAACCAAGGGTCTTCTAAGAAAAAGTAACATTAGAAAACTACTTTGAATAATGCCCAGTACTTTTTAAATACATATTTTCCTTAACTCTAGAACTTTTGAACAACAGATTCTCATTGAATTTAATGTGATCTTTGATTTCATGTTGAAGAATTTCAGAAGTAGAGAGGACTTTCAGCTGATCAGTTGTATTTCCCACTCCTCACAGATGGAGATGTAGCTTAATGGTAGAGAGTTTGCTTTGCAAAAAGGAAGCTTTAGTTTCAAATCCCAGTAATGTAAAAATAGAAATAGGCTTTCTAGTCACTCATTAATATACAGTTAAAAGTATTTAGAAATAGCTTGAAAGTGTGTAAGATGGATGACCATCTACAGAATGGCAGCAATTTAAACTTTGGCATGTACTCAGCATGCTGCCTATTTAGCATATACAATATACAGGTATTTAATTATAGAAGCAATTCACAGTTAAACAGATGAACTCTCAATTTTCCCAAATTAAAAACTTGTGACAACATTGACTGTTCAGCATTTTTCCTAGAAGCAGTTTGCTTCCTAACCTCTCTAATCCCAATGCATACATATATTTTTTCCTTTAGTAGCACAAATGTTTTATCCTGCTCCCAGTGAGTAACTTTTTTCTACAGATCAACAAGAAAGTTATTTTTATGGCCTCATTTAATATCTTTACCATCTTGATAACCTACCTGTGGTATTTTATCTTTATTATACACATAAAAAATTCCTTTGCCTGCCAAATTTGTAAATTGAATATTTGTTTTCATAATTAAAGGACTTTAATGCTGCATAAACATAGAACACTAAAAGCAAAGCTTTATGGCAAAGAGATTTTTGTATATTAATAATCACTTGAATCTGAAAAATAAAAAAATTATGAATCATAAATGATATATCTATTTTGTTTTCCAAATTAAGTATAATTTATAATTATTTTAATAACAAAATGAATATTAATTTCCCATATGTATGTATGCTAGATAATGGCTAAATAAAGCAAATACCTATAGATATTTTTATTTTCATAATATATAATTATTTATCTACATTTTGTGTTTTCATTTGGAAGGATCAGTCAAATATACAGGTTTTTCTAATATACAAAGGACCAACAACTAATAAGTAATCTTTCCAGTTTCCAAAATAATAGAAGAATTTAAAAATGAATTTTTTATTTCATTGTTTTGGTCAACATTTATAATATATCTTTACTAGTGATTTTATTAATCATTGTATTTCACTAATATCATAACAGAACATATTATATACATAGATTTCCTTAATCTCTGACAGAATTTCTGTAGAGAATTTGACCTAACAGATGTCTTCAATGTTTGCTGTGTTGTACCTATGAACTGATGCCTATGCTGGTGCATTCAAGTGTATTTTCTGTTTGTGAGCTTGACAGAGAAAAATAACCTAAAAGTTGAACAATTTAAGCATGGAAACCAGAAAGGAAACAATTGTCATGTTCTAATGAGACATTGCCCAGGGGACTGGCCAAATTACAATTATGACAAAGCTCATCATTTATGGGAGACAGTACTTCAGGAGAGGAAAAGAAGTCGTAAAAAGAACAGAAGACAAGCCCAGAGGGAGAAGCAGACATGGAGACACCCATGTGAGATACACTTCTATCTTTAGGCCCAGAGGGATGCCTTTAGGAAGGGCAGTAAAGCTTATTGTCAACTTTAGAGAATGCTTTATACTAGTGGACAGGAATAGTTCTTGGAAAATACAATTGAAATGTTATTTGAGTGCATTTGACACTGTACAAGTTAATAGGAATGAAAGTCCCTTAAATAATTTTCTGGACATCTCTACCAAGATTTACCTTGAACATCTCAAGATAAATGGACTATGGGTCCTCTTTATGTCTATTTTCATTAAGTATAAGACCTACACATATTTCTGTAATTTATCATGCATTGATACACAGTAGTTTAGTCACCTTTTCTCATAACTGGGACCAAATTCTGGGCAGAAGTTATCCAGAGGAAGAACGATTATTATTATTATTATTATTATTATTATTATTATTATTATTATTTTTACTCACAGTTTATGGCAAGAGAGTTAGTAATGCTGTCCAAAGTTCTAGCTTTAGTGTTAGACAGGAAATGAAGGCAGAGAGGAGAAAAGAGGCAGGAGAGTGAAACACATACACACACAGAGGAGGAGAAGCAGAGCTGGCAGGATGGTGCAGGACAAGGCTAGGCCAGGCCAGGCAAGGCACCTAGCAAGACGGGGCACTAAGTTATAAACCTGTCTCTAGTTACTTATTTCTGAAAGGTTGAACTCTCTTAAATTTTCTACAATCTTACAAAACAGTTCTACCAGCTAGAGGTGAAGTGTTCAAAGACTTAAGCATGTGGAGCACAACTTACAGTCAAACCATTATACATCAGTACACATTCTACAAATATTTTTTTTTAAAATATATATTACTAAAATAATTTTTTGCATATAATATATTCTGATCAGTTTTTCCCCACACTTGTCTCCTCCCTGATCCTCCCCAGCTCCCTACATATCCAACTCCAAGCTTTCTAACTTTCTATCTTTAGAAAACAGGCAAATATAAAATAAAGAAGCAGACCATAAAAAAATGTAAAATCATGAAGAACACTAGGAACACACACACACACACACATGAAAATCCAAAAACAAACAAACAAACAAAATTGGAAACCATACCATATAAGCAAAGGACCAGTAAGGTTTAAAGAAATTCCCAAATAAAGTCTACAAACATACCTTCAAGTTTGTTTCATGTTGGCCATCTACTTCTGGACTGTGGGCCTGCCCTTAAGTATGATTTGCATATCCAGTATGACTCCATTGGAGAAAATAAGTTTCCTTTGTGAACAGTTGTCAATTGGAAGTAGGTTCTGGGTTAGAGATGGAGACTGGTATCAACTTTCCCTCTCAGCATTGGGACCCTATCTGTCTTGGACCTGTGCATGCTGCCACAATTTCTATGGGTTCATATGTGTATTAGTACTGTTGTGTCTGAAAGACATTGTTTCATTGGTATTAGCCATTCCATCTGTCTCTTACAGTATTTCTTCTTTATTCTTATTCATAGTTCTCTGAGCCCTGAAGGGAGGGTTTTGATAAAAATCTTCCATTTAGGACTGACTGCTACAAAGTTTCTCATTCTCTGCAATGATCTAGTTGTGGGTCTCTGCATTTGTTCCCATATATTTCAGGAGCTTCTCTCATGATGACCAAGAAAGACACTGACATACGGGTACAACAGAATGTCATTAGGAGTCATTTTTTTCTTTGCTACATTCTTTTAAAAGAACAATAATCTTTGGTTTACTGCTAGGTCCATTGCCTATCTAGTCTCAGGTTCTCAGCCACCCAAGCAGTTTCCTGCATGGATATTATCACATGCAATGAGCCTTAAATCCAGTCAGAGACTGATTTATTATTCCTACTATATGTGCCACTATTTTGCCAGTGTATCTTGCAGGTGGATCACCATTGTAGACCACACGCTTTGTAGCTGAATCGGTGTTTAACTTCTAGTACAATGAACACACTAGTTAGTAGTGGTGAAGGCCCTAGGTAGGGAGCAGCATGATTTCTCCATGTTCACTGAGTTTTATAAGTTTCGCTTTCAGCAATAGGACATTATTAACTGTTTTGAGAGAGCAACTAATAGTCTTGGCAATAACATAGGTTGTCTGGGAATCCCTTCAGACACTAAATCAATGATATGTTACCCATTCCTCACACAAGAAATGGAGTCATCTCTTGATGGCAAAAGATGTCTAGTTGGAGCATTGTCCTCCCACATCTAATATTTGGTTACTCCTTTTAGATTTATTTCATTTATGTATACTTTTGAAGAAGCTTCTACAGTAATAGGCTTCCATGCGACCCCTCAAATTGTCCCTAATGTTAGATGTCGCTCATAGTAACCCTTCTCTCACCCCTCTTCCCGGCCCCTCTCCACTCAATCCTGTTCCAGGCTCTTCCTTTTCTCTCCACAGCTAAATATTCTATTTTCTCCACTTCGGGGATTATTCTCTCTCCACTAATCCCTTATTCTATATCCACCCTCTGTGTCTATAAGGATTGCAGCATGCCTATCAAAAACTTAAAAGTACTATCCATGTATAAGAGAATATGTACTATATTCGTCTTTTAGGCTATGGATTACCTCACTCAAGATGGTTAATTATGGCTCCTTTCATTTATCTACAAATTTCATAATTTTTAGCACCTGAATAATATTATACTTTGTAAATGTACCACCTTTTCTTTATTCATTTATACACTGATGTACTTCCAGGCTTTTCCCAATGTTTGGCTATTACAAACGGGGTTGAAATTAACATTGCTGAGAAATTGTCTATTTGTAAGTTATAGAGTCCTTTGGTTGTATGCCCAAAAATGATATAGCTTAATCTTGAGGTAAATCTATTCCCAGCTTACAGAAAATACATCAAACTGATTTTTAAAGTGGTTGTACAAGTTTGTAGTCCCACCACCAATGAATGAGTATTCCCCATACTCCATATCATTGCCAGCATGAGCTTTCATTTGTGTGTTATTGATCTTAGCTACTCTGATAGGTATAAGATAAAATCCCAAAGGAGTTTGTTTTGCATTTCTCTAGTGGATAATAATTTTAAACATTACTTTGTTTCTCAGCCATTTGAGTTTCCTCTATTGAGAATTATCTGTTTAGATTTGTACCTCATTTAAATTGGATAATTAGTTTACTTAATATTTAGTTTCTTGAATTCTCTATGTATTTTGGACATTTGTCCTCTATTGGATGTGGAATTCGTAAAAATAAACAAATTTCTTCTCACTCTGTTGAGGCTGTAGGCATGTCAAAATAATGGTGCCTTTTTCCATGCAGAAGCTTCTTCTCAGTTTCATGAGGTTCCATTTATTAATTGTTGATCTTAGTGACTATATTAACTGTTGGAGCCCATCTAGGCTTCCTAGTGGCTTTACCCAGCAGGACTGCAAAAGAGGATGATTTGATCATGGGCCTGAGTACCAGATGTTTGTAAGGGTCTACACTTGACTGTAACTAGCAAGGGGCAGGTCCTTTGCCCCTCCTTTGGCATTGTTATAAATAGCCCTTTGGAAGAAAGTTCTGGGCTGGTGGATAAGGATCTAGGCCCACCTGAGGCTATTCTGTATTTCTCTCTGTTTCTCTCCTCTCTTTATTTCTTTCTAAATCTCTTATCCCTCATTCCTCAAGAGTCCCTGGGGTAAATAAATGTGGGAGCTGTTTTCCCACAACTAACTATACTAACAGTGCTCTGTTAAGGAAGACTTCTCCTGTGACAATGAGTTCAAGGCTATTTCCTTCTTTAACTTCCATCTAATTCAGAGTAGTTGGCCTTATGTTGAAATTCCTTTTCCATTTGAGGTTGGAAGCTTTTTCCATTTTCAAGATTATTAGCATGGATCTATTTACAGTCTTCTATCTGTAGTGATCCAGTTTGGCTAGCGCCATTTATTGAAGATGCTCTCTTTTTCCATTGTGTGTTTCTGACTTTTAAATAAAAAAATTAGGTGTTCATAGGTATGTGGACTGGCTCTTCAACTTGATTACACTGATCAATGTGTCTGGTCTTATGCCAATAGTATGCTGATCTTATTATTATATCTCTGTAATACAACTTGAAATTAGGGATAGTAATACCTCCAGCAGTTCTTTTAATCCAGCATTGTTCATAAATCCTGTTTATTTTTTTTCCTGTGTGTATATGTGTTTCTGTGTGAAGCTAAAAATATTCATTTAAATTTCTGTGACTTTTTTTCTCTTGGGAATTTTGATGGTATGTTATTGATTTTTTTTCTTACTCTTTTGGGCTCTTTGCTCTTTGGTTTTTTGGGGGGGCCTGCCACCTAGCTTCCAAATAAATCACACATTTATTACTTATAAATGCATGGCCTTAGCTTAGTTTGTTGCTAGTCAGCTTTATTTAAGTTATATTATCTCATCTATCTTTTGCCTTTGGGCTTTTACCTTTCTCTATTTCTGTCTACCTTTCATTATTTCTTACTCCATCCCTTGCTGTGTAGCTGTGTGGCTGGTCCCTGATGTCTTCCTCCTTCTCTGGTTCTTTTTTCCCTTTCTCCCAGAATTCTCTTTCTATTTCTTCTCTCTTCCAGCCCTGCCTATCCTTTCTCCTGAGATGCCATTGACCATTCAGCTCTTTATTAGACCATCAGGTGTTTTTGACAGGCAAAGTAACACAAACTTCACGGAATTAAACAAATGCAACATGAACAAAAGTAACACACCTTAAAATAATATTCGCCAACATTGGTGATTGCATTGTGTCTTTAGCTTGCTTTTGGTAGGACGGCCATTTTCACTATATTAATCCTACTGATCCATGAACACGGGATGTCTTTTCATCTTCTGATACCTTTTGGTATTTCTTTGTTCACTGTCTTAACTTTTTATTATAAAAGTCTTTCATGTGATTGGTTAGAGTTACTCATGTATAAATATTTATATATATTGAAGCTATATGAACGTGTTGTTTCCATGATTTCTTTCTATGTCTGTTTGTCATTTGTCTTGAATTATCAAACAACTCTCTAATTTCAAAGAAACAAGTTCTGGTGTTTGTTTTCTAACAGTGCTAATAGGAGGTTAATTATTTGTTCTGTTTAGTTTATTGTACCTTCAAGTATCACATGAGTTCCATCAGCTACTATCATGTTCATGTTTCAATAAGAATAATAAAATAAAATATAGTATTTTGTCCTTATTTCTTCTTTAATCCTCTTTTCTCTAAGTGTATGTGAATTTATGACATAGACATTCCTTTCTTCACAAATAATTTTTAGCCTTTCTTTTAGGCAACTACTATCCATAATGAGTCAGTTTTACATTCACTTTTGAAGAATAATTTCAGAGGATAAAGAAATCTAGATTCATTGTGCAGGCTGTGGACATCTTACTTTCATCATTTCTTATTCTGTATAAACAAGATGCAAGGCCTCTCCCTGTCATCTCTCAAATTTCCTCACTGTGCCTAGATTTCTATTGTTTGAATATAATTTCATGGGTAAGATTTCTTCCATTTTCTCTTTCTTTTTTTTCTGCTATGCTTTTTCTTCTGTTTTTTGTTTGTTTTATATTAATATTCTATTTATACTGTTAGGAACAAACACCAGAAGTTGTTTCTTCCAAATTAGGGAGCTCTTTGATAATTCAAGACAAATGACAAATAGACATTGAAAGAAATGAGGGAATCTTCCCTGAGCTTCTCAAGTTTGTATTTTGGGACCAAATTCAATTTGGAAATTATCTAGCTGTAAGTTTGACTTTCAGTGGCTCTACTGAGACATGTCCATAAAGCATAAAATCAACACATTTAACATATAAAACTCATTTATCATTTGAATATCAATATATTCAAATATCACTATATGAATATTACAGTGTTATGGCACTTTCAGTAGAAACCACGTGACCAGATGTTTGCACCCATGCACACATCTGTTCTTTCACTAAGCAACGATGAATGTATTTTTCATTTCCAGAGACCTTTGTGTTCTAAGAAGTCCCACAGTACCATTGTGACTATATTTTTGCCTTACTGTTATGTTTATAAGGTTTAGGACATTATAGCTTCACTTATTTTTCTGCATCTGTTTTTCCTTTTCCTTTGATGTAATTATGCATATATTAAACATTTTTGACCATTGTCCTCTTTGTGTATGCTTCGTACTTTTCTGATTTTTTTCATATGAAGAGATTTTTGTTAACTTACATTCAAGAGAACTGATTTTATCTGCAGCCACAGTAAATTACTGCTAAGTTTATCAAAATCTTTCTTTTTACTTCACTAGCTAGTTTCTCTTGGGGTCTTGGAGTTTTTTTTTTTTTCTCCTTCTACTTGTATCACTCATCTGCTTTTCACTGTTTCCTACTTTTTTTCTAAGAATCTTTGAGGCATTTGTTATTAAGGCAGCTAGAATGCTGCACACTTGTCAGCGCATCCTTCAGGAGATATATTCAGGAGGATCAGGAGTTCACGTTGATTTTCAGATACATACTTAGTAGGCCACATTGAACTATATGAGTATGTCTCAAAAAATATAAACATTATTTTGAACTTTCATGCTGACAACCTAACATCTGCTTAGCCTGTGTGTGGAAGTGATGTTTCTTATTCCTCTTCACAGTGTCTTCCTGCCCACCATGAGTTTCATGTTAAGTTGGGTAAAGGGTTGAACTATGTTTAATATTTGATGGAGCAAGAAGATTGAGATTTTCATTGTTTCTGTCTCCTGCCTTGACCTTGCACTCTTTCTCATAGATAACCTGTGTTTCCAAGCTCTTTCAAAGATCATTCTGAAGACCACAGACCTATTCATGTAATGAACATGTATAAATTTCCACTGTGGGAGATGGCTGAAATATAGTATGGTTTTCTAGTGACACGGGTCTTTATCCCTAGAAAAACACAAAGGCAAACATTAACATAGTTTTCTATGAAGTTCAGTGTTTACTGAGTTCACTGCTTGTTCTAGGCAGCAGTGGACATAGTTGATAATTCCCCTTTCTTAAAAATATCCAATTTATATTTTTCATACATGAAATTCGTTAGACTTTGTGCACGGTCATCTTGGCCTGATTGTCTAGACTCTTCTGATCAACATAGCACAACACCCAGTAACCTCTGTAATGTCACCTTGAAGCTCCCCTTCCCACAGTCAGTAGTCATCCAGCAAAACATTTCAAACACACAGTGTCTTCTGTGTTTACCTCTCAGGGTTGACTGTTGTTACACTGTAGCTCCTGTGTGATATGAGAAAGTCAGTGATCATCTAAGCAGCTTTCATTAGGCCTACATTTGGTGAGTTTTCTTTTCTGCTTCAAAATATTTCCCCAATTTAAATGATTCAGAGTCCATTTTCTTAAATCCATAACCCCAGTGAACGTATTTGCTTTCATTTTTCCTTACAATGAACTAAGAAATAGTTGGATAAAGAACACTGCAAGAGATTAGGAACCAGAGAAAGCTGCATTACAATGAAGAAATGAAAGGAGCCATTTGGCAGAAGATTGCCAACCCTTTCTTACCTGGATAATAAACAAAGCATGTGTGAAAAAGGCCTGTGATACTCACATGAAAGAGAGGCAGCTGTTAGGTAAACGGCCTATTATGGATTAGGAGTGTGTGGCCTAGTGTTTTAAGCACATGCCTTTGTCCCAGCTCACTACTATATCCTTATTTTTATGACTTAATAAACTTTTTCCATTATTTACCATAAGTACAATTCTTTGTTCTCAAGCACAAAACCCTAACTGAAAATCTCAATGTGTCTCTGGGTTTTTGTCCTCTATCTATAGCAAAAGTACTGGACTGTATCCTCCTATAAATAGGAGGTGACCTTTTTATTCTTGATAGGATCAGAGCACATCCAACAATGTCATGCATTCCTCTCCTCACAGCCATACAGCCATCCTTCTCAAAAGGCAAGATTTGTGGAAGAGAAATGGATAGCTGCATTGCCACCTTTCCCCCAGGACTGGTGCCCCATGAATTCTCATTTGGCCAGCACTGTTTATTACACTGATCCCCGACAAGTCCCTGCCAGTATGCAGTTTTCATGGTTTCCACTTCTGATAAGGTTTTTGCCTACAACTCAGAATTCACAAATCTTTTTGTCTTCAGTTTCTTTGTTTTCTTTCTGGTGAAGAAGGAAGTGATGACACTTTTAAGACCTTTGTATATTAGAAGTAATGTTAGAAGTGATTAAGCTATTTGTTTTTCTGTCTTTTACTGTTAAAGTCATTATTATGACTCTGTTTGTTTAAATTTCTAGCGTTTCCTGTGTATACATGCACAAAGAGTTTAATGAGCAAATCAAGGTAGTCAGCATTTGTGTTTCCTTCTCTATACTGTTTAAAATGTGTGAAGGTCTAGACAAAGCATGAACCAAATTGTTCTGTTTTCAAAGGAGCCGAAGACTACTAAGAACAATGCAATATCCATGTAAAAGGAATAAATGATATGATCACATTCGTGATTTAAAAAGAAGTGTCTATAATATCAAAAAAAGGGGGAGCTGGATAAATAAAATCTCAAATCAAAGTTTTATCTGAAAGTTAAGGCAGTCTCTTTATTGTGAGAGCCCATAGATAAGAAACAAATTACATATTTTCAATATTCCAGATCATAGAGCTAACAATCTTGTTCCAAAAATGAAAAGAGCAGCACATAGCAAGAAATGATCCTTCCAAGACTAAAACCCATTGGGAAAACATTAAATCCTTCAGCTCCATGCCTAGTACCCTTCGTTCATAAGTGCATTCATCTGGACTACAAAGAGTTTGTGTGGACCAGTCTTTCACAAATCCTGACTTCTGTACATACATTCTCTGTCTTAGGCCAGCTTCAACCCATGCGTATGTCTTTCCTTCACATATCCTGTCTTCCAAGAACCTACATTATTCTGGGGTCCCCATTTAAAGCCTTTATAACCTCATCAGATGGTTTCTTAGGGCCTCTGGGTGGAGACATCAACCCTGTCACCCATTGCCTAACATCAGCTGCACTGTAGAAGAGATTGCAAGACTCCATGACACCTTCAATTCTTCATTTTTATGACTTCCAAACCACATTGCATGGACTTCTTTTTTTGTATTTTTTATTAAGAGGTTTTTCTATTCATCTTACATATCAACCACAGATTCCCCTCTCCTCCCACCCCCCCATTCCCACCTCCTCCAAGGCAACGTATCGTTCTGTGTTCTACTTCCAGCTTGCTGTGAGCCTAGTCCTCTTGAACCAACACTGTATCAGCCTCTTGTGGGAAACAAGGGAAACATTTCTCCAGGTAGTTGAGGAACAGGGACCCTCTTCATCGGCCAACTTATTTCAAGCTCTCTCCTTTTAAAAAAAAAGCTTGCATTCTCACAGTTTCTATTATCCCAGTATAAAGCAATATGTTTCTCTTTAACCTTTCCAACCATTTTTCCCAGCATGTACCTTCATTGCAGTGTTTAATTTACCTGTGCTCCTTTCTCCCTCTACAAACTGTGAACTTAAGTCTAGGAAAAAATGTACCAAACTGCTTGACTGTTGTTAAGGGAAATGCTCCTCCTCACATATTCTACAGTATGAACACAGTAAGGAAATAGCTAAGAGCTTTTTTTTAATTTAGTACTGGTTCATGTTCAAGTATATTCATTCTACGGTAATCTTGATTATTAAGACCTAAAAATGCTATCATTAAAAACTATGATTCTATGCACTTTTATTTGACTTAAATATTCTATTTCACATCATTTTTCTGCCTGTTTCTACTAAAACATGCCTCCACATGTAAGTGATCAGTAAATAAATCAATTTTGACCTTTTGTAAACTCTCTGCCAGCCTAATTAAAGTATTATTATTTGAATTTATTCACAGTATCCCGATGTAACTGAGACATAACAAGTCCTAGTACATATCACTATTTTCCACTCAGAGACATTTAATAAACTCAGAATCCTTTGGGTTATCCCATGTGAGAGGAAAGGACTAGTGATGTCTACTAAATAAGCAGGGACCAGGGATGATCTGCTTTCTTTTATAATTCACAGAATTATGTCTTCCCTGCTTTCCAAAAAGAAAATGTTAATTGTTATGAGACTTACTAACTCAGCAGTAGAATATTCAATCTAAGATCTGTGGGATACAACTTCCAAGGCCAACTGAATATAAAAATTGAGTTGAAAATTAAAATCTTTTGCTGTAGAAAGCAGCCTTTGATACAATTTTCCTGGTGTGTCAATTAGAAAATGAAACCCTTTTGATAATGCTATTTTACAGATAGAAGCAATGTATTAAATTCTGAAAGTCCGTAGTCAAGTTCAGTACTGCGGCCCTTTGGGGATTTTGCAGTGGTATCTCTGAAGCATTATGTACATTTTCCTTCCTTGCAGGGATGTTCCTGGTTGCCCTCTAGCTTTCACAGCCCTCCTGCCGTGCGGTTCATTGATCTTTCTTGGTGTTTCATTTTCAACCATTTGAAACCTACCACAAAGAGTTTTCTGTTTTCAGTTTTATTTCAGGTAATATTGTTTTTCTCCTTTCCTGCTTTACTGTATTTGGTAGACACTGATATTTTTTTAGTTTCAACATACATTACAAATAAAAATTCATATCATTATCTTCCAAATACATTGTGACAGCATGATCTTTTGCTGAGGGCCTACAAAATAATATGACTTAAAAATGAAAATAAAAAAGATTGCTTTTGTTAAATGGACAAATCCCTCATCTTCAAATTCAGGATAATTCAGGTAGGAGGTAGGGAGATAATTTTTTTCTTTGCTGGTGAATCATTTAGTAGGAAATTTTTCTTGACTCATTCAAATGTATTGGCTGACATCTTTGAACAATGATCTGAGAAGTGAGCACATTTTTATCGATTTATGCTTCTTGGCTGGATCTGAATTCATTCTCAATGAAGATCTGTGTCTCAGAATGCTGTCTCTAAGGTTCATTGTTTTTTATAGTCTTTTGAGTTGGTCTTTTATCTTTCTACACCCCAGTCAGGTTTATCTTACTCAGAGCATAGGTCTATTTATATTTTAGCAGAACTGTTACAATTGCCCTTTGTTTATAATATTATTAGGTTTGTTCTCGATGAAGTCATTTTGCATATAAATTTCCCCATTTTCCTTCACTAATTGAAAACTTTTGAGAAGTGAATCCTGTAATAAAACTAACACAATAGCTCTGTTACCTGATTACTTTCCTCAAAAGATGACTAACAATGTTCTATCTTATTTATGTATATATTTATTTGATCATTGGCTATATCACATTAAGTATCCTAAAATCTACTAACATTTTATGCTTCTACTTATTAATAATGTATATTTTTAGTAAGAGCATAATTCCAAAATCTTTCAAAGTCACTCACAACATGATGAAAGTTAACAAAACAACAAAGGGGACCACTATAAACTTCATTTTGCATGAAAGATTTACTTGCTTCTTGAATCTGAAGAGATTAAAAACTAAGAACTGAAGACGAGTCCGATGACTCAGTTTGGGTGTAATATAAGAGTAGATCACTGCTGGCCTATCCATCTTCCTTGTCTTTCACTTAACAATATGATCTACAAATGAAGATAGGAATATTAATAAAGACAATGTGGCACATATACACAATGGAGTATTACTCAGCACTAAAAAACAATAAATCATGAAATTTAAAAACAAATGAATGGAGAAAATATCATCCTGAGTGAGGTAACTCAGACTCAGAAGGACAAACATGGTATGTACTCACTCAAAAGTGGATACTAGATGTAAAGCAATGGATAACCAGACTGCAACCCAAAGCTCCAGAGAAGCTAGCTGACAAGGAGAACCCTAAGAGGGACGTATGGATCACCTTGGGAAGGGGAAATAGATGAGATATCCTTGAGTAAACTGGGGGTGAGTGGTGTAATGCCGGGTAGGGGATGGGGAATAAGAACATAAGGGAACAGAATGGTCACGCTGGAACAGGAGATACCATGATAGAGGGAGACATCATGGTGGTAGGTAGAAATAGGGTGCTAGGGAAGTTCCCAGGAATCCAAAGGATGATCCTACCTTAGGCTACTGGCAATAGTCAAGAGGATACCTGAAGTGGCCTACTCTGGTAATCAGATTGGTAAAAACCCTGTCATCATAGAGTCCTCATCCAGTGACTGATGGAAGCAGATGCAAAGCAAATGCAGAGCTCCAGCAGTCCAGTCAAAGAGAGGGAAGAGAGTTTCTATGAGCAAAGGGCATCAAGATCATGATGAAGAAACCTACAGAGACAACCAAACCAAACTAGTGGGAACTTGTGAACTGTTGATCAATACAATAGCTGTGAAGCCTCCACGGGACTGGAACAGGCTTTCTGCATAGGTGAGACAGTGAGACAGTTGTTTAGCTTGACCTGCTTAAGGTGCCTCCTGGCAGTGGGATCAGAATCCATCCCTGGTGCATGAGCAGGCTTTTTGGAACCCAGTGACTATGGTAGAACACCTTACACAGCCTTGGTGCAGAGGAAAAGACTTGGACCTGCCTCAATTGAATGTATCAGGATCTGCTGACTCCTCATGGGAGATCTTGCCTTGGAGGAGGTGGGAATTGGGGGGAGGGGGTTGAGGGGGAAGTTTGGGGGTTGGAAGGAGAAAGGAGAGGGTTATCTGTGGTTGGTATGTAAAATGAATAGGAAATTTCTTAATAATAATAAAAAGATTAAAAAAAACACTCATATGAAGAAACACTGGTGAGTTAAATCGAATAATGAATGAAAAATAGAGGAACAGGAAATGAAAGCAAAATAGAAAGGTCTTGACAATTTATGCTGTAATTCGAGGATCTAGACATACTCATTGCTGTCTCTGTCCTACTGTTCTCATTGACCTGTCTCTGTTTAAAGATGTGTGTGTGTGTGTGTGTGTGTGTGTGTGTGTGTGTGTGTGTGTGTTGAGCTGTTTGAAGGATATATGATAAAGTGAAGTAAGATGCTTGAGAAAAATTTTAAATCATTGTTAATTGATGCAAATACATTGTGTGATTGTGTGTGCTGATATGTACACTTGTATACAGATGGACCATACAAAATAAAATGTGATCTGTGTGCTATACACATATATATATATATATATATATATATATATATATATATATATATGTAACTAGTGATAATTTTGAGAAACAGCCATGAATAAAACCTAGGAGAATTTGCCATACCAAGGAGGGTGAGTGTCTTATACTCAAAAACTGCTTATTGAAAGTTCACACACTAAAAGGGAGAAAAACATTAGATGTAGCTTGCATGTGTGGATTACATTTACCTAACTTCTTAGGGACGCAATTATTAAGTACTGTATTTTATTTTCCTCCCCATGATTCTTTGAGATTTTCTGTTTTCAATTTTTAAAAATTTTGTCCTTATTTATTCTAATAATGAAATATATATAAGGATTAAACATTTTTACTGTACATTTCAGCTGTATAATTTCACTGTGTTACTATTTCTAATTTTATCAAATAGTAATCCTGATTTTATATTAAAGAACCTAATTTTCTTTTAAAAATTCAAAAAAAGGAATATTAAATCATTGTTAGTATTATTTATTATTATTACTATTATTATATTTCATATTACAATAATAAATACTTGAGACTTAGTAAACAACAGAAATTTATTCCTCCAGATTTTGAGAACTGAGATTCCAACATCCATTTGGTCTATTTGTTGTCTAGTAATCACATGGTCTTTATTTTCAGAATCATGACTATTAACAAGTACTCAGTGGTCAAAGGCAGCAGAGCTAGAAGGTTTCCTTGACATGATCTTGTCTGTAAAAATGTCTTCATTCTACTCATAAGAGAGGAGCTCTTATGATTTAACAATATTGTAAGGACACCTTCCCTTTATATCACCACACTAATTATTTCATTTCAGCACATGAATTTTCCAATGGTTATCTTAGAGACCTAAGCAAAGATTGACCTCTGGGTGATTTGATAAGAATTATCAACTGAATCTTTTGAACTCTCTAATGTATTTCACCTAATATGAAATAAAGTAAACTCAGAAGCTGATAAATGGGCTACAGACTGTTCAGGATATGGGTGGTTTGTAGTAGAAAATTCCTAATTCCAACAATTGGGAGGTGGTAGAAGGAGAATCAGAAGGATCTCCAAGACATCATTGGTACATAGTGAGTTAAATTGTGATATTGTCTCAGAAAAAAAAATACTTCAAATAGCCACCATTGTGATTTTTTTCACGTTGATATAATTTGTTCATTTAATCTAAAATTCAAGTGGCAGGAATCATGAAGATTATTGAAGTCCAGTTTTTAATATAAAGATGCTTGTTTAGGAAAAGAGATAAGAAAGCACAAGTTGTACAAGAATTTTCACAGTCCTCATTAATCCTGTGTTATGGTTGAGTAATGTGTGTTAACTCTCCATTCCCTCTATTTCATGACATTGTTTCATACACCAAAGCAAAGTTATTAAGTGATGAATAAGCCATTGATTGTTTAATTTTTCATTAAGAACACAGGATAAATTAGAAAACAGATTTTTCCATTTTCCTTACATTATATTATTAACTATGTAATTTAATTGTTAACTAAATTATCTACATTAAATTCTGTCATTTTAATGAATATATTTCATATGACATGATGAAAGTAATGAGTAATGAGAGGTCAGTTTATCCATTTGTAATTTAAGGGTTACTTTATATAATAAATGCATAAAATGAAATATATATATATATATGTATGATAGTTGCTCTTACTCATCTTACACCTAGTGTATTTTATTTGTCTGTAATTGCATATTTACTGTGAGCTTACTATATTTGATAAAAATGGAATTATAATCTGACATATTTTATAATTCATTATTTATGGTCTATTTCTCAGAATTTTAAGATTTAAAAACAGTATTGAAACATATTTTAAAATCTGTTCTCTTTTCCTAGATTTTGATGACTCAGAGACACAGTACTGTCTTCTATTTATAATTGTATTTAAAATTTGCCTAAAGCTATCTAACAACATGTTTTCTTCACAGTGGTTCCTTTCAGTTTACCAGGCCATGTGCCAATCCTAGAGTATTTATACCACAGAGCTGAGGAATTGTGCCATATAAGGGAACATAATGAAACAGGGGATACATTTTCTAGAAGCCACTTAATACTGAAGAAGTATTGTGAAATCTATAATGTAATAGATCCTCAATAAGCACTTATTATACAAGTGTGACAGTAGGAAAGGACTGGTGGGTGAGTTTGGATGCTTGATACATACTATTATTATTCACTGAATTCTTAAATGTACTTGTGGTATGGTCCTACCTTATTTTTCTTCTCTGAAATCCTGAGATCCTACACCCTTTTGTAGGATGGGTGAATGCCACCAATATGGTTGCGTTATTAACAGGACATATTGGATCAGCTGCTCACAGACTATCACTTCAAAAATCAAAGAGTAGATTCAATTTCTAAGTGAAAGTAGAAGTTGAAACTCTTACCAGCTGTCCCAGAATGTAGTTAAAGCCATGACCGAAACTGTTCTCAATGATGGAGGTGGCATTTGAAACATGATAGCAGCTGCAAAGGACCCTTTCTTCCCAGGGAACATGTGTGCTCCATCATCATTTTTATCACACAGCAACCCTGTTATTTTCAACTAACATAAAGATCAAGGAAAAAGAACTATTCCACTATCCAATTTCTGAATACTCAACTATTTGCTTTCATTTAAATTGGGTTTCTTTTGGTATTTGGAAAAAATCCAGGGTCTTATATATATTTGCCATGTGCTCTGCCACTGAAACATAACACTTTCTTAAATTAAGATCTGCCATTTGTACTTCAAAACAGACTAAGAAACATATGGTTTTTAATAATATTTTAGACAATAATAACTATTGGACAATTGAAGTCTGGACATAGAAATTTTAGTGCTTTATTTAATGCTTTGTGATACAAATGAACATGCTAACACAATACAAAATATTGATGTCAAGGAGATGGTTATCTATGAACACATATGGTATGATATTAAGTAATTATTCTTTACCTAAAAAGAACTAACTTTTTGGACTCTTTTTATAGATATAAGAAAATAAAAGCTTATATATAACTTTACCAAAGGTAGACGTCTCAAAAATTAGTATCAGACAACTCCCCATGGAGGTTAGAAGACTACAAAGAGAAAATGGGCAATAAAAAGATTTACTCACAAAAATCAGAAAAGAAAATCAGACAGCAAGATGTATAATGTTTCCCAATACTAGATCAGTTGTGATAAGCCCCTACCTTATTATGAGCGTACCATATTGAATTATGAATAAATATGAAATACTTAGCATGTATAACCTCTGGGAATATTTCATATTGGGTCTGGCACATAATCTTTCAGTTGAAGCCAACTAATTTATTTAGGTTGTCAATGGATAATACTACAGTCATTATTGTTGGAAATATCTAAGGAATGGAAATGTAAAGTAAAATAAACAAAATTAAGATATCATGAAAGAATATTTCACTATTAATGAGCTTAGAATACAAATTAATTATAATAGCAACAACCAAACAGAATATAGCACCACCCAGGTACAAGCTATTGGTACTTAAGATGAGTCAAGATGACACACTTGATTCTTTGGTCAAGTGAAGTCAGTATAAAATCTATCACTAATAAAGCATTGAGTTTTTCCTGTGCCACAAAAGAAGAGTCTAAATCTATAGTTATCATTAATTTTTCCCAGATACAGACACTGGGGCAGGGATTCAAGGACAAATAATGTATCACATAAACTTGAAAGAGATTGAGGAATGCAAAACAGAAAGTGGAGTCATCCCAAGCACTCTTCCAAAGAAGGGATATGTCTTAGTTACGATTTCTTTTGCTGTGATGAAACACCATGACAATAAAGCAAGTTCTGGAGAAAAGGGTTTATTCAGCTGACACTTCCACATTGCTGTTCACCACTAGAGAAAGTCAGGACATGAACTCAAACACGGCAGGATCCTGGACGCAGGAGCTGATGCAGAGGCCATTGAGGGGAGCTGCTTACGGACTTGCTTGCCCTGGCTTGCTCAGTCTGCTTTCTTGAGAAACCCAGAGCCACCAGCTCAGAGATGGCACTATCAGCCATGTGCTGCCCCTTTCCCCATTGATCAATAGTCATTGAGAAAATGTCTTATAGTTGGATCTGATAGAGACATTTCCTCAACTCAGGATCCTTCCTCTCTGATGAGGATCTTTGGTCAATGTTTGGTCAAGTTTATACCCAAAACCAGACAGTACAGCTGACACCCTGTCAACTTGACACACAAACCCACTACTGTTAATCCACAACCCTTCCTTTCTTAATCATCCCCAAGATCCCATATTATAAAATCCATAAGTAATTTTAAAAGTCTTTAAAATAGCCAGTATCTGCCAGGAGGTGGTAGCACACGCCTTTAATCCCAGTACTCAGGAGGCAGAGCCAGGTGGATCTCTGTGAGTTCAAGGCCAGCCTGGTCTCCAAAGCGAGTTCCAGGAAAGGCGCAAAGCTACACAGAGAAACCCTGTCTCGAAAAACAAAAAAACAAAAAACAAACAAAAAAAATCCAATATCTTTTAAAAGTTCAAGTCTTTCAGCAGTGGGCTGTGGTGGTATTGTGTTCCCCAAAATATTGTGCACCCTAATAGAGTTATCTGGGGTCAGGGACAGAACAGCCACAATATTAAACATAAAGGTTAGGCAGTGGTAGCACAAGCCTTTAATTCCAGCATTCCAGAGGCAGAAATCCATCTGTTCAAGGATACAGCCAAGCATGATGACTCATGCCTTTTATCCCAGAAAGTGGGCCTTTAATCCCAGGGAGTGATGGTAGAAAGCAGAAAGGTATATAAAGCATGAGAACCTGAAAATAGAAGCATTTGGCTGGTTAAGCTTCAGGCTTTTGAGCAGCAGTTCAGCTGAGAGCCTTTGGGATGAGGACACAGAAGCTTCCAGTCTGAGGAAACAGGATCAGCTGAGAAACTGGCCAGGTGAGGTTAGCTGTGGCTTGTTCTGTCTCTCTGATTTTCCAGTGTTCACCCCAATACTTGGCTCCGGGTTTGTTTTTTATTAATAAGACTCTTTAAGAATCGTGCTACAGTGGGCTCTTCTAAAAATCAAGTTTAAATAACTTCTTCAAAAGGGAAGAATCAAGGCACCCTTACAATCTGAAATAAGGAAAATCAAACTCCAAAAGTGCAAATAACTCAGTGTCCAATTATCTGGGATTCAATCATGATCTGAACTCCTGCAAAGGGTTATGGTCACTTCCCTGGCTCAGCTCTCTTCAGCACAGCTTGTCTTCTGGGCTCTCACTGGCTCCATCCCACTGCTGCTGCTGTCACCGCTACAGTGACATGTACTTCCTCCAACAAGTCCACATCTACTTCAACAAGTCTACATTTCCTAATAATGTCACTCTTTGGGCCATTTTTTTTCCAAACCACCATAGGGTACAATGATACAGAGATGCTGCATCATGAGTAACCTAGCCTCAGAACATTTTCTTCGCAATTTTGTAGGCTGGAAATTTGCAATTTCAAGGGTGTAGCAGACAAATGTCTAGTCGTGGTTCATCTAACCAGTTTTTGTCCATAGACTTCTGTCTTTTATCTAAGTCTTCTCCCTCATGGGAGAAGGAGAGAACCTAGTGTGCAAGTTGTCCTTGGAGCCTCATAGCATATTGTGGCACATGTGTGTTCTACCCTCCAAACTCTATGTAAACAAAATAATCAAATTTTAAACTTATTTTATATCTCTCTCCTAGTTACTAATGGAAATCTTTACTATGCATCTTTGGTGCTCTTTGTATCGCAGACATAGCACCATTATTGTTTTTCATTTTCAAATGCCCTCCTGTTTGTGTGGATATATACCCAACATTTGTTTCTGGAGTCGGTGAAAAGGAAAATCTTTGTGTCTGGTTATCTACCAAGCTTACATAGAACCCTCATCTCCCCTTTGTTGTTGTTTTTATTGTGATCGTGTGTGTGTGTGTGTGTGTGTGTGTGTGTGTGTGTGTGTGTGTGTGTGTGTAAGAGAGAGACAGACAGACAGACAGAGAAGGAGAGGGAGAGAGAGAGAGAGAGAGAGAGAGAGAGAGAGAGAGAGAGAGAGGGAGAGGGAGAGGGAGAATTTTATTTGTTCTACTTAAAGTTACATCTTTCAGCTTCTCCTGCCTCTCCTTAGAAGCTTGGGGCTTACCAAGATGGATGCTATTGTAGATTTTATAATAAACTCTACACCAGGCTTTTTAATTTCTACAATAATTTTAGACCAAAGGATATAGAGAAAGTTCAATGTAATCAGTTTATTGATTTATTGAAATACACACAAAAGCAGAACAGGCAAAGAAACACAAAAATATTTCAGAATATATGTTTAACTATGCAAAAATATGTTGCATTTATTTAACTATGGAAAGATGTGTTGCTGTTTCAACTTGTCTGCCTAAGGCATCTGATTGGTCTTATAAAAACTGAATGGCTAGAAGTGAGGGAGGAGTTATAGGCAGGACTTCTGGGCAGGGAGAGTAAGTTGGAGGAGGAATCTAGGTTGGGGGAAGAAAGAAAAAGAGATGACAGGAAGATGCCTGGAGCTAGCCAGCCAGACACATAGCAAGCAAAACAGTAGGGCATACAGAATGAAAGAAAGGTAAAAAGCCTAGAGGCAAATGCAGATAAAAAAGAAACAGGTTAAATTAAGTTAAAAGAGGTAGTGGGACAAGCCTAACCTAAAACAGAGCATTCATAATTAATAAGTCTCCATGTCTTGGAGAGTGAGCTGGTGCCCCAAAGAAAAATCCAGCTGCACAGAAATAATGTAGGAATTCACACATATGCCCAAAGTATTAGGAAACTAGGATGAAATTGTTTAAAATGAACCTAGAGGAAGTCTCTCCAAAATGACTTTTGATTGGGCTGGAATGCCATCACCCTACTCAGCAATGAATCAAAGCTTTGGCCACTTGGGCAGGGCTACCATGGCTTTGGCATTTCACACTGATTCCTGAAGAGAGTGGAATCGTGTAGACCTGTATCTCACTAAAGCCTGAAGCCTCCTGTCCTGATGGACCAAAAAGATGTGTTATCGCTGCTTCCTGACGTCCTCTTTGGTCAGGTATGTACCAGGGCAGGGCAGGCTCATTTGCGGGTTAGCGCTCAGGGTTTCAAAGTGCTACCAGGCTTTCACTAGTTTCAGTGTTGGCTTACTAAAGGGAGCTAAAAATAGATTTTATCCAGCCAGAAAATCTATCAAAATCAAAACAAAAAAATTATCTTAGTAAGTCACAAATGCAAGACATTGGAAATCAGCGCTTTTTGAGGGACACTTTATATCATAGATAGATTCACCCTGATCTATGACAGGTTGCTTTTCTTATTCCACAGTCCCCCAGTCTTGGATAATGGCTCCTGTTGGAGGTGACATGGATTTAAAGTCACTCTGGGCTCTCTCTTAAGGGATGGAGAGATTTAGTTATCATAAAGAGGTATTAAATAATACAAGCACTCAACAAAAAGAGTCTTGGTATTGGCTGAGGAGAGGAACACAAACCAAGCCAGGAAGTGCATTGAAAATGAATTAGATGCTTCAGTTATCTGCTACTATATAGTCTCAAGTAAATGTGTGGTAGGTTTATTGCACTCTGTGAGTTTGTTGGTTAAGCTCAGGTAACTGACAATAGGCAGCTGGCAATGAGTTCTTTAATGCATACCTGGTGCCTTGGTCAACATGTCTGAAAGACTTGGCTCAGCAATGACACTGACCCATCATACCAGCAAGAATGTTAGAAGTGCAAGGAGCACAAATAGGGTTCTTCACAACGCCCATTGAACAGGCTTTCTGCACTTTAACCCTGGTTAAAAAAGCACTGTTTACTCACTTTTGAGGAGTAAGGAGCTTGGGTAAGTTCATCCTTCCACCACATCTACCCTATGTTTGTCATGGTTATCATATTTTACTTGCCACGAGTAAACTTATATTTGAAAATAGGAGATGGTATATTTGTTTGGAGATTTAAAGGAAAATGTATTTTTTACATGGTAAAATTGTATAGGTATATAAAAATGAGCTATTTTAACTTTTCCAGAGAGTTCCATGAGGTTGGAATAACAGGAGCTGAAGAAGCGATGTTCCAAACAGTAATATGTAAGACAATAGACGAAACAACTACAGTGGGGGCGGGGAAGGGAGGCAGAGCAACAGCAACAGGTGCTTCCACAGCTTTGCTATCACTGCGTTCATGGGAGTGTCTTGTTACGTGAAGTGTCTGGAAACCTTCTTCTTAGCAAATAATAATATATCCTAATATTACATTTAACAATAGATAATATTCTGTTCTTTTTAGCAAACATTAAATGGTACCTGTGTAATACAATTTTCTTATAAAATTAGATTAAATGGTTTGCAAAATCAACATAAAGAACATAATATGAGTCTTTAGATTCTGTTTGTGAAATAGGACAAGTTCTTCTCAGACATTCACTGATTCCTGTAGGTCACAAAGGAAAGATGTCTTCATCATTCAAGTTTCTAGTATTTCATTATTTAACAACTCTATGAGCTTGATCGAAGAACCACTGCCTGAACACCACCAAAGAACCCAATACGTACAAACTAAGAGGAATAAAAAAGCCCGAAGCTCATGATTAATACATAAATATAAACCACAATACACTAGAAATTATTTTTTCAGTGGAATGGATTAGAAGACTATTGTAAATCATAGTACTGAAATTTTTGTCCAAATTAAAAAATCTGCTACATTAATCTTGGAGTAAACACAGTGGATGCATTTTCAGGTGTGTTAGTCAGAACACAATTAGGCTGTTCTTAATGTGATTGAGGACAGACTGTAGTGGATGAAGAAGGAATAGCTCAAGAAAGTCGGAGGAGACTGAGCTACGGCGGGGGAGGAGAAGACTGTGTAAGGAGCAGAAAGAGTGACTCCCTCAGGCTAACAGCAAGGAAATGACTATGAAATGTTTACAATAATGCAGAGATCAGAACCCTCATCCTTTAGAGAATGAATCTGCCTTTCCTGTCTGGGAAGGTTGAGGATGAGGATTGAGGAGGATCTGTGTCTAGAATTCTCCAGAGAAAAAGTTAAACTCAGGTTTTGAAAGCAACGGAATCATCAAGTGTGAAATAGACATCAGAGGATATCATCCAGGCTGGAAATCGCTACTTTAGTTCTCATTTTACCGTGTCCTCACTGAAACTGTTTTGTTATTTTCAGATGAATCTACTGATTTGTTAAACTTAGCCCCATAAAATTATGTAATGGAATGTTGTTTAATCTGCATCTTACCTTCATTTAACTTACTGATATGGTGTAAGTAGTTGGGTAACAGGGATATTTTCCTTTTCTTTTTTCTCAAATATCCTTTTTAAGCATATTCTTCCTCTTTAATACATTTATTAATTGTATGTGTTTTATAAGAAGTATTGGAGAACATGACAGGGTTTTTAAGTGGAGTTAAGTGGACAGATTGTGGGAGTGAGTTGTCTCCTTTCACTATTTGGGTCCTGGAAATTGAACTCATGTTATCAGGATTGGGGACAAGTACTTTTCCCACTGAGTCAACATATCAACACAACATGAATAATTTTCCTGGCAAACAAAGTTATCATTTTGTAGAAAAGTGACTCAATATTAACTCTAAAAGGAAATATAACAAAATAAGTCTCAGGAGAAGTACTAACAATCGCAAAGAATGAGGTATCAAGATAAACTTACAAAATTCTCCCTAATAAATTTCAAGACAATATCTAGCAATTGGATATGTTTTGTAATATTTGTCAAAGTGTTAAGACTGATCATATATTATCTTATAAAAATAAAAATTTAAGGCAAAGCAAAAGATATTATAAAAGTGGTTCAAAGATACAAAGATAAAATTAACTATATGTTCATATTTTTATGATAGCTGTGTAAAACATATAACCGTATTTTTCCAGTTGTATTGTTTTTATCATTAATATGTGCTTTCGCACACTGTAGGAGTGTAAATTGCTATGAGAGGGGCTATAGCAAAGAGATTTTTCGGCAAATTTCAAAATAATGAATCACTTCTAATATTTAAGATAAAACCTTTCTTTATAATTTGGCAAGCAATATCAACTCAAATATCAAACTATTTCTATAGGTAATTTATGACTAAATTTCAAAAGAACTCCAATATTAATTATTATATTTGTCGTTCTGAGTAACTTAAAGCACTTTAATATTTTACAACACCTATATTTAATTTGGATTTTTATTAATTTTAATTACATATGTGTGTTTGTGTGCATTTAGTGTATAATTGCACATAGTAGGGGATATTTTGGGGTGATTTTTACTTTAAATCCAGGCTCAGGAAGTACTTTTGAAAATACAGCTTTCACCCATCTCTATTTACACCATAGTTGTGGTAACTTTGAAGTAATTTAGGGATCTATGATTACTTCCTAAAATGAGAGGTCTCTGAAATTAGGAAGATAACTGTATCAGTTTAAAATTATATATACTGTTTTAAAATAATTTGAAAATTTATAGTATTGTGTATATATATATGTGCATATGTCCACATATGTATGCCCAGGGATGCTGTGGGATAATGCACTTGTACACTGTAAAGATTTGTCACTCAAATTGGTTTAATAAAAAGCTGATTGGCCAATAGCCAGGCAGGAAGTATAGGTAAAGTGACAGACTAGGAGAATTCTGGAAAGAGGAAGGGCAGAGTCAGGGGTCTCCAGACAGATACAGGGGAAGTAAGATGAGAATATCGGACTGAAAATAGGTACCAAGCCATGTGGCTAAACATAGATAAGAATAATGGGTTAATTTAAGTGTAACAGCTATTTAGTAATCAGCCTAGCATGTATAAGTAATATTAAGGCCCCGAGTCAATTATTTGGGAAGCGACTGCTGGGTATTTGGGAACAGGCAGGAGGGAGAGAAACTTCTGCCTACACAGGGACATATACACAAACATTAAATATACATAGATATGTATATATGTCATACATAAAATAAATAAATTATATATATGTATTTATGCTTTGTCTATTTGTAATTTACTAAATGATATCAAGACATCTCTGGAAGCCACTTACTGAATTGACTTCTGTGGGTAGATATAAATACAACTTCATTTTAAAATAAGTGATGCTTTTATTTGTGAAAGTCTTTAGAACCAAAATTGGTCTGAAATCCAAGCTACAATTCACTGAAATAGCATGCATGCATAAAGTAAAGAATAAAAAATCAAGTTATTTTGTGCTGGAACTCATAATCTGCATTTAATGATATGATGTCAGCAGAATGAGTAATTTTACTGATAAGCAAGAGTGCTTTCCAGGAACTATGCTAAATATTAACAAGAAATCACATGACATACTTAATTAATGTTTCTTAAGGTATTTATTTGAGAATGCTTTGGTAAACCTACTCAATGTATTATCATTTATTAAATATTTTATCTATGATATTTGAAAAGGCAGAAAATGAGTGTGCCTTTTATTTAGTTGTAGAAGAAAGCTGTTTAACAATGAACACAGATGAACACTTCTATGGCTCATGAGAGCACATTTCACATTTTAGTGCTTTAAATGTGAATCATTACACAGCAGTGTTTAAATTTTTTAACAAATTGTATTTGCTTAACTTTTTAAAGGCATTTGTGTGTATTATCAAAAATTGTCTTTTGTTGACAGATGTTAGTCCAGAGTCATAGTGGTTTATAAGATATTACTTTATGGTGTATTTAGAACATTTGTGTTTAATTTAAGAATTCTTTTAATAGTTTACAAATATTTATTTATCTACTCTTATGTGTTAGAGTGTTATGCCTGTGGGTTACATGTGTGTACCATGTGTATTCCATGCCTGTGGAGACCAGAAGATTACATGAGACCCCCAGGAATAGTATTTATGGGTGGATGTAAGCTACAATGAGGGATCTGGGAACTAAAACCTAGTTCTATGAAAGAGTTATGAGTTTTAATTATGAGATGTGTTGTTTAGTTATTAACATGGATTATGATTATTTAAAGAATAACGTTTGTTAACTATAGCACTTAACAGACTATGGCTCACCTTTTCATGTTCCATAAATCAATTCATCAGGATAGTTTATGCCAGGACATAAATATTACAAAAAAAGTCATAAAATTACAATTTTATTAATTTTTCTGACATTTTCTCCTCTGATGAAAACTCCTCTGAATTCAAGTCAAAATGTAGGGAAATGTCAAATCACTGTGTAATTTTTCAAAATTTGGCATATTGAATAGCTTTTGATCCCTACTGTTTGGGGCACAATTAACCATTCAATTCCATGCAAAAATCGTGAAAGAATACATACATAGTACTTAAATCAGTATGCATGTCTGTATTTAAAAACAATGCTATTGCATGTAATAAAAGGTTAGCCAGGTTAGGCCTGGCATTTTGGCCAGGCATACCGTTTGTGGTGTTTCTTGAAGGATCACCCATAAACTAGCATCCATTGACATTATCCTTGAGAAGTTCAAGGGGTGAGTATGATCATAGTTTATTCCAAGAGATCAACATTTGGGGGACTGTGTTCTATTAACCTATGTTACAATGCAAGCTTGATCACCTACGCAGTTGGTAAAAATTGAAAATGTTGATTGTGGCTCCAATGTGCTCTTAATTGTGTCTTACCTTCATTATAATCAGACACATGACATTACATCATTCATACTTCTCCTGAATGACTAAAACCCCCTTATCTTTCACTAACCTATTATTTAACATTGAATAGGTTTTAGTTGTCATATAGGAGGTAAAAACTAATTTCTTCTATGTCTTCTATTAAGCTCCTTTTGCACAAACTATTATCTATTTCTCTTGTAGCACCTTCTACTTTTAAGGTCTTACCAACATTGATCAAACCATCGTCAACACCTGATGATGAAAATTCCCAGAGTAATCATATTCTGTGGCTGCAACTCTCTTAGTTCTTCTGGAACCTAGGCAAAGAACACCATCCACAAAAAAAACATGAGCATATGTCACAGTTGACATGAGCATAGTGCTTTCCCAAACTAAAAGCCTTCTAACAGAGCATTAATTGGTGTGTGAAAGAAGCCAGGACTATATCCAGACCTCAGGGTGGAGGAGCTCTAGCAAAGTCTTAGAGAAGCATCCAAACCCATGGAAACAGATGCTGTAGCATAAGAAAATGGCCTAGGGAGAGAAATATACTGAGACAGTGGTAGTGATATGTAGTTATTTTTACATAAATGCCTTATTCATATTAATATTTTGGGCTCATTTTATTCTAATGTAATTCTAGACATCTCAGCTTTCTAAAAAAAAACAGAATATACTGTATTTTATTATTTTGATTTCCATGATCTTAGTCATCATCTATAAAATTTAGAGGTGTCACATTGAGAACTTTGAGCACAGCTGGCATTTTTGTTTATTAACTCTATTTTTGCCAATTAAGAATATCTTGGTGTCAAAGTTTTTACAATTTAGCAGCAGAAAGATCTCCATAAATATTCAATTCTAATTAACATTTAAAGATCAAGATATCCCATTTCAAAACACCGTTGTGGGTATGTGTCTCTGTGTTTGGGGAAAATAACTTAGTTGATACAATGTATGTCATTTAAGCACGGGACCTGAGTTCAGATCTGCAGTGTCAAAGTCAGGAGTGGTGGTCCCAGCTTGTTATCCTAGGGCTGAGGGCACAGGCTGAGACAGGCAGAGCTCTGGAGCTGAGTGGCCAGCCAGTCTAGACTAATCAATGTGCTCTAAGTTCAGTGAGAAACCTTGTCTCAAATGAGTAGGATGAACAGTATTAAAGAGAGACAGTTGACATTGACTACTGGCACACACACACACACACACACACACACACACACACATACACACACACACAAATAATACATATATGTACACTGCCAAAAATAAAAATGAAATTAATGTAGCTGCTTCTCCTTTCTTTCCATGCGAAGACTAAGAATTTTTGTTATTGGTACGTAGTGATCTTAATATTTTGCATTAAAATAAATGCTGGAATCATGGGTTTTGTTTTACAAAATTAATTCAAGTATTCATCTTTGGGATTGAAATTTAATTTTTACACTACAAGCCAATGTTTTATGTGTTGTCCTCCCTTTGTATTATCCTACTTTGCTAGAAAATGTAACAACTGAGATATAGATAAGAAATAGTTTCAATTTAACAAGAATTTATTTTAACTTTCAATTGAATAATAGAGTTTATGTCAGCCTGGAGAAACAAAAGCAAAATAAAATTCACTCTAATATACATGTTTAGGCAACAAAACATTTCCATTTTGAAGGAGAGTTTTATTAGAGTAAACCAATGAAGCAAATAAAGTAGAATTTAAATGATTGTACACCCCTCTCATTTGTAAGAAAGAAAATCCACTTTTATTTATCTTTTAAATTTGTCGTTCTCTCTTTTTTTTTTTTTCTTTCAGAGAGGACACTTTGAACAGACAATGAAAAAACAGCAGGGAGTAAAATTGATGCTATCAGTACACGGAGGGGCTTTCTCATTATAGAAGTTCTCCCTCTGTTATCAGTGTTAAAATGCCTTTCATTTATGCATACGTCTTTGAAAATGATATTAATTGGTTTTTAGAGGATCGAAAGCTTCATTTGGGACTGGACACAAAGGAAGGATAATTAGTTGGTGACCCAGAGGAGGCTATGTCTTGATAGAAGTGGAGCAATTTAGCCCAAGGAACTGTTTCAGAATTAGAATCCATTATATAACAATAGAAGAATTTAAAGAAATGAGAAAAGTTACTGTTAAAACACAGTGGGAAATAAAATGTGTCTTTTTCAAATTAAAGGTAGGTGTTGTTTGTAGTCATATGGTGTTATACTAAATACAGGAGGTTAAATTTAAACCAACCAAGTGTGTTGACTTTAGAGAAATAAAATTTCTGATGATCTGAATAGGTAAAGGACAGAAAAAAAGCCACAGAATACTCACATAGAACTCAGTGTTCTAGTTTTCCTCTCATTTACACTTTTGTGTACCAAATCCTTGTGTATAACTTGTAGAAAAACAAACCATCCAGAAACCAGTGTACCCCCTTTCTTACTCTGGAAAGCTAGTCTACTTAGTTTACAAAATGATCAGAGGTGGGTAAAAATCCTTCACGCATTACAACATCACTGTGGGCTCTCTAACATAGGATTTAACTGTTCTCTTATCTGCAAAGAATATGCAATGACCTTTTGTGAAGATGGCTTATGAGTCTATGTGTTTATGTAAGTTTGGCATCTTTTGAAAATCAGTCAGCGGTTTTGAGACTGTGTTTTTGTGTGCTTTCTCATTGCCTCACATGAGCCCCTCCTCCCCATAATGTCAATATTCTTTAATTCATGAGGTGAAAAATGCCGGAAGATTGGTTCATCTTCATGTTTTGTCTACTTTCTTTCACGAGCACACACTTGGTTGCAAGTCCTCTCCCCACCTCATCCTCTCCTCCATCACCCTGCTCCTTATGCTTACGTTCACCCTTCCACCCCTAGTATTAACTTTGTTCACTTTCATAGAACATGTGTTCTGTCATTCTCCCCTCCACTGATTGCTCCCCACTGCCCTCATGGACTTCTTTCTAGTTCACTGACATGTGACAAACTCACTTCCACAAAAATATGCTACACGCATGTAAAAGCAGAAGTAAAGAGCTACATGTGAATGAAAACACATATTGCTCCCTCATTTATTAAAATATATTCAGTCAGGCTGGGTGGTGATGATGCAAGCCTTAATTCCTGTGTATATCTTGGTGTATCTATGCGGACAAGTGTGCAGATGTTTTTTGCTGAGAATTTCAATACTGCTCCATTGAATTTATGCTTTCACTCCTGTCAATACCACACTATTTTTATTATGTTGGCTCTATAGTATAATTTTAAATCATTGCTTGAATTTGGATTTAAGCATTTCTTTCCACTTGGATTTTTTTAAATTAGTTTTTTAAATCTGTATTGTCTTAACAGTGCAGTGTCCTTTTTTCTTCCATAAAGATTTTAAGATTGTGATTTTCTATTCCTGTGAAGAATTACACTGTCAGTTTTAATGTAGATATTGAATTGAATCTTTAGATTGCTTTTGGTATACAGCACTTTTCACAATATGATTTATTCCAATCCATGAGTTTCATAGGTATTTACATCTCCGTGGGTGCACACACGTACTTTTATCACTGCAGTGTCTTCAGGGCCTTAGAGGTATTGGCTTCCCTGGAACTGGAGTTACAGGTGGTTGTGTGATCTCTCACATGGATGCTCGCAACTGAACACTGAGCCTTCTGCAAAAGAAGTAAGCACTGTTAAATGTTGAGCCATGTCTCCAGCTACTTTCATGGGTGTATTAAATTATAGAGATATTTTGCTTCTTTGTTTATGTTCATTCCTATGTATTTTTCTTAAGTCAATTGTGAATAGAAATATTTCCCTAGTTCCCTCCTCAATATACATGTTATTGGTCTATAGGAAGCCACTAATATTTCCATATTAATTTTATACTTCTTAAGGTATATTAGTTCTTTCTAACATTCATTTATTGTGCGCATATGTGTATATTTTTGTGTGCATGTGCGTAAGTGCAAGCATGTGGTGTATATGTCTGCATGCCTGTTTGTGTAAATATATGAATATATTATGGTGCACATGTCAAGATCCTAAGACAACTTGTGGGAGTCAGTTTTCTCCTATAACATGTGTCTGAGAGATCAAACTCAGATCATCAAGCTTGATAGTATGAGTGTTCACCTGGCTAGCCATTTTACTGTCTCAGTTCTCAAAGTTTTAACATTTTTCTCCAAATTTGTAATAGAAGGAACATATCTCAAAAGAATAAATAGTGTGAATGTACGATAAACTTATAAATAGCATTATATTAATAAAACAAAAAAATTCCACTAAATTCAGGAAAAACACAACTTTCCATTTTTTTCTATTTTACTTAATAGTCTTCTGGGAATCTTGCCTAAATTAATCTAAATTTCTTAATACTCCCCCTCCTCATTTGTATTGGGACAATCTCTCTCTTCTACTAAAATTATATGCATAGATCTTAGTAACTTCCCTAATTTTACTACCCAACTTCACCTCTTTTTAAGTAAATACATTTTAGTATGAGATTCTCATTTCTTTCAGGTAACTTTGTTAGCTTTTCTCAGTCTAAGATTAACTGAATTGTGCCACTCATGTATATTTAGGATGGGCATTCTGTAATTCTGTTTATCAAATCAAGAAACTTCTTCATTGACATGTTCAGAACTTTGTCTCTGGGTGAGTCTAGAGCATCTGAAATTAACAAAATTAACCAGTTCAAGATAACATAGAAAACATTAAGACACTGAATAAACATTTTTTAAAGTAGAAGGGAAGACATTCAATGCTGATGGAAGGTAGGGCCAATATTGGAAAACTGGTAATTCTACCCAAAGCAATCTCAAGATTTCAAGCAATTGTCTTCAAAATTCTACTGAAAATTCCCTACCTAAATTAAATATTAGAATCTTAAAATTTTCATAGTACAAAAGACTCAGTATTTCAGGGGCAATCTTGGACAGAAAAAAAAAATACTAGTGGAGGGATCACCATCTGTGATTTCAATTTATAAAACAGAAATATAGCAATAAAACAGCAATGTCCTGAAATAAAGCAGACACATTGATTTATGGAATAGAGCTGAGGACCCACATACAGGCCCTATTGATAATTTTATGAGACAAATAAAAATACACCTTGGAATAAAAAGATATTATCTTGAACAAATATTGTTATCCAAAACTGGATAGCTACAAGAAGAAAAATTAAAGGATATTCTTATCTCTAACCCTTCTGCTACTTGAATCTAAAGGTATTAGGACACTCAGCAGGAGGCCTGATCCATTAAATCTCATAGAGAAAAAAGTAGAAGATTAGTTTCAACTTATAGACACATGAAAGAACTTTCTGAATAGGTCACTTGTAAATCATGTAGTAAGACAAACACTTGACAAATGGGCTTCATGAAACTAAAAAGCAAAGATCACTATCCATCAAGCAAGGAGATAGCCTACACAATGGGAAAATCTTTATTATCTATACATCTGACAGATGCTTAGTGTCTAGGCTATAAAAAGAATAATAACAATAATAATAAAATGAAACTCTAAATATCAATTCAACTCAAAATTGGGAAACTAAATAGAAAGTTATAAAAAGAAGAAATTTAAAAGGTTAAATATTACCAGGTTGTGGTGGCACACATCTTTGTTCTCAGCTCTTCAAAGGCAGAGGTGCTGTGGGATGTTCTGTGTGTTAAATGTTTTGTTCTGATTGGTTAATAAATAAAACACTGATTGGCCAGTAGCCAGGCAGGAAGTATAGGTAGGACAAGAAGAGAGGAGAATTCTGGGAAGTAGAAGGCTGAGTCAGAGAGACGCTGCCAGCTGCCGCCATGACAAGCGAGATGTAAGGTACTGGTAAGCCACAAACCACGTGGCAACTTATAGACTAATAGAAATGGATTAATTTAAGATATAAGAATAGCTAGCTAGAAACCTGCCATGGCCATACAGTTTGTAAGCACTATAAGTCTCTGTGTTTACTTGGTTGGGTCTGAGCAGCTGTGGGACTGGCGGGTGAAAGAGATTTGTCCTGATTGTGGGCCAGGCAGGAAAACTCTAGCTATACAGAGGCAGGTGGATCTCCATCAGTTTGAGACCAGTTTGGTCTACAGAGAAAATTCCAGGACAACCAAGTTGGTTACACAGAGAAATTCTGTCTCAGAAAACTAAGAAAAAAAAGGAAGAAAAAAAAGAGAAAGAAATATGTAATAATAACAACAAAAATAATAAAGTATTTGTTTATTTATTTATTTATTTATTTATTTATTTATTTTAAGTTTGCTGGTTGCATGTCCCTTAATGTTCAACATCCATAGACATCAAAGAAATGTCAATTACAGCTAGATTGAGATTTCATTTTATCCCAATATGAACAGCCAACATATAAAAAATCACAACAAATTATGACATGGTATGAGGAAGTCAGAGCACTTATTCACTGCTTTTGGCAATGCATACTGAAAATATACATGCTGTTAAAAAGTATGGAGGTTGTACAAAATTCTAGAAACAAATCAATCCCATGATACAGATACATACCTTTTTAGAACATATCTAATTTTCCTGTAACTTGCTATAGAAATATTGCTCATTCATTTAAAATGTTGTTTTATCCACAATAGCCAGGGAATGAAAACAGTCTATGTGTTAATCAGGTGATAAATGGGTAACAGAAATGGGGTATATTTACAAATTGGAATATTATTCTGTTGTTAAAAATGAAATTGGCAGATAAATGGATGGATCTGGAAACAATCATTTTGAATGTGATAGCACAGACCCATAAAGCAAACACCTCATATTCTGTTTTATAGGTGGTTATTAGGTCTTACTCTTTAAATAAGTGTATTTGAATTGGAATACTTATAAAAGGCCAGAAATCAGTAAATGTCCATGAGCTGCGGGAATTTTAAGAGAAGTGAAAAAATGCAGGTGGTATGATGCAGAATGATGGATAATATAGTAAGAATGATTAATGGGGTAGGGATAGGAAAGCAGGGTAGAGGAGGATGTATTACAAGGAATAACTAACACTGAAGGTTTTTGGAAAAGCCAGTGGAGACCTACTATTGTACAAGCATGCTAAAATACATAAATATTGTACTGGCTTGTTTTCTCTTCCTTTGGTAAAACACTGCACCAATGGATAACTTAATGACTAGAGACTTTATTTTTACTTATGTTTCCAGAGCTGTAAGAGTACAACAATATGGAAGAGAAGCAGGTAACGAGCAAAAGGCATGTGAGAAGGAGGAGGAAGCTTAGAGATCACGTTTCTGAACACATGTGAAGAAATGAAGCAGAGAACAAACCAGAAACAGAGAGGGGCTATATAATCTCAGCTTTCTCCCCCAGTGGCATATTTCTTCAAGTGAGTCTATGCCCCCTAAACCTCCCAGAAGAGTGGCATCAACTCATAATCAACAGTTGAAATACCCAGGGGATGTTTTTATCTAAACTACTGCATATATACACTTATAAAACGTATTTAAATGGAGTTACTTAATAACAGGAGTACTACGTCTCTTTCAAACACCACAGTCTATCAAGTTAAAAATTTAGTGACAGGGATAGGGCATTAGTGACTCGTTGGTTAGTGGGTTTCTGTAGATAATCCAAGCCTTATGAGCTGTGGCCATTTTTCTTGGTAACCACCTAACAAAGGCCTTTAAGGATCCAGCATCAAGGACCTTCTCCCAGAATTCAAAGAAGAATCTACAACCAGCTAAAGATCTAATCTGAGGGATATGGAAACGAATCTATACACACCTTACCTTGTTCTTTCATTCCATCCCTTTTTTGTTCTGTAGCCACCTAACAAAGACCTTTAAGGATTGGCCTCAAAGACCTTCTCCCAGAATTCAAAGAAGACTGTACAACCAGCTATGGATCTAATCTGAGGCATAAGAAAATGAATCTATACACACCTTGTTATTTCATTCCATCCCTTTATTATTCTAAGTACACTTTAAATCTACAGCTTCTTTTCAGCTCGCATACTTAGCTCCTCTTGTCTGACTATCCACACACTTCTAAAAGGAGACTCCTTGCAATCCTGAGAAAAGTTTCAAAACCCTCAAGGTCATAACACATTCCTAGAATAGACAATAAGGAACAGAGCTATTACCATAGCAATGCAAGGTTCCAAGGTCTCAGGACCAGAGAAATGGGGTGCAGTGCCCAATGTGACAAACTCTGAGACATAGCTTTTTGTCAGCAGACTTTGCAGGTGAAGAATTGGCAGGCTTTTATTAAGGTGTTTTGTATTAGTAACCTTGGTGAGACACCTGCGACTCTGACCTTGTGCATAACTGTAAAGTGTTAAACTCATATTCTATTTATAAAGGCCTGTAGTCTAGTTTGAACTTGCTCTGTAGTAAAAATGAGCTAAATGTGTGCAGTTTGTGTTAGATTGAGCAGAAATTGTTATTTTCTGTGTTATTCTGAGCAAAAGGAACAAAGTAGGCTTTAAATGTCTACAGACTTGTGGGACAATATATCTGGCTATGAAGCATCTCCTAGTATATTTTTTTATATATCAAAGTTATACAGCTAATGAAAAGTCATTTTCCTGACCATCCACAAATAAATGTGCCCATAAGATTGAGATGTATATATATATATATATATATATATATATATATATATATATATATATATATATATATATATAAAATCATGAATATGCATGGTAATGTGGAGATATCATAGTATAATTTCACAAGAAATCTACAAGAAGTAGCCAATTCATTCAAAAGGCAATAATTCCAAAATGCCTTGTATTTTGGTTTAATCCTCCATCAGAATCCTTGACTCTGGTGGATTGACCCTTTGAACACTAGTTGTCACTTGCTGTATACTCTCCTTGAACTTTTGTTACCAGCATCACTCAATAACCATCAGAACTTAATGATAAAAACTTATTGTGGCCAACACCAATACTTAAATCATAAAACATGGAGAAACTCATGCTGAACTCTACTTCTATGACAAAGTATTCAAGGTTACATAGGTCATGGAACTAGGGGAAAACAAAATATTCTGCTAAAGAATGTAGCAAAAAAATAACTCCTAATGACATTCTGCTATACTCATAGATCAGTGTCATGCTTAGCTATCATCAATGAAGCATCCTCTTGAAACAAATACAGAGACCCATAATTGAATAGTGGGCAGACATTAAAAGATCTTAGTATGTCTCCACAAAATCCTTATTATGAGTACTCAGGGATTTGGGCAGAAGAGGAAGCAGAAAAATTGTAACAGCCAATGTGGGTGGTAGACACCAAAGGAAACATGGCATTCTAAACATGGCAGGACTAACATATATACAAACTAACAGAGACTGTGTTAGCATACATAGAGCTTGGACAGGTACAAGTCAGATGGGATCCCAGCATTGAAAGGGGACATAGACACAAGTACTCACCCCTAAGTCAGAAGCTATCTCTAGTTGATAAATGCTCAAAAAGGAAAAAATAGTTTTCTCCAATGAAGTTTCACTTAGTATACAAACCAAAGCTAAGGGTAATCCCCATGTCCAGCAGTATATGGGTAGCATAAAATGTAATTTTTTGCCTCATAATGCTTTATCTTTTTTTAGCTTACTTGCAATATATATATATATATATATATATATATATATATATATATATATCCAGTTTAATATTTTTATGGGATTTCCAATGCCATGGATGTGAATTTATATATCTGCATTTTTATGTGATTCTTTTTTTTAATGGGTAATATGGATTTATTAAGATACAAATTGAAGAAATACACTCATAAATACAAAATTGAGTAAACAGCTGAAGTCATACTCTGAACTGACTGGGAGTGAATCCACCTAGCAGTCCTGGGCTGCACAGCCCAGGGTCATAGGCAAAGCAAATACTACTACAACCTTCAACATTTTGATTTTTATGTGATTCTTATACTTTTTTTTAGTTCTTGTTTTTCTGTTTGCTTGTTTAATTTGTTCTCTATTGTTTACTGTCTTCTTTTTTTTTATTTTGCAGTACAATTCAGTTCTACATATCAGCCACGGATTCCCTTGTTCTCCCCCCTCCCGCCCCCCTCACGTTCCCCCCAGCCTACCCCCCATTCCCACCTCCTCCAGGGCAAAGCCTCCCCCGCGGACTGAGATTAACCTGGTAGACTCAGTCCAGGTAGGTCCAGTCTCCTCCTCCCAGGCCAAGCTAAGAGATCCTGCATAGGCCCCAGGTTTCAAACAGCCAACTCATGCAATGAGCACAGGACCTGGTCCCACTGCCTGGATGCCTCCCAAACAGATCAAGCCAATCAACTTTCTCACCCATTCAGAGGGCCTGATCCAGTTGGTGACCCCACAGCCATTGGTTCACAGTTCATGTGTTTCCATTCGTTTGGCTATTTGTCCCTGTGCTTTATCCAACATTGGTCTCAACAATTCTCGCTCATATAAACCCTCCTCATTCTCGCTAATTGGACTCCCATGTTTACTGTCTTCTAATGAGAGAAAGCAAGCAAGGATGTGGATACGGGTGTTTGGGGAGGTGGGCAGGATCTTGGAGGGGTTGGTGGAGGGGAACCATAATTAGAATATAGTATAGTGGATGAAAAATATCTATTTTCAATTGAAAAAAAAAACAAAAAATAATTTACAAAGTTAGAAGGGAATTACGATGAAGAAGAAGAATCTTGCTGTTGTTAGGGAGGGATTGGAGTGGAGGGATTTGGTGGTGGACTTTATCAAAACACATAATTCTCAAATATTAAATTTTTGGTCAAAATAGTATAGCAATATTTGGTATAAAAATTTAGTATTTAAAGTTAGATTACATAAAATTATGGCAAATCTTTAAATATTAGACTATTGCCATAAGCTTCACTTCTCAGTATACATTGTAAACAAAATGTAAAGAAGAAAATACAGATAGTAGTTGATCAAAACTTTGATCACTCTCAAAAACCTAGGAAATCAGAGTTAATTTTAAACAAAGATTATGAAAGTGAAAACATAAGTTAAAGTATAAATCAATGACATATAAAATGAATCTTGAAAAGAAAAAAATTGCAAAGGTTAAAATTTTGTCAACTTTCATAAAATAGATGTAACTTTAAAATAATACAAGAAAAAACAATTATAAAAGAGGAATTATCATCTGGGTATTGGTGGCTTATGCTTTTAATCTCAGCACTCAGGAGGTAGAAGCAGGCAGATATTTGTAAGTATGAGCACAGAATGATCTACAGAGTGAGTTTCATTGCAGGCTCCAAAGCTACACAGAGAAATCCTGCCTTGGAAAACAACAAAAAGGAATTATTAATTAATGAATGAAAGAAAATAGTAGAAAATAATTTGCAGACATGTAATAGAAAATACAGCATTTTCTAATATATAATCTGGAATTTAAGATATGATGCAAAAATCTTCGAAAACCTGAAGTGTATGAAATTGAAAGAATAATAGAAAACTTGAACTGTATATCTGAATAACAAAAGTAATTAGATAATGTTGGGATGATAAATATATTATTTAAAAATTTCTCAAAAAATAAAAGTTAACATATAAAGGGCTATAAATTCTTTCAAAACTTCAATGAGGAAAGGATGTACACTTTAACTGTTTAATTTAGTGGAGGGAAAAAATGAACTAATCTCTGACATGCTTTGAAAATACTACAGATTCATAAATAAAAATATTAAAAAGGAAATAATTGAACAATACCTTGCATTAATCTAATGTTTAAATACTTAAAAAGTAGTAGCACCTAAAGTCCACAATCTGAAAGAGTACTTCGTTGGAACTCAGACAGATTTAATGTAGAAAAACAAACACTAAAATCAATCATTGTAGTTTAATATATTAGTAAAATGAATACATTACATGATCATCCATTAAATATAAGAATATTGTGACACAAAATCAATATTGATTTATGAACATGGCACCAAAATCTCAGAGCAAACAAGAAACATTAAAACTTACCCAGTTTGATAAAATGTACAAATAAAATGAAGAGGAGGAATATTATGAGTATAGTTGTTTGTTTTTTACTCTTTTGGCTCTTTGGGGACTGCCCACCCAGCTCCCAAATAAATCACACTGAGTCTTATAATTTCTTATGAATGCCCGGCCTTAGCTTGGCTTGTTTCTAGTAAGCTTTTCTTAAATTATCTCATCTACCTTTTACCTCTGGGTTTCTACCTTTCTATACTTTATATACTTTTCTTTACTTCTTACTCCATGGCTGGCTGCATAGCTGGGTGGCTGTTCCCTTGAATCCTCCTCTCCTTCAATTTTCATTCCTTGGTTCTCTCCTCCCAGATTTCTCCTCCTATTTATTTTCTGTGCCTGCCAGCCTTGCCTATCCTCTCTTCTGCTTTGCTATTGGTCATTCCGTTCTTTATTAGATCAATCAGGTGTTTTAGATAGGCAAAGTAACACAGATTTACAGAGTTAAACAAATGCAACATAAAAGAATATAACGTATCTTTGCATAATTAAACTAATATTACATAGCATAAACAAATATAACACATCTTAAAATAATATTCTACAACGTGTGAAAAGGAAGAGGGGAGAGAAGAGAAGAAAAGTGAGTAGAGGAAAGGAGAAGATAAAATATTAACTTTCCTCCCCCGAGTCTGGGTACATGATAAATATGTCCTCCTTTTTATAATTTTAATCATTATGTTTTCGAATTATAAAGTTCAAATATATGCAATAAAATGAATTTTTCATAGATACCATGATTTCATAGAAAAAGTAGGACTGGGAGATGACTTTGAAGTTAAAACACTTACTATACAAGCAAGAATCCAAGGTATTCCTACCTAAACAGCTAGTAAGCATGCCAGCATATAAATTCATCCTCAAAAGGCAGAGACAAGATCCAGGAAGGACTTAGCTTGTGAGACCAGGCATATCAATGAGAATAGAAAAATGACAGTATCTTCAACCAATGGTACTGGTGAAACTGGATGACTACATGTAGAAGAATTCAAATAGATCCATACTTATCACCCTGCAAAAAAGCTCAAATCCAAATGGATCGAAGACCTCAACATAAACCCAGATACACTGCACCTGATAGAAGAGAAATTGGTGGACACTCTTGAACTCATTGACAGGGGAGAAGACTCTCTGAACAGACTACCTTTAACACAGGCACTAAAATCAACAATTAATAAATGAGAATTCATGAAACTGAAAAGCTACTGCTGGGTAAAGACACTATCATCTCTTTCAAGTGCTAGCCTAGAGAATGGTAAAAGGTTTTGACCAGGTACACATCCAATAGAGGGCTAATATACAAAATATATGAATAACTCAAGAAACTAGATATTAAAAAGCCAAATAATCCAATTAAAAATGGAGTAGAGATCTAAATAGAGAATTCTAATTAGAGAAAATTCAAATGGCTGAGAAATGCTTAAAGAAATATTCAGCATCTTTAATTATCAGAGAAAAGCAAATCAAATTTCCTTTCAGATTTCATTTTCCTCCTGTAAGAATGGTTAAGATAAACAAAACAATTGACAGACAGCTCATTCTGGCAAATATGTGGTGTAAGATTAACATTCATACATTGTTGTTGGGAGTACAAACTCACAAAGCTACTATGGAAATCAATGTACCAGTTCTTCAGGAAGTTGGAAATTAATCTACCTCAAGATCCAGCCATACCATTCCAGGGTATATACCCAAAAAATGATTCATCCTTCCACAGAGACTCTTGATTAACCATGTTTATTGCTGCTTTCTTCATTATAGCCAGAAATTTGAAAGAACGTAGATGTCCCTCAACAGAGGAATGGATAAGGAAAATACAGTTACAAAATACAGTATTACTCAACTGTTAAAACAGTGAGTGACACCATGAAATTTTCAGGCAAATGGACAAAACCAGAAAACAAATCATTCCTAGTGAGGTATACTGAACCCAGAAAGAAAAATATGGTATATATTCATTTATACATGGCTGTTGACTATTAAGGCAATGATAACCAAGCTACAATCTGTCGAACTACAGAATGTACGCACAGAGTAAAAGCTTAGAGGGAGCAGATGGATCTTATTAGTAAAATAAAATAGAATAAATAGATAGATGTGTATAAATGTGGGAGCTGTGATGGGAGCATCAAGTCCAGAGGGGGAGTTGAAAGGGCTGTGGTTAAGAACACAGGGTGATTACAGATAACGTTAGGGGCACATTAGGGTTAGTATAGAAAACATATACCTATAGTGAAATCACCAAATAATGGGGAAGACAGAGTTCCAACTGGTCATCTTTTGTCATCAAAAGCAGCTTCCAGTTAAGGGAATGGGTTACACATATTTGAGTTGTTGGCCAAAGATAATCTCCAAATAAAACAGGCTGTGGCCAAGACTATAGATTGCACTGCACAATTCAGCAAATAGAATTGCTGAAGCCAGCATCTACACAACTCTTGCACGTGGAGATGTGAGCTGGAGTCTACATAGAGTCTTCACCTATACATTCCATTGTCTTTAGTACAGGAAAGTATTCTGAACGCTATCATAAGAGAAAAATAAACACAAAGCCATCCACAAACCCCTTTGTCTAAAATAGCATACTGCCTGAAAGATATACTAAGGCAAGGGTGGCACAGAGCTTTTATGTGTAAACAACCAATAAATGATTTGTCTTAAGATGCATTCCATGAAATGGAAACAGTACATGACACTGTGGGGTGACCAAGACCCTAAACCTAGACAGCCCATGGACCTATGGTAAAACCAAATATTACTTATCTAGAAAAAGTAAAAATGAAGTGATAAAATGACTCCTGAAGGTATTCTGTTATATTCATAGATAAGTGCCTGGTTCATCTATCATCAGAGAAGCCTTTTGCAGCAGATAGGAATAAATATAGAGATACATGGCCAGAGAGTATGAAGAAAGTAAAAGACCTCACATCACTCTTCCTTAAATGGAATTTCTCCATAAAATTTTTCTCCTCTGAGTTCAGGGAACACTGTGGAAGGAGAAGGGGAAAGAGCATAAGAGCCAGAAGAGATAGAGGGCACCAGGAATACAGTGTACTCTAAATCAATATAAGAAAATCTCATAGGAACACACAGAGACTGAAGAAGCATTCACAGGGCCTGCATGCCTATGCACCAGGTCTTTGGTGCTTGTACTATAGTTTCCAGTTTAATTTTTTTCCTTTGTTTAATGCGATACTTGAGTATGTAAATGAGTGAGATTCTGATTCTTGTACCTTCTCTTAAGCTGTTTTCCTTCTGTTGGATTCTCTTGTCCAACTTCCTTTTGTTGTATATTGTTATATTTTATTTTGTTATTTTTTTAATGACGGACTAAATGAAAACTTAGCCACTAGGATAAAGGTTAACAACTTAAGTGTCATTTATACCTACTGGGAGAGGAAAAATCAGTTTTCTCCAAGGAAGTGATGAGTATATCAACCACTCCAGGGCAGGCCTCATGTGCAGGAGTAGTTCACCAACATATAATGGACTCCACAGATTTTTGGATGATTATATTTGGTTACAGTCTGGTATTTTTGTATGTTTGTTTATTTCTTTTTGAGAAGAATTTTATATTGTGTTCTTGGTTCTGTGAGGTTTTGTGGTTGTACTAGTTTATTTGTATTTTTAGGAAGAACTTAAAGTTGGGGGCTAGAAAGGGAGAGAGGATCTAGAAGAATTTGAGAAATGGAAAGAATATGATCAAACTACATTTAAATTTAAACATTGTTTCAAATAATAAAAGCTATAATAAAAGCGAGAGCTCCTGTGTCAAGAATACATTGGAAGAGTGGCTGAGGAAGTTTACAAACTCAATTTTTGTACATAAGAGCACATATGTACATGTATAACTTCAGAAATTCATGTGTCCACACACATCTATCTATACATGCCACACACACAAACACATGAAAAAAAAGAAAATTAACATTCCATATGTGAATTGGATAAGGACTGTAGTGTCTATCTATGTATGTAATTCTTCTAATAAAGAACGAATAAAATTTTAAACATGGATAATGACATGTTTATCCTGAAAAACTGAAAAAAATTAGGGAATGCATATGCATGTATTAAAAAAGCAAGATTCTTACAAATATCCATGTGGTTGAATAGAATCTCTCCTTATATACTTCATTACAACATCAGTTCAGTGTTGAACAACTACTTAAATTTGCTCACAAGAGCAAATGTAGACTGGAAAAATTATAAAGTGGGAAAGGAAGGTCAACAAAATGGAACAATAGGTTAGGGAGTTTGGCATAAAATTTGTATATGTGAGTTTCATACCCGGCACAGATAGGACAGAGATCTCCTACTCATGTAAGTTGTACTTCCACATGACAAAACTCACTCACCCATAACCTCATCAGCTAAATAAATAAATGTAAAAATCAATTATAATAATATATTTTAATGGAATAAGACACATCATCACAAACTATTTGAAATATATGAGATAGAACAATTATAGCATTTTAAAATGGACAAAGCCTCCTTAGGTATATCGTCTGTAGTCCCCATTTGAATGTTGTCATTATACCAAACATGTGAGGCAACAGATCATTCAATTTGAATTAATCATTCCATAAAGCCGACATATTTTAAAACATAATAGCTATGTCATAAGTATATGGAAGTTTATTGACATTTAATAAAATATATAAATAAAAATAAGTTTATTGACATTAAATTAAAATGAACAGACCTTAGTTGTACATATATATTATAAGACATGTGGGTAATACAAACAATAAAGAATATGAGGTTATATGCTTAACATTGAGTTCAGCATAAAAAGATTAGATACGATATATTCAATGGCAAGATTATCTGGAGTTAAAATATTTTCCTTTTTTCATGCTGTGGCCAAGCTATAACCCCAACACATTAAGATATATTGTGCTTTAGTTTCTGGTTTGCTAGTTTGTTGTGTGTGTGTGTGTGTGTGTGTGTGTGTGTGTGTGTGTGTGTGTGTTTCTTTCTTGGGTCTGGGTCTCCATGTGTAACAGAGTGTGGACTCCAATTTGCCTTCCTTCTGCATCCCATTTCCTAGTTCTAGGATGGCAGACTTGTCTCAAACCCTTGATTCCCAATTTATACTTCTGTGAAATAGAATGTGTTTTGACTCATAAAACTAGGGTAATAAATGATCTGTATGGTAACATTTTTGGAAAAGCAAGAAATTTCTAAAACATGGGTAGGGTCATAAAGCCACTAAAAAGAATGTTTGTTAAATTACTGGTACAGATGCATGAGTTTCTGGGTCTGGCATTTTGCTCATGATGACTTTGAAAGGAACAACGGAAGAGTAAAATTAGTAGGCCCATATTTATCGTTTCTGGGTTATAATTATCCATTTTGCGGCCTGGATAGTGGAATGTGGTTTGATACTTAAAAATTACATTCTAAAATGTTCTTTTTCTATAAAGTTATCTAAATGTATTCTGATTCTTAATAAAATTAAAATACTAAAGGATTTATCTTACATTATGCATATAACATAATTTTAAAATTTTTTATACAATGGCCTAAATACAATGTTTTCAATTATGGAATACGTAGAATATATTCTCCTTTTGCTAGCTACTTTTATGTTTGCTCGACATAAACTAGAGTCATCCAAAAGGAGGGAACTTCAGTTGAAAAAAATGTCTCCATAAGATTTGGCTGTAAGGCAAGCTATAAAGAATTTTCTTAACTAGTGACTGACCCAAAGGTTCCAGCCTGTGAGACAAGTCCTGAGCTGGTGATCCTAAGTTCCATAAGAAAACAGGCTGAGCAAGCCACCAGGAACAAGCCAGTAAGTAGCATCCCTCCATGGCCCTTGCATCAGCTCCTGCCTCCAGGTTCCTGCACTCACTACTTGGTTCCTGTCCTATTTGAGTTCCTGTCCTGACTTCCTTTGGTGATGGAAAATGATATGGAAGTTTACACAAAATAAACCATTTCTTCCCAAGTTGCTTTGGTGGTATTTTACCACAGCAATAGTAACCCCAATTAAGAAAATCCTAAAACGTAAATATTCATTTAATTTACAAGTTGCATACTCATCATGTTACTGTGTAGGCCTGTGGTAAAACACACAATGTTTGGGAAATACAGTAGGTAGCAAAAGAGCTGAACTCCTAGACTTGTGCAGAAGCTTCACATGAGTTAATGTAATTTTATCTTCCTAATATAAGTAATTCTACCTCCATTTTCTTCATTTGGCTGTGTAAACACTGCATAAGAGAGATGAAATAGTGTAACAAGCATTATGGTTAGATCATGGCTTTGTACACTATAGAAAAATACTGACAGTAAACATGTTTTATTCATTTTTAATAGTTTATTCCTTTAGTATTTTGGAAATTGCAGTATAAATATTAAAAGTTCTTAAAACATGTAAAGACAACAGTGTTAGGTATAACTACTGATTTTTATTCTTACTTTTTGTCTTTGGGAAGCAACTTGCAATCTTCAGTGGTGTATGTAGTACCAGGATGGGGACAAAGTACAGCAAACTGCATGTGTAAGTGGTAGAACTCGGCGGATACATTTCCATACATCAGCCACCGCAGGGAAGAACATACTCAGCCATGTTAAAACCCTAAGAACTTCCTATCAATCAAATTCAGCAGGGAATTAGAAAGTATAGTTCTCTGTAGTAGTTCTGTCAGCTTCCTTTCCACAACACAGAACACAGCAGGAGAAGACACGCAAAGGATTTAAGAGAGAAAGAAACTTCACAAGAAGGAAAACTGCTTGAGACTAAATATCTTATATTTTCCCCCTCCAGCCTTCCTTTTATCCCTATATTGTAGATAATAATTTCAGATGAGGGAAGCAAAGGAATCTGAAATGGATGGTTATCCTTGACTGAATAGCAAGTTTGAGGCCAGCTTGAGCTCTATGAGATCTGATCCTAAAAATTAAACAACTGTGGCTGGAGAAATGGTTCCGTAGCTAGTGGGGTTTCCTGATCTACCAGACAAAACATCCGCTCCCACCACCCATGCTGGGCAGCTCTACCCACTTGGAACTCCAGCTCTCACTAATACAACAAATTCTTCTGGCTCAGATGACACTTGCACACACAAAGCACACACACACACACACACACACACACACACAACTAAAAAGCAAACAAAACAAATAATAAGCTACACATATATACATATATTAATGAATAAAAAGGGGGCTTTTAATTTGAAAGAGATCACAGAGGCATACATATATGGAAGGGTTTGGAGGGAGGAAAGGTATATTAGTTAGGGTTCTTAGGAGGAACAGAACTAAGTGTGTGTGTGTGTGTGTGTGTGTGTGTGTGTGTGTGTGTGTGTTATGTCAATTTGACACAAGTTGGAGTTATCTGAAATGAGTGAACCTCAATTGAGAAAACGCCTCCCAAAGATCTGACTTAAGGAATTTTCTCAATTAGTGATTTGTGTAGGAAGGCCCAGCCAATAACGAATGAGACCATCCCTGGACTTGTAGTGCTGGGTTCTACCAGAAAGCAGTATGACCAAGCCAGTAAGCAACACCCCTCCATGGCCTCTGCATTAGCATCTGTCTCCACCTTCTTGTCCTGTTTTAGTTCCTGTTCTGACTTCCTTCAATGATGAACAGTGATGTGGGAAGTGTAAGACAAACCCTCTTCACCCTATGTTTCTTTGATCGTGGTGTTTCCTTACATCAATAGTAACCCCAAGGCCTAATAGTAACCCTAAGAACTAAATTGGTAATGGGTTGTGGTGTTTTGCTATAACAGACCTGATCATGTTCTTTTGGGGAGGATTGTGGAAGGAATTGAGAACTTTGTGATTAAAAAGGCCATTGGGTATTCAATGCTTGGTGAGCTTTTCTGGGGGAGCTAGGATGGGCAATACAGACCATGGAGGACTGACTTGTGAAGTTCCAGATAGACATTTGACAGTCACTCTAGGATTATCAGGGCCACTTGGTATTTCTGAGTTGAGAATTGTTGGTTATGGCTAGTTGGGGCTGAAGAATCAACTGTGATTAACAAGATAATTGCCATGGAGAGCCAAGGCAAGCAGAAAAAGTGTAAAATCTTCCTTCTTCTATATCCTTTACATAAACTGCCACCAGAAGGTGTGAACCATATTAAAGATGGATCCTCCCACCTCAAAAGATCAGGACTAGTGGTTGGTCTTCCCACTTCAAATGATTTAATTAAGAAAAATTCCTCACGGGTTTACCCAGCTGCTTAGATTTTAGTTAATTCCAGATGTAGTCAAGTTGATAATCAAGAATAGTCATCACAAAAGGTAAAGCAAAATGATATAATTATATTAAAATCTCAAAACATAAATCTTTTACGCATTTTGTATTTGAGTATCACTCCTACTCATTAAACTTCATATTCTTTCTATAATAAAAACAAAAACAAAAATAAGTGTAGCAAAAAAGAACAGAAAAGGAAAAGAAAAACATATAGATATTACTTTTATAACTTACATAGTATGCTTTTTAAACTGATGTTTAGACTAATGATTTACGGTACATTCATACATATCAAGACTCTTGTCATATGTTTAATACACAAGGACAAAATCACATTCTTATCATTTCTTCTTGTTTTCATTTATTTCTTTGTTTTAATGGTTCTAAGGATTAAATCCAGGGCCTTGTACATGCTGGATAACTGATGCTCTTGTATTTCACCTCCTTCCTCCCCATTCCTCTATGTTTGAAGGCTCACTGTGGACTCTTCCCAGGTACATGAGGGCTTACTTTAACTGTAGTTGGTCTACTTTGTAAACAGAACCCTGGACCTCACAACTCCTGCTCAGCTATACTTCATGATGTGCCATCCAGTCTCACCTTCTGTCCCCACTTCCTCTCCCCTCCCTGACTTCTGGAACTCACCAATTCACGGTTCTACTTCATTCTTGCATATGATCATCCTGTTAGCGGCCTCAGTTAATAACAAACTTTCACCTTTTTTTTTAACATACTCTGCTGATTGTCATATTCTGTGTTCCCCACCATTCCATGAAAGAGAAGTCTATTCTAGTTTCTGTCTGATTATTTTTTCACTTTCTATGTATTGTATTTTAATTGTCAATTTATCTAGAGAGGCACAATCTTAGGATAATGACACTGTGGTGATATTTTGTTGTACCCTAATAAAATTTGCCTGAATATCAGAGAACAGAAAAAGCCACTGGATTAAATGTAGAGGCCAGGCAGTGGTAGCATACACCTTTAATCCTAACACTCAGAAGGCAGAGATCTGTACGGATCTCTGAGTTCAAATTCACCCTGGACTACATGAGATTGATTCACTCTAGGAGAGAAACAGAACCAGGCAGTGGTGGCACACACCTTTAATCACAGTATTGGTAACCACACATGCCTTTAATCACAGCACTTGAGATCTCATGCCTCTGCTACCAGTATTTGGGAAGTACAAGTGCCTTTAATCCCAGTACTAGGAAGGAAGTAATATGGCTGTATGGAGAAAGGTATATAAGGCTTGAGGAGACAGGAACTAAGCCCTTTTTCAGCTGAAGCTTTTCTGCTGAGGACTCAGAGACTTTCAGTCAGAGGAATTGTGGAGTTGGCAAGGTGAGAAGTAGCTGTGGCTTGTTCTTTTGTCTCTCTGATCTTTCAGCATTTACTTCAATATCTGGCTCCAGGTCTTTTAATATAAGACCATTTTAGAATTCGTCTTATACTACACATTTAACCATTTTAAAGCAGTAATCATGTATTCTCAGCATGGTTATTTCACTTCCTCTGGATGTGGTTCTGACAGTAAAATTGCTGGATTAAGTAGAAATTCTGTTTATAGTTACTACTGTCTTTCATAATGGCTCTACTACATGCCCACTCACAGTACATAAGAATTTCTGTTTTTTCAACAGAAACACTAACTTTTTTTTCTGTCCTTTAGATCCAGATCATCCTATGTGGAGTTAAATGATATCAATGTTGTTTTGATATTTGTTTTCTTATTAGTGATGGTGACAGTTTTATGTACTCATAAGTCCTTTGCATTTCTTATAGAAATGTTTGTTCATATCACTTGTGTGGTGTTAAATTTTTATAGTTTACTTATTATTCATATATATATATATATATATATATATATATGAGAGAGTATGTAAAAAGATACAATGAAATTCTTCATTTAATTATTTTCACAGTAACAATTTCATTTATTTTAAATCTTCAAAGCATTTGAAGTTGATTTCAGTATATAGTGAGGAAATTGGTCCTAGGCTCTTTACAATAAATCTTATATATTTATTATTTTATTATTATTTGTTTTTATTTGTTTGTTTGAGCCAGTCTCAAATAGCCAGGATAGCCTTAAATTCACTATGTATCCAAGGATTCCTAATTTTGTATATCTTCACAATACTGGAATTACAGGTATGCACCATAAAGTCCAAGCTAAATAGCATTTATTTAAAGGACTGAATTTTCTCAAATGCATACTCTTGACATCTTTAATAAATGTCAGATAGCTGTGGTATACGGATTTTTATCCAGAGTCTTCATTGTTCTCCATCCTTTTTATGCTAATATACTATGTTGTCTTATTTACTTTTCATCAATATACCAAAATCTGTTAGATAATCAACTTTCAAAAGTTTTATTTTGGCTCATGAAACTGGAAAAATTTGGGGTTCTTTTTTTAATTTAATTTTATTTTATTTTACAATACAATTCAGTTCTACATATCAGCCATGGATTCCTTTGTTCTCCCCCCTCTAGCCCCCCCCTTCCCCCCAGCCGACCCCCTATTCCCACCGCCTCCAAGTCAAAGCCTCCCCCGAGGACTGAGATCAACCTGGTAGACTCAGTCCAGGCAGGTCCAGTCCCCTTCTCCCAGGCCGAGCCAAGCGTCCCTGTATAAGCCCCAGGTTTCAAACAGCCAACTCATGCAATGAGCACAGGACCCGGTCCCACTGCCTGGATATTGGTGAAATTACTAAGGCCACTCCACATAGTTAAAAGGGGATTTATTTAATGGTGTAACTTACAAAATAAGGGATAGGTACGTCACGGGGTCTGGGGAAGGTGTATCGCAGTCCAGCGGTGTTCTCTGGAGCTCTGCTTGGCCCACCTCCACCGTCCAGCGTCCCGGAACAGAGAGTGCGCTGGCTCATCCAGATCTTGGGTCTCCAGGCGCCTCTCTTGGCCCCACCTTGTAGGCATGACAGTTGCGGAAGTCTCAATGGGGGTTGGAACTTCCAGTTCAAAGCTGGAATGGCTACCCATTGCATCTCCTCCTTTTTGTCTAAATAAGAAAGTTCTAACCTAATACAAACTATATGCAAAGAAATGGTTATCAAATATTGTCCAGGAATAATGAGAGATAGTGACCTAGATACGATGGAACTACAACCAATGCAAACAATATCAAGCAAGAAACACATACTAAAATCCAGAGAAGTATAGAGCATAGGTAAATGACATGTTACAAAGATCGTTCCAAAAGTTGTCCTATCCTAAAGAACCTGAATCTAATACTTAATATATTCTATCTACTAAGTTGTAACTATAACTGCTAGTCTTCAATCCCATCAAAGACCTGAGAAGGAATATAATGGTACCTGAGAAATGGTAGATGGATGCAAGCAACTTTCGGAAATCTTGCAAGAGTAGACTGAGACAGCTGGCAGCCTGGACAGTCACCTAATGTTTCTTAGCATTGTTGGTGCATTCAAATTGGCTACAGGCCTAAAGTATCTGACAGACCATTTTCAGAAGCAGGAATTCTGAAAGACCATCTTACCCTGTCTTGGCAGAGTACAGTGGTCACTTTCCTTGTGTCCCGCTTGTCCAGAAAGGACAGCATTGCATTTGTACTGTCAGCCGTCAAGGCAAGGGCAGCTCTTTGCCCAGTAGGCCATTTTTTGCCAAGAAGACAAACTTCCAAATGGAAATGTCTTAGAAGCCCAACATTCTCTTGGGATCAAATTGGTGCAGCCAGGAGCAATTGTGTCTCACGTCAACAGAATTCTAAGTTATTTAAATGCCATATTCTCTAGGTCTATGAAGTGTTTGAAGATTACCTGTCCATCTGACCTATGTATCTGTAAATCTGGATAACCTAACTAACGTAACTATAGAGATGACAAGCATAGGTGACTATAAATCTATCAGTCTTATCTACCGAAATAACCTAAGGACTAAGGCTTCACATAAACAAGGTAAACAATCTATAAGCAAATGTGTGGTAAAGAACAATGACTTCAAAATTGTGACAATACATAAGATATTTATAACAGAAGTAGGAATATTTAATGCGATATGCAATATGACAATAATCTTAAATATATATCAATATACCGAATATCCTAAACAGAAGTAGAACATACATAAAGTATGACAGATATAAATTTACATTTGTATCAATATACAAATATTTCAAATAAGAGTAAAAATATATGTACATTATTAACAAATATAGTTCCGTATTACAAATTATCTTAAACAAGAATATAAAAATAGTTCACATTTGTATCAACATATAAGAATCCATAACAGTGCAAATTATCTAAGGCTGCTATTTTACTAAATTTGTTTACTAGCTCAGTCGGTAGAGCATGAGACTCTTAATCTCAGGGTTGTGGGTTCGTGCCCCACGTTGGGCACCAGATATTGGTGAAATTATTAAGGCCACTCCACATAGTTAAAAGGAGATTTATTTAATGGCGTAACTTACAAATTAAGGGATAGGTAGGTCGCGGGGTTTGGGGAAGGTGTATCGCAGCCCAGCGGTGTTATCTGGAGCTCTGCTTGGCCCACCTCCACCATCCAGCATCCTGGAACAGAGAGTGTGCTGGCCCATCAAGATCTCAGGTCTCCAGGCACCTCTCTTGGCCCCACCTTGTAGCCGTGACAGTTGCCGAAGTCTCAGTGGGGGTTGGAACTTCCAGATCAAAGCTGGAATGCCTACCCACTAAACCTGGATGCCTCCCAAACAGATCAAGCCAATCGACTATCTCACCCATTCAGAGGGCCTGATCCCGTTGGGGCTCCCTCAGCCATTGGTTCATAGTTCATGTGTTTCCATTTGTTTGACTGTTTGTCCCTGTGTTTATCCAGAAACTTGGGGTTCTTGATGGTAGCTCCTGATAGTAATGTTGGAAATCCCATAGTAGTGAAAATCCACTATTACATGACCAGAAATCAAAATTAAGGAAGAAAAAAATTTGATTTTCTCAAAATACCCTTGAGAAATGACCAGGATCCATACTTCCACACTGTCTAAAGCAATCTAGAGCTTTAATCCAACCCCAATAAAAGATCAATGCTATTTCCCATGCAATTAGAAGGGGAAAAGGTGAAATTTACATTGACCCTCAAAGATACTCGAATTGCCAAAGTAGCCTTAACAAAAAGAACAAAGCAGGGACCATCCTATTAACTTCTACTTGATTCTAAAATTAAAATGAGACTACTACTCTAAGAACCTATGATTATGCTGTGTGATGTTCTATATGTTAAATGTGTTGCTCTGATTGGTTAATAAATAAAACACTGATTGGCCAGTAGCCAGGCAAGAAGTATAGGTGGGACAAGGAGAGACGAGAATTCTGGGAAGTGGAAGGCTGAGGCAGAGAGACGCTGCCAGGCACCGCCATGAAAGGTGAGATGTAAGGTACCAGTAAGCCACAAGGCATGTGGCAACATATAGACTAATACATATGGGTTAAATTAAGATAGAAGAACTAGATAACAAAAAGCCTACTGCAGCCATACAGTTTGTAAGCAATATAAGTCTCTGTGTGTTTACTTGGTTGGGTCTAAGTGGCTGCAGGACTGTGGGTGAGAGAGATTTGTCCTGACAGTGGGCTAAGAAGGACTGGAGACAACTCCAGTTACATATGCCCTTCCTTTTAAAGGTTTCAATAAATCCCAGTAGTACAGCCTGAAGACTAAGCCTTTAGCACTTAAATCTTTGAAATATATTCATATTTCAAACTATAATAAACACTCTTTTGATGACTTAAACATTTATTTTAAAACTTTCTCATTTTAATTTTATTTTTTATTTTTTTTTTTTGGTTTTTTCGAGACAGGGTTTCTCTGTGTAGCTTTGCGCCTTTCCTGGGACTCACTTGGTAGTCCAGGCTGGCCTCGAACTCACAGAGATCCGCCTGGCTCTGCCTCCCGAGTGCTGGGATTAAAGGCGTGCGCCACCACCGCCCGGCCTCATTTTAATTTTAGAATTAAGTAGAATTTAATAGGATGGTCCCTGCTTTGTTCTTTTTGTTAAGGCTACTTTGGCAACTTGAGTATTTTTGAGGGTCCACATGAAATTTTGCCTTTTCCCCTTCTAATTGCATGGGAAATAGCATTGATCTTTTTATGGGGGTTGCACTGAAGCTCTAGATTGCTTTAGATAGTGTGGAAGTATGGATCCTGGTCATTTTATTTTGGTTACCTTGACAAAAATTTAGAATCCAATGGGAAAAGGAACCCCAGTTGAGAAAATGTCTCCATCAGATTATCCGTAGGAAAGTCTATGTGTCATTTTCTTTTGATTGCTAAGTGATAGAGGAGAACACATACTGCTGGGGCAGTTTCACCCTGGGCATGTGATCCTGGGTGGTCAAAGAAAGTATGCTGTGGATGATTGTTTGATAAATAAAACACTGATTGGCCAGTAGCCAGGCAGGAAGCATAGGCGGGACTAACAGAGAGGAAAAAGGAAAGGACAGGAAGGCAGGGAGGGGAGACACCAGCTGCCATCCAGGGAGCATCATGTAGAGGCAACAGGTAAAGCCACAGAACATGTGGCAACATATAGATTAACAAAAATGGGCTTAGTATAAAAATAAGAGCTAGACAATGATAGGCCTGAGCTAATGGCCGAGAAGTTTAAATAATATAAGAGTCAGTGTGTTTATTTTATAAGTGGGCTCTGGGACTGGCAGGGCTGGGCAGGAGCTGGAGAGAAACTCTCCAGCTACAAAAGTAGACTGAGAAAACCATGAAAATCAAGCTAGTAAGCCATGTTCCACTGTGGACATTGCTTCTCTTTCTGCTCCAAGAAGCCTGCATTGAGATCCTGCCCTCACTTCACACTGGCCTGCAACTGTACACTAGAAGAAACCATTTACTTCCCTAGTTGCTTTGGTAAGTGTTTATGAGACTATTATAGTCATACCAACATTAATTTTACCATCTATGAACACAAAGTATCTTTCCTGTGTGTATGTATATGTGATTTTTTTTACTTACTTCATTAGTATAGTTCCTTCTAATTTTATGTATTTTGTTGTTTCTATTTCTTTGTACCCAAAGGTTGGTCTTGAAACCCCTTATATTCTTTCCTTTTTTCATAAATACTGGAATTGTAGGAATCACATCCAGATGTGGATTCTTTTAAAGATTTTGAGTTTTTTTTTATAAAAGGATATTTGAGTTAAAAAAATTTTTCATGTCAATTTATTGATTGTAATATAAATTCTAGCCTTCAGTATGTTGGGATGCTATGTCACTTTTGTTAATTTTAATATTTAACCATCACTATATTAATAGAGTATATTGATTGGTTCAGTGTATATCATTTTCTGTGTGATGTGGATTAATTTTATCAGATTTGATTTCTCTCTGTTCATCTGGGTTAAAGCCTTCTGGAAATACCTTCAGATAAACATTCAAACCAGTGTTTCTGCAGCAATCCTAAGTTCAATCAAGTTGTTAATTAATGGTATCTATCACAATCACACCTTCATTAACTTTATACTCAAACCTATTATTTTAACCCATAGCATTACATCTCTGGCCTCTAAATTCTCATGACTTTTCATAATGCACAACGTAGTTCATCTACCTATAAAAGTTAATATAGTCTTTAATGGTATCAACACTGCTCAAAATTCCAAAGTTCAGTTGTCTGTTGAAACAAGGTGAAAGACAAATTTTAAACTGTGGGCCACTGTAAAACTGAAAAGCAACCAAATTCCAGTTATAGTGCTTGATGTTACAAGTAAATATTCTTATTACAAAGGGATGGAATGGGCACATAAGATCAGACCAAAGCAAGACAATAAAACAAAACAAACAAACAAACAAACAAAAAACACAGCAATTGAAAGGGCCAAATCCTTGAGTTCAATATCTGTTGTCTGGCTCTTAGGTTCGAATCATCTCAGCTCTAATAAGCTTGGGTAGCTCTGCCTTTCCAGCTGCCCAACTATATCATACACAGCCTCTCTCTTGATGTTCTACTCCATGGCTAGAGTTTTCCTCAGTAACATTCCTATGACTCATCCATCTCCATCATCTGAACGGTTCCATTGCAAGTCAGGCTTTACATTCACATACATTTAATGACTTTTCAAATGACTTTTATGACTCTGTCCCTGCCACACTTTGCCTAGCCACAGAGACTCTCTAGACCCTTCGCTGAAAACTCTATGACCCCTTCAATCATATACCTTCATTCCTAAAAAATAAAACCCAAAGCACATGTGGATGATACTGGCATGTTCTACTGCTACCTTAGACTGTAGTGTGTTCATCATCGACCACAGTTATATATGACTCTATGTAATGATTGTGAAGAAAGACCTCTAAGTAGGTGTTTTCCAAAAGGAACTTTCAGCTACCTTCTCAAGATTCCCTCCTTCCCGGCTTGCAACCAGGCAGGACACAGGAAAATTTCAACTACATCAGCGAATCTACGTTTTTTCACAAGAAAGATCTCTTTATGTTTGGGGACCTGTCCTCAAGGCACTTTTCACATTGTCCAGTGCATAGCACAGGGTTTCTCTTTATAATCATAATCTCCTTGAAAATTGTATTTGTGGTCTCTGTTGATTTGTAAAAACCTTTACATGCAGTTCTTTCCCGGCTACTGGAAGATTTATCACATTTTCTGTGCCATTTCATCTTCACTCTCACTGAATAAAAGCAGTAAATGGAAACAATGGCTCAACCTAAATTCCATTGCCTGGAAATTTCATATGCTGCATAAATTAGTCCATTACTGTTGACTTCATCTTTATTAACGTTCTCACAGTACACATGCAGAATGCAACCAGAATCTTGCAAAATAAAACCTGAAAGGCATGTGGGCCTGTTTCAATAGTCACTAATTTCTGAAACCTTGTGAGCTGGTCTTTCTCTGCCTGTGTTTCTGTGTTCTGTCCTTTCTCTGGACATTCTCTCAGCATCCTACCCACAAAGCTCTCCTTTCACAATCTGAAGACTCTCCTAAATCCAAATTCCAACCTCTTGCACATTCCTACTGAAGACAAGTTCCAAAGGCCTATAAATCTCATGGGCAGATTTATTTTAACAACTTCCCCACTTCTTGATAACCAGTTTTTTGTATTAGCTGTTTTTCTCAATTCTGTGATAGTGAGAAGCATTGACAATATAACTCAAGAAAGAATGAATTTAGTTTGCCTCACATTTTGAGGTAATAGTTCTTCATGGCCGAGAATTCATGTGGCAGGAGGGTGAGGCATCAGATAACATTGTCCATGGTCAGAAAGCAGAGAGCAGTTAATACTGTTATTTATACAGTCATCTCCTTTTTATTCAGTCAGGCACTCCGCCCCATTGATGGTACCATCCACATTCAGGATTGGTCTTCTTTGTTCAATTAAACATTTACAGAAATACCTGCATAGATATACCAGTGGTTTCAATGGTCATTCTAAATCCCATCAAGTTGACAGATCAGATTAATCATCCCAAGCACATTCTTTAGTTTCCTGTATTTTTACCATTTCTGAATATCTTCATGTTTTTTTATTTCAATCTCAATTTGTCAGAGAATGTACCTATTATGATTTAATTTAAAAATTCCCTGCATCTTATTTTTCAGGCCTTATATATAAGCATTTCTAAGTGTTGGATGAAATGTTCTACAAATTATGAAAACCTATGTCTTCATTACTTAATGAGTTTCTTATTGTCTACAAATTATAAAGTCACCATTTTAAAACCTATTCAGCAGTCTTTTACTTAGGCTATTTAATACAGCTATTTGTGCTTGCATTTTGTGAATGTTTTGAATACTCTCTATTACTTTATTTCTTTGTTGTCATTGAACTTATATTTTATTTGCTTATTTTACAAATTCCCTCCTGGGTTGAGATCTGTGCTTGTACATGCTTTCATGATGACAGCTAGCTATAGAACATTATTAGGCATATTTATGAAAGCTGGTATTGTTTCCATATCTTAACCCTTATCTTGTAACTTATGAAAATTTATATCTATATTATCTGTTCATTTAACATTTTAAATCTAAGAATTTTTCAATTCCTTTGGAGTTTTCTCTCTTTTTTCTTCCTTTCTTCTTCATCTTTATTTTTAAACCTGACTGGGTTACTTCAAAAGAATTATTTTTTAGTAGGAAAATTCTTTTTCATACTCCATGTAATCTGTTGTTGAGGCTCAAACTGTATTTTTTTTTATTTGCTTTATTGTTTTTTTTTGCTCCAACATTTTGGTTTGGCTCTCTTTTATGACCTCTATACTAATTTTTTGCCAGATTTCTTATCATGAATTACTTTCTTGAATTGTCTTTGTCCATTTTCCTGTGTTTCAACATGGACAGCTGTGATTCTGGTGTAACAGTCTTCTCTCAAGGTAAACTTTTCCAATGGCTTCTTGTAAAGTGTATTTTGCATGAGGTGCTTTGGATTAGTTCTGAGTGGGCACACAAATGCAAAGTTGCATAAATTCTTCAGTTGTAATTAATGTCATAAGGCTCTGTGCTTCTGAGTACCTTCAACTTCTGGTGTTATAAATGTAGTAGTGTAACATTTCAGTGGACACAGGAGATTGAGGAGTGTATTCTTTCAAGAGTCATGAGATGAATGCTGATCACTTGTCAAGCCTAGCTCTTCTGAAACAGCTGTGCTTGACTCTGGAAGACATGCCCTCAGGTGTTTCACTGACAATTATGGTTGGTTTGGAGCAATGGGAAAAATAGTAAATAAATCAGCAAACTTAGAAGTCTGTCTCTGGTATCCAGTTGAATACCAAAGGGGACCAGTATCAGTCAGTTCTGGGACAGTGAAATGTGCTGACATAGAGGACATGCCTCTGTGTGTAGGGACAGGGAAGCTCTCTCTGTTATCAAAGGGAAGTTATCAGTGTTACTCCAGTGAACATTGTCCTAGGAAGAGTAGATATTGTCAAAAGTGGCCTCAGGTTTGGAGTCCACGCACCCTGTGCTAGAAATCTGTCTTCTGTTGTGCAGAACTCTGTGTGATCACAGGTACTAAAGCCGAATTCATTAACTTCATTCCAGCTAGTTGAATTTTTCAGATTGTTAGCAGAACATCTGTGGGGACTAGGGAATGGTAATTTGAAGAGGCTTCTATCTCCTAGGGCTGCGTGGACTCCAAGAGTGGCTATGCTCACAAACTGGCACTATAGAATCATAGCCTAGGTTCTGTCAGTTTAACAGACAAAATATGATTTCAGCCCTGAAGCTTAGGTACATTGAACCTTCCAAAAACCTATTTCTGAGCTCCAACCATGTCACAGCTGTGGAATTCTCCTGTAGCCAGAATTGCACGTGTAGATGGCATTGATGTTTGCTGGAATCTTGTGCTGGGGAGTCAGGGAGCCCTGGTAGCACTTTTATCACATACTAGGTTCCTCTGTTTCTGTGACATCGTGAGACTCTGACTTACCTGAGTCCCAGGACTCTGTGGATGAGTTCCAAGGCTATCTTTCACCCACTTGCTCACCACTCCACCACTCATTTGTTATTTTGCTTTTTCTTTTAGGTGATTAGCACAGAGTATCTCAATTAACCTACCTTGGAATTACTCCATTGTCATTTATCGTTTGTTACATTGTGTTTCAGTTTTCAGAAAGCAACCCTTTCTCAGTCGTAGATAATCTAGGAAGGTTGGTTTGGGCATGATGATGCACACTGGTAATTCTGGTAGTCAGAATGTTCAGGATCAAGAGCTGTAAGTTTGCCTAAACCTCACAATTTACCCAGTTTTAGGAAAAGAAATTCAGATAAGCACACAAACAAAACCAGGATAGATAACTACTAAAATCATGGCGATTTTTTTGTTTCCTAAAATATAGTTTGTTCATACTACCACCTTTGAAAGCTTTGAGTTGATATGATTGTGTTCTTGCTGTGTTCTCAAGACATCATCTACACTTTCTCCACTTACTTCAAAAGGAAGGAGAATGAAGGTCCATATACATCCAACACAACAGCACAATATCAGGACCTGCTTAACCTGGATTCCATATTCTAATGGCAGCTTGCTAATTATCAACACATTTCCATCTTTTCGTCCTGCTCTCAGCCTTTCAGAAAGGCTTGAAATCAGAATTAGTTGAAAGATATTTACCAGAAAGTTAGGTTGGCTTAATATGTTGCATCAAAGCCTTGAAAGATGACAGAAACAAGTACTTTCTGGGACATTCTGTCCTTAGAAGAGATTATCCCTGCTGGAGAGCATAAAATCTCCTTGAAAGTGGTGAATTCAGATTACTAATCACAGTCGTATGACAGCTGTACAGGAGCATGGCGACAACAGAGATCACAGCTCTGTTGAGAGCCAGCTCTTCTATCTCCTGTTTTATGCAGTCATTGTTATTGGTTTTCATAACTTAAAACTTAAAATTTTTATATCTTTCTGTCAAACAGTTGCCAATTCTTCTGTGACAAACATATGCTTACTAAGGGCAAGATAACTTGTTTTAACTTCTGTTCTTTTATCTCCAATTCTTCTCTTTCTTTAACTAGATGAAACATTTTCATGTCTAATTCCGTGGTATAATACCCCGACACACACAAGTTATGGGAAGAAAGGTTTTATTAATTTAGAATTTCAAATCATAGACCATCACTTGTGGTTGTCAAGGCAGAAACTCAAACAGCTGATCACATCATGTCCACAGTCAATAACAAAGAGAACAAACATATCCCAGCTTTTCTGCTATTTCTGGCTTTCCTCTTTTATGTAGTTCAGGAAAACAAGCGCAGGGAATAGTGCTGTCCACATGGAAGGGACCTTTCTTTGTCAAGAACAACCTCAGCAGATACCCTAATAGAGAAACCAGATCTTGACGATTCCTCAATAAAGCTGTCTTGCTGGGTGATTCTAGGTTGTGTTTTATGTTGACAGTCAAAACGTATCAGCAAACCAGATATGGCAATGAAATTAGCCTATAATTTCTCTGTAGTTTGCAGTTGTTTCCCTGATTTCTTGTATCTTGGTCTAATAGATTTAAATGTACTTCTCAAGCACCATTGTGTTGGATGAATTGAATGCTCTTTCAAATTTAATCTGTACTAAAAGATTTTATATGCTTCAGTTTTTAAAGCTTACAATTTACTAATATTCTCTCTGTACAGTATTTACAAACCATATGGACATGTAAAGATTAATAAGTCCTAATTCATTTCTTAGTTAATTTTAATTGATTTCTACATTTTCTCATGGTGTCTGCAGTACATTTTATTGATCATTATAGCCATACAGCTAGAGAGTTTAGCTGACATGGTATTTTCTTGTAAACTTTTAAAGCGACTTTCTCCTTACTTAAATGTATTCCTGTCTTAAATATTATAGCCCATTTGAGGAATATCCTTTTTTTTTCTTTCACGGTCCACCACTTTTCTGCTCATGGACTATAGTAGAACATTACAGGATCGTCTTTCCTGTACACTCGTGTTCTTCCATACTTGTTCGAAGGTGGGTGCAAAAAATACTTAAATTTAAACAAAGGTATTCTATTATTCACAGTAGCCCCCTCTCTCAACACATGTGTAAAAAGAGACACCTTTTGATTGAGAGCCCAGCCATCAGTTGTTGAGCCATCTCTCCAGCCTCAGTATGAGGGATTCCCTCTTGTTGTATTGTATCCTATTTGTCATGTTTGGTCTTTTGGAGACCTGTTCTTTTTTAAACGTAAATGGAGGGGGGGAAGGATATGGGTGAGAGAGGAGGTTGAGGGGAACTGGGAGGAGTAGAGGAAGGGGAAACTGTGGTTGGGAACTATTGTATGAGAGAAGAATCAATTTTCAATAAAAAAAAAGAATCACTTGGCAACTTTTAATTGATTATACATTGCCAAGTGTCCCTTTTTACAAGTGAAAGATTCTATAGGAATTTGATTGGATAACGCTAAAGCTCTTGGAATCAGTTGTTGGCAATCACATTCATCCATGTTTCATCGGTTTCTGAGTTTTTCAATTGCATTTAAATCTATCTCTTCTAGCTAAAATCCAATGGTGGTGCCTCATTGTGCTGTCCTTCAGTTTAACAAGACCAGAGGGAACAACGGCTCCTCTAGTACAAACGTTGGCTTTTGATACAACTTTTGCTTATTATCTGTCAGTCCTTTACATATACTTTAGGGGTCAGCATTTACACACACACACACACACACACACACACACACACACACACACACACACAAACACACACACACATTTCATAGGCAGAGCATTCATTGTTGAAGCTTCACACTCCTTTTGATCCCACTACCCACTGGAGTGTCTACTCTTTGCATTTGTATTCTCACATTTGTTGGTTTGTGTATGTGTGTGTGTGTGTATGTGTGTGTGTGTGTGTGTGTGTGTGTGTGTGTGTGTGTGTTTAAAAAAAGGAAGGAAAGGAAGAAGGGAGAAAGAGAGGTGAAATAAGGGAGGAAGAGAGAAAGGAGAGTGATTGCATACAAAAAATAGATACAGATATTACCCTGGACTGTAGGGAAGACTTTCTGTAATCACATGTGACTTTTCCATGTAGAACTAGAGAGGGTCTTCAGATTTAAATGAGTTTATGGAATTCCAAAACTTATCATTATACACCACAATGTATTTTATGAGTATTGTCAATTAGAATCATTTTCCCAAATATATGTTCCATTACAAATATTTCATTACCAATATGCATTATTATATATACAGATTTTATTTTAAAATTACATATACTAGTCTTCAAATGGATGAATATGAGTTATGATTCTATATTTACTTTGTAATATTTATAGACATTTTGGCTACTTCCCATTGAATTTTCTCAACACACACATATTTCATAGCTGAATGTTTCCTCTAATTTGAGAGGAAAGTATATTAGAGATCTTCATGACTGACACAAGACTGTGTTAGTTTAGTTTTATTTACTTAATTAGCATGAAGATATGAGATCATTTGAAATCTGCCCTACTTATGATTTGTTTTTTGTGCTTTACATTGAGCATATTGAGTTTAAATAAAAATATTTTCCCTCTCAAGTAACTAAAATAATTTAAAGTAGTTATTTTACATTCTTGGTAATGATTTCTTGGTAAGAAAATACATGGGATCAGAAAGTGTTGAAGTTAGATCCTCAAAATTAGAGATATAGAAAAACAAATGATAAATAATAAGTAGGTAAATAGAAAGACAGATAGCAAAATAGATAAATGATAGTAATATATGATACATAAAATAAATCATAACTGATAGAAAATAGATGATGGATTAATCAGTAGAAAGAAGACAGATATATAAACTGACAGGTAGGAACACAACAGATAATAGAGACAGATAGATTCTTCCACTGGAACTATTGCATACTGTGCTTCTGCCTGACCACATCCTCTTGAATTTTTAGTAGATCAAACAAGGGGAAGGTACAGTTAGTGTCTCTGAATTATTCTGTTCTTTCATAGATACAGTTTATTTATGATAATTGCATAAAGATCTTTGTGAAAACAGGTCTCACCAATATTTTTTCTCAAGTAGCTTTAGGGGATATTAGTCAATTGCTGCTTTCCATCTAAATAATTTTTAATTGTTGCATTATCAATTTTTTCAGAATTTAATTATTAATGTTTCCTTTGAAATCCAAGAACATTTTTTAATATATAATACTGCCATTTTTGAAAGATTATTTATTGCTACTGTACAAATTAACATTTGAAAAATCAAATATTATATTACTTAAAGTAAAATTTTGAAATGATTTCCTTCATATAGTATTACTATTAAATTTGTATTTTTAGTATTTTGTTTCAAAATATTTTTATTAGAATTTTTCCTTGTGTCTCAGCTTAGCAGCAGGATACAGTTTCATGATATTTATTAATATTTCTTATCCTACTACTTGTAATATGTCATGATGTAAAACACATACCACAAAATAAAATACTATTTTTCAATAACTTATTTTTAGTATTAATTAGTGAAAAGAAAATGGTCAAATCTCTTATGAATTATGGTTGAACTTTGATATTAAACTAATCTCTGAAATTAGAAAATTTCTACTAGTACCAGTGTTTCAATTATATTTTCATGAATACCTTCTTTAAGCATGTGATTTCTGATGCATCTTTGATATATGGACCTATACTTAATTGCATGAAATAGTAATTTGCCTGACCTTGTTGCAGGCATCTTAAACTTACTTAAGAAAAAAATTAAGAGAGATCATTTGAGTTTTTGCTTGCAAGACTTTCTGATTTTAGTAGTGCTTAACTGAACATCTTGAAGGACACATTCAGGTGGTGTACATTTATGAAAGGAGAAATTAGAACGTAACATGACTGACTCAGACCTCCTTCCTTCAGAGGTGATCATAATGTTCAAATACAAAACAACACATTGTTTTCCCATGTAAATGACAACACATTCTGATGAAAATTTCACGGATTAGAAGGATCAGAAAACATTTCTATTACTAGTGTTCCTCTTGCTTAAAGTGATAAATGATTATGTAAGTTATATTTATAGTATTCTCCAGTTTCAAAGTTAAAGCCCAATCACATGAACTTCATATATTCCATTTTTTTTCTTATTAAGACTTTGGCCCTCATATCTCTCATTAAACATAGAATCCCCTTAATTCAGTTACTGTGTAAATTTGAACATAATAAATCAGGAGTAGAATCACTAGTACTGGCTTACTTTCCTGGTTTGTTTAGACTTCTATCTAATACAGTCCACGAATGCCTGCACATGTATGGCACCACCAACAGTGAGCTAGGCCCTCTCAGATCAATAATAATCAAGAAAATGCCCAAAAGACTCACCCACAGTCCAGTCTGGCTGGGATATTTTCCCAGCTGAGGTTCCCACTCCACAAACAACACTCTCATTTGTGTCAAGTTGAAAAAGAAAAATCTGAGCAGATGTGTATTGTCATGGTTTCTGTTTTTCCTCTTCCTTCTGTTTTTATTCCTTTCCTTTGAGATATTTCTTGTGATGTTAAATGTGTAATTTCCTTCAGACATTCTTCTTAATTTCCTTATTTATTTCACTTATCATCATAAATTCTAGTGGAAAGTTTCACAGTTTATTTTCAGAGGTTTTAAGGGAAAAACACAAACAGTAAAACTTTCAATGTAAACATATACATTGTATTTATTTGTATTATATGTAAGAAATGGTTTTACATGTATGATCTTAGTTGTTTCCATTAGGAAGTAATCAACCACAAATATAGACTATCCAAGTACTGGGACTGCTGAGACCTATTGGTTAAGAACACTTAATGTGCATTTATGAACCCACATAATACCTACAATAGCAGTTATTAAGGATCTCACATTCTCTTCAGGCCTCCTTGTGCATATAAATGTGCATAAATGCACACAATCACATGGGCATCCACATATACCTAAGTAAGTATCTTAAAAATAAAATAAAATAAAAAATTCTGTGTACAGACTCTGAGGTTTCAATTGCTAAATTTCTGACAGCAAATACGTTTGATTCCTTTAGTAAAAATCAACTTACAATAATATGGTTTTATTTTTAGAAGGTACTAGAAGCTTAAGACAATGTTTACAAACTCTTCCACGACTCCATTTATAAGAATGTGAAAAAGTTTAAATGGAAAACCTTTTTCTTATGTTTCTAATGATTTTTTCACACAGGGAAAGAAAATTGTGAGTGGTCACTTGGTTTTACATATGATAATAACGCACAAATGATATGATGATTTGAGTATTATCCATGGATTCTTTGTGATTTGGCAGTAAAATGTTGGATAGCATGTTTATGACTGTCTGAAAAAAAAGCTTTTTGTAACATTTCCAGGTCAGTTTTCAAGCTTTCTGGAAAATGTCTGAAGATTCATGAAATTTATGTATTTATATGTTTGCACGTACTGACACTTCATATTTTGCAAAGGGTGTATTACAAATCTTTTATTCAGAAACTGAAATATTACTTACTAAAAGGTCTAGGTTCCATCTCAGTTACGTCAGTTACGTAGCTGGCATATTAAAAATATCAATCAGTATCTAAGAATGTAACAATTGAGAAGGACGCTCAGTGAGTGGAACACATTTCTGCAGCCTGCAGTTTAATACTTTCTGTTTAGTGAATCAGCTCAGATTTTAAGCAAGATATATAATATATATGTGTACAATAGTTTATTTTGAGTTTTATATAAGTACTTTATATCAGCAATTTGACCCATCTCATATATTTAGACTAGTAAGTGTTTCATCATAAAGTTACTGGTATTGGTACAGCTTCTGTGAATTAATGACTTAGTCCCACTCAAAATATTAACCATTAACTAATTGAGAAGAATTTATGGGATTAGAACCCTGACTTCTGGTGCTGTTGCACTTTAAAATTCTGGGAAAAAATCCATTTTACTCATAAAAGTTTTGCGTTTGCCTATGAAATTGATATAATAGCTATAATTAACTAGCTAAGCACCTAATTTACATAGCAAACTATAGAGAAAATGCCTGCATTTTATGTAAAAAAAGACATCACATTACATTTACTATGAGTTGAAATATTTCATCATGTGGATAAGTGTCTCAGGATTGATGATATTCTCAATCTGTGGGTCATGACCCTTTGTGGTTCAAACGATACTTTCACAGGGGTCACCTAAGACCATCAGAAAACACAGATGCTTACATATGATTCATAACAATAACAAAATTACAGTTATGAAATAGCAACAAAAATAATTTTATGGTAGGTGGTCACCAGAACATGAGGAAGTGTATTAAAGGGTCACAAAACAGTAAAAGCTAAGAACCACTGTTCTAAAGGGAGATAAAACATCCCAAATTCCAGGGAGATAGTTAAGCCCTAGGATATTCTAAAGGCTTCTCTCTGAGATTCAACAAAGAAACAGCTCAGAAGCCTGAAGGAAGACCCTGGAGCTGATGGAATGAACTAGGCCTTCATTCCACAGGTGTATCTTAGCAGTAAGGACTGCTCAGTGAAGCTCTCAAGTTAGCCGGGCTTAAAGGAAAGGCAGAGGCCAGCAAAGCTGCTTACAAAGACTCAGAATAACTGAGCTGCCTAAGAGAGGCTGCAGTCTGGTACAATGTCTGAATGCTGTGCAGGGAGATTCAGGTTGTCAGTGTTCATGAGTTGTCGCCCACTCTGTTGGAGACTTCTGGTGATTCATCTATCTTTACGTCATTTCTAATCCTATGAGGAATCTCTCATCCACACTTCTCTCTGCAACTCCAGAACCCTCATTGACTCACACAATATTCTTTCATGGTCTTCGGTCTCTTCTCAGTTCCTTATCTTAACTACATATTTCTTCACGTCTCCTTAAGAATCATGTCACATAACACGTGTGTGCTAAACAGAACAGTATCATAATTTTAAAGCCATATTCAAAGGGTAAAGTTAAGGTAATATGATGATTAGATGAAAGATTATGATGAAAATGTTCAAAATCATTTATTCCAGTCCTTTGGCATGTAGACTGCGTTGTTGTCTGTAGCCACTCTACTGAGAAGCCACACCTTCTTACTCCTATTCTAGTGATAAGTAGCAACTACTTCCCCTTGAGCCTCTACCCTCGCCTATGGTTCTCACCATTCCACTCTCTGAGCTCAGCCTTTTGATATTTCACCTGAGTGAGACCATGTGGTACTTATTCTCTTGTGTCTTGCTTACTTTACTTAACATAACAACCTCAATTTCATCCATGTTTTCAAATGGAAAGGAAGGGTTTTATTCTTTTTAATGAATGACTACTAAGTCCATGGTGATACAGATTGGCTATGTCCATTTATCACCAGTAAGACAAGTGTGTTCACCAGAATTAAATACTGTACAACATATTCATGTATGAAAACTAACTAACAGAGGTTGAATATTTAAATATCAGTTAAAAATAAACTTTTTTTTGAAGAAATTGAGCTTTATGGAAGAGGATCTAATCTAGTAGCTTTGGCACCAGATTTTTTTTATGAGTTTATGTTTGTTTGTCTGTCACAAAATTGGCCCACATTACTTTCATTTATTGAGGCAATGAAAAAAGATTATGTATCAGAGGTTAAAGAACCAATCATGAATATCTTTCAATTAAGCAGTTGCTTTCTATCTTCCCAGATTCCATGTCAGCTACTGGAGGACACAGCATCACTTTCAATTTTTCCTAATGTTTTACTCTGCTGACTTAAACATGGTTTACTTTACATGTAAAATACAAAAAAGTATATATGCTAAGCGACATCCCTTCAATAAAAGTCAGGGTGAAGTACTGTTTATCTTTTATGTTCCGACCAGAAGCATATTTTGATTTATTCAACTGATATGTTCAGAATACTTTCTTCTGCATTATAAGCATTTTCTTTTGACATCCTAGTTACATTGTTCTCCCATGTCGTCCCTGCAGATCTTGTGCCCTATCTGTATTTCAGCCTTATACTGCTACAAAACACTTTGCTGGGAACAACGTCACCAGAATAAGAACAACCTAACATGAAACATATGTGTATATATGTATATACATATATGTATATACATATATACATATATGTATATACATATATGCATATATGTATATATGTGTGTATGTATATATACATATAGATAGATATAGATATATAGATAAATATCATGTTGGCAGGGTACCCACATGTATGAGCGTGCACGCGTGCATGTGCACACACACACACACAAATGCACAAGCACATGTGAGTGCTGATTCAGGAGGTGCTCAAATTTTAGACAGTAATTTAGACTTGACAAGTTCTTCTTCAAAATATTGTTATCAATTTTAGATATAATGAGATTCTAAATATATATGAACACTATATCTAGTCACGTAATTTTCACCTGTTGCACCTCATTGTATAAAATTTCACAGCCTGTTCATCTTTTTCTAATGTTAATGACACTAAGTTCACATAACACAATAAACAGGTGTTCTCCTGTATCAAGACAGGAAGAAATCTGTGTTTTAATACTGAGTATCAAAGGAATAAGCCTTGTACTCAATAACTTGTTCAAGTAGGGGTTTGTCTCAGTTAGGTTTTAGTCATGAGAGCTTTGAACTGTAACACAGAGTAGAGCTGCTGGATAAAAGGCCAGGATGTTAAGAATGTGTGATACAATTCTTTTGCAGACAGAGTCACCTGCACCTGATGGGGAACAGGAAGCAGGAGCCAGAGGCTAATTGTAGACTGTTGACTCCTTGATTTCAAACCTTAATATTTGATGCTGGGTTTGGACTGTTACTCAGGAACACTCATGGCTGGGTTATGAGCTAAACAGAGGTGTGGATAGTGCGGATGTCTGGCACCCACCCTCATTTCTGCAAATGCATTTCCCCTGGAGTCACAAAAAGCTTCATAAAGTAATACTGCTGTTCCACTCTTTTGCCACCTCGAATGGGCTTGCCTTGCTGTTTTGACTAAGCTAGAACTGGCAGCCTGTAAAAGGAAGGCGATGTGGGATAGCTGCATTTTATGCCAGACTGGGGAATTCACAGTACAGATCTCGGCAGCCTGCCCTTGTCAAATTGTCTTCTTCCACACTCCTCTCAATCACAGTTAGCCTCAATACAGTGACAATTACAGAAACAGGCCAGCTGTTACAGGATGGATGGCTTCAGTAACACGACTGTACTGTTGTGCTTTATCTGCTGTGGAATCCAGCCCTGCCAGAAGACTTCTGTTTGGAATAATGTGGTGAATCCAGTATCCTTAGACCATTTGATTGTGATTGTAATACAAATGTTATGGGCATGGAAGGCACAGCCTGCTGTGAGTGCTATGTACTACTGCCCCATCACCATGGCAGGATGGCTAGTCTGAGTTAAAACTCACTGATAGCACTGGCTCCTGCTAAATTTGTCATTTGGCAGTCAGAGGGAGCAAATGTATGGTTTTGGACCCTGCTTTAAACCCCATCCCTCCTGTGGTGGCCACACTGTGTACAGGTCACTGAGTAGAATAGTTATGGCTGACATTTGATGTGCTTACTGACTCATCGTCTGCTAAAGTTGCTCATTGTTGAACATTCTTACAGGGTACAATGAGTCACTCTCCATGCCCATTGGTTGAGACCTGCTACCCCTTTTCTAGACATGACCAATGTCTAGAAATTCCCAGTGTGTGTGTGTGTGTGTGTGTGTGTGTGTGTGTGTGTGTGTATTCAAGTTCAGCACTAGAATCAGAGGCTGATCAAATGTCTGTGAATTACTTTAGAGCAATACTCTTTGCTATCTATCCCCCTGCAAAAGCAAAACAATAAAGACAGCACATAAATTCTGTATAAAATATGTCCATTTACAGTCTCTCTTTTTGGAATTTCCCCTAGCCAAAGCTTAAATGCAGGAGCAGTATTAAAGTAACTGTAACATGGTGGCAGGATACTGAAGACAGCTCTATTTCTCTTCCTTCCTCATTCATCTATCACAGTGGATCCTCCATAATGCAAGAGACTAAGGCTGTGAGGGAGGAGAGGCTTTGGGGTTTTACACTGACTACTGTGTTTTGAGCTCTTATGTCTTTACTGGTAAAGATATCCTCTGATAAAGAAGAAAATTTACTTTAAAATTTTGGTTAATTAATTGAAATTACGTGGAACATTGTCATGTGATACAATTTAGACTGTCAAACGTATGTGCTTGCATGATTTTTTCAAATGAATGCTTTTATGAGATTATAATGTAATTGCTAAAATTTCATTTCTCTCTCGTCTTACCTCTAAACTCTCCCTATTCTTCCTATTCTCCTTCAAGATTTGATTTTTTTAACTAATGTTATTTCATGGAATATATATATATATATATATATATATATATACAATATAATATATATATTAAATATTACTAAATGTTATTGCATTCATATATACAAATATAAATATACTATATATTACTAAATGCAATCTATTCAGTCTGTATAATGTTGCTTGTATCTATGTTTTCAAGGGGTGACTCTTTGACAATGGACAACCAATTATTGTGCACTTCCCTGGGGAAGACCATATCCCCCACTCTAAACTTTTCTCAGTCGTATATACTTCATGATGAAGATTGAGGTTCTCCAATTGGACATAAGACCTGAGCAACAAGAGAGCTGTTGTGAAATCATAGTTATTGGATGAAGTTCTACAACCTCTAATTTACAAAACAAGAGTAATATATAGAAACAATCTATAAACATTTGTGATTTATCCACAGCTAAGTGTATTCTTCACCCCTCATTAAGGAAACTTCTCTTTGCAACTGACAGAGAGCACCACAGAAAGATGCAACCAATCAAAATGCATTTGTGGAGCACAGTTCCTATATTTTCCATCTACAAATCACTCCTGCACCTAAGGCTCAGGGAACATTGCAGAAGAGGGGGAAAAACGATATAAAAGCCAGAGGAATGGAGAATTTGCTCTAAGGTCTCATAGTAAGAGCTACATTAGAAGCTACAACATAAAGTCACACCAACATGACTGCTCAACCATGAGTTGAACAAGGATGACATCGAAAGATATGCTAAAGTGGACAAGACATAGTTCAAGAGAATTTTAATCTGCTGATTTCATCTGAATGTTACTTAAATTCCCTAAATCATTTTATGGTTATGATTAGTTAAAAATATTCAACAAATTTGTATTGAATTATTTCTCTTAAACTCAATTTTTGCTCTAAAATACTTTAAAGGATCTGAGAATCCATATAATTAAAACCACCAGAGGTATTCACTTAAGTTATTTCATTAACATATATTATTGTTTAAAATATGTTTTATTTCACAGTGTAAGTGTTATGCTTTGGTTATACTTATTCATTGCATTCTCTTGGGCCATATTCTCTTACCTACTAGTGTCTATAGTTTCTATTTGTGTGTTTATTTCTAGATTTTTTTCTAGATTTTATATATGAGAAATGACACACAAAGCTTTTATCTTTAAGTCTGGCTTATTTCACTCAATGGTATAATGTTCTATATATTTTCCTGAAAGTGTTTAGATTATTTTATATTCAAATATTACTCACTTATATATTTATGGCACAACTTACCCATCCTCTCACCCTGCTACATATCTCAGCTTATTTCTTGACTTAGATACTATGAAAACACACAGTAGACATGGCTACCAGTGTTTATCTGTTGCTTGCTGATTTGGATCCATTCAAGTATACACACAAAATTATGCCCTTAATCCCTTAACATCTCCATTCTCAAATCACAAATTCTTACTATGTTGTTTCAAGATGATCAATGTTCAGCTGAACCTAATCTGAAGTTTCAACACATTCTCCTTATAAATAAATGTTACAAAGGGGAGTTGAGAGCTCTGCAGCCAAGAGGAAGAAATATATATCTTTATTGTTAAACATTCTCTGCAAATTACTGTCTCTGAGTGTGCAAAATGGACGTGACAGTGTCCAAGTGTTCCATGCATATTGTAGGTTATGTGCACCTGACAGTAGGGCTTGTCTGGTGTACATCCTTCAGATATTGACTTGGAATTTTATAAAAGCTGGGAGTTGTGTGAAGAGACACAGGAGCATGTCAATTTTACTGGGAACTATAAAGAGTGGCAAATACAGAGTTCATTGCAATTTAACATTTATTGAGAATGCAGATTATCTTTAATAGTTTTGAATCGAATTGTGCTGAGAAGAACTTCAGGCTTATTTCATTGCAAATTTAACTTATAAAGGAGAAAAGTGGAGATGCTATCCCTTTTATTCTTACTTTGGTTTTGCTACTAACCGAGGGAAAATTCAAACCTATATAGTCCTAAAGTTATCTTGTTCTTATCATCTTACTATTAATTTTTACAAAAGTGTTCTGTAGTCATAATGCTTAGCAATTATATAATATAAAATAAAAAAATCATTGATAGTTTTAATATCTCATCTCAGATTTATAAGCTGCCTATTTGTATGTGTGTGTTTTTTAAAATAGCAATAAAGATGGCAAAGGAAATTGAGCTACTGGATATTAAAAATTCATTTAGCAAACCTGAACTTAGATCAAAGTTTGTGTTAACAGCCAAAACTCACAAGGTATATTTTCTTCATATTTCTAGATTTATCACAACTGACATTCTGAAGAGTTGTACTTTATTTCACTTTAAAACATTTAATTACTTCTGCCAATGTTGTTTATTTTCTTCTTCCCTATTACTTTTATAATCACTTGTCACTTTGAAAAAATATATTCACAAAATATGTCATCAGGTTACATGGTTAAAGAAAATTCACAGGCTCCTCTAGGCAATCTTATTTTGAATATCATTTGCATCGATATGATATTACACAACTATCTGGAAGATATATCACACTTTTTAAAGTGAGTTTCAGAGAAGATGAAAACCAAGACGGCTTTCAGTTGTGGAAACACAGATGTTCTCAATGTCATGATTTAGCTACACTTCTCCTGAAAGAGCTTTACCAAATAATAATCTCTGAAATCATAATTAGTGGTGGTGGGTTGGGGAATAGTCAAAAGTCATTTAAAAAATGAATGTGTTAGAATTTTTCTATTTAAACAGAATCATATGTTCTCTTTCTATTTCAATCTTTAAATGTCCAAATGACAGTAAAACAGCTATAAATAATTTGAATTTCAAACAATTCCCTAAACTAAGCCAAAGTAAACCAACAATGTTATGGTACTCACTGCAGTAAAAAAGGGATATCCTTATTTAATACATGTAATGAAGAGATCTATGTGAACAAAAATTCCAGTAATTGGAGCCTTCAGGTACTGAGATTGGTAGTTCCTTATTCTTTGAGACCAAGGGAGAACATGACCACACACCCAGAGGGACCTATGATTAGACTAGAATCATTGGATCCTGTGAAAGTTGCAGAAGTTGCTGTGATGTCTTAGAATCTAGACGTATTTGAACTTGACCACATTTTCTCAATGGCATTTTTATATGGTTAAGGGATGGATGCCATTTATGTAGAGACAACATCAGGAAATACAAAAGAAGAATAAAAATATTCACAGTTAAGTAATTGGGAAAAAGCTTAGAATAAATATACATTATACTGTTTCTGAAAATAATTTCCATTGTTAAGCATGCAAAAGGAAAACATCTAAATAATAAGCAATCTAAATAAAGATTGTTTCTAGGGAAAAGAGCATTACTATGCTCTGAATATGAGTTTCTAGAGAGAATGGATGAATAAAGCCATAGACTTGCTAGAAGAGGGAATTTGGATCTGCTGAAGCTGTAGTTACAAGCAGCTATGACTTGCCCAACACATCGGCTGGAAACAGAACTCACATCCTCTTAGAAGAGTGTTAAGCAACACTCTTAACAGCTGAGTCCTCACTCTAGTACCAAAGATATCATTCAAAATTTTTGTACTATCTACAGAAGAGCTTTCAATGGAAAATGTATGGCCCAGAATTATCTTTCCAATAAATTTATATATAAGATATTCAGAAAGTAAATCCATCAAAGTACAAGAATGAGAGCAGTTCATACGTGAATAAGACTTATTCTTTAGATTCAAGATAAGTTATTAAGTATTTAATTAAATATTTTTAGAAGAATAAAAATAATAATTTCAACCAGATATCTTTAAATAAAAAATAATAAACAAGTATTATTAATATTTGAATTTAAAGAATATACAAATATTACTTAAGTAACCAATATTTTATTTATTTCAGCTAAGATGTAAATTTCTATTACTGGAAAGTAGCACCTAAATACACGTATGTATTAAAATTCAGGAAACTTTTCCCCAAACAATACATGTCTTCAAATATTATCTGCAACTATACATGTTTACTTTCTCTCTTTTAACAGATATAAAACTGTTAGGGAATAATTGACTAGTGCTGTTTCATTTGGTTACAAAATATCAGGTAGACTTAAATACATAACGTATATTTATGCATAAGGACAAGAATGTTAGGAGTTCACCCATCTCTGAATCAATGGAGCCTATGATGTAAGACACACGCTGTCTAGGAAGGAGCCTGAGCTACTACAATTTAGAAGGGCAGAATGTCTGCCCTGGGATATAAATGTAGCTTTTGTTTTAATTTGCAATGTCTTAGACATAAGTAAATCTTTCTGTTTTAGAAAAGTGAAAGTAAAATCACAATTTTCTAAATCTATATTAACAATTTAAAAAAAGTGCTCATGTTTTCTCTTGATTTAATGACACTTAAGTACCTACAATATTATTCGAAGACTAGTCTCAAAGTGCTTCTCTTGCTTGATTAAGAAAAAAAGTATATTTCATTTTGCAAATATTTAGCAGTGACATTTTTTTTTGTAAATTATGTCCTTTTCAATGTACTAAGCAAGGCATAGAACATCAAAGGACAGAGCTCATTCCCCATATTTAATCAAAGTTAGATTAAGGGAGTAGTCAGTGACAGTTTAGTTTACCTACTTTGAAGAGGGATAGACTGCTTCGGCTTTCTCTAGATTAAAATGGTTATAGGCTCCATAGCCAATTTTGAATATTGCAAAAGAATCTCTCAACTTCTTGTTTCAATTAACTTGAAACAACATTTGCATGCTCTGCTGAGCCCTGGATTAAATGTCTAGACACACTGAGTTTCAAATGAGTAGTGTTTTAACACTCAGAAATAAGGCAGGGGTTGAGCTGGCAAGGAGCTGAGAGATGCCAGCCTCCTCTTCAATGGCTCTGCAGTTATCAGGTCCATAGACAGGGAAGCTGTGTGCTTGTGGCAAGTGACCACCCTGTCAATTTCACCTACATTGGAACTATTTCCCCACAGATTTCCTGACTTTAAGTTATGTTTAGGGAAAATTTAATTTGAATCATGACATTAGATTAACATTAAACAAAGAAAATCCATAAAGCACTTAAAGACATAAAATCTTACAATTGATTTCTAATCCACATTTAAAGTAAGATAGAGTAGGTTATTTTATTTATTCCCCATTTTGAAATATATATCTGAAGGCAGACATTTTAATTGCAGAATTCAAGTGTAAAGAAAAGAACTCTCAGCTTGCTGAAACTACTGCCCCATATCAGAAGGCTTCAGAAGAATCCTGATGATTTGGGTAAAACAAGCGGTGACTGGATAACTACGGTTGGAGTTAATATTCCCACTATGCACATGTTTTAATGCTTTGAAACTATCTCATTAAATATGATCTTAGTAGAAATAAAGTTGGGTTACATTGGTTTATGTCAGATATAAAGTGACACTATGATTAAAACAAGGGTAATTTAATATTGCTGATTTAGATAAAAATATATGCTTGTAGAAAAAGATTTTTGTAATTGTTACATATTTTATTCTTTGGCCTTAAAGATTTCAATGAATTTAAAATCTGCATATTATGACAACTGAAAGAACAAATTCCTGGTTGAATTTTATATACAAAAAGACCCTTAGATACCATGTCCACATTTGTACTCAAAGAAGCCCCACGGATACTTTTCTTGCATTTCATCCTTTTCAAAACATACATTTTTTTTCATTTTTCATGAGGCTGTAATGAAAATCTACATGAACGGAAAAGGAATGAAAATATCAAGAGAAGCTCTCATCTCTCTTAGAATATAACCAATGCTTTCCTCAGCAAGTTGCCTTCCTACAAATCAAAGACACACATAAATGTCCATGCTTGTCTTCTCACATACATAAGAGTTGAAAATAGTTCCTAAGAAAATCCTGATATTCAAGTCAATGCCGTAGTTAGAAAAAGTTACCCATTCACCACGGTGTTTTGTAAAGGGTTCTAAAAAGAAGGAAAATATCATATTGATTTTCCTCATATCCACATGTATAATAAGCTTTACTTCAAAATGCATATGGAGGAAAAAATGAAATAGAAGCTGAAATGATTCTACAAAATGTCTTACATTTATGAGCTCTAAAATACAACATTAAAATCTTATGGCATGAAGGCAAAATTCATCAGTCATCCTCTTCACAAAGAATTTAAGTATTTAGGATATAACGATATTCAAGTTAGGGATAAATTAGGTAGAATAAGAGTTCTTTCCTGATAAAAACAGAAATGATAATTATACTCAAAGACTGTACACTATTAAATGCAAAGATACAGAGATGAGTTCAGGTGGAATACAACTTAGCAACATCATGTTTTGTTTTTTCAAACAATGCTTAGAGATGTAAAATAATGATTCCAAAGCTAAAAGAAGTAATTTACATCTATCTCTTCAATAAGTAGTACATGACATACTTCAGCAATCTCAACTTTATTATAAAATATGGTTTTAATAATCACAGTTTCTAAACACCAATATTCTAAATATGTGCACTTACTAGGACTCCAGTCACTTTTTTAGTAACTTATGACACTATTTTATACAAATCAAAGAGAAATAAGACAAAGATGTCTTAGGAACTCTCTGAGGTTATTAAGTAATGTGATTACTTAAGTTATCTTAAAAGAAATCCTCTGTTATTGTTCTCAACACTTGCTAGTGTAAATTAAATTATATCTAGAGATATCATTTCTCCCTGTTGTGAAGCATTAATCCTTCATTCTCATAGGGCAAACAGATTTCAATAAATCTGCTGTTTACAATTGGTCAAAAAGTCACCTTGTTCACACATTGTAAAAGAGGATAAAATATTATTATTTCCAATGTTTGTGAACCATGTACCTTGTACTGTCTGAAAAAAACAATAAATTTAATCTAATTTAAATATCAAATCCAGTTGAACATGTTCTGACTAGTCATTATATCTATATTTTTAAACATTTGCAACATGGCCCTCTTTTCTAAATATGGGGTTTATGTGGTGATATATTATGTACCCCAATATATTGTGTACCCCATTAATAAGACCATTTAGCAATTTATGTTACAGGTTTATTTTGTATAAATTCATATTTATATTACCTTATCTGAACCTTCAGTTTTCATTCTATAATACTAAATATAATGATCAATTTATCTAAATATTTTTTTATTTAATCTTTTATCAGTTACTTTTCTGTTGCAGTGATAAGATACTATGACCAAAAATAACTTACAGAAATAAGAGTTTATTTACTTACAGTTTGAGAGAGATGAGTCTATTATGGGAGAGAATCATTGATAGTCATCGGTCATAACAGAGGAGCAGAAATCTGAGAGACTACATCCCAATGCAAACTTGAAGCAGAGAACTAAACATGCCATGAGTCTTTGCATCCTCAATCTGTTCCCAGTGATTCAACTCATTCATCAAGACTGCACCTCTCTATAATCTTTCAAAATATCACCATCGAAAGGAGACAAAAATTTTCAAATGTGTGGTCCAAAGGAGATCGTAACCTTGTTCAAAGTACCACACGTCTGAAATTATAGTCTTTGCTACACTGAACAAGATTCATTAAATTCTTTTGTTTTCTTTTTTCCTTTTTATTTGTTATTTTCTCATACGGTACACCCCAAATGCTGTTCCCTATCCCTCCACTCCTCCCAGGTCCTCCACCCACTTCCTTCTTCCTTGATTACAGTGAGCCTCCATTTCCTTTCAGAAAAGAACAGACCTCCCAGGAGTATCAACTGAAAACAGCATGAAAAGATGCACTAAGTCTAGGCAACAACCCTCTCATCAAGGCTGGAAGAGGCAGTGATATAGAAGGTAAAGGGCCCTAAGAGTAGGCAAAAAGAGTCAGAGACACCCCCCCTCCCAGTATTAAGAGTCCCATAAAAGTCCCAACCATATCATATATGCAGAGGACCTAGGTCAGACCCATGCAGGCTCTGTTATTACCACTGCAGTCTCTTAGAGGCCCTATGAGTCATGCTTAGTTGATTCTATGGACATGATCTCCTGGTTTCCTGGACTCCTCTGGCTCAGAGAATCATTCCTTGCTATCTTCTCTGGGATTCCTGGAGCTCTACCTAATGTTTGGCTGTAGATCTCTGCATCTATTTCCATTAGCTGTCAGAAGAAGTCTCTTTGATGACTATTGTACTAGGCACTGGTTTATGAGTATAATAGAATATCATTAGGAAGCACATATCATCAACATTTTTTTTCCAGTTGTGTTTGGTTCTACCCTAGGCTTCTGGGCTATTTAGCCTCTGGTTCCTGGATATCCAGGCATGTCAAGAATGGACTCCCTCTCCTTGCTTGGGCCTAAAGTTAAACCAGTTGTTGATTAGCCAATCCCACAGTTCTGAAACACCATAGTCCAGCCCAATTTGCAGGTAGGACAAGGGGTAGGTTGAAGATTTTTTGTGCCTGGGTTGGTGTCCATTCCTATCACTAGAAAACTTTCCTGCTTACAGAAGATGACTGGTTGGTTCAGGCTCAATATCCTCCATTGATAGGAGTCCTCCGTAGGGTAATCCTCATAAATTCTAGAAAGTTTCCATTACAATAGATTTCCACATTGCTCTCCAGATGTCCCAGAATTCCAAACATCTCTCCGCATACTCTATTGCTTCTGTTGCTCCATTCCCAACCTGATCCTTCCCATTCCCATCTATACATGCCATCAGTCTACCTGCAAAATGTATTCTATTTCCTGTTCCTAGGGAGATCCATGAGTCCCCCTAGAGCCCTTCTTGCTATTTAGTTTTTTGGGTCTGTGGATTATAGCAGGATTATTATTTACTTAACAGCTAATCTCAATTTATAAGTGAGTACATATCATGTTTGTCTTTCTGGGTTTGGATTGCCACATTCAGGATTATTTTTTTTTCTATTCCCATCAATTTGCCTCCAAATTTCATAATGTCATTTTTTAAAACAGCTCAGTAATACTCCATTGTATAAACATCCATTCTTCAGTTGAGAGACATTTAGGTTGTTTCCAGCTTCTGGCTTTTATGAATAAAGTGACTATGAACATAATTGGGAAAGTACCATGTTGCATGAATCTTAAGGAATCTTATTAATAAAATCAAACCTGGAGCCAAGTATTGGGGTGAAGTGGAAGATCAGAGAGACAGAACAAGCCATAGCTACTGCACCTCGCCAGGTCCTCAGCTGGTCTTGTTTCCTCAGACTGGGGGCCTCTGAGTCCTCATCCAGAATGGGTCTCAGCTGAACTGCTGCTCAAAAGCCTGAATGCTTAACCAGCCAAATGCTTAACCAGGCCAAATGCTTCTAATTTTTGGTCCTCATGACTTATATACCTTTCTGCTTTCTACCATCACTCCCTGGGATTAAAGGCGTGAGTCACCATGCTCGGCTGCATCCTTGAACAGATGGATTTCTGCCTCAGGAATGCTAGGATTAAAGGCGTGTGCTACCACTGCCTATCCTCATGTGTAATATTGTGGCTGTACTCTGACTCTGACCCCAGATAAATTTATTAGGGTGCACAATTTTTTGGGGAACACAATACCACCACAGTACCACTGCAGTAGAATGGAGTCTTTTGGGTATATGCCCAAGAATAATATAGCTGGGTCTTGAGGTAGATCAATTTCCAATTTTCTGAAGAACCACCAAGTTGATTTCCATAGTTGCTTCATAGGTTTGCACTCCTACCATCAATGGAGGAGTGTTCCCCTTGTTCTATATACTTGTCAGCATGAGCTGTCACTGTGTTATTGATCTTAGCCATTCTGATAGGTGTAAGATGGAATCTCAAAGTAGTTTTTTTATTATTAAATGAACTTGTTACTTACTTTACATGCCTACTGTAATTTCCCCTCCCTCCACTCCCATCTATGCCTCCACAAAATCCACTCCTCCCCTGTTTCTGTTCAGAAATAGAAAAGTCTCCCATCGTTATTCACAAGGCATGGCATATCAAGTTGACGTAAGAGTAAGATCTTCCCACTGGACAGGAGACTCTCTGTGAGTCCTAGGCCAGCCTAGTCTTCACACTGAGTTTAAAAGTAGTTTTGATTTGCATTCCTTGATGGCTCAGGATGTTGAAAATCTTGTTAGTGTTTCTCTATTGAGAATTCCATTTGAGATTCCTCTGTTGTGAATTTCCTGTTTAGATTTATACCCCAATTTTAATTAGATTATTTGGTTTGTTGATAACTACTTTCTTGAGTTCTTTATATATTTTGAATTTTAGGCCTCTATCAAATGTGAAGTTGGTGAAAATCTTTTCCCATTCTGTAGGCTGTCATTTTGTATGATTGACAGTCCTTTGTAAGTCCTTTGACTTACAGAAGCTTTTCAGTTTCATGAGATCCTATTTTTATTTATTGATCTTAATGCCTGGGTTGTCAGAGTTCTGTTTAGGAAGTTGTTCCCTGTACCAAAGTATTCAGGGCTATTACCTAATTTCTTTACTATAGGGTTCAGTATGTCTGCTTTTATGTTGAGATCATTTATCCACTTGGATGTAAGTTTTTGTGCAGTATGATAAATATGGTTCTACTTGTATTGTTCTACATGAAAATATTCAGTTGGACCATCACCATTTATTGAAGATGCTTTCTTTATTTATTGTGTATTTATGGCTTCTTTATTTAAAACAGGTGTCCAAAGGTGTGTCAATTTATCTGAGTCTTTGATTTAATTTCATTGATCAATATGTCTGGTTTTACGTCAATACCATTCAGTTTGTAATGCTATAGCTGTACGGTACAGCTTGAGATCTGTGATGGAGATACCTTTGGAAGTTCTTTTATTGTAAAGGATTGTTTCAGCTATCCTGTTTTTTTCTTTTTCCATATGACGTTGAGTATTGTCCTTTCAAGGTTTATAAATAATTGCATTGGAATTTTGATGGGGATTGCATTGAATGTGTAGATTGCTTTTGGTAGGATGGCCATTTTTACTATGCAAATTCGACCAATTCATGAGCATGAGAGGTCGTGCCATTTTATATCTTTTTTTTATTTCATTTTTCAAAGATTTGAAGTGTTTGTCATACAAATCTTTCACTTTCTTGGCTAGGATTTCCCCAAGATATTTTATATTGGTTCTAGCTATTGAGAAGCGTGTTGTTTCCCTAATTTTATTCTCAGTCTGTTTGTCATTTGTTTGTAGGAGGGCTGCAGATTTTTTTTTTTTAGTTAATCTTGTATCTAACCACTTCACTGAATGTATTTATCAGCTGTAGAAGTTCCCAGGAAAAATTTTGGGATCACTTAACTATCATATCATCTGGAAATAGCTGTACTTTGACTTCTACCTTTCCAATTTGTATCTGCTTGATCTCCTTGAATTGTCTTATCATTCTAGCTAGAACTTTGAGTACTATATTGAATAGATATTGAAAGAGTAGAAAGCATTGTCTTGCTCCTGATTTTAGTGGAATTGCTTTGTTTCCTTCTTTCCATTTAATTTTATGTTGGTTATTGGCTTGCTGTAAATTGCCCATTTATGTTGAGATAAGTTCCTTGTATCCCTAATCTCCCCAAGACTTTTTATCATGATAGGCTGTTGGATTTTGTTAAAGGCTCTTTAGTCATTCAATAAGATGATCATGTATTTTTTTTTTCAATTTGTTTAGATGGTGGGTTACATTCACTGATTTTTGTATGTTGAATTTTCCCAGCATATCTGGGACGAAGCCTACTTGTTCATGGAGGATGATCTTTTTCATGTGTTCCTGGATTCATTTTTTGAGTATTTTGTTGAGCATTTTTGCATCTTTGTTCATAAGGAAAACTGGTCTGCAAGTCTTTTTCTCTGTTGAATCTTTGTCTGGTTTTGGTGTCAGGGTGACTTTGGCCATGTAAACTAATTGAGCAATGTTCCATCTCTTTCTAGCTCATGAAATAATTTGATGAATGTTGGTGATAACTCTTATTTGATAGTCTGGTAGAATTCTGCCCTAAAGCTATCTGACCCAGGCTTTTTTTTTGGGGGGGGAGACATTTGATGACTGCTTCTACTTATTAGGGGATATAGGTCTATTTAAATTGTTTATCTGCTCTTGATTCATCTTTGGTAAATGAAATCTATTGAGAAAATTATCCATTTCTTTCAGATTTTGTGATTTTTGTGGAGTATAGGTTTCTAAAATATGACCTAATGGTTCTTTGAAATTCCTGTGTCTGTTGTTGTGTCTTCCTTTTCTTTTCAGACTTTGTTAATTTGGTTTTCTCTCTGTTTTTTTTTTTAGTTAATTTGGATAAAGCTATATCTGTCTTTTTGATTTCCTGAGAGAACCAACTCTTTGCTTTACTGATTCTTTGTATTGTTCTCTTTGTTTCTATTTAATGATTTTAACCTTCAGTTTGATTATTTCTGGCCATCTATAATTCTTGGGTATGCTACACTCTTCATGTTCTAGAGCTTTCATCTGTGCTGTTAGTTGCTGGTATAACTCCTCTCCATTTTTTTTTTTTATGTAGGCAGTTAGTAATATGAACTTTCTTTTAACACCCATTTCATTGTGTTCTATAAGTTTTAGTATGTTGTATATTAGTTTTCATTGATTTCTAGGACGGCTTTAATTTCTGTCTTCCTTCTTTCCTTCCTTCCTTCCTTCCTTCCTTCCTTCCTTCCTTCCTTCCTTCCTTCCTTCCTTCCTTCCTTCCTTCCTCTCTTAGCCCAGAGTCATTCAGTAGAGAGTTGTTCAGGTTCCATGAATTTACAGACTTTGTGTTATTTCTACTGTTGTTGAAATCCAGCTTCAATCCATGATAGTCTGATAGGATGCAGGTGGTTAATTTATTTTTCTTTTATCTGTTGTGGCTTGCTTTGTGACCAAGCATGTGATCAATTTTCAAGAGAGTTCCACAAGATGCTAAGAAGAAGGTATATTCTTTTGTGTCTGTGTGAAATGTTCTGTAGATGTGTTAGGTCAATTTGTTTTATAATGTCTGTTAGTGCCAATATTTCTTTGTTTAGTTTTTGTTTCAATGACTAGTCTGTTGGTGAGACTGGAGTATTGAAGTCTCCCATTATTTGTGTGTAAGGGTCAGTGATTGATATTAGCCATAGTAATGTTTCTTTAACAAATGTGTTTGCCCTTGTGTTCAGGACATAGTTGTTAAAAATTGAAATGTCATCTTGGTGAATTTTTCCTTTTATGGGAATAAATTATTCTTTCCAGACTATTTTGATTAATTTTGATTTGAAATCTGTTTCTTATATATTAGAAGGGCTACACCAGTTTGCTTCTTAGGAAAATTTGCTTGGGTAAGCTTTTTCTAACCCTTCACTCTGAGGTAATATCTATCTCTGATGTTGATGTGTATTTCCTGTATGCAGCAGAAAGTTGGATCCTGTTTTTATATCCATTTTGTTAGATTGTGTCTTTTTTGTGGAATTGAGTCCATTGATATTGAGAGATATCAATGACCAATGATTGTTAATTCCAATTGTTTTATTGTTGGTGGTGTTTTGGAGTGTGTGTGTGTGTGTGTGTGTGTGTGTGTGTGTGTGTGAGAGAGAGAGAGAGAGAGAGAGAGAGAGAGAGAGAGAGAGAGAATTTGCATATACGTTTCTCTTATTTTGGCTTTGTGGATATGAGATTTTTTGATTTGTTGTGTCTTTATGGGTATAGTTAACCTCCTTGAGTTGGAGTTTTCCTTTTAGCATCTTCTGTAGGACTGGATTTGTAGATAAATATTGTTTAATTTTGAATTTAATCATGAAGTATCTTGTTTACTCCATATATTGTAATTAAAAATTTTGCTGGGGTAGTAGTCAGGACTGGCATCTATTGTCTCTTAGAAACTGCATAATAGCCAGATGGTGGTGGTACACGCCTTTAATCCCAGCACTCAGGAGGCAGAGCCAGGCAGATCTCTGTGAGCTCGAGGCCAGCCTGGGCTACCAAGTGAGTTCCAGGAAAGGTGCAAAGCTACACAGAGAAACCCTGTCTCAAAAAACCAAACCAAAAAAAAAAAAAAAAAGAAAAAAAATGGAAAGAAAATGGGTAACATTTGTCCAGGCTGTTTTAGCTTGTAGAGTCTCCATTGAAAAGGCAGGTGTAATTCTAAAATGTTTGCCTTTATATGTTACTTGGTCTTTTTCCCTTGCAGCTTTTAATATTTTTTTCTTTGTTCTGTATATATAGTGTTTTGATTATTATGTGGCAAGGGTACTTTCTTTTCTAGCTCAATTTGGTTGGTGTTCTGTAAGATTTTTCTGGCTTTATGGGCATGTCCTTATTTAGGTTAGGAAATTTTTCTTCTATGATTTAGTTGAAAATAGAAAATAGTTTCTGGATCTTTGAGCTGGAATCCTTCTCTTCCGTGTTATTCTTAGGTTTGCTCTTTTCAATGGTGTCCCAAATGTCCTGGATGGTTTGTGTTAGGATTATTTTAGATTTAACATTTTATTTGACCAACATAGCTATTTCTTCTATCACATCTTCAATGCCTGAGAGTCTCCCTTCCATCTCTTATATTCTGTTGGAGAAGCTTGGCTCTGTTCTACCTGTTCACTTACTTAGAATTTTCATTTCCAGCATACCCTCAGTTTTTGTTTACCTTACTGCTTCTATTATATTTTCAGGTCTTGAACAGTTTTATTAATTTGTTTCAAATGGTTGTTTGTTTTCTTGACTTTATCAGCTTTTGAAAGGGATTTACTAATTTCCTCCATTTTTGTATATCTTTCCTTTACATTCTTTATTTATTTTTTTTTTTTACTTTTTAAAGGGACCTCTATCATCTTCATGAATTTTGTTCAAAGGTCTTTTCTTGTGCTTCAGCTTTTTTGGAATACTCAGGTCATCCTCTAATAGGATAGCTGGGTTCTGTTGGTAATATATTGATCCAGATGTTGTTGATTGTATTCTTAGGCATCTGGGTTTGGGGTGATTATACATCTAGGTGGTTATTTATGGATTTGCCTTTGTTGGATGTGTATTGTGTTCCTTCCTTTTTGGTTCATCTCTGGTCTTCTAGTCTTTGTGGCCTGGTGTTATAGGTTGGACTTCTGGTGGTTAGCATAGTCTTCTGTGTTGGAGGTTGGGACATGGCTATGTGGAAGAGAGGGAGAATTAGGGATAGTGTCAGAGGGGCATTAAGATAATAGAAATCTGGGGTGGACAGCTTACGTAGTCTTCTGGCAGGGGTAGCACATACTTAGGCAGGTGATGTTTGCTGGGTTGGGAACTCAAACACAGTGATAGGGATTGAGGGAGAATTGAAAATTGGGTCTTTTGGAAGCTAGGGATTGGGAAAGGTCCATGGGCAGGTAGCCTACATGGTCTTCCAGCAGGTGGAGCCTGTGGTTGATCATGTCTGTCTCAGGAAACCACGAGAGTGGAGAAGGTCCATAGGCTGCTGGCCTACCTGGTCTTCTTGCGGGCATGGCTTGTGGTTGGGTAGGGTGTGTCTGATCTTCTGGAAGACCATTAATAAATTCTTAGTATGTACTCAAAGAGTCCTAAGTAATTTATAAGTTAGTTATCTGTATTTTAGAACTGAGGCAACCTAGAGTTTCTGCATTCAAGAAAAGACTCAAAGTCTGATCTTACTGTAATACACACACTTTTCCAACTACTGGTTTTTGATCAGAAGAACACAAATTACAAGTAAGAGACCAGAATACAATCATGATTCTTGAACAATGAATGATCCATTCAAATAGCTCTTTCTCTTTACAGATGATTATCCAATTATAATCAGCATGAAATTTTATCACATCCCAGAATATGCTATTGTACCTGAGTAATCTTTTTTTTAATATTTCCTTTCTGATTCTCTCCTTTCCAGTAAACATATAATTGGTTTTCTGCCAATATATACTAGTTCATTCTTTCTAGAATTGACTGCAACTGAGAATATAGTCACTATGTAGTTTTTGTGTTTGTTCATATGTTGGCATTCTTCTTCCTGTCAGCACTATCATTTAGAAACTCATTCATATTGTTGAATACAGTGATCAATTATCTGTATTCCAAAGGAGGATACAGAATAATCCATCCATACTCATGATAATGTCCCTTGAGGAGATTGAACTGAGTATCTGTTAGAACTGCTAAAAGGAAAACACTATAGATTTTCTCAAAAGGATTAAAAGTAAAAGTTTTGCATTATCAATTGTTAGCAAGGACAAAAATGAACTCATACATCACTGATGAATAAGAACGGAAATTCCATTTGGAAAATTACTTGATAGTTTCATAAAGTGATAAATTCTGCCTCTTTGCTTAGATTATTTTTCTATTGCTATGATGAAAATACTCTCACAAGAACAATGAAAGACATTAAGGCCTTTTTTCCCCCTCACTTGAAGAGCTAAGCCCATCACAGCAAGGAAGTTAAGACTGCAAGTTTTTAAGGTAACTGATCACATCACATACCTAATCTGGAACATGGAGGCATGAATGCTGGTACTCAGCTTGCTTTCTTCTTTGTATGAAGTCCAGGATCCCAGCCAGGTAATGATGCAACCTAATTTTAATATGGGTCTTCCATAGTCTCTCATAGGCATACCCCGAGGCTAAACAGTCTATCCCAAGCATTCCTAGAGATTATTTCCATGTCAGTTCCATATCCTGTCAATTCTATAATTAATACCAACCATCAATATTTCATTCCTATCTATTTACTAAAGAAAAAATGAAAGCATATTTTCATTGAAATGAAACACAAGACTTTAAATTTTAACCCAAATCATACTAGTTTCTTATCAAAAATATTGTATATAAAGCAGAGCTGTCATGAACTCCAACAGTGGATGAGTAATATGGTAGACAATATGTGGTGATTTGAATACCAGGCTTATTGCTTCAGTAAAATGCAGTTATTCTAGCCTATCTTATACATTTAAGATTTCTAGAAATTGACAATATCACTAGTTAGATTTGAAAAGCTCTAATGATTATAAAAAGTATAAAGACAATTTCTATATTACAAAATAAAAAAATATATTGAAACCTGAAATAAAATGGAATTTTTTAATAGAAATCTGCACTTGAGTCCCCTGAGCACTTTTACAAAGCTCTTCATATCCATATTATACCTATGCTGATTTTATAAGAATGCCTGTCAGTAGAGCCCATGAGATTACACACAAAAAAGTGGGATAGCTGATATATTAACCAGACACCATGATTTTCATTCAGGGGAATGGTCTTCTCCATCAGTTACAGATTAATGAAGTATTACTTTTGATATCCAAGACTGAATGAAATAAAGATACAATTTTTATAGACAAAATAATTTTAGGATAGATTTCATGAAAAATCTACAGGCTCAAATTATTTTATATATTGATGTGGTAGTTTTATATTTAAATTTTAAAAAGAAATGACAATAGCTGATGTACATATATACACATTATTTTACAATATTCTATTAAACAAGAATATAGAAACATTTATTCATACAGAAATTGATAAGTAAATATGTAAACCATGTTTTCATTTTTATTGTATCGTATTTGTGAAAGGCTAATATTATAATTTCAAGTGCTCCTAAATTCTAAGATAAGATTAAAAATACATTAATATTTTCTCAGAGAGAAATATTTACTATTTTATATCAGTGATGATTATTATTTTTCCTGATATCAATTCTAACATAAAAAAACAGAGCCTATACCTGTTCATCATACACTTCTCATTAATAAAAGTTTGAACTCTAAGCTAAGATACATTTTTTCATTTCCTTTTTAAACTCTAAAACTTATCTACACCATTTCTTCATAGTCTATATATTACAGAAAACACACTGGACAGCTCTGTATCCTTTATTTTATTTGATGCCTGTATAAAATCTAGTTCAATATTTTCCTGTTTCTCAGTTTTCTCCAAATTGACAGTTAGATCTAAAAATCATATCTGGATTGGATTTGATGTTTTTTTCTTAGTGCCAATAGGGATGGAGGAATGTTTTCTCATTATAAGAACAGGAGCACAGGTTCTCTCTCTGTGTGTGTCTGTCTCTCTGTGTCTCTGTCTCTTCTCTCTCTGTCTCTCTCTCTGTCTCTCTCTCTTTCTCTCTGTCTCTCTCTTTCTCTGTCTCTGTCTCTCTGTCTCTCTGTGTCTCTCTGTCTCTCTGTCTCTCTCTCTCTCTCTCTCTCTCTCTCTCTCTCTCTCTCTCTCTCTCTCTCTCTGTCTCTCTCTCATTTTTTCTCTTCACCCCTATGGCGCATGTGGGTGCATGTGCCCTTGTGTATATATTGCTAGGGTAGATCAGAGTCTAATCTAAGTCTGTATCTTCCTCAATTGTGTTTTACTGAACTAATTTTAAACAAGGTCTCTTATGGAGCCTGGACCTCACTGAATGCATTAGACTGTCTGGAAAATGTGTTCCAGGGATCTGCCTGTCTCTATTTTTCCAGCTCTGGTATGACAGATATATGCTGCCACACCCGTCTTTTTAAGTGGACACTGGGCGTCTAAACTTTCATTTTCTCCCCAAGCCATCTCCTTAGCTTTTCTCTTTGATTTTTTATGCCAATGTGGTAGTACATCTCAGGTTTTAGTCCTGTGGATCCGGTTCTTTGCAGTCTTCAAAATGTTAGTGTCCTAATTCTAAAGTTAATGGCTCACTAATAAGGTTGAATATCTTAAATATGACTTATAAAATCATATTTCATATAAAACACAAAGGGAGAATAGTTCCTGTTGCCATGAACATCTAGAACAATTTTTAGTTTGTATATTTGACAGTCATTTAAAATCTCATGGTCAAGTTTCTGTTTTATAATTTAAATCTGGGACTCAATTATGTCTGGCATGGAATAATTGCTATCAATTGTAATGTCACTGTCCATGTTTTCATGCCTCTTTCAGTTTTTGTTTATAAATGGAAATTTATTTCTTTTTCTTTTCAATTCAGTTTTACTAAGACTTGGTTTAATTTTTGTCTTTCTTGATTAGTAATTTCATTGTTCAGAGACAATGTAGTCTCTGTTGTGATTCAACTTACAGTTTTGGTAGTTTCTACGATGCTTTTTAATTATTTTTATTACTTGATAATGTCATACATTTATATGATGGTTAAATCTGGTCCTTTTCATATAGTCTCCTTCCTGCCCTCATTCTTCTCACTCTCCCACTGAAGCTCTTCTGGCACAATAGTCTCCCTCCTCCTAACATGTTTTCTTTTATGTGTGACCACTGAGTTTAATTAGGATTAGGATTTCATGCCTGCGTGTGGATTGGAAGTTATTTGCTGGAGCAAGGGTAAATGCTCAGTGAATGTATAACTGTAGAAAATGATATCTTTCCCTAGTCACTGCTAATTGCCAATGGTCCCTCAGGAAGGAATGTTTCCTGTTATTTCATGGGCTCCTACTTCATCCATTATAAAAATTGATGGATCATAGTGATACCCAGGTCTGGTCTGCTGCTGAGGCCCATGTCTTTATCTGAGGTCCAACTGCAACTGGGGTCTGTGTTGATATCCTGTACCCTGTATTACCAACAAAGCCCATGTGATGTCCATGGCCTGGTCTGCCACCTGAAGCCATGTTGATGACTATGGGGTGTACAACTGCTAGGGGCCATGCTGATCTGGGAGGGCTGGGCTGCCATCTGAGGCCATGGTTATATCTGGGTTCATGCCAAAGGCTATATCTGTACTCATGATCCTGCTGAGGCCAGAGTCTGTGTTGATGTCCAAATCTCATGTTACTACCAAAGTTCATGTGGATATCCACATTCTATGAATAGCCTGAAGCCACATTGATGTCTAAGAGCCGTGGGTCCACCAGAGAATATGTCTGTGTCTGAGGTCTTATTGCAGCTGGGGTCTGCATTGATGTCTGTGGCCTACATTGCCACTGAAGACCATTCGGATGCCTATGGTCTGGGCTGCAGCCTGAAGCCAATTGACATAAGTAGGCCATGCTGCTTTGGGACACATATTGATACGAGTGGCCTGCATTGTTACCTGGAATCAAGCTGATATCTATGATATGGGTGCCTACAAGGGCCGTGTCTGGGTAACTGGTCGTACTGCAGTCGGGGTCAATGTCCGTGCTCTGTGCTGTTGCCATAAGACATGTGGGAGCCCATGATCTGAGTTGGGTGCTGACTTTAAAGAACAAACAAGCTACTTTTGCAATGATATTAATGATTGCAGATACACAGATGAGAAGAGAGACATAGAAAGTTTCTGTGACAACACCTACCCTCCAACACTCCCCCCCCCAAAAAAAAAGAGAGGAACAGCTTAAACAGGAAGTCATAGAAGAGAAGTCTTAAAAAGTGTGATAAGGATGCTGAAATTAGCTCCCCAAAACTGACGGATTCTGGCAAGGGTACAGGAAAGAATGACTTGGTTTAGTTCAAGGTCATGGAGAGCTTGACTATGATCCAGTCAGTATATAGATCACACAATTAGACGTTTTTATTCAATTTAATTGTGGGGGGTTAAGGTCGCAGGGGAGTGAGCCTGACATGGGAAGACCAGGGATGTGTGTGATGGAGGTGCAGGATGTAAAATTCCCAAAGAATCAATAAAAATATATTTTAAAAAATTGATGTACCCAAATCTGTAGAGGTCTTGTGCAGATACTCATAGAGAAAGCATGCAATCTCCTAGAAAATAAACAACACAGTATTATGCATAGGTCATTGAAGAAATCAGAAGGAAATGAAATTAATCATAGAATTGAATGAAAATGAAGACAGAACTTAGCAAAGACTATGAAATTCAATGAAGGCATTCTTAAGAGGGACTTTAATAGCTATAAATATTTATATTATAAAACCAAAAAATTATCTTCAATCAATAACTTAATATTGCACATTAAGACACTGGAAAACAAAATCAAACTAACCTACCAAATCAGTGGACAAGGAGAACTAATTAGGTCCAGGAAATAAATAAAATACGCATATATATTTAATAATAAAAATAAATGAAATACATGTGCAAATTTAATAAAAAATCAATGAAATGAAAAGTTGGTTCTTTATAATCATAAACAAGATTGGTAATAGTTTGACTGGGTGAATGAAAAAAAATAGACAGAATGGGAAAATTTATAAAACTGAAGCTCAAATGATAAAGATCACAAGAAAAATTAAACAGATTCAGAAAATATCAAGTACACACCAAAAGTTCCACTGAACTGGAAAATCTAAAAAAAAAAATGGGTGAACTTCTAGCTGCATATGACCTACTGAAGTTAAGACAAAGATGAAACAAATAATTTAAACAGACCTCAGTGCTGGAGTGATTTATCAGTGGATAAGAACACTAAGAGCTCTTGCAGAAGACCAGTTTGGCTTCTAGAACCAGCGTCAAGGTGCTACAACTCCAACTCCAACTATAACTCCAAAGGATCAGATTATCTCTTCTGTTCTCTCCATTTACTTATATTTACAAATATAAATATGCATAAAAATACTTTTTAAAATGCTGTAACTAGCCAAACTAGTGGAAGCACATAAACTGTGAACCAATGGCAGAGGAACCCCCATGGAACTGGACCAGGCCCTCTGGATAAGTGGGACAGTTGATTACCTTGAACTGTTTGGGAGGCAGTGGAGTTGGGACCTGTCCCACAGGGAATTAAGAGTTCTCCAAAACCTTATATACTAAATCATCACATTTGTAATCTAATGAAATAAAAAATGTTTTATTATATAGTTTTACAGCTACAGTGAGTTCATGATTACTATGTATATGGCTGTGCCATGTTCAGGTATCTCTCTTGCCTTTTACATTCTTTCTGCCAACTTCTGCAATAACCCCTGGTGGGTGATACAGCTGTCCTACTTCAGTGCCAAGCATTCTATCATCACACATTGTGTTACTTGGCCATCCAAGGTTTTCTTCTGTACCCTCAACCTACTTCAGTAAGATGTTTGACAAAAGCTTGATACGCCTCTAATCTAAGGGCATAAACAATGGTGTTTATAAGGGAGTTTGACAATATGATCTTTTAGCAAATCAAAGGTGGTATGTGCCCCCTGCAGTCTTTGACTACCATTGACTCATAAGCATGTTTATAGACAGGATTATAAATGTGTTGCCGGGCGGTGGTGGCGCACGCCTTTAATCCCAGCACTCGGGAGGCAGAGGCAGGCGGATCTTTGTGAGTTCCAGGCCAGCCTGGTCTACAGAGCGAGATCCAGGAAAGGCGCAAAGCTACACAGAGAAACCTTGTCTCGGAAAAAAAAAAAAATGTGGTGACTGGTGTGGACGAGTTTTTCCTTCCTCTTTATTCTCATCATAACTGTCTGTTTCACTTTTTTTTCCTGGCCTTTAAGATGCTCAAAAAAAAATCTTCATATAGATTCTTCTCAGTAAGGGATGCTTTCCTAGAAGGATACTCTGATTGACTATTCTGCAACTTCATCTGTGTTGCATACTTGATAAACTTTATCCATGCTGTGTACTTGGCACTCACATGATATATTTGAGCCAAAAACTAGACCTGTTTAACCTGCTGTTTTTTGATTATCTTCTTAACTTTCTAATAAATATTGGAATCATTTGTTTTTAGGCCTTCTTCACAGATTCCAAAATATATATTTTAGAAGTTTAAGGAGTATAGTTGGCAGGCACAAAGTATGATTTTTTTCAAAAGATAAAATTAGAAAACTTTTGTTACATGTATATAACAGAAATCCATCATTGAAATCAAGTTAAAGCACATATTCATTACAAGTGAATATTTTATTTCATTTCCTTATGAAATTGTTCTTTATATTATTCTTTTTATCATTTATTTTTTGTGACGATAATTTAATTACATCATTTTCCCCCATCCTTTATCCTCTCCAAATTCTCATATATACACCCCCTTCCTCTCACCCAAATTTATGGTCTCTTTTTACATTAATTGTTGTTAAATGCACAAATATATACATATATGCATCTATATTCCTAAGTATAACCTACTCAGTCTTTATAATGTTGCTTATATGTATGTTTTCAGGTTTGACCATTTGGCATTGGGAAATACTTGATGTGTTTTTCCTTGGGGAAGACGATTTCCTCACACTCAGATTTTTAGTTGCTTGTAGCTCTTTGCGTAGGGTTGAGGTGTCATGGTCTTTGCACATTCCACTTTACTGTGTCTGTTGTTGCTCTCCTTCAATGCCTTCTTTTTTTAGTCATTATTCTTTGTATTTCTTGTCCCAGACAACCACGTATTTACTTTTGATTCCTATGTATAATTTGTATTCCTATAAAATATCCAACGCATGTTGGTACAAAGGTGTCAGCCCCTGAAACTGTTAGAGACAGTTGTGAGCTGCTGTGTGGGGCTGGGAATTGAACCTGGGTCCTCTGGAAGAACAGCCAGTGCTCTTAACCGCTGAGCCATCTCTCCAGCTCCAATTGTCGTGCTAGAAACCTCATCCAACTACTGAGAACTACTGAGGGATCTGGATGCAGAGATCCATAACTAGGCCCCAGGTGGATCTCTGGGAGTCCAATTAGCGAGAATGAGGAGGGTTTATATGAGCGAGAATTGTTGAGACCAAGGTTGGATAAAACACAGGGACAAATAGCCAAACGAACGGAAACACATGAACTATGAACCAATGGCTGAGGGGTCACCAACTGGATCAGGCCCTCTGAGTGGGTGAGACAGTTGATTGGCCTGATCTGTTTGGGAGGCATCCAGGCAGTGGCACTGGGTCCTGTGCTCATTGCATGAGTTGGCTGTTTGAAACCTGGGGCCTATGCAGGGTCCCTTGGCTCGGCCTGAGAGGAGGAGACTGGACCTACCTGGACTCAGTCTGTGGGGAAGGCTTTGCCCTGGAGGAGATTGGAATGGGGGGCGGGCTGGGGGGAAGGTGAGGGGGGCGGGAGGGGGGAGAACAAGGGAATCTGTGGCTGATATGTAGAACTGAATTGTATTGCAAAATAAAAATTAAAAAAAAAATCCAACGCATAAAATAAACTGTTTCACCAAGTTAAGTACACTTTGTGGATACTGAACAGTTTATTGCAATTGTAATGTCAATATTGCCGAAAACATTTTCCTGTGGCAATCTGAACTTGGAAATGTCTTCAAATCATATATGTGGGACTAATGTTTTTTTCTCATTTTTATTGTATCTTTAAAGATGTACAATGTACTTTGATCATATTCACAGTTTTACAAATTCAATAAGAAAATACCAATATCTAATTAAACAAGGAAAAAATGATTTAATAGAAATTTTGGCTATATTTAAAAAAATATAGAGTTTTTTTTCATAAGAAAACCTTAAAAGAAAATCACAACCCAATGACAGTTCTCATACCCTGGAAAGTTTATGATACAAGTTAGATATCTATAACTGATGCTACATTTGTAAAGAAATTAGGGCCCTCAAATCCTGCAAGTGGAAATAAAAACACTAGAGTTCCTTTGGAAAACTTTTCATTTCCTCAAAAAGAAAAAAAAAAGTGAATTTATGGCTCAGCTACCCACCAATTTGTATAAACATAAGATTTAAAATATATCTCCCCATAAACTTTTGCATAGAAATGTTTGTGTATTATTGCCAGATCTAAATTCTAAAGTAGATTGAGTTTATTTCAGATGTTATCATGGAAATTATAGAGAATTCTATATGGTTTCTATTTCTTGTATTATTTTTAACACATTGATTTTTTTTTTTATCTTTTTATTTTGGATCCTGCAGATCAACGTCTTCCATCCTACTTTAGACACCCTGCTAAAAGGTAACCATCTTTTCTATTAAAGGTGACATTTGTGGCAGTTTAATTTCAATTGAATTTTTATTCTTCATTGTGGATTGGTTATGTCTGCTGCGCTCACATATTGATTTTTGTTTTGATTAAGATGTTGCTATTTTCATGGATAGTTACTATGTATTTTGTGAATTATTATCAATTAAATTGTTATTGTAAATTCTCTAAAAAAATGTAGTGCTATAATGCAATTTTTTTTAAATTCAAATGTATGAGAATGTGGTGAGAATTAGATAGTATCTATCTTAAAATATGGGAATACTGTCAATCATTCTCACTTCAGCACTGATATTTAAATCAAGATTTCCTCTTTAACAACAGCTTTTTTCTAGATAATAGTGACATATTTTTAAATTTAGATGATGCTAGTCTTGACTCAAGCAGTGGGCCCAGGTATCACAGCTTCCATTCTTAACAATTTTGAGATCCTATCATTCTCAAAACTTGTTAGTTCAGAAATAGCATCCTTTGATGCTACCCAAAGCTATACAGCAAAGTCAAGACATCTCTTGTTAGACTGTTTTTGAAAATGATATTAATAAAATAGAATACTACTTTATCAAATAATATAGGTCCATGGTAAATCACAGCACAGTGTTATTTAGAAGGCGCATTGCTTTCAAATGACTTCTTTTTAATTTGTCTTTTGGAAATATTTCCTCCACACAGACTGAATACCATCTCATTCAATGGAGCAAAACTAATATGAGTTGTCATTAGAGCTATCTTCTGTTGTTTCAGGTAAATATCCAACTTGCTCTGTGTATTCCAATCATGATTAGAAATAAATAAATACTTTTAAGTTCAGAATAAAAATATATGGTTCCTCGAACCATATATTTGAAGATAGCTTAGCGGTTAGCAACTTGCCATTCCTCTAGAGAATAGAATTTAGTTCCCAGCACCCAGAATGCAGGTAACTCCAGAGCACCAGTAAAATCCAGTTCTGGAAAATCAATGCACTCTTCTACAGTCTGTGGGCAACTCTTCTCAAATGCTCACATTCCACTCTCCACCCCATATGTACATATAACTTAAAATAAAATAAAATCACTTAAAAAATAAATGCTATTATGAAATATTCCCACAAGCACTTTAATCTACTTTAGACCTTTCTTTACCAACACACACACACATGCACACACACACACACACACACACACGAGAGTGAAAGAGAGAGACAGAGACAGAGAAACAGAGATGGAGAGAGGGAGAGAAAGAGATGGAGGGAAAGAGAGAGAGAGAGAGAGACAGAGACAGAGAGAGAGAGAGAGAGAGAGAGAGAGAGAGAGAGAGAGAGAGAGAGAGAGAGAGAGAGAGAGAGAGGAAACTGAGATACTGTTGGGAAAGCTGTGAATCTTTCCAACATAGGATAAATACATTACTTTTAGTATTACTCTATGCAAAACAAACTGCATGATGTTGCAAAGATAAACACTGCTTTAAAATATTAAATTCTTTATAACTTCTTTACTTGGCAGTTTACATAAAATAAATTATATAATGTCTGTTTTAGTCCTATCATTAATATGTTAACTTATTGTGTTGAATGTATCTAGTAATGTTATAAAATAATTTTTTAACATTTTAAGTTGTTGTCTCCTATATTTTATCACCGATTTTTCTTAGGAAAATGAAAGATAACCTCACAAGAATATATATTCTTTGTTAAATATGGTTGACAGATTTCCTGTGTGTCTCTCAATATTTAGCTTTGAAAACAATTATGTGAATGTCTTCCTCTTTTATTTCATTTTTCCAAATATTAGAAACGAAAATTAGATTAGTTTCTAAGCTACAGGAGAAAAAAACAGATAATAAGTTACAAGGTGCAATATTTATCCAGGCCTGGTAAGCCTACAGCTACCTCTTTTGATACGCTACTTATGCCAAGGTTTCTGTACTGATTTTCTCAGCTGTATTGATCAATTTTTAATGATTTCATCATTTTTCTATGTAACTCTTACCAGATACAATCTCTTCTTGTTATATGAGCAATACAGTGAAATATATACAAATATCTTTTTACTATTAAGCTAACATAACATTTTGCTGAATAAAATATAACAGAAATCAATCACAACATGCATTAATAATGATAATATTCATTGATCTCAATCTTGAATTCACTAATGAATTCTCAAAAATGTCTCTCACTCATAACTATTATTATTTCTGTACTATATTTGCTAGAATTAAAGTTCCCCTGTATCTCTAGAATGATTTTAAATGATGACATTTACAAAAATAGAATCATAATGCAAAGTATATAGCTTTATATAGAATACACTGCATAGGAGCCTAACATTTACTTTTATCTCTTTTAGATCTGATCTAAGCAGGATCCCTTAAGCACAGATTAACAAGAGAAAGCTAACATCACAGGGGATAAACATTACATGAAAGTAAACCTCTGCACAAGTCCTTTGAAAATAGTGGCTTAGGGTCCTGTTCGTACAGAACTGTCAGCAAAGAATAACATCGTTTTAAAGAATGATTGCTCAGGGTAAGGTGGTTTTGTTTCCTAGTCTGTAAACTCAGTAAAGGTAAACATGCAAAAAGAAACCTTAGGGAATAAAGTCTATTTATGGATTTTCCTGGTGCCAGACACTGGAGTCATTCCAAAGGAGAAAATGTGCACCTAGATTTTAGGCACACATGAAGGAGAGTAAGAAGAACATTTATTAGGTTTCCTGCTTCTTGGTTTCAATACAATATTTACGTCAAAGAGGAGAATTTTTTGGAGTCACATGTTCGAACTTCATTCTAATACTAATAAATCACACTTGGATAGAGTATATTTTGAAACTACCCTAATGTTGAATATAAAAATCACTTCATAGAAAAACTGATTAAAATATTAATGCAACCCTTATATGTAAGGCTCAGGGAACATTTTGGAAGAGGGGGCAGAGAAGCTGATAAAAGCCAGAATATCAAGATACCTATTGCTAGATTGTGTCTTCTACACATGACAAAGAAATTGGCCCCATGATGCCTTGGAACTATGCTTGTCTAAACAAGATCGACATAATAATAGCATCAGTTGATATGCCAATGTGGATGGGAAAATAACACTGGGCCCACTCTTAAATGAAGAACCACAGGTAATAATGCTGGATACTGACAAAAGGAGAATTAGTTTTTTTCTAGAGATGAACCAAGATTACTGAAAGGTTGTCCAGGACCAAGTGGTCAGCATCAAACACATGTGCATGTGGTCTATGCTAGGAGGACTTAGTAGGTCATATAAGTATATATATAAACATATACACATATGAAAATTCATGTAACAATAATGATTGGAGAGAGCAGAGCAAAGTCGTGAATTTGAGTATGAGTAAAAAGTACACTGGAAAAGTTATGGAAGGGGATATAGAAATAATACTCATTTTTTGAATTCTCAAAACAATGGAAAAATTTAGTATAAAAATGTTATGACTATTCTGTTGAAAAGACTGATAGTGAAAAAAGCATATAAATTTTAGTTAACAGCAGTATTTTAGGACTTTTAAATTGATTAAAGAGAGTGGGAACTATGTCTTTGTGTATGTCCGAAAACATAATGATAAAAAATTTGATGCTGGGGATTTTGCAAATATGTAGAACATTTTAATATTTACAAAATTGCAGAGAGTATGAGAGAAGAAGAAGGAAGAAGACAGATGAGAAATTATGATCTGGAACATCAGAGAAATGGAAATGAAACAATGAAATTGTAATGTGAAGGAACAGAAAATGGAGTGTGATGGGGAAATCAGAAGTCCCCTGTGTATGATGGACTGCGGAGTGCCATGTGAAGCAGAGAATTGTCAGAACCAGCGTGTCAAAATAGGCCTATAATTTTATTGACAATTTGTTTTTTCCAATAAGCACAATGCCATGCCATTACAAATCAGAAGTAATGAGGAATGATTAGTTTGGAATGACTGACAGAGAAAAATTCTCAATTCCATTAGAACTAAATTTTTTATCTTCATTCAATATACAATCTGTTTTCCTCATACTGCTTATAAAAATAAGTATATTAATATATAATTTGGAAACTTTTCAGTTGATTTATCATCTGGAACTAAACACATCATCCTATTTTCTTCTAGGTACTTTTATTTATTTGCTTGGTATTTACTGAACATAAATGTTATGTTGAACACATGACTGAAATGAGCTTAGCATCTTCTAGGTATTTAAAGAGCATCACTTGATAATTCAAAAAATTATATTTGTTAAATATTGATTTTTACTTTAACAAATAAATGCTTTTAATATTTTCCTAATACATTTCAAGGTGTGTATAGGTATATGGGAGTCTAGCTATTCTTATGTAGTCTTTAACAAGCCTTTGAAAAACTTTGGTAAATTTTATTCAGTAATGAATACGAAATCAATTAAAGTGTTATAAAATATTCACGTTATAATGGATAAAATCTTTAAGAATGTTGCTGCTTGAGAATTAATACTCTAACATATCTGAGAGAGAAAAGGCATATAGCTCTCAGTTGCAACTTTTTCTGAAATTTTCATATATTTTTATTTGTTTTCATCAACTGATAGGAAGTTAAACTTCAAACCATTAATGAGAGAAAAAGCATAGGGCTGCTTTCAGCAGCATAGGCCAAGTTCACTACCTAGATAGGGGAATGACTTCAGAAGAGTATAAACAGTTTCTAGAGAAGGTTTTGCCAAGGATGCTATTACAGCTTTTTTGCATTGAATACAACACGTTACTACACATTACATGGAATACATATTATATATTCCATAAATATGATACTTTTACCTAGAAAATCAAAATGATCTTAGTTTTTTTAAGTGCACATTTATACCTGAGTTGTTCTAATTTAATCAGTTACCAATTTTTCTTTGTTTTGTTTATAATATTGGGAATTAAACCCAGTACCATTCACATGTTAGGCAAGTACTCCATCACAGAACTACTGACCCAATATTTGAAACTTTGTTTTGAAAGCCTAATACCAGATGCTCAACACTTCCCTTAGAGTTGTTGCTTAGATTCCAAAATAATACATTCCTTTGCTGTGGCCCTTTGTTTCCCACCATAACTTAGTGATAAGACCCTGTGGAATCCAGTTGATACTAACCATGAAGCTTCCTCCCTGCTGACTAGCTTGCATAACATGGAAGATACTATTCACTGAATGGTGAGTGAAAGTAGTCATCAAAGTCTTATCCAGTTAACCTATGGAAACTACATTAATGATTAACCTATAAAGATATGCCCATTGTTTCAACAGAAGCACAAGCATTACTGGGGGAACCAAGTGCACTGATTGTATTTAAGGTCCGTTCTACATGACCTAACTCAGGCCTAGTTCAGAAAACCTGCCCAAGAACGTTTAGCTGTGGAAGTCACAACTACTACTGTTATTTTAGTTAATGAACATAGTATAAAACTGCCTCCTAAATTCTTATTCATTATCATGTATTAGTGTAATTTTCATCCCTCATCTGAGAACTTTTTTTTTCTACTGGATGGTATTTAGTTAAAAAAAAAAGTATTTGATTAAAGCTGTAAGTTTGTGAAACTCTCATTACATGCTTATATTTTTAATCTTGAATAGGATGTCACTAAGCTTCCTACACTCTGGATGCAGACTTGTAACTCTCCATCATCTTCTTCTCAAGTGGTATGGGATGCAGGCCTGCCCTGATGTGTAGCTGCAAAGGTTCTTAATCACTCGGTGATTCTACTTGAGAGTAAGGTAATTATGCCAGCAACAACACACAAAAATATAAAAAAGTTTAGTGTAATATGGTGTAATTAGTGTAATTGGTAATTATTAATATTGCAATGGTGCATCTGGTTCCCCAAATTTATATATGAAACCATGTTAAAATAAACTAGATCTGCATAACAGAATTATGTAGACTGCCGAAGTATCTATATCATAACATGGATTCATCATTTCAACTAAGTATAGCAGAGTATATATGCAGATGGTGGACTCTTCTAGAACACATTAATACCTTAGTAAATTTGTGAAAATTGATTTCTGAGATAATTTTATCATATATTTTAGCAATAATTTTGGTGTTCTTAAAGCAAAGTTAAAGTACTATAGTGATCTTTCAACATATTTTCATTATGGTAAAAATGCTAGGAAAATCTGATTTTTCTAAAAGGAATCAAAATCTTCTATAAAGTAAATAGATTAATTATAAATACATCCTTAAAATGATATATTTTGACATTGCTATTTAGTCCATGGAAGCAATCACTTTAAAAATCTGTAAACATATAACATATTTAAGTTTTGCAGTTATTCTTCAAAATTGGTTTGAAGTGACATATTTATACTAATATTGAAACCACTGCTCATGTAGAGACTTACCACTTCTATTCTTGCCTTCCCAGGTTTCCTGTCTTTACATATCTCCACTTTAAAGTGATGTGCTGTAATTCAAAACCACAGAAGCAAATAATGGACCCCTTCCACTCTCACTTCATGACTGACCATTAAAAACCCTGATGATGGATTTCAGAGAGTTCTGGGTTTAGAGAGAACCTTGCGTGTGCATAGTATAATCACTACCATTGAGTTTCATCCTCAGCCCTATAATTTTTGAATTAATTTTCTTACGATCTGCAAAATTTGTATTTAGTTAAGCTGCTTGAATTCTTCTCTATTTTCTCACTATATATAATAAAATTCCAGTTGCTGCCCTGCTCCTCCAACTCTCCCAGGTGTCAAGTCCATTTCCATATATATATTCAGAATTAAAATCTTGTCTCCTATGTTATTACATATCATTCTACTAGGAAATTTCAATGAACTGAAGTCTTACCCATAGGGACCTATGCCACTATTTTTTGTTTCATTAAATGCTTTATTTCTACTTGTGTTTTCCCAATATTTTTACAAACATCTTTTATTTATAAGTAGACTCGGTTTCTTTCTCCTTTTCTTCAAAGTTTATTTACAACATGTAGATATAGATAAGTAATTTAACAATTTATTTTTATTTTGTTATTATTGCCATTTGTCTCCAAACCTGATGCTGTTCAAGGTAGCCTTTTATTAAATCTTTGTTACTTCCTAAACCTGTCACTGGATTTTATATATATATATATACACATGCTAACATGCACATGAAATAATTTGAGACTTAGGTAATTAAAGGGCTCCCACAGAAAATACTTCCATATAAAACATAGGTACAGTACAAATATTATTTTGCTTGTATTTATGAAGCAGTTTTCCTAGATTCATGCATTTTAATCCCTTCCATTCCAATGTCTCTATTACTTTGGCTTTGTTTTATATATCAGCTAAAACAATACAAAAATCTTTCTATCTGGAGATATTAACAAAAATTGTCCAGACATGTGTCCTATTTAGAAATTTTTATTTGATATTTCTTTATGTTTTGAATTCAGATTTGTTCATTTACAAAATAAAAACAGCCTATTTTGATGTTTTGTTATGTTTCTATAAGTTTGGGATGAAAGAAGCCAATTTTATTAACTGATGTTCAATTTATATCAAACATTTATTTTAAAAAGTTGGAAACAGAAAATATATTCATTAAATTGAAGTTGTAAACACAGCATTCTTCTATATAAACTCTTGGTACACAGTTACATTTTGGCTTATGTAATAAATTGTCAAAACAACCATTTTTATAAAGAAGTTTATTTCTTTAATCTCTTCTCATGTATGCCACTTAAAGGTTTTCTCTTCCTTTTCCCACTTATCTTCTGTCTTTGTATACATTTCAGATAAACCAACAGTATTATTGTATCTGTTGTGATTCAAATTTTGATATTAATTTAAAATTCACTGAAACAATGATGTGTAGCTATATCTCTGCTGACTTCTAATGACAAAAATACTTTATCAAACCCATCCATTTAAGAGTCTCATTAGTGGGTGCAAGAATTAAACAAACAATTATAAAAAGTTAACTTATCAATAGTCAGTATAAATGTTGTGAAAGACAGCTTGAATTCAAGTTGGAAAAACTTGATCAAATTGACACTTGTTTTGAGTATAAAAATCAAGTAGGTTATCCAACACCCAAGAATATGAATGTTTATTTATCACAGAGATCCTTATATGCTGGTTAGTGTACTGAAATGTTGACTGTCTTAGTTAGGGTTTCTATTGCTGATATGAAACACATTGACCAAAAGGAAAAAAAAAAAAGCTGTGGAGGGAAGGGTTTATTTGGCTTATACTTCCATATTGCTGTTCAACACTGAAGGAAATAAAGGACAGGAACTCAAACAGGGCATAGTCCTAGAGGCAGGAGCTTATGCAAAGGCAATGAAAGGGTGATACTTACAGACTTGCTTCCTAAGGCTTGCTCAGGCTGCTTTCTAATAGAATCCAGCAAAGGGATGGTACCACTCACCAAGGGTTGCCCCTCTTCATTGGTCACTAATTGCTAAAATATCTTACAGCTGGATCTCATGGAGACATTTTCTGAACTGAGTCCCTGATGACTCTATCTGTTGTCAAGTTAACACATAAAACTAGCCATTTTGATGAAGGGGGAAGGGTCTCCATCTAAAATAAATATACTATTCAACTTTATGTTTCAACTTGGTCTTTAAAATCTAGGAATATTCATTTCATGCAGATTCACATATAAAGAACGTTTTATACACCTGGTGAGAGTGGCAACCATGGAAAACTTCTTATAAATATTTAAATAGGATACATTGCATACAAACAACTCACATTGTTTAAAAAGCATTCAAAATTTGTGGATTATAAAGAAATAAACATCAATATTAAAGCAATGAAACATTAAAAATATGATTATCAGGTTGATGGCAGATACCAAGTTACTGACTAATTTCTTGGTCCCACGGCAATGCATGCTGGATCTTACAATATTTCTACTTACACAGATGCTTCTTAGCTCATAAAAGGGCCATTTTCCAATAAATTCAACTGAAGGCAAAAAATATCATGATAAAATTTCATTTGAAATTTTCAATATCATAGCTTAACTTAGTGTACATTATTGTCCTCAGGACAAATACTTTTTCTACTACTAAGTTTATTTTATAAGAATTATATAATTGTATGCAATTTATTGACTGTTAAACTACTGAAATTAAGTAAATATAATGATGACATTCATAATGGCACTGCTATTCCTTTCCCAGATATTAAGGAATTTTTAAAGAGTTTCATGATTTTTGAGAACTTAAACATCTATACAATTAAATATGAACATAAGCATTTTTTATGTACCCTGAATCATGAAACTTTTCCAAATTCAAGTAATTATTTTTGATAACATATTAATCTAATTACTGTTGCCCATATATGCATAAGCATGGAGCCACAAAATAGAGTGTCAGTAACCTAACATAGTCCACATTCTCTAAAAGGATTGTCTCACCCTCCCTACAGCAACTGTGAACTATCAATAGGTACTCAGCAAGGAGTGGGACTTTAATCGTATACCTTATCTAGGCTAAAAAAAAAAAAAAAAAAAAAAAAAAATGGCTTCCTTGATCTTGTTCAGGCAACCATGGCTGTTGTGTGTTTATGAGTACAATAGCTACTTCACATGCAGAAGACAGCATTTAACAGTATTCCCCATTGTCCAGCTCTGACATTTTTTTCACCTTGTGTTCATTCATATTCTCACAGCCTTGGTGATAGGGTATTAATGTAGACGTCTTATAAGGTTTGAAGACTCAGTCTCATATTTTCAGCACTTTTTACCAGCTATGTGTCTGTGCATAGACTGCTGCCCAATGCAAAAAGAGGATTCTCTGATCAAGGCAGAGAGCAGCCAAGGTATATAGTTATACATATGTATACTTGGAAGGCAATTTAAGTGCATGACCATTTAACAAATTAACAATAGTAGTTTCTACCGTAGGATCTATTACCTTCCTCACTCAAGCCATGGGAATAATACCAGCCATGATATCCTCATCTCCCCCCATGGAGCATGCCAAAAATCTGATCAGATTATGGTTAGTTACCTTTATTACAATTGTGTTACTTTTTCACCACTTGGCGTATCTTTCCTCTTAGTTTGATTGTAACATGCAGGGTATGTGATGATACTTTATCTGTGTTCTAATAAAACTTATCTTGGGATCAAATAGACTTAATATTATAACTGCAATTCTTGCTTGATAACTGTCCTATTATATGTAATTTTATTATGTTAAAGTTAAAACCTTCCTTTTTGATTAGACAGAAAAGGGAAAATGCTGTGGAATGTTGTTCTGTGTGCTGTGAATATGTTTTGCTCTGATTGGTTGATAAATAAAACACTGATTGGCAAGGCAGGAAGTATAGGCGAAGGAAGCAGATGAGGAGAATTCTGGGAAGAGGAAGGCTGAGTCAGGAGTCACTAGCCAGACACAGAGGAAGCAAGATGACAAGGCAGAACTGAGAAAGGGTACCAAGTCATGTGGCTAAACATTGATAAGAATTATGAGTTAATTTAAGTATAAGAGCTAGTCAGTAATAAGTCTGAGCTAATGGTCATACAGTTCACAATTAATATAAGCCTCTGTGTGTCTATTTGGGACTGAGCTGCTGCGGATCAGGTGGAGCACAGGAAAACTTCCAACTACAAAGTGTTGGTACACACCCTTAATCCCAGGACTTGAGATCACATGTCTTTGCTTGGGAAGGACACATGCCATTAATCCCAGGAAGTGATGGCAGGAAGCAGAAAGGTATATACGGTGATCCGGCCCAGAGCTCCCATCCGGCCCAGAGGTGAGTGACTCTGTTCATACCCAGGGAGGTCTGCCCCTAGGTCTCATCCCTGGGACCCAGTCATTCCCAGGGAAGACCTGCCCAACTTTGCTCCAGTTGCCAGCCAGTGGGCAGGGCTCCCACAGGAAGGTTCCCCTTCTCCAATAGCCCCCAGGTTACCCTGCAATCTATACACCCTGCCCCCATACCCATCTGCCTGAGACCCCACCCCCACTTCCTGAGGCTTGGAAACCAATCCTCATCTCCCATCTGACGCTGAGCTCCCATCCAGCCCAGCAAAAGAGAGAGCTCTCATTGGACAAAGAGCCATCAATGAACCAAGAGTAAACTCTGGAGACAGGGAATCTGCCAGCCCTCATTAGACCAAGAGTGGCTTTCTGAGAAGTAGAATCCACCATCTCTCATTGGACCAAGAGAGGCTTCCTGAAATGCAGAATCTGTCAGCTCTGACTGGACCAAGAGCCCTGATAAGACCAAGAACCAATCCATGAGTCACAGAATCAACTAGCTTGGGTTGACCAAAGAGCAGCTCTCTGAGACACAGAAGCTGCCTGCTCCAATCAGACCAGGAGCTAAGATTAGACCCAGAAGGGCCCCCTGACACACAGACACAATAAGCACAGAGTGGACCAACAACAACTCGCTCAGACACAGGCACCTCTTATATCTGTTAGATGAGGAAATGGGCAGACGTCAAGGCAGAAGTACATACAACAACATAAAGAGCCATACAGCATCACCAGAACCTAACAACAGCATCCAACATCCAACATCCTCCAACAGCAAGACCTAAACATCACAGGTGGAAGAAGTGGAAGAAAGCAACCTTAAGAATAGCAACATGAAGATGCTAGAGGCCTTTCAAGAAAAAAATGAAGAATGAAATTGAGGAAAAGATGAAGGAAAAAGTGGAGGAAATCAATAAAGAAAATGAGAAAAAGTCAAACAAAAAAGTGGGAAGAAATTTAAAAGAACTAGAGGAAAAGACAAATAAAAAAAAGTTGAAGAAAGCAATAAATCCTTAAAGAAAACCATGAAAAAGCATTGAAACAGGTGAGGAAAACAGTTCAAGACCTGAAAAGGGAAATAGAAACAATGAAGAAGACACAAAAAGAGGGAATGCTGGAAATAGAAAATCTGAGTTGGGTTGGGGGATTTAGCTCAGTGATAGAGTACTTGCCTAGCAAGCACAAGGCCCTAGGTTTGATCCTCAGCTCAAAAAAAAAAAAAAAGAAAATCTGAGTAAATGAACAGGAAACACAGATGCAAGCATAACCAACAGAATACAAGAGATGGAAGAGAGGATCTCTGGTGTAGAGGATACAAAAGAGGAAATGGATTCGTCAGTCAAAGAAAATACCAATGCCAAAAATGTCATCACACAAAATGTCCAAGAAATCTGGGACACCATGAAAAGAGCAAACCTAAGAATAATAGGGAGAGAGGAAGGAGAAGAATATCAACTCAAAGGCACAGAAAATATATTCAACAAGATCATAGAAGAAAACTTTCCCAACTTAAAGAAGGAAATGCCTATGAAGATACAAGAAGCCTATAGAAAACCAAACAGACTAGACCCCCCAAAAACGTCCCCTTGCCACATAATAATTAAACAACTAAACATACAAAATAAAGAAAGAATATTAAGAGCAGCAAAGGAAAAATGCCAATTGACTTATAAAGGCAAACCCATCAGAATAACACTCGATTTCTCAATGGAGACTTTGAAAGCCAGAAGGACCTGGACAGATGTAATGCAGACAGACGCTAAGAGACCATGGATGCCAGACTAGACTAATATACCCAGAAAAACTTTCAGTCATCACAGACGGAGTGAACAAGAAATTCCAAGACAAACCCAGATTTAAACAATATGCATCCACAAACCCAGCCCTACAGAAAGCACTAGAAGGAAAATTCCAACCAAAGTAAGTCAGATATACCCACGAAAACACAGGCAATAGATAACACCACAGCAGTAAACCCCAAAGAAGAGAAGTACATACACACTACCACTAAAAGATAACAGGAATGAACAATCACTGGTCATTAATATCCCTTAATATCAATGGACTTAATTCACCTATAAAAAGACACAGGCTAACAGAATGGATATGAAAGCAGGACCCATCTTTCTGCTGCATACAAGAAACACACCTCAAATTCAAAGATAGACACTACCTAAGAATAAAAGGCTGGGAAAAGTCTTTCCAATCAAGTGGTCTTAAGAAGCAAGCAGGTATAGCCATCCGAATATCCAGCAAAATAGACTTCAAACTAAAGTCAATCAAAAGAGATCAAGAAAGGCATTACATACTAATCACAGGAAAGATCCACCAAGATGAAGTTTCAATTTTGAACATTTATGCCCCAAACACAAGGACACACACAAATTTAAAAGAAACATTACTAAAGTTTAAATCACATGTAAAACACCATACATTAATAGTGGGAGACCTCAACACCCCACTTTCACCACTGGACAGATCTGCCAAATCAAAACTTAACAGAGAAATAAAGGACTTAACTGATGTTATGACTCAAATGGACTTAATCGATATCTACAGAACATTCCATCCTCACATAAAAGAATATACCTTCTTCTCAGCACCCCATGGAACCTTCTCTAAAATCTACCACATACTTGTCCACAAAGCAAATCTCAACAGATATAAAATGATTGGAATAACTTCTTGTGTTCTATCAGACCACCATGGTTTAAAGTTAGATTTCAACAACAACAAAAACTTCAGAAGCCTATAATCTCATGGAAACTGAATAATGCTCAACTGAATCACCAATGGGTCAAGTGAGAAATAAAGAAAGAAATTAAAGACTTCCTAGAGATCAATGAAAATGAATAAACCACTTACCCAAACTTATGGGATTCTATGAAAGTGGTACTAAGAGGAAAATTCATATCACTAAATGCCCACATAAAGAAGTTGGAGAAATCTCACACTAGTGACTTAACAGCACACCTGAAAGCTCTAGAGCAAGAAGCAGCAAAGTCTCCTGGGAAGCATGGAAGCCAGGAAATTATCGAATTGAGAGCTGAAATCAATAAAATAGAAACAAAGAGAACAATACAAAGAATCAATGAAACAAAGGGTTGGTTCTTTGAGAAAAATCAACAAGATAGACAAGCCCTTATCTAAACTAACCAAAAGGCAGAGAGAGAGCATCCAAATCAACAAAATCAGAAATGAAAAGGGAGAAATAACAACTAACACTGAGGAAATCCAGAGAATCATCAGGTCATACTTCAAAAACCTCTACTTCACAAAACTTGAAAATCTAAAAGAAATGGATAATTTTCTGGACAGGTACCACATACCTAAGTTAAATCAAGACCAGATAAACTATTTAAATAGTCCAATGACCCCTAAGAAATATAATCAGTCATTAAAAGTCTCCCAACCAAAAAAAAGCTCAGGACCAGATGGTTTCAGTGCAGATTTATACCACATCTTCAAAGAAGAGTTAATACCAATACTCTCTAAATTGTTCCACACAATAGAAACAGAAGGAACATTACTAAACTATTAGGCTACAATTACCCTGATTCCCAAATCAAACAAAGATGCAACAAAGAAAGAGAACTACAGACCAATCTCCCTCATGAATATTGATACAAAAATTCTCAATAAAATACTGGCAAACAGACTCCAAGAACACATCAAAACAATTATCCACCATGATCAAGTAGGCTTCATCCCAGGGATGCAAGGGTGGTTCAACATACAAAAGACTGTCAATGTATTACACCATATAAACAAACTTAAAGAAAAAAACCACATGATCATCTCACTAGATGCTGAAAAGGCATTTGACAAAATCCAACACCCCTTCATGATAAATGTCTTGGAGAGATCAGGAATACAGGGAACATACCTAAATATAATAAAGGCAATTTACAGCAAGCCAACAGCCAACATCAAATTAAATGGAGAGAAACTCAAAGCAATTCCACTAAAATCAGGAACAAGACAAGGCTGTCTGCTCTCCCCATACTTATTCAATATAGTACTTGAAGTTCTAGACAAAATGAGGTTGTCTGTGGCTTGTTTTGTTTCTTTTATCTTTTAGCTTAAACCTCAATATCTGGCTCTGGTTTTTCTGTTAATAAGACCATTAAAAAATTGTGTTACAAGGGTAAAGCACTACCTAAGTCCACTGAAGTTTTTTTCTGCCCCAGCTCCCTACATGGCACCTTAGAGCACAATGATATTTAACCTCTAAAGATGAATTTCCCTGGTCAGTTTAAAATTGATTTAGTTATGTCCTGCAGCTAAAATATATACTGTCTTTGTTAATTAGGTCTTATCATGTAGTTATGTTGGGTACCTAGGGCAATGGCACCAACTTGTACTGTTTTGGAAGTTTCACTGAGCAATAACTGCTCAGGACATATTGTATGCCTTGTAGTGATGTCTTCATTTTGGATAATTAAGAATTTTGATGTTATATACAGTAAGCCAACTCATTATTAAGTAGTTCAACTTAAAAAAAAAAACAAATTTTGCAAAATCAAATTGTGTGAAGCAGCATAGGTTGGGGGACTTTAACTTGACATTCAGGGAGGAGGGGTTATTCAGAAAGAAATAGAGGACTGTTTAACAAAAACTTTAGTGCCAAGTATGGGAAACCTCCCTTCTTCTAATGTCTTGTCATTTCTCTGGTTTGCTGTGCTGGCTAGTTTATGTCAACTTGAAAGAGGGCACCTCAGTTGAGACTGGCCTGTGGGAAAGTCTATGTATCACTTTATTGATTGATGTTGATGGGAAATGGCATTATTCACTATGGTAGCACTGCCTCTAGGATGGTGTTCCCGGGTTCTCTAAGAACCCAGACTGGGCAAGTACTCCTCCATAGTCTCTGCTTCAGTTCCTGCCTCCAGGAACCTGACTTGAGTTCCTACCCTGACTTCGCTCTATGAAGGAGTGTTATGTAAAAGTGTAAGATACAATTCCTTTCCCCACAAAGTTGCTTTGACAATGATGTTTTACTACAGCAATAACTAAGAAAGATACCTTCCTGAACTTGAAGGCAAAAACCTCTCGCTGAATATACCACACACTTTGGACTCAAAATTTTACAGAATCAATCTGGAGCTGACAAGAAAGCCTTCCCCCGGTAGATTGCATTTCATATTATCAGAAGATTCTATGCAACTTCTGAGGCACAGGAGCAATAGGTAATCATACCCTTCAGAAAAAGCCTGTGAGCCACAATGTGTTGTTGAAGATACTCAAATGGTGTAATAGTGGCACTTAATTGTTGGGGGATAAATAATTGTTGTCTAATTGCCTTTAAAGCTGGGCTCAACAAGAGAGAATTCATGCTCAGTACTCAATCCTCAGCATCTAGAGTAGTCATAGACCTTTGAAGAGAACCCATTATTGCCATTTTCCTATATACTGTAATATCTAACTGTACTGTAAATATTTATTCTTATGCCCACAGGTAAGTATAATGCTCAGAATCTGCAGAGAAGTTCTTTTACAACAGATAGAGATGACTACAGAGATCCATATCTAATCAAAATGCAGACAATGAATGTCCAAAGGATGCCCAGCTCCCATTGATGCATATGCAATGAAGCCCTTGCACCTGAGGCTAGGGAAATATCACACAAGAGGTGAAAAAGTGTTATAAAAGCCAAAGAAAGAGGGAGCCTAGTGAGTGATAGATATTTTCTCCTAAACACATCAGGTAACATGTGCCAAAGGATCTTGAACAGTATGGCACCTTGAAATATATATTCAAGTTTATATGCCAATGTATTTGAGTGATATTTCACAAAGTTCTACCCCCAAATGAAGAGCTACAGATTTTTAGATGCTGAGAGGGTGAGTCATTTCCTCTATAGAAAACTCCCTATTAATCTTGTCTAACTTGAAGTGGTCAGCCTCGAACAGATATACTTATGAGTACACTAAATGGCCAGTAGGATGTGTGTGTGTGTGTGTGTGTGTGTGTGTGTGTGTGTGTGTGTGGTGTAAATGTAAGTGAATGTGTAAAAATAATGAAGTAATAATTAAAAATAATTATTAGAATAAAATAATGATTAAAAAGATGTCATGAATTTGGAAGTGAGCAGAGAGACATGGAGGATTTGGTTCTGGGAAAAGAAATAAATAGTGTAAATGCCATAATCATATATAAAGACCTCAAAACATCATATTCAAAATGTTGGTGAAAACATATATAATACATAAATGTTGGCAAAAGTATTTACTAAAATCAATCAAGTAGTGAAAAGAGGAATGCCATTAATTCTAGACAGTTCATCCTCAATTAGCTATCATAAATCAGTTCCATTAAGAAATAATGGGCCGGGTGGTGGTGGCGCACACCTTTAATCCCAGCACTTGGGAGGCAGAGCCAGGCGGATCTCTGTGAGTTCGAGGCCAGCCTGGGCTACCAAGTGAGTTCCAGGAGAGGCACAAAGCTACACAGAGAAACCCTGTCTCGAAAAACCAAAAAAAAAAAAAAAAAAAAAAAAAAAAAAAAAAAAAAGAAATAATGGAAAATACAACATGCTTTAAGTTAGAGTCAATAATTTTAAAGCAATATAATTGACGTGAATTTCCATGATTCCTGTTTAAAATTAAATGAAACATTTTGAAAAGCAAAATAATGGCTTCTGTGTGAAAGTAAATACACTGTCACTATTGGGAACATATTTTAAACATAATGCATTTATCATTGCAAAGGATCTGTTACTTAGATGATAAAACTGGGCCCTTGTTTGTCCTCAGTATCTTCCACCCTGATACAAGGAGAAGAGTTGATTTCTATAGTCAAAACCAAAATACCTGTTCTGTAATTACCACTTCTTCTGTGGAATGAAACTCTGTGTTCTTTTAATGAGAAAACTTTTCATCAGTATCCTTAGGGAGTTGTGAGGTCTTCCTAGACACTGAACAAACATATCCTATTCCCTCAGAAAGCTATTAGCCAACCTGCAAATGCAAACACCTGCTAATACTAATCGTCAGAGAAGTACTCAGGGAGAGACAGATTCATTTTGAATGTGTGCATGTAACAGGGTGGGTTCGTAACCTTTTCCATTTTTCAGGGACTTACAATTTTATTTTTTATGTCCTAGTCCAGACTTCAAAGTTGCATATCCTTCAAAAAGACACATATGCTTCTACATGTGTATTATCTAAAACACTAGGACACATAAGCTATCTCTCGTTTTGTTTCATTTTGTAATACATATGTATGACACATGAAATGTTTTATACACAGAAATAAAATGCATTATTATTTATTATTCTTGTCTTTTGTACCCCTTTCTCTCTTTCCCTCTCATATACATACATATTTAATATATATATATATATATAATACATATACACATATATATATATACATATATAATGTTTATATAGGAAGATAAATACATGATAATTTCTCTCTTATCTCTTCTTTTAAAACCCTTACTCTCTCACCCTAATTGCCTTTATATCCATGTCATATAAAGACATATATATGCAAATATTTAAATCTTGATTTTGCTTATGAGAGAAAAAAGTGATATTTGCCTTAGATTCTGTGTTATTTCTCTTAGCATGAATGATTCAGCAGCTATCATAAGTTGCCACACCGGCGACGGTGTCGCCCGTGTGACAAATGCCGATCTGGTGGTCTCACGAGGAAGGGGGGCATGTGTCTCTCGAGGCTAGGCCCCCGGCGGTCCGCTGACAATCAGCCCGAGCAATGGTTCCTGGATACATTGTTCCCTAAAGACCAGCCTTCCGTGGATGGTTGGCAAGACTCCTGCTTCTTTCTTCTTTCCTGACAATAACAACCTCCCTGTGCCTGGACTCCGGCAGACGTTCGCTGGACGTACCTGATAACTCCTCAACTGTTACACTGGCACTGCCCCCAGTGACTCAAGCCCTTGGGCAGATAGCACAAAAAACCCCTACTTCAGTGGGGGCACTCATGGATGGATTAGAACAGAAAGAGCTAATGATTCAGGTTCCCACAGATTCTAAGGAAGAAAATGTAAAAGTAAAAAGATTGTTAGGTAACCCTCACTCAGCTCATGCAAACTCACAAGAAAAAGAACTTAGGAAACTGGCAACTCCCACAAGAATGGTTGGAAAGTACACTCAATACCATATTAATGGGAAATAGTGGACACCCCCTCGTTGAAATCCCAGAAGTAAAAATTACTTAGAGCCACCCCCTTTTACAGGGGCTTATGACTATGAAGGGAATCGGTCGGGTAAATCATGGGGGAAGAGAATGTTGTGGAATCAGTTGCCTTTTATGGAAAGGCTAGTTAGACACAGAAAGGTATGGTGTACATATGATAGGCAGACAAGGTCAGCTATATTGAGGGGTATAGCACCTATGCTAAAGAGGTGGGCTAAGGCTCTTGGCGAGGACTTTGTAGCTGTCTTTAATAAATTACTAGAAATGGATTACTAGTTATTGAGTGCGTGATCTGGCTGTTAGGGTTCAGGCCACAGCATGTCTCTGTCTGAAAGGATTAATCATTCTGAAAACCACATTGTGTGACCACAAAAGATTGCGTCTATTGCTTTCCTTTTGCCCCTGGACTTAGTTCCTTGTTAAGATTGTACAAAATCTCAGCCTGATGTTCAGTAAAATTGCAACAGTTTCACAGCATACTCTGGTGTCTGTGTCTGTCTGTCATCGCCGAATCCCAATTATCCTAAACACCTTCACCCCGTTCTCCCTCGGTCTGGTGGCCGTACTGAGGCCCAGTCCGCGGCAATAAGTGAAGCAAGTATCTCTGTGGTGTGCCAAGTTTGAGTCCACCTAACATGTACTAAGTAATTAGTATAAATGAATTGTGAAGTAGTTTCATTTTAGTTTATTTAAGGTTATCATCATGATTTTTTTCTAAAGGCTGCATCAATTTTATTAACTATTTTTAGTGTGTGTGTGTGTGTGTGTGTGTGTGTGTGTGTGTGTGTGTGTTTGTGTACATATAAGGAGAGTGGGCTTTCTGTGCCACAATATGTGTGTGATAATCAGAGGACAAATTTTGGACGTTAGTTCTTCTCTTCTACCACTTAGGTCCTGGGTATTGAGTTAAGGTTCTTGGGAAGTGCAAGGGCCTTCACCCAGTGAGCAATCTTGCTGGCTGGCCTGCATCATTGTTCATTTTCACCAGTACTATATATGGGTTCCTTCTCCCCCACATTTTCATTAGCATTGTTTTCTTCAAGATGATACACAAGAGCAATTTTAATTTTCATTTCCCTCATTACAAAATATGTGTAACATTTTTCAAATGGTTACGGACTATGTGTTTTTCTGCCTTGTACAAATGCTTGTGCATGTGTGTGTGTTTGTGTGTGTGTGTGTGTGTGTGTGTGTGTGTGTATGTGTGTACATGGAACCAGGCCTGAGAGCCTGAGGTTGATGTTGAGAGTCTTTCTCTATCTCTATCCATCTTATTCCCCTAAGGTAGGGTTTCTCAGTGAACCTGAAGCTTTGATATTTTGGCTGGACTGTCTGAACTGAAAACCCTTCATATCCACTTGTCTATGTCCACCCAGGTTTAGGATTCCAATTGCCACTGCTGCAGTAAGCATTTTACATGAGCACTATCCCACTTAGGTCAGATCTTACTCAATTAAAACTATTTTGTAACGAAAACTATAAATGTAAGAAAAATGCAATGACCGTAGTCAGATATATATTTGTTTGTATTGGATAATTATAGTGTAATTCTATACTGAGGAAAAATGCTGCAAAATGTACCTTAAATTAATATATTTTATGTAATTTATGTTGGGCACTCAGCATGAAAAACTAAACTGCAAAGAAAAATACCCAGAGAAAACAAAATACACATGTGAAAAATTATTGACAATCGCTTAAGTAATTTATTTATTTATATGCCAATGCACTACGTTTCCATACCATTCCTCAAATGCCCTTCACTTCTAGCTCTCTCTCCACTGATTCCCACCTTCAGTCTGATCTCCCCTTGCCCTTCCCACCTGATACTCCCACTCTCACCTCTGCCTCGAACATGGCTCCATTACACTCATGAAATCTATTCCATTCCAAGGAAGATCCATGTGTCCCCCAGTCCTTTCCTCTATGTCTATCCTCTCTGGTCTATGAATTATGGCTTCCTTAATTTTTATTTAATGGCTAATATCCAGATATAAGCAAATACATACCACATTTATCTTTCTTGGATTGGGTTCCTCACTCATGATGAATGTTTTCTACTTTCATCCATTTGCAAGCCAATTTCATGGTATTATTTGTTTTAACAGCTGGATAATAATCCATTGGATAAATATACCTCATTATCTTTATCTATTATTCTGTTGAGGGGCTCTGGGTTGTTTCTAAATTCTGGCTATTATAAATAGAGGAGTCAAAATGAACATGGTTGAGCAAGTGTCTTTGTCCTAGGATGAAGTATATGCCCAAGAGTGGTATAGCTGGATTTTGAAGTACATTGATATTCATCTTTCTGAGAAATGGGCATACTGGTTTTCATAGTGTCTGTAAAGTATCCCTATCCATCCAGCAATGGAGGAGTGCTCTCCTTGCTCCACATCCCTGACATCATGAACTGTCACTTGTATTATTGTTCTTAGCCATTTTGACAGTTAAGAGATACAATCTCAATGTAGTTTTGATTTGTATTTCCCTAAAAGCAAAGGATGTTGAACATTTCTTTATGTAGTTCTTAGCCACTTGAGATTATTCTATTGAAAATTCTATGTTTAGTCCTGTACTTCTTTTTAAAAATTGGGTTATTTGGATTTTTGATATCAAGTTTCTTAAGTTCTTTATATATTTTTTGATATTAACAACTCCATTGTATGTGGAGTTGTTAATAATCTTTTCCCATTCAATAGGCTGCCACCTTGTCAAGATCAGAGTGTCCTTTGTCATGCAGAAGTTTTTCAGTTTCTTGTGATTCCAATTAATTTTGAATCTTAGTGTCTGCTTTAATGGTGTTCTATTCAGAAAGTCTTCTTCTGTGCCAATGAGTTTAAGGTTATTCCGCGTTTTTCTCTTCAATAAGACTCAGTATGTCTGGTTTTAAGTAGAGGTCTTTGATTTACTTGGACTTGAATTTTGTGTGGGGCAATATATGGATGGGTGTATTTGTGTTTTTTTACAAGCAACCATCCAGTTTGCAAAGCACCATTTGTGTACAAGGCTATCTTTTTTCCCAATGTGTATTTCTGGCTTTTTTTTTTTTATTAAAAAATCAGAAGTCCATAGGTGTGTGGATTTATTTCTGTGTCTTCAATTATTTACATTTTTGTATGTGTTTCTTTTTATGCCAATATCATGTGGTTTTTTATTACTGTAGCTATGTAATACAACCGGAGTTCAGGAATGAGGAGACCTCTAGCTCTTGATTTTGTTGTTCATTGCTGTTTCAGCTCTCTTAGTTTTTATTTGTGATTCCATATGAAGTTAAGAATTGTTATTTCAAGATCTGTGTTGAATTGTGTCTGAATTTTGAATCTGTATGTCACTTTTGGTACAATGCCACTTTAACTATGTTAATCCTACTGATCCACCAGCATGGGAGATCTTTACATCCTCTAATAACTTCTTCAACTTCTTTCTTCAAACAACTGAAGTATTGATCATACTAGTTTTTCATGTGCTTGGATAGAGTTACCCAAGATATTTTATAATATTTGAAGCTATGTTTAAAGTGTTGTTTCTCTGATTTCTTTCTCAGCCTCTTTGTCATTTTTTAATATAGGAGGGTTACTAATTATTATGACTTAATTTTGTATTCAGTTACTTTGCTGAAAGTGTTTATCAGCTGTAGGATTTCCCTAATGGAATTTTAGGGTCACTTATATATACTTTCATATCATCTGCAATCAAAGATACTTTGACTTCTTCCTTTCTAATTTGTATCTATTTGATTTTCATCAATTGCCTTATAACTCTAAAGATCCAAGTGCTATATTGAAAAGGTACAGAGATAGTGGAAAACCTTGTATTGTTCCTGATTTCAGTGGGATTGCTTTGAGTTTCTCACCACTTACGTTGATATTAGCTAAGGATTTACTGTAAACTGCCTTTATTATGTTAAGGTGTATCCTGTGTATCATTACTCTCGCCAGGACTTTTATCGTGAAGAGGTACTGGATTTTGTAATGAGATGAGGGTGTGTTCTTTTTTCTTTCAGTTTGTTTATACAGTGGATTGCTATTGATTTTCCTTTACTGAACCATCCCTGCATCTTTGGGCTGATGCCTACTTGATCATGGTGAATGATCTTTCTCAGGTGTTGTTCTTAAATTTGGTTTAAAAGTTTTGTATTGAGTATTTTTGTCTCTATGTTCAAAAAGGAAATTGTACTGTGATTCTCTTTCTCTATTGAGTCTTTGTGTGGTTTTAGTATTAGGATAACTGTGACCTCATAGAATGAATTAGGCAGTGTTGGGAGCCCTGTAGCCTAGTTTCAAATCAGCATATGAGTGCTTGCCCAACAAGTCTCCACATGACAAGGCCCATGGAGACTGTCTCTCACTTAGCAACAAAAAGCTAACTTTTGGATATCACATAATAATGCTAAGATTGTGTAGCCTGCACGCTCTCTTCTCTCTCATAATGTTGATGGTTCTCTAGGAAGATTTTACTTTTGAATTATCAATGCATTCGACAGATGTGATCATTCCCCATTTTTTTTCTCCAATACTTTCCCCTAAAATTCTTTGGGAACTGATGCTTCTCAGGTTTCTTATAAAGAGGGTTAAGTGTTCAGGACCCTTTTGTAGGAGAAGTTTATGACAAATCACCCCAATACTGTAAATATGTTTTGTTAAGTTTTGAATGACATTGTTGTTCATGAGAATATGTGCCTACATTTATCACCTTTTAGCTTTGCAAGGATGCAGGATGTGTCTAGCTTCATATTTAGCCAAGCTAACAAATTGCTGAGCACTGGTTTTGGTTTAAAAGTTGTTTTGATGTAAAAGTTGGGAAAAACATATTTGGTTTTTTTTTTTAGAGATTAATGTTGAAAGGTGGGGAAACATGTTTGTTTTTTAAGTATGAATAAAGATGGCTTTAGCTATTTAGGGCTTGCCACTTTTGTAAAATTCATCTGGTGGTCAGACAATTCTTCTTCAGCCAAAGCCCCTTCCCTGTCTCAGGACCTGAATCTGTGCTGTGGTGGGATTGCAGCAAGGCAATATTCCTTTGAATTATTTTTGTGGACTAATTTGAAGGAGTATTGGCATTAACTCTTTGAAAGTTTGCTACAATTCTATGATAAACATGTCTTGCCCTGGGATTTTTTTCTTTTGTTGTTATTGGGAGACTTTGAATGGTTTATATTGGTAAATGTTGTAGCTTTGTTTGAATTGTTTATCTGATCTTGATTATACCTTGGAAAGTGGTACTTATCAGGAAAGTATCCATTTCTTTCAGGTTTCACAATTTGGTGGATGTAGGAATTTAAAGCATGTCCTTGTGATTCTCCAGATTTCCTCAGTGTCTGTTGTTATGTCCCCCCATTTCATTACTGAGTTTGTTAATTTGGATATTCTCTTTCCATATTTTCATTAATTAGGATTTATTGATCTTTCTCAAAGAACCTACAATTTTTTCGTTGATTCTTTCTACTGTTCTCTCTCTCTCTCTCTCTCTCTCTCTCTCTCTCTCTCTCTCTCTCTCCTTCTCTCCCTCTCTTTCTCTTTCTCTCTCTAGTTTCAGCTCTGAGTTTGATTATTTCTTGCCATAGGAACTCAGTACTGTGTAGGAACTCAGTACTATGAACTTGCATCTTATAACTGCTTTGATTGTGTCCCACAAGATTCAGTATCTTTTTGTTCATTTTCATTGAGTTTGAGAAAGTCTTTAATTTCTTTCTTTATTTTTGTTTTAAAACTCATTTTTCATTCAGTACAGAATTGTTCCATTTTCATGAGTTCATAAGCTTTCTGTTGTTGTTGATATCTAGCTTTATACATGGGGGTCAGTAAAAATACAGGGTGTTATTTTGATTTACTTTTATTTGTTGAGACTAGTTTTTGTCTGAGTATGTGGTCATTTTTGGAGAAAGTTTCTTGATATACAGATAAGAATATGTATTATTTTGTATTCAGGTAAAATATTCAGTATATATATATGTTTTATGTATATATTATATGTATATATATATGGTAAATACATATATATGTTAAGTCCATCTGGTTTATGACTTCTGTCAGCTCCAATATTTATTATATTTTTTGTCTAGATGACCTCTTTATTGATATGAGAGTTGGGTATTGAAATCCCCCATTATCATGATCAAATGTGGGTAGGACATAGACATTAGGAATTTGAAATTTCATCTTGGTGGATTTTGTTTTTTTCTGTTGATAAGTAGGTAGTGTCCTTCCCTATGTTTTGTGATTAGTTTTGATTTGAAGTCTGTTTTGTATGATATTAAAATTGCTATACCAGCTTGTTTTCTAGATACATTTTTCTTGGATTATTTTTTTGCTAACACTTTATCCTGAGGTAGTCTCTATCTTTGATGTTCTTAGAGCCACTAAAGAACAGGCCCTGTTTAACAGCTAGGGAATATGTCTCCACTGAAGCAGAGACACCCTACCACAGTAGGCACTGAATATTCCAAAATAGCTGAAGCCCAAGAAAGAGGATTTAAAATGGCATGTGTAAGATGATAGAGGCCCTTAAAGTGTAATTAACTAAATACCTTGAAGAAATCTAGAAAAACACAAACAGTGCAAAGGAATGAATAAAAATGTTCAAGAACTGAAGATGGAAATAAAATTGATTAGGAAAATTCTAACAGCAAATTTTTGAAATGAAAAACATGGGAATTGAACAGTAGTTGCAGAGGCAAAGTTCAGCAGTAGAATGTAAGAGATAGAAGAAAGCATCTCAGGCATGGAAAACAATATCGAAGAAATGGGTAGATCTGTCAAAGAAAATGTTAAATCTAAAAATCTAAACACAAACTTCCAGGAAATCTGGAATATTATGAAAAGACCAACCTAAGAATAATAGGAATACAGGGAAGAGAACAAATTCAGCTCAGACGCTCAGAAAATATATTCAACAAAATCATAAAGGTAAATTTTCTTAACCTAATGGAGATGTGTGTAATAGTACAAGAAGCATACACAATACCAAACAGTTAGGATCAGTAAAGAAAATTTCTTCAGCATAATATAATCCTAACACTAGACCTACAGAACAAAATAAGAATATTAAAATCTTCAAGGGAGAAAGACTAAGTAACATATAAAGGCACAGATATCAGACTTATACCAGACTTCTCAATGGAGACTCTAAACTCCAGAAGGTCCTGGACAGGTATGCTGCAGACTCTTAAGAGACCACAGATGTCACACCATACTACTATATCCAGTAAAACTTTCAGTCACCATAAATGGAGAAAATAAGATATTCCATTATAAACTAAATTTCAGTAATATTATCTACAAATTCAACTCAATGTAGGGTGACAAAAGGAAAACTCCAACCTAAAGAGTTTGACTATAATCATGAAAGCACAAGACATACAAAATCCCAGACTACCAAAATCAAAGCAACACACACACACACACACACACACACACACACACACACACACACACAGGGAGAGAGAGAGAGAGAGAGAGAGAGAGAGAGAGAGAGAGAGAGACTCACTACCACTACCACTGAAGCCATCAGCTACAATAAAATAAAAGTAATTAACCAATATTCATTATTGATATCTTTCACTATCAATTATCACCAATAAAAAGGCATAGACTAAAAGAATTGATATGAAAACAGGATTAAGGTGTTTGAAACATGGAAAATTTTAACAATCATTATATATTCGTGTATATAATTATACATTAAAAATTATATAAAGGAGAATTCAGATTATTTGATAGATATAGAATTTAGATTACTATATTAATATACACTTATAATTACAGATGAAAGAAAAATAAACATAAACAAATGTTTTTAAAGCAACATGCATTATGTAAGCAAGCAAAAGTCATGATTGAACATTGCTTGTGATAATATTAGTAAATTATAAAATAACCCAATTAAAAATGATATTCAAATCTACTTATTCTACTCAATATTTTCCTCATTCCCTTTCATAAAATATACAGATGTCTTGTTTACTTATTTATTGCTATGTAGATGCCATTAGCAAGGTAACTTACAGAACAAATATTTTATTGGCTTAGTTTCAGAGTGTAGATTATTCAATGGCCATTATGGCAGGAAGCATGGCAGCAGACAGCAGACATGGTATTGGAGCAGTACTGAGACCTTAAATCTTATCCACAAACAGGAGACAGAGGGAAAGAAATATTACTGGGAATGACATGTTCCTTTGAAACCTTGTATCCCTACCCCAGTGACATATCACCTCCAACAATGCCTCACCTCGTATTTCTTCCCAAATAGCTCATCAGCTGGGAACAAATGTTCAACTCTATGAGTCTATGGAAGCGATTTGCATTCATACCAACACAATGGACAAGTACAAATAATTGCTATAATTTGGAAATAAACACTTGTCTTTATTTGGAAATGAAATATTTGTGTAATTATAAACATTAAAATACCTACAAATGCTAAATGGTGATCAAAGTTATTTTTAAAATGTGACCAAAATAATTTGTATTTCAATATCAAACCAAGAAATTATGGAATATGACATTAAAATATTATTTGAAATAGTTTGTAACAATCGATTCTCTAAGAATTTAGCTCATAAAATAAGACAAAAATATGTACATTTAAGTCAACTCTTATAGAATGATGGAAAATGAAAATATCTTGAAATACAACAGGGTATGAATACATGTCAACATGGATAATTTTTATTTACAGAAAAGATTTCCTTGCAGATCAGTGAAAATACGTAGGGTTTCCAACAAATGGCAAGAGTTCAGTGGATTATAACCTCAATTATTCACACACTCTTACTACAACAATCCTTAATATATCTTTTGTACAGGTCTATGTTTATTTTCCAAACAAACCAGTTTATCAAATGAAAAATGAAAAAAAAATATTGTGACTAAAGTTTAGTTAAGCAAGAGATAAAAACACAAATGCATCACTAATTAAGTATAACAAGAATTTCTATTTTCATTTTGATAAAAATGCGTCTTACACAAGTTTGTCCGAGAACCAACAAAATTATATATTTGGCAAAGTATGTATTTGTCTATTTAACTATTTATTTATGCTTAGGATTAAAACCAAAGCCTTTTACATTCTAATCACACTACAGCCTATGGTAAGTTTGTTAATATAAATACTTGTGAAACAAAATGGAAGTAAACCATAAAATTTGTCTAGCCATGACTTGTTTAGTTCATTGTCACAGACAGGAAGACTAGGAGGAAAGGCTGGTATGACAAGTATTTCTGATGAGAATGGTAAGTCTGTCAGGGTGACCTTACAACAAATTCTTATATCACAGAAGTCCCACACACCCGTGAAGTGGATCTGCTAGGATACCACTCTAGATGCATCACTCACTGGCTGAGAGCTTCCTCTGGAAGTATAACTGCCCCAAACATGAGTATAGGCAACACAGGATATGACTGGCAAAGGAAGTCACATATATGTATGGTGTGTGTTTGTGTATACAATAATAATGTATATATATATATAATAAAAAATAAAATATATATGGCAACCTGATGTGCTAACCTAAACTGGAGACAAAATTGTCAATCATTAAAACAGCACATCAAGTATGAATAAATCAATGAATTCTGACTCTTTAGTTTTGAAATTATATCCATTTTCATTAAGTACATCAAGAGAGTTAACATGGTTCAATTTTAATCAGTCACAACTCTGAACTGCCCATGAGACTTTTTTACAGATAAGACAACATAAGAACATAGCAAAGAGAAATAAACTAGGAACATTTAGTACAGCATACTAAGGTTTAGTAAGGTGGAATAGTAATATTTCAAGAGTAATTTACATTTTTTACTAAATAAATTTTTCTTATCTTTTATTGCAAGAATTTTTAGCATTTTAAGGGCTATTTTAAGGATGATTTAAACTAAAATGATAGCTGTAGGAAGAGAAGCAAATACATGTGCAAACCTAATTTAAGACTGAGATGACTGCAGATAGTTTAGAAAGGTTAAAGTGTGCAGACAACCCAGAAGAGGGCTGCTACATTAATCTCACCTCAAACTCCCTCAAGACTGTGAGATTTAGCAGTGTATTCATCTCCCAAATTTGGGACTAGCACTTTGGTTATACTCCTGACTGATGTGCCTGATTATTGTGGTCATTTAGCAGTGAGCTAAAGAATGGAGATATCATGTGACCTCTAGTGTCTCCATAGATATATCTCATTTTTGTCTACATGCAGCAGGCTACCATGGGCTTCACACTATGTGTATGGATGTATTCACCAGGAAGAACAAAACATACCATTGAGCAGGCTCTGTCCAAATTCTTGTTCATAACATGCCACTTTCAGTCCGTTTGTCAGACTTCATGGCAACAACAAGATCAGTGTTGATGTGTATGGAAATGTTTAAAGTTGTTCCCATTGGGACTGAAATTTTATGTGATTATTTTTATGTCAAACATTAAAAACACATTGTATATTCCATAATGGAAAACCATTCCAATACCTAAAACATGCAATAAATAGTGTTAAATTTGCCTTAAATTTTAAGAACAGTGTAAAATATAAACATAAATAGGAAGTCTTATAATAGTTTATTTCAGTAACAATGAGTAATATTATCTATGATTATTATGGTAACACTAATTGGTAAAAAACATTGGGAAATCTGTCATTTATCAAACTTAAAAACATCTTTGTCAGTTCCATAGCAGCTCCACAATTGGTACTTGCATGACTCACTATTGTCTGTGTTCTAAAACATGTGCCGTAGACTAAGAAAATAAATGTTCTCAGAAATACAGTGGAAGAACTTGAAAAAAAAATCTCTTAATATCCATTAAAACAGACTTCAAATCTGCATTAATAAATAATTCTCTCAATAAAAAGCATCCTTTTTTAAAAAATGGTCAGCCATTTTCATCCACTACATCCATACACCATGCTTAATTCTTAAAACCCTAACATTGAGCAATTACAAACACCACAACACCACAAGACACTATGAGCATTACTTTATGCATAAATTTAAAAAGCAAAACTAACAAGTTAACGTTCAATAATTGATGGGAATAAAGAATATAATATTCATGTGACAGTGTCGTGATTATATGATATTCAAAAAGAGAGTGATAGAGAGGTTTTTTAAGAGCCCTGGCAAGAAGCAATAGTACTGTAATTTCCAAACACTTTATTAGTAACTTCATGCATAGATTTTATATTTTATATATATATATATATATATGTGTGTGTGTGTGTGTGTGTGTGTGTGTGTGTGTAGTGTGTGTGTGTAGTGTGTGTGTGTGTAAATATAATTTTTTAAAAGCTTGTGTCAAAAATTATTTGAAAATATTTCAGATGAAAGCTTTTTTATAATTTATGCAACTGTTACATATACCATTTAAAGGACACAGTGTGCAAGAAAATAAAAATGCAACAGAGGTTCTAGCTGTTTACCAATACCATGTTTTTCATAAAGTGTTAAAGCCTGATTTCATAAAATCAAGGATTTGGATACTAGCCTATGAACATAAAGTCTGAACGTTTACTTATTGGTCCTTGTGGGATAACAAGAGTTTTCCTTGGAAGATGTAACACATCTACTCAATCTAGATAGGGAACCCATGACAGATCAAAGTATGGAAAGCATCGAAGCCCAACTTGGTGAAATATGGGAGAGGGGTTACTTACAGGAGCAGAAATGACTTGAACACAGCTGCGATACCAAATCCCACCCCAACACGGGTGACAGCTCACAAAGGCCGGGAATCTGGGGCACACGGCATAGCCTGCAGGAAGCTCAACAATTTAGAGAGTGACTTTTCCAAGTGTCTCAGGCTAAACCTCTGCTAAGCAGCTAATCTCTTTTCCCTTTCTTCCAGGAAGCTAGTCAGTTCTCAGAGTCTTCACTCCCGCTTGAGTGGTCTGAGAGTGACTATCCGAAGGCTTTATTGTTTACTCTGAAAGGAAAGGACTTAGTGAATAAGGTCAGTTTCAGCAATTTCCTGAGTTATTTTGAGTAATTTACCTTCTGGCTTAAGGGATGTCCCTGCAGTATTAAATGTTTCAATCTCAGAGCCAGCATCTGCACAACCCCCAAAAGATTAACATTGTTAAGCCTCTATCTATCATGAAATAATGAAAATTTTAAGCCCTAAGTTGCGGAAAGGTTAGAATAGGAAAACACAGAAGAGAGTTGAATGTCTAAAATAGGGCCTTTTGATCAATCTCTGAGTGTGCAGTGAGATCTCAAAGGCTATGGTTATTGGTACTACTTATCATTACTCTTATATGAATGGGGCATCACTTCATAATGAAAGTTTCTTTTTTCTCTCCCATTTTTTTATTGAAAATAAATTCTTCTCTCATAAAATACATCTCAACCACAATTTCCCCTTTTTCTACATCTCCCAGCCTGACCCTCAACCAATCCTATCCCCTAGATTCACTCTCGCTACCCCCAGATATAGTAACCCTCCGTTTCCCTTCAGAAAAGAGCTGACCTCCAAAAAGTATCAGCCAAGCATGACACAACAAGGTACAATAAGATAAAGCATAAACTCTTATTTCAAGGCTGGATAAAGCAACCCAGTAGGAAGAAAAAGATCCCATGAACAGGCAAAACTGTCAGAGATATCCCACTTCCATTGTTAGGAGTCCCACAAAAGCACCAATGTAACAGCCCTAAAATATATGCAAAGCATTTGATGCAGATTTATGCATGCTCCATCCTTGTCTCTACAGTCTCTGTGAGCCCATAATATCCCTGCTTGGTAATCCAGTGGGCCATGTTCTTCTAGTTTCCTTGATCTCCTCTGGTCCTACAATCTTTTCTGTCCCTCTTCTGTGGGCTGCTCTAGCTCCAAGGGAAGAGAGAGACCTTCAATGGAGGTTTCCAATTTAGACCCTCTCACTACAAAATTGTCTGGCTGGCTGTGGATCTCTGCCCCTGCATCCTTTGGCTGCTGGAGGGTAGATCTTTGATGATGACTGGGCATGACATCGATCTATGAGTATAGCAGAATATCATTAGCAGGTATTTCATTGTTGTTATCATCATCATCATCATCATCATCATCATCTGACTAGTCTTGTTTGATTCTACCTTATATTTCTGGGCTATCCAGTCTATGGTTACTGGTCATCTTAGCAAGTGTTGGGCATTGGGTACCCCTCATGTCATAGGCCTCAAGTTAAACCAGTCATTGATTGGCCACTCCCATAAGTGTCCCCTCCCTTTACTCATCCCATTTCCCCCACTACCTCTTCTTTTCTGCAGATTCATTGATACTCTATTTCCCTTCAGAATATAGCAGACATCCCAGTGAGAGCAATCTAACATGGCATAACAAGATGCAATAAGAGAAGACACCATCATATTAAGGCTGGACAAGGTAATCCAGTAGAAGGAAGAGGGCCACAAGAGCAGCAAAGAGTCAAAGACAACCCCACTCCCACTGTTAGATGTCCCACAAAAACCACAAGCTAACAACCATAGCATATATGCAAAGGACCTAGCTCAGACCCATACAGGCTCTATGACTCTCACTTCAGTCTCTGTGAACTCTATCTGAGTCCTGCTTAGTTGATACTGTAAGCCATTGATCCTGAAGCTTTGATCCTGCTGGCTCCTACAATCCTCCCCACACCCTCTTCAGTAGGATTCCCCAAGTTCTGCCTAATGTTTGGCTGTGGGTCTCTCTATCCACTCACATCAGATGTCAAAGGAAACTTCTTTGATGACAGTTAGGCTAGGCACCAATCTATGAGTTTAGCAGAATGTCATTAGGAACCATTATATTGACTTTGTGTTTTGACCAGTCATGTGTATTAGGTTCTACCCTGTCTCGAAGTTATCCAGCTTCTGTTTGCTGGCCATTCAAGCAGTGTTGGACATGGGATCCCTCTCATGGTATGGGCCTCAAGTCAGACCAATAATTGGTTGGCCACTTCCACAAGTTCTGAGTATATATTGCCCTGAACATCTTGCAGGCAGAAAAAGTGGTAGGTTGAAGTTTTTGTGGCTGAATTGATATCAAAGTCCCACCACTGGAACCCTTGTCTGGTTTCAGAAGATGGCCAGTTCAGGTTTATATTAGCTAATACTAGCAGTCCTCTCTAGGTTCACTCTCATAGATTCTAGGAAGTTTCCACTGCACTAGGTTTCAACATGGCCCCCAAATACATCCGAATTTCAGTCCTCCCTCCATATGCTTTTTCCCTCTGTCCTCCCCACCCCAAATTGATCCCTCCTGTTCCCATACCCACCAGCCCCAAGTCCATCAGCGAAATATGTTCTATTTCCTCTTCCCAGGGGGATTCTTACAGCCTTGCTTATTACTTAACCCTGCTTGTTACTGAGTCTGTACATTCAAACATGATTACTCATTATGTAAGAGCTAATATCCACTTATAAGCGAGTGCATAGCATGTTTGTATTTCTGGGTCTGTGTTGCCTCACTGAGGAATATTTTTATCTAGTTTCATCCATTTGCCTGAAAACTTTATGTTGTAAATTTTTAACAGCTGAACAATACAACAATGTGATATATACCACATTTTCTTTTTTGATTCTTCAGTTGACAGACATCTAGGCTGTTTCCAGTTTCTTGCTATTATGAATAAAGTCATAATGAACCTAGGTGACCAAGTGCTTTGTTGTAGGATGGAGCTTCCTTTGAGTGTATGCCCAATAACAGTATAGCTGGATCCTGAGGTAGACTGATTTCTGGTTTTCTGAGAAACCACTATATTGATTTCCACAGTTGCTGTACAAGTTTGCACTCCTTCCTGTGGTTGATATATTGTGTACCCCAGTAACCTTACCTGGGGGTCAGAGAACAGATCAGCCACTATATTAAGCTTAGAGGTTAGGCAGTGGTAGCACACACCTTTAATCCTAGCATTCAGGAGGCAGAGATCTGTCTGGATATCTGTGGGTTCAAGGCCACACTGAGAACAGAGCCAGGAGTGGTGGCACATGCCTTTAATGCCAGCACTTGAGATCTCATGTCTTGCTTGGGAAAGACACATGCCTTTAATCCCAGGAAGTGATAGTAGGAAGTAGAAAGGTATATAAGGCGTGAGGACCAGGAACAAGAGGCTTTTAAGCTTTTAGGCTTTATCAGTAGTTCAGCTGAAATCCATTCAGATGAGGACTCAGAGGCTTCCAGTTTGAGGAAACAGTATGGACTGAGAAGTTGGTGAGGTGAGGTTAGCTGTGTCTTCTTCTGTCTCTCTGATCTTTCAGAATTTACCCCAATAGCTGGTATTGGATTTTTTTTTTATTAATAAGGCTTCTTAAGATTCATCTTACACCTTCCAGCAATGGAGGAATGGTCCCCTTACTCCAATCTCTCGCCATCAAGAACTTTCACTTAAGTTTCTTGTCTTATCCATTCTGATAAATGTAAGAAAGAATCTCAAAGTAACTTTGATTTGCATATTCCTGATAGCAAAGTATGTGGAACATTTCTTCAAGTGTTCCTCAGTCATTTGAGATTTCTCCTTGAGAATTTTCTGTTTATATTTCTCTGTTTAGATCTGTACCCCACTATTTAATTGGAATATTTGGTTTGATGTCTACTTTCTTAAGTTCTTTATACATTTTGGATATTAACCACTTATCAAATATGGAGTTGGTTAAAATCTTTTTCAATTCTTTAGGCTCCCATTTTGTATCATTGATGATGTCCTTTGCCTTACAGAAGTTTTTTCAATTTCTTGAGGTCCCATTTATTAATTGTTGATCTTAGACCTGTGTGACTAGTGTTCAGTTCAGGAAGTTGTCTCCTGTGCCAATTAGTTCAAAACTATTCCCCATTTTTCTCTTCTGTCAGGTTTAGCACATTTGATTTTGTGTTGAACTCTTCGCTACACTTGGACTAGAGTTTTGGGCAAAATGAAAAGTATGGACTTGTTGGCATATTCTACAGGTAGACATCCAGTTAGAACAGTATCATTTGTTGAGAAGTCTTTCTTTTTTCGACTGTGTATTTCTAGCTTCTTTATCAAAAATCAGGTGTCCTGAGGTATGTGGATTTATGTATGGGTCTTTGATTTGATTCCATTGATCAATGTGTCTGTTTTTTTGCCAATACCATGAAGGTTTTATTACTATATTGTAGATGTAACCAACCGTGTTATTAAATAAGAAACACAGAGCCAATACAGAGATGAAAGCCAAGAGGTCACAGCAATAGCTAAGAGCTAAAAACCTTACCCTTCACTTTCGCTGTTGTCCTACCTCTCCGAAAGAGACCTACTTCCTGTGTCTGTCTTTTTTATAGTTTCTGTTCTGCTTTCTCATTGGTTGTAAACCCAACCACATGACCTCCTAGTCACTGCCTGTCTGTACAGACCTGCAGGTCTTCTATGGTTGGTATTGAGATTAAAGGCATGTGTCTCCAATGCTGGCTGTATCCTTGAACACACAGAGAGCTACTAAGCTCTGCCTACCAAGTGCTAGGATTAAAGGCGTGCACCACCACCGCCCAGCTTTCTCCATGACTTGCTAATAGCTCTGACCCCCGGGGAACTTTATTTATTAACGTACAAATAAAATCACATTTCAGTACAAATAAAATATCACCATACTATATCTCTGTGGTACACCTTGAATTTACAGATGGTGATACCTCCAGAAATTCTTTTACTGTTCAGGATTGTTTTAGCCATTCTGTTTTTTGTTTTTTGTTTGTTTTTGTTGTTGTTGATGATGTTTTTCCATGTGACAATGACTACTGTCTTTTCAAGGCCTGTCTATGTTGGATTTCTAATGGGTACTATGTTGATTCTGTAGATTGCTTTTGGTATGACAACAATTTTCACTATGTTAATTCTACCAATCCATGAACATGAGAGATCTTATCATCCTTTGATATCTTTATCATTTTTTTACTTCACAGATTTGAAGATTTATCATGCAATTCTTTCATTTGCTTGGCTAGGGTTACCCACAGAATTTTTATATTGTTTGTGTCTATCTTAAAGGGGTTGCTTCCCTGGTTTCTTTTCCAATATCTTAGTCATTTTTATATAGGAGAGCTCCTGATTTTTTTTTTTAAGTAAATCTTGTATCCAGCCCCTCCTCTGAAGGTGTTTATCAGCTATAGGAATTCCCTTTTAGATTTTATGGATTGCATATATATCTTATCTTCTGCAAATAACAATACTCTGTCTTCTTCCTTTCCAATTTGTATCACCTTGATCTCCTTCAGTTGTCTTATTACTCTAGCTAGAACCTCAAGTACTATATTGAATAAACATGGAATGATTGGGAAACCTTGTCTTGTTCCTGATTTTAGTGGTATTGCTTTGACTTTCTTTTCATTTAATTTGATGATGGCTATAGGATTGCTGTAAATTTCCTTTATTATGTTGAAGTATATTCCTTGTATCCCTGATCTTTCTAAGACATTTATTATGAAGTGATTTTGGGTTTTGTTAAAGGCTTTTCAGCATCTAATGAGAAAATCGTGTGTTTTTTCTTTCATTTTTTTTTATATGGTGGATAACATTGACTGATTTTCATAGACTGAACCATCCTAACATCTCTGCAATAAACCTACTTGATCATGCTGAATAATCTTTTTGATGTGTTTTTGAATTTGGATTGCGAATATTTTATTAAGTGTTTTTTCACCTATGGTAATAAGGGAAATTGGTCTGCAATTCTCTTTCTTTGTTGAATCTTTGTGTGGTATAGTGACAAGTATGACTGTGGCCTCATAAAATGAATTAGGCAGTGTTCCTTTTGTTCTTATTTCATGTAATAGTTTGGGGAGTATTGGCATTAACTGTTCTTTGAACATCTTTGGTGGGGGTGGGGACAAGGGCTTGGGATACTTTTAATGAGTGCCCTTATTTTCTGTATTTTCTTTGATCACAAGAGACCAATCATAAACTGCTATGTCAGCTCCTAGTACATGGTAGTTAGTGACTGGCTTCTCCCTCCTTGGTTCACTGATTGCTTAACCTCGTGGTGGAGGCACTCTTGAGGGACATGCTTACTGCCCTAGTTCCGGGAAGTTGTTGGGTCCATGCTGTCACCAAGTAGCACACTGCTGGCTGTTCATAAACCCCATTTAAGTGTTCAGTAGCAGGGCCTCTTAAAAGAGCCACACCTGTGTTTGTTGCTAGGACAAAGGCGAAGATACCATCTCTTCAAAGAGCCATTCCTCTGCTTGTTGCTAGTATCAAAACAGCTCAAGAAAGTTATCAGGAAGCTGAGTTTTGCTTTTTGTGTGTGTGATCAGAATATTATTACTTTTTTTTTTTTTTTTTTTTTTTGGTTTTTCAAGACAGGGTTTCTCTGTGTAGCTTTGCGCCTTTCCTGGAACTCACTTGGTAGCCCAGGCTGGCCTCCAACTCACAGAGATCCGCCTGGCTCTGCCTCCCGAGTGCTGGGATTAAAGGCGTGCGCCACCACCGCCCGGCCAGAATATTATTTTTTTTTAAGTTTTCTTAGGTCTTATGTAGAAATTCTTCACATTGAAATGACATAGTCTGGGCTGGCATCTGTGGTTTCTTAGAGTCTACAGACCATGTTCTTCTGGCTTTTAGAGTCTCCTTTGAGATGTTGGGTATAATTCTAATAAGTCTAGCTTTATATGTTACTTGTCCTTTTTCCCTTGCTGCTTTTAATAATCTGTTTGTTCTATATGTTTAGTGTTTTGATTACTATGTGACGAGGGGAATTTCTTTTCTTGTCCAATCTATTTGGTGTTCTGTATGCCTTTTGTTACCTTTACAGAAATCTTCTTTGTTAGGTTTAGAAATTTTTCTTCTGATTTTGTTGAAAATATTTTCTGAGGCTTTGAGCTCATATTTGTATTTGTGTTCATATTCTTATTTTTATATTATTCTTAGATTTAGTATTTTCACTGTGTCCCAGATTTCCTGGATGTTTTGTGTCATGAATTTTTAGATTTAACATTTTCTTTGACTGATGAATCTATTTATTCCACTGTACCTTCTATGCCTCTCTCTTCTATCTCTTGTATGCTGTTTGTAAAGCTTGTCTATAAAGTTCTTGTTTATTTACCTAGATATTTCATTTCCAGAATCACCTTAGTTTGTGCTTCTTTTATTGTTTCTATTTCCATTTTCAGGTCTTGAACAGTTTTATTCATTTCCTTCAACATTTTTTTTTTTTGTTCTTTGAGGGATTTATTCATGTCCTCCAATTTTTGTTTTGTTTTTTTTTTTTCTAGTTTTCTTTAAGGAATTTATTCATTTCTTCTTTAAGAACTTCTATCATCTCAGTAAAGTTGGTTTTTAGGTTTTCTTCTTGTGCTTCATTTGTATTAGGATATTAGGAACTTGCTGTGGTAAGATAGCTGGCCCCTGGTGGGGACCTATTACCCTGGTTGTTGTTGATTGTGTTCTTATGTTGGCTTCTAGGCATCTGGGATTTTTGGTGGTTATAGGTCTAGGTGCTGACTTCTTGGTTTCCCTTTATTGGATAGGTGTTTTGTTCTTTGTTTTGTTTCCTCTCTGTCTTCTGGCCTATGTGGCCAGTTGTTTGGCATGAAATCCTTACCTGAGTTGGGGGCTGTGACAGGACAATGATGATGGGAGAAGGAAATGTTGATGGTGTGTGGGAGGCACATCAAGACAGTGGAGGAGGTCTGTTGGCAGATGATTTACTTGAAGTTCTGGTGAGATTGGGGGTAGTGATGAAGAATATACCATGGGAGTGGAGGAAGTCTGCAGGGAGGCAGCCTACCTGGATTTGTGGTTGCTGTAGTGGCCTCTAGTTTAGCAGTTAGTCTCTGCCCAAGTTTGGGTCTGGAGTTTTGGGGGCTGTCATGACCTCTGGTCGAGCATGACATTTCTGCCTAACTTTGGGACTGGGCTATGATAATGGGGATGAAGGGGTTGTTGGGGGAGAGTCTATGGAGGGAGTGGCATCACCAAGAGGTTGGAGGTCTGTGGGTGGGTGTCACATCTGTGGCTCTGCTGGCCAGTGTAGTGTCTGCTTCAGCAGGGAGTTACTGCCCAATTTGGGGGTTGAGATGCAGTGATAAGAAGGAGAGGGACAGTTGGGGATTGTGTCAGAGTAGGGCACCAAGATCATAAGAAGTTACGGTTTTAATTGAATGGCCTATAGATGTACAACAGATGAAAAATTGTCTTTTATGTTCTTATTCTGGTGTTCTACAGTTAACATTCTCATAACCCATGGTCTCATAACTCAGACTTAAGGGTGGTTTGACATTTCTCTCTCATTATAAATGCAGTGATATTTCTTATTTTTAGTGAAAGAACTTTCATGTGCATATATATATATATATATATATATGTAATAGCCTGTAGTTTATTAGAATTATCAATGTGATTTATTGCATAAAACAGAGTATAGTTAATTTTATGATGAAATTAAAATCTCTAACATATTTTACCATAATAATCACATGGATAAAATATAAATAATGTGCTATGTAAGAAATTCCTACAAAGATGAGGAGATAAAGGGAAAGAAAGGGCATTAATAATAAGTGATTCCTTCCATTTATTGAAACAGCTGCAAACATGTTGATTTGGATAATTGGAAGGTTTAAATTTTCAAGGTTTTAATGGGGAACTAAAATAAAAAGCAACTATTGCTTACAGACAACTATTGCTTGAAGTTACCTCTTGTTACTTGCGGGAAGACTGAACTATGTGCTTCTCCTAGGAAGCAGAGACATAAATAGAGGAATCTGCATGCTGGTACAGACAGCAGTAAAAATTTATTTGTTCTTTGTGAAACACTGTGGTGAAAAACAGCCTTTTGGTTTTGAGTTATAATATTGATTTTAATCTTACCTTGGTATCATTTGGAGAACTTTCCATGGTTTTTGTAGTACTGTTTCTTGACCTTAGAGACAGTCTTCCTTAATTTAAATAAATATATCATTTAAAATGTTGTGCCTTCATCTCATTGTATTATGAAAAACTGAAAATGAGTGGGATCTGACAGTATAATTTATTTTTCCTTTTTAAAAATTTTGTCTTCTATTGATGATACTATTACATAATTTTATCATTCCACCTTCCATTCCCTCACTCTAAAAGTTTCCTTACTCTCTTCAAATGCTTAGTGTCTTTTTTTTTTTCATTAATTGTTGTTAGAGGTATACACACACAAATATACACACATACACACACACACACTCATAAAATCAATTTTTTCAGACTATATGGTGTTATTTTATGTATATCTTCAGGGATGATTATTTAGTGTTAGATAGCCAATGGGTGTGCTCCTCCATGGAGAATACTAGTTCTCCCAGTCTCAGAACTCCTTAGTTGGCTGTAGTTCTTTGTGTAGGATTAAGGCCTTGTGAGCTTTCATTCATCGACTTTGGTATTGATTAGCCAGGGGTCCCAGGGATTTTGCTACATCCAGCATGGGATATCTGAGGGAAAAATCTACATACACTATGCTCTTATGTCTGTTAACTTTATTCCTCTAAGAAAAAATTCTATCAATACAGCTACAGCTCCATTAAGCATTCAGGACAGGAATAACTCTGGATACATCAAGCTCTTTATCCATCTACTTTATTTCTCTGGGATGAAATCCTGTCTCCATAGCTTCAGTTCCATCCTGACACTCAGTTCCTCTTTGTCCTCTCTTTTACTGTTCCCTCAAAGTCCTGCTAACAACTAAGCTCTTATGCTTCCCACCTCATCTTCATCCCTTTTCTTCATTCTCCATCTCTACTACTCCCTAGTTCTGTCTTACCATCTATATTACCTCTGTGTTCTTCTCTTCTCCCTGGTCATGTCATTCTGTCTGCTCTACAGAAAATGCCTGTCTTTCTTTCCCTGGCCATGTGGTTCTCTGCCTCCTCAGGAATGTTGCTCTACCTCCCACCTTGATATGTAAAAACCATTTTTGTTCTCAGTCAATTGCTCTGGAGAGGTGCTAGGCCTCAAGGCAGGGCCATGGTCTGAGCTTCATTTGCACAAGAAACAAAGCTATGTGTTTCCAGCCAGCTTGTCTTCTAGGCTGGGGAGCAGGGAGTTAGTTACCTAGAAGTTCAGCAGGTTTGGAGAACTGAACTGAACCATTACCCAAATGGTCTGGAAGTATTTGGGCACACAAGAATTTCATAGTAGAAGACAGCTGAAACATCAAAAGCTGAATAATGTGGAGGGCCCCAAAACAGCTTGACCACACAGCAGCCATGACAGGCTCAGAAGCCTAGACACAGCTTCTGTGACAGGCTTCCTGGCAGGCAACACCCAGACCCAGGAAATTCCTTAAGCGGATGCCACTCAGGGATCCACTCAGGGATGAGGAAGTACCTGACATCATAAACATTCTAACCATTAGATAAGGTGGCCAGATGTCCTTGAGTCTAGCATACACTTATTTTTTGTTTTACAGATACCCCTAGACAACTGTCAGCCAATTGGGGTCCTGAACTCTGGAAATCCCCTCACCCCAATCTCTGCTTTGATAAAAACTCCACCCCACCTGAGCTTGGGGCTCTCTGCTCTCAAGCTGTGCTGTGTTGGACAGACAGGAACCAAGCTCCAGAGCTTGAAATAAAGGCTCTTTATATAAGATTCGGTCTCCATGGTGGTGGTCTTTTGGGGGTCCTTGCAATCTGGCCAGAACAGATAACACCAAATATTCATAATGAATGGCTTGCCTTTTGACAGACCCTTGGCCCATCAAAGTATAGCTTAATACACAGCCGAAACTTTATAGTATATATTCATGTGGCTTGCCATAGTTTGGCATGTCTATTGATTTTGTCTTTATTCAGCTCATGTTTAGGCAGTCATGTTGGTGAGATGCAATGGATATAGCCTCAGATGTTACTAGGAGACACAATTTTACACCAGACTCTCTGTTCCTGTGGCTCTTACAATCTTCCTTCCTATTCTGTAATGTTACCTGAGCTTTAGTTGCAGGGATGTTTTGTACCTGTATCCATTGGGACTTAGGCTCTAAAGCTCTATAGTTTTATTGGTTGTGGTTTATTTGAATGGTCTGTGACTGTTGCAAAGAAAAGTTTTCCTGATGGGGGCTGAGGTCTTTTCTTATCTGTTTATAGAAGGACAAATATTTATAGATTACTCTTTGGAATTATGCTGGTACAGTAGAGGTGAGTGTAAGATCTCTCCCAGTACCAGGAATGATTTCCCTGTTGTTGAGTAGATCCTAAGACTAATTAGAAAGCTATTAGTTACCACAAGGTATACAGGCACTACTGTACCCTTAATGTTACCTTGCCATATTGTTCATTCTTGTGGTTCCTAGGCAATAGGCTGAGTAGGACTCTTGGTTGCTTTTATTTGTGTGAAGCTTACATGGCACCTTCTGGTACTAAGAAACTAGTCCTCAAGTAGTGGGTATTCAAGTCAGTTCCTACTCAGGGGTTCTGGGCTCAGTTTCTGAAGTACATGGTGTAAGGATTATGTCCTTAATTATGTCATCAGCCTTCGACGGCATCCCAGCCTAAAAAGTAGGCTTGCCCTCTCTATGCTCCCTTTCCTTATCATCTCTCCTTTTGTATTCTCCCTCCTCCACACAATCTCTCTCTCTCTCTCTCTCTCTCTCTCTCTCTCTCTCTCTCTCTCTCTCTCCCTCTCTCTCTCTCTCTCTCTCTCTCTCTTGCTTTCTTTCTCTCCCTCTCTCTCCCTATAAAGCTCTAGAAAGGCAACCATGGCTCCTGATTCTTCCACCACCACAACCAGTTGGCGTGGTTGCCACGAGTGCAGCCGCTTAACCAACATTTGGTGCCATTCAAACTCGGATAGACCACTGAGGACCTGCTGTGACTGCTGCTGCCTCCTGCCTCCTGCCTCCTGCCTCCACCCCCATCGAGCGAGACCTCCAGTGTGTGCACGCGCGTGTGCGTCCGTCCCTCACCTCCATTGGACCCACACACAGCTACCACTACTGCTATCGCCATGATTCATTTGGAGTGACAATACTCTCCCCTAAGAGCCTTAAGTCTATCTATTACATCACAGTGCCAGGTATGAGCAACCCTCCTTACAATTGTTGGTCTGGGAGTCCAAGAGATCTCCTAAATATATGCCATAGCTTTTGTGCTCGATTGCCCCTTGGCTTTCATTTTGAGTCTTTCTGTGTGTTTGATTCACAGGGTGAATGTGTGATATATGTACTATTCATCAGGCACTGGCCGTAATATGTGATTATGTTTTTTTTTCTCCTGAGATACATAAACATACATTGTCTCACCAGAGATAGGAAATTAAGCAGAAACCAAAGAAACATTTCCAATCAGTTCCATCTTAGTGAAGAAATGAATTTATTGGGGTCATATTTAGCGGTATGCATGGAGTAACTTATTCATACATGGATAAATCAAAGGTTCAGGTTACAGCATACAAGATTGCATCCCTAGAGATCTGTAAAACCTTGCAGTCAGCTCTAACAATGAAGTCTCCTCTTTCCAGCAATAATTTAGTACTTTTATAACCTTAGACAGAGATGGGGATTGGCAATTCTGCAAACTTCAGAGCTTCCCCATCCTTTTAACTATCATGAGCATCCTGTGTCTGCTGAGACACCCTCTCTGCAGCAAGGAGTGTTTCAGTTCAGAAGAAATAAACCCACAATAAGGGAAAAATTTTAGAAAAAATATAATAATACTTGTAATATAATCCAAATACATTGTTCTATTCTAATTTCATTTCTTTCTTGACTGTATCTACAGTGTATCTTTTCTTCTGCTTTGAATTTTCCATTATTTTTCTTTCTATTCCTCATTCTATATTGTCTTGAACCAATACTGAAGCAGAAAACTTCATATGGCCATCTCAAACAATGTACCATTCCAGGAAATAGTAAATTTGTTAAAAAGCACTCTGCCAATCTACTGTGAAGGCAAACTGAGGACCTCACAGCTGCTTTGCCAATCGACTGTGAAGGCAAACTGAGGACCTAACAGCTGTAGTCTCTCTGCTGATTAGAGAGAATATTTTCTTCCCCAAGGATGTAATGGATAGTTAATTATAACTTTTGTGATTGCCAGTTTGCATATTTTCCTCCAATTCTGATCTATTAGTATTTCTGAAAATTTCTAATTACCTGGTGGATTTTTTTTCAACATTAGATTAAACATAGATGAAGAATTGATTGCTAGAAGATAGGTCAATATCATGAAATAGAATGAGTAACAGGGAAATAATATATAATATGTAAGTAAAAAGTATGGTCTCCCCACTACCTATGATGGGACACCTCACACAGTTTTGAGGCAGGCGGAGGGGCTTAGATCTGCCTCTTCTAAATGTAATTCCCTATGGGAGGCCTTACCTTCTTGTAGGAGGGAATGGCGGTTGGGTTGGGAGGGGGAGACTGGAGGGGCTGGAAGAGGAAAGAAGGGGATCTTTGATTCTGTGTAAAATGAATAAAAAAGTTTTCTTAATAAAAAAATGTTATGTGGTACCAAATAAAATAAAATAAAATAAAATAAAATAAAATAAAATAAAATAAAGTATGGGCTCCAATTCATGGGAAGGGCCTTAGGTTAAACTAAACATTGTAGATGACTTCCACAAGTTTTTCAGCAATATTGCACAAATACATTGAAGGTTGAGGGTTTTATGTCTTGGCCTACTTCCATATTTTTCCTCCCATACCCTATATAATACCTCCTCATGCCAAAGAGACCAGGATTTAGGCATGAGGTCTCCAGCTCAACCTCTCTGTGTTTAATGAGCTGCATGGATGTTGGCCTCAGCAATGGAGGTCCACTTTCAGTATTCACAGAGCAAACCATCTGTCTTAGCATCAGAATGGGTTGTTTAGGGATCTCCACAAAACTCCCTTGTCCCACAACACAAACAAATGCAATACAGTCTCACAACCAGAAGCCTCACCTGACTACCAAAGATGGCCAGTTCAGACTCTGTGGCCTCCATTACTATGTGTTTTCACTACGGTCACTCTCATAGATTCCAGAAAGTTTCCACTGCACTCACTAGACTTCCACACTGAACCCCAAATGACACCCAATTACAACTGCCTCTCCCTGAACTCTCTCTCTTACCCTCTCTGCTCACGTGATCACTAATTCTCTTCTTGCCACCAGCCCCCAGTCCACTGCAAAATCTATTCCATTTTCCCTTCCCAGGGAGATCCACGTGTCCCCATAGGGTCATCCGTTTTACCTAAATTCTGCTGGTCTAGGTTGTAGCTTGATTATCATTTACTTAACAGTAAATATCCACATATAATTGAATACATTCCAAATTTATGACTCTGGATGTGGGTTACCTCCCTCAGGATTTTCTTTAGATGCATACCTTACCTGCAAATTTCATGATGTAATTGTTTGTAACAGATGAGTAACACTCCATTATGTAAATGTACCATATTTTCAATTCTTTGGTTGAGACACATCTACTTTGTGTTCTAGAAACTATGTTCTAGTTTCTAGGTATTATAAATAATGCCACAATGAATATAGTTGAGCCAGCGTCTTTGTGGTAGCATGGAGTGTCCTTTGGATGTATGCCTAAGAGTGGTATGGCTGTGTTTTGAGTACCTCAATTAATTCTCAATTTTTTAAGGAGCCATCATATTGATTTCTACAGTGGTTGTATAAGTTTGCACTTCTACCAGCAATGGAGGAGTGTTACCCTTGCTCCACATCCTCTCTAGCATGAGCTGTTACTTGTGTTATATATTGTAGCCATTCTGACATGTTTAAGATGGAATCTCAAAGTAGATTTTGATTTGCATTTTCCCTGATGGCTAAAGAAGTTAAACATTTCTTTAAGTGATTCTCAGCAATTCGATATTCTTTATTTAGAGTTCTCTATACTCCACATTTAGACCTGTACCACATTATTTAGTTGCATTGTTGAGATTTTTAATGTCTAGTTTTGTGGCTTCCTTGTATATTTTGGATATTAGACCCCTATGAGATGTGGAGTTGGTAAAAATCTTTTCACAAAGCTTCCACATTGTCCAATTGGCAGTGCTCCTTTGCCTTACAGAAATTTTACAGTTTCATAATATACTGTTTATTAACTATTGCTTTTACTGCCCATGCTATGAGAGTTCAAGGATATTTCCCACTTTCTGCTCAATTAGGTTCAGTATGTCTGTTTTTGTTTTTGTTTTTTTTTTTCATTTTAGGTCTTTGATTCACTTTGACTTGAGTTTTCTGCTTGTCATAAATATAAAACTATATGCATTCTTCCGCATGTAGCCATTGAATTTGAGCAACACCATTTGTTGAAGATGCTTTCTTTTTCCAATGTGTATTTGTGTTTTGTTTTTTGTTTGTTTGTTTGTTTTCAATCCAAAATCAGATATCCATAGGTGTGTCAATTTATTTATGTCTATGTATTCAATTCCATTGCATTGATAAACATTTCTGGTTTTATGACAATATCATTTTGTTTTTATTAGTACAGGTTTGTAATACTACTGGAAATCAGAAATGATGAGACTTCCTGTTATTCACTGATTTTTCAATATTATTTTAGTATCCTGGTTTTTGTGTATGTATGTGTGTGCTACTCTTAAGCCTACAATTTTTTGCTGTTAATCCTACCAATCCATGAGCATGGGTGATCCTTCCATCAGAAGATTTTCTGATATCTTCTTCAATTTCTGTCTTCAAACAATTGAAGTGTTTTTATCATACAAGTCTTGCACTTGCTTGGTTACAGTTACCTCGAGATATTTTATATTATTTGAAGCCAATGTGAAAAGTGTTGTTTCCCTGATTTCTTTCTCAGCCTCGTCATTTGTATATATGAGGAATATTGAGGGGTTTTGTTGTTGTTGTTGTTGTTTAATTAATCTTGTATCCAGCCCCTTTGCTGAAAGTATTTATCAGCTATAGGAGTTCCCAGGTGGAATTTTTAGTTTTAGTTATGTATAGTGTCATATCATCTGCAAATGAAGATACTTTGAATTCTTCCTTTCCATTTGTATTCCCTTGATATCCTTTACTTTATTATTGCTGTAGCTAAAATTTCAATTATACTATTGAATAGATATATAGAGAGAGGACACCTTGTCATGTTTTAGTAGATATTAGTAGAATTGCTTCAGTTTCTTTCCATTTAATTTGATGTTGGCTATAGGCTTGCTGTAAATTGAGTTTATTATGTACAGGAATGTCCATTTATCCCTAATCTCTCCAGGATTTTTTATCATGAAGTGGTGTTGAATTTTGTCAAAGGACTTATTTTAAAACTTAATGAGATGATGAAGTACTTTTACTTTTTATTTTAATTGTTTATTTGGTGAATTACATTTACTGCTTTTCACGTGTTAAACCATTGAGAAATCAGGTGTAATGCTAGTAGATCTGCCCTTATATGGTACCTGATCTGTTCCCCTACAGCTTTTAATATTATTTCTTGTTCTTCATGTTTATTGTTTTAATTATTATGTGGTAAGGGAACTCTTTTTTCTGATACAATTTATTTGGTATTCTATATGCTTCTTGTATCTTTATAGGCATCTCCTTCTGAAATTCACATTCCACAACAGACATCAAAATAAAACAAATGTGGAGATATTTAAATAAACATGGAAGAAAATAACACAGGATACACAAATAGGAAGTGAAAGGGTTAGAATTTCTCAAGAAAATAGGCAATTAAGCAGTACACAAAATAAGTCAGTTTTCCAACCAAGTATAACTAGAACCTCAGTCATAGAATAATGAGAGGATAACAGCTAATACGTTTTTCACCATTGACAATGTACTGTTTTTATTATTAAGTAAACACGTGGTACTAGAGAAAATATCCAAAAACACTATAAAAAATTTTCAGGTGTAAAATACAGACTAAGTGATCTTAAACACACTAAAAAAATAAAATATATATATTTCTTATATAAAAGAAACCTTCATGGAAAAATATATTTTTATTAGCACCAAGGACCTAGAATAAACAGAATTATTATATTTTAAAATGTATCTAGCCTTTATTCTATAAGTACACAAAATTCAGAATATAAAATAATACCTGTAATTGACTTTTCATAAGGAAGCAGATTTTGATAAACATAGAGAGAAATTCCTTACATTAGAATTCTGTAATCTGCTCAATTCTCATTTAGGTGCTCAAAGACAGAATGGGAAATAGAAACCTGACATTTTTCCAAAGAAAATAATGGCAAAATTTTCAAACCACCAGCAATGTATTCCTACCAATATTTATTAAGTTATTATATATATACATACATATATATATACATATATATATATAACACACTTTCCTCATGTATTAATTACATATGGTGAAAAGGTTCATTTCCATTATTTTCTATAAAATTTTATCATCTAATTTAAGTATTCAGAAAAATGGGTTATATACTTTCATATATACATACTCATATGTAAAGCACTTACACTGAACTAGCACTGTATATGTTTATAAAAATATAGTTAATTAATTTATATTGCCTTTCCCAAATGTTAGGATTGGAAAGAAACTAAACAAGGCAACCAAAATAGATTAAAATAGAGCTGTTTATCAATTATTAATATTGCCATGAGTTACATAAAATGGTGCCTTCTATAAATAAAAAAAAATCAATAAAATATTTATTTTTGCATTAACTATGTGCCATTTTATGCTATTATTTTCATTTTCAAATCTGTTGACCACTTGTGAAAATAAATCAATATAATTGTAAATTGATAAAAGAATATTTAACTCAACCATATCAGTAGGAGAATAATTTACATGTAGTAGAAAATGTATATAAATATTTTATAATTAAATGTTAAGTTTTCTCTATAAACCAATGCATTTTAACAACTTGTAAAATATCTGTGTGTTACTGATCAATAATATGGACTTGGGTGTTAAGGTGCCATCCTGTCATAATTCTATATGAAAGACAAATTTTGAGAATATAAAAAGTCAGTAATACAGACTTTGTAAACTAATCCTGTAAACTTACGTGTTTTGGCTAGTGATCATTTTATTTGGATGCATCATTTCATCAAGCTATGTCAAAAAATTATTTGTAGTTACATATTTACAAAGAATAGCATACAGAATAATATTTCAAAGTTACAGAGCTAAACATCATTCTTTTTCTTACAAATGTGTTATCATTAATATAGTCATAAACTATATCAACCAAATAATTAAAATTCAAAAATCGTTTCATCAGAGACTGTTAAGAATTGGATCAGCCAGGTGGTGGTGGCACACACCTTTAATCCCAGCTCTTGTGAAGTAGAGACAGGCGGATCTTTGTGAGTTCGAGGCCATCCTGGTCTACAGAGCGAGATCCAGGAAAGGCACAAAGCTACACCACAGAGAAACCCTGTCTCAAAAAAACAAAACAAAAACAAAAACAAAAGAATTGGATCAAACTATGTGTGTGGTGAGTTGCTTAAGATACTGAGAATTTCATTAGAGCTTAGAAAATTCATTTAGTAAAAATAACAGTATGATTTGTTTTATTTCTGGAAGTTAAGAATCTCTTAAAATATAACCATATTAACATTTACCCTATGCAATGTCTGAGACATTTCTAAATTAACAATATATCTATCTTGAGGAAATAGAGTAATTATCAAAATCATCCTGCTACCAATCCTGAGACCTACAGCAGAGACTTGCCTGCACTATATGCTAGTGTAAAATTATGGCACAGATATTATGGAAGCAACCAATTAACTTTTTAATTACAGTTTACTTAAAGCCCACTCCATGAAGTTGAACTCATTGTTGATACTGCTAAAGTGGCCTACAACCTAAGATCTCATAGGTCATATACCTAGAGGAAAGCCTACCACCATTATACTGATAAAAGAACATAGCAAAACATGACCCCAACGGTCAATAGCTATGCCCATAGATCAACACATCACTCAGTCCTCATTAGAGAAGATTCTTCTTGAAGCAGATAGTAATTAACACAAATAAGCAAATCTGGACAGTATGCAGAGACTGAGACTTTGGAACACTCATTCCTTAACTGGTATGTTTATCAAAACTTTCCCCTCAAAGTTCAGGGATCTATGTGGAAAAGGAGGTAGAAAGAATACTCAAGCCAGAGGTGATGGATTACTCAAAGAAACCAGTGTCTTCCAGATACAACATATTAATAATGTATAAACTCACAAAAACTGTGGCAACATGCACAAAACCTACACAAATCAAACCAGACAAAATCCCAGCATGGAGAAGCAGAAGTCAAAGAAGCTATCTGTAATCGATATTTGCTATGGAAGGGAAAAATCCCCTTTCTCCCCCTTCTTCAATGGAGTCTCACTGGCTGTATTACCCACATTCCAGGGAAGGCTCCATGCACAGGAGTAAGTGGTCAACACAAAATGGACTCCATGGTTTGTGTGTGTGTGTGTGTGTGTGTGTGTGTGTGTGTGTGTGTATGTGTTTGCTTATTTATTTTTCTTTTGGTATTTTTATTTTATTTCTTTTTTCTTTTACATTATTTAATTTTCATTTTTTTTTGTTGTTTTGTTTTCAGATGAGGGAGAGAAAGAGGGCAAGAGAAGTTGGGTGGGTAAGAAGGTGAGAGGTTCTGGGAGGAGTTTGGGGAAGGGAAAAATATAATAAAAAATATTGTATGATATAAAATATAAGTGAAAAGTAAACATCAATAACCCTCTTTTGATTGGATTTCAGTAAAGAATTGTAAATAGTGCTCTAAACATGGTAAAATCCCTAGCTAGGAAAGCCATGTGCCCTACTGGAGAACATACTGATGTTTTACTAAATTTTATGAAGCTGCTTTCTAAATATTTATGTGTATATTGATATATTTGTGCTGCTCTCAAACTTGGTCACATAAGAATCTCATTGAAGATGGTGAAGGTTAATGTAGACCCTCAAATCTGTTTAAAATGCTGACATTAAATAACTGTGAATACTTAGCCACAGATAAAAGATCTAAATCAACAGGCCCCATCACCATTCCATAGTTCATGGGTGCAAGAGCAGTAAAATTGGAAGAAGGCTGTAAAAGGTTATTTACTAGGAGTTTGTAGCTCACTTTGGACAAATGTGCATTGATCAGTGTGGAAGATCAAAACTCATTATTGTTCTTGTAAAACAGAGTCCCAAATGTTCCTGGAAAAATTATGCTTAGGATCAAATGGGTCTATTACAAACATACAGTAGAAATGAGAACATCTGCTATTACATGTCGTAAAGGTAGTATCTATTTTCATGGCAAAATAGGTATAATTATAATCACAAAGTCCACTGTAATATTATCACCTAGGTCACTACAGAAGCAAATGTGAGAAATCAGGTGAAAATACAAGACCATATTGTCCACCAAAAACGAAGGCAAAGCACTGCTTCATGGAAATTATAACTCTTCCTTGGATTAAACTAATTTGAAACAAACAAAAGAGTGGTGTTTGAGAGATGTGTAGTACTTAAGAGGACTTACTGCTTTTGCAAGGGACCAGGGATAGGTTCCAAACACCCACATGGTAGCTCACAGTCTGTGACTCCAGTTCCAAGGGTTCTAGCACCCTGCTCTGACAGGTGGAAGAACCAGCCTTGCACATACTTGATGCATAAAACCTATGTGGAGGCATACATCTATATTCACAAAAACAAAATTTTTAAAAATCTTAATTAAAATTAACAGATACGACAGAAGAGCTGGGATAATTCTCTGTCCAAAGGAAAAAAAATCTGGTCTTGTTTGGCAGAGTTAGGCATCCATGTTCCTTCTTGTAAGAGACAAGAAAATATCCTTCTAGAAAAATTTTTCTTCAGATATAAATGAATAACTTGGTGTTCAACACAATGAGACTGGGATCTAAATACCCTTCACAGCAGCTAGAAACTCTTCTTCAATCTAAGAAAGTTCACCCCACACACAAACAGAACTCCAAAGAACCTGCTTCTGCATCTGTAGTCAAATGAGACTCAAACATTCTGCATCTCACATCCTATTCCTTATGGCTTTTGCTGTGATTGCATATACCTCTAAAATCATTTTAAAGTAATACATTTAGAAGGGAAATGAAAATCAATTAAGTTTATTTTTACATACATGCAGAACCTCTAACAAGAAATTAAAATTCTGAACTATGTGATCGCTTAAATGCCTTCCTGATATTTGACTAGCAAGGACTTCATCTGCTTCAAATGCTTTAGTCTCAGAATATGAATATGGTTTTTTATTCATAGAAATTGTTAATGTAATAAATATATGTTTAATCTATTAAAAGTATGTATTTTAAATATCTACTTTTTAATCTAAAACCTGCCTGAAAAAGGCAAATAATGAACACACTTGGAAAATGAAAAATTAAATATAAAAAATATACGTAAAAAATAACTTATAATAATATATTAATTTTAGTAAGAGTAATTATATTTTTGAGCATAAACAATACCTATAGAACATTGGGATGACTCAGTAAATAATGGCACTTGCCATCAAGCCTGATGACCTAAATTTGATCCCTGAACCTCACACAGTGGAGGAGAGAATTGATAATTAAATGTTATCCTCAATATCCTCAGACTTCCATATCCATGCAGTAGCACGTCAACACACACACACACACACACACACACACACACAAACACACACACACACACACAAACACACACACACACAAAACACACACACACAAACACATGAAATAAATAATGAATGAAAGAAATAACTTTAAAAATAAAAGAAAGAATAATTGAAATATGGTGACAAAAATATCTACTACTGACACTGGTGCAGTCCCCAGCAGCCAGTGAGCAGGTGAGTCACCCTCCTGCCAGCTGGACTGCACCTACTCACTGCTGGATCCTGTTCTGCTATGACATACTTGGTATTCAACCCCACCCACCTTATCATCCTCCCCCTGGACAGCCTTTCCCGGAAACTCTATAAATCCAGGTACAGCCCACACCAGTATGAAGAACAGGTGAGTGACTGGCCTTCCAGCTAAGCAGTCCAAATCACCCCAAGCACTAGGGCACATTCAGTTCCCCTCGCCCTCTTATCTTAACACTGGCAAGGCTGCTGCATCCTGACCCAGTCTCTGTTGGGATCCCAGAGCTGTGGTGCAGTCTGAACCAGCCCACAAGCAGGTGAGGGTCCCTGCTTCTAGCTTGTCTGCCCCTACCCACTGGATCCTGTTTCCCAAAGACCTACTCTATTGTCCAACCCATCCACTCAATATAATATTATCAAAGCAAATCCAAGAATCCATTAAAATACCATCCATCAAGATCAAGTAGGCTTCAATCCAGAGATGCAGGAGTTATTCAGCATAGGAAAATCTATCAATGTAATCCACCATATAAACAAACTGAAAAAACAACAACAACAACACATTATCATCTCATTAGATACTGTAAAAAAATCTTTGACAATTTCAACACCCCCTTAATGATAAAAGTCTTGGCTAGATCAAGGGTACAAGGAACATAATTAAACATAACAAAAGCAATATACAACAAAACTATAGCCAACATCAAATTAAATGGAAAGAAACTCAAGGCATTTCCACTAAAATCAGGAACAAGATAAGACTGTCCACTCTATTCATGTCTATTCAATATAGTACTTGAAGTTCTAGCTATAATGATAAGACAACAGAAGGAGATCAAGGGGATACAAATTAGAAAGGAAGAAGTCAAAGTATCACTAATTGCAGATAATATAATAGTATACATAAATGACCCCCAAAATTTTACCCAGGAACTTCTGCTACTGATAAACACCTTCAGTAACGTGGCTGGATACAAGATTAACTCAAAACAAAAACAAAAACGAAAACAACAACAACAACAAAAAGTAGCCCTCCTATATTCAAATGATAAACAGGCTGAGAAAAATCAGGAAAACAACACCCTTCACAATAGCCACAAATAATATAAAATACCTTGGGATAACTTTAAAACAAGTGAAAGAACTATATGACAAAAACTTCAAGTCTTTTAAGAAAAAGACTGGGGAAGGTATCAGAAGATGGAAAGATCTCCCATGCAAATGGATTTACAGGATTAAGATAGTAAAAATGACCATCTTACTGAAAGCAATCTACAGATTCAATGAAATCCTAATCAAAATTTTAATTTTTTACAGAACATGAAAAAAAAAACAATACTCAAAGTCCTATGGAATAACAAAATACCCAGGATAGCTAAAACAATCCTGTACAATTAAAAAAAAAAAAAAAAAAAAAAAACAACTTCTGGAAATATCACTATTCATGATTTCAAGCTCTACTGCATAGCTATAGTAATAAAAAGAGCAAGGTATTGGCATAAAAACAGACAGGTGGATCAACAGAATTGAATCAAAGACCCTTACGTAAATCTACATACTTGTGAACACCTAATTTTTTAAAAAGAAGCCAAAATTATACAATGGAAAAAAAGAAAGCATATTCAACAAATGGTGTTATCGTAACTGAATGTTGGTATGTAGAAGAATGTAAATAGATCCATATCAATTGCTCTGCACAAAATTAAAGTTTAAGTGGATCAAAGAACTCAACGTATATTTTGTTACACTTAACATGATAGGAGAGAAAGTGGGAAATAGCCTTGAATGCATTGGCACAGGAGACAACTTTCTGAATAGAGCACCAGTAGCACAGACACAGATTGTCAATTAATAACTGGGACCTCAGGAAACTGAAAACCTTCTGTAAGGCAAAGAACACTGTTAATAGGACAAAATGGCAGTCTATAGAATGGGAAAAAAATCTTTACCAACCCCACATATCTCAGAGGGCTGATTTCCAAAATATATAAAGAATTCCAAGAAACTAGACATAAAAAAAAACGCAATTAAATGATGAGGTACAGATCAAAACAAAATTCTCAACAGAATAATCTCAAACAGCAGAGATACACTGTTGTGGACCATTAGTTTAAGATGTGTTACATATATTTATGTTGTGGTATATTTGTTTAATGATGCAAAGATGTGTTTCATTCTTTTATGTTGCATTTGTCTAACTCTGCAAAGCTGTGTTACTTTGCCTAAAACAGCAGATTGGTCTAATAAAGTGCATGTGGACCATTAGCTAGGCAGGAGAGAGAAACAGGTGGGGCTAGCAGTCAGAGAGAATAAATAGGAAGAGAAATCTAGGGAAGAGAGTGAGGAGCAAGAGAAGGAGAAAGAGAGAAGTTTGCCAGGAGCCAGCCACGCAGTCACACAGCCTGCCACAGAGTAAGGAAGAAAGAAAGATACATAGAATATAGAAAAGCTAAAATCCTAGAGGTAAAACATAATTAAAGAGAAATGAGTTAATTTAAGTTATAAAAGCTGGTTAGAAACAAGCTAAGCTAAGGCTGGGCATTCATAAGTAAGAATAAGTCTCCCTGTATTTATCTGGGTGCTGGGTGGTGGGCACTGAAAGAGGGAAAAAAAAAAACTACAATACACTTAAAGAGTTGTTCAACATTTTTAGCCACACGAGAGATGCAAGTCAAAACAACTCTGAAATTCTATCTTACACCAATCAGAATGGTTAAGATAAAAAAAAAACACTAATGACAGCTTATGCTGGAGAGAATGTGGAGCAAAGGGAGCACTCCTTCACTGATGGTGTAAGTACAAACTTGTACAGGCATTTTGCAAATCAATATGGCAGTCTCTGAGAAAACTTGGAATCAATCTACCTTAATCCATTTATTCTACTCTTGGACATAGACCAAAAAGAAGCTCAATCATACAATGAGGATGGTTGCTCAACTATGTCCATAGCAGCACTATTCATAATAGCCAGAACCTGGAAACAATGTAGATGCCTTTCAACCTAAGAATGGATAAAGAAAATGTGGTACATTTACACAATGGAGTATTACTCAGCTGTTAAAAACAATGACATCAGGAAATTTGAAGGCAAATTGGTGGAACTAGAGAAAACCATTCTGAGTAAGGTAATCCAGACCCAGAAAGACAAACATGGTATGTATTCATGCATAAGTGGACACTGACTATAAAGTAAAGGAAACCACGCTAAAATCCACAGACCAAGAGAGATTAGGTAACAAGGAGAGCTCAAATTTCCCCTGGGAAGGGGAAATAGAAGAGTTCTCCTGGGTAGACTGGGGATAGGTGGTGATGAGAACGTAAGGGGTTGGATTGAGAAGAGGAAGGAGGTGGAAAGCAATGAACGAGATGACTTTATGGGGGAAGCATTTCAGGGTCAGGTAGAAACCTGATGCAAGGCAAACTTCCACAAATTTGTAAGGATGATCCCAGCTAAGACTCTGAGCAATAGTGGATAGGTAGCCTGAACTGGTTATCTCCTGTAATCAGATTGGTAACTACTCCAATTATCACCAGAGAGCCTTTGTCCAGTAACTGATGGAAACAGGTGCAGAGATCCATAGTCAAGCATTGGGTCCAACCCAGGGAAATCCTATTGAGGACAGGGAGGAAGGAATATAAACACCAGGAGAGTCAGATTACGTTACAATGTAACCCACAGAAGCAATTTGCTTGCTCATGGGAGCTCACATTCTATGGACCACTGGCTAGGGAGCCTGCATGGGACCAGCCTAGGCCTTCTGCAGATATGTAGTGGTTGTGTGCTTGGACTAATTTTGGGACTCCTGGCAGTGAGAGTGGGGCCTGTCTCTAAGCTTTGGCTGGCTTTTGGGAAACTGTTATTAACGGTGGATTGCCTTGTCCATCCTCAATACAAGGAGAAGTGCTTAGTCATACTTCAACTTGATATGCCATACTTTGTTGCTGGCCATGGGAGGCCTGCCCCTTTCTGAACAGAGGTGGAGGAGGAGTGTATTGGGGATGGGGGACATAAGGGAGGTAGGGGGAGGAGATGGGAGGAGGAAGGAGGGGAAGTAAAATAAATGAAAAAATTAATTAATAAAATCTACTACTATTTTTATGCTAAATGGGCATTTATCAAACTGCTCTCTAAATTAGACCACTGCAGCTCTCAGATTGCGTCATATAAGTCTCTTTGTGCCCTAATACATGATTCATACAGAAACTCACATCTTGTCAAGTACAGAAAATAAATGTGAGATGATAAGCCAAAAATGGGGTATTGTTATGATATCTTTTCCAGTAAAGGCTCATGGTCTACCATGAGAAAATGGAGAAAAGATTGTATGAGTCAAATGTTGGAGTAGAATGGAGTTAAACAATGTCTTCTAGGCATGTCAAAACTATTACAGTCAAGAACTCAGAGCAGCTGGGGTTCCCTGCAAAGATCAAGATAGTCGACACTCTAGCACAGAGTGAGAATGGGTACATGAGCACCCCTGCTTCTAGCTGATGAGCTGGTGGTAGTTGATGGTTTCAAGGGTATGGTGAACCCATTTTCTTTTAGGATGTGGCCCCTGCTTGGCTGATCACACTTCACTGGATGAGTGTACAACGATGAAAATGTGGTTGGCACACATTGGATTCAATGGCTAATGTTTTAAACAAGACATGACGTTCCTAGAGGATTTAAGGAGCCTCTGTTGGTCTGGGAGGAGTTAAGAAGAATAGTGGGGTATAAATATGATTAAAATGTATTATATTAATATATTGAAACAAGTATATTTAACAAAGGAAACTGAGAAAGATATTTATATGAGTTGTCAACTTTCACCTCTCACTAGAGTCTCTTTACAAAAAAAAATGAAACTGCATCAGCATCAACTACGCAGAAACTTGGAACTGGTAAGATCAGTAGTCAAATAAAGATACTCCACTACACTGATGTGCAGTGCACAAAGACCGTAGTGACAGCTGTTGATACAACAGGGGATAAACGTATCTTATGAGTAAATCCCTAGACCTAAACAGACAGAGATGCTCCATGCAATGAAATGAAATAACATTTCTGTTCTCTCATCTCCTTAGTACTCTATCAGGGTCCTCCTATCTGTTTTGGGTATCATTTTAAAGCACTGATAAAAAAAAAAAAAAAAAACTTCACAGATCCTGAAAGCTAATCACACTTGCAAATTCCTACACAGTAGTGAAATTATGATCAGGAATTATATTCACTCACCATATGTGTGAAGGTTCTAACATGTTCTTCCTATTTAAAGTATGCCTAGTGCATAAGAAGCCCCTGTAATCCATTGCTTAATCACAAAAGTACCTACAAAAACAAACAAAAAAACAGAAATGCAATTACTTCATGGGGAACAAATCTGGAATTTTGAAGAGGCAGTAAGTAAAGCTAAAGAAACTAATTTTCTGAGAGGCAAATATTTTGAGTAAGGTTCTCTCTCTCTTATGATAAGTAATTGATTGATATTTAGAAAAATACCCAAAAGGGGCTTGAGTTGCTCTAGGGGAAGTGAGAATAAGATCATTTGTTTTATTTAATAACATTGGAAAGGAGTTAGTATGACAGAGCAGACCGATTAATCATTCTCATCTGATATGGCTAATTTCACTTTTGATTTAGCTAAAAAGTCTGGAACAAATTAGGCTTTCCATGGTTCAGACTACTCTTTTAGTAAAAAATACAAGCACTATAATTTCAGTGTTAACAGTTTTTAATTAATTCTATAAATTCCAAATGTAATGGCACTCAGTATTGCTCATTTTATGGTTGATGACTAAGTCTCTATGGAAAAATAAAAGTTCAGAAGATCTATACAATTGTTTGCAGAACTTACATCTTTTAGACATATATTATTTGTAGGTATACAGGAACAGGTTTTTGGTGATAAGAACTTTTAGTGTGAAAATGTGACCATTTACGGAAAAATTTGTATTTATATTTGCAAGGAAGCTAAGCTTCTAAATGAAACATATTCTAAGTTCAGAATGTTTACTTTTTATTTATTGTCCTTGTGATATGCAAATTATCCAGCATTCATAACTTATTATTGATGGATTGAAGCTGGAAAAGAATGTCTCAATATGACAAGAATTTAGGGCAAAATTTTCAACTCTTGACTTCCCAACATCCTCTGTGTCATCTGACCCTAGACACCAACTTTAAAAGAAAAGCTAATGGTGACAGATAGAGGAAGGATATATGTGCAATCTTTCTTTTGATATATATGTGTGTGTGTGTGTGTATGTGTGTGTGTATATAATGCACATATATATGACATACATATATAAAATGCACATATATATGACATACATATATAAAAATGATAGAAAATGCCATTTAGTTACAGTATAGAAGGCAGACAGGAAACTTTGTGGCCTATGTGGGAAGACAAAATAGTAAGAAAAGCTCCAGAGCACAGTTTGGGGTAAAATATTAATATTGTTGACTTTATTGTGTTATATAAACTACATTTTATGTATTTCTTACTTTTTGAACTTTAAATAAGGTTTACAGTCCCTTCTTAAAGTTAATTGTTACTTAAATACTGTGTAGTACAGAGTGAGCACTCAGCAAATTATAGATAATGTTAGATATTATCAAGAATCTACATACCTTGGCATTATAATAATTCTATGAAGATATTGCACTGAAATATTCTGTAACTAAATGTACTGATGAATAGGAATACATACACATATTTCTTATACTCTAGATAATTAGTTTACACTTTCATTGTATTATTGATTCAATGGTCATTAATTCCATTATCAAGATTAAAATTGTGGTAACCAAAGAGATACAAATATCTTTTAATTGAGAGAAATTCACAGAAAATATTTTTTTTTAGCTCATTAAGCATCATAGATATCTTGGGGGACTTGAAAGGGTTATGTCAAGAAGATGTAGCCTTCAATATAAACTAATTGGCGCATTGGACTCAACTAAGTGTCAGGTCACCAGAACAGTGAAGATATCTTTAAGATGTTTTGCTCGAACACTGAACTTTGATTATCCTTTCAATTCATCGCTAATTTTCCTTTACATTAAAATAATCCTGAAGATGAAGTAAAACACATTTCTCAGTTTTCACCTTATAGCATTATGCTGGGGATGAGAATTACTCAGTATTCTTTTGAAATTTATTTACCAAGCTGTATTTTTGCAACTTCTTGGCTGTACTGTGATTTGTACTTTACAGCCGCTAATCTGAGCTCAATAGTGGCTTTAAAATGAACAATTGTAGTATAACGTGGTGCTGAAGGGTCAGATAAAAATGCATATGGTTAGCCAGGTGTTAGTGGTGCACGCCTTTATTCCCAGAACTCAGGAGGCAGAGGCAGGTGGATCTCTGTGAATTTGAGGTCAGCCTGCTCTACAAAGCAAGTTCCAGGACAGCCATGGGTGTTACAGGGAGAAACTCCATCTTAGGAAAAAAAAACCTTTAAAGCTTATGATTAAAAACTGCTGACCTGAAACCAGATTTCCTAATAGCACTTTTTTGCACACCTATAATAGAATCACTGAACCATTTATCTAAATATAAATAAGTCATTGAATTCAACATCTTCCTAATGTTTAACAGAGAATGAGAGGGTAAATTCATGACTGGAATTTTTTAGAAGGAAACATTCAATTTAACTTTAAATAGAACAAAGCTTTAAGAACAAGTTTCTTCTAAATTAAAACGATTTTTACAATGCTTAGGAACGGTTGTCCTGACTGCTTAGTCAGGTCTGACCTTGCCACGCACAAGTCAGTCCTGGATCCAATTAGACAGAGGAGGTTTCTTTTTTCCTCCTGTGACTTCCACAATTAGCTCAATATTCACAAGTGAATAAAGATAAAATATTTAATTATATTGTCACCCTTTATTGGAACTGTTAATGACTACCACCCTTCCAATTTTGACAAGAGGTATAATTTTGTTGGCCTACTTGGCTAGCAGACCTCTGCCTACAGCCATGTTCTCGTCACACTCTCTTGCGTGCTTCCTAGAAAATAACAATTATAGTTAATAGAATATTCATCATTATTTCAGAGCTGGAACTCTTCTCTACTATGCAACTGCAAAGATCTGAACCCAGCATTTGCATTTAAATTAACCCTAGAGGGATTAAATGACAGTCTTTAAATCCTAGTGTCGTATGTGTGTACACCTAACTTAATACAATGGCAATTATTTATTCAATTATTTATGTATTTCAAACATGCCAATGTTGTCTTAGCTTATCTACTTAGAACAAAGTAAATACGAACTACAACCAACAAATTGTGTTCAATGAAGTTATGCATGAGTTACATACGATGCAACTGACTTTGCTTTCTTTTCCAATATTAGCTCAGTATTCCAAGTGGATTCTCAGGCAAATAACTGGAGCTGTCAAGTGAGCATTTGAATCTCAACCTTCCCTGAAGTCTGAGCCTTACCATCTCTTTATGTGTTCCATGGGATTTCTTCTGTATTAGACCCAGAATGATGTATGTGCCGAATGAGTTCTCCCCTCTAAGAGCTAACTAACTAGGTCCCTTATTGGTTAGTTTCTGAGATCAGGTACATTCAGGCCTATTTTGTGATCCTGTTTTCCTTACTGAAACCTACATTTGAAACTAACTGGTCTATGAGTCAGGCATAGTGAGCACCTTTAATCCCAGCACTCTGGAGGCAAAAGCAGAAGAATCTCTGTGAATTTGAGGCCAGACTGGTCTACATAGTGAGGCACAGAACAGCCAGGAGTACATAGATAGATGATCCTTCAAACAAACAAAACATAAAACCTTATTAATCACAGACATTATCAAATCATTGTACATTTGAGAAAACTATTAACTCTTGTTGCTTCTTTAATCAGGGCTTTTAGGCCTATTCTACATTTTAAAATCCATTTGTTTTTCTTACCATATAGAACACATCATGGAGCTTGTCCTCATGATAGAGAAATTAATAATTTGTTACACAACTTGTTAGTTTCAAGGACATTACAGAATGATTGACGGAGTTGATTTTTTTCTCCACTTTCCAGAAGCTAAGTGTGGCAAACAAACAGTTCTTTTTGTAAAATAAGCAGGTATTTGAATGTGTTGATTTAGGAAGATTTACAGGTTGAGATGTAGGTAGACAAGCCAGGAAGAACCATTAATTCAGCCTAGGTAGTATTAGGAGGGCCTCACAGAAGGATGTGTATTCCTGCATGTAGTCAAGGATTTCACCTAGATAGATTTAGTGTGAATTTTGTGTCATTGAAACCGGTATCTGATCAGAACACTCTATGAATGAAACAAATAATATATATTATTAAATATTATATATATATTAAATATTACATATATAGTGTGTGTGAGTGAGTGTATATGTAATTTTGTTGGCTTAGTTCACTAACAGACCATGCCTATGGTGATGTTCTCATCACAACTCTCTCACATGCTTCCTAGAAAACAATTAAAATTAATAGAGTATTCATTATTATTTTAGGACTGGAGAAAACTGGAACTCTACTATACTATGCAAACATTAAGATCTAAGTGGTGTGTGTGTGTGTGTGTGTGTGTGTGTGTGTGTGTGTGTGATTGTGTGTATGTGTATGTCCTTGTGTGTTATGCATAAACAAATCATGTTAATATAAATAACTGTTTCTTTCAAATGTGTGGCTTCTCACTTTTGCATGATCTTCCCACATTTGCATTTCTTTTCTCTTCTATGCTTGTCAAGATTTTCTTTCTTCTGTGTTCTAGAATACATGTTTGTATTTACAAATCACTTTCCTTTGTACATCACATTTCTAACTTGCAATATATACATGCATGCAATGATAATGACCAGGATTTTCTCACCTTCTCTTTTAGATTTCACTTTATCACTTTCCCTGACTCCTCTTCCAACTTCTTGTCTTCACTGGCATTTGCTTTAGTCTAGGCACAATGAAATCATGATTCATTTCATTAGTTATTCAATATTCCACTCTATGTTGCCAAAATTATAAATCTGATTATCAACAGTCTTCTCGAGACTTAATTCAAATTCTTTTAATTGATTCAAAATATTTAGGGCTGGAAAGATTCCTAGCAGTTAGAAGTATGTACTGTCCTTATGGAGGATCCAAGTTCAGTTCTAGACAACCACATTAGGAAGTTCAAAATAACCTGGAACTTCAGCTCCAGGGGAACTGACACATATGTCATCCTAGGGCAACTACATCCATGTGAACATCACTAGATACATGCACACATATAAACATAATTTAAAAATAAAACACAATCTTTAGAAAACACAAAATGTCTTATAATATTATTTGTTATTTTTTATTCATTCTTTCTCTGCTTTGCCATACTATTTGGTATCTATTCACACTATGAGATATTTAAATTTTCATCAATGAATGCAACTTGGGTGGTTTGTTTCTTGTTACAATTTTTCCTTTCTAAGTTTCTTTTTCCTTTCCTTTCTCTCCTCTTTTTGCCCGACCCCTTGCCGCTCTTCTTCCACCCCTTCTTCTATTTCTTCCCCCATTTATCTTCTTCTATTCTGTGTTGGAAACAGCTTGTGTCCTCAAATTCATTTCTTTAAGTTTTTTGAAATGTGTATGCAACGTTGTATGCATGCTTGGATATCTGTGGACTCAAGCACCCATACAATGTATGTGTGTACATCTATGGAGGTTGCAAGTTGGCAAGGGTTTTCCTTGTTTATTCGTCATATCTTATTCCTGAAGGCAGTGTCTCACAGATGAATTCACAGTTTGCCTATAAGGTTAGACTTGTTAGCCAGGATGCTATGGGAATGCCCTGTCTCTACCTTCTGAACTAAGTTACTGATGGTCCAGTACACTGGCCTGCAATTTACATGGGATTCTTGGCAAACAACCTCAGTCCTCAAACATGACAGGAAGTACTTTAACTGCTTGACTCCTCTCACAGCTCCTATTTTCATTCATAAGTGGATGAATTTGTTTTGCCACACATATGTTAAGTGTATCCCTCAGAAAAGCTTTGTATTTTCAGATTTATTTGACTCTTTCTCATAAGAATTAATTAGAAAACATGGCATATGCTACTGTCACTGAAATGAACCTAAGTCTAAATGGTTTGTAAAATGTGAAAATCTATACAGTTGTCAATTTTAACTTTAATCAGACATCTTTTTTTTAAAATTTGTGATAATTAATATACAGAGATGTCATGCTCAGTACTCAGTTTCCTTTAACAGTATCTACAAAACAATAGCAGAGGATCTAAGGCAAAATTTTTATTTTATTTTGATTGATGTTGTTCATATTTTCAGATTTGCATGTACTGCTTTGGCAGTGTGTGTTTCTGTATATACTTGTATACAATGTGATAATATTTGTGATAAAATTTGTTCCCGTAGCCTGTTGTGCAGCAGTTTCTTCAGAGATTCAACACTTCCAGTTTGGAGGGAAACATCTTAAAATATCAGATATGAAAAGGGAAGTGAAAGAAGAGGGTATTTTGAGTCAAGTTATTTATAGAAAAGTGAAACAACAGAATGATCTAAGAGGAGGAGAAATCCTTCATCCAGCGCGGAAGCTCCTTATGACATGAAATAAGAGAGTCAAAATAAACTCAGGAAGTCCCTGAAACTGACTGGCCTCACTAGGCATCGCCATCCCTAAGTGTATATCAAGACTGGTTAGAGTCACTCCCATACAAGCCCAGAAACCTGGAAGAAGCAGAGAACAGCCAAGTAGCCTGGAAACAACACACACCAAGCAAAATATCTAGTAGAGACAAAGACCGGCTGAGTTGCCAAGGATAGATTCAGAGTGAAGACCAGTAAAGAACACCATCCAACCAGCTGAGCTGCCTTCAGTTTGTGCCTTGCATTCAAGGTGTGTCAGCTTTTATGAGCTGTCACCCATGCTCTGACGGGCTTTGATAATGCATCTGTGTTGAGTCACTTCTTCTCAGTGACCTCTCAGCCATATTCCTATAAGATTACATGATTATATTTTGTATTATAGGATCATATTAAGGTTTTTTTTTTTTTTACTATTTTTACCTCCTCAGAAAATTTTTTATAAGAATTTTTTCTGTAGTAATGACATTTGTTTCTGAATTTCTTTAAATCACTTTCCCAATCTAAAGAACAGTGACGTCAATGAATCCGAGCTTGATTCTTCTTTTGGCATTGTTCGGAGTTTTGGACACTTTTTCTGGATCCAGCCTTGATCTTATACTGCCTTTGGTTGAGGAAAATGACATACACTTTACATGTTCTTCTTGATTGCCTAAGGTCAGAAGGTACAATGTGTCAACTTCTAGTGCCATTTGGAGGGTCAGAACTGTTCTATTAAGAAAAATATATTTTCTACTCTCAACACTGATCTACAATTAGTATAGTATTTAAAGGACTTTACTCTTGACAAAATTTAAGTTTGAATGAAGTATATATTTATTTAGAATTTCCAGGTGAAGTAATGGACCCTGGCCCTGGCAATCTTTTCATTTATTTTTGTTCTATATTTGTATTCTGCCTTTCATCTTTGCTTGGGGAATTTTTTTCCCCTGAATCAAACTCAGCTTTGTTACGTTTAACGCATTTTCTATTCCATTCACTTTCACTTCTTTACAATTTTAATGTAGATATTCCTGTAAGTTAGCAACGAAAGGCAATACAAACTTGGACATGGCCAAAGACTCCTGAAGGACAGAGAACACTTCCAACTTTAAAGACTTTGGAAAGAACATAAATAAACAGACAAAAGGTAATAAATTTTTATCAGCAAAAAATCAATGAAAAATACAGTTTGTGATGCATGTTGAATAGATGCAACTAAAATGTGGTTGAAACTGATGAGTTTAAAGGAAGTGGTTGTGGATAATATTTACACCATAAACTGCATGGTGTAGAATAAATATACTCTGTCATATGTCACATTTATTTTTCAAATAAATAATCTATTATTTAATTATATGATAATAAAATAGCATTAGCAACTAATTAAAACCTTTATGCCATCAATCTAATCTTCTTTATATTTTCTAACCTGTATATTTTTAACAGTTATATATTGCATGTAGAGTATTTACAGCAAAGGTGTTTGACTAAACACTGCTCATGCATTGTTTACCCTAAAAATTTTATGTAGTCAATTTCTCTGAGATTTTCACTTCTACTGTCAATATTGTAGGAAAGAACAGATTTAGCAATTGCAACAATGCACAGAAATCAAACCATTGTTTCCATTCAGAAATCTGACCATTCATGCCTAGTGAACTCATTAACATATACTCACATCCCTGCAGATGGTCAAACATCCAATTTGTTTTTGCTTTTTTGTGTTTCAAATCAAAATAGATCTTTTGGTAATTGTCAGGGGGTGATACAAATTTACTCATATGCTTCAATATCAGAAAATAGTGTCCTAACACATGTGACATTAATGTCAACAAAATTAAGCATTCTATCTAATGTATGCTCTTGTCCATAACATATTTTTTTTCAATAAAGCTTATATTTCTTTGGTATATTCTATTCAGTTAACAATGTTCAAAATGAGTAAACTAGGATGTAGTCTTGAGACTCAGTTTTTGTTTATTGCATTTATTTTCCTATTTGAATTACCTAAATTCTCCTAAATTACACTGTGTATAAAACATTTAAAATCATTTTTATGTAAATATAATGTGTGGAGCACCATTTCAAATATAGATTTCATGTAACAATGTCACTATAACAATCCTAAAATACCTCTAATCCTTTGACTTTATATGCATGTGACATATTTGTGAAAATTAAATTTATTAGAATTCCTCATTATATTAAATCAGATATGTTGAAAACCAAATTAATATAAATATTTTTTAGAAAGATGAACCAATCAATTATATTTTAAACAAATTATATCCATTAGTGAAATGTCCAAACCTCACCTGGTATTCCCAGTATTAAAAAACCACAATGAAAATGAGCAAATAAAAACACAAAATTTTACTTTATTTCTTGACCAGAGGACTGATTAGAAAGAACAGAAAAGGATATTTTCATTCTCTTCTGAAACATGTGTTCTGATGTTTCCAAATGCCAATCTGGGATACAGTCCATCCTGATGTGCTTTTTACAAATAGTGATTAAACCAATAAAATAATAGTATCCTGAGATTTAGGGTAAGAAAGAGAAAATTAAGAAATTATAAAATAGTTAAAAATTAATATTAAGAACAAAAGTATAGATAATCTACATAATTATCTATTGTATAATCTACTTTAAAAACCAAAAGAATAATAGTTTTGTTGACAAAACTGTAGTAGATATTCTAAAATGTTAGTGATAACCTTCTAAACAATAATAAAACTCCACAAAGCCTAAAAATCACTGATATAAGTAAATGATATGTGTCCCCAGGGGACTCTTGGGACAAGGTCTCCTTGACAGTGAAAGTAACAATGAAAACTCATGTCCTTGCTTCTCTGCCTTTTATCCCATCCACAATGAACAAGTGTAATAAAAACACTCAGAAGTTCCTGGACTGTAACTTTCATCAGAGTTCTGGGGAGTTACTAAAAGTTAAACACAGAAGTTGCTGTTATGTGATAGCATGGAATGTTCTCAAATGTGTAGAGAACACAGTTGGCAGCCATAATTAAACTAATTTAATAAAACACCTGAAGTCTGTTTAATGAAATGTCAAACAAATTATGACAAAGAACCCAGGATTTAAAAAAATGAGGTAAACGATCACTTCCGAAATATTTAACCATATCTTTCGACACAGCTGAAATTTTTTTTTAGAAATATTTAATAAAGCCATTGCAATAAAAAATTATACAAAAAGAAATGTAAATCTTGATGTATAGTTTCTAATGGAGAGCAAACCACTGTGGATTCACTATAGAGTAAACAACGGTCTCTGAACAGGAGTGAAAACACCTACGTACTGCAAGTGCTTGCTGAAACACGAGAAACATCCATAAGAAAATAATGAAATTTACTTCAAAGCTAATAGCCCCCAAATTGTGTTTAAATTACTTTCCCTCATTAATTATGGAAACTATTATAACAGAAGGTCAACTAGCTTCTGAGAGAAAGTGAATTTTGATTTTTCTGTATATTTATTTCTTGACCATTTAATTTATTTCTTAACCAGACTATTGTTTCTGTCCAAAATGTATTAAAGAATGCAATGCCAATATATAAAATTATCACAAAGTGATTAAAGAACTATGTTTGGAATAATATCTACTCTCTAAGCAGTAATAATATAAAGATTTAAAAAATTGGCTGCCTCCCATGAACTGGGGACTGGTGGCTGTGGAGCTCCCATGGGACTGGACTAGGTCCTCCGGATATGGAAGACCGTTGTTTGGCTCCAACTGTTTGCGGGCCACCCAGGCAGGGGGATCGGGATCTGTCCCTGGTCTATGGGCAGGCTTCTGGAACCTGGTGCCTGTGGTGTGACACCTTGCACAGCCTTGGTGCAGTGGGAAGGGGCTTGGACCTGCCTAGGCTCAGTGAGCTTGGCTCTGCTGACTCCCCATGGGAGACCTCAATTTGGGGGATGTGGGAATGCAAGGTGGCTTGGGAAAGAGAGCTGGGGGTGGGTAGAGGAAGGAGGGGGAATCTGTGGATTGTATGTGGAGTGAGTAGAAAATTTCTTAATAAAGAAAAATGAAAGAAAAAAATAAAACAAAACAAAAAATTGACTGCCCAATAAATATATGAGTTGTAATCCTAATTCATTGTATGAAAATACATTTTTAAATTTGAAATTTTACTACTCAAATAGTACATATTTTAAAAATTCTACATTTTAAAATATTATGCCAAAATATTTTAATATTTCAATTGCAGAGGCTAATGACACCTTTTTATTTGGATAATTTGCAATTTGAAATTATTTTTTAATTTATCTATTTATTTTACATCCTGGCACCAGATTCCCCTCCCTTCTTTCCTCCCAATCCTTCCCCCATCCCCCGTCTCTTTGACCACCCCAATCCACTCTTCCATTTCTGTTTGGGAAAGGGAAGGTATCTGGTGAGTATCAACAAAACAAGGCATATCAAGTTTCAGTAAGAAGAACCACCACCCCCATATATTAAGGTTGGGCAAGAAGTAGTGTCCCAAAACCAGTAAAAGAGTTGTAGACATCCCCTCTTCACACTGCTAGGAGTCCCATAAGAGGACCAAGCTACACAACAGTAACATATATGCACAATGCCTAGGTCAGTCCCATATAGGCTCCCTGATTGTAGGTTCAGTCTCTGTGAGCCCCTGTGAGCCCAGGTTAGTTGATTCTGTCGGTTTTTTGTGATATCTTCGACCCCTCTGGCTCTTATAGTCCTTTCTCCTCTTCTGTAGGATTCCTGGAACTCCACCTAACATTTGGCTGTCTGCATCTATTTCCATTAGTTGCTGGATGATGCCTCTCTACTGACAATTGGGATAGACATCAATACCAGTACATCACATAGGCAGGACAGACTGTAGATCAAATGTTATGTGGCTGGGTTGCTCTCCCACTCCCTCCACTTGAAGTTTTGCCTGGTCACAGGAGATGGCCATTTCAGGCTATGTATAGGCTATGACTAGGCATCTTACCTGAGGTCATCCTTGTAGATTCCTGGGAGGTTCACTTGTGCCCTATTTTCACCTGACCCAGAAATGTTCCCTCCCCTCCAGTAGACTCTTTCAGTACTCATCCCCTCTATCCCCCCATCTCCACCCTGATCACTCATGTTCCTACCCTACCTGCCTTCCGTCCACTCAAAACAATCTCTTCTATTTCCCCTTCTGAGGGAGATCCAGGTATTGCCCTATGAATCCTCCTTGCTACCTAGTCTCTCTGAGTTTGCAGATTGTTATCCTTTATTTTATAGCTAATATCCACTTACAAGTGAGTACATAACATGTTTGTCTTTCTCGATCTAGGTTACTTCACTCAGGATTACTTTTTTTCTAGTTCCATGCCTTTGCTTTCAAATTTCCTGGTTTTATCAGCTGACTAATACTCCATTGTGTAAATTTACCACATTTTCTTTATCCATCCTTCAGTTGAAGGACATCTAGGTTGTTTCCAGTTCTGGCTATTACAAATAAAGCTGCTATGATTATAGTTGAGCAAGTGTCATTGTGTTATGATTGAGCATCCTTTGGGTATATGCTCCAGAGTGATATAGCTGGGTCTTGAGGTAGATTGTTTCTCAGTTTTCTGATAAACCTCCACTTTGCCTTCCAATTGGCTGTACAAGTTTGCACTCCCACCAGCAATGGAGGAATTTTCCCTTTGCTCCACATCATGTCCAGCATGAGCTATTGCTTGTGTTTTTATCTTAGCCATTCTGACATGTATAAGATGTTATCTCAGAGTCATTTTAATTTGCATTTCCCTTATGGCTAAGGATGTTGAACATCTCCTTAGTGTTTCTTGGTCATTTGAGATAAAAAAAAAATACTATATGGTACTGGCATAAAAACAGACAGATGAATCAATGGAATTAAGTCAAAGAACCAGACATAAATCCACACACCTATGGACATCTAATTACTGACAAAAAGCAACTTTTTTTAAAAAAAAATATATAAAAAATAAAGCATCGACAACAAATGGTGCTGGTCTAACTGAATGTTAGCATGTAGAAGAATGCAAATAGATCCATATATATCACACTGCACAAAACTCAACACCAAGTAGATCAAAGACCTCAACATAAATCCAGATACATTAAACGTGAAAGAAGAGAAAGAAAGTGGGAAACAGCCTTGAGTACACTGGCACAGAACAGAACTTCCTGAACAGGACACTGATATTACAGACACTAAGATCAATACTTAGTAACTGGGAACTCAGGAAACTGAAGTTTCTGTAAGGCAAAGGACACTGTCAATAGGACAAAATGGTAGCCTACAGAATGGGAAAAGAACTTCATCTCCACATCTGACAAAAGGCTGATTTCCAAAATAGATAAAGAACTCAGGAAACTAGATATCAACAAATCAACTAATCCAGTTGAAAATGGGGTACAAATCTAAAAGAGAATTCTCAACAGAATTTCAAAGGGCTGAGAAACACTTAAGGAGATGTGCAATTTGAAATTCTGATAACTTTTAAAAGTTTAATGAACCAAGTAGGAAAAGAATGCAAAGAAAAGTAAAACCTTCATTAATTCCCATGAGGACAAGAAAGAAGAAAAATGTAAATATCAGGAAATAGCACAAGAATGAAAGCATGTTAAATAATATTCTCACAAGGAACAATATTCACACATTTATATTAATTTATGTTATTCATGTTCATTTTCCTTTGACTAGTTTTTATATTTTTTGTCCAAAGTTGCCTGAGGTTCTCCTAAGAATTCCTTAGTTATTTTGAGATTGCTGATGTCATTTGGGCTGATTACTGAAAACTGTAAGTCATGCAACTGACTCATATTTTTTCTGTGGTTAGACAATGTGTAAAAGTATATAAAACATCTGAAGGATTTGCAGGGATGCTTACCACTGGTGAGGACAGGTCAATTCAATGGTTACTTGACTATTAGTCTGTGACTGGGCACCTGGAGATAGTAGGAATGTAGACAGGGAAGGCAGTGAAGACTTAGAGGTTCTTGGAGTAATATTGTATGAAAAAAATCGTTATTCACCTGACTAAAGACTTATTTAGAGACTAGCATTAAAATTCTTGAGGTTCTATTCAATGTCAATGTCTGTGGCTAAAAATGTTTTCATGGTTCTTTTGGTAGGCTGCTCTTAAGTTTTTCAACTGATGATGTGTATAAATAATAATGTGTACACAAATGATGATTATTCTGGAGATGTGACATTCTTCAATGGAATTATTATTATTATTATTATTATTATTATTATTATTATTAAAAATAGTTTCTTCTTTTATACAATACATCTCAATCTTAGTTCCTCCTCTCTGCACTCTTCCCAGCCACTCCCAATTACCTTAAGAAAAGAGAATGTTTCCAAGAAACAACAATGGACTATGATAAAATATGATACAATAACACAAAGCAAAAGCTCTCAGAGTGAAGTTGGACAAGACAACCCAATAGGAGGAAAATAGTTCCAAGAACAGACAAAAGAGTAAGAGACACATCTGTTCCCACTGTGAGGAGTCTCACAAAACACCAAGGTAATATTCAGAACCTACACTTAGAGGACCTGGTAAGACCGATGCAGGCCTGTGCTTGCTGTTTCAGTCTCTGTGAGTTCATGTAAGTCCTGCTTAGTTGATTCAGCCTCCTTCCTATTTTGTAAATTTTGTTTAAAATGATTCTTCTTGAGGAAGAGGCAATGTTGGAAATGATCAGTCATAAGAGCCAATCAGATGACATTCTACCAAAACATACTAGATATTAAAATTATTTCTATGATTTCTGGAAAAGGAATCAATGTAAAGAAGTATGATGATATCCCAAAATTTTAAAGGAATCAAATTAGGTGTATTAGAAATTTTTTACCTTGTAATTTGAATATTGATTTACTGCTTGTTTTATATTGTATTGTAAATTATTAATTGTTAAATAGGATTATAGGCATATTTAATGATTAAGTGTCAAACAAACTAGAACATCAACATTAACTGTAAACATATGAGCAAAAGTATAATACTGCTGATAAAGTCGTAATGTTATATTCCCATAATGATTAGAAGTAAAACCATGGTCATAATAAATTTTTTGAGGTAACATTTAGTTGCATAAAAATATTTTATTTTCAAATAATTTTAGAAATGCGTGATTTTATTTTGATGTCTCTCTTTTCCTTCATTGAAATATGGTGGATTTTTGTGTTAAATAACAACTCATACCCATTAATAATTACTCATAATTTAGTTGAAAGATGAACTTTAAGAAAGGCATAACAAGTCAAGTACTATATTTTTAAAAGTATTTGGGCTCCTGAATAATTTTAGTTATGGTGTTATATAAGTAAATAGAATGAGTATATTATAAATATAGGCATAAGCAATGGACCAAGCTCACCTTTCTAGACTCCAAATTTAGTTTTCTTGAAGATATTTCAAGGGAAAGGTTCTCTTCTAGGCTTTGGACTTTTTATTGTTTTTCACATTGCATCATGTGGTGAGCATCTGTTAGTAACATTGAGATGCCTCTGGATACTTCAATAAAGGACATTTACTTTGGAGAACCAGCACATAAGTATAATAGAGATAAAAATGTAATCCAAAACTGATTAACCCCAAGAAGCATCCACTCTCCTTGCTACTGGGGTAGAGAGGTTTTAGCATGAAGTCTCAGGATCAGACTTTTTCTAAGTGAAGGATTTGAGACACTAACCATATGAATAGAAGAAGGACCACATGGTCTGAGCTGGGATTTATAAGAACAAATTTCCAAGTACTGTATTTTCACTACAGAAGAAACAATGACATAAATGGGGCTTTGAGACAGGGGTGTGTTAATGCTGGCACTGGGAATGTGAGCAGGGATGCATCAATGCACTGTACTCTGAGGGTGAGCAGGGATTATTAAAACGTGCATGGCACTGGGAAGGGATCTGAAGCAGTTTTAAAGTTAGCAGTAACCTACTAGACCCAGTGGTTTATTGATACTGCTGGATAGATAGGGTTAATGTCAAGCAATTTACGTGTGTGTGTGTGTGTGTGTGTGTGTGTGTGTGTGTGTGTGTTATTTTTTCTTCCTCCTAATATTTACTACCAACAGCTCTTTCTTTTACCAGCACATCAAGGGACCTGGGAATTGTGGATAGAGTATCTGGAAGACCAAGTTCCCCTAGAAAGACACAGCTGAAAACAAAATATCGTATACTGGGTCTCTGGGTTTCCAAAGAGTTAACCCTTGTTCTGTCTCACAACACTAAGCATGATTCTTCTTCTGGGGAATTTGTGTTTTTATAATAAGCTAGAATTCTAACCTTACTATTTGAAATTGTCACATATCACTAAATACAATTATATTTTAAAATATATAATTGGATTGCTGGCTTTCTTTTGATAGTTGAGAAATAATACATGACTGCTATATATTTTTACTGAAAATTATTTCTATACTCGTGGGAAATTAGAAAAATGATTTCAATAGCATTCTCCAAGATAAAGTTTTTCATTTTTAGTGTTCTGAATTTGCCAGTTTGATGAGAGAGATTATATAAGGCCATCCTGGAAACTGTAATGCATCAGACTAATACTATTCACAAAAAGTATACTGGTGCAACCACTTTAGTGTGGAGTTTTCACGAATCTAAAAATAGAACTAGCAAGAAATATTGGTGCATGCTTTAATCCAGGAAATTAGGAAGCAGAGGCAAGTGGATCTCTATGAATTTGAGGCCAGCCTGGTGTACACAGTGAATTTGAGGACAGCATGGGTTACATAATAAGATCTTGCCATAAGCAATAACGATACTGTTATTGATGTATTTCATATATTGCTAAAGCAGATTGGAAATAAATTCAGCTTGTTTACTTCACATTACAAATAATAAAAAGGTACATTGAAGCGCACAGGCACAAAAACAACAACAAATTCCCCAAAACCAAAAAAATAAAACTGTTACAACCCAGATATGCCACTCCTAGGAATTTACCCAAAGCACACCTTGCCGTACCACAGAGATAAAACATATCTATATTCCTTGAAGCTCTGGTCACGTTAGTTAGGAGACAGAATTAACCTGTATGTCCATTATCTGATGAACACATAAGGGAAATGTGGGAATTTGGTACATAAACACAATCATATTTTAGTCATCACGATAGAGAAAGAAATTAGAATTGGAAAGAAGATACAATATTGAGTTTGGTAACTCAGCATCAGGAAGTCAAACACAATGTGTGTTCCCTTGTACATGGATCCTAAATTCAAAATCTTAGACTTCAGTTTTTAAGTAGGAGTGATTATTTGTAGATGCCAGGAACAAAGAGAATAGCCACAGGAGTCAGAGGGGAAATGAAAGCTTTTATGTGGTGTCTGGAATAAGTATTTTGGTTTGTCAATATAAGTGGAACTACTACTTAGAGTGAAAAGTTATAAAAAGAAAGTGATAGTGTATATGAGGAAAGAAGATGTTGGGGAAGATCAACTAAGAATATATGAAAACACATGAAAATCTACTATCTTGAAGATAATTTGAAAATAATTATTTTGAAAAGAGTGTGAATATGAGTACCCTGCATGGCTGAACAACAGCCTTAAGTTCAGAAGCAAAAATCCCTGTGAGAGCTACAAGCTTCCACCAGAACTGTTAATGCCCTAGATATCTCCAGAGGCTCCCCAGACAATACAGGCTGATTTTAGTGCTTTTGTTTGCTCACCAGAAGTACATGTTAAGACCCTTTAATTGAAGACACTACACACTTCTGCTATAGGTACAGAAAACAAGCCGAACTAAGGGATACTTGTTTCTTATGGGCTAACATTCACAGCGGAAAAGGCTTGTATGAAGTCTACTGAAAGAGAAAAGTCACAAACCGTCCTACTCAGCTGTAGGTCCTCCATGCTTCAATACTGACCATCCAGGCAAAATATGTGAATGGTCAATATTCAGTGGAGTATTTTGAGCATAGCCATCTCCTTTTGGATCTGATTTAATAATAATATCCTCCAATGGAAGGAATTGATATCTCATACTACAGTTTTGATTAAAAGGTTGTGGCTAGGGAGTTCTCAAGCCCTTGGGGAAAGCTGTATTCTTGTTTTAGTAAATATGTATGTAGTCAAACTGCCTTCTGAATATATGCTTATACACATAGACTGGTACATCCCTCAGCTTTAGTTAGAGAAGCTTCTTTTTGTAGTCAACAATGAATGTAGGAAAAGTATAACTGGTTGACATGGTGAGAATAAGTGAGTGTTGAGTGCTCGGTATGTCTATATCACCCCTCCAAGGTCCAGGGCAAAGTATGAAAGAGTGGTTGGAAAGACTGTAGGATCTAGAAAGTGGGTATGAATGCTATGAATTACTGTCTTCTTGATAGAACATGGTCATTGATGAATGCACAGAACCTTAGATACGGACACACACATGCACATGAACAAAAATGCACACACACACACACACACACACACACACAGAGGAATTAAAACAGATGAAATATGGAAGTCTTTAAATGTTTAAGAAGAATAAGACAGTCACTGGATGAGTATGATCAAAATCTATTCTACATATGAATTTGGAAAAAATAATGAAAACTGAATCCTATAGAATTATAGTGAAGCAAAACGGATTTCTATTGACTTGAATTAAAATTTGAATCCTCTAACAGTCATTATTTCCAGATTCATTTTTCTTGATTTAATAAAATAATTGGGTTTTTGGGGTTGCTTTTGATTCTGTTAAAACATGTTCTCATCTAGGCCTGGCAGACTCCAGAAGACAAGAACAGCTCCACCCCAGGTTTCTAGACTTAAGACAAGAAGAATTTCACCCACGAATCACTGGGCATTTATAGGCCTGGCTGACTATGGAGGACAAGCACAGCTCTGGCAGGGGGCCACGTCTGGGTCTACAGCCTTGCACAGCTGCAATCTGTATTGATGTCTATGGCTCCTGTTACCATCAAAAACAGTAGGTCTTTTCCCTCACTGGTTGTAGCACTAGGGAGAATGGGCCCTATACCTCCCCAGAGCAGCACAGTAGAGCTGTCCCTGCAGGCAAAGGTACTGGTGAGCCAGGCCTGCATATGCAAGAGTGGGAGAGATAGCCCCTTCAGTGGTGTAGTCAAGGGAGAGATACCCACCTTGCTTTTTGCCCTTGCCTCTTGCCACATACTGCAGACCAGAAAAGTTGGTCCCAGGTCACAAGAGTTGGAGAGCTGATCATGCCCCTACCTGGCTGCAGCACTTGGGAGAGTGGGCCCTGCATCTAGCCTGGATGATATAGTAGAGATGTCCCCATGGATGGATGCTCAGGTGATCTTGTGCTGAAATGTACGTTTGACGTCTGACCCTACCTTTCATCTACCATAAGGTCGAGTGACAAAGGAGAGATGACCACTCCTCTCCCCTGCTCCTCACCACCTGTGGTGGATGGGAGAGCTAGCCCTGAGGTCATGCAGGTAGGAGAACTGGCATTGCCTCCCACTGACAGCAGCACTAAGGAGATTAGGCTCTGCACCTCCCTGGAGCAGCACACTGGAGCTGATCCTGTTGGCATGAGTGCTGGGGAGCTGGGCCTGTGGGTGTGAGAGAAGGAGTTGTTGCTGGCCCCTCCCTGGTATGCCATGTGGTGGCATGGATAGGAAAATATGCTCCCCCACCCCTTGCCACCTGTGGCAGGTGGATGAGCCAACCTTGGAGGCATGAGAATTAGCTGGGGTAGTGCTGGAATCCTCACCTGGGTGATGACAATGAGGGAAAGCTGGCCGACTGACCAACCCAGCTCCGGTCAAGGTCCAGGACCAGGACTAAGATGTAGCCCACCGCAACACCTACTTCATCTATGAACTGCTGGAGCATGTAAAGGTGAAAGATATAATAATTCAAAGCTATAGGATCACCATGACACAGGGCAACGACAAGATTTGAGATGAAGCACAGGGAAGGTCCAGTATTCACAATATAGCAGAAGGCAAAGGTCTCAAACCAGACCAGTGACTCATTGCAATAAACACTTATGGTACAGATGTATGAACTAAAGAATATACAGTGAGACTCACTGGGCCACACTGCAGGTGCCAGACTGAGATTTATTTGTTTGTTGGTTGGTTTTGTTTTCTATGGTTTTTGTTTTGTTTTGTTTTACTTTTAAATTTTGTTTTTGGGGAGGTTGTAAGGGGAGAGGGCAGAAGCAAGGGGACAGGGAGATGAGTGGGATTGGGATGCATGATGTAAAATCCTCAAAAAATCAATACAAAATTTAAAAAAAATTCTCACTCTTTAACACAAGCTGTCCTAGAACTAAGTAACTCAGACTGGTCTTAAACTCAAAGTGATCCTCTTGCTTCAGCCACTCCAGTGCTGGGATTTATGGCAAGATCCACCATGCCCAGCTATTACAAAATAATTTTATATTTCATCTGATAAATGAGTTCCTGAGAGTCATCAAGAAAAGGCCTCAATTATAAGGAAACATGTCGTCAGAATATACTGCGGGATCACTGGAGTGTGGTGGTATTTTATGTTTTTAAATAAAGTTGCCTGGGGTCAGAGCTATTAGAGCCATAGCAAGTGCGTGGCAGTGGTGGTGTACACCTTTAAGGACCTGGAGGGTGGTACATACAGGCAGTGACGAGGCAGTCACATGATTGGGTTTACAACCAATCAGAAGCCAGAACAGAGAGACTATAGAGACAGACACACAGGAAGGAGGGCTCCTTTTTCGGAGAGCTCTCTTGTCTGAGGAGGATCCCTGAATCAGAAAGGGTGAGGCTCTTGGCTCTGATCTCTTGGCTTTCTTCTCTGAATCGGCTCTGTGTTTTCTGTCTGATAAAACCGTTGGCTACATCTACATTGAATTACATCTACACTGGAGTTAAAATAGTGTGAATGGCGGTCATTAGAAGGATGGAATGGGTATAAATACAGTACTGATGCATGAATTTCATAAAAAAATTAAAAATAAATCAGAAAATTTTTATGAAGTTAAACTGTTACATAGGTAAGGTTAAATGACTGAGGGAATCTAAATAAATTTCAGGAGGGTAAGTAAGTGTGTAATGCACATGAAATCTACACTAGTGAACTGACCATTCTATTCATTGGCCACTCTAATGACCCAACCTCAGCCTGTTCTGGAACTCTACGGGACATTGGTGGTAAAGGCTTATACACAGGTAGTGTTTTCATATTTTATACTGCACATTATCGCAATTTTTCTATATTGATATACACTGACACTTGCCATTCTGTTATCGCTCCATAAAATATTTAGTACAGTGCCAGTTTGTCCAGGTTTTTGTTCCCCAAACAATAGCATAGAAATAGAGTGGATATACACATAAATTCATTCAAATTGTTGGCACAATGAAGAAATCCTGTAATCAGTCAACTTTTAGAATATATTTCCCTTTTTTATGTGTGACTGTAGATGAAAACAGGTAACATTGGCTTTAAAGATACAAACATATACACACTGAAATTATGATGTTTGCCATACTCAGAAAAAAGATCTTTGGGGCTGAAAAACTAATGGCCATGGTGACAGCAATAGTTTATTACGGGTGCTTTCTTCCTTCAAGTGCTCTCAACTCCTCAGATTACCCTAGACTCCCTCTGTAAGGAGAATACCAGGTGATGAATGAAGAGTCCTCTGATGATTTCCTGCATTGCAGCCTGCCTCGTGGACCAGAGTCAACAGGCTCTGTTCACTAAAGCACCTTCAAGAAGACAGCTGCAGGACAAATTGGGCCAAATATTTTCCATACGCCTTTCTACTGTTACTATTTGATTTTAGAGAAAAAGATAATTTATAATTGATAAGAATTTGCTATATACATATTTAATACCATGTATTTCATGGTATTTTTTGTAAGATTGTTCAATTCTATTCTCTGTGCTTCCTTACTCTCACACTCTATCATGAAGTTATAAACCTAATTGCTCTGTATAGAGTATTGGCTTATTTATGGTCATTAGATAGAACATATTGAAAACACTCAGTGGGAATTGCATTTTAAATGGGGATGTGAAATACATTGTGATCACTTTATTCTTGAGATTAATATGAGTTTCTCAAATAGACCCATTTATTTCATGGTCATTGCACAGAGTACAAGGCATGTTCATTGTATTTCCCAGGTTAAAAGTACATAACCCTGTGTGGCATCACACTGTGTTCTACATTATTAGATTTTAGGTCACAAACTCACATTTATGTGATTCAAGGTTAATGCCAAACTGTGAAAACCTGGGGTGGACAAAGTTTTAAAAACTGAAACAGCAATATATAGAGAACATTAAGAGCGTTAATGATCAAACGTGGGCTCAGAAAATTCTAGCACCCAGAAACACACCTCTGTAGGCATCGTGGTGAGGACTATGGCATCCACCTGAGCAGGGTTACACAGACACAAGATCAGCAGGCTGCTGACACGTTGAGAAATGTTTCTCTGTCGAGAAACAACCTGACACTTGCTTTCCTAGAAGGTCTAAGGTTTGGTTTTGATGAATTTTGTCTTGTTTATATTTTAATTTCAACATTCACCCAAATAAATGTAAAACGTTTAATAGATTTTAAGATTTAAGGAAGATACAATGGGCATAAAATTGCTGCATTATTTGTTTATTTCTGGCAATGATTCTTCATCTTTAATGCAGTTAAATTGTTTAAACTTGACGGAATGTAAGCAAACAGTGAACTCTAGTCTTACAGTATTTACTTACTAGAGCCAAGATTTTAAAATATTAAGCTGAAATACAATTGGAACCAAAGGCCTAGGAATTTGACACTTATAAAACTACTGTGATATAAACAATTACTCCTATTAAAAAACCTTTAATACAGAACTAATCTTAAGTAAGAATGATGTAGGGAACTTTTTTCTCTATCATTTTAAAATGTAATTTAACTTCCTTAAGGAAAAGCTAGTGCATTTGTTCATTAGTTTATTTCTCTTATTTGCATGTATGCGTGCCTGATCATATAACTGTGTACCATATGCATGCAGGATGACAAGGAACTTAATTACAAGAAAGCAAAGGATCTTTGGAACTGGATTTCCAGGCAGTTATGAGCCACCATGTGGGTTCTGGGAAGGGAAGCAGGGTCATCTGCAAGAGCAGTAAATGTTTTCATCCACTGAGTCATCTCTTCAGTCCTGTGATTTACTGTTCATGAATCCAAAATCAGTTCAGCTAAGTTAGTGGACTTCAGTTCTTTGCAGAATCTATACTGAAACTAGTTCTCCTAAAGATAAATTTGTATTCAATCATTATATAAAAACAAATTCTTAGTTTATTTTGGTTGAGTATTGATACATTGTTAAAGGAACCTTTTACTTCTTGTAGAAATATTGATACATAGTTCCAGATTCAAAATTTTCACTAATATTAAACCATTAATAATTTTCTAAGAAATATATTTTAATACTTTAAATTTTTTGTTTTTCCTAAAATTTTCAAACCTGTGTTGTATGTTAAACTTAGTATCTGAATTTATTAAGGTTACTCCTTAAACTTAGATTACTTTAATTTGGATCAACCCTACTTAAAATCATTTTTAATTTGAAAAACTTTTACCTTGCCTTTGCATGAATGAAATTAAAACAACTGAAATCTGTTTGCATTTTTTCTTCATGACATTTGTGTATTTTGTAAATGCACTAAAATGTGGTTCTGCCAACTCGTATAAGTGATCTTACTAACAAGTTCCAATTAGCAAATATTTAGAGCTTTATTTACAAAAGTGCTTTAAAGCTTCATAGGATAGACTTTAAGTAAGTTTTTTAAATACTTTAGTATTTCTTAATTCAGTTGATATTATGTTATAATATAAATGTTACTATATATAGATTCTATATTAACTTTACTTTGAAAATATATATGCTGTTCATATTAACACAGTTATGTAAATACTGGGACTAATATTTGAATGTGTATATATGGTAAAAGGAACTTTAAAAAGAACTTCCATTTGATTGTATATGTCATATCCATCTCTGAGCGTCTGTCTTGAAGTTTGTTAGCATGCCATTTATAGTCTGATTCTGTGTGCCACCAAAATTTATGTTCAGAAGATCACAGCAAAAATAAAAAAAAAAAAAATAAATGGTCTTCGTGTTCATCAAAACTTCACTGGAATAGTCCTTGATCTAACAGGAAAGTCACATTGTTTTGCAGAATTGGTTCATGCTGTGGCACATAGCTCAATGTGATCCAGAGTTAATGATGTCTTTCAATGGATGTCAAATGAACAATGTGTACAACAAAGAGAAACTTCAGCACTTACTTGAAAGAAGAGACATCAATATATAACCACTGCAGTTGGCACACAATTCAGAAAACTTTAACTCATTATATGTGTAATTTTAAACTTATAAAAATAAGCTGTTCATGAATTCATGAGATACATTGTTGTTAATTTATCCCTGAATCTGAAATCTCATGTGCTCTTGCCGACTCTAATCTAGAGACTTAGGTTCTGGCTTGCAGCATAGGTCATGGAAACACAATGACAGAAAAACAAATGATGGTCATGCAAGACGATATTAAATATCCCAAAAGAAACATTTTTCTGGCTTCTCAAAGCATAGGTGTCTATAGGTCTCTTCATAAACTGCATATCTCATTTATCACTAGAAAGTTCTGGAAAGAAAACACACAGAAAAGTCGAATGATCCCATCCTGTTCCTATTAATGTAGCTAAAATAGAAATATGAAAAACCTGTAGCTAAATGTAAAATAAATGAAATTTAAGACTCATACATATAAAACATAATCTTCCCAGTTAAACAAAGGACATAAAATTCTGTAATTTATGAACATATGAGCAGGGAGTTGATGCATTTGTGAAACAGAATGTCTTATCACCATTACTCAAGATTGTACAACCTAATCTATATACCATGTTATGAACACGAAATTGCCAAAATTTAAAATACAAGGTAAACTCTATTAAAATGAGAGGATAAAATAAAAGATACAAATTTAAAATAATACAGTATTGTGAAAATCAATAATTTAAGCTGCAGAACACCATAAATAAGGCTAAAATGTCTCAGAATGAAACTTAGAGTGTATTATATCACCCAGACACTCTGATTTATATTGAAAATGTGGTTGATAGAGTTTAACTGGAAATGCAGGTGATTGTGGACTGTAGGTTTAGAGCCTACTATCAGACCCCTACATTAAAAAAAAAAAGCAGTAAATGACTTCTAGCTTGTAAAATTGTAATGGCATTAACACATAAAACTCAATATTAAGTATTTGTTATAACATTTTGAGTAAAAGCACTACAAAAGTTCTTAGGGGGATGAACCTTAGAATCTTAGCCCTTATCTTTCACCACGAGGAACTCATCCCTGGGCTGTCACACTTCTCTCTGTGCCATTGCACTATATATTGAATCTTTATTATCAGCCTGACTTAGATTTGGAAACATCTAAGCAGCATGCTCATGAGTGCGTTGGTGTGTGTGTTTCCATATGATTAACCAAGGGAGAACGACTCACACTGAGCACAGGTGGTACCGTCTCCTGGACTGAACACAAGACGGAATAAAATGAGGGGAGAAGCAGGGCGGGTATGTGCCTGCATCCTCTTCTCCACGATGTGAATTGCTTTGCTCTGTCTCTCTATAGTGATAGACTGAATCCTCCGATAAATGACTGAAATACATCCCTTTTGGTTTATGTTGCATATGTGGTATATTTTGTAAAAGTTATTGGAAAAGTAACTAAGGCACTCCTTCCAAAATACTGATGAATATATCAGACATACTATTAATTTAGTTATAAATATTTATATGTCTGAAATACATACTTGACCTTAATTTTCTTTTTTCTCATTCATTTGAATTAAGATACAAATAATATTCACAAGTTACTCTCAAATCTCTCAAATGCATTGATTAACTCCTTACTGAAGTATCATAATTAATTATACTAAATAATTATCAGTATAATAATAATTGGAAAAAGAAGAACATTAATTTCTATTTTTTCACTTTTATTGAAAATAGATTATCCTCGTACAGTATGTACTGATTACAGTTTCCCTTCCCTCAACTTCTCCTAATTTATCCCCACCTTCCCACCCAACCAGATCCACTCCCTTTCTGTCTTTCATTAGAATAGAACAGGATTCACAAACTGCTAGTTCAGATAAGGCTCCTGCCTGCCTAACTTCCCTATATCTCATTCTCTCGGGGCCAGCCTACCCTATCCACAACCCTGTGTCCTCCTAATCACAATATCCCATATGTCAATGGGCCAGAGACTCCTTGCTTTACCAGCACAACACTGGCTGCCAGAATTCCAGGCTTCAACTCGAGTGGAGACCTAATGCTCACCCAGAGGCCACAGTGACCAGAAAACCAAAGAGGAAACAGAAACCATGGGACAAATACCCATCCAGAAAAGACAATTTCAGAATTAGCACCTAGACTTATAATAATAATCCCAAACCCAGATGCCTAGAGTCCAGCATAAGAACACAATCAACAACAGTCAAGGCAATATGTCACCACCAGAACACAGCTAATCTACTACAGCAAGCTCTGAATATTCTAGTATAGCTGAAACACATGAAAAAGACCTTTAAACAAAATTTATGAAGATGATAAATGTGTTTAAAAAAAAGTGAAATAATTCCTGAAATAAAGCAAGGAAAACACAAACAAATAACTGGAAGAAATGAATAAATCCCTCAAAGAAAGCCAGGAAAGTGTAAACACAGTTTAAAAAAAAATGAAACTCTTCAAGACCTGACAGTGGAAAGAAAAGCAAAAAAAAAACCAAAAAACAAAAAACAAAACCAAAAACAAACAAACAAACAAAAACAGACTAAGGGAATCCTGGAAAAGAAAAAAATCTAGGTACATGTACAGAAACTATAGACACAAGTGTCACCAAAGGAATATAAGAGATGGAAGAGAGAATCTCAGGCATTGAAGATATGATAGAAGAAATAGATACTTTGGTCAAAGAAAATATTGTCTAAATAGTTCCTGGCAAAAGATATCTAGGAAATCTGGGACACTATGAAAAGCAGAAAAGTAAGAATAATGGGAATAGAAGAAGTTTCCCTGTTCAAATGTCTAGAAAATATTTTCAAAACATTTAAAATAAAATTTTCCTAACCTAAAGAAAGAGATTCCTATAAAGGTACAATAATCTTAAAAACAACAACAACAAAAACACCAAATGGATTGTGCCAGGAAGTCCCCATGCCATATAACAAGCAAAATAGTAAACATTCACAACAAACAAAGAAAAAAAGATCAAATAACATGAAGGCAGACCTATTAGAATTACACCCGATTTCTCAATAGAGACTCTAAAATCCAGAAGGGTCTGGACAGATATCTTGAAGTTTCTAAGAAAACAGAGATGCCAGCCCATGCTATACCCAGAAAACCAACAAAACTTTTAATCACCGTAGAATTAGAAAACAAGATAGTCCATAATAAAGTCAAATTTAAATAATCTTTATCCAAAAATATAGACTGACATAAGGTATTAGAAGGAAAACATCAACCTAAAAAGGTTAAGTACACCTTGAAAACACAGAAAATAATCTCACACCAGCAAAAGAAAAAGAAGGGAAGAACACACACACACACACACACACACACACACACACACACACGCATCTACAACAACAGCAAAATCAGTAATTAACAACCATTGGTCACTGATATCTGTGAATATCAGTGGACTCAATTCATCAATAAAAAGACAGACTAATAGAATGAGTGAGAAAACAAGATCCATCCTTCTTCTACATACGAGAAATGCATTTCTGTATGTAAAATACAGACATGATCTTGAGTAAAGAGATGAAAAATCAAAAAGAAAAGAAGAAAGCATACATACATGTATGTATACGTACATTACATGTATGTATACGTACATTACATATGTATGTTCGCATATATTTTCTTATGTATGTGTGTATCTATCTATTTATCTATCCCAAATCTGATTTGTAAGCTCATGCTTTGATGAAGCTTTTACACAATTATAACAATTTTAGCTGGAGAACGTATCATAATTCCAAACCTATAACATATTTATAAACCCTGGGCTGCATACATAATTTAGATCCATTCAAATGAACTATTTCTTATCCTTAATTTATAAATTACATTTATATGGAAAAATTCTAAGAGCCGGAGGCGAAATAGTGTTTTTCAGATGCAACAGAAGAGAGGCATGTATGAACTCATGGAGGCTGTGGCAGCATGTACAGTCCTGAACTATTTCAAACTAGACTGGGTCCTAGCACTCAGAGGGGGAAGTAGACACAGACTCTGATCCCAAAGCAATATCTCTAACTTACACCTGCTTACAAAGGAAAAATTAGTTCTTTCCAATGGAGTCTTTCTGCATATACTGACCACACTTCACGGTAGGAGCCATGTCCAACAGTAGATAGTAAACACCAAATGAACTCAACTATATTTTTGTATATATTTTGTCTCATATTGCTTTTTGCAAACTTCGTTTTAAACAGATTATTGGTGTCAAGATTTTCAATGATAGCACTATAATTTTGCATGTATGGATCATGTTGATTTTCATTACATCATTATGGAATGCTCTAGCATTAAAGTAATGTATCGACTTTTCATTATGTACCTGTGAAGAATGAGTTTAATGGTACATTTATGTAGGCTAGTTGTAGGCTCCATTGTTTGTTTTATGGACCCCTGAACATAGTAGTTGATCTTATCAGTCTCCAATGAGCACAGTATTTTCTATTTGTTCCAATCCACTCAAGATTTGATTGTAAAACCTTAACAAATTCCACTGGACACACATCTTTACATCTGGTAAATACTCAGGGGATATTTCTCAGATTTCTCTTCCTCTCTCTCCATTGACACTATGGCTCATGAGTCCAAATACATTCTAGGTGCAGAGTTCTGAGTCTTCTGTCTGGTCTTCTGTCTGTCAGATCTCACAGCCTGAAATTTCTTTTTCAACAGCATTTGAGTTACAATATTATGAAGCTACTTTTAATATTTTGAATTACTTATTTCACACATCCATTATATTTTCATAAAATTACCCAATTTATGATCCTTATATTTTTCTGAATATCTCTGTGTATAAGGAATATGTTAATACATTGACAGATATCCTTTTAATAGTAGCTAATGTAGAACTTTGTATATAAAGGTCTGTCAATAAAACAAAATGCTACTTAATATCTAAATGCACGTTAAGTCCCTAATCCTGTACTGAGTTTGCTCTTACTTCAGACCTCTGGTATTATAGAAAGTACCACAGGGACTTAACCTTTGCTTTCTGCCTGGTACTTTAAGCACATTGTCCTCTCATAGACAGAGACCACGTTTTAACTTCCAGTAGCTGGGCAATTAGCTGACTGCATGCCCATTATCAGTGGCTGTATGAAAGTCTCAGGAAGCGAAGACTTTCCAGAGAGCATAGGAAAACCCGGGGCCTCTCCCTTTCCTACTTGTTTGTTTTTTTTTTTTTTTTTTTTCCTCATGTCTCACCTGATTCATAGTAGTCTTGTCTTCTCATAGCTCCAGGTATTGGCTTCTTGCGGGCATCTGGATTATCTTCTTCAAATCATAAAATCTGAATTTCCTCTTTGTGTTTATGTATGTCTTCACTTTTTATATATTCTTCATGTTCTCAACTTCGAAATTTTAGATTAAGTTATCAGCTAATTATATTCTGTGAATTGTGTAAGTAATTAAAGTGAACTTTGACCGTTTCTACCTCTCACATGTAACTCCCACTCCAACCCCTCTAGAGTCTTACTTCTTACCCACCCCTCTAAAATCTGTGCCCTCATCTGGCTTTCTGTGTATCTATCTATCTATCTATCTATCTATCTATCTATCTATCTATCTATCTATCAATCATCTATCTATAACCTATTGAATTCAATTAGTGTTTTCCATATATACATGAATGTATGGTTAGCTTATATTGGCCTTGTTCATGAAGAAAACTGTCTCTCCATATGCCAGAAGAAATCAACTGACTGTAGTTCTTCAATTAGGAGTGAGATGTTATAAACAGTTCACCTATAGCCAACTGCTTTAATTTTGTGCTGATTTTCTGCAGGCAATTACAGCTGTAGAGAGTGCATGGGTGCAATACCCCTGTCATATTGAGAAGATTATATTTCAAAACAGCCTTTCTGATTGTTATTACAGTCTTCCTGACTTCTTGTCTTTGATGATCCTGAATGTTGGTGGAATGAGGTATGCTCTACATGTTCTGTTTAGGGATGGACATGCCACAATTACTTATTCCCTATAATTTGAGCTGTTGTGATTCTCTGTAATAGTCTCTACCTGATGCAAAGTTAAACTCCTGGCAAGGGTTGAACTCTGCATTAATTTGTGGTTATAGGGATAGCTATTTAGAAGCCAGTTGAATAGCATATTAATTTATATAATTGTAGAATTTGGTTCTTCCCTATGGTCTGTGAACTCTCCAACCATGAGTTCCCTCCTATTGGATGGGCTTTAATGCAGTCAGACAACTGTGTATGCCTCCATTGCTTTTGAAAGGACTCTAGTCAGCTCCAGCAAGGCAAAAACAGCTCTGGTAGGCATTAGCCTTCTCCTGCATTCCCTCTGCCTTTGCTAAAACCCATTGGATCACATTCCTGATCCTAACCACCAAGATCTATTCCCTTATTTGGCCATTTCCTCCTCCTGAGGCTGAGTATCAAGGTTCAGTTATCAACGAATTGAAGTCCAGTAATCAAAAGCCCCCTTAGGCTTGCCTAATTAACATACCCAATTAAAATTAAACACCTTATCATAACACAGGATTTCCCTTTTTATCCTTATAAACCTCTGTTTTCCATTTTCCTATGGGCTAGGTCAGTCTCCTATCTATCCAGAGGCAGCCCTTTATCTCCCCAGGACAAATACCCCTGTCCCTCATTGCCTTCACCTTCTTTTTCATCCTCTGTATCCTGTTTTTATCATATATTCCCTTCCCTTTGTCACTCTGGGGCAAATAAATCTCCTTTGTACTGAGAACTTGGTCTTTAAGGTCCTGTGCTGGTACTATTGTCTTTCATATTGGTTGGTCATGTCTTGACAGGACAGCTCTTATTGTAGTTTGCAGAGTTTACAGCTGGCTAACGTGGTGATATTTTATTTGTGCAATCCAATAAAGTTTATCTGTGGATCAGAGAAAAAATCCAGCCATTATATTAAACATAGAAGTCAGACAATGGTAGTACACACCTTTAATCCTACCATTTGGGAGGCAGAGATCTGTCGATCTCTGTGAATTCAAGGCCACACTCTGAACAGAGCCAGATGTGGTCGCACATGCTTTAAATACAAACACTAATTAACCATAAGGGTTTGGAGGCCTGTACAGACAGACAAGAAGTGACAGTATTGGACAGGAAGAGGAAGTGATGTAGCTGGAGAGAGCGAGCGAATGAGATAGCAGAACAGAAAGGCATATAGGTGTGTGTATACAGGAAGTAGGTCTCTTTGGAGACTGCGGTGTTGGTGAGGTGAGGTTAGCTTGTGACTTTTCCTATTCCTTTAGTCTCTCAGGTTTTTACCCCTATATCTGGCTCTGGATTTTTATTTAATAATACCTTTTAAGATTAGTGTTACACTAACATTGTAAAAAAAAATAACTTTCTACTTGAGTAGCTGGAATAGTTATTCACCAGGGAAGAAATTTCCAGGTCAATACCAGTTGTATTTCTTCAAATCCTGTATTTGAAGAAATGTGTGGCACATCTTCAGCAGTGAGGTTGTACCCTTAAATTGTGGTAAGCAGCCTAGAGCAATGACAATGGTTTGTAATGTTTTACTTTTTTGGAAGAAATTATTGGACCTCTCCATCAATAGTTTAAAGGGAAGCAATCTACGCCTTGAACTGGTCTCTGTTTGCTGGAATATTGCTGCTCAGGGGACCATCATCTGCCATGTAAGTTAATTCATGTGTGTGTGTGTATGAAATTTCATTATCCATATATAAATTTGTGGCATGTAGGCTGTTTTCATTTCCTACCTGTTGAGAATAAAGTCACATGTAGCATGGAAGAGCAATCATCTCTGTGGTAGGTTAGAGAGTCCTTTGGGTGTAGCTGTAGGAGTCCCTGACATTGAATATTTTAAATTTCAATAATTTCTTTCAGTGCATATGGATGCAATCCCAGCACTCAGGAGGCAGAGCCAGGCAGATCTCTGTGAGCTTGAGGCCAGCCTGGTCTACAGAGTGAGATCCAGGACAGGCACTAAAACAACACAGAGAAACCCTGTCAGAAAAACCAAAATAATAATAATAATAATAATAATAATAATAATAATAATAATAGGCATGCACAGGTGGTAGAGCTAAATGGCTTCAATCATACTTCACCACTGAATCAACAGTTTCATAATATGCTATCTCTCTACTTAGCAAACTCTATTCTTTCACAGTTCTATCTGCTCGTTTTGTGGGAAAACTTTTTCCGTGGAGACACAACACACACATCTGTTGGGGACCGATTCCGGACAGCAGTGTCCTTACTTTATCAAACCTTACAAAGGCAGGAAGTTCCTGGCCTAACCCGCGGGCTGTACAACTTCCTGGAGTACCTGCTAATCAGCCAGCTGCAGGGGCCTGGGACCAAAGTGACCTCACCCTCCCTTAGGAATTTTCCATCCTTCTCTCCGTGCTTCCCCTGTTCCCCCTCCCTGCCTGAAGCCCTGTTTATAAGCCTCAACACCCAGTCAATAAACGGAGACCTCGACGCAACTCAGAATGTCTCTGTCTTCCTTTACGCGCCTGGTCTCCTTTCTCTCTCGCCCCCATTGATCTTTCAGGAGGTGCCTCCTCGGGTCTCATCAAATAACCTGGCCCGCGGGACCGGGCAAGTGGCGCCCAACATGGGGCTCGAGGCACGGTGACCTGCCGGACGACGGACAACGGAAGGGGCCCCGGAGAGGATCAGGGTAGAGACGCCCGGACCGCATCACTCGTGCAACGCGGGAGAGTCTTGAGGTAAGTATGTCGTCCCATCGATCATGGGCAAAAATTTATCTAAAGAGGCTGTTTTTCTAAAGGAGATGAAAAGGTAATCTTAGGGAGAGAGGAATAAGAGTTAAGAAAAAGGATTTGATAAAATTCTTCCAATATGCGGAGGAGAAATGTCCCTGGTTAGTGATTAATGGACCAGGAATTCACCCTCTGACTTGGAACGAGGTTGGAAAAGATATTAACAAATTAATCAGAGATGGGGAAAATGTCCCGGATGCCTTTTTTAGTTTTTAATGGTGTGATTAGAGATGTTCTAAAGAAAGCAGAGGGAGATGGGCGTGTTTCACATTTACTAGCCCTTGCAGAGGATTTTCTCTCAAACTCCCCCTGCCTGACACCCAAGGGTCCAGAGGTTTATTGACATCTACCAGTAAGAGCGCTCTCTGTCCTGTCTGTGTCTCTGTCATGTTACTTTTGTTTTGTACCGGTCGATCGATTTGTACTTTGCAGGCTCTCACTGGGGCAGACGTGTCCGGACAGTGAACCTGGCGGCGAAGGGAGACGTCCCAGAGCCCTAAGGCCACCTCAGAGGTGACGATTTGGTTTAGGAGCATCTTTGGGTATCTTCCCCCACGGTGGGAGGAAGTGCCACTTTGTATTTTGTCCCGGGAGTTTGTCAGAGCCATTTTGTGGGGTTTTTTGTATGTTTTGTTGTGGTCATTGTTACTTTACTGTCTCTCCTTCTCTTCCAAGAAAAAAACTTGTTTAACTAAACGAAAAAAGGGGAACTGCTGCAGGCCGTAGGAATATATCATAAGAACTCAGCTGGTTATGGCAAAGTCACTACTTGGAGGAATCAGGGAATTCCTCCAGAGGAAGCCAAATCCTAAGGAGTTTTTGATGTTACTTGGCTTGTTATATATCAGCTGTATTCTGTTATAAAAATCATGTGTGCCTTCATAGTTTTCCCAATTGATTTTTCCCTAAGAAGGGCTAACAATGTGCACTGATCACTCTCTAGACATACACATTCCAGGCATTTGGAGAACAGCCCCAGGAAAGGCTTTCTCTGGAATCAGATATCTCCCCTAGCCATTTTCAAGGACTAAAGGAGACACCACCCAGGTGGTCACCCAACTTCCGAGGACTAACAGTGATAACCACCCACAGGTGAGTCTCCTGACTTAAGGTAAATTCCACAAGGAGACACCGCCTAGGAGAGGTGGATGTTAAGTAATAGCTTTACACAGTTTAGCTTGGACCCTCCCTTTTATATACCGGGACTTCCAGGGCACAGAAAGAAAAAGAAAAAAGAGAATGGAAGAACTAGATGGGTAAGAACTTGAGAGGAACAAACTGAGATGGGGAAGAACTAGATCGAAGGGCTAAAAGAGAGGACTAGAGGAATGAGATGGAAGATGAGGAAGAGCCAGATGGGGAAGAACAAGATGAGAAAGAGCCAGATGAGAGAGAAGGAGACGGGAGAGGAGCTGAGAGGGGAAAGAACTAGATAGATGAGAACCTAGAAGGGTCAGAACTATATGAAGGAATTAAGATAGAACCTAGAGGTAGATAAATATAGAGAAATCAGTCAAGAAAGGAGCTAGACATGAGAGCAGAATAGAAGCTATGTAGAGAGAGAACTGTCACAGAATAATAAAGTGTATGAACAAAACAAAACAAAACAAAACAAAAAGGTGCATGTCTGACTGACAGGGATGTGGAAGCCCCTGATGTCTGTTTGATCAAGGACAGAGATCCTCGAGTCTGGATTGTTTTTTATGTGATTGAGCCTGGAGGGTTACCTCTCCCCCCCCCCCCCCCAGAGCACATCAGGCTGTCATTGTTCTTAGAGCTTTGTTGGTTGTTTTGTTGGGGCAAAGTTTTTTCGTGTGCCCTTGGTCTTGTGTGTAATGTATTAATTGTTCGCTTTGTTGACTTGACTGTGACGGACGCTATGGGACAGTTCCCTTCTTCTCTACTAGACCTTTGCCTAGCCCACTGGAAGGATGTGTGAGCCACAATAGAGGGAACTGAGTTCCCCACCCCCACTCCCCGATTGAACTGAGATAAACAGGTAGCTCCTGCCAGGTGGGGCTTGCATACTGCAGGAGGGGCTTGCTAGCTGTGAATGAGGCCGTCATCTTAGTGCTGATGTTCCGGTTCTTGGATTGTCTGTGTAAATGTTATTTGTTTCTGTCTACTAACCTCCCTTATTTTCCTAGAGGAAGAGGAGGAGAGAGAGGCATAGCAAAGGCCACCTCCCTCCCTCCATAGCTCTCTTGCTATCAGGACTGCAGCCAGCCGGCTGCTCTCAGGAGGGTGGGGGTGCGTGCTCTCGGTACAGGTGGGCAAAGACGGGAGCTCTGGACAGGGCAATTGGGACTGCCTGCAATTGACAAAAACTGTGTGAACAGTAAAGAGAGAATCTGACCCTCCCTTCCTTTACTGTGATAACTTCAAGGTCTCTTCTGCTGGCCAGCAGCTTCTCTTGTTAACCCTTCTCTGTCCTGATATTGCTTAAAAAGAAATGTTAAATTACCAGTTCAAGATACTGGGAAAATTATGCTTTTGTTTCCACAGGAAAAATAAAAATTTACATGGGTTTTGGTCATTTGAGTTCAGTGGGTTACAAATACTTGCCATCATTTAAGAGAATTGGTTTCAAATTATTGTTGGTTAAGATAAAAAATAATGTTTTTATAAAAAATGACTTGAGATATATAAAAAAAAATGAAACATGTTTCATATTTCTTTGTCTTGCTATTCTGCTGTTACATTGAGACTCCAAAGGGTCATAGTTGTAAAAATGTCTGTCTACTCTACAGGTATGAATGAAAAATGTGGCCACATGTATGTTTGGTTTTGAATGTCTGAGTTTGCATGTCCTTTGTGTTAAGAAATACAAGTTAATACTAGTCATCTGGCTATTCAGATACTAGTTTAAAGCATAAACTGTTCTATTTAAAAAAAAACTGAGAGGTATATTTGACTAATATATCTATAGGAGAACAAATTGGTCTGGTTATTGTTACCAAACAGAGATATTTTCAAGATTAGGCCTAGATTTGTTTGGCTCAGATACATTTAATAGATAATGGTCCTCAAACCTGTGAAAGATCTGATGAATATGGCATTTACATTATTTGATAAAAAGCTTACTATAGCAAACAGAGACTCTGAGCTCCCCAGCTCCTAGCAATGACTCCCAAGGTCTCCAAAGAAGAAATGGAACAATGACAAGAAGATGCCACCTGAATTGTGGACAATGCTGTCCTGACACCTGTCCTGCCAACACTATGAAGACTATAGGAGCCTGGGATGATGACAGTCTGAGTAATGGATAATCTATGTTGTTTTTTAAATAGACTTAAAAGTCTGCACTCAGGTAAAGTTTATCCTCAGATCTTTGATGACATTGATGACTGGGCTAGCTATAGCTTTCTCAGCTTAGTAATTGATTGGCCAATGGATTAATTAATTAAAGCTAATAAGTCTCTTTAAAAAAGGTTCTAAATATAGACTTACAGATGCTTTTCATTGGGCCAAGGAAATTTCAGTCTAATCTATTCTTGGTTCTCTAGATAGAAAAGACACTATGGATTTCAGGGCAAATTGATAATACTACAATTACTAAGACTATGGGTCTAAAAGTTCCAAATAAGTTCATAAGTTTTAACTCCTGTTCCTAGTTTATATCTATCTCAACAGGTTTCCACTTGGCTGACAGATACATCCAAGCATCATTTGCTGGTGACAACCTACTGCAAATGACTATGAGCCCTGAACTTGCTGAAAGCTGATATGGACCAATTCAGCCGATATGTATACCATCTCTTCAGCTGGTCAATAGAACATTCCCTCTTGTCTTTGACTAACATTCTGGATTTCCAGGGCCTTGATAACAACGTCCCAATGTCAGCAGGAAGTAATTATAGAAGAGAGAAAACATCGACCCTGTTTCCCCCCCCACCCTGGAATGTTAGCTCTAAAGGGAATTTCTTGTCATAGGGAACCTGAGATAAAGTTCCAAGTTCCTTGAGGGTAAGGAACTCTGTCAGCCATCATAAGGCTTTTGGCCTTGTGCTTCTGCTAATTACTGTTGGCTCTTATATCACTGATGTCTTAACTAAATGATGATTCATGTCTGGGTACCACTAAACTGAGGATGCTAGAATTCCAATATCCACCTCTGAACCCATGACACACTTGCAGATGGCAAAAACTAAATAAGGGGAAGCTCACTTTGCCATTGATAATGGGAAAACTCCTATGTTCTGGTCCAATTAGTCTCCGATATGGAATTCTTTGAGCAGAGAGGCAGATACACTCGAGAACCTGTGTCTATGACTATTGCCCTCTTGTTAGGTATTGGGGCATCACTGCAGGGATTGGTGCAGGAACTACTGCCCTCGTGCAGAGCAACCACCTTATGCAGTTACAAATGGCTATGACTACTGACCTAGAGGCCATAGAAAGATCCATTTCTGCTCTGGAGAAATCTTTAACCTCGCTCTCTGAGGTTGTGTTACAAAACATAAGAGGTCTGGATTTACTATTTTTAAAGGAGGGGGGATTATGTGCAGCCTTGAAGGGAGAATGCTGCTTTTATGCTGACCATACTGGTATTGTCAGGGAATTGATGGAAAAATTTAGGGAAAGGCTGGCTCAAAGAAAAAGGGAGTTTGAAAATCAGCACGGGTGGTTTGACCTTTGGTCCCTGGGCCTTTCAGCGGTTGACTCGGTTTATCAAAAATCAGATTGATTCGGCCTTACCACGACACGTCTCGATTCATTATCAGAGTAGATTCCGAGGAGGCCGGCCAGGAGCCCCATCAAGGACTCAGATTCAGTGTCCTAAGGCCCTAACGTCTCCACAGTCCTGCTAGAGGGTACCCAATGACGGGAATAGTACAGGGCCCACGCCGGAGACAACAGCATACAGAGGTCGCCCGAGACCGGCTCAACATGGCATGCTGCCGAGCGTGGGAAGCCCCCTGTGTAGCCTAAGACAGGGACTCTCTCGGACCACCCCGATCACATGGACTTGGTCCATTTTTGAGAAAAGAGGGGGAACTGTTGGGGACCGATTCCGGACAGCAGTGTCCTTACTTTATCAAACCTTACAAAGGCAGGAAGTTCCTGGCCTAACCCGCGGGCTGTACAACTTCCTGGAGTACCTGCTAATCAGCCAGCTGCAGGGGCCTGGGACCAAAGTGACCTCACCCTCCCTTAGGAATTTTCCATCCTTCTCTCCGTGCTTCCCCTGTTCCCCCTCCCTGCCTGAAGCCCTGTTTATAAGCCTCAACACCCAGTCAATAAACGGAGACCTCGACGCAACTCAGAATGTCTCTGTCTTCCTTTACGCGCCTGGTCTCCTTTCTCTCTCGCCCCCATTGATCTTTCAGGAGGTGCCTCCTCGGGTCTCATCAAATAACCTGGCCCGCGGGACCGGGCACACATCGACTTGCCCCAGATTGGGAGCCCACAGTAAACCAAACTATAGATCACTACCAAAGTCCAACTTGGTGAACCCATGAGTTTTCTTGGGGTTATGTTGTTTCTCATTAAATTCAGTAGCTGCCCCTTAAGCCACCGCTGTCCTAATGAGCAGCTACATAGCTACCAGCAGCCGTTTGGCTCTACTGGCCATAGCCAGGCAGAAATTCTGTTCCCTCAGGCACATGCTCTATCACAGCTGCTAAAGGGAACTTTATCTAGATCTCCATTCCTCTAGAGAACTCAGGATTCAAAGGTTGAGGTAAAATGCTGATTGCTCAGAGAGGCTGAATAACAGGTAGCTAACCTTCTCTCCTAACGGATGTCTCCTGTAAAACAGGGCATCCTTCTGTTCAACACTTAACAACCCTCGCCACACATGGTTCCTCCCTACCATTCCTGACTTAGCCTCCTGTCCACAGGCTAATTTTAATCAAACAAATGCAACCTGTCTTTGTCTTTGCATCATTAAACAAATATTCCACAGCATAAACGAATGTAACACATCTTAAATCAATTTATTCCACAACAGGGTTGCTTGCAGGAATATGTTGAGAGGTTACTTACAGGAGCAGAAATGACTCACAAATAGCTGCATTACCAAATCACAATGCAATATGGGTGACAACTCACAAAGGCTGGAAACCTGGAACCCACTGCACAGCCTTCAGGCAGCTGACCAGGTTGGCGTGGTCTGTACCAGGTCACCCTTCCAGGTAGCACTTCTAGTTTCTGCTTCTTCTAGGCCGCTGGTCTGTTCTCAGTCTTCTTTTCAGTTTTGCTTGTCTACCAGTGATACTCAGCTTTATTGCTACTCTGGGCTGTAGGGCCCTAGTGAATCTGATCAGTTTTAGGAACTTTCTGAAGCTATTTTGAGCTGTTTATCTCCTGCTTAAGAAGCTTTCATGCAAGACCAAAGGTTTCAATTTCAGAGGAAACTATTATGCAATACTGCTATAACCTTTATTACTTTTTTCTTTGGAATTTGAGATTATAACACAATCACAACATTCTCTCCTTGCCTTGCCACACTCTACACTCTCCCAAATGACCTTCTGTGCTCTTCTTCATATTCATGGTCTCTTTCTTTATTTGTTGTTATTTATTTTTATTGCATGGGTATATCTCTGGAAGAGAGAGAGAAGTTTCTTGCCTGTGAAGCAATTGTAAGATTGAAGATGACTCCAAGACCATCCAGTGGAGAGGTCAGTTAACAGTGCACTCTTCAGGTTCTGCTACATGCATCAGACAGGACAAAGAGAAACCCAATAACGTGGCCATAAGTTGTTAATTCGGCTTTATAGATCCTTTACTTTCAGCAATGTATTCAAAAGTCAATTCACACAGAAATACACTGTACTATCAATATGAAGTTCACAGAATATGACCCACTAATTAATTCATAATAATGAATGCTTGTTTTAAAATGTACTGTGTTTTCAGTAGAAAGTAAAATCTCACAAAAAAGCTATTCCATGATAATAGAGTGATACTGCAACCTTGCAAATGAATTGTTTAAAAGTGAAGATGGCAATGTTCTGTAGAATTGGCTCTTAGATATTACCAATTAGCAAGTATTTTGACAAGGCTTCTGTTTCCAAGTGTTTTGGGATACACTTTGCTATATGCTTAAGAAATCCCTTTAGCATGATGAATTGAAACAGTCCCCTTAGCCTGCATGCCTTTCCTTCTTTTAAAATTCAGTTCATAAATTAACAGCAGTGGGTATATTGTGCGATCTAATTAGTTTTGGAGATCGCTGTCAGTTTTGCTTTTGTACCAGTAGTGTAAAAACATGCCACATCTAGGAAGTAAGCGCTTTCTCATGTTTTGTAAAGAACATTATCAAACTCATAGTCTGTAAGCTGTATAATTTTAAAACAGCTTGACTCCTCTAAAGTCATTAGGAGACATTTAGTTTAGTAGATCAGTAATTCCCTGCATCACAGGCACTGCTGGCTTAGTGTAGTTAGAACAGTGTCATTTACACTTGGGGAGTCGTTCTTACACCTGGAAGGACCTGAGCCATTGACTACTTAATTGACATGAGTTTTAAGATCGAGATGGAGCACCCTAATATTTACATGAAATGAAAATTGAGATTAAATTACCTCTTCAAGGTCAGAGCAAAATTAATCGATGAAAGAAAACCTAGGAATTTGTTCTCCTTGGTGAAATACTTGGATAAAATTGTTGCTTATGTCACTGTTCTAACATGAACCTCCCAAAGACAGAACTGGAAGGGATAATTGAACAAACTAATCGACTGAACAATCAGTCTTGAACTGATAAAAATTTAGAGTGTCTTGATATGAAAGAGACATGTGCATGAGAGGACTGAAGAAAGTCCCCTAGAACCTCAAAGTACATATCACATACTCCATTATTGAAAACTATTAGGTCTACATTCTAATTTATAGAGATATGATTAAGATCTCAACTAATGCAATGATGAAGCTAGACTCAGAATATTTGGGAATCCCCAAGAAATGTTGGAAACCACCAAACAGTTAACAAATATGAATAATAAGTTATATATGTTCTACTATATAATAAGTTTTGTAATGGCTACAAAAATGAATTCTTAGAAAGCTTTCAAAACAAACTAAATAACACAGATAGATTTAAGAAACGGAAATTGATGGTGCAATAATAATCATAAAAATGTTAAAATAAAGGCACGAAAATGTGAAGAAAATATAAAAGAAACCAAAGGAATGTGAAAAAGTATGTTTATTTGAAATGCTAGATATAATTTTACTAAGAGAAAGAAACATGAATCAATCTTTTGAAGCAATAATGACTATAGTTTTCCCCAATTTAATAAAATGCGTCAAAGTAGAGATAGAAAAGTCCCAGATAACCATGAAATGTGTATGGAAAATTCACTCTTCACTCAAGTGTCTGGAAAGTGAAGTTCTATATACAGGAGGCTCCTAAAAGTAGAAAAGAAAAAAGAAACTTTACCCGAGGAGAAATTGGTCTGAAGACACAACTGCCGATGCATAAGAAATTTTGGAAACCAGAGAAAATAAAACTTCTAGAACATATTGAAGGTAATATGTAAGAGAAGAGAATAATACATTCATCTAACGTCTATCAAAATTCACTGAAAATGTGGACTTTTTAAAGAGAACTCCAACTGGGAAATTACTTTGCCAATATGCCTACACTGTTTCAAAAAGTCTATTATTGGCTAACGAGATGAGCATGGGATCCACAGAAAAGAAGTACAAAAAAAGTGGTTGGATGAAACTATGGAGAGAGAGGAGGATAAAACTAATATTAATCAACTTATTTTATCTTTAGAACATAAGAGGAGGTCTATAAAACAATATATAATTAAATGAATCTTAATGGATTAATACCACAACTAATAATTTTCTTTTGTTTTAAATTGGACCTTTTTAAAGTAAGGAGAACGTAATTCTCAACAAAACAGATTTTATCATCAAGATCTAAATAGTTTCAAAGATTACATCACTTTTAAAAAGAAAGTTTTGACATTTACATCAGCTAGATTCACTAAAAGGGCTGTACTAGAAATTAATTTTGAATGTCACATATTAATGTGACAGTTATATACATAAAATAATTAATTTTCTTCTTTGTTTTAAACTTATTTATTCTATCACTTATCAATTCTCACTCTAGTTTTTGTAATTTCTCTTCACAAATGTGTATTTCTGCTGTTTTACATACATACTCACACAAACTGACAATTTAAAAATAGATTATCATAAGTCATTAAATCATAGAATTAGATGTGTTGTGATAATTCTGATTTTCTGAATAAACCATACACATGGTGAGCCTGTAGCATAAGAATAGTCCATTGGACCTAGTAGATATTCAATAAATAGTCACTTGATAGATTCCATTGAAACTGAGCACTCCAAAGGTGAATATTTTAAGCCCTTTTTAGTGTTCCAAGTTTTCAGTGACAGATGACATCACACATTTTGCCTAAGGAGAGTTTAGTATAATTGAATTAATAATTTAAAAGTAATCATAATTAAATTTAGAAATGACAATTAAAAGCTTTATATTTTCAATTCTAATTAAATATTTGACTTATCAAAATGTATAATGAACTAAAATTTAAAACATACTTAATAGATGCTAAATCACATAAGCATATAAATTCCATATTTTATCTTGTTGCTCTCTTGATTTATGTTCAAAGAATCTGATATGTCATATATACCTTATTATTAATATTAATAACAAATACATGTATAATTATGAACTTTTTAATCATATCATATTGCTGTTTAAATCAATATAAGGCTATTTCCTCACATTTATACCCAGAATTTTAAAAAGAAAGTTAAAACAATTTAAAAATTTTGACATTCTAAAGCAATTCAACTTCTCAGACTTGTGGAATAAAGTTTTTTGTTAGGATGTTTACTAATTGAAAGACCAATTGCCTTATGCCTATAATTTGTTCTTACATGGTAATCAAGTATTTTCTGAGATACTAGTGCCAATATATACTAAAATACATGAATTAGAATTTCAAAATCAGACTAAAATACATTTTCTTTTTATTTTATTTTATTTTACAATACAATTCAGTTCTATATATCAGCCACAGATTCCCTTGTTCTTCCCCCTCCCGCCCCCCTCCCGCCCCCCTCACCTTCCCCCCAGCCCACCCCCCATTCCCACCTCCTCCAGGGCAAAGCCTCCCCCAGGACTCCCTGGTAGACTCAGTCCAGGCAGGTACAGTCCCCTCCTCCCAGGCCGAGCCAAGTGACCCTGCATAAGCCCCAGGTTTCAAACAGCCAACTCATGCAATGAGCACAGGACCTGGACCCACTGCCTGGATGCCTCCCAAACAGATCAAGCCAATCAACAGTCTCACCTATTCAGGGGGCCTGATCCACTTGGGGGCTCCTCAGCCATTGGTTCATAGTTCATGTGTTTCCATTCGTTTGGCTATTTGTCCCTGTGCTTTATCCAACCTTGGTCTCAACAATTCTTGCTCATATAAACCCTCCTCTTTCTCGCTGATTGGACTCCCGGAGCTCCACCAAGGGCCTAGCCCGGACATAAAATACCTTGGGGTAATACTAAAATACATTTTCCAAGTGTTATATTAAGCAGATAGGCCGGGCAGTGGTGGCGCATGCCTTTAATCCCAGCACTCGGGAGGCAGAGCCAGGCGGATCTCTGTGAGTTCGAGGCCAGCCTGGGCTACCAAGCGAGTTCCAGGAAAGGCACAAAGCTACACAGAGAAACCCTGTTTTGAAAAAAAACAAAACAAACAAACAAAAAAAAAACAAAAAAAAAAAAATAACAAAAAAACAAAAAAAAAAAAAAACCAAAGCAGATAATTATCCTCAAAACTGACTTGTGACTTTTAAAAGCATGTGTCTCCAAAGACACATTCCTCACTATTGATGGTCCTTTTCTTCACCCAGCACATGGGCGCAGCCTCTGGTTAGAAACCTTTTATCACCCGCTCACATGTGTGTGTGTGTAAATGATGATCTTCCCATCACTAAGCATAAGTGATATGATGATACCTGACTATTGTTCATGAAATTAATTATCATAAAGACCATTTATCCTCTCAATTTACTCTAATTTTAAGACTACCACACTATACATTCACCTGTATGCCCACAGACTTCAACTGTATTGCCTTCCCATTTTCCCAGCACTTACTGACTCAATATTTTAATCTAAAGTTATCTCCAACTTAATTGTTCTTTCTTGACACAATCTCAAAGTCTTTTATCTGTTCTACCACATTCCCAAAATAAGCTCTCCTACTCATTGTAACATCATTCAGAATGTCATTCTCTGTATCCTCTGTTCCCTTGATCAATTACTCTATAATTCTCAACTCATTACATTCTAATTTCTGGTTTACCCATTAATGAAATTAACTTTCTCTTGGTATTCATTTATTTCTTAGTTATTGCTACGTTGCCTTGGTCTTAAGGCATTGTGAAAAAAACCAATGGAGTGAGGATGGAACTTGCGAACATAGATTTTAACACTGTGCATGGAAACAGATGGGAAATCGTTCAGGAAAATGATAATTTATTTTAAATGACATCTATAAATGAGATTGTATATGGCAAAAATTTAATCATTATGGACCCTGTTTTACACATTTTCTGTTTATAATCAAAATATTACTTTGCAATGAAGATTCAGTGATCATTTTTAGATGAATTAGAATCAAGTATGTAAAATTTCATGAAGTTTTTGACATATGAAATTTTTTAAAATCTAGAATTACTCTAAGAACCCCAAAATGTTGTTTTATAACCAAATATAGTTAATGGGCAGTTAGTTAGTAAAGAAAGAGAAAACACTATTTTATTTTCTATATATTAATCATAAAGAAAAAGTGTAGGCTGTTATTAATAAAATACTTCATAGACACTCATTACCTGTGCTTGTGACTGTCTGTGTAGATATCTTTTCAGATATTTCTGTGAATACCTCATACATATCCATGTGGATACCTGTGTGGATATTTGTGCTGCAGTCCCAGTGCAAATAAGTATATGGGTGCCTTATGAATAGCTGTGTGGATATGAGTTGTTATCTCTGTGAATGCCTAAGCAGATACAGGAGTAGATACTTGCATGGGTACTTGAGTGGATAACTGTGGATAACTCTCTGTGGATGCCTGCGTGAGTAAACGTGTGGATACTTGCATGTTGATACGTATTTGAATGCTATATGAATATTATTCTGTGTAGTGTAGTAGCCTATGTTTACCTTTGTTCTCTCTCTCTGTCTCCATCTCTCTCTCTGTCTCTGTCTCTGTGTGTGTGTGTGTGTGTGTGTGTGTGTGTGTGTGTGTGCGCGCGCGCGCGCGCGCTGCGCGCGCCTGCATGTGCATGTGGGCACACTCAGTTGTGCATCAAACAACACTCAAATCCAGGGACTTTCCTCAAGACCTTCTATCTTAACTTCTTAGTGTCAGAGACTCTTCCTAAACCCAGATCTTTGTCAATTAGTCTAGGTAGACTAGCCAATGAGTCCTAGGTATGCCCTTCTGTTTCTGCCTCCTCACTATTGTGTTACAAGTACTTTCCACCATTTAAATTTTTCTGTGCCTACTGGGAATCAGACTAGAGTCATCATGCTTGTGCAGAAATCACTTCACTGACTAAAATATCTTCCCAAACCCTATCTTTACTACTATTTAAACATAACTAAGTTCTCCATGTAAGTTTTTCTCATTAAGATCCTTACTTATTTTCTCATTGATTTCAGAGTTTCATATAAGAAATTCATCTATTATTTTTTGTAGTGGGTAGCCATTCCATCTTTGACCTAGAAGTCCCAACCCCCATTGAGGCTTCGGTAATGGTCACGCCTACAAGGCCGGGCTGAGAGAGGACGCTGAAGACCAGAGTTCTGGATGCGGGGGCTCTCTTTGGTTCCTGGATGCTGGAAGTAGACCCAGCAGAGTTCTCCAGAGGACACTGCCAGACTGCACCACACCTTTCCCAGACCCTGCAACCTACCTATCCCTTCATTTGTAAGTTACACCACTAAATAAACCTCCCTTTTAACTACGTGGAGTGGCCTTAATAATTTCACCAATAATTTCCTATAGGAATATATAGATTATTAAGTATAATGTCATACTTACATTCTAGAATGGTTGATTAAAATAATGTTAAACAAATGAAACAATCACAAGTTTGATATACGGAGAAATGTTATTAGAAAACTTTCACGTGTCTTAGCAAGGAAAAGCCTCTTTATTAGTGATCTTGTTTTGCAATGTCAGCTAATATGGAAATACCATTATTGTATATTTTATGCTGCTTATGTTTGAGCCATACACAATGTTTTTCATAAAAGGGCAGGTATGGAATTTACAGTTGTTTCTTTGTTTTTCTAATACTGATGTTATTTTCCTAATAATTATATAACACAACTTTTCAGAAAATCATTTTGTTAAGGGATTGTTGATATAATTACAAGTACACAAGGTTTATTGAGGCATAAAAAGACAACGGATGAGGTCAGTTCAGGGTTTACCTTGTGCTTTTTAGAGCTCAATTTGATGACAACATAAACCTAATTAGCAAATGTTTTATAAACATACAATAGATGCTTGAGAGTGCAGTGACAAATGTATGAATTGCAAGTCACACTAATGACTGTTGTCTAAAATTTACAGCCTGCCATTTATAATGCACACTAGCTGAAGAATAGGCAATCTACGAATATCATTTGCCTATAAAAAGTGATTCAACTTTAATCCTCTGCATTGAAATGTGGTGAGCCACACATATTAAGCAAACTGCTATAGACTATAATTGAAAATAGAGTCATGAATTCAAAAGGAAACATTCATTAAAAGACAAGGAATGGTTTTATTGAGAGAAAATCACTTTTAGTATTTTTAGCAAGCTCATGAATTTGTTAGCAAAATTAAAGCATAGCCCGGCAATTCTTGTCCGATGCATGTTGCTCTTTCTTCCAATCCTTTTTGAAGCATTAATTTTCTTGGCTCAATAATGATTTACCCAGACTCTTTGCAGCTAAAGATAGCTATTCGGTTTAAACCAATGAGATGTAAATGAAATCCTGCTGTGTAATTTTGGGAAATCATTTGTAAGACAGCTTAGGGCTAGAACAGCATAGATTATTTTAAATCAAAGGCAGAGGAGGAAACAAAACATGCTATTGCTAATCATAGAGGCCTCTGGATGCATGCATTACTATTCTCCTGCTCTTCCTGCCCTATCTAGTATTTTTAATCTATACAGTTTTCTGATTTACAAGCACATTTACAAGATGAACTAAATGAAGGTGAAAATCAATAGTGTAATGAAACAACAGAGGAAAAAATAGTTTATTGATGAAATTTATTACATAATAAAATTTGCAGTCAAATGGATGAAACTAGAAAAAAAAATCATCCTGAGCAAGATAACCAAGACCTAGGAAGACAAACATGGTATATATGCTTTTATAAGTGGGTATTAGCTGTTAGGTAAAGGATAATCACACTACAATCAGACACAGAGTAGTTAGAAAAAAGACAAGTGGTCTAGGGGTCAATGCATGGATCTCCCTGGAAAGGGAAAATAGAATGGACTTTGTAGGTAGACTGATAGTGACTTGTAGTGGGTAGACATTCCAGCTTTGATCTGGAAGTTCCAAGCCCCATTGAGACTTCGGCAACTCTCACGCCTACAAGGCAGGGCCAAGGGAGGCACCTGGACACCCAAGATCTGGATGGGCCAGTGCTCTCTCTGTTCCAGGACCCTGAATGGTGGAGGTGGACCAAAAGCAGAGATCCAGAAAACACCGCTGGACTGTGATACACCTTCCCCAGACCGAGCGACCTACCTATCCCTTAATTTGTAAGTTATGCCATTAAATAAATCTCTTTTTAACTATGTGGAGTGGCCTTAATAATTTCACCAATAGTGACTGGGGATTGGAACAGGAAAGATCAGGTGGCAGAGGGAGACATGGAGGGAGTGAGAGCAGGAAGAGACCACAGGCATACATGGGCATTTAGGGAACAATGTGGAAACCTAGAGTAGTGGAAACTTCTTCGAACCTAAGACAGTGACTCTCACAATGACTCTTAGTAATGGGGAACCAACCATCTTCTGTAACAAGACTAGGCTTCCAATGGAGGGAATGGTACACTAACTCAGTCACAAAAGCTAGGACCCACGATTTGTCCTGCCTACAAGATGTGCTGAAGCATTAGTGGCTAACCTGAGACCCATGCCTCAAGAGTGATGTCATGTCTGAGAATGCCTGGATATCCAAGATCTAAAAACTGGATAGCTCAGAGACCTAGGGTATAACCAACAATGACTGTCAAAATAAAGTCAATGAAATGATTCCTAATAGAATTATTCTATCCTCATATGTAACACAAATCTTAAACAGCCTTATTAATAAAAATAAACCCAGAGCCAGGTATTGGGGTGAACATTGAATCATCAGAGAAACAGAACAAGCCACATCCAACCTCACTTCGCCAATTCCTCAGCTGATCTTGTTTCCTCAGACTGAAAGCCTTTGAATTCTCATCAGAATGAATCTTAGCTGAACTGCTGCTAAAAGCTAAAGCTTAAAAAGGCCTCTAGTTCCTGGTCCCCATGCCTTATATATCTTTCTGCTTCCTGCCATCACTTCCTGGGATTAAAGGAGTGTGTCACCATGACTGGCTGTTTCCAGTGTGGCTTTGAATTCACAGAAAGCCAGATGGATCTCTGCTTATGGAAGGCTAGATTAAAGGTGTGTGTGCCACCATTTTCTGGCCACTATGTCTATCTAGTGGCTGTTCTGTTCTCTGACCCCAGATAAGTTTATTAGGGTGCACAATATATTGGGGGACAAAATATCACCACACTCATAGATCAGTACCTAACCAAATTGTCACCAGAAAGTCTTCCTTTAGTGGCTGATGAAAGCAGATGCAGAGACCCACAGCTAAAACTTTACAAACTCTGTCATTGTTTTTAACAGGTGAGTAATACTCCATTCTGTAAAGGTACCACATTTTCTTTACTCATTCGTTGATTGAGGGACATCTAGGTTGTTTCCATCTGGCTATTACAAATAAAGTGCTATGAACATAGTTGAGCAAGTGTCTTTGTGGTGTGATTGGGCATTCTTTGTGTACATGCCCAAGAATGGTTTTGCTGTATCTTGAGATAGATTCCCAATTTTCTGAGAAACTGCCATATGGCTTTGCAAAGTAACTATACATGTTTGCACTTCCACCAAGAGTGGAGGAGTGTTCCCCTTGCTCCCCATCCTCTCCAGCATGAGATTTTATTTGTGTTTTTGATCTTAGCCATTCTGACAGTTGTAAGATGGAATCTCAAAGTCATTTTGATTTGTATTTCCCTGATGGCTAAGGATGGTGAACATTTCTTTAAGTGTTTCTTGGCCATTTGAGATTCTTCTTTTGATAATGCTTTGTTTAGGTTTGTACTTCAATTTCGAATTGGATTGTTGTTTTTTTTTTTTTTTGATATCTAGTTTCTTGAGTTCTTTAAATAGTTTTGAGGTCATCCTTCTATCAGATATGGGGTTGGTGAAGATCTTTTCCTATTCTTTAGGCTGATATTTTGTCATATTGACAGTACCCTTTGCCTTACAGAAACTTTTTAGTTTCATGAAGTCTCATTATCAATCTTAGTGTCTGTGCTGCTCTTATTCTATTTAGGAAGTTTTTTCCTGTGCCAATGTGTTCATGGGAAATAAAGGAGATCTCCTGGGTGGACTGGGGGTGGGTGGGCATGGGAACTTGAGGTATTTGGTTTGAGGGTTGGCAAATGGGGAGATTCCTGAAAGATATGACTGGAAAGAGGGGCTTTATGTGGTCAGATAGAAGCCTGATGCAAGGGAAACTCCCAGGAGTCTACAAGGAGTATACAAGGATGGCCCCAGTTAATACTCCTGGCAGCAGTTGTTACATAGTGCTGTGGGATGGTCTGTATGTCAAATGTGTTGCTGATTGGTCAATAAATAAATCACTGATAGGCCAGTGGCCAGGCAGGAAGTATAGGCAGGACTAACAGAGAGGAGAATTGAGAGAACAGGAAGCTGGGTGAGGGAGACACTGCCAGCCGCCATGATGAGAAACAGCATGTGAAGATGCCGGTAAGCCACGAGCCACGTGGCAAGGTATAGATTAATGGAAATAGATTAATTTAAGCTGTAAGAACAGTTAGCCAGAAGCCCGCCACGGCCATACAGTTTGTAACCAATATAAGTCTCTGTGTTTACTTGGTTGGGTCTGAGTGGCTGTGGGACTGGCGGGTGTCAGAGATTTGTCCTGACTGTGGGCCAGGCAGGAAAACTCTAGCAACAAATGGTGCCCAACGTGGGGCACGAACCCACGACCCTGAGATTAAGAGTCTCATGCTCTACCGACTGAGCTAGCCGGGCGCCAGATATTGGTGAAATTATTAAGGCCACTCCACGTAGTTAAAAGGAGATTTATTTAATGGCGTAACTTACAAATTAAGGGATAGGTAGGTCGCGGGGTCTGGGGAAGGTGTATCACAGTCCAGCGGTGTTCTCTGGAGCTCTGCTTTATCCACCTCCACCATCCAGGGTCCTGGAACCGAGAGTGTCCGCCGATCCAGATCTTGGGTCCCCAGGCACCTCCCTTGGCCCCGCCTTGTAGGCGTGACAGTTGCCGAAGTCTCAATGGGGGTTGGAACTTCCAGATCAAAGCTGGAATGGCTACCCACTACAACATAGCCTGAATGGGCCATCCCCTGTGGTTGGATTGGTGACTACCCTGGTTGTCATCAAAGAGCTTTCATCCAGTGACTGATGGAGACAGATACAGAGACTCACAACCAAACCTTGGGCAAAGTTAGGGGAATCCTGCTGAGGAGAATAAGGAGGCATTGTAGAAGCCAGGGGGGTCAGGGACATCACAGGAAAACCCACTGAAAGGGCTATCCTAGCTCATTGGAAGTCTGAACCATCTACCAGGAAGAGTGTATGAGACTGACCTAGGCCCTCTGTATATATGTATATATGCTTATGCTGGATAGTCTTGACCAGCCTGAATACAGAGGAGGTGTTTGGCCTTAATGCAGCTTTATATGCCATGCTTTGATGATGCCCATGGGAGGCCTACCCCTTTCTGAGCAGACTTGGAGGAAGGGTAGGTTGAGAGGGGATGGAAACTACATGGGTGAGAGTAAGTTAGAGGTGAGGATGATGCAGGCTGGATGAAAAATAAATAAATTAATCAAATAATAAAAAAGTTAATGCTTGCAATCTTTCAAAATAAAGAAGTCGATAAGCTACTTCAAACCTTTTGTCACAATGCTAGAAAAATAATTAAAAGGATCTTAAATAAATGGAAAATTCACTAAGGACCCTATTCTATTGGAAAGTCATAGTAACTTTTAAGCTAATAGTTTGAGCTAGATTGGAAATTCAGAGCTCTTTCCCACTTTTTGAAAATGAGTATGGAAAAGACAACCTTTCTCAAATGGAGGAACGTCACACAAATTTGAGGAAAGAGTTTCCATTCACAGTATCAACATGCACATATTGTAAACCACATTCTAAGCCTGACCTAAATAAAACAATAGAACACTCTATGAATATAGACTACTGATTTACAGGCTCTAGATTTCTTTCTTGTCATAATTTAGAAAGTTGTGATGCTTAACATTTTTTGGGGATCAGTCAGTAAAAGCGCTGTCTTAGAAGCGTGTGTTTTCCCCAAATTTATTTTGGTGTTACTGAGAAATACACATGTATAATTACAGAACAAATGTGGTGCTTTGATATCTGTAGTAATTTGATAATTTTTAGTACTATAAAGGTTTTTGTTTGGTCTCATTTTAGAGTACCATTTTTGAATTACTTAATTAGATTTTTAACCTTTGCTTTTAGTAACATAGTAAAATATAATCAGGGAATAAAAATAATAAAAAAGATGTCCAAAATATGTTAGTTGAGTGATAAAAAAAATGTATCAATACTTAGAAGTGTACATAAAAATTAAAATAATTTAGACTGTTAAATTTTACATTTTTATTTTGAGAATTCCATGCATGAGTATTGTACTTACATAATTTCCTTTCACTTCTCCCTTCAACTTGCCCTAAGATACATGGCCTCTTTTTGTTTATTAATGTTTCTCATATGTAAATGTAGAGAGAATGTATAAAGAAAAGAAATAAGGATTATCTATGATTCTATGATTATATTAAGAAAAACATAGAGGACAGATGAAATAAGAACTGATAAAAATAATGGAAAAATAAAATAGAAAAACTAATACTCCTAAAGACCAATGATTTCAAATTACATTTAGCAACACTGCAAAACAAAAAAATAGAAATTTTGCAGATCCCCCAAATTAAAAATGAATGGTATCATCATATACCTAGTAGACAATGAAAGACAGTACATAAACAAATGTCTGGTAATGTCTTTAGGAGGTTGTTTATGATGGGAAAAATCTAGAATACAGGAAAATACATAAATATTTTTGAGACTTTTGAGGATGAAATGAATGCATCTTGCATTGTGAGCTCAACGAAAAAATAATGTGGGTTGAGTATGATTTTGTTATTTTCCAATGGATCACTGTGCTCAAATGCTTGATCTGAGGGTGTTGCTATTTAGAAGGTGAGGAAATATTTGGGAGTCAGGATCTAGGAGGGAATCCTTTGGTGGCTGAATGCATGGCTCACAAAGGATCTGTGAGGCCACATTCCCCTTCTTTGAGATGTCATTACTTTCTTTTGCATATGCTTTTCTCGAGATATGTGAAAATCCATTATACTCACCAGGGATAAAGCCAATTTTGATTTCCAGTCCTCACCTTAGATCTTCTATTACTGTAGGGAAAATTAACAGTGATTACCTCTAATTAGCTAACTTGAGTATTTTCTTGTGTGACAACCCTTGTTAATGCATATATTCTGCATAGATGCATACCTTTCCATTAAATATTTATAAAAGAAATTATCACCTTATTGAAGATGAAAAGCAAAAGCACATGTGGTCTTGGAGTCTGGAAGGAATTATGTACAGCTATATAAGACTTATGGCATTATAAAACCCATTTCTTCATAGGGCTACATGAGTGACAATTTATTCTAATAAGTAGTATGGCATCAACAATCCTAGCCAACAGAATATGAAATTTCCAATATATTTTCTCTTTAATTATGAATGGAACAAATGGTTTCACTTTCCATGCCTAACAATATTCATCATTCCTATACCAATCTGAACAGTTTGCATTATTTACAGCTAATAAATCTGGAAGTCAAATTTATACAGACAAATTTCCTAAGTGCATTATAAACAATGATGCACTCCAAACTACAATCAAGAACTTTGTCTCAGTTTTTCTACTGATATGATGAATACAATGGCTAAAATCAACTTGAGGAGGAAAGGACTTGTTTTATCTTATGTCTTGTAGGTCATTATCCAGAAAAGCCAAGGCAGGAACTCAAGGGAGAAACCAGAGGCTAGGAATCGGTCAGAGTCTTGAGAGGAGTGATGCTTACTGGCTTGCTCACAAAGGTTGTTCAGGCTGCTTTCTTAAATACCCCAGAACAACCTTCTCTGGTTGAGTACCCCACATTAATCATCAAGCAATTAAATATTCTACAGGCATGTCTACAGGAATTCTTATGGGGACATTTTTCTCAATTGATGTTCTTCCTTCTCAAATGACTCCATTCTGTGGACAAGCTGTCATACATAGCAACCAGAACAAATAAGTGAAACAGAGAGAGATTCAAATTTTCAGTAAATTTGAATGTGAAAAAAATTTATTATGAACTTTCTATTGACTTATAAGATGTTCATCCAATTAGAAGAAAAAACATAGATCCATACTCATTAGTAAATACAAAAAACATAAATAAATATTTTAAATGTTGTGTTCATAAAAATTTAGTAGAATAATGTACCATGAATAGAGGGCAGCTGGATTTGTGCAACATTTACCAAAGGCGCTTTTGATTGCTCACCTCAAATCCAGGCCCTAAGTTGAAAGTTGACAGTCGACAGTCTTACTAAACTATGTATCTTGGTAAATATTCTCATTAGGTAACTGGTTCCAATATATTCATGGTGTATCCTGGTTAAACATCTTTGATTTTAGAATAATACCACTATGATTTTTAAAAATATTGAGAATTATTTTGTCTTATTAGCATAATAATAATCATTGACATCATGGATTGTTTCTAATTAAATTGTTTTACCAGTAATTTTAGTACAAAGTATAATTACCTTGATAACTTGGCAACTAGGCTGTCACAAAATTACTTCAAACTAGCTAAGAGATAATGGTAAAAAGTCAATCACAAAAATATCTCTTCCCACACTAGAGCTCTATATTCATGAAAGTGGAAGAATTAGTTCTCAACATTTCTGACAGATGCACTAGAATAATCATTTGTGTCAAGCATCTTCTGTAAAGGCTTGTGTGATCTTTTAGGAGAGTTGACTCGGTTCTTGTTGATTTTCTTTTCAGTGTGAAATGCCTGGACGGTTATTTGCAAAGAATCACAGGCACAAATATAGCTACTGCATTCAGGAAATATAATACCTGCAAAATAGTCAGATATGAAGATGTTTATAAACATGAAATTTTTTATATATGGATAGAAAGGAAGCATTTCTGTGAGTAGAAAAAAAATGTTCCTTGTGGTGATATTTTATTTGTGCTGAAATGTGATATTTTATTTGTATGTTAATAAAGTTTGCCTGGAGATCAGAGGTCATAGCCAGCGATAAACAAAAGTCTTGCTGTGGTAGCACACGCCCTTAATCCGAGCACATGGCAGGCAGAGTATGTGTGTTCAAGGACACAGCCAAGCATGGTGACACATGCCTTTAATCCCAGTACCAACCATAGAGACCTGGAGGTCTGTATAGACAGGCAGTGATGAGGAAGTCATGTGGCTGGAACAGAACACAAGTCAATAAAGGCGCAGGTCAGACAGAAAGAAGCTGGTTCAGTTCTCTTGGGAAGCAACAGCCGTGTGGTGAGCTAAGGTTACTTTGGTGGCTATCACTATTGCTCTGATCTCTACGGCTTGCACTCCTGTATTTGGCTCTGTGTTTCTTATTTAATAAGACTGTTTAGAAATTAGTCTACAGTTTCTTCATGTGAAGAGAAGAGTGTGCTGTAAGATTTTACCTCTTAAATATGACAATAATTTATTTGTGGAATAATATTTATGACGTAAATTATAATTGCTGATTTTTCTCTGTATTGCACAAATGATATTTTGGTTAATTTTCTTGCAGATATCTCCTTTCTCTGGAATACTTTTTGCAAAAGTGCTATTTGTAATAGGGACTTTCAAGTTTAAAAGTAAGAGAAGAGATCAGAGGAAAATGTCACCACAAAGTAAACACTTAGAGAAAAGCCAGCCCTGGTGTCATAGGGCTGTATTCCCAGCATTAACATATGGATGCAAGAAGGGATCAGAAGTTAATAGCAAATCTAGGAAACTTGAGATCATGCCTAAAAAAAAAAAAAAAAAAAAAAAAAAAAAAAAAAAAAAAAAATTCCAAAATCCCAAAAGAAAATAAAAATTATTTGGAAGACACTCTAAATAAAGTATAGGTGCTAACACAATGTTCTCAGTACCATTTTATCATTTTTCCCTACAAAAATGTTTCATATTATTGCAAGATCCCTAACGACATTAACAATGTGAAACTATATAGTCACTTTCATTTTGAAATGAAATAACTATGGATTCTTTACACTATTTACAAAAATATACTTTAGGACTTTAAAAACATAAATAAAATAAAATATAACAGACAGGGTGAACATATTTATTTTAAGAATTAAATAATAACGCCGGGCGGTGGTGGCACACGCCTTTAATCCCAGCACTCGGGAGGCAGAGCCAGGCGGATCTCTGTGAGTTCGAGGCCAGCCTGGGCTACCAAGTGAGTTCCAGGAAAGGCGCAAAGCTACACAGAGAAACCCTGTCTCGAAAAACCAAAAGAAAAAAAAAATAATTAAATAATAATTTCCATCATTTGGTGTGGAACTCTCTTTTCTCCCTTTTTTTAATGATTCTTGACTTTGAAGGTATTTTGTAAATAGATATCTAATTATATCTTGTTTATTCGGTTCCATCATCAGTCAACATGAAGATGCTGTGGTTCTTTCTTATATTTTATAATGTGCTTTGGCACAGGATGCTTACTTTAGTCAGCCTACTTATCATGACAAAAGCATAAATGTCAGCTCTGCGGCTTATTGCTGGGTTAGCTTCAACAGGAATGTCAGGCGAAGTGACAGGGCGTAAAGTGATTCTGAGTGATGACATGCCTGTGGACAATAGATTGCTTTTCAAAGTATGCAGTGGTGGCTTTGATCTCTGAAACCTCGTATTCTAAAGAGAAAAATATAAGTTCTTTGAGAATTCCGCTAGATTATGTATATTTCAATCTGTGGGAAATACATTGTCTGACTGATCTATACATGATTAAAATGTCAAGTTTACTTTACTTATTTTGCTATGCCATTTGGCCCTGGGGTTAACTGTCACCTGCATAACCAGAAGCCATCCCTGTCACTTGTTTATTAATACAGACTCTGCTGTGCAAATAGTAAGTACTCATGCCCTGTAACACTTTTTGTACCAAAATATCAGGGAAAGAAAACAGATACAGGTTATGAATGTACCATCCATTATGGATACATCAGAGTCAGCTTTCTTTCACATAAGGTTATTTGGTGTTATTTATTTAAAAAAAAAATCTCTCTTCATTAGTTCTAAGCCTGAATTTAAAAATCCAGTAAGGATAGTTGCTTAAGGACTATATGTAGGTGAAACAGATTAGTTCTGCCAACATAACCTTTATTTATTAAATTAAATTAGTTTATTTATAATAAACCTTTATTTATTAAATTAATACAATAAAAAATTAATTTAAAATAAAAAAGCTTATTTTTTCAAAGTGTATTATTAAAGACAGCATTTATAACCTGTTACTTTTATTGTACTTGATTATGTAACTTGGAAATATATTTATCCTATGTTTTTGTATAAACATCTACTATTACATTTATAAAATAATAATACATAGGATTTAAAAATATTACTCTAAACATATTTACAATAAATTGACTTTAAGGAATCCAAAGGTTCGCTGTTCCAGAATTACACCAGTGGAATAAGTTCTGTTCACTTTCATCAAGAGTGAGTGGTGGTGCACCTAGCAGTGAGCAAGAGGAGTTTGTGTCACTTACATGTTCCTTTAATTCATCAAGTTCTGCTCTGACGTTCTCCCAACATCTTACTTTCTGTTGCATTCAAAATGAGATGAGAATTGGAACTTTGGATTGAATAACATACTGTTTATTTTTATCTCACCCACCATGGTTTTATTTAACCTTGGCTAAATACCCATAATATCAACATTTCATCTTTTCTCCAAGAAGAGTAACTCAAAGTTCTGTTTGTTGCCCTCTATACCAAACCCTTCTGACTTGCAAGCTCCCTCTCCTTAGTGAAATATAAATGGCACATTGAGCCCTGTACCTCAAAGGTGAAAAAGTGAAAAATAAAATGCTACTTCATACATGTACAATTGGATATTTACTCATGGGGTTCTCATTGCTCCTGCATTCCAGGAGTATTGAGATGTTTCTTACTAGGTTTGCTTCAAATGTCCTTACACTGGTCTGGTGAGGTGAAATTCACCCTTATTCTTTAGAATCTGACCTCTTACTTACTGTAGATTTATTGATCATAACAGTGCTGTAATAGTTCACAGAAAAGACATATTTTTCTAAAATATTCCTTTCTGTTCTACCTTGGCCATTGAAAAGTCACACAATAAATCATGTAACCTATTGATTCAAACATAATTCAATTAACAAGGACAGTCTCACAGTCACAGGCAACTATTTCTGCCAGTTCCCTGTAGAGAAGTAAAACGTACTGTTTAGAATGACACATATAAAGTCACATGTTGCTACATAATCTACAGTATATAACCTGGTATTGCTATAATTTGTGATTAGCTTTTTGAGTACCATGGTGTCTGATTCAAGAGACTTAGTTTACAGGACAGTGTTTCTTTAGCTTGAACCTGCTATAGACCATATTTTAATCTGGTCCCTTACTGAAACTTTAAAGGTAAATGGATGAGTTGATAACATGTTATAACTTCTGATATAGTTTAGGTTGCTGCCAACATCTGCAAAATGTCCTCAACAACTTGGCTACTGTCTTAGTGTTAGCCATATCAAATATATCTCACTTTGGAGAATATCTCATGACATGTTCATAGTTGAGAGAACTCTGGGAACTTTCGGGTTCTCACAATAGACAGCATTTCCATTAGGTTTTACCCTGGTCCCAAGCATGCACATATTTTACTAAGCAATTTCCTTAGCAGGTACTATCTGCTCATCATGTTCTGTTCTTCATGATTATTAGTGGAATAGAATGATCTTCTACAGAATAGCAGAAAATTAAATTATCTTCATGTAGTAAGCATAAAAGCTGCCACAGTCACAGAAAAAGAAGGGAGCTATGACCTCTTTCTTCCTGGTCAGACAATTGGTTCCCTTCATTCATGTTCATTGTTCTGGAGAAGAATATGTTTGCAATCTCTTTTTAGGGAGTTGATTAATCCAATATAAACATGAAATATGCATGCATCTGGATTGATGTTGCCATCCGCCTGTTTTAAATAATATAGTTCTCCCAGACTCTGTACAAGCCAAATGTGCTAGTTAAATGTAGATCTAATTAGAAACATCTTGTACCTTCAAGTCACAAATGTTACTGCTAATTTCTCCAACAACTCAGAGAATTGCTTATATTTTGCATTCAGTTACTAAAGAACAGATCTGAAGGGATTTTGCTTAATGTTTCTTTTTCTTCCATAGTATAAAGTAGATAAATTGTCAAAGGCAGGAGATCTACAAACTGCTTGTTAATTCTATTGAAATGTTAAGGGTCTCACTATGAGAATCATTGTGCAACATAAATTGATCAAAGATTTCTTGTGTATTGCAAAGTGGAACCAGCAAAGTGTCTTGAATACTCAATGATCAAAGTTTGTGCAGTGTATAACACAGAAGTATGGAAGGTCTTTCTTGGACATAGGTGTTTCAGTTTATTGCCCTATTGCCACCAAAACTTCCCACTGAAGCAATTAATATTTGTATGCTATGTATTTTATTTAGAAAATAATTATTTTAAAGTAATTTCTTACACAAATAAGTTCATTTGTAAAGGTAAAGTAGTCAATTTTCAACAATAGTCATTGTATGAGAAAACAGAAATTACCTTCTCATCCGTGCTGCTGATTTGCACACCTTCACATTTATTGCCTTTCATATGTAAACATAGTCACCACAATGTGCCACCATCATTACAGAAAAGATATACTTCATTACAATGAGCTTGGCTTCCCAGTCAGCACTCCAAACGTATATTCTTCCACTTGGTATTAAAATATAGAGGTATTTGAAGCTTATCTGGTATATACCCAGCCACTTCTTGCCCAAGACTTTAAAATTCTCCTATGGGCATCAAATATCAATCACAGTGTGAAGAATGATTTGTGTTTTAAAACTGTTTTCTAGCCTCACAAATATTTTCAATTCAAGCAAGTTGTACTCCATATATTAATGTCATAACCTTAAGTTCAAATATTTGCCGTGTCTGTGTTTTTAAATTACATTACTGCAAGATTAAGGACCTGCAAAGTGTGACCTTTTGTGCCCCTTTAACACTAAGATAGAATTAAAAACAAAGATATGTTAAAAGGGTTATCGCTCTCCTAATTACTTAGGTTTATTGTGATGTTAAGGTTTGCTTGCTTTTGTAGTTATTAAAGCCAGCTAATGTTCAAGTATAAGGGAAAGTGGGGCATTGAGAAGAGCCAGCAGTGTCTTCTGTCAGGGCTCACTTTATTTTGGAATATCCAGGACTTATTATTGTGACATTCAGGGAAAGTAAGCTTTCAGAAACATGCTGTGAGTGCTTCTCCACATTTCAAATGGCTGATGGTCAGTTTCTCAGCTTTCCATGCTCTGGTAGTCTTTTGTATCTAGAGGGAAAAGAGCAGAGTAGAGCATGTGTTGAGTGTGTAAGCCTGGAGAAAGCAACCTGCTACAGAGGATGTGAAGACAACTTTTGCTATTGTATATACTGTTTAATCTTAGGTTCATTTCTGAGGGGCAAGGTACCTGCCTTAGAAACTAGAAAAGCTCTCTAACACACAGGCACACAGGTCCACTAAACCAAAGTCAGCTGTTAGATACTGCCCTAACCAAGAGCAAAGAGAGAGGTAAACCTGTCCCATTTAGATGCTCTACTTGGAAATTTTAGTTGCTGTTCTTTTTATTTCTTTTTTTTTTTACATGTTGAATTTTTTACTGAAAATATATTTTTCCTACAATACATTCTAATAAAAGTTTCCCCTCTCTCAATTCCACCCAGTTCCTATCACCTCCTTTCTTTTCAATTCCAAGATGTTTTTTTTTTTAGCTCTATCTTTAGGAAACAAAAGGGCACAGAAAACAAACAAATCAGAATAATGCAAAACAAACAACAATAAAAAGAAGAGTGTAAAGACAAGAAACATACACTTGCATTCACACACGTACACACCTACAGAGACACACATATAAACAAAACCCATAAAAATACAAAATTGGAAACTATAATATACAAGGTAAAAAGGCCCAGATATAGCAATATGAGACAAAAAAAGAATCTTAAAAAATACCATTGAGTTCCTTTTGTGTTGGTCATCTATGGCTGTGCATTGGGCCTGCCCTTTAGTGTGATTTGAAACTGAGTTTTCCTTTATGAGTGGTTATCAGTTGGAGATGGCTTCTTGGCAAGGGATGGAAGAAGATGTCCACTGCCTCGCTGAGTGCTGGGACCCTATCCAGCTGGGACCTGTGTAAGCCTTGTGCATGTTACCACAGCTCTGAGAGTTCATATGTGCATCAGTCCTGTTGTGTAAGGAACACACTGTTTCCATGATGTCCTACATCTACTCTGGTTCTTATAAACTTTCTGCCTCCTCTTCAGAATAGCTGTCTGAGCCGTGAGAGGAAGAATTTGATGAAGGCATTACATTTATAAATGAGCATTCCATTCATAAATGTCTTTCACTCTCTTCAGTTGTCCTCTTGTGTGACTCTGCATTAGTTCCCAGCTGTTGTTCTTTTTAAAGAAATAATTTGGCTTTTCTGTTTTCCCTATGAACTTTGGGCTCCTTGATTAGCATATCTTCCAAATTATTTTCAGTGTCTTTTGTATAGTCTTAAATACAAAAGTTGCTGTGTTTTTATTCTTAAAATAACCTTGTTACTAAAGAAACTCAAGGCTCATTGGGAGTGGGCAGTCCTTTGTTTTCTTAATAAAGAGTTAAAAATAAACTGAGAAGGAAGCTCAAGTGTGATTTTATTAGTTTGAGAGAAAAATAATAGAATGGGCATGTTGTAAATCAACGGTGGCTATAAAAGGGGGATGCAGAAGAAGAGAGAGAGCCATGCATTTCTAGTTAGGGGCCAAGAAAACTAAGAGCTGCATGATGGAAAACACAGGGGTCTTCAGACAGACAGAGTTAAAGAGGTGAATTTTAAGGAAAGCACATTTAAGATTTTGGTCAATCACTTTTCAATGATTCAGCCAAAGGGACAGAAAGAAGGGAAAATTCAGTCACACAGAAAAGTAGGCAGCTATATGGTAGAGGTTCAATAAGCAGCTCCATGAGGCTGGTGTGAGGAGGATACAGACATAATCTCACTGAGGTCATAAATATTCCTCTAATCTTAGTATATCTTCAAGAGACTTAGCCTTCTTGAGGAATGGTCTTCTGGCCAAGTGATTGACAGACCAAGTTTGACTAACTCTTATGGGAGGAGACAAAAGTATCAAATGTTCTATTTAGAGCAGATCCAAATGTCTTGTTTTCACTTAGAGCCAGAAGCATTCCATTGCATAACTGGGTAGCTTGCGGAGTTGCAAAGCTGATGCTTAGCTTACTATTACTATGAGGATAATAGAGAATGCAACCCAAAGGTAGACATGAGGGGGGTGTTCCATTCAAGACTACTAATCTTCCTTTAGTAGCACCATAGTAAAAGCATACCAATAATTTCCTTTAGCCATTTAATTATTGTTCTTTTCATCCTAATATATAATTCCACCTATAATAAAAGGAACATTTCCCACAAACGCTAATGGAAATACCAACTGTTTTGCATATCTAAGTGAATTTGGTCTGCAAATCTTCAAATGGACATGTTCTATTATTGTATTCATGTCTGAGGCATGTTGCATTTAGTTTTACAAGTATTTATTTGCACACAAATGGCATCCTTGTGTAGTTCGTTGGACAGTCCTTTGACAGTGTCACACCTTTAAGTAGTGTCACATTAGATCTTATGGATATATGTCTTCCATAATCAGTTACTACATATTAATGATTAAATATTGGGTGCACCAGAGTGACAGAAGTAAAACCATGCATGCCCATTAAGATTCCACAATAAATTAGGGTTCATGTTAAGGTCACATTCTCAGACTTATTTCATACTCCTGCTCTATGAAATAAGCTTGGAATTTAGAGAAGTTCCAGTAAGGTATCAGCCTCAAATAGTCATTTCCCTTGGTGATTTTACAGCCCTGTCAGCTCTTTGATTCACCTGTGGAAGTCAGGATTCTGTTGCTCCTGCACATTTGCTGTTCGTACTGATAAGGCAACATTCTCATGCAAGACTAATATTAATATTTTCAATAGATGTTTTATGTTTTTAATCTCTCCTGAGTTTAAATCTTTCAGGGAAGTACCATGCGTGACCTTGAAGGTATATTTGGAATCAGCGTGAATGTTTATTTGTTATGCATGTGACGTTGTCAAGCCTTGGTGAGTGCAATTAATTCAGCTTTCGCTGCAGATGTGCTAGGTGTGAGAGGATACGTTTGTTTATTTGTTTTTTATTACTTTTCATATGCATGTGCAACATATGTATGTGTGTGCAAGTAGGGGGACTACTAGGATGCTTGCCAATGAGTTTGTAATGGACACCAGAAGTCACTGTCACGATTTCATCCCTATCACTCCTCACCTCAATTTGAGATACCTTTCACTACATCTGAAGCTCACCATCTCAGCTATATCAGCTGCCTAGTGAGCCTCAGTGTTCCACGACTCTCCACATTCAGTAGTAGAGAGTTCTAGAATAGCAAGCATATGCCTCTGTGCCTATCTTTTATGTGAGTGCTGTGGTTCTTATCTCTGATCCTCATGCTTGTATAGTAATCTTTAACCTCCTGAACCATCTCTCAAGGGAGAATGGGTTTCTATGATCTCATTTGGTATGATCATAGCTCACACGGTGCAGTGGCATCCCTCTTCCACAAATCATCTCCCATAGGTGCATGGTCTCTAGTTAAAACTTTCAGCAGCTGGTCTGGGAAATTCAGTCTGCTGAAGTGTCTTGTGTTGAAAATTTCTAAGCTGTTAGGTTCCAAGTTAGAGTAATTTCCATTGTTATGAGCAGCATAATTTAGTGCATGATTGTGGTCCTTCACAAAATCTCGTTGGATTGCTAAGCAAGATGGCTTCGTATTTTCCCACTGGTGCTGCTGCTGTCCAGTACTCTCTCTTTTGCTCTGTATGTGTTTAGAAATAACGCAATGAAAGTTCCACTATAAACTATCCCTGAGTAAATTTTCTGTCTCTTGTGTTAGAAGTAGCTGCAACTGTCCCAAGGCATATGGGGAGACATGGTGGTGTTGGCAGTGTCTGGTTGGCAGTGCCAATTGTTTAGAGAAATAAGGAACAGGTGGGAGAATTCTAGGATCTGAATGATCACTTCTAATGCTTCTCATTGGTGTACAATTCAATTAATAAGGGCTTTTGAGGGTTGGGCAACTGAACAGCTGATGCTAACATTAACTTGTCCTGAAAAGAGTTAAACATCTATTGACACTCTTCAGTCCTATATAAAGGTTTTCCATTGTCTCTTCAGGGCCATATGAAGAGGTATTACTATGGGTCCAAAGGAGGTAAATTTGCTGTAGTTACTTTCCTATTTCTATGAATAGAAATCATGACAAAAGCAACTTATGAAATAAATTATTTAAATAGGGACTTGTTTACAGTTTCAGAGGGTAATTCCATGTCCATCACAGCAGACAGCATGGCAGCAGCCAGGCATGCCTCAATCTGTAACAGAAGCTAAGAGTTTAATTCTTGAGATATCAACCAGTAGGCATAGAGAAAATGAGGAATGGTATGTGATTTTGAACCACAAAGCATACCCCAATGGCACATCTCCTCCAGCAAGGCCAGATCTTCTAATATTTCCCAGATAGCTCTACCAACTGTGGCACAATTATTCAAATGTATTAGCCTATTGATGCCATTTTCATTCAAAGAATCATATTTCCCATGCTTGAAAATGCTCATAGTTATCTTCAATTTTAAAAGGCTTTCATGTCTCCTCTTTATAATTGGGCATCACTATCCATTTTCCTTGCTTTTGTTCAAAACAATGTAAATTAATCTGTACATGAAAATCTTCACTTATGGCTGGATATTTTGTATTCAAAATGTGGTAGGTTATTTAGCATCAAAGCAGTACTAAATAGACACATTTCCTAATTGGGGCATGCTATCACCCAATCACCATATTACATAACCTGCTATTTCAGTTGAAAAGTTATTAAAACTTAGGCTAAAATTATCAAATTTGAGGGCAAGTTTTTGAAACCCTGAAACAACACACTCCAGTAATACCAACATGGATTTTTCAAAATGGACCTTGCTATTTAGAGTAGTAGCATTTTAACCTTGTCTTCAAATGGTACACAAAAGAAAACACCTTTATTCCATACAGAAAACCATTCATAACTCTCCACATAGTGTGGTCATTAGGATATAAGGTTTACATTGTGGGACGAACATCAAGCACAGTGTGACCAGGAGCTCTCAAATCATGACCTCATCTGTTTTTCATTTGTATGAGGCTTCTTACCCAGAAGGACACGGAACATTTTTTTTTTTTTTTTTGGTTTTTCGAGACAGGGTTTCTCTGTGTAGCTTTGCGCCTTTTCCTGGAACTCACTTGGTAGCCCAGGCTGGCCTCGAACTCACAGAGATCCACCTGGCTCTGCCTCCCGAGTGCTGGGATTAAAGGCGTGCGCCACCACCGCCCGGCGAACATTTTCAGATGATGATAAAAGACATACTTATCAATGTTTATATAATTTCTCTACTACTGATTGAATTCCTTCTAAAGTGTCTCTTTCTGGAATATTGTTTCTTCTCAGGCATCATATTTTCTTAAAAAAAATCAACATTCACCATTTGTGTATTGAGTACTTGTCCTAGGCTCCAGTTTCCCACCTTTCCTTAATTTCTTTTAGAATGCAGGGGAATGCTTCTTCAGGGTGACAACATTTGCAGCCTTAAGCCTTGTTCTGGTGTCCTTTATATGAAGCTGTTCTCTGTTAAGAAAGGAAATTATTTTAGATTTAATTTGTCCAAGTCTCATTTCAACAAAGAGACTTAAAAATCCCAGTATATATAGTAAACAATATTTCAATATCCAGTGCTCTAATTCATACCCCATAGATAGGAGGAAATGCTTGGCTTGAATTGTTCTTGATACTCCTATAATGGTTGCAACCTTTACAGTCCTCTGAGATAACTTGTAGTGACTGTATGATTGAAATCACTATTGGCCAGGGATTCCATGAGCTGGTTTGCACTGTCAGTTCTACACAAGGCTCCTAAGGGGAAGTCACAATCAACTCCAAAAGACAGAAGAGGACTCCTTGAGCCTCTGAGTTAATTACCTGAATCAAAATTCTGTTCCACTCAATCCACGGCTTTTCTTTCCTCTCCCTTCCGTACACTCCTTTGGGTACTTCAATTTTGATCGCTTCTATTCCTTCAAATATGTGTAGCCTTCTTTCCCAGGTAGTCTCTTCAGTTTGTCTTATCTACTTCTCTTCCTTTCTTCATCTTCTGCCCTGATGTGGCTGAAATATGTATTATAGTGTTTCTGGTCTTTTCTGTGTCTTTTCTCATGTATTTTAAGGGAAATATCCATTCACTGAGATAGACTTATTTCTACAGTCCCTTCCAACTAGTAGAATTTTAGTATGAATATCAAGTGTGATCAGTCCTACAAAAGTTTGGTTAACAATACTTATGTTCCCTGGATCCTCTGTTTGACAGTCCAAGTGTATTTGCAGGACACTTGACAAGTGCCTTAAAGAATTGTAAGGGATGTATATGTGGTTTTTGGTGTAATTCTTGTATAGCTTTTTTTTTTTTAAATAGACTTAAATGTCCCAAATCTTAGTTTTTCTTGGATGGATTGAACACAGTGATTTATCAATTCTTGTTCTATTTGGAGTCTAGCCAGGTTCTACTAATGGAGCACCTTCTATAGGAAGGAGGTTCTGCACAGAGACTTGGTGAGGAGCTGTAACCCCTCAGTAGCCATGCCTGTTGTTAATTTTTTCACTTCTATTGTTTAATAAGTTATTTAAAAGGTTTCACTGCTTAGGTAGGTTGGTAAGTGATAAAATTAGAAAAAAATAGTCATTTTCTACATGCTTCAACAGAGCTTTCACAGTGTAATAGAGCTGAAACTGAAAAATGTGTGTAAACCTAGAATCATGCTATTGGCTGTTCATTCAAACATATGGCTGAATACTGACATACAAAGTGTTTGACTGTCCCAAATCAGAATGCATCCCTGGCCTAATTGGGTACGAAAGTCTGTCAATGTAATACACCACATAAAAAAGACTCAAAGAAAAATACCACATGATCATCTCACTAGATGCAGAAAAGGCATTTGACAAAATCCAACACCCCTTCATGATAAAGGTCTTGGAGCGATCAGGAATACAGGGAACATACCTAAACATAATAAAGGCAATTTACAGCAAGCCAACAGCCAACATCAAATTAAATGGAGAGAAACTCAAAGCAATTCCACTAAAATCAGGAACGAGGCAAGGCTGTCCGCTCTCCTCATACTTACTCAATATAGTACTTGAAGTTCTAGCCAGAGCAATAAGACAACATAATTAAGGAGATTAAGAGGATACAAATTGGAAAGGAAGAAGTCAAGCTTTCCCTATTTACAGATGACATGATAGTATACTTGAGTGACCCCAAAGGTTCCACCAAGGAACTGATACAGCTTATAAACACGTTCAGCAACATAGCAGGATACAAGATCAACTCAAAAAAATCAGTAGCCCTCCTATTTACAATGGACAAAGAAGCTGAGAAGGAAATCAGAGATACATCACCCTTTACAATAGCCACAAATGACATAAAATACCTTGGGGTAACACTAACCAAGCAAGTGAAGGGTTCTCCATTGATTCTTAAACATCCTTTTCTCTTTTTCACATGATGGAGACAGCCCAGCCCAGGCAGTGCCTTCCTCCACTATGACAGTTGGTGGTTCAATAGCTGGTAGTGCTTTAATTTCAGCAGGAGTGGCTGGAGGTGATAACACAGAGGAAACTAATGTCCTCATTTTCTGTTTGTTCCTGACTTTGATATGGTATCTTTGCTTTCCTCCTCGGAAAGACCACTTTAATGCCCCTTCTTTTCAAATCTTCATTATTTAATAGCATGATACCTTCCATATAATACATTTTATCCCCCTTATCTGGATTTGTAAAAAATGTATTCTAACTATGAAATAATATGATAATTTAAATAACCATTTCTCACCATCACCTTGCATTTACACAAGCTATTCAGTTTTGTAATAATATATTAAATCTCTCTTATACAACCATAGCTGTAATCTGCTGAATTAGTTAGTATTCAGTGTATCAGGTATTAAGCTCATGTTAAAATAGCCATCTATCCTGGAAAATAAAAAAAAGTAGTCACAAAGAAAGCTGAAAAAAAATAAACTAAGCAAATGATTATTCTTCAAGTGAACAAATCTCTCAAGACTTGTAAATTTTATCCATAAACTGAATAAGATTCCTATCCATGCCTCAGACATTGTAGGTAGTGCACTTTGGTACTACACAAAACTTTCCGAAAAGTCATCATGCTTAAAATGTGGAAATAAAGAAATTGTGACTTAAACATATGGAAACTTAGGCCATAAAATGAGTATGCTCAGGGGAAAAATGAGCATTCTTCCAAGCAATGTCTTAAACTAGATATTATGAATTCTCAAACAAAGGAGCATATAACACACACACACACACACACACACACAGACACACACACACACACACTTATTGGTGACCTTCCCACTCAGACCTAAACACAGACATGTGGTGCAAAGGATTCAAAGGAATTACCTTCTTTTCTTTTCTTATCATGACTTTCAAATAACTGGCAAACAAATGTTTCTTCAGTTCACAGCTATGGATTGTGCCTGTGTAGTTCAGCCATCATGGAAGAATATTCATAGTAAAGGACATGACTATGGAACCAAGAAGCTGGAAGCTACATACATCATAGGCCCTGCCATCTTCACTTCTAACACTAAACAAGCTGGAGAGTTAGGGTCACTCTTCAGGTGTAGCGGCTTCTGTGTATAACAAGGAAAAGGAGTGCTTGTCTTTTAAAGGTTTATTTTTCCATTTACTGTATGACATTTACTACTTTTATTTTGTGTGTGTGTGCTTGTGCAGTAAGCACACACGCATACTGGATGTTTGGAGATTGTAGGACAGCTTGCTGCAGTTGATTGTTTCCTTCCACTACATGGAAGCTGGAGATAGAATTCAGGTAGTCAGGCATGGCAGAAAATGTTTTTACCTGCTGAGCCATCTCAGCATCCCAGACATGCTTTTAAGTATTGAAGAATGGATCAGCAAATGGGATATGCAGAGTGCTATCAAATGTACAGTGGTACCTGTGGGTGAACAAGTGGAGCCAGTGCTGCCTGGTCTAAGCCAGTCACAGCCATTCACCTTTCAGGCTTGATGCCAGGATCACTCACTGCTAAGTTAAGGTTTGTAAGCGCGGACTAATAGGATATTTAAGAAAAGGCACAGGATTACATACAATTCTGAGACCAGTGATACCTACACCTGCTCCTCTAACAATCCACTAAGTATTTATAAAGTTTATTGTCATTATTTCAGAAACTATCACCAAAACTACCTTGAAGAACCATGTACAAATTGGAATGGAGTTATCCTGAGATATGAGTAAACTTAAGCACTGGAAGATGTGTTCTGGGGTTGACAATGGGCTGTTCTGCATGTAGTTAAGACTATTCACCCTTACAAAGGTTCATGGGAATACTCCCATCTCTATGACTAAGTTTCATTTATTTTTTTTCTAGTTTTGTTTATTTTCCTGTTCATCATGTCTACCAGATCTAGTGACATAAGACATCCTGTTGTTTAATACTCGCTGTCTTGAATCACGCCTAACTTGATGATTCTGTTGGACATGTAACACACACTTGCCTCACCTGATACATTGTTGGAGTCAGCTGTTTAGTCTCTCCCACCCCTCATTCCCTTGTTTCATTTTACAAAGAGTTAACCTGCATTACAGTCAACTTATTGACTTCTTTCATAGTGCTACCTAACTTCTCTTCTTTCCTCCTGTGTTTCATAAAAGATTTTTGAAGATAAACGTCTGACAAGACATCCCCTTTCATGAAAGTGCATCACTGGATGAACTATGGTCATGACACTTGCTTTGGCCATGAATTCATCTCACAAGCTCCCATCTCACACTGCATACACTACAGTTTGGAATTAGGGGTATCATTCAGGTTTAGATTTTTTTAGATACTTTAAGTTTCTACTCTTCTCTGTTCTCTCCATATTTAGCATTATTTCAAGTCTGTGGACAATCTATTAAAAACATTTCATACTTCTTTTCCTAATTTTTCCCCACATTCTGCCATTTTCTTTTTTTTAAAGTTTGAATTAGTTCTTTGAGAATTTCTTTTTTAATATATATTTTTATTTTATAATTAATTTAATTTTACATATCAGCCAAGGATTCCAGTCCTCCCTCCTCCCACCCCCCAGCCTTCCCCCACAAACCACCCCCCATTCCCACCTCCTTCAAGGCAAGGTCTCCCCTGGAGATTCAGCCCAGCCTGGTTGATTCAGATATGAGCAAGAGATGTTGAGACCATGATTGGAAAAAGCACAGGAACAAATAGCCAAACTAGCAGAAACACATGAACTATGAACCAATAGCTGAGGAGCCCCCATGGAACTGGACCAGACACTCTGGATAAGTGAGACAGTTGATGAGCTTGAACTGTTTAGGAGGCCCCCAGGCAGTGGGACTGGGACCTGTCCTTGGTACATGAGCTGGCTTTTTGGAACCTAGGGACTATGCTGAGACACTTTGCTCAGCCTTGGTGCAGGGAGGAGGGGACTGGACCTGCCTCAACTGAATCATTCTGCTATTTTCAATGGATTTCTATTTAAAAGGTATCTACTGATTATTTGATTGCTCAAGCTGTGCATATACAAGAGCTGGTGAATTGTGTTATTATAAAATCTCAGTTCGCCGGGCGGTGGTGGCACATGCCTTTAATCCCAGCACTCGGGAGGCAGAGCCAGGCAGATCTCTGTGAGTTTGAGGCTAGCCTGGGCTACCAAGTGAGTTCCAGGAAAGGCGCAAAGCTACATGGAGAAACCCTGTCTCGAAAAACCAAAAAAAAAAAAAAATCTCAGTTCTTATGTCATTTCCTAGAAGAGTATATATTTTCTCATCAAAGTATATTACTAATGATATTTAATGTTCAGTTCTTTAAAGTTGTTCAGTTTTTAAATATGCTTCTATGTCCCGTCTACTAAGAATTCAATGCAGATTTCTACTCATACTTTGAATTTATAATTCTTAAAATTGAAATTCTTAGCACTTGTTGTATTTGTTTTATATAATTGAAATTTATCTTCTGTGAGCTTTATTTAAGGTAAGATATTTGACCTCCTTCATCAGGAAACCTTATACACTTTCAAGTCTTTTGTGTATCTCCAAGATTATTGAGGCCCATTGCAAGATACTCATTTATCTTTCTAGTAGTATGTTAAGTGGAAGGTTTAAATTTCACTGCAGACACTAAGAAATTATTTTCCTTTCAGAGACTCTTGTTATAACACTAAGATATGTACTTTCCTACTAATCACTTATCTCCTCATTGGTATTATTTTGTCATGTTGAGATAGTATAGTTCGGGCTGAAGCTCTGTTGTTCTAGCACATCCTCACATAAATTTTCATGCCATCCTTTAATTTAAGTACCATCTTCTCCCATTTAAGAGCTCTTAGGGCACTTTTAGATCATGAAATGCAAATTTATTTTCTTTCAGGCTTCCTCATTGCTAGTTTAAGATACAAATTACTTGCGACTTAAAAACCCCATTGCTTTTGTTCTGGTGTGTATTGTTTTGCAGTATCTTGTGGTTTTAACTGTTATTTTTTCTTTGTTTATTGTATTTCTCTTAGTGCTAATAATGGGACACTGAACAGAGCCTTGTGCATGCAAGGCAGGCACGTTCCTATTACGCTAGATGTCTGGTACTTCCCATCCACATTCAACCTGCAGATTTCTCCCTCTTTTAACATAATTTTACAGTTATCTTTGTGAAGTTAAAGGAAACACAGATGCATGGGTATTTCTGGTTTGCTATTGTTTACCAAGGCTGCATCTACTATTTCTTTTTATTGAATATATTATGAAAAATCAAAATGCATATGCCTTCGATGTTTTGAAAATTGGTTGTGCTCAGTGACTTTATTTTATGAATTTGGCCTGCTTTATAGTTAATGAATGGAAACTAACAACAGTGAATATCTTTTCCTGAGTTGCTTATATGATGGTGTTCACTACTTGAAGAAAAGTTGCAAAATAAGGGTTTAAAACATCATTTCCTTGCCTTCCAAGTTATGCTATCTAGGTCTTAATAGTGACTGTTTTTCTAACACTTGAGAAATCCTACTCTTCTGGCCTTAATCAGTTTAAATGAGGCAGCATTTTCTAAGATTAAGAGATAAGCTAGTGTGGGAAGTTTGTGTAAAAGAAATGAACAGTAGATATATACTGGTGGAATGAACTCACAGAAGAAACTATTAACTGTTGTAAGATTAAATAGTGTGTCAAAATGCAGTGATTAGAAGAAACATCTGGAAAATTCTTTAAAACGTCATTTGACTCCTCTCTAAGAACATAACAAGATTCAAGTGACACAGACATCCAACCAAACATGCTTCATGAACTAAGTATAAAAGATGATGGTTCTGTCTGAAAAAAAAATGCTTTATTGTTTGTTTTCAATTTGGAATGCGGGAACCATATTCAGTAATTGATGTCTTGTGTACTTTAACTTTTAAATTGGTAATCTCATGTAGATGTGTGCTGAGATTACAGAACAAGATAGATTTCCCTGGACGATGGTCGATTAGAATGTACTCAGTGTGATTGTTTGACAGAAAACGGTGGAAACAACGCACAGTGATTTCTATTGCGGCAGCAACGCAGCGGACGAGAGCAGGGAACGAACTCTCCCAGTCAGGTGAGATCTCCCGTGGGAAGCAGATGGGTATGGATATGATGAGTCAGAAGCCAGCTGTACCAAACAACTCAGCTGAGGTTAGTAGCAAATTAGGCAAATCACTTTCCCTCACATATTTCCTGCTACTTAATGGAGTACCTAGGACTGGATATGTAGTTGGAAGTAAGCCCCCAAAACTGAAGATGTCGAAGCAGAGTTCAGGGCTCAGCTGGCACTAGTGGGAACCACAGACAGCAGCCTCAGTCCCAATTTCTTCCCCTGCTTACACGCCAGCACGATCATCCATCATCCTGAGGGAAGACGTGTGCCAAAGTGGCATCTGGGTAGGACCAGGAAAGAGAAAACACATGGTAGCCAGAGAGCTATGGAGCTAAAATTTAATACCATGAAGCTGCAGGTTTCCTCTCAGACTATTACTAAGGTCAGTGAGAGCAGGCAGCAAGGGTTCTTTTCTAAACTTCTTTCACACATGCTATCATAATGATTGTTTAGTTATTTTAATTTAATTTTATTTCTTATTAATTTTTCATTGGCATGTGATGTTTGTACATACTCAAGAGGGTGCCATATCTTATGACTAAATTTCTGTACCTTCAGTCTATTTTCCAATATTTGCCTCATAGGATTGAGACTGAATGCACATTTTAATATGACTATATCAATTTCATATACCTGAATATTTTCTCATATATAATAATTATTTATAAATGAATCATTTTTTACAACTTTTCTCTATTTGCGAATCATAATAGAGCTTGTACTCTCAGTTCAACTGTGTTTATCATTCACGTTCAACTACCTGCCCTGAATGCAAGTTTCCAAGAACAGATTCCTAGCAACACACATTACATGCATGCAGCAAAAACTGACCCAGGTACCGACATGCGAGACAGGCTAAAATTCTAGTACATGGAGAGACAAGTCCCTGGACAACCTCAGCTGTAAGACTGATTCTTTTCAATATCATCACAATTCAAAGGAGAAATCTGTGATTGGCACAGTTGGATGGAGTTATAGACTCATTCTTTGGGCATATGTATCTTAACTAAGGTAAAGAGCTGATTACATTGTAAAAATTTTTTACTTCAATCATTTGAATATATATATATATATATAAATATATATAAAATTAAAAACCCATATTTATCAATAGAATTACAAAACAACATGGCCAAAAAAGAAAAATACGGTAATAATATATTCAATTCTAAAAAGAAATCTTTAATTATAGCTGAATAATTATGTTTAATTCTAAAACCAGTTAATTTGATTGTCCATATTGTCATATCAAGATAATGTTATGTTCCATGAAATTCATATGCTTACAATAAACTCTTACCATGGCTTTTATCTGAATAACAGTTTCTATAAAATAATAAGGTTAAACTTTTAAAATCCTAGTATTTTTCTCTATCATAAAGATTCATATTGTTTTAAATAACCAATGACTTTGATAATATGCTCAAATTGAAGAAATAATTTTAATAACAACTTTAACATAGTATTTAAATTTGAAAGAAATAAAATATAAAAATTATTTCTAATAACTAATATTCACTTTCTTATCAAACAGGTAGCACTACATTTAGAAAAAATCAATGTCTAAAGGACAAATAAATTACACTTAAACATTTCTTCATCAAGTACATGAATTATCATCTTCTAACACTTTATGACTCAAAAATTTTGCTTATCTGTGTATTGACATGACCTCTTTCCTTATGTACAGTATTTTTTTTTTTTTCATTTTGTGTGCGTAGGCATTTGGCTGAATGTATGTATGCGTACCATGTACATACCTGGTGCTTGCAGACACCAGAAGACAGCATTAGCTTTATGCATCCATGTGGGCGCAGAGTAACAAATAGAATCTTGGCAAGAACAGCAAGTGTTCATAACTGTTGAGCCATGTCTTCAGCCCCAGAATTTGGTTGATTGATTACGTGAAATGAATATAGGTACTTATATCTGCTAAATAAGCACTTTATTACATCCCGGACTCTTTTTTTATTAAATGTAATTTATTAAAATTTTGGAAATCTAAGAAATTTTAAATGTTCATTAAGATTTTATTTTATTACAAGCCTATGTCACTGAAATAATAGCCATCATTTATATTAACATTTACAGTATAAACATTTTTATTGTTTTTAATACATACATATCTACTTATCTATGTGATAGACCAAAATTATTAGCACAAAACCTCTTTTGATTTGTTTTCCCTAGATATAACAGAGTAGCTTTTCATTATCAGCTTGATGTTTTTCTTAAACAATAGGATTTAGTAACTAACATTCTTAGTGAGTGTTTGATATTGATTACTACCATCATGTCCTTGGTAGTAAATTGACTTTATCTTGAATTTCTTGTAAAAATACCCTTCTCAGATCTTGTAGCTTGAATCAATACATCAGCCTTTGCTGTCAAAACATCAGAAAGGAAATCAAGTAGAATTGCATTTTATCAAGGCTGAAAAAATAAAGAACACAAAATTGGTGCCAATTATGATATTACTATTGTGTTGAATTTCCTTATTACAATATGCAGTTCTGAGCTCATTAAATAGTTTTCATGTGAGTTTTTTCAACACTGAATAGAATGCAGTAAAATTCTTAAGAAATGAAGATACACAAAAAAGGCATTTACTCAATTGACTTATGTTGTGAGACTATGTCTGTGCACGTGTGCACAAGTTTTAGTAGTTATCTTATCTTTAGTTCAGTTCTCAGAATCAATAAAGAAATGCTTCCCTGATGCCACAATTCTGATCTAACAAAAATGAGCAGACACAAAATTCAATATGTAGACAAATAACGTGGTTTTCATGATGTCTGACTGAGAGTTATTTTTATATGATCAGATAAGTTTAACTCAGAAAATAACAACACTCTTCACACATCAGTGCAATTTGCCTGAAGACGATCAAATAGTCTTGGAAAATATATTAATTAGGGGACTTATTTATATTTTCATGATTTCAGACTTACAAAAAAGTTGTAACATAAACAAAATAATAAATAGTGTACATAAGTGTTTCTGCCCAAAACCTTTGTTGTTTATTTACTAAAATGAAAATCTGCACTTGTGTATCCATGTGCATATGGATTAACAGCTTCTGGGGGAGGGAGACTCAGTTATCATGAAGGCTGTGGTCTCTGGAAGGTACACCATTCTCAGTGCATGGCCCAAACCCCAAGAGTAAGGTTGGGCCTGATCTTTGGGGTCTTTGTCTTCTTCAGTTGAATATTAACCCTCAGGTCACCAGGGTGACTAATAAATAAATATACAAACTGTTTAAGTATTAAAAAGTGACAGAAAAGTCTACTTACTGCAAATTCTTGTCTTCAGAAATATGATTTTCCATGTGTATGATCCCAGTTACCTAGGAGGCTCGGGCAGGATAATCACAAGTTCAGATCCAGCCTGGACAACTAAGTGAGATCCTTTTTCATAAAAGAAATAGTTAAAAATGCTGAGAGTACAACTCAGTGATATAGTATTCATGTTTGAATACCTTAGATCTAAGCCCAGTACCACAGGAGGAAGATGAAATAAAATTTCAAAGATAACTTCAAGTTTTCAGCCTTTGTTCTCTAATGTTAGCACTTGTAAGAAGGGCTGATCACTTGTTTTTCTCTTGTAGCCAAAAAATGAAATCTCACTAACCTCAGAGCTGCTTTGGTTTCTAGTGTATCTAAAATATTTTATATAGATTTCACATCTGTTCATGTTAGGATGGCTTATTTTGTAATTTATCAACCATTGGTAGTTGAACTTCTTAGGCTTTTAGGATAAACACACACATACACACACATACACACACACACATATATAATATATATTTATATATTATATATACATATATAATTTGGCATACATAAGCATTGGGGTGTGTGTGTGCATGTGTGTGTGTGTGTGTGTGTGTGTGTGTGTGTGTGTGTGTGTGTGTGTGTGTGCGCGCGTCTCTATGTGTTTCTTTTTAGAACTGTATCTTCCCTGGTATTTAAACTTTTTTCTGAGGAGGTTTGAACACATCTCTACTCATCACAGTTTGAGCACAAACAACCAGAAAAATGAAACTATGTCATTTACGTGCTGCTCAATAAAACAGAATTTTAACTGGCATCACCAGGAGGAGCCTAAACAATGTACAGGTAGCTATACCACTAAACTAAAACATGTCAGCAGCTGTTACCATTTATAATTACTTGGATATAGAGGGTCTACTGATCCTCTCCTTTGCTCAAAAATTCACTTCATAAAAGCTTAGGGAAGGGGAATGAAGTTGCCACTTTAAAGGGGGGTTATTGGGTCCAAACACACTCATGCTGATGTCCTGCAGATAATCATAACTGTTAACAGGGATAGTTGTGTCTAGTCCAGAAGTTAACATTTTAAAACATCGTAATTCTAACTATGTGTTTTGAATGAACCATTTTAACCATAGACATGTTGTTATAGGTGACCAAAGATATGGTTAAATGAAACACAAATATTACTTGATGTCCAATTTTGTCTTATGATTATTTTCATTTAATATTCATATCTTTTAAGTACAAAAACGTTTAAACTATAATAGAAAATATTATTCTTTACAATAAATCTGTGCAAAACAAATAAACAAGTCTTTGATAATTAAATAATTAATAATTTTTAGCTTAATATAAAGATATCAGAAGACATGAATATATATTTATATAAAGAAATCAAGAAAATAGTCTTTATTTGAATTATCCTCTATTTTTTAAACCTACATATATTTCTTTATAGTTTTGATGTATATATTTCAAAATCTAGATCACTCTTATAGAGGAAATTTTCTAGTTACTTCTGAAAATTATCTCCTACACCATATGAAGGTCAAGGCAAATATTAAAACTTCAGATTTTTTTTTGTTATTTATTTCACAAAATTGTTATCTTATTTCCTTCCCATCAGTCAGAAACTAATTCTAATATTCTAAGAAATTATTTGTCCTGTATTAACAAAGTACTGAAGACTTCTTCCTGATGTGTGTAACTTCATGACATAAATGAATCAGAGTTCATATCAGTGATATGTGTGCATGGCAACTGCGTAAGTCTTGTCAACCAACACAAAAGACGATGTTTTCAGAATGGAGTATCATTTTACTAGGACCTAACATTAAATTGGTGATTACTCTGACAAAACATTCTGAATTAAAGTTTTATATTTATCTATTAATATTTTATATTATTGTATTCCTATTTCTTGTCATTAAAGTCTGTGTGCCTAATCAAAGTAGCACTCCATTTGAATGTAAGAAAAGTCATAATGCACTACAGACATTTTATTCTAGTTTTTAGTAATATTCTAATAAATAGATAAGTTAGGCATTTATTATGTGTACGTAATCACACTTTTTTGCTAGTAGATTTTTTTGTGCAAATGCCAATAAAAAAGGTGATTTGTTTTACATTCATAAACCTCACTCAAATAAAAGTAAGATGTATGTTGATGATATGTGGACCTAGAATAAATACTGTATGAGTAAATAAAAGTAGAAGAGACAAAATAGTGAAGAGTTACACAAGCAAAGAAGATGGATTAATTGTCATGTTGGGCGAAGAAACCAAAACATAAGTGCTGAACTGCAGGACAAGCTTGGTGTGGATTAATCCACAGAATATCACTTTATCTGCTTGATGTGAGAACCATGGTTAACATAAACTACAAATAAAATAAACTAGAAATAAACTAATGAAAGAGATGTCTTCCTGTGATATACAGAATCATGAGCTTTCATTCTATGTGGGTAATGGACCAGGAAAGCCTTGGCATAATCACCTTGTAATCAAGGGCGTGAGATAGAGAATGCCCAGTGATTCATGGGAAAGTCTGGTTTGTTGATTACTCCAATGTCCTCACTTGGCTATCAGAGCCTGTGTTTTGATTTTTTTCTGTACACTCCAGCTTCTTTTCTATTTGTTTTTATGCCTGTAAGAAGGCAAAATCCCTCTTGATATCAGCTGAGTAACCAGTGTACTAACTATTGTGCTTTCTCCAATATAATAAATAGCTGAGATCCTGTTCACAGCCTTAAATTAAACTCACTACTGGTCAATGAGAGCCAGACAGAAGGATAGCCTCACTGCAGCACTTAATAATCCACTATTAAAAACTAAAACTGAAGGTAGAATTGGACACCTGAAAAATTCTAATGTGAAAAAATAATTAAGGCATGTCACAACCAGCAACAACCCATAAAATAAAGAAAAAAACTAAGAGGAAATAGAGAGTATAGTGTAATGCATTTAGAAGGAAAAACCTGTAACTTCATCAATACAATGATTAATATCCTAAGAAAACTTCAACAAAACAAAATGGAACATTCATAAAAAATATAATATCCCACTATAAAATGGAACATTTAGTGAGTATCAAACATTTTGAAGATATAGTTTCTGAAAGTACAACTTTGAAAAATAAAGTAAAATATTCAGCACAGTCAAGGCCTGATGAATCACACCTCTAACACCAACCTGCAAGAAAACCTGGTGAGACAGGTGTGATACTTACAAGAGAGAAAAAATTACGATGGGGTTAAGTTTCTATGCCAGCTTATTTTACACATTTCCTTTCAGAGCAGAACTTTATCCTGTGATACATTTCTAGAAATAGATTTACTGTGAAATCATGACATTTGCAAGAAAATGGATGGACTTGGAAAGTACAATATTAATAGAGGTGATATAATCTCTAAAAGAAAACCAATACATTCTCACTTGGTTGTGGATCCTACTCTATAATCTACATGTGTATGTTTTTAAACACTTGTGTGTCTGACTGTAGTAGAATAGAGACCAAGACAGGGTCATATTTGGTGATGAGAAAGAATGTGATGTAGTCAAAGGATCACATGAAAGAGGATATAAAACTAATTGTTTGTCTATTTCTACTCCACAGTAAATTTTTCTTTTGTTTGTTAGTAGGAAAGTGAAAATTAAATTGATAGTGAAAGTACAAAACCCTAAGTGAAGCTCCGTGGCTTCAGAGTATTTATTCTAACTGTGTAGTTCACTGAGGTACAAAGGTTTGGACTAGGTAAGTGTTTAAGTTTCATCCTTAAACTAGTAGTATTGTATTAAAAACTGTAAAATAACAGAATAATCTGATTTTGTTATTTTTATTTTTTTATTTTCAAAATAATAGTGTAATTACATCATATTTTCCTTTTTCTATTACCTCAGCGATCCCCCCACATATCCCACTTTCTTTAAAATTTATGACTTTAATTTCACACACACACACACACACACACACACACACACACACACACAATCCTAAATACGTATATACAACCTGTTCAGTCAATACACAGTATATTATTACCTGTGTGTCTGCTTGTGTGTGTGTGTGTGTGTGTGTGTGTGTGTGTGTGTGTGTGCATGTTCTAGGATGACTAATTTGTATTGGATAATAGATTGGGGAATTTTTCCTCTGGGAAGATTATTTTTTCCTGCTGTTAGCATTCCGTAGTTGGACACAGTTCTTTGTCTTGAGTTAAAAACCTGTAAACTTTTCCCTTCCACTTAGCATCTCCAATATTGTGGTTTTAGTCTTGTTGATGGAGCCATGTTGATTGGCTTTCTTGTGTGTCTCTGATATTTCTAGGAGACACTCTTTATGTGAACTTCTATCCTGGTTCTTAGACTCTTTCTACTATCCTTTCTGCAATGAACTCTAAAGACTTGGGAGAAGGAAATGTGTTGTTGATGAATTAGTTAAGATTGGGCACCACACAATTACTTGATTTCTGCATTTTTTATTGATTGTGCTTTTCTGTAATGGTCTTCCTGTGTTGCAAAGTGAAGTTTCTTTTGTGAGAGTTGTGAAATATACTTACCTATGAATATAAGAATAAATATTTAGAAAGTAGTTAATATTATGCTGGTTCCACAAAGTGGCAATTTTAAAGTGATTACATTTATTATTAAATATAATCTTTGAAAACATCGTACACAAGTATTATATTTACATCATTTAGACCCCTCACTCTCCTCTTACAAGTCTTCCCATGGTCTGTATATACAGCTTAAATTCTGACCTCTACTTTAATTATTAGTGTTACATATCTCCATATGTATGTGTGTATGAGTGTGTGTGTGTGTGTGTGTGTGTGTGTGTGTGTGTGTGTGTGTGTCCTGGAGAAGACCAAGTCTCTTTCCAAAAGTATTAATTGCCTATACCTCTTAATCTAGAGGCAGGGTCTTGTAAGATTTCCCCTATCTTCTGCTGTGAAATAATCCTTCTGTACACTGTGAATATGTATTACTCTCAATGGTTAATGAAAAGCTGACAGGCCAGTAGCCAGGCTGGAATTATAGGTGGGACAGCCAGACACAGAAGACTCTGGGAGGAGGAAAGGCAGAGTCAGGAGAGATGTTAGCTAGCCACCAAGGAATCAGGACATGTAGAAAATGAGGTAACAAATCATAAGCCATGTGGTGAAACATACATAAGACATATGGTTTACCTTAAGTTTGAGCATTAGCTAGTAACAAGCCTGAGCTATCAACTGAGCATTTACAATTAATATTAAGCTTCTGAGTAGTTATTTGGAAAATGATGGGCAGGAGAGAAATGTCTGACTACAGTCCTCATTGGTATATCAATTGTTGTCATTGTTCATGTCTTATTTAGGCAATCAAATAGTTTTGAGATTCTTGGTGCAACTTCTCTGTCATACATAGTTCATGTTATCTTGTAGCAGGCATCTTGGTTCAGTGGCTCTTAAAATCTTGTTACTTCTTTCATGTGATGGTCTCTGAGCCTTAGGCTTAGGGCTTGTGTTGTATTTGTATCTAGTGGCAGTTGGTCTCTGCAGTTTGAACAGTTATATATTTTTGTAAAGGTCTCTTTCTGATACAAAAGAGAACTTACTTGATGAGAGGTAGGAGCTAAATTATCCATGATTATGAAAACAAGTATTTAGAAAAAAATATAGAAACCATCCTGGTTTTGAATGTGACAGTAGTAGGTTGTGGTGGTATATTGTATAGCCCAATAAAGCTTACCTGGGAATCAGAGGAGAGAGACAATCAATAAATTAGACATAGAGGTCAAGCAGTGATGGCATGCACTTTTAATCTTATCACTCAGGAGGCAGAGATCCATCTTTGTGAGTTCAAGGCCATACTGGGCTACATGAGAGAAACAGAACCAGGCAGTGGTGACATATGCCTTTAATCCCAGGAAGTAATATTGCAGGACACAGAAAGGTATATAAGATGTGAGAAAAAAAGGAGCTTGCTCTCTTGAGGCTGAAGATTTCACAGAGGTAAGAACTTGTGGCTTGTTTGCTCTGTTTCTCTGATTTTTCAGCTTTAACCCCAATATCTGGCTCCGGGTTTTCTATTAATAAGACTTTTTTTAAGATTCATGTTACAGTAGGTTCTCTTCTATGGTCCATCATCTCACCATCCATGTTCTTTGTCTGGGTTTACAGTATAAGGTATGACTTCTCTCCTGTTGATACATCCTTAAGTCCAAATAGATGATTGCTTGTTATCGCCAAGATATAAATGCCATTATTGAATTCTTGAGGATACATTGAAATGGTGGTCTTTGCTATGATCCAAAAATTTTACACATGGGTCTACTGACAATTTTTTATTACTTGGCAGCTTCCACAGCACCTTTGGGTACCATGAGAACTATCCCCAGGCAAGAGGCTTCTAAGTATTTTCTAGTCAGTTCCTCCACATCCTTTTGTTGAAGCATGAGATGTCTTCAGCAAAATATCCTTACCCTCAATTTGTGGGACACAAATAAGGGCAATGTCAACAACCTATATTGTTTGGGAAGTTTTTTAGACACCCAAGCTGTCCAAATGGAAGGAAGAGTTCTCATACCTTTTGGTGTTTTCCTTTTAGTAGTCTATAGCTATTGGGGAAGAATTATTGCCTCATGACAAAACTTCATTTAGAATGTGAGTATACAGAGAAACATATAAACAGACCCAAATATATGTGATAACTTCAAGAATATTTAGGTGTGAAATAAAGGAAGACAATTTGACATACCATTTGACTTGATGCGTTTTAAAAATATTTTCATTAATTTTTCATTTACTTAATATAATCATATCATGTGTGCTTTATTTATCCACCTTGTCTTAAAAAACAATGAAGAAAATATACGTCCAATCTCTCAGAATATAATGAAGGAAAACCCACTCTACTTGGATTACTTGGAGAGTTTGTTACAATTGCACTGTGTTTTCAAGTCATTTACAACTTGTTGAAAACTAATAGAAAGAACTTCTCTGGATAAAGAAGAAAAAGGTATGTTTAATGGACTTCTGTGTGACAGACCTAAATACACTGTTTAGGACTCAGATGTAAAAGTGCTATCCACTGGTTTTGACAGAAAGAAGGGGCCTAAAGTTGAAATTATTTCATAAGAATGTTTGATGAATGAGTTTTTCATTGCCAGGTAAGTATTCTTATGAGAAAATAAATGACACTATGAGAGAATATATATTATGTGATTATTAGTTTCATAAATGAAGGCACTTAAAAGAAGAATTTGCCGTGATTTTGTAAAATATTATATATATATATGTGTATTATCTTACTCATAGTAAATATATTTGTGACCTTAGTATCAGTAAAATGCAAAATACAGTATATTTCCTTGTGTTTTTAAAAATTGTAAATTGTGTTGAAATATACTATTTAAATGTATTCATTAAGGTAAGTGATATATATATATATATATGTATATATACATATATATTCATAGGTTAGTAATGCAGGAATTTAACATATCCACTGTCCACATTCTTAAAATTTTAATGTTTCATATCGAGGAATATGTAAAATTTCTCTCCTCATTTTCCAACCATATAAAACTGTATTGTTTATTATATTTACCTTGTTTTGCCTTGGTATACAGAACTTTCATATCAAAAATAACTCTGATCTCATTGCTCACCCTCACTTTCCAACAGGACTGATACACTATACTCTGCTCTCAGCTTCTATGAACTTATTATTTTTTACCTTCTAATTATGATAAAGATCATACAGTGCCTCTTGTTGTAGGCCTTTCTAATTTCACCTACCAAAATCATTGCCTATCCATCCACATCATTGCCCAGGACAGAACTCTCTGCTTTGACTGTTGAAAAGCATTCTGTGGCAGTCCCACCAGCCAGCAAGTAGGTGAGAGACCTGCTTCCAAGAAGTACCACACCCTCCCCACCCACTGGACTCTGTTCCTCTAAGACACACTCTGCCACTTAACCCCATGCACCTATACTTCCTCCCCATTGCCAGCCCTCTGCCACAACTCCAGGAGACTACAGAGGCACAGGTGCAAATCATACCAGTTTGAAAACAAGTGAGTGACTGGCCTCCCGGCTGGACTGCCCCAAAGTCCAGACCCTAAACCTGAGGGCACATCATGTGTCCCCCCTCCCATCCCAGCACCAGCAAGGCAGCTGGACCCTGCCCCAAACTCTGGTGGAACTGCACTGCTCTGTTGTAGTCCTCACCAGCATGCAAGCAAGAGAGAGATCTGCCTCCATCCTGCACTTCCACCCCAGACACCCATTGGACTATGTCCCTCCAAGACCCACTCTGATGCCCAATATTACATCCCCAAGCCTTCTGTTTGTGGCTATCCCTCTCCCACAATCCCAGCAGATTACCTAAGCACAGGTGCAAACCACACCAGCTGGAAGAACAGACACAGGCACAACCCACGCCAGTCAGAAGAATGGACTACATAGACACAGGCACGACCCGCATCAGTTGGAAAAACATATGCGTAAATGCCAGTGTAAGAATATACTCAACTGAAAAGAGCAGTATGGCAACATCAGAACCCAGTGATTCTACAACAGCAAGACCTGAACATTCCAATGCAGCTGAAACACAAGAAAATTACCTTAAAATGATTTTATGAAGATGATAGAGGCCTTTAAAGAGGAAATGAAAAATTCCCATAAAGAAATCAAGGAAAAAAACAAACAAAAAATTAGAAGAAATCAATAAATCCCTTAAAGAAAGCCAAGAAAAACAGACAGGTGAAGGAAACACTTCAAGACTTGAAAATTGAAATAGAAACAGTAAGGAAAACACAAAGCAAAGGAATTCTGAAAATGGCAAGTCTGGGGAAGTTAATAGGAACTACAGATGCAAGAATCACCAACAGAATATGAGAGATGGAAGAGAGAATCTCACACATTGAAGATTCAATAGAGGACATAGATTCATCAGTTAAAGAAAATGTTACATCCAATAAATTCCTAACATAAAACACACAGGGAATCTGGGACATCATGAAAAGACTGAACCTAAGAGTAATAGGTTCAGAGTATAGGAAAAGGAGAAGAATCCCTGCCCAAAGGCACAGAAAATGTATTCAGCAAAATCATAGAAGAAAATTTCCGCAATCTAAAGAAGGGCATGCCTACAAAGGTACAAGAAGCTTACAGAACATCAAGTGAGCTGGACCAAAAAAGAAAGTCCTCACACCACATAATAATTAAAACACTAAACATACAGAATAAAGAAAGAATATTAAGAGCTGCAAAGGAAAAAGGCCAAGTAACACATAAAGACAGACCTATGAGAATTACACCCAACTTCTCAAGGGAGATACTAAAAATCAGAAGTTCCTGGACAGACATTTTGCAAACACTGAGGGGCCAACAATGCCAGTACAGACTACTATATCCAGCTAAACTTTCCATCAGTATTGATGTAGAAAACAAGATATTTCATGACAAAACCAGATTTAAACAATATCTATCCACAAATCCAGCCCTATAGATAGTACTAGAAGGAAAACTCCGATACAGGGAAGTTAGCTACATCAGCAAAAACACAGACAACAGATAATATCAGACCAGTAAAACCTAAAGAAGGGAAACATACACACTACCACCACCACCACCACCACCAAAACAAAACAAAACAAAAAAATTAACAATCACTGATCATTAACATCTTTTAATATCAATGGACTCAATTTGCCAATAAAAAGTGACAGACTAACAGAATGGATGCAAAAAAGGATCCATCCTTCTGCTCCATATAAGAAACATGCCTCAACTTCAAAGACAGACATTACAGACAGACAGAGTAAAGGGTTGGGAAAAGATTTTCTGATCAAATAGTTCTATGAAGCAAGCTGGTATAGCTATCCTAACAGCTGATAAAATAGGCTTTAACATAAATTAATGAAAAGAGATGGAGAAGTACATGTCATGTTAATCAAAGGAAAAATCCATCAAGATGAAGTCTGAATTCTGAATATCTATGCCCTAAACACAAAGGAACCAACATTTGTAAAAGAAACATTGCTAAAGCTTAAAGCATACATCAAACCCCACACATTAATAGTGGGAGACTTAAACACCCCACTCTCACCACTGGACATGTCTGTTAGACAGAAATTTAACAGAGAAATAAGGGAACTAATAGATGTTATGACTCAAATTGATTTAATAAACATCTAAAGAACATTTTACCCAAACACAAAAGAATATAACTCCTTCTCAGCACCTCATGGAACCTTCTCTAAAACTGACTACATACTAGGTCATAAAGCAAATCTCAACAGATACAAAAAATGGAATAACCCCTTGTATCTTATCAGATCACCATGGGCTAAAGTTAGGGTTTAACAACAGCACAAACTATAGAAAGTCTACAAACTCTTGGAAACTGAACAATTCTCAACTGAATCACTACTGGGTCAAGGAAGAAACAAAGAAAGAAATTAAAAACTTCCTAGAATATAATGAAAATAAGTCCATAAAATACCTCAAACTTATTGGATACTAAGAAAGTATTGCTAAGAGGAAAATTCATAGCACAAAGTGCCTACATAAAGAATTTGAAGAAATTCCACACTAGTAACTTAACACCACATCTGAAATCTCTAGAATAGAAAGAAGCAAATTTACCCAGGAAGAGTAGACAGCAGGAAATGATCAACTCTGGGCTGAAATCAATAAATTAGAAACAAAGATAACAACACAAAGAATCAATGAAACAAAGATTTGGTTCTTTGAGAAAACCAAGAAGATAGACAACCCTTATCAAAACTAACCAAAAGGCAGAGAGAGAATATCCAAGTTAACATAGTCAGAAATGAAAAGAGGGATATAACAAAAAATACTGAGGAAATCAAAAAAATCATTAGGTCATATTTCAAAAACCTGTACTCCACAAAATTGGAAAATCTAAAAGAAATGGACAATTTTTGATAGGTACCACATACCTGAATAAAATCAAGATGAGATAAACAATAAATAGACCCATAGTCCCTAAGGAAATATAGTCATAAAAAGTATTCTTACTAAAAAAGCCCAGAATCAGATGTTTTCAGTACAGAATTCTATCAGAATTTCAAAGAAGAGGTAATCCCAATACTCCACAAATTGTTCCACACAATAGAAACAGAAGGAACATTACCAAATTCTTTTTTTTTTTTTTTTTTTTTTTTTGGTTTTTCAAGACAGGGTTTCTCTGTGTAGCTTTGCGCCTTTCCTGGAACTCGCTTTGGAGACCAGGCTGGCCTCGAACTCACAGAGATCCACCTGGCTCTGCCTCCCGAGTGCTGGGATTAAAGGCGTGCGCCACCACCGCCCGGCCACCAAATTTTTTTTTATGAGGCCACAATTACCCTGATACCCAAACCACACAAAGATATAAAAAATAAAGAGAATTACAAACAAATATTCATCATGAATATTAATGCAAAAATATTCAATAAATATCCATAAACCGAATCCAAGAGCACAACAAAAAAAGTCATCCATGATGACGAAGTAGGATTCATCCCAGAGATGCAGAGATGGTTCACCATATAAAAATCTGTTAATATAATCCACAATGTAAACAAACAGAAAGAAAAAACACAAGATCATCTCATTAGATGCTGAAAACAACTTTAAAAATATTTAATACTCCTTCATAATAAAGATTCTGGAGAGATCAGGGATACAATGGACATACCTAAACCTTATAAAAGCAATACACAGCAAGCCAAATGCCAACATCAAATTAAATGGAGAGAAACACAAACAATTGCACTAAAATCAGAAACAAGAGAAGTCTGTCCATTCTCCTCATGTCTATTCAATATAGTACTTGAAGTTCTAGCTAGAGAAGTAAGATAACAAAAAGCGATCAAGTGGATATAAATTGGAAAGGAAGGAGACAAACTTTCAATATTTGAAGACGATATGACATAAATGACTGCAAAAATTCTATCCTATAGCCGATAAACACCTTCAGTAATGTGGTGGGATACAAGATTAACTCAAAAAATCAGTAGTCCTCCCAAACACGAATGATAAATGGACTGAGAAAGAATTCAGAGAAACAACACCCTCTACAATAGCCACAAATAACACAAATATGTTAGGGTAACTTAAAATAAACACATGGAAGACCTGTATGACAAGAACTTTAAGTCTTTGAAGAAAAAAAATTGAAAAAGATATCAGAAAATGGAAAGATTTCCCATGCTCATAAATCAGTAGTAAAAATGGCAATCTTACCAAAAGCAATCTACAGATTTAGTGCAATCCCCATCAAAATTCAACACAGTTCTTCACAGACCTCAAAAGAACAATACTCAGCTTCATTTGGAAAAACAAAAATCCCATGGCAGCTAAAACAATCCTGTACAACAAAGGAACTTCCAGAGGCATCATCATCCCTGACTTCGTGCTCTACTATAGAGCTATAGTAATAAAAACAACTTGGTTTTAGGGGCTGGAGAGATGGCTCAGCGGTTAAGAGCACTGGCTGTTCTTCCAGAGGTCCTGAGTTCAATTCCCAGCAACCACATGGTGGCTCACGGCCATCTGTGGTGAGATCTGGCGCCCTCTTCTGGCATGTAGGCAGAACACTGTATACATAATAAATAAATCTTAAAAAAAATTGTTAAAAACAACTTGGTTTTGGCATAAAAACAGACATGTGGATCCATGACATCACATTGAATACCCTGACATAAACCCACATACTTTGAACACCTGATTTTTGAGAAAGAGTCCAAAATTATACAATGAAAAAAAAAGAGAAAGAAAGAAAGCATCTTCAACAAATAGTGCTGGCATAACTGGATGCTGGTATGTAGAAGAATGTAATTAGATCCATATCTATTGCCCTGCATTAAACTTATGTCCAAGTAAATCAAAGATCTCAACATAATTCCAATTACCATGAACCTGATAGAAGAGGAAGTGGGAAGTAGCCTTGAATGTATTGGCACAGGAGATAATTTCCTGAATATAACACCATTAGCATAGATACTGAGATCAACAATTAATAAATGGGACCTCCTGAGATTGAAAAGGTTCTGTAAAAGAAAAGACATGTCAATAAATCAAAACAGCAACCTACAGGACAGAAAAAGATTTACCAACTCCAAATTTGACTGAAGCCTAATCTCCAAAATATACCAAGAAACTTGTGGTGATATATTGTATACACTAATAAAGTTTGCCTGAGGATCAAAGGACAAAGCCAGCCACTAGATTATGGTGATATTTTATTTGTGCTGAAATGTGATTTTATTTGTATGTTAATAAATAAAGCTGCCTGGGGATCAGAGGTTATAGCCATTAAGCAGAAGTCTGGCAGTGGTAGCACACACCCTTAATCTGATCACATGGCAGGCAGAGTCCGTGTGTTCAAGGACACAGCTAGCATGGTAACACACACCTTTAATCCAAGTACCAACCATAGACACCTGTAACACCAGTCTGTATAGACTGGCAGTGATGAGAAAGTCATGTGGTTGGGTTTAGAGCCAATGAAAAGGCAGAACAGAAAAGCAATAAAAATACAGACACATGAGAAGCAGTTCTCTTTTCTCAGGGGAAGGATGGTAGCAACACTGAGTGGTAAGAAGGTGGTCTTAGCTATTGGCTACTGCTCTCTGATCTCTAGGCTTTTAACTCTGCATTTGGCTCTGTGTTTCTTATTTAATAAGACTGTTTAGAATTACATCTACAGATTAGACATAGAGGTCAGGCAGTGATAGCACACACATTTAATCCTATCACTCAGGAGGCAGAGATCTATCTGTCTGGATCTATGTGAGTTAAAGGCCACACTGGGCTACAGGAGATTGATCCAGTATAGTAGAGAAATAGAGCCAGGCAGTGGTGGCACACACCTTTAATCCCAGCACTTGAGATAGCATGCCTTTGCTTGAGGAGCACACATGCCTTTAATCCCAGAAAGTAATATAGCATGGCAGAGAAAGGTATATAAGACATGAGGAAGCAGGAACATTCTCTTTAGGCTGAGGATTTTGTAGAGGTAAGAATTAGTAGCTGACTGTTCTGCTTCTCTGATCCTCAGGCAAGTTTATAAGGGTACACAACATATCACCACAAAACTAGACAAAATACCAAATAATACAATTAAAAATTGTGATACAGATCTAAACAGAGAATTCTCAACAGAAGAATCACAAATGGCTAAGAAACATTTAAAGAATTGTTCAATATCCTTAGGTATCAGGGATATGCAAATCAAAATGACCCTGGGATACCATCTTAGAGCTGTCAGAATAGCTAAGATCAAAAAGGCTCATGATAGTCTATGTTGGAGAGGATATGGAGTAAGAGGAACACTCCTCCTCTGCTGGATGGGAGTGCAAAGTTGTGCAGCCACTTTGGAAATCAGTATGGTGGTTTCTCAGAAATCTGAGAATAAATCTATCTCAAGACCCAGCTATACTAATCTTGGATATATACCCAAGGGAAGATCAATCATACCACACAGATACTTGCTCAACTAGGTTCATAGCAGTGTTATTCACAATAGCCGGAAGCTAGAAACACCCTAGATGCCCCTCAACCAAAAAAAATGGATCAAGAAAATGTGGTACATATACAGAGTAGAGTATTGCTCAGTGGCAAAAAATAACAACACCATGAAATTTGCAAGTAAATGGATGGTACCAAAAAAAAAATCATCCTGAGTGAGGTAGTTCATACCCAGAAAGACAAATATGGTATGTACTCACTCATTAGTGGATATTAGATGTAAAGTAAGGAATAACCAGGCTACAACCCACAGCCCCAGAAAAGCCATACAACAAAGAAGACTCCAACAGGGACACATAGATTTCCCTGGGAATGGGAAATAGATGAGCTCTCCTGGGTAAACTGAGAATGAGGAGGAGATGAGGGGATGGGGAAATGGGAACATGAGAGGTCAAGTTTGTTGATTTGGGAGTGGGATGTTGGGGGAAAAATGAAAGAGGTATCTTTATAGAGGGGGAGCATTTGGAGATTAGGTAGAAACCTGGTACCAGGGAAACTCCCAGGAATCCACAAGGATGACCCCAGCAAAAATTCGTGGGGATAGTAGAGAGGATGCCTCAACTGGCCTTCTTTTTTAATTGGATTGGTAACCACCCTAACTGTAAGCAGAGAACCTTCATCCAGTAATTGATGGAAGCAGAAGAAGGGATCCATAGCCAAGCATTGTGCTACACTATGGGAGTGGTGTTGCAGACAGGAAGGAAGAATTGTAGGAGCCAGAGCGGTGATCAAAATCATGACTGGGAAATCCAGAGACAGCTGACCTGAGCTAATTGGAGTTCAAATATTCTGGAACAATAGCCGAAGCCTGCATGGGACCTGCCTAAGCCCTCTTTCTGTAGATGACAGGTGTGCCGCTTGGTCTGTTTGTGGGACCCCTAGCAGTGGGATCAGGATCTGTCCCTGGTGCATGAACTGGTTTTTTGTAATCTGTTCGCCCATGCAGGAATTCCAAAGCCAGCCTTGATGCAGGTGGGAGATGCCTAGTCCTGCCTCAACATGAAATGACATGCTTTGTTGACTCCCATGGGAGGCCTGCTCCTTTCTGAAAGGAGGATGAGTGGATGGGGGATAGATGGTAGGTGTGGGGAGGGAATTGGAAGAGAAGAGGATGGGGAAACTGGCTGGTATGCAAAATAAATGAAAAACATAATAAAAAAGAAAAGTAAAGCATTCTGTTGTGTGTGTTTTATATATTTGAAATATATATATATATGTGTGTCTGTATGTTTATATATACATATAACATAATACATATATGCTGTGGGAAGTTCTGTATGGCAAATGTGTTGCTAAATAGTCAATAAATAAAACACTGATTGGCCATTGGCTAGGCAGAAAGTGTAGGCAGGACAAGGAGGAGAATAAAGCTGGGAAGTGGAAGGCTGAGTGAGAGAGACACTGCCAGCTGCCACCATGACAAGCCGCATGTGAAGATCCTGGTAAGCCACAAGCCATGTGGCAAGGTATAGATTAATGGAAATGGATTAATTTAAGCTGTAAGAACAGTTATCAAGAAGCCTGCCACGGCCATACAGTTTGTAACCAATATAAGTCTCTGTGTTTACTTGGTCGGGTCTGAGCGGCTGTGGGACTGGCAGGTGAGAGAGATTTGTCCTGACTGTGGGCCAAGCAGGAAAACTCTAGCTACACATATACATAAACTAATATATATATATATATATATATATATATATATATATATATATATAATTAGAAAGTATCCAATTAGAAAAGGGCTAAAGATAAGAAAAATGTTTTACAAGGTGAGGCATTTAATTAAACAGATATTTAACAAAAGTATCCATTAACCATAAGACAAAATCCCCTCAGGTACAAAAATCATACTAGTTTTTATCCAAACAACAAAAGAATTTGCTGGCCTAGAGAAAGATGAATCTTTGTTTGCAGTTGATAGAACTATACACGAGAATGTGTTACAGAGAATAGTATAGAGGTTTCGCCAAATCTATGGCTAGATATGCCAATCATTCTGCCATCCAGCTGGAGTTTCTATACTCCTTGCCTCTTTGAACACATAAAGGGAGCTACAAACTCTTTTTATAACAAGCAAACAAACAAAAACATCTTATGGAATAATATTATTCTATTTCTTTTTCCCAAACACCCTTTAGTCCTAGGATTTAATAGAGAAGAGACTGATTCATAATGAAGCACATCAGAGCTCAATTTCTTGGTATTGTACATTATTGATCATTCTTTGCTCCTCTATTTTGATTTTTTTTGTTTTTCATTTGGATATTATTCTAAAGAAAATTTAGAATCAACTGTGGTTTAGCTCTTCAATCTATTCTTTTTGTGTTCTTCTAAATTTAGAAATAGAGCATTAATTCACCCAAATTTATTTTATATAGCTCCCCATAGACCTAACATATTTTCTTTAAAGCAGTAATTCTTATAGCAGACTATTTTCTTTAGTCTGTTTGTGGGGGCTCTGAGTACAGAAACCTAAAGAGGCCAGAAAGGGTGTAAAGACCTATATGTCAAGGGTACTAGGAACTGACCTTGGGTCCTATGGAAGACCAGCAATTGCTTATATCATCAGAGCCATCTTTACAGCCTATTATAGATGACTCTTGAGTAACTTATTTATTTTAATTTATTTGGTCTCTATATTCAGGCGAGATGTGTGCTCTGGGATGGTCTTTCTGTATGCTTTTAATATGTGTTGCTACTATTGGTTAATAAAGAAGCTGCTATGGCCTATGACAAGACAGGTTATATAGGTGGGAAATCTAAGCACAGATACAGGGAGAAGAAAGGGGGAGTTCAGGGAGATGCTATGAACTGCCAGGGGAGCAAGATATAATAGAACACAGGTAAAGTCATGAGACACATGGCAATACATAGATTAATAGAAGTGGGTTAATTTAACATGCAATAACTAGCTAACAGTAAGCTTGATCCATACATCAAACAGTTTGTAATTAATATTAAGCCTCTGAGCGAATATTTTAAAAGCTGCTGCAGGGCCAGGCAGGACACAGAAAAGCTTCCAATTGCATTTGGTGCCCAACATGGGGCATTAATCCACATAGACCTGAGAAAGCTTAAAAAAAGATTCTGAACACACAAAAATGGAACCTCACTAGGCTTCCTGCCTCACAGTTTCATGCCAACAACAGTCCAGAGACAAGTCTCCCAACAGCTGCCTGTGAGATAGACATGGCCATCAGCTGCCATAAACTAAGTGTCATGGCAGGCTCCCACAATCTCTCCCACAGGCCGTGGTACAAAAAGGCTTCTCTCAGCCACTGATGCTTTCTTCAGGCTTAAGAAAACACCTACATGCTACTTAATACATTTGATCATGGGGGCTACTAAGCTAAACAAACAAATGTGTGTATATATATATATATATATATATATATATATATGACAACTTGACTTCAAAATTCAGGTCTAAGGATATGCTGCTTTTGAAAAGAGGTTCTGCTTTTGTTTCCACAGAGGATGAGAAGCTGTGGATTCCTTCCAGATTAATATGGTTCCATCAGAGAAGACTCCTTGAGAGGTCTCCAATGAGAGTAATTGCCCAGATGATCCAACATCCAGAACAACTTCCAGAAAACTGGCTGAGAGGATGCAGCCTCACAAACTATTATAGCCAAGATTTAACCATAATTCCAAATTTTCTCAGGGTCTCCCAAGATCACCAGCACCCATCAATCAGCAGGAAGCAGTACAGAAAACTATACCCACATTCCCAAAGTATTATTTATAAATGTTTGTTTTTATTTTAAGGGAGTTGGTTATAAATGGTTAATAATCATAGTTAATCTCGTTCTAAAGAAAAAAGAGGGATATGATATAGAAATTATTTTTGAAAAGGTAGATTATTAGATCTACTTTAATTCCAAAAACAACTGTTAATCTCAGATATTTTACATTAACATGGATTTTGATATAATGATACAAATTTAAAGTTAATTTCATTACACTGTATATATGTTTCTATTCTTGTTTAAAGGATTTTTGTATATTGATACAAATTTAAGGTTAATTGTGTTACAATATATTGTATGTATATTTCTACTCTTGTTTAAGGTATTATGTTTTTGCAGCTTATTTAAAAATATAATGTATAGTTAAAAATACAGATTAATAGTCATCTATAATATTCAAACTTATAGTCATGTTAGTCAAGTTTTCTAGATATGCAGAGAAATATTTCAGATGCATAGGAAGTCTTCCAACACTTCAAAGAGCTACAGAATATGGCTTTAAAATGTTTTAAGAACTTAGACTTTCCTGGAAAATGAGACATATCTGCCTCTGGCAACACCAATTATTTCAAAGAAGATGATGGGCATCTAAGAAACTCATTATGGAGTTTGCTTTTTTTTTTTTTTTTTTTTTGGTTTTTCAAGACAGGGTTTCTCTGTGTAGCTTTGCACCTTTCCTGGATCTCGCTCTGTAGACCAGACTGGCCTCAAACTCACAAAGATCCGCCTGCCTCTGCCTCACAAGTGCTGGGATTACAGGCGTGTGCCACCACCACCAGGCAAGGAGTTTGCTTTTAATATGGCAGTCTAGCCATTTGTTCAAGAAACTGCTTTTGCCTGGACTGCTTGCCAATATGTGATATAACCTAGACATTCAGGACCAATAGAAAAGTGACTATTGAACTTTTCCAAAAAAGGCAGGATGGTCCTTCAGGTCTCTGCTTCACAGAAGAAACTGCCAGACATCCTGCAGGACACAGAGGAAAGCAATTGACGAACTTTGCCGAAATAGAGAAGGCAATTCTTCAAATTTTCTGCTTCACTGAAAAGTCTGCAAGATATTCAAGGTATAGGCTAAATATGGATGCCCCAACATTGCAAAAGAACTTTGGATGACTGTCCAGGCAACCAGATGTCTCTTGTCATTTCTAGAGTTTTGGAAGTGGCTTACAATGCACTTCCAGTTTACTTAGGTAATATTATATCTTTCTGAAGTCTTTGATGGAGTTGAAGACTAGATGACTATATTCATAGTTTTTCTTATTTATGATAAAAGGTAAATTTGATATAAAATTTTAGATTCACCAAGGTAAGATAGATAATAAAATGCTTTCTCTAATTTTGTCAAATACAAATAGACTTAATATTATAACTGATTCTTGCTTTATAACTGTTTTGTTATATTGTAGACGAAATTCTAAACAATCTTAGTAAATAAGAAACACAGAGCCAAATACAGAGATAATAGCCAAAGAGATCAGAGGAAGAGCCACAACTATCTTATCTGACCACCTCACCACTGTTACTTCCCCAGAGAGAGCTTCTTCCTGTCTGATTTGTGTTTTTATTGCCTTTCTGTTCTGCTTTCTCATTGGCTCTAAGCCCAGCCACATCACTTCCTCATCACTGCCTGTCTATACAGACCTCTAGGTCTCTATGGTTGGTAATGGGATTAAATTCTCATGTCACCATGCTTGGCTGTGTCCTTGACCACACAAAGACTGCCTGTCATGTGATCAGATTAAGGGTGTGTGTTACTACCTCCTGGCTTCTGCTTATGGCTATGTGACCTTGCTATGTGATCCCTGATCTCCAGGCAAACTTTATTTATTAGCATACAAATAAAATCACATTTCAGCACAATTAAAATATTACCACATTATATATAATTTTACTATGTTAAATTGAAAACTTTCTTTTTTTGATTAGACAGAAAATGGGAAGTGTTCTGGGTTGGTCTTTCTGTATGTTGTGAATATATGTTGCTAACACTAGTGAATAAAGAAGCTGCTTTGGCCTATGGCAAGACAGGTGATAGCCAGGTGGGAAATCCAAGCAAGGTACAGGAAGAAGAAAGGGGGAGTCTAGAGAGATGCTATGAACTGCTGGGGGAGCAAGATGTAATAGAATACAGGTAAAGCCACAAGACATGTGGCAATATATTGATTAATAGAAATGGGTTAATTTAAGATGTAATAACTAGCTAGCAATAAGACTGAGCCATAGATCAATTTGTAATTAATATTAAGCCTCTGAGCAATTATTTTATAAGTTGTTGCAGGGTTGGGCAGGACACAGAAAAGCTTCTGGTTACAGTTATTTTCATGTATGTGAGAGTGATGTACAAAATGTGTACACACATGAAATATTAGTTGATCATAATACATAAGTATATTTGAAGCAATCAATTGCTATGCATAAAACTCACTATTTATGGTGGGCAGTGGTGGCACAAGCCTTTAATCCCAGCACTCGGGAGTTTGAGGCAGGTGGATCTCTGTGAGTTAGAGGCCAGCCTGGACTACAGAGTGAATTCCAGGAAAGGCACAAAGCTACACAGAGAAACCCTGTCTCAAAACAAACAAACAAACAAAACAAAAGAACAAGAAAACCTCACTATTTATTAAAGAAAAAAGCCAATTTGCATTCCAATTAAATAGATGTTCTAATTTATTTTTTCTGAAGATTTAAATGAATATTTGATATTGAAGTACACATAAAATTTTCAAAGTTTTCCAGAATTCATTAATACTTTGAAATCCAAGTTGTCAATATGTGTCTAACACAGCTTCACATAAATTGAGAACACAATGAGCAGAAGTATGTTTAAGAGCATTTTAGAAAGTGTTTGAAATTCTTTGATAAGCACAAGTCAGAAGTAGCTTAATGGCATTTTAGGAAATTCAAATCGTCAACTCAAACAGATTTTTATATTCAGACATTCTAATCCAATGCAATATAAAGAAATCCAATGTAATATAAAGATATAGCAATTTCATGCATATTGGGAATGATGATAGAAAAAATATATCCTAGCCATTATGTTTCTATCATAACCTCTGCATATCACTAAAGACATAGCCATTCCAAGTATATAGCAGCCTGGAGAACTCTCAGACATACCATCTCATCAGGTTGTGTTAGCCTTACTTTTGGGGATGGCATATAACTCAGAACAAAACATATGTGTTGCATGCTCAAATTATGCTTTAGTTACGTTGAACAGGGCAAAAGAGGTACTGGGTACCAGAAACACTTGAAATCCTTTATGTATTTGATTATTAATTAATTCTAGGTCCCTGTAAGTTAGGCAATATTTCACTGCTGTCTAATTTTTTCATAATGTCCACATAGAGTTACAAGAACACATAGGGGTTTTGAACACATTTGAACAAGCTATGAAGTGTTTAGAGAGACAGCCCAGTCTCTACAACAGGTGCAGTTTAAGAATGAAGGCCTATGTCTCAATCCTTAATACACACCTAAAATCCTGGTCTTCCGGTAGTGTACATGTGTGTGTTGTTTGCCTATGGAAATCCTAGCTGGCAAGCTAATTTCATCTGCTGAAGACTGTATTCATTGATGGAATGAAGGTGGAGATGAACAGTAGCAGATAGTCATGCTATATTATCTTTGGCTTCACCAAGCACACAATGACACATACAAAAAACCACACACACACACTCACAGAGAGAGAGAGAGAGAGAGAGAGAGAGAGAGAGAGAGAGAGAGAGAGAGAGAGAGAGAGAGAGAGAGGGAAAGAAAGAGAGAGAGAGAGAGAGAGAGCTCCATAGCACAAAACAATAACAAACAATGGGGTCATATGTCAAAGTCAGAATGTCATGATATCCAAATAAAATGGTCTTGAATTGTACATGTTTGTTTATGTGTCTCTGGGACCAGCATAGTAATGCTTAACATATTCTCATTATGTTTTGCATATGATTAATGAATATTGAACATTTATAGTTTAGTGTACTTTACTTAAAAATATCAACTAAAATAAAATACTATTTAAGTTTTAAACTTCTCTAGGCAGAAAGTATCATTTCTTTGCCTGTCTTCTTTTTTAAGGTCCTGTTGTGAGGTGTGGGGAGGCCAAATCTGTCACAGTAGAGGTAGTAATCTGCTGCAGAAGATGTGGAAGGAGAGAATTCCTATAGACTTCAGCCTTTGTCACTGACATTAGTGACAAATGATACCTCTGGAGAGAAAGAAACATGACTATAAAGATACCAAGCTAGATCAAAGCCAAGACCACAGCACTGACAAAGCCATCTTATCCTCTTACATCTAAGAAAGGGTTAGTATTCTACAATGTAAGTGTGTTATTTCTGAATAGATTTACATTAATCAGCTTCTATTACCCAGAAGCATGAAATTCCAACAGAAGCTGTGAAAACAAGCTATATCACAACACTTAAACACTCTGGTGACTTAATATCCACTTAAAACAATCATAAGACAAAATACTATTATACATAATTGTTTCTGTCTAAGTACCATTAAGATTTTCAAAGAATCAAAAGTAAAAGTTTTTTTTAATGAGATGAATTTTACATAATAAAACAAAATTCTAAAAGTAAAATCTATTCAATGTAGGAGTGCTATGATTAGCTTTAATTTTCAACTTGACACTTCCTAGAATACCTGAAGATTGGCTCAAAAAGGGATTTTCTACAATGCATCAGCCAGAGGGTATGTTAAGGAGTGATCTCTCAAATTAACTAATGTGCAAAAAATCATCTCTCTATGAATTCATGGTTCCATGCGCAGCAGGTCCTGAACTGTGTAAAAGTGAAGAAATCAAGCAGAGCACAAGCAAGCAAGGGCGTTAACATGCAAACATTTCTATTTGCTCTTGACTACCTGCTTCGACTTTCCTGCCACTGAAATTCACATCAAAGCATTTTAACCTGGAATTGTAAGTGAAAATAATCTTTTTTCTCCTCTAATTTTTTTGTCAGAATAATTTAACATAACAAAGAAATGAAAAGACAAAAAGTGGTAGCAACTAAGAAATGGAACAAATATGCACTTCAAACTGGACAACATACAATGCTTGTGGAATGTGTGCAATATGTGTTCCACAAAAGTTTCCTTAATTAATAACTGATTTTTTGTTATGTTGCCATGAAAACTAACAGTGTACATACTAGTAAGATAAAATCAGGAGCTTCTTTTCTATCACAGGCAGATATAAATAACTTCCTATGGATAGCTTCGTCCATTTCACTTAAATGAAGTATTTTGCTTTACTTTTAAGAAAACAAACAAACAAACAAAAATACCTCGTGGGTTCTGCGATTTAATAGCATTTGGGTGGAGGCACTGTTTGGGTTGCTGTTAAACACCTTTCCTTTGGCTAGGTTGATCTTGGTGCTGACTCTATTCAGCCTCCTGAACACCTTTGACAGCAGCTCAGAAGACAAAGACGCTCTTCACATCTGCCAAAGCGACAAGAGGAACCATCCTGGGAATCGGTGGAACTGGATTTATAAGCTTGTGTGGAATATCTCCCTGTTAGAATTGAAACTGAGTGATGCATTTTGTTTAAAGGTGAAAAATAATAAAGTCTCACCAGAAAGAGTAAACACTAAAATATGAAATGAGTTTTGCTGTATAAACGTGTTTTTTCATACTGAGTAAGTTAAAAATGAAAGCTTTTGGATTGCGTCACTGGTATTCACACTGCTGTAACTCCTGTCCTAACAAGACAGCAAAGCTCATTTCTCCAGTCACGGAACCTGGCCTCCTGTCTCTCTAGACAATCAATACTCTATCCAGGCAAAGGACACACAGATATCTCAGTAGACAAGTGCACTTGCTGTGCCATAGTGAGGCCATCAGTTTAGATTTACAGCACTCAGTTAACCTGGGTGTGCCTGAGGCCCTGAAATCCTAGTGTTTAGGGATGTGGTTCTCAAGGGCTTGGGACAGTGGTTTTCAACCTTCCTAATGCTGCAACACTTTCAACACTTCCTTATGTTGTGGTGACCCCCTGCCACCACATTATTTTCATTGCTACTTTGTAACTGGAATATTGCTACTGTTATGCATTGTAATGCAAATATCCGTGTTTTCAGATGATCTTAGGCAACCCCATGTGAAAGGGTTGATTGACACCCAAATAAATTATGATGCATAGGTTAAAAACCACTTGCTTAGGGGACTTACAGAGACACGAGGAGTCCTGAGACTTACTGGACAGCCAGTCTAGCTGGAAAATGTCAAGTTTCAGGTTCAATGACAAACCATGTCTCAAGGTAATATGATGGAAGTGACAGTAGAGGACACCCAAATTCCTCCTTAGTCCATTTCATGTACATATTGATAAAAGTACATATGCCATACCTGTACATACACACACACTTGCACACACACACACACACACACACACACACACACACACACACCAGATATACACATAGACAATGAAATAAAATAATAAAAATAGTGTCTTATTTTTATTTCTGTGTCTGTGATAAAATATCTCTCCAAAAGCAACAGAGAGGAGAAAAACTTTATTTTAGCTTGCAAAATTCATGATAACATCTAACACTGAGAGGAAGCCAAGGCAAGAATGCACATGTACTCACTTGTTTGCATGTTTGCATTCATCACAATTTCCCCACAATATTTTTAATTGAGATTCTGAAAACCTGATTAGTATTTTTTTCTTTTATTAAAAATAGATTATTTTTGGCCAGGTGGTTGTGGCGCATGCCTTTAATCCCAGCACTCAGGAGGCAGAGCACTCTGTGAGTTCGAGGCCAGCCTGGTCTACAGAGTGAGATCCAGGACAGGTACCAGAACTGCACAGAGAAACTTTGTCTTGAAAAATAAATAGATCATTTTCTCATAAAATATATACTTATTATGGTTTTCCCTCCCTCTACTACTCCCAGTTTGTCCCCACACCCCCTGTTCTCTGGATATATGCCCTTTCTCTCTCTCATTTGAAAAAAAAAGTGATATGTAAAAATAACAACACAATAACATAGAGTAATGTAGTTGGAATTTCCTTTGAGCCACCAATCAGCTCCCAAATAAGAACACAGAGACTTATTAATTATGAATGCTTGGTCTTAGCTTAGGCTTGTCACTAGCTCTTTTAGCCTAATTTAATCTAATCTATTCTACATTGTGCTTGAGGGCTTTATATCCTTCTTTTATTCTGTTTTACTTTCCTGGTTCTTCTGTCTGTCTAGCTGGCCCCTGGCACTTCCCTTGTGTCTCCCTGGCATCTCTCTGGTGTCTCTTTTCTTCCTTCCTCTACCTAAATTTCTCCAACTATTTATTCTCCCTACCCAAAATTCCTGCTTAAACCTCTTCTCTCACTATTGGCCATTCATCTTTTTATTAGACAAATCAAGTGCCTTAGACAGGCAAGGTAAAACAATACATTTTTACATCATTAAACAAATGCAACATATCCTCACACAGTTAAATATTCTACAACATCAATAAAAACAACATATCTTTGAATAGTTAAACAAATATTCTGCAAAATAATAAGGTAAAACAAAAACCATCATATTGAAGTTGGACAAGGCAAAGCAACAGAAAGAAAAGAGACCCAAGGGAAGGCACAATAATTGGAGATCCACTAGTCACACATTCAGGAGTCCCATAAAGTAATAAGCTGAAACCTATAATGTATTGGTAGAGTACATGGCACAGACCCATGTTGGCACTGTGCTTAGTCATTCAGTCTCTGTGAGTTCAGATGACCTTTGCTCAACTGATTTAGATAACCCTGTTCTCCTAGTGTCCGGCATTCTAGTTTGTCTTATATCCTTTCCATCCCTCTTCCACAGGATTCTCTGAGCTCTGAGGGGAAAAGATTTTAAGGGAGACATCTCATTTAGAGGTTGTGTTCTAAAGACTCTCTCTCTCTCTCTCTCTCTCTCTCTCTCTCTCTCTCTCTCTGTGTGTGTGTGTGTGTGTGTGTGTGTGTGTGTGTGTGTGCGTGCGTGTGTGTGTGTGTGTGTGTGTGTGTGTGTAATGTATGGCTATAGGACTGTGCATCTGTTCCCATCTGCTGCAGGAGGAATCATTTCTGATGGTGACTGAATAAGATACTGATCTATGAGTAGAATGTCATTGGAATCATTTCATTGGTTTTTGGGACAAGTTATGTTTGGTTTTACCCTCGGTCTCTGGGCTGTCTAGTATCTTGTTCTTGGATAACCAAGCAGTGTCAAGTAGCTGTTCCTTCCCATGGAGTGTACCTTAAGTCAAATCAGACATTGGTTGTCTATTCTCACAAGTTCTGTGCCACCATTGCACAAGCATATCTGTCCTGTAGGCAGGACAGATTGTAGATCATTGATTTTGTGGCTGGGTTGGTGTTTACATTTCTATTTTGGTAGCAAGCAGTGTACCTTCCTGTACCAAGGACACTACAATCTAGTAGTGAAGGTTCCATATAGGCATCAACTTGGCTTCTTCATATTCAATGAGTTGTGTGGATATTATCCTCAGCAATGAGTTCACCGCTGACTATGTGCAGAGAACAACTCATTGTCTTAGCAACAGACTGGCTTGTTTGGGAGGTTCCATGGGACCCCTTGGCCAACAAGTCAATTAAATGCCACTCAGTCCCAGTACTGGCAGCCTCATTTGGTGACAAGAGATGACCAGCTGGGACTCCATATCTCCCATTATTATGAGACCTCATGATTGCCTTCATATATTTTATGAAGTTTCCACTGCACTAGGTTTCCATGCCACCCATCAAATACCCCTCAATTCCAGCTGTCTCTTCCTGCATTCCCTCCCTTAACTCAATCTTTCCTCCCCTCCCAACCCTATCCTCCACTTACCATTGACCCCCATGCAATCCACCAATAAAATATATTCTATTTTCCCCTCCATGTGTGGTCCATGTATTCTTCCAAGTCCCTTACTCTGTACCTACCCTCTTTGGGTCTAGGTTGATTGCTATTTTTAAATGGTTAATACCCAAATAAAAGCAAATACATACCACATTTATCTTTCTGGGTCTGAATTACCCAACTCAAGGTGATTATTTTTTGTAGTTTCCTCTATTTGCCTGTAAATTTGGTGATATTGTACTCCATTGTGTAAATGTACCACATTTTCTTTATTCAGTCTTCTCTTGAGGGACAACTAGGTTATTTCTAGTTTCTGACTATTATGGATAAAGCAGTAATGAACACGGTTGAGCAAGTGTCCTTGTGGTAGGATGAAGCACCCTTTGGATATACGCCGAAGACTGGTATAACTGGATCTTGAGGAAGATAGATCCCATATTTTGGGATGCACTATCTACAAAATGGTGCAACCAACAGTGGGATGGGACTTCCTACATCAGTGAGCTTATTGAAACAAACTACTAACGACATCCCACAGTACAACTTGATGTGGAAAATTGTTCATTATGACTATCTTTCCAGGTGATTTTATGATGTGTGAAAAAAATTAACGTTTGAAAAATAATTCCAAATTATTCTAAAAGTTTGTGAAATATATTATCACAGGCATTTTTCTTAATGTGTTTGAAGTCTATCTAGGTCAGTCAATAACTTTCTTTAATTCTTTAATTTAATTTTTTAAAGAAATTTGATAAAATATAATATTGCTGCTGTTAAGTCTTTGTATCCTATACACAAATCTTTTTTTTTTTTTTTTTTTTTTTGGTTTTTCAAAACAGGGTTTCTCTGCGTAGTTTTCTTGCCTGTCTTTGATCTCACAGTGCACAAATGTCATATTATTTTGTATTTTTATTTGTCCTCAATGTTGCTTGTGATATACAAAAGACAAGCAGAACTGTTATATTCATTGAAGACTGTCATTTTTTAAAAGCAGGTTAATAATTCTCCTAAGACTTGAACTCACACTGCTCAGCTTGACCTAAAGTTCATACATATCTGTCCTAAAATCCAAGCTTTCTGGGTTCTTACAACACAGTAGACTTAAGTTTCAATTTTATCTCTACCTTTTCTTTCCAGGCCTTGCTCTTAAACTTGGTTAAAATAAGTCTAGAGTTGTGGAAAAGCCAGTTATTTACATGGTACCACATAATGTCTAGTGGTTCTGAACCATTTTTAATTTGATGGCAATTTTTTTTTCAGGTTCAGTAAGCAATTATCTGAGCTCCAACTGGAGCTCCTGGCCAGTGTTATCCTGGGGCCCATGCACGATTCCAGAATTCCCCCCTGACAAACCTTCTCTAGAGCTTTACCCTGCCACTTCCTTTCTGTTGGCTTCTGGTCTCTTCCTTGCCTTCTTAGCTCAGAGGTGCCCTCATTATATTAAGGTTAAGACCTGAAATATTCTTATGAGTTTGAATACAGGGAAATAGTTCCATGATTACAGGTCACAACTCAAGTTTCTTTCCCTCTGAAATTAGTCTCAAATGATCAAATATTAGAAACATTTGTCTCATTAGTCTTGACTCATACACACACACATATGCACACACACATACAAAATAAATATTTGATTTCAGTTATTCTTTCTATATCACATGAGATGTGTACCTCCATTTTTTTTTTACTTTGTTCCTATTTTTACTTCTGAGACAGATTTTCACTACATAGCCAAAATTAGCCTCAAATTTACAATGGTACCATTCCTGCCTCTTAAATTCTAGAATTAAATGTGTCTACCATCCTGGATTAAATATATTTTAGTTGTATGTTTCACACGAAATTAGTATATGATTCTTATAGAAAATACAAGAAATTTCCTTTCTTTTCTTTCAAGTGCAGTTTTGAATAGTAATATATTGTTTGATAAAAATAAATTATATATTAAAACATCTTTATTTTATTCTTAAATTGTACTGAAATACTGGGATGAGAGAAAATTATTATTTACCACAAACTAAATGATGAGTTTGGAACTTGCCATAATATAGTTATTAACATTAGAGAAAATTCTGAATGTTTCATAGCTAGAAAATTCTTTCTGTTTAACAGAATACTAGAGAAAGATGGATTTTTATCACTCATAGACATTAGATGAAACTTTTAACATCATAGATCTTCTATACATGTTTAAAAGCATCCAGAGTTTGAGTTTGTGTAATAAATTTTGGGAGATAAATTGACATGTCCAAAGACCAGAGACGTCTTAGCATCTGAAGGTTGTATCACACAGAACTCCAGCTTGGTAGGCCTGCCTTAATTCATCTTCTTTCTTCTTCCTTGCCATTGCCATGTATATACAACCTCCAGAGCTAATGTTGTGTTCTAGAATTCTCTACGCAGCACACACACACACACACACACACACAGAGAGAGAGAGAGAGAGAGAGAGAGAGAGAGAGAGAGAGAGAGAGAGAGAGAGAGATGAGCTTCCTAACATTTTTTTCAAAATGGTGTAAGACTCTTTTGTTTATGCTGGCAACTAACTATTATGAATAAATATCTAATATCTTACCACGGAGCAACTAGACTTGGGGAAGAAAGTTATTTTATAGATTAAGAGACATTTTCAACTTTCTTAGTAACCAAACTGGCCTACTCTGGTAATCAGATTGGTGAATAACCTGTCATCATAGAGACTTCAACCAGTAACTGATGGAAACAGGTGTAGAGATCCACAGTCAACCACCAGGCTGAGCTCCAAGAGTCCAATTGAAGAGAGGGAAGGGGGATTATATGAACAAGGAGAGTCAAGATCATGACAGGGAAATCTACAAAGACAACTGAACCAAGCTAGTGGGAACTCATGAACATTAAACTGAAAGCTGTGGAACCTGCATTGGACTGGAATAGACTTTTTGTGTACAGGACACAGTTGTGTAGCTGGGTCAGTTTAAGAGGCCTCAGGCAGTGTGATTAGGATCTACCCCTGATGCATGAGCTGGTTTTCTGAACATCATTATTTATGGTGGGACACTTTTCTCACCCTTGATGCATGGGGGAGGGGCTTGGTCCTGTCTCAACTAAGTGTACCAGGCTTTGCTGTCTCCCCTTTTGGAAAAGGAGATAGGGGATAGATCGGGGGGGTGGGAGGTAGAGGGAGCAAGAGGAGGGATGACAGGGTGATCTGTGGTTGATATGTAAAATGGATAAAAAAAATTTTAATAAAAAAGAGAGAAATCAAAAAATAAAATAAAATGTTGATGCTAGATGAAAAAACTAAATTTCTTTCATTGCATTTTTTAAACCGAATAAAATCAATCATGCATATTTTTGAAAATGTAAATGACTTAAATATTATTTATAACAGAGATTTTTTGATTAAATAATTTAAAAATAGCAATCATATCACAAAAATAGTAGCAACAAACATTTAATAAGAACTGTGCTTTATTTGGCTTGGTAAAGCAGCATAAGGCTGCAGCATTTCTCCAGCATGTACAAGGCCATATCTTTTAGCTCTAGTACTTCAATTATAAGAGAAATGTTCATTCCAAATAAGCAGATTATTTTTAAACAACAAAAGGACCAAAAGACCAGGGGAAAAATAATTCTACCAAATCTGTTGCTAATAACTGTTCATAATTCTAAAATAACTCAAGACTAAAAAGCACTCTTTTCTAAAGGTTAGATTTAATGTAACATTTAAGTACTGTGGTGGTATCAATATTCTCTCTCCCAATATTCTGTTTATAATCATAAAGATGTAAGGGCAGAGTTAGGGATTTAGCTCAGTGGTAGAGTGCTTACCTAGTAAGTGTAAGGCCCTGGCTTCGGTCCTCAGCTTCAGAAAAAGAAAAAGATGTAAAGGCAGTAAGAAGTGACTCTGCTATACTGTGAGTATTAAAACAATAAACTTTTTTCTTAAGTATTGAATTATTGAATTTAAAGACAAAGGGATTCTAGTCACATACTCTGAATTTATCAGGTATCTGGAATCACAGTCATTCAGACACATAGCATGTAAAATATTGTGTAGAGTGTGTTCCATGTAGTAGCTGAAATAAAGGTTTGATCCTCTCCTAAATCCTCTCATGTCTCATTGTCTAAATTGGAAACTGTCTGAACTTACAGCATTGGTAATATGTAAAGATAACATTGCCTCAATGTAGAAAATGGTTCTGTTAAGATAGTTACATTTTCAAACTGAGACCTATAATTTATACTCCTTTTCTTGCAGGTATTCATTAAAGTTGTATCTCCATATTTTTCCTATGTAACTATGAAGATTAACCAACATTATTTATTTCATAACACAGATTTCCAAATAAACCTATCTGTTTATTTGTTGAGATATTTGTTGTTGTTATTTGTTGACTAGTGTGTGTGAGCTTTAATTGGAAAAGTCTGATCTAGAATGCTCTATGAAACAAGAGTGGCTTTAAAAATGTGATTCTTCTTCCTCAGACTCCTAAATGCCATAATATTGCATTTGATACTATAAAATGAGTACCACATTTTCTGGAATGCTATCACTGTTTTAATTGATATAATTTGATTGAATCTTGTGACTGATACAACTGTATTGTAAGGAACCACAACTGAACTTAGGGATGAAGACTACGGGTCACTTTTGTGGATAGATAGCCAGATGAACAAAACAACTGGATTGTTCTACAGAATAAGAGATACTTTTGTGTGAGAATTTACTGTTTAATTTGATTGAGGAAAATTCATGAGGACATATACATGGCCAAAGATGTAGACTATTCTGGAGACTGGCTCTATGAATGAGTGTATGTATGTATGTATGTATGTATGTATGTATGTATGTATGTATGTATGTGTATATGCATATCTGTATGTATGTGTGTTTTTATGTATGCACTATCTATGCAACTACCTACCTTATCTACCTATCTATCAATTATCTGTCTGTCTGTCTGTCTGTCTATCTACCTATTCATCTTCTATTTCTTTATCTGTGTCTTTCTTCCTCCCAGACTTCCTCTCTACCTCACTTCATAACTCTAGCCATTATATTCTTTCCTATCTATTCATAGAACCAAAGCCTTTCTTAATCACCAGATGCAAAAACATCATGAAGAAATCTTAAATTTTTTATCACCCAAAATATATTTTGTAGCTTAATACTTTTAAGTACAAATTGTATAATTTCAGAATGCTTTCCCTAATTATAATGTGATTTATTTCCTGATTCTGTCTTCTTTCTTGTGCTTTAAAATGTAAGGCTGGAATTGCAGCTCCAGAAACCCTGTCAGAAAGACACTATTTTGGAAATGTGTATCACAAAAGCTAGGTAAATTAATGCTTACTGGTCTCTAAATATTCCATACTTGATTTAGAATGCTAAATCAAGTGATTTGAAGTTCATGAGAGAAAAATCACACTCTATTAAAAAATAATGTCATGTTACAATTACAAAATACCAATGGTGGTTAAATTATAAAGAGGAAAGGTTTATTTTAGAGACATGGTTCTAGAGAGTAGTTCAAGATTAGGTATGTCTCTCCAAAAGATGTCTCATTATGACAGTTACTCATGGAAGAGAAAACTGATCACCTCATGAACCAAGTATCAAAAGGAAAAGGGAACAGAATAAGCTCTTTCTCACAGTGCATATCTTTAATCACCTGAAAACAAAACAAAACAAAACAAAACAAAAAACCCAACCTTTTGTTCCCATCTCTTCAATGTTGACTACATTTGACAGCATGCCCTGCTGGTAACCAAGCCTTTACTATCTGTCTTTCGTGTGTGTGTGTGTGTGTGTGTGTGTGTGTGTGTGTTGGGGATGGGAGGACCATGAGGTATTATGTTGCAAACTGCTTAAGTTAATGCTGAATAATTCAGAAGACCATCAAGAAGTCAAGCTACATTAACTTGCATTATCAGTATTCAAAACAAACCTGTTGACTCTCAAATCATCATAAGCAACGTTGCTTGTAAATAAATTGACCAATATAATTAGATATAAATAAATTTTATCTTAGGAGAAGTTTTGAAAGTGACTACACAAGAGTTTAAAATTCTTCACACACAAACCCACCTTAGTTTAATTCCTACAGCTATGATATGTAGAATAATGCCACTGAGAAGGTGAAGAGTCCTAAACAAATAACTTCTATTAAAAGTGAAAAGGAGACTTCAAGTATATTTGAAAGTCAATGACAACTTCACTTAAGAGTTTGTATCATACATTGTATACAATGACTTATATTGTACCACATGGAAAAATAATACAACCATAAAACCAGTATTCTTTTTTATTTAAATATGGTATCACTACATGAAAATGAGTTAATAACATAATCAAAATTCTGTAAAACTATTCAGTTTCCAAGGCAACTAATCTTTATATTTTTCATTCAAAGTACAAAAGCTTTTTGTAAATTAAAAACATTATAACAGTACTTTCACAAAAAAAGATTAAATTGTAATTTTTTTGTGCCCACTCTGCTAGATGCCAAAACACAGACAGCCACCGCACACAAATTGCAACATATTGTACGAAAGCATAACATATTTTCTTTACCAGATTATATTTGCATGAACTTTTAAAGTTAAATATGTGCAGAAATAAATAAAAATATCTTAATATATATACATAACATATATACATAATATTATATATATATATTAAACCAAAGAAAAAATTTCAAAGATGATTTCAACCAATGACTATTGTTTTTAAGTGGTGGTTTATACTAAAGATATCCTGAAAATATAGAAAGAAATCAAAATTTGGAGTAAATTATAACCTGTGGTAGCTCTGTGCTAATGAAATGTCAAGTTAATTGAAGGAGTTGTCCATTTCCTACAACTTCTCAAGCTGTTAGTTGGGCTCCCAGGTAAGCAGCACACATCATCAACCGTCCAGTCCACTGAATTTCTTCTTATGTTTTATTACAAATGTGTTGCGCGTTTCTGTTAGGCCCTGTGTAATTATGGGTTTCCTCTCCACATAAAACTTGTTTACTTTTCACCTGTTTGTTTTGTTTTATATAAGGGAAAGATGCCAGTGTCAAGCTTTGCTTATTTATATGTTTTTTGAAAAATTAGAAAATACACATTCACAATGCCAAATAGTACTACAGTTAGTTCTGGGTATGAGTGGTGGCTGTGGCACTAAGCTGAGACACTCTAACTCATATAACAGAAAAAAATTAGAAGATGAAGTAGAGACCTGTATTCAGAGCATAAAATTACCCTGAAATTAGGAACACAATTAATGTGGTCCAAGGCATGGAATACTTGTTTTTCCAGAGGAAATATATGTAGTGTTTTCAAGGGTGAAGCATGTATGAGACCTTTAAACAGACCCAAAATAAAACAAATAATATCTACATAGCACTGATAAAATCCAGAAATTAATAAGTAGCTTATATACTAAAATTTATATAATATGTAAAATTATATCAGAATAATTATCATGTTCATAAAATATGGTATTTATAAATTATATTAAATAGTAGTAACATTGTTTCCAATCTGTTTATAAAACTCCAGTTTTGATATGATTGTTTATATATTATAGTCAACTGTGAATTTAATGAGTTTCTCAATATAGAATTAATTCAAAATTAAATGCCAACAAATATTCTTTGAAATTTTACAGAAATATTAATTTCATTATATGAAATTATGATCTTTCATATTTCTGAAGCCAATAGGCTGATAGAAGCTTTAAAATGGTTTATTTTGTAAGGAATCTAAATTTAAAAGACAGTAAAACACGTTTGCTTTTATTTTCTTTTAGACATACTCTTTGAGCAATAACACACTATACCTGTTTTAATCACCATGCTTCCCAAAGGGGTATTAGACAGCACACTTTAGAAAAAGAGAAGTGCATTTGAAGAGGAAAAAATGTTAACACCCTCAAGCTATCCATCTTGCTGCTTCAGGCTTTGTCTCTTTTAGTAAATATTATTAACACCCAAAGCTAAAAAGTTCTGAGATTTTTGCTAAAGATGGTTACTCAGTCAGCCACAGTAAGCAAGCAAACAAACAAACAAAAAATACCCATACTTATTTATTTTCACAGCATGTTATGTACACATGTATATATTAAGACACTGCAGTATGGTCTTAGACACATCATGGTTATAATTTAATGACAGTCATAAGGTGTAAGCAAACATCATTAAGGGCCCATACGTATTGTCACTTAGTAGTATGATGCTGCTTACCACTGAGATTTCTCAATCCTAACCAAAGAATTTCCAGGATTCAAGACTACCTCACATAAATACAAGAAGGAAAATCTTACCTTAAGGAAATTGCTTTCACTTTGAGAAATATGAGTCTTGGAATCTGAGAGAAACTGATGCAGAGACATTTGAAAGGGTACCTGAAACCTAGGCATGCTCTTCCTATCAAAATATACTTCTAAACTCTTCCACTCAGAGGTCACCTGGACCTTGAGTACGCCTGGTTCTTGGTACTTTTTGCTTCAACTACTAATCTTTTAAAAATTTAGCCAGAATTTGTAAAATCTAAAAGACAAAATCATGAGTTTCTTATAGATAAGTATGTCTCCCTAAAGTCTGATAATTTTGTTGTGGTATTTGAACTTTCATTTAGTTAAGCTATTATATGATAATACATGTAAAGAATTAAGTAGCAACGTTTTAGAAAGTAAGATAGCAACAAAGAAACAAAAAGCAATAATGATATAGAAAATCTTAAGAATTCCAAATTTACATTTTTGAACAATTATGAACATTTAATTTTGTTTAATTATTGGATACTTGAGTTTTTAACAATAAAACATTTCTATTATATTCATGAGAAAATTGGACATTGCTAAACTGACTTGCAATTTGGTAATATTAAAGATTATTATTAATTTTTAATTTTTTGAAATTTTTGTACATGAGTAGTCCATTTACATCATTTCTGTCTCTCCTTTTTCACCTTTCACCTCTTTCAATAATCCTTTCAGATAGCATTAAATTATTCATATACATTTAAATTACATATATATGCATATATAATTTATATATATATATTAAAAATGTTCATTAGTTCTTTAAAAGTTATGCACAATGTGTTTTGATCATATGCCCTACATACAAACTCTTTTCAGATACATTCTATTTTTCCCATCCACTCTATTTTGTGCCCTTTAAAAACAGAAAAAAAGTGTAAGAAAAACCAAATATTCCAGAAAGCATGGTCTTCCACTGGAGCTTGATGTACATAACAGGGGCTATACTTTTAAAGAAAACTGCCTTTCCCTCTACCAACAACTAAAAGAATCAATAGATGCACAGCCAATGCCCATCTCCAAGCTGAGTTCTCACTATTCACAACAACATAGATGACCCTAGATGAAACTATTAAAGGAAATAGGCCAGTAGTAGTGAACCAAGTCATACAGAGTGCCACAAAAATGAAGTATCTAAAGTAGTCATACTGAAAAATAATCAACATAGAATGCTAGCTCATAGGGCCTTAGAGAATGGGAATCTGCTTTTCATTGGTTTCAAATTTTCAGACATACAATATATGTAAGTTCTAGAAGTAAGCTGTACAGTGTACTGCCTATACATCGGAAATGCTACATTGTGCACATAAATACATGGTAATTGTGCAGAAGTTGTAGATGTAATGCTGCAATTGAGAAGTGGAGTCACTTCAAAAAACTTTTCTTCAAAAATACGTCATTTAAAGATCCAAAAACCATATTGCTCTAGGTCAAAACACTCTGCTGCTTTTACAATTAGTCATTCATCAAGTTTGGAATTAATTAATGTTAGCATTTTCTTCTCAGCCCCAAATCATGCAGGTAGAATGTGAATGTTGATATCTTGAATGTGGTTATGTTGAAGTAGTAAAAGCCCACAGCCCAAATGGGTACACATAGTTACAGTTTCTTGAAGTCTGAGGCAATAAATTCATGTGAGATTAGAGGGAATGAGAAGGTAAGTGAGTGCATATTCTTAATTCTGGAATAAAAAACTGTAAAAAAGAGAGCTTAGTCATGCACATAACTCCCAGTGAAAAGTAGACATTTGCAACAGGAATAAAATTTCGGCATGATTCTACATTCAAATTAACTTGGCTCATAAACTCCTGTTTGTTTTATTAGCAAGACATTCTGAGTAACAATTTGCACATGTTTTCACACTCCAATTCTGAAATTCATACAAACCCAGTCACTTCAGGGTTTATAAACGTGATAGTTTGGTATACACATGAGACTGTTTTTCCCTCAGTTTCCCTAAAGAACATGTGTTATACATGGCCAATTTGTGCTTCTATTCCCATGGCTTTTTATCTCCACCCTTGAGGAACTGAATATCAAAATACTATTTGGGTCTATAAGTTCTCAGAATAGCAAAATCTCTAGGAGGCCCTCTGAATGCCTTCTGACTTAAAGAGTGAGAGCCAATCCAAATTTTCCCTGGACCAAATGTCAACTAGCCTCTCCTACACATTCAAGAATGGAAAATATTTTGAGTAATAATGCCAACAAAGGCCTCAGTTTAGGAATTATTCTTTCTTGTTCTCCTTCATTTCTTAAAGTTAGTAGTGTAGGAAGCTCCAGGATATTTGTACCTAGAGAAATTCATCAGTACAACAAATATTTTTTACACATTCTATTCTTCTACGAGATGCTGCAGACAAAGTAGGCTGAGAATCATCTTCCCTGAATGTTTCTCTGCTTCTGCAATGCAGGTTATATGTACATCTTAGTTTTTAACTACTGATTAATTAATTCATTTTTGAGAATAAGATAGAGAACTGTGAACCTGCAAATGGTAAGAGATCTAGATTTATTTGCAATTTTTATCAGAGGATTCCATGTGATAGTGTGCATCAGAGGAATTAGATATAATTTTATGAATCACCCGGCACAGTACCATCAATTTTCTGTCTCATCCTATACTGCTTAGACTTCAGCAAGAAAAGGCACAAAATCTCCATGGGTTCAGCAACTTCACTGATGAGGATGTTATTTCTTCTTTCATGCCAATAAGTGCATAGTAGGAAAAGTATATTCAAATCGATGCTCAGAGTTAAAAATCAACTGACAGTGTAACTTGATAACCTTAAAGTAGAAGCAAACAAAACTGTAGTTTTAGAAAAAAAATGAAAAATCTGTGTGATTTTTTTGTTTTCGTAACTGGTCAAATAATTAAGAAATCAATAAGTCAAATTAGATGAGGATCTAAACAAATGCTATAATATAGCTATAATGATAGTGATAAACTATTGTCTTATTCTATTGGTCTTAGCAACTTCCTTTCTCTAGTATCACAGAATTTCTGAGTAACTGTATGTTGGCAAAAGTTAAGAAATATCAGTATGATATTGACAGCTTCTATTAAGTTTATAAAGCTTCTATTAGAATTCTGTCAGTCAATTTTCTATCACTCTCTAGGGCTGGCAAACATCATTTTAATTAAGGATCTGGAAATGAGAGTAGAAAAGATTAGTGAATTTATTATTATGATAATCATTGTTATAACTCTTGGCAGTTGGCAGTAATCACAGTAATAATTTGTAACTATTGCTGTGCTAATTTGTTCCAGGAGAAAAAAAAAACACCAAGCTCATACAAATACCATTTTATGATGGACAAATAGTACACAGCAATTTAGCAGTCTTGAAGGCATTTAGTATGACTAAGGAATTAAGGACCCAATGTAAAGCTCAAAAAAAAACCCCACAAGATTGGCAGAAGCTGTAGACCCATAGTTAGGGACAACACTGAACCCAAGGAAAGGTACATGGACAAATGGGGAGTTTCACAATGATCAGTGGATTCCAAAGGATGCTTAAGATAGGATCAGACATGACCTAGGCTAAAATTCACAATTGTGAACTGAATTCTATAACCAATGAAGCCAAAACTGCCAACCCTGGGAGCAAGCCCAACCTCTCCTGGGATATGCTTCACAGGTGTAGGACATTTCACAACTTACAACTCCCATGGAATGCTGCAGACACAGGCAGGAGACCTGTACTGCCACAGATGGTATACATGACCCTCAAAGAAAGATTGTGAATAGAAACTCTGGCCCTAAATATCAGTCTTACAAAGGAAGAAAACACCTCATTCTACTGTATCATAGTTCTCTCTTGAATGCCATCAATATTTTTACTGGGAGAAAAAAGTAAATTTTAATTATAGATAAAAGAAATTTAAAAAATGGAAACTCAATCAACAAATTAACTCTAGATTGTAAGTCCAAGCACAGGAAAAAAAATCATGGAAAAATCAAGATAATACATCTTTCCTCCAAATTACTAATTGCATAGTAATATCTTCCAATGAGAACAATATCAATGGAATTCCAGTGAAAGAAATTAAAAAGAATAATTATAACTATGTTTAAATAACCCAAAGAAGACATTGATTTACATCAAAGGAACTAAAACAGAGAGACGAATGAAATAAAAAAAAAAACAAATCCAAGATATAAAAATAAAATTCAATAAGGAAATAGAATTGTCAGAGAAAAGTCAAAATGAAATTATTCTATAAATGACAAATCTCAACAACCGACACTCAAAGCTCAGTGGGATGCATCATCAATATCAACAGTATCAAGGCTGGACAACAATTTCAAGGATTGAATCATTTAGTATAGGTCAATAAATTTAAAATCATTGGGACAGAAGAGAGCCCTAGGATACCTTGAAACAAAAGATCTTTTAATTATAATCATAGGAGAATACCAGACCAAAGAGCCCAGAAAATACTTTCAAATAAATTATAAAAGAAAATAATCCAAATCTAGAGAAAGAGATGTCATGTCATCTACATGAATCTTATAAAACATCAATTAGACAAAATGAGCAAAGAACTTTGACATGAAATATTCTAATTAGAACACTGAAAACACATAGGAAACATTTTTGAAATCTGCAAATGACAAGGCTCAAATAGCTTGTAAAAGAAAGCCCATGAGAGAAATAAATCCATTTAAAGACAGAAACATATAGACAGACTCATTCCAAGCTCTGTAAGACCACAACTTCCAACCCAAGCTATTACATGAAGCAACATGTTATATATTAACAGTAAAGGATAAATAAACATTTTCATGATAAAAATAGACTGGAAAAATTATGACCACAAAGCCAAATTTACAGAGGATACTAGAAAGAATATTTCAATATGAAGAGAAGAAGAAACACAAAAAAGATGCCACAAAGAAAGATAAACAAAACTATGACACGTAATCAAAAGAGGTTTCTTTAAAAAAAACACCAAATCAACAAAATGACAAGAATTAATGCAAATGCTTAAATAATAACTCTGAATATTAATAGTTTCATTTTCCCAAGAAAAGGAGACAAACTAGCTAGTTGAATTAAAGAATAATATCCATTATTAGGCTTCATTCAGGAATTAACACCTCCTCAATCAAGATAAACACCACCTTAGGGCAAAAGTTAGAAAAATAATTTCTAAAAAAAAAAAAAAAACACTGACAGTGGTGGAGCTTAGGAGGTTGGATCCCAGTGATTACTGTCATTAAAAAATGAGGTCCTGTGCCATTGGATCTCCTGAGCTTTCAGAACAGATTCACACCTGGGATATAGATGGGTATCTACTAACTTGGAAAATATAGTTGGCCAAGTGCACAGTGGTGTGTGAAAAATATAAAGATGCATTAAATGCATGCAATAGAATATTTTCTGTCATAAAAAGAAAAGAAATTTAAAATGTCTACGATATGGATAACTATCAAGGACACTACTCTTAGTGAAATAAATCAGTCAAAAGAGATGACTATATATGATCCTACTTATAAGATATATTACAGAGACCAAGACTAGAATGCCATTGCCAGGAGCTGGAGCAGAAAGGCATTGTTTAATGAACAGAGTCTCCGTTCTGCATGATGAAATGTTTAAAGATGAATTGACTTGACTTTAGCACACTGCAGGTGCAGTCAATGTCTTCAAACTGTATGCTTAAAACAATAAGTTTCAGTTATTGTGTATTTTATCACAATAAAAAGTTGGAAACAGAAAAAAAAACACAAAGTTAAATCAAGATCAGATAAGTAATTTCAACAGACCTATAACCCTTAGTGACATAGATGCAGTAAAATTGTTTCCCAACCAAAATACACCAAAGGCCAGATGGTTTTTGTTCAGAATTCTGCCAGATTCTCAAAGAGGAATTAATGCCAAAACTCCTCAATTTCCCCAAGATGAAAAATGAAGAAACATCAATAATTCTATTTATACTGTTACAGTTGCCTTGTAAGAGAATTACACAAATGATTTCCCTTATGAACACAGATGAAAAAATTTTCAATATTACCTTCAAACTAAATGCAAGAACACATCACAAAGTTCATCTACAATGATTAAATAAGCTCCTTCCAAGAGATGTAAGGATGGTTCAACACATGTAAATTGATAAATGTAATCAACAGAAATGTCTATAGCTGATAATCACTTTTAGCAAAATAACAGGATATACACCTACTACACAACCATATAAACAGCCTGAAAGACAAACAGCACAAGATCATCTCACTAAATGCAGAAAAGGCCTTTGACAAAATTCAATATTTCTTCCTGTTAAGTCCTGGAAAGACTGTGTATTCAATGGAATACCTGAAAATAATCAAGGCAATTTTCATTAAGTCCACAGACAACATCAACCTTGATGGTGAGAAACTCAAAGAATTTCTGCTAAAATCAGGAACAGGATAGGGTTGTCCAGTCTGAAAATATCTATTTGGTATATTTAGATTCTTACCTAGAGGAATAAAACTGACAGAGATCAAATATTACAAATATTAAGGCAATAATTCCAAGTATCTTCATTTGCAGATAATATGATTGTATAAAAAGTGACCCTAAAATTACACCAGGAAATGTCTATAGCTGATAATCACTTTTAGCAAAATAACAGGATATACATCTACTATACAAAAAAATTGATAACCCTCCTATAAACATGTCACTAATGGACTGAGGAGTAAATCAGTGAAACAATACCCTTGATAATTGCCTTGAAAAACAGAATATCTTGGGGTAACTAATCAAGAAAGTGAAAGACATGCATAACAAAAACAAACAGATCTAAACCAAAACAAAAACAAACATTAAGACCTTGAAGAGAGAAATTGAAAAAGATATCACAGGATGTATATTGCTCATGGATGTTCAATGCTACTCCATTCATAGTAGGCAGAAGTTAGAAACAGCCTAGGTGTCCATTAATGAATGAAGGGATGAAGAAAATGGGGTACATTTACACAATGGAATATTATACAGCAATTAAAAGATAATGAAAGCATGAAATTTACTGGTAGATTGATGGCATGAAAGGAAAAAAAAATGTTCTGAGTGAGGTAACACAGACCCGGAAAGACGAATATGCTTTGTATTTGCTTACATGTGGATGTTAGCTGTTATGCTTTTTGATAAGCAATCCATATAAACACAGAGATCAGGGGTAGAGTAAGGGACTAGAGGGGCAGGGTGAATCACCCTAGAAAGAGGAAATAAAATAGATAGTAATGGATGAACAAGGGAAAGGGGCTGGAATGAGGGTAAAACAGGGAAAGACAGAGAAGAAGGGGGAAAGGGAGGGAATATAGTGATGGACAGCTAAAATTAAGCACTATTTAAGGGATTTTATAGAAACCCAACCCAATAGGATTTTCCTAACATATATACATATATGAAGGTGATCTAAATTAGTTCACCAAATAATGTAGGAGACAAAGTCCCACCTGGACATCTCTTTTCACTAAATGGAGCTTAATATCAGGAATGGGTTATATCTAACCAAGTAGTTGACCAAATGGGTCCCAGAGGAACCCCCAAACAACCCAGGCTACTGCCAAGGCTATTGCTTGCTCTCCACAAACTGACTGTTAAGCACTGTTGCTGAAGCCAATACCTACAGAGAAACTGATCTGGTGCCCACCTATGGCCTACACCCCTACTGACTAATGTTCATGGTACTGTAACATTCTCTTCGAGCTACCAGAGAAGAAAAATAAACACCAGCTGAGATAAAGATTTTTGATCTACAATGTTAATATACCCTCAATATATGCTGATGTAACACAAATGTTAAATGGTCTTATATTAATTAAAAAAAAAAAAACAGAGCCAGATATTGAGGTGAAAGCTCAAAGATCAGAGAAGCAGAGCAAGCCAGCCATAAATTCTCACCTCTACAAAATCCTCAGTCTCAAGACAGCGAGTTCCTGTTTCTCCACATCTTAGATACCTTTTTCTGCCCTGCCATCTTACTTCCTGGGATTAAAAGCATGTGTGCTTCCCAAGCACACATGAGACCTCAAGTGCTGGGATTAAAAGTATGTGCCACCACACCTGCTTGGCTCAGTTCTCAATGCGGCCTTGAACTCACAGAGAACCAGAGGGCATTTCTGGTAGAGGGATCTCTGTCTCCCAAATGATAGGATTAAGGGTGTGTGCCATCACTACCTGGCCTCTATGTCTAATCTAGTGGCTGGCTCTGTCCTCTGATCCCCAAATAAGTTTTTTTGGGTTGCACAATATATCACCACATGCTAGTTCCATAGTGGCACAAATTCTGTAGGACAAACCAACAAATATTTGGTTGGTTTCTGCTCTATTCCATGAGATAAAAACTATCTCGGACACTTCTCTGATGGCCAAGAACCTCGGACTACTCAGACAAGAGACCTAGTGGAAAACAAAACACTACTGTTCAGATAAGGGAATGTAACAATAAAATGATTCTTTTTTTTTTCTTAAATGTGTAGACCAGGCTTGCCTGGAAATTGCAATTCTTCTGCCTCTGCCTCCTTCAGCAAATCCTATCGTCATGCACCAGCACAGCTGGCATAAAATGTCTCCTAATGACATTCTCCTATGCATATAGATAAGTGCCTTTCTCAGACATCGTCAGAGAAGTTTCCTCCTGCAGTAGAAGGGGAGGAATACACAGACATCCAGCCAGTTAATATGCAGAGAATGAGAGAACTTGGAAAATTCAGTCCTAAATGAGATGTCTCCATAAATCCTTCCCCTAGGGGCTCAGAGAACTCTGAAGAAGAAGAGACAGAAAGCTTTTTAGAGCCTGAGTGGATGGAGGACACCAAGAAAACAAGGTAGTCTAAATATAGCAGAACTAATGCATATATGAAATCACTGAGACAATGTCAGCATGGACATGGCCTACACTGGTCTGTACCAAACGGGATCCCGTGCTGACAGGGAAATTAGACACAAGCCCCCATCCCTAACCTAGAAGCTATCTCCAGTTGATAACCACTTGCAAATGAATTAATTTTCTAAAAGTAGACTCAGTGGGAATGCAAACCGCTTCGAAAGGCAGGCCCCATGTCCAGCAGTTGATGTCCAACAGAAAACTAACTCAATGTCATCTTTGGAAGTTCTTAATTTCATAATGTTTTGTTTGGGCATTTTCTTTTTTATACTTTACAGATCCTTGGCATACACATTTTGGCTTCTATTTTTGTGTTTTCATGGGATTCCTTGTGTGTGTGTGTGTGTGTGTGTGTGTGTGTGTGTGTGTGTGTGTGTGTGTGTGTGTGAAAGTGTAGGCAAATCATGGGAACAAAACTAAACACAATGTGGGAGTCAAAAGATATTATGAATGGAGTATACAAAACAAACAACTATAGAATATTTTATCTGAGCACAGAACACACATTCTTCTAAGCAGCCTCTGGAACTTTTCTCCATAATTGATCACATACTCTGATGCAAAGAAGTCTCAACAAATATAGGAAAATGAAAATAGCAATCTTGTATTCTGTCTGATCACATTGAAACAGCTCAATAAGAATGGTAGTAGAGACAATAGGAAATATATAAACTCACAGATAAAACAACAAGCAACAAAGGAGAATTAGTTAAAAGAATAAATCAAGATTTATTTAAATTTCTAGAATTGAATGGAAATAGGCCACACCATGGGCAATTTTCCAGGAAACAATAAGGGCAGTACTAAGAATAAAGTTTGTCGTTTTTCCGTCAGAAAATTTGAATGGTCTAAAGTGAATAAATTAATGTTAGGCCTTTAGGCTTTGTACAATCAAGAACAAACAAACCCCCTGAATAGTAGTCAGGATGGAATAATCAACATCAAACTACAAATTAATGAAACTAAAAACCAAACAAACATACAAAGAATCAATCAAAAGAAGACTTAGTTCTTTGAAAAGACAAACAAAACAGATACGTCCCTAGCCAAGTTAGCAAAAAGAAGAAGACAAATGACTCAATTTAATAAAATTAAAGACTTCATGTATCTTGTTATACCATGTTCTATTGATATCCCTGAGAGGCCTCCTCTTTTCTGAAGGGAAACAGAGGAGGAGAAGATCTGTGGAAGAGGGGAGGTGTGTTTTTGCTGGGAGGAGGAGTGGTAAGTGGGAGGAGAGGAGAGAAGGAAAACTGTAGTCAGAACATATTGTGTGAGAGGAGAATAATTATAAAGAAAAGAAAAAAGGAGCACAGTGAAACAAATACCAATTATGCACATAACTATGAAGATATACCATAAAAATCTATATTTCACTAAGTTGGAAAACTTAAATTAAATGGAAGGATTACTAGATTCATATGACATACCAAAATTAAGCTAAGATAAAATGAATACTTTAAAGAGAACTTTAGCAAGCAGTGTGATTGAAACAATACTAAAAAAGCTCCAGTCTATAAAAAGCCTTTAATCAGATGGATTTTTTGGCAAAATTCTAATGAACTGTCAATGCAACTCAAATTGTTCTATAACATAAAAAGAAAGGATGTTTCCAAACTTTTTATAAGGCAGAAATACTCTGTTACATAAACAATATAAAAGGATAAAACCAATAACAAAAAATGGAAATGAAGAAAAGAAATTACAGCTAAATCTTCTTGACAAGCATGAATCTAAAATCTCAGAATATAAATAATAAAACACTGGCAAACAGTATGTAAGATTATATATATTATACTGTTATATTGGAGGGAGAAAGATAATATCATTGATCATGGACAGTTTGACTATTTGACTTCATTTCGTAGATGTAGCATTGGTTTCACATACATATACATAAACAAAGAAATGTAATTAATGATATTAAAATCCCATCATTATCTTAAGAGAGATTTTAAAAGCCTTTGGATAGGAGTAGATAAAGCACATACAATTATAATAAAGGATAAGTATAATCAAACCACAGTCAACATCAAATTAAACTGGGAAAAATTCCAAGCATTCCCTCAAAATTCAGGAACAAGACAAGAGTATTCATTCTTTCAGTTTCTCCTCAATACAGTGCATTACTCTCAGAGAAATTCAACCTAGAAGGAAATTAAAGATATACAAATGAGAAGAGAAACAGGAGTGTGCTGTTTCACAGGTGTATGATTCTATACGTAAGAGACCCTAAAGCTTCACCAAAAGATATTTTGGCTGATAATTTCATCAGTATATCAGAATACAAAAATGACATGCTAAAGTCAATGACAAACATATTGAACAATAACTTATGAACACAATCTCATTCACAATACTACAAATAAATAAAAATTTAACAGTATACCTGGCATAAAATAAGAGAATAGAAAACTTAGGAGGTATTCCATACCTGATTTCCAGTTACACTACAGAGTTATAGTAGTAAAAACGTCTTTGCACTGACACTAAAAAAAATGACACATGGATTAATGACATAGATTGAGAACTTGGACATAACTCTAGGCAACTGATTACCTACCATTTGATGAAGAGGCCAATAACATGCATCTCCAACAGATGGTGCTGAGAAAACTGAATTCCAAAAGAAAGTGAAACGAAACTAGGTCCTTACCTCTCCCCCTGAGCAAAGCTCCACTTCAAATGGATCAAAGACCTTGGTAAAAACCTTATTCCCTGAAGTGCCAGAAAAAAAATGTAGGGAATACACTTATACGCACCTATAAACACTTTCCAAAAATGTATCACATGGTATATGAAATAGAATAAGCAATTGATACATGGACTCTCACAAAACCAAAAAGCTTCTGTACAATAAAACAAACTGTGAAGAAACTGAGTGGAATATACATCTCCCAGAATGGTAGAAAATATTTGCTAGCTACTAATTTAGCAGAGAATTAGTGTTTTTGATATAAAAAGAACTGAAAAATATTAAACATTAAAATAACCAACCCAGTTTAAAATGGGCTATGGAACAGAATAGAAAAATCTCAAAGAAGAAACAATTAGATCAGAGATACTTTAAAAAGTGTTCAACATCGCCGGGCGGTGGTGGCGCACGCCTTTAATCCCAGCACTCGGGAGGCAGAGCCAGGCGGATCTCTGTGAGTTCGAGGCCAGCCTGGGCTACCAAGTGAGTTCCAGGAAAAGCGCAAAGCTACACAGAGAAACCCTGTCTCGAAAAACAAAAAAACAAAAAAAAAAAAAAAAAAAGTGTTCAACATCTTTCAGCATCTTGAAAACACAGATTAAAACCACTTTAAGATTCTATAGCACACTAGTCATAATGATAATCATCAGTAATATGAAAGTCAACAAATGTTGTCATGGTTGTGGAGAAAGAATGACTCTAATACATCATTAGTGTGGGCATAAACTAATGCTGACACTTTGGAAATAAGTATCCAGGCTACTAGAACTCTATAAATAGAACTTCTGAATTAGCTATCTATACTCCTTGGCATAGACCCAAAGAGACATCTGTGCATTCATGTTCATTGCTTCTCTATTCACAAGAGCTATAGACGAGAATCAACCAAAATGTTTTACAAGAGGAAACAGGATGAGAAAAATGTGGCATATATTATAGTCTAGTATTTGTTGTCCAGCTATAATAAAAATAAAACCGTGAAAATTGCAAGTAAATGGATGAAACTAGAAATACATATATATATATATATATATATATATATATATATATATATATATCTCACCCAGGTCAAGAAAGACAGATACATATGCCTTCTCTCATACATGAATTTTATCTTCTAATCTTTCATTTTCTGTGCATTACCTAATACACAAGTGGAAGAGAGGAAACTAGAAAGTGGCATATCTGAAGATTGGGGGCAAATTGAGTGAAGAGGAATAGTAGATTATATAAGAACAGAAATATTGGTTGTAGAAAGGCTTCAGTAGAGAACAGTATGGGAGTACGATAAGTCAGGGTGAAAGAAGAGAGGGATATTCTCAGGATGAATCAGTCAAAAGCCATATGGATGCCTACTGTCTCACAGCCCAATTGAAATACAGTTCATATGATGTGAAAGAGGGATGGAGAATCCTAGGGCTTAACGCATTAGCTGTGACAGAGATGATCAGATGAGGATAGGGGTGAGTTAAATGTGAAACCTTATGGAAATTCATTATTTGGTAACCCAACTTTAAAATATAACTTTACAAATGAGTTCAAATAGAATTACCCTGCATGGACGGGCAACACTGCTCTTAGAAGGTTTATGCTATTAAAAGAAAATGGAAGTGCAAATATTTGGATATCTCCATATAGGTTATAGGCCCGGGAGCCAAGACATCTCCAAAATAACACAAGTTATCTAGTTGACCTAAGTTTCTACTATAAATATATAGACACTCATGGTGGATAAATCACACACTTTTGCTACAGGACACAAAGAAACCAACTTCAAACCAACTAGAAAACATCTTCCCATACAGTCCTCGTTTATAGTGCAGGAAGGTGCAATGTTGATTGCTGAAGGAGAAAAGATATCAATGATCTTACATAGGGTTGAACCCAATATGCTACAATATCAACCCACCAGGCAGTATATACCTACCGGTGTAAAACTGGCACAATTGTGATGTAGTTACTAACCACTTTCTGACTGGTTTTTTTTTGGCAGCTCCACAAGAGGGAATTTTTTACCTAATAAAGTAATCCTAATCAAAAACTCCTGATTAGGTGTGTCTTGTTATTAGACTCAATGGTCATTCTGTTAGATATCCTTTTAAATATTTACGTTTGTAGCTTTATACTTGACTACTCTCAGCCTTGATTATTAAAATCTCCTTGTGCAGTGGGCAACAGTCAATGCAGATTGGTCAAAGTGCTTAGAAATAGATTGAATGCCCACCTCTAAAAGCAACATCTTTATCATTTCACCACTACGAAGACTCAGAGAACATCAGAGAAAAGAATGTAAACAAAGAATAATTCTTTTTTTTTGAGGATGTAGCCACTCATTGGTTTTCATTCTTTGATGGATGGCTGCACAGATTATTGAACATAGCAAGTCATCAAAACAGATAAAGATAGAGAAAGGAACTTGGGAGACAGACAGAGTTGGAGAACTTGGGGAAGATGCAGGGGAATGGAATGCAGAAATGATAATATTTTATCAAATTTAATATGAAATTCTCAAAAATAAAGAATTTTTCTGTTAAAGACAAAATTTAGACATAACATCATGTTTTACAAAGAATTCCTAATGCAAGGATATTTGATTGACCTGTCTTTGAAATAGTGTTTTCTTTTACTGATCTATATTATAGAACACATGCTTTAAAATATAAATCTGTAAATGAAAACAGAAGAACACATCAAAATTCTAGGTTCCCTTTTCTATGAATCATGGCAGTTCTATGCATATCTTCACACAGCCTCAGACACATAAGAAGGAGCACATACTTGTAGAATAAAAATGCCTGAGTGTGTGTGTGTGTGTATGACATATATATATATATATATGTGTGTGTGTGTGTGTGTGTGTGTGTGTCATATATTATTCATCATATACGTTTCTAAGATGCTATTTTAAATGCAGTGCAACTAAAAATTCTTTCAAAATAAATGTTTTAACAGAAGCTTCTATTTGCCAAACTCTTTCTGGGAAGTCTATAATTAATATCAGAGACAAGGCATAATTGGACAGCTTAAAAACAGAGACCTGTTGTGATGTGGAAGTAATTACCAAGAAACACTTTTCCTTCTTTATGTGAAATTACCAGGGAATGATTTGATTCAAATGCAGAAATGTGTGAATATGCATGAACAGTGTTTTCCAAAGAAGGTCCAAGTTACTCTCCAATAATACAGGAAATCAATTCCTGACTGAACAAGACTCTGTGGTTTACATTGCTGATAGTACAAAACAAAAGCTTCTTTTGCTGGCAGTCAAACTTCCCATGAGCTGATGTAGCTGGCGTTTTTCTTTCCATATTTTCACTATAGAGATCACATGAGTTCAGTTTCTTTTGGTTTTGCTGTGAAAGCCGAGGCTTTCTCCCCTACTCCACTCCCACAGGAAGGAAGCTTTTCCTGTTGACAACTTCAAATGTGTACACACTGACGGTTAAGGCTGTGATTTTTTTTTTTGCTATTTTTCCAAAAGAATAATTTTTGAAAATGCCTTTATAATGTCTTTTTATGTCATATGAAAGATATTTATTCCAACTTGAAAGTGTTCCCCTTTACTTTCATGTGTATTTATTCTAAATATGAAAGTATTATGTATGATAAAACTAAGGGCGGGCTAATGTTCAATATTCAGTGTTGAAGATTTTTACATTGTGGTCATTCTCACAATTTAATGGTGAAAGTTGTATATAGTTGTCTCCTTTGTGCAATTAATACCATTTACTAATTATAATGACCATTGCGATTTAGATTAAACATAAACATTTATATTCGTTTGACACATTAAGAAAAACTATAAAATTTGCACACATCTACAAAGTTTGTGATCTTGTTTAAGTGTTAGTATTTCAATAATTATGTATTGGTGTTTGCTTATATATACTTCATAAAATAGTTTGCTTCTCTACAAATGATTTCATACAAATTAAATGCAATAAGTTATTTTAAAACTTGATAGAAACAACCTGCTGTTTTCCCCATTTCCATAATCATTGGAAGTAATAATAGGAGGGGAGATTATGGCTATTATTAGGAGTTTTTATACAGCTTAATGATAGTCAGTGGGCATTTTGACATGATAACATTAGCTTTAATGTGTGTTCTACTTGATAACCACTTCTTTCCCTTGTAGCACCCTATAGTCATAAGGAGATATTAATGTTAAACAAAAAAAATGAACGTTTTTCCCCTAGGTCTTTGATTTCATAATATTGTACACGAAAGCTAAGCTATTTGGTTCTGTACATCAGCTTATCAAGGGAGGTTATCAGGCAGTAGCACTTCAGCACACGAGAAGGGCTGTGAGAGAGCTATATCAGATATGACTTGTTTGCAAGCAAGATAAATTAAGAATCTAGCTGTATTAAGATCCATGTTATCGTAAAATAATTAAAAATTCTAAGAATCCACACGAAGGCTGAGAAATCAGATTTGGAAATTACATGAAATTGAGTGACTCCAGGACAAAAGGAGGAATTATAGCTTGAATGTTATAATTCACACCTTGTTATTTGAAATCTGATTTTCACCCTCTTCTCAAGAGGATCTAGAGTCTGACTGAAGGTGCCTTCACATTGATGGTATTAGGAGAGAAAAAAAAAATATTACCCAAGAAATCTTCAGTTTCTCATTGAGAAAGGTCCATTAACTTCACTCCACATTCCTCAAATTGGAGTCATCACTGTGTGAGGAAGCCTGCAAAGGTACAATTCCGAATGGGGTAGGTAAAGCAAGTAAACATCATGGTAGCCACGATTCATAAAAATGATAGATTTATGTCAAATAGATTTATTTGACATGATAACATTAGCTCTAATGTGTGTTCTACTTGATAACCACTTCTTTCCCTTGTAGCACCCTATAGTCATAAGGAGATATTAATATTAAACAAAAAAAATGAACATTAGACAGCTTAAAAACAGAGACCTGTTGTGATGTGGAAGTAATTACCAAGAAACACTTTTCCTTCTTTATGTGAAATTACCCTATAGTCATAAGTACTGCACATTCTCATGCTGTTAGCCTAGTGCCTGCTCTGGTTACGTAACCTAAGCAACATTACTTACAGTTAATGTTATGCTTAAGCATCAGGAATGGTGATACACACAGAAAATCCCAACACTTCAAAAGTGGAGGCAGAAAAATAAGGAATTGATCTAAGCTCAGCTACACAGTAAGTTCAAAACAATTCCTTGTTTACAAGGCAGCTCATTCACCACAGTTTTGCAAGGTCTGTCCAAGGGTCATATTTTCTGACTTTGTATAGATGCAGACATTTTGAATGGTGGAGCTAAAACGCATGATTCCTTTTTTAAGTGAGTATTTTCATGTTTAATCCCTGCTTTGAAGTAAAATCCAGCACATATAAACATCTTTTGCTTACGTATAGCTTTGGATTTGTTCTTTCTCTATGAAGTTCCTAGTTTGAAAGGTATCATCAATCAAAGTTCCTGAATCAACTCAGACTTTATTTTAAATCAATAAATGAATAAATAAGGATGAAAATAAAATTCACCTCTGTTGTGTTTTGGGAGGGCAGGTAAATTTAAAATAAGTGATGATAAATCTGTTTTTGTTATTATTAAAAATAAGTTACTATTTCTCCATTAAAGATGATCTGTGGTAGCTGGGTATGATAGTGTGTGCACCCATAGTCTAGGTTACCAAAGCAGAGTCAAGAAAATGGCTGGATCTCAGGATTGCAAGTCATACTTGGTAACAAACCAAGGAGCCCTGCTATGATTTGGCTGTGTTAGCATGTGGTGGCCAGTTAGTCGCGCTGTTTTGAGGTTGCAAAGGGTTAAATCAGGCATTCAGAAGTGCTTTGCCAAAGACAGACTTTAAGAGTTAGTGTCTGCTAAAGTTGTAAACTGCCAAGGGTTTTGTCATTTCCTCTAAGAAAATAACTAGTACAGTTCCTTACAAAAATGAAGAAAGAAATTAAAATCTTCTGTTAAATACAACAAACTGAGGATTTTTTCTTAGTGGTATATTATGGTTTGCTGAATTAAATCTGGCAATTCCCACTTGTATACACTAGTATTACTTCCCTTTTCTCTTCCCTCTTCTGTCTTGTTCTGATTCTGTTTGCGATTAAAAAACAAATAAACAAACAAGCAAACAACAAAAACAAAATCTGTCTTACAAAGTCGCAAGTTTCCATGTGGGACATTCACACATACTTCATTAGGGTTGTTCACCCTCTTACGTGCTTGCACTGCCCCATCTTCCTTTCCTTAGCGTACACATTCACCCGGTTTACTCCTTCTATTATATCCTACTGACTTGGCTATATTTTATTTAATATTCCATCCTGAGGGCAAGAACTCTGATACTAACCCACACATTTAGGCCCTACAAGAATATGCAAAAAAGCTATATTTTTTATTGGGGGAGGGAATGATTGTCTGGTAAGCAACACAGACCCAATGTTTGCAGTACAGTACAAAGACTCAGAACAAACTGAGAGAAAAACTGCCTCTTTTCTCATGGAAAGCTGCTCTACGTTCACCTTTCTTGGACATTTATTTGACTTACCATTTTGAAGCATGCAGAGATTTATCACACCAAGGTGAAAGAAATCTCTAATCTTATGAATAAACTGTTTAAATTTTTAACCCAACCATTTCGTACTACTTCTTGACTTCTGAGTTTATTTAGTCTACAAATATCCAGTCATCATTCTGTGGGCACTGTAAACAAAATGTACTGTTAAACAAGGCAAAATTTCATTTAAAAGTAGAAATTATAAAGAAGTCACTTGGCAGAAATTCAAATTAATCCATAGTCAATACTTCTTAAACTTGCAGTATGTCCAAATTACCCTTTTCCCTAGAACTTGTGCTCCTTTGTTTAATCCAGCCACATAGGTGAGGCTGAGAGGTGATCACTCAGAGCAAAGCACTGAACTCCTTTGAATTAAGAATAAAATTCCAAGTTCAATTAGACATTTCCATATACCTTTCTACAAGGGTAGAACTTGCCAGGCAGTTGTGGTACACGTCTTTAATTCCAAAATTTGGGAGGCAGAGGCAGGCAGATCTCAGAGAGTATAGGCCAGCCTGGTCTACAGTATGAGCTCCAGGACAGCCAGTGCTGTTTCACAGAGAAACCCTGTCTCGAAAAACAAAACAAAAGAAAGAAACAAACAAACAAAAAACTTTCTGCCTTTCTGAGACATTTGATTATGTAATTATTTTCTTGAGTCCTTGATTCATTTTTTACATTACTCCTAATATCACCAGCAGCATCACCATTAACTAATTTGACAGTGTTTTTACGGAATTCTATTGGTGGTCCTTTAACCCTGTTAATTATAGTCACTGAAGTCTTCTTAAAAAATACAGATCTTTACCATTGTGTATAGATCTGTATTTTTTAAGAAGACTTCAGTGACTATGATTAACAGGGTTAAAGGACCAGGTTGATCTCAGTCTGTGGGGAAGGCTTTGCCCTGGAGGAGATTGGAATGGGAGGCGGGCTGGGGGGAAGGTGAGGGGGGCGGGAGGGGGGAGAACAAGGGAATCTGTGCCTGTATGTAGAACTTAATTGTATTGCAAAATAAAAATTAAAAAAAAAAATACAGATCTTTGGCCGGGCGGCGGTGGTGGCGCACGCCTTTAATCCCAGCACTCGGGAGGCAGAGCCAGGCCTCTGTGAGTTCGAGGCCAGCCTGGGCTACAGAGTGAGTTCCAGGAAAGGTGCAAAGCTACACAGAGAAACCCTGTCTCGAAAAACCAAAAAAAAAAAAAAACAGGTCTTCATGATTCTATTTATATGACATGCTAGAAAAAAAAAGTGGAGTTAGAGACAGACCCATAGTTGCAGGATTTTGGGATGGAGAGGAAGAGAGCGATAGAGCAGTGATGGACACATACCATCTGACACAAAACACATAGAACAGTGCAGCATAAAAATTTACTCATAAAAAAAAAATTGGACATGGTGGCACTGATATGAATTCCTATGATTGGAAGGCAGATTCTGAGTGATTGTGAGTTCACGTTAAAACTGAGCCATACAGTGAGATGCCCTGTTAAAAACTAAAAAGCATAATATATAATATGTAAGTGGTAAAGTTCCTCCACAGCATAAGGAAAGCTCTGAATTAAAATCCCAGCATTGCAGGTACTGAAACCTAAGGCAAACTGTAGACCTAAGTTAATAATAATGTGGCTGTGACCGGTTCATTATGATAACAATCACTCCATATCTAAGTAGGGTGTTAATAATGGAAGGAAAAGAGATATGGAGCCACAGAAGACTCAAAAAACTCAAAGTCTCTTTAAAAGTAGATTTATTTGTTCATAGGTGTGCGGATTAATGTCAGGGTCTTCAATTCGATTCCATTGGTCCACATGTCAGTTTTTATGCCAGTACCAAGCTGTTTTTATTACTGTAGCTCTATAGTACAGCTTGAAGTCAGGGATCGTGATGCCTCCAGAGGTTGTTTTATTGTACAGGATTCTTTTGGCTATCCTGGGTTTTTTGTTTTTCCATATGAAGTTGAGTATTATTCTTTCCAGGTCTGTGAAGAATTGTGTTGGTATTTTGATGGGGATTGCATTGAATCTGTAGATTGCTTTTGGTAAGATTGCCATTTTTACTATGTTAGTTCTGCCTATCCATGAGCATGGGAGATCTTTCCATTTTCTGACATCTTCTTCAATTTCTTTTTTCAGGGACTTAAAGTTCTTGTCATATAGGTCCTTCACTTGCTTGGTTAGTATTACCCCAAGGTATTTTATGTCATTTGTGGCTATAGTAAAGGGTGATGTATCTCTGATTTCCTTCTCCGCTTTTTTGTCCATTGTATATAGGAGGGCTACTGATTTTTTTGAGTTGATCTTGTATCCTGCTATGTTGCTGAAGGTGTTTATAAGCTGTATCAATTCCTTGGTGGAATCTTTGGGGTTGCTCAAGTATACTATCATGTCATCTGCAAATAGGGAAAGCTTGACTTCTTCCCTTCCAATTTGTATCCCCTTAATCTCCTTATGTTGTCTTATTGCTCTGGCTAGAACTTCAAGTACTATATTGAATAAGTATGGGGAGAGCGGACAGCCTTGCCTCGTTCCTGATTTTAGTGGAATTGCTTTGAGTTTCTCTCCATTTAATTTGATGTTGGCTGTTGGCTTGCTGTAAATTGCCTTTATTATGTTTAGGTATGTTCCCTGTATTCCTGATCGCTCTAAGACCTTTATCATGAAGGGGTGTTGGATTTTGTCAAATGCCTTTTCAGCATCTAGTGAGATGATCATGTGGTTTTTTTCTTTGAGTTTGTTTATATGGTGTATCACATTGACAGACTTTCGTATGTTGAACCATCCTTGCATCCCTGGAATGAATCCTACTTGATCATGGTGGATAATTGTTTTGATGTGGTCTTGGAGTCTGTTTGCCAGTATTTTATTGAGTATTTTTGCATCAATGTTCATGAGGGAGATCGGTCTGTAGTTCTCTTTCTTTGTTGTATCCTTGTTTGGTTTGGGAATCAGGGTAATTGTAGCCTCATAGAAGGAGTTTCATAATGTTCCTTCTGTTTCTATTGTATGGAACAATTTAGAGAGTATTGGTATTAACTCTTCTTTGAAGATCTGGTAGAATTCTGCACTGAAACCATCTGGTCCTGGGCTTTTTTTGGTTGGGAGACTTTTAATGACTGTTTCTATTTCGTTAGGGGTTATTGGACTATTTAAATAGTTTATCTGGTCTTGATTTAATTTAGGTATGTGGTACCTATCCAGAAAATTATCCATTTCTTTTAGGTTTTCCAGTTTTGTGGAATAGAGGTTTTTGAAGTATGACCTGATGATTCTCTGGATTTCCTCAATGTCTGTTGTTATGTCCCCCTTTTCATTTCTGATTTTGTTGATTTGGATGCTCTCTCTCTCTGTCTTTTGGTTAGTTTGGATAAGGGCTTGTCTATCTTGTTGATTTTCTCAAAGAACCAACTCTTTGTTTCATTAATTTTTTGTATTGTTCTCTTTGTTTCTATTTTATTGATTTCAGCTCTCACTTTGATAATTTCCTGGCATCTATTTTTCCTGGGAGACTTTGCTTCTTCCTGTTCTAGAACTTTCAGGTGTGCTGTTAAGTCACTAGTGTGAGATTTCTCCAGCTTATTTATGTGGGCGTTTAGTGCTATGAATTTCCCTCTTAGTACTGCTTTCATAGTGTCCCATAGGTTTGGATATGTGGTGTCTAAAATTTGTATACTTTCAACTCGCTTAAATATTCCCCCTTCTTATTTTTCCCAAGATATTTATCTTTTATTTATGTAAAATATTTAGATACTGTATCTATTTTCTTAGTAATCTAATATTTCAACAATGTACATCATGCTGCATAATCATATCTTTTTGTTTGTTTATTTGTTTGGATTTTCGAGACAGGGTTTCTCTGTGTAGCTTTGCGCCTTTCCTCTATATATTTAAGGCAAGTTTTATAGTGCGGCTCGCCCATCGGTTTGCGTCAAGAGCATAATCATATCTTTAACTAAGGTTGAAAATAAAAATTTTTAGATGATTTGCTTTACATTCCTAAAAAAAAAAGTAGATTTATTATAAAACTAAACTTATTCCAAAGTGATGAAATTGTTTTTAAACGCCACAATCTCATACCATGACTTAGAATTCGACCATCCATAAGGCCCACTGGATAAGTCTCATCATACCTTGCCCCCCATATACACATACACACATGAGATTCAAGGTGTCTTAGCCAGATTTTCCTGGAATATTCAAAATTATTTCTAGGATATTGGTATTGTGAATGAAGATCAATTTATAAATTCTGTGGTGAAATAAGGTGAATTGCCAATTAAAGCATTTTACTTCTCATCTTTGTTGATCACCACATTCTTCTTTATTCCATTAAGCAGTGAAGAAACTACTCCAGGCAAACTCACACCTCAGACTCAGAATGAGAGATAGACCTTTCAGAGAAAGTCATTTTTTCTTCAAAGAGAAAATGACTATTCACTCGCAAAAATGTCTGCTATATGCAAAAGACTATTTTTTTACAATGGGGAAGGAATTAATAATAAAATAGTGTAGCATGTCATCTCACACTAAAAATGAGATATTTTATTATTAAATATAAATATATACTTATATACATAAAACATAACATATAAAATATATTAAATATAAAACAAAACTATTTCTGGGGCACTGATCTGTCTGTCATATTACAATACACACATCTATATAATAAATATTAAATGCATGTGCTGAGGTTGGTCGTTAAGTGTCTAAGGTCTGTCTGGGTATACAAGGAGATTTTTTTCTCAAAACTACAAAAATAAATAAATGAATGAATATTAACAAGGTTCTACATAGCTTTTACAGTTATTGCAGAGCTATAAAATGTGTAAGGCTACAAAATTTTAATATGAAAAAGTGATTTGGTTCAATAAATAAGACACGGTGTTCCCTTTGTTTAGTGCACAACCTTGAATTATTATTGCTGTTGCACAACTGTCTCTTAATCTTGAATCCATATTTCAAATACGTGTATCACTATTTGGCCAAATGCATTATCTTACAGTATCTGTTTTCAATGTGATTGACTTTGGTACTAGTTCTCACAGCTAAGTAACAATCGATGCTCAATGATCTGAAAGCAGAATATATCTAGGAGGACCCATGAAACATTTTTCAAAGTTTTATGATACATGTTGGTTCTGTACATATATAGCCAATGAGGCTTCACGTCTTTCAAATGTATCTTTAGAGAATACCATATGTAATTGGAGACATTCAAACAGTATCTTCTTGAATATTCAAAGGGAGGAATGTAAGCCACGTCTTTCTTTAGCCAGGCTGAAGCTACATAGCACAGTGAAGAGTGTGTAAGTTTCTGCTCTAAATGCAGCAAGCTGGTTCTCGCTGTTAGAGAGGATCCACAGCATCAGGTACCGTGTTCCATAATGCTGGCAGGCAAGAACAGAGATTTTTCTTGCTTCAAATTTAATGGAGACATAAATAAGAATCAACCTGACCCCGTGGGAACTCGGCTTTACATAGTTGACATACTATAGCATTGTGGTTTGGGCAGGTGTCTTCCACCTCTTCATGGTATAAAAGCTGGGTCCCTGGCGTGGCGTAACTCGAAGGCGGCGGAACCATTGAGAGGTGGGAGTGAGCACTGTAAGGTCACTGGAGATGCAGGTTCTGGCGTGTGTTTGTTTGCTGAACCTGACTTGATCAATTGGCCACTCTTCCTAATTTGCTGCCTCGTCACTGGGCCAGAAGCAAGAGGACAATAACAAACAAAAACAAAAAGTAAACTTCAAAAGATCTCAAGTTGTTTCCTATCAGGAATTTACTTCACTAACAGAAGCTGTCTAAACATGTGTCATTGTTACAGTATGGGAAAATGTTATCTGAAAATTCTATTTTCTATACTTTCCAAATGATGCTAGCAAAATAAGCGCCTATGTTTTCCCTAATGGGAAATCATCCTGTGCTATAGTGATTTATGTGTTCTTAGGAAATGACAGGTTAAAACTATACTTTACTTTAGAGAAATATCTATGAGAACATTATTGTGTACATGAGTAATTAAAACATTCTCTGGTTTTCCGGTCTTTCCAAATCAAACCTGATGTGGTAAACCTCAATGACTGTGCTTTTGCCCAAAGCATGTGAATGCACTAACAGCATCTGAGAGAATACAGCTTGGGTTCATCACTTTGTTCTCTCTCCCAATCAGGCTTATGAAGAACTTCAGAGGAGTCCTAGCCTGGAGCCAAGAATGGTTTGCATGCTGTCGGAAGCACAGTATGGTTGTGTTCACATCACACCTGGGGCAGATACTCAACAGGATAAAAGCATTGCTAGGACTTTGTTTTATTTTAAAAGATACATTGAGTTCTCAGTTTATAGTTAACCTGAATAAATGCATGTGATGTTCCCAAGTCATAGTGATAAATCTCAGAGCTTCTGTGAATATTAGGATGTACTTAGACAATTAAAGAAATGGAGTGTTTGTTATTATCCCTGAATGAAAAGAATACATAGGGACACAAAGTCATATCATTTTTATTTTACAAATTTGTTTATACTAATATAGTATAAAGATGATGTGACATCTCCATTTTTTGTACCTTAATTATTATACTCATATCCTCCTAGAGAAAATTTCCAGTAGTGTTGATTAGTAACATTCTACTTTATATACTGTTCTATGTACTTTGGGATGGACACAAATCTATTCATGCTAAAGATGATGAGGAAAAAGCAAAGCCAATAAAAAAGAGTTTTGTTTGGGGAAGTATTTTACATATAGTCATATAAGGGGCTTCATTTAGTCTGAGCCTGGACTACTAGATCAGTAACGAATGATTTCTGGAAAATTGTTCTCATCTTGCCGGGCGGTGGTGGCGCACGCCTTTAATCCCAGCACTCGGGAGGCAGAGCCAGGCGGATCTCTGTGAGTTCGAGGCCAGCCTGGGCTACCAAGTGAGGTCCAGGAAAGGCGCAAAGCTACACAGAGAAACCCTGTCTCGAAAAACAAAAAAACAAACAAACAAAAAAAAAATTGTTCTCATCTCATTTGTGATAGCATGCTCTCATTCTACAGCACATTTATATTCAGAGTAAGAAGCATGCCACATGCTTCCATGTCTATTCTTTGGTGGCTGTCCCTCTTTATTGCTTGCTTAATAAAAATCATCTTAGAAGCAAGCGTAGCTGACTAAGTAAACAAGAGTTCACCATGAAAATGACTTGCAAATTCAATCTGTAGCCATGCCTGCAAGTCAGGTGAATCTGATCATACATGCATCTGTGTTTGCAAAAGGCGGAAGTGCCTGTGGACTCACAGAACTAACTGCAAAAAGAATCTAAAAATACCATACAATTCACTAAAGAAGACCAGCAGAACTAAAGATCAGTGTTCGCACATGGGAAGTATTTTAACAGTTTGCATAGATTTGGGTAGGTTTATTTGAGTAAGCATCTGGTATATAGAATAAGGTATACAAATATATGGACTCAAAGAGAACAAAGAATGGTGATTCTATTCCTAATCCTACTCCTAGAAAACAAAGCTTAGAGTTCTAAGCTGGTTACTTCCTAGTGAGTCTCCAGAATAAAATAGTGAAGCAAACCTTAAAACATGGTTCCACTTTTGGTTCCACATAGTACAGAAGTGTGACAAGAACACATGCCCAGTGGACACAGAAGAATGATATATAATACCTCCAGCCAAGAGCACTTGAGAAGGGTTGATGAATATTGTTGGTGAACACTATAGAGAGTAAAGATGTTTCAGGAAGAAAATTATGATCACTAATTTAAAGTAATTTCTGTGATGTGATTTAAAATTATGTGCAATTCGGTGTTTCCCAATTGGACTTTAATTAAGGAATATGAGAATCACTTCTAAAAGGGACTTCTTTAATAATAATTTATCTGAGATTCCATTATTGGAAAAGATTAGAGTCAGAAGATATTTAAAAAATCATACTCATCTGACTCTCATATTGTCTCAGACTTGGAGAACTAAATATTAATGTCTCCAAACAAGGGTTTTATTACAGATAACAAGAATGTCATGGAAATAAAAATATAAATTGTTCAAGATTGCTAAGGGAAGTAGAATTGAGTCATGAGAACCATATGTGCTAACTCAGGAATGAAAACTCCCATTTCAAAGAAGTAGTACAAACTCATATGACTGTGGGTGGTATTTCAGCAATCCATATTTATGGTAGAAAATCAAAATTTACCTTTATTAATTATTCATCAAGATATTGTCACACCTGTACAATATATTTGATACATTATCTTTCTTGCTGTTTAGAGGAATGGCCTCCTAAAAAAATACTTTCATAAAGTTAAAAATATTTTGGTGCCAGAAACAGTAACAGTGAGCTAAAAATTAAGCATGAAATATCAGTTTCCACCCACTGACACAAATTACAAGATCATCAAGTAGTGATAAAGAAATCATCAAAGAAGAAGCATAAAATCTATGTTAAGGATTCAGAGTCTAGGGCTGTTAAGTACTGGCAGCAAAATCATGACCTGTGTTCGATCCTCATCACCCACTGATAAATCTTGGCAAGGAAACAAATAGGGGATGTGAAGAAATGATTTCCAGGGTAGCGAGCTCCTAAGGGAAATCATTTGAGAGTGACTTCTGACCTTATTATGAGCATGCATATACATGTACCTTCACCTTCATATACTCATGATCATGCATACCTGCACACAAAATACAGAAATTTAGTCCATCAAATAACCCAGATGCTTTCAATGTTTGCAATTTCTATTGGTACCACATGAACTCAGTATGGTTTTCTTGCCTATAAGATGAATCTTGAGCGTTTTAGAACACCAAGGATAAGGATGTGACTCAGTAAGAAGAGTGCTTATTCATCCTACATAAGTCCTGGGTTCGATCCACAGCACAGAATAAACCAGGCTCAGAGGGGCTGATACTTTCAGTACTTGAAGGGAGCCAAGTAGATTAGAAGCTCCAAGCCATTCTGAAGCATAATCAATACAACACTGAAATTAGTTATCAGAAATACATAATTAATAATTATATGTCATGCAAAATATATAGACGTTATTTATAAGATAAATTTATTGAATCTACCTCCATAACAGATATTATCATAATTTATGCAGATTTAATGACTGTTGACATGATTTTAAATTTTCTAGGTCACACATTTTCCATACTTGGTATCCCCTCATTTTAATGAAGTCTGGTACATGGATTAGAGTAGTCACTAAATGCACAACCCTCTCTGTAGCTGGAATGTAACATACAGCATCTTACTTACCTTAGTCTTGGGGAGAAATTTACAGTGAAGTTCTCTGAAAATTTATGATAGAATGAAATCACTTTCAAGGAGGGCCCTCTTTGCCCCTTTTCTCCTTAGGAATTATGTGGCTTACCTCATGCATAGGTTAGCAAAAGCGAGTCTTACAAACAAAGCTAAGAGAATCACAGAGAAATTGACTCTGAGCAACATCCTTGTTGACCTATTGAATTATCTAATCTTAAACTATCTACCTCATATTGTCTGTTCTGTGATCTTTTAATCAAAATCCTATCTCATTTGCTGATGATTCTCACACATTCTATTTTTTCTTTTGACAATATCACCATCATTGGAAAACAAATTGTTATTTATGACTAGTTTACTTAGGTTTAAATTCTTAAGACAAAAAGTTAGGGGGTAGGGAGAAAGAGAGGGAGAGAATAGATATTTGACATTGGTAATTTTTCTAAACTATGGCATAAGGACATAAGCACATTTATCTATTTATAGGAAAGAAGGAGGAGAAGAGGAAAAAGGCAGGAAATAGATGTGGGCAAGAGGAAGCAGGACAGAAAGGGAGCAGATTCAGCATCACCTGCATCCATGTCAAGAGGACACTACAAGGACTTAAGTCAGCTTCCTTGAATCTGAGTGTATTCAGTTTTCCAGTTATCTGAATTCTGACTCAGTGAATATTAGTCGCTTGTTGTAAAATAAAGATATAATTTAGTTCTTTAATTTTTCATGATGACATGTTTTAGCTTTATCTGAGAGACATAAAAAGTTAAATCCATTCTTAAATTAAGGGATTCATAAATTCCTTTTGAAGGTTAGTTGTAAACATAGAGTAAAATCTCATTAATTAAAGCAATTAAAGTTTTTTTTTTGTCAGTCTGGAAATTAGTTTGGCAAACCTTGCCCAATATAATTCTTTCTGGACCTAGTCGAAAAAATAAATTTGAATCATGCAGTCAGCACATGGTGTCTATGCAAATCAACATTGCTAAGATGTATGAAAATGATTAAATAATTTCTGTGTTCTATTTCCAGCTTCATGGCACCAGTAAGAAACACTTATAAAGACTTAAACAAGTTAAGTAAACTCTTGAAGGCTTGGTTTACTCATCTGTAAAATGGAGTGGGTTTCATAGTTTGAAAATTCCATCCTACAGTTACACAGTTTGTTGTGTTTTATTTATGTCTATGAAAAGGTCAAATTAGTTAGAAATAAATAACTAGGATTTTTATTTCTTGAAATGACTCCATATCTTTCCATCATGATGACAAAATGCCTGAGATAATCAGCCCATAAAGAAAGGTTTACTTCGGCTAACAATTCTGGAAATTTCAATTCAGTTTATTAGGCCAATTTTTTTTTTTTCTGATTTAAGGCCTATGAAAAGGCAGAATGTTAAAGTTCAACACATGGTAGAAATATCTCCTCACCTCCCAGCAACAAGGGAGATGAAAGAAAAGAGGGGCCATGCAGTGTATATCTCTCTATATAAATAAAATGCTGCTGGGCCAGTAGCCAGGCAGGGAATAACGGTGGGACAAGCCGAGAAGAGAATTCTGGGAACAGGAAGGCTGAGTCAGGAGACACCAGCCTGCTGTCCAGGAAGCAGCATGTAATGGCAACAGGTAAAGCCATGGAACACATGGTGACATATAGATTAACAGAAAAAGTGGTAGGCCTGAGCTAATGGCTGAGCAGTTTAATTAATATAAGCTTCTGAGTGATTATTTTATAAGCAGTTGCAGGGTCCGTGGTGCTGGGCAGGACTGGAAAAAACTTCAGCTACAGATCCAAGTTCTCAAAAGCTCTGCAAGGTATGACCTGCAAAATATAAAGAATTCCCGTTGGCTACAGCTTCCCACAGAACTAACCTACCATGATTGCCATGTGCTGAGGATACACTTTTAACTCATGGACGTTTGGGAAACATTTATGATCCAAGAATAGCCCCCATCTCCCTCTGTAAGGAAGAGAAATAGTGAATACCTGGTATCTAGTCATGTCACATTACATGATTTTATGTGCAAAGAATTTATATCAGCAACTAAATTCTGTTTACCTAAGCCACCTAGATAAGAGAAGGATAAAATTAAGAAAATTCTTATATTTTATAAGTATAAAAATGTTGTTTCTGATTATATTTATCTTTCATTTTAAAACCAACTCTTAACCTTGAAAATAAAGATTATCTAACACATTCTTGAGTGAATGAATTAATGAAGATAAAGGTAAAATGAGAATGTTGAAACAAATCACCATCAATTTGAATGTGATAAGCACTATTACATTTATTTTCAATTGCATTTTTATTTTTTCATTTTTCATACAATATATTGTTATTATATATTTTCCTCTCCTTCAACTCCTCCCATGTCCTTCTACCTTCTACCTTCTCAACTTCATATTCTTTGTCGCTAAACAAATAAGTATACAAAAATAAAGCAAAACAAAACTAAACACAAAAAGATAAAAAAACATTAACTCCTAAGAACAACAAAAAAATGTCTACACACAGAAAATAGCATTTGTTTTGTGTTGGCCAACTACTCATGAGCACGGCATGTGCCCTAGAGTGTGGTTGATATATCCCGTGTCACTCTACTGGAGAAAATTGATTTCCCCTTCTCAGCAGATATCAATTGCAAATGGCTTTATGATTAGGAATGAGACTTTGATTGTGCTTCCCCTTCTCCCTGCTGGGATTTGACAGGCTCCAACTTGTACAGGTCTTCTGTGTGTGGCCACAGCCCCTGTGAGTTTGTATGTGCATCAGCTCTGTTGTGCAACCCCTCTTCCTCATAGAACACCGAGTCTTGATGGGAGGGTTTTGAGAAAGCCATCCCTTCTAGGGCTAAGTGCTCCATGGTCTCTAATTGTCTGAACACTGTTCACTTCCCCTCTCAGTGCTGGTACTCTGTCTGGCTTGAACCTGTACAAGTCCTTTGAGAGTTGCTACGGTTTCTCCTAATTCATATGTCCATCTGTCCTGTTGTTCTTTCTTAGAAAACACCATTTCCTCATGGTTATCAATCACATCTTGTTCTTAATATATTACTCACTCCTCTTTTGCATATACCTGAGCCTTCAGGAGAGGAAACCATGGCAGTATGCAAAGTGCTGGAGCAGTAGCTAAAGGCTACAACCTGATCTGCAGGCTGAGACAGAGAGACTTGGCATGGCATGGACTTTTGAAACCTCAAAGCCTTCCCACAGTAACACACTTCCTCCAACAAGACCATATCTCTAATCCTTGTAATCCTTTCAAACAATTCTACTCCCTGGTAACTAAGCATTTAAATACATAGTCCATGAAGGCCATTCTTATTCAAACCACCACAATGCCCAAGAATGATATAGATGGAGCTTGTGGTCTATCAAATTTTACCTATTTGATAAACCTCCACACTGATTTTCATAGTGATTGTACCATCTGAATTCCTACCAGCAATGAACATGCATCCCATTTCCCCACACCCTTTCCAGCATGTGCTGTCATTTCTTTTAGTGATCTTGGCTATTCACCTGGGGTAAAATGTAATCTCAAAGTAGTTTGCATTTTTCTGATTTCTAAGGGAGTTGAACATTTTAAAGTCCTTCTCAACCATTTATCTTTCAACTTTTAAGAATTCTGAGTTTACTTTAGTTCTATATTTCATTTTTAAATTGGGTTATTTCTTTTGTTCAGTTTTTGTTGTTTTTTATTTGTTTTTTTTAGTTCTTTTATATTTTCTGGATAATAACACTTGATAATATGTATAATTTTGAATGAACTTTCCCCCATATGTTAGTTTGCCATTGTTCAATTAATGGTGTCTTTTGCTGCTCAGAATCTTTTAAGGTTCATGATATTTCATTTGTTAGTTTTTGGTCTTAATGCCTTCCCCTTCGTGGTACTTGCAAATGGTCTATTACTGTGCCAATGAGAAAGACAAAGCAGAAGAGATGGTGCCAGCCGTGACCATGAGAAACAAGATGTAAAGATACCAGTAAGCCACGAACCATGTGGCAAAGTATGCATTTATAGAAATGGGTTAATGTAAGATGTAAGATCTAGTTAGCGAGAAGTCTGAGCCAGTAGGCCATACAGTTTGTAATTAATACAAGCCTCTGTATGTTCATTTAGGTCTGAGTGGCTGTGGGACCACGAGGTCGTGGGAGCCCGGCTAGACCAGAAAAACTTTCAGCTACAAATGATTTCAAAACAATTCCATATTTTCTCTTCTTTCAGATTCAAGGTACCCAATCTTCATTGTTGTCCTTGATAAATATGTAGTTTTTTTTTGTACAGGGTGAGAGACACTGGTCTATTTTCATTCTTCTACATGCAGCTATCCAATATGACTACCATCATTGTTTCCTCACCCCAGCACAGTCACATGTAATCAGTATCATTGGAAAATACCACACACATACAAAAGTCTTGAAAAGCCTCTTCGATATCATCAGTGACTGAAAAGGAAAATACCCTCTATAATATAAAATAAGTTAAAAAATTTGAACATTGATAATATCCTAGAAGTCTTCCTTGTGCCTTATCAATATCACCACTCCAGTTCTCTACAGCAAATAGTAATTGTAATTGCAATTTTGGTTGTAACTTTTGCGTTTCATTCATAGTTTTGACAGATATTACTATCGTAGATAGCAGAGTGGTGATATAATATTTGTCATAGTATGATTTTGCTTCTGAGCCTGGAAACAGGCATTCTAGCTCCTTTTCCTTTACATTTTTCAGGTCATTTCCCATCCACTCGTCTTTAGGAAATTTATCAAATTATATTACTCTCTGCCTTCATTATCATTCATATAGTAACATTTCCCCATTTACTGAAATGCTTAGGTGGACAGAGCTGTTGTTCAAATCACTATAATTTCACCAATAATTCTTTTGTATTTTATTTTTCCTGTAGATAATATTCATAGCAACCATAATAAAGTTCCTTAAACATGCCCCTCCAATACTAGGTCAATTCTTGAACTGTTGTTATTACTAGTCATCACAATGTGTTCTGTAATCACAATTGCATATATGGTTCATCTTGAATAGACATCATCCATCAGTCATTATGGATTTAAATGGGCCCACTTACAGAGATGCTCTCATCCTTCACAGCCTGCTTCTGCAATTATAACTGCTTCTTCTCATAAATCAAGTGCTAGAACCTTTAACCATTTCTTCAAATTTTGGCAAAATAGCAATCATAGTTTAACTCAATCTCTGATTTTTTTCAGTGTAGTGAGAATTCTTATTGGTCTTAATCATAAAAACCCAGAGCCAGATATTGGTGTAAATGCTGAAAGATCAGAGAGACAAAGGAGCAAGCCACAACCACCTCTTACCTCATCAACTCCTCAGCCTGAAAAGGATGAGCTCCTGTCTCCTCCCACCTTATATTCCTCTCTCCACCCATTCATACCAATTTCTGTCTCCACCTCCCAAGTATTGGGATTAACAGTGTGTGCCACCACCATCTGGCTTCTGTCTTTAGCTAGCAGCTAGCTCTGCACCCTGAACTCCAAGCAAGCTTTATTTGTTAGAGCACACAAAAAAACAAAACAAAACATACAAACAAACAAAAAACACAATCACATTTCAGTCTGGAACTCGGCAAAGCAAATTGTGTTTAAAGAAACTCCCCAAGATTTTAATGAATGAACAAACATCTAAAGTGGCTTTTATGCTGCCAGATAACCAAACTGTATGTATTTCATCCACCAATTCCACTGTGACACTAAGTATTATTTCATTTCTTGCTTTTCCCCATATACCTTCTAACATTTTCTATGCCGTTTACATACTTTCCAAATGACTTTATTTATTTTAAAATATGAAGGCACCATAAAAGAACATCAATCCATTCCAACCACTAACTATATTTTCAAGTCACCATCTGTACAAACATAATGTAACTCTTGCCCTTCTGCAAAGATGTTGTAATTATGTACCTGTATAATGCCAGATGTATGTTCTTAATTCTTTGTATTACCTACTCAGACACTTCACTAACATTTCTGTGCCCCTCCCCATTTTACTAAAGTTTCACTAACATTTCTGTCCCCCCATTTTACTAAAGTGTTTTTTAATCCAATACATTATTTCAATATATATTGACACATTTAAACCAGGTCTCCTACCTTAAAAAAATTTAGACCTCTTTTCTTTAATATTCTGGTTTGTCTTTCGGGAAAACATTGAATAGTCATATTAGGTAAAGAATTTCAGTTTCACAATCTTCTTCTAACTATGTATTTACTCTGATTTAACTAAAGAAGTTCTCCCCAGTTCAACAAGGTAATTCATAGTTTTGCTAACTTCCATTATCTACATGTGACATTTGACGAAGTCACATTTGCTGACAGTGACATATACCTCCTACTGATAGTCTTCTGAATTTTTTTTTTTTAGTTTTCCTCCCAGAATATAGATGGATCTACTTTTTTCTTCTTTGATAATTCCCCTTGTCTGTTAGAAATTTTTCACTGGACTGCTTTTAGGGTTATATGCAGCTAGTATCCTTTTCCATATAAACTTACCTGTGTAACAATCTTATGTATGATGACCATTGTAATCATACAAGACTACCCTGTCAACTCAGATTTATGTGATTCACATATCCCACTCACAACAAACAGAAAAGGCTTGGCTTTGGCAGACCTGGGAATAGAACTCATGGTCTCATACATGCACTCAGTGTTCCCGTGAACTGTATCACCAAATCTCCATTTGATAGTCATTATATTTCTCTTACTGAGAATAAATTTGTAAGTCTCTCTATGAACACATTGATAATTCTTTGGACAAGTAAACAAATGCCACTTAATTGAAGAAAACTGCTCATCTACTACATGCTTTTAAACAGATATACCATACACCATGCATCAGATCTAGAATTACATTTTATCTTTGAATGTATGTGAGTAGTCCATGAAATATACAAATTATTTAATTATCTGAGTAAAACATCAGATTTAACATCCGGTCCCATGGCTCAGCCTGGGAGGAGGGGACTGGACCTACCTGGACTGAGTCCACCAGGTTGATCTCAGTCTGTGGGGAAGGCTTTGCCCTGGAGGAGATTGGAATGGGGGGGCGGGCTGGGGGGAAGGTGAGGGGGGCAGGAGGGGGGAGAACAAGGGAATCTGTGCCTGTATGTAGAACTTAATTGTATTGCAAAATAAAAATTTTAAAAAAACCCTCAATAACACATATCATTTAATGCCCATTGATGCTCATTTTTTATTTAGTTAACCACTGGTTTTACAGGGAGAGAGCATGGTCTGTATCTGTGAATAATTACTTTAGCCAGCATAACTGCTAATACAATGGAAATTTAAAACTTTTACTACAATTAATCAGTTATTTTCACACACTGAATTCTCTAAGAAAACATTTGCCTAGTATCATAATACTAGATTTGAGAATAAAAAGAAGAGAGAAAATAGGACAAGAGAGATGCAAGTTCCTCCTTTTTTTATTTGGATATAGAAGCAAGAATCTGATTCTGCAAAATTAGGGAGTTGATTAGTGGTCATGATAAGTGAGGAGTGCTAAGGGCAGGGAGGTTAAATGAATTTATAAGGGATAAATGTTGAGATATTTAACCAAACTGATGTTAAATATGTTCTGGTATTCTACAGCACCGTAGGGAAGTAACTAGAAGTCAAGCAGTTTCATATTTTATAAGGAATTATGGAGCAGAGTTCAAAGTTCCATAATATTTGTGATTAATGTTTGGAAGATGGAATGTTAATCACTGATGTGATAATTGCATATTGCATAAATTGACCAATTCATCACATGAGATGATATATACACATATGGTTTAATGATAGTAAAGTATTTAATGAAAAATAAATAATGACAGAAAGAGATTGAGATAGATATCATATTCGGTATAATAAATGGTTTGTAGGAATTTTTAATTCTTGTTTCATTTACAATAGGTTAGGCATGTGTTGAGAAATTTTCTGGCTGTGTTTCTCCTACATAATATCAATGTTCTATAAGGTAGATTAATAATTTCAAATATGAGATTGATGATGGAAAGCTCATGACAAACCTTTGTTTTCTCTCTGATAGTAAATACTAAGTGCAGTCTACACAAAGGTACGTTGTATAGATTTTCTTGTGCACTCAATGATTGAAATCAGAAGGGAGCTGAAGCAATATGGGAGGCGTTTGAAACCCACGAAGATATGTTCTTGAAATGAAATTGCTGTTTAAACTTTTGAAAAGCAATTCATACTAAAGTGTCTAGTATTTCTTCAGTGAGTTTGGCCGTGTAATGAATAAATAGCCTTTTATTAAGGGACAGACATTTATGCAAGATACGGTGACCTCCACAGGGTTCATAGTATTCTTTAGTTCATTGTTATGAGACACAATATTATAACTTCATTCTAAGAACAAAGTGAGCAGTTACCAATACATGATAGATCTACTAAAACAAAAAGATACAATGTATACTAATTTAGTATTTATCTGCATCTCTTTACTTAATAAGAAAGATTTGCCTTTGTATAGTGAAAAATTAATTTGTGTTATAAAAATATCTAGGCAATTAATATGTAGACTAATTATTTACTTAACAAAGCTTGATGATCTCTTCTACAAATAAGAATAATTCACATAATATAAAAGTTCGATAAAATTCCTTGTAATGGTGGCACATGCCTTTAGTTCTAGCACTCTAGAGGCAGAGACAGGTGGATCTCTCTGAATTTGAGGCTAGCCGGTTGTACAGAGCAAGTTCCAGGATTGGCTCCAAAGCTACAGAGAAACCCTGTCTCAAAAAAAAAAAAATTCAATAAAATAACACATGAATTAAAGGAGCGTTAGTTGCTCAACTGCTCTCAGTGTGAAAACATACAAACAACAGAGGATAAATTGAAATGTACACTTGCACAGAGAAGTTCAGCAAGCCTTTCATCTATTTCATTAAATAATGACTGAGAAGAAATGCTTATGCATAATTTTGCAGAGTTGAAAATAAAATGGCATCCTTTTACAGTCATTGTGTGTGACCCTAATTTGTGTCTAATACCTAGTATTACATAGATTTTTTGTAAACTGTTTCAAGTTGTCAGCTTTCTTTTCCTTTTCCTACTTCCTTTCTCTTTCCCACTTACTCCCCCATACACACACCCATATCTTTCTCTTTCTATTTTCTTCTTACCATCAGCAATTCTTGTATCCTGAAAGACATTTAATCTCAGGGTCTATATCCTAAAATACCTATGACAACTGAAATGTTTTACAAATTTCAAACAATGCCTGGCACATAGGAAAAAAAAAACAATTGTTAATTATCATTTCTATGATTTGGTCCTTTGCATTCAATATTTGTATGATATATTTGTACATAACTATCCACATATGTACACAAGTCATTCTTGAAGTTTGGGAACTATTAAAAATTGATAATATGCTTGGCCACTGAGATCACTCAGTGGGTCAAGGTCATTGCAGACAAACACGACAACTTGAGTTCAATTCCTGGGGTTGAACTACAAGGTGTCAGCAGAGAACCCACTCCAGAGAATTGTCCTGTAACTTTCACTTGTCTCTGTGACATACATGTGACTGTAAACATCTACATACACACATAGTAAAAAAGTCAACTCTTTGTCTTTTGCATTTTTTTACTTAGGCCCTTAATTTCTCTTAGAAATCTTTGCACATCTTTTGTCAAATGTATCTCCAAAAATTTCAGAATTTGAACCATGTGTAATTTGTTTTTTGGGTTTTTTTTTTTTTTTTTGGTTTTTTCGAGACAGGGTTTCTCTGTGTAGCTTTGTGCCTTTCCTGGAACTCACTTGGTAGCCCAGGCTGGCCTCGAACTCACAGAGATCCACCTGGCTCTGCCTCCCGAGTGCTGGGATTAAAGGCGTGCGCCACCACCGCCCGGCACCATGTGTAATTTGTATGTGACAATCACTTTAATGAAAATTTAGCCTAGAAATAAAATAAAGAATAGATAAATAGTTGTAATTCTGAAAAAAATATTTCATTTTTAAATACTACTACAATTTACTGTTATTCCTTTAAAATTAATAGCTATGCTCTAAAATCAGATGATTTGTATAATTAGTTTGACATTAAAAGGCTAATTCATTACAATATTTTCATGTATATAGCATAACTGTTTTAATGTTGTATAATCTTCATGGGGAGATGTGAATAAATGTCTAACTCATAGAGGAAATTGGCAAAAGACCATAAAGAATCAATCCAAATTGAGCGTAACACACTAATGATTGTATTGGGATTATGTACCATAGCATAAATGACTTAAAGGCAGCTGCATCCTTAAAAATTCAATACCAATATTCCTGACAATTCAAGAAAACTGTACCTCTGAAGGTTCTTACATTATCTGTAGGTGGATTAGCCCTTTGCAGAATTCCTGTTCTCAACAATGCTTAACACTTGTATAACCTTTGATCAGCATTGCAAATTTTGTAAGTTTTGGAAGTTTCCTGAACTTTCTAGTTTCCGGTAACTCCCTGAGTCTTGACCTTTATATTTAAATCTTTGTTTTTGTTTATCTGTAATTTTTATCTCGTACAGAATTGTATGATATGAATTTAAAAAAAAATCCACAGGTACAACAAGGAAAAATGCCAGTCTTTGTCAAATTAACCACAATATTCTTTATTTACCATTTGTGGATTTGTGATTTTCCTGATGCAAACAAAAATGATATATCCATATGACACACTAAGCAAGAGAATTGTATTAACAGTGGTTATGAGGAAGCCTCATGGCATATATGTCCAGGACCATCTCAAATATATAACAAAAGGATTCATTTGTGGAGAACATGATTATATTTAATTAACATGTGGCAGGACAGAAAGTCAACAAAATGATAGGGACAGGAAAATGGAAAGGTGTCTTTCATTTCACAGTCAGCTTGAAGCTATATCTTCTGAGGATCAATAAACCCTGTATAATTAACACTGTAAATCCTGCTGGCATACAGTTATTATTTTCATATACATATATTTTATATAAAAATAAAATGATTCTAAAGTATATGACCTTGAATAGTGATTTGTTCCTTCCCCAAATATTGGGAGTCTTAAAAAGGAGTTTACACGATCCTGCCCCGGACTTCCCTTCTGGAGCACAGAGAGAGAGAGAGAGAGAGAGAGAGAAACAGAGAGAGAGAGAGAGAGAGAGAGAGAGAAGAGCTCCCATCCTGCCCTGCCCCAGACTTCCTGTTTGAACAAGAGCTCCCATCCTGCCATGGACTTCACTTCTGGACAAGAGCTCCCATCCTGCCCTGAAGTTCCCATTTGGACAAGAGAGCTCCCATCTGGACAAGAGAGAGAGACTTCCTGAATCTGTCAACTCTGTCTGAACCAAGTGTGCTGATAAGACCAAGAACGAACCACAAGGAGATGGGCAGACGTCAAGGCAGAAATACATACAACAAAATGAATAGCAATACAGCATCACCAGAACCTAGTCCTCCTCCAACATCTAGATCTGAACATCAAAAATTGGAAGAAGCAGAAGAAAACAGCCTTATGAATGACATCATGAAGAAGTTAGAGGCTTGTGTAGAGGAAAGACAAAAAAATGGGAAGAATGTTGTAAACAACTAGAGGAAAGGGCAAACAAATTAGAAGAAATCAATAAAGTCCTGGAAGAAAACAATAAAGTAATGAAAGAAAATCAAGAAAAAGCAATGAAACAAATGAAGGAAACAGTCCAAGACGTGAAAAGGGAAATAGAAAAAATGAAGAAGACACAAACAGAGGGAATGCTAGAAATAGAAAATCTGAGTAAACGATCAGAAACTTCAGATGCAAGTATAACCAACAGAATGCAAGAGATGGAAGAGAGGATCTCTGGTGTTAAAGATACAGTAGAAGAAATAGATTCATCAGTCAAAGAAAATACTAAAGCCAACAAAGTCATGAACCAAAATGTCCAAGAAATTTGGGACACCATGAAAAGACCAAACCTACGAATAATAGGGGTAGAAGAAGGAGAAGAATACCAACTCAAGGGCACAGAAAATATATTCAACAAGATCATAGAAGAAATCTTTCCCAACTTAAAGAAGGAAATGCCTATGAAGATACAAGAAGCCTATAGAATACCAAACAGACTAGACCTCCAAAGAAAATTTCCTTGCCACATAATAATTAAACAACTAAATGTACAGAATAAAGAAAGAATATTAAGAGCAGCAAAGGAAAAAGGCCAAATGACTTATAAAGGCAAACCCATCAGAATAACACCCGATTTCTCAATGGAGACTTTGAAAGCCAGAAGGACCTGGACAGATGTAATGCAGACACTAAGAGACCATGGATGCCAGCCTAGACTAATATACCCAGCAAAACTTTCAATCATCATCAAAGTGAGAGCTGAAATCAATAAAATAGAAGCAAAGAGATCAATATAAAAATTAATGAAACAAAGAGTTGGTTCTTTGAGAAAATCAGCAAGATAGACCAACCCTTATCCAAACTAGCCAAAAGACAGGGAGAGAGCATCCAAGTCAACAAAATCAGAAATGAAAAGGGGGACATAACAACAGACATTGAGGAAATCCAGAGAATCATCAGGTCATACTTCAAAAACCTCTACTCCACAAAACTGAAAAAAACCTAAAAGAAATTGATAACTTTCTGGATAGGTACCACATACCTAAGTTAAATCAAGACCAGATAAACTATTTAAATAGTCCAATAACCCCTAACGAAATAGAAACAGTCATTAAAAGTCTCCCAACCAAAAAAAGCCCAGGACCAGATGGTTTCAGTGCAGAATTCTACCAGATCTTCAAAGAAGAGTTAATACCAATACTCTCTAAATTGTTCCACACAATAGAAACAGAAGGAACATTATCAAACTCCTTTTATGAGGCTACAATAACCCTGATTCCTAAACCAAACAAGGATACAACAAAGAAAGAGAACTACAGACCGATCTCCCTCATCAACATTGATACAAAAATACTGAATAAAATACTGGCAAACAGACCCCAAGAACACATCAAAACCATTATCCACCATGATCAAGGAGGCTTCATTCCAGGGATGCAAGGGTGGTTCAACATACGAAAGTCTGTCAATGAAATACACCATATAAATAAACTCAAAGAAAAAAAAAAACACATGATCATCTCACTAGATGCAGAAAAGGCATTTGACAAAATCCAACACCCCTTCATGATAAAGGTCTTAGAGTGATCAAGAATACAGGGAACATACCTGAACATAATAAAGGCAATTTACAGCAAGCCAACAGCCAACATCAAATTAAATGGAGAGAATCTCAAAGCAATTCCACTAAAATCAGGAACGAGGCAAGGCTGTCCACTCTCCCCATACTTATTCAATACAGTACTTGAAGTTCTAGCCAGATCAATAAGACAACACAAGGAGATTAAGGGGATACAAAATTGGAAAGGAAGAAGCCAAGCTTTCCCTATTTGCAGATGACATGATAGTATACTTGAGCAACCCCAAAGATTCCACCAAGGAACTGATACAGCTTATAAACACCTTCAGCAACATAGCAGGATACAAGATCAACTCAAAAAAAATCAGTAGCCCTCCTATATACAATGAACAAAGAAGCTGAGAAGGAAATCAGAGATACATCACCCTTTACTATAGCCACAAATGACATAAAATACCTTGGGGTAACACTAACCAAGCAAGTGAAGGACCTATATGACAAGAACTTTAAGTCCCTGAAAAAAAAAATTGAAGAAGGTCTCAGAAAATGGAAAGATCTCCCATGCTCATGGATAGGCAGGACTAACATAGTAAAACTGGCAATCTTACCAAAAGCAATCTACAGATTCAATGCAATCCCCATCAAAATACCAACACAATTCTTCACAGACCTGGAAAGAATAATACTCAACTTCATATGGAAAAACAAAAGACCCAGGATAGCCAAAAGAATCCTGTACAATTACACAACCTCTGGAGGCATCACGATCCCTGACTTCAAGCTCGACTATAGAGCTACAGTAATAAAAACAGCTTGGTACTGGCATAAAAACCGACATATGGACCAATGGAATCGAGTTGAAGACCCTGACATTAATCCACACACCTATGAACATATAATTTTTGACAAAGAAGTCAAAAGTGCACAATGGAAAAAAGAAAGCATCTTCAACAAATGATGCTGGCATAACTGGATATCAACATGTAGAAGGCTGCAAACAGATCCATATCTATCACCATGCACAAAACTTAAGTCCAAGTGGAGCAAGGACCTCAACATAAATCCAGCTACTCTGAACCTGCTAGAAGAGAAAGTAGGAAGTAGTCTTGAATGCATTGGCATAGGAGATCACTTCCTAAATATAACACCAGTAGCTCAGACACTGAGAGAAACAGTCAATCAATGGGACCTCTTGAAACTGAGAAGCTTTTGTAGAGCAAAGGATACAGTCAATAAGGCAAAGCAACAGCTTACAGAATGGGAAAAGATCTTCACCAACCCCACATCTGACAGAGGACTGATATCCAGAATATATAAGGAACTCAAGAAATTAGACATCAAAATGCCCAACAGTCCAATTGAGAAATGGGCTATAGAACTAAACAGAGAATTCTCAATAGAGGAAACTCAAATGGCTGAAAGACATTTAAGGAATTGCTCAACATTCCTAATCATCAGGGAAATGCAAATCAAAACAACTCTGAGATACCACCTTATGCCTGTCAGAATGGCTAAGATAAAAAACACTGAAGATACCTTATGCTGGAGAGGATGTCGAGCAAGGGGAACTCTCCTCCACTGCTGGTGGGAATGCAAGCTTGTACAACCACTTCGGAAATTAATATGGCACTTTCTTAGAAAATTGGGAATCCATCTCCCCCTCAATATCCAGCTATACCACTCTTGGGCATATACCCAAGGAATGCTCAATCACACCACAAGAGCACTTGTTCAGCTATGTTCATATCAGCATTGTTTGTAATAGCCAGAACCTGGAAACAACCTAGATGCCCTTCAACTTTAGAATGGATAAACAAAATGTGGTACATATACACATTGTAATACTACTCAGCAGAGAAAAACAATGACATCATGAGGTTTGCAGACAAATGGATAAATCTAGAAAAAATCATCCTGAGTGAGGTAACCCAGACTCAGAAAGACAAACATGGTATGTACTCACTCATAGGAGGATACTAGATGTGGAACAAGGATGACTGGGCTGCTACTCACATCACCAGGGAGGCTATCTGGAAAACAGGACCCCAAGAACGACACAGGGATCACCCAGTGACGGAGAAATGGAAGACATCTACATGAACAGCTTGGACATGAGTGGGGGTAATGAAGGCAAGGATCCAGGGAAAGAGAGCTTGGGGAAGCGGGAGATCCCAGCTGGATCAACAACAGAGAGGGAGAACAAGGAATAGGAGACCATGGTAAATGAAGACCACATGAGAATAGGAAGAAGCAAAGTGCTAGAGAGGCCCACAGAAATCCACAAAGATACCCCCACAACAGACGGCTGGCAATGGAAAAAAGATACAGCCCGAACTGACCTACTCTGGTGATGGGATGGCCAAACACCCTAATTGTCGTGCTAGGAACCCCATCCAACTACTGAGGGATCTGGATGCAGAGATCCATGGCTAGGCCCTGGGTGGCGCTCTGGGAGTCCAATTAGCGAGGAAGAGGAGGGTTTATATGAGCGAGAATTGTTGAGACCAAGGTTGGATAAAGCACAGGGACAAATAGCCAAACGAATGGAAACACTTGAACTATGAACCAATGGCTGAGGGGTCCCCAACTGGATCAGGCCCTCTGAATGGGTGAGAAGGTTAATTGGCTTGATCTGTTTGGGAGGCATCCAGGCAGTGGGACTGGGTCCTGTGCTCATTGCATGAGTTGGCTGTTTGAAACCTGGGGCCTATGCAGGATCACTTGGCTTGGCCTGGGAGGAGAGGACTGGACCTGCCTGGACTGAGTCTACCGGTTAATCTCAGTCCGCGGGGGAGGCTTTGCCCTGGAGGAGGTGGGAATGGGGGGTGGGCTGGGGGGAAGGTGAGAGGGGCTTGAGGGGGGAGAATAAGGGAATCCTTGGCTGATATGTAGAACTGAATTGTATTGCAAAATAAAAATAAAAATTAAAAAAAAAGAATTGTATCAAAGCCAAATATATAAGAGCAATAGCTTGAATAGGAGAAATATAGGTACTGATGAAGTAAAAATATTAACAAACTATCATTAAATTTATTGATTCTGAAACTATTATGCAAATAATGATAAACATTTCAATATAAAGATTTTTGTTTGCCTTGAAAAAAAAAGGAGTTTACACTAAATATATCCTGCCTCCTGTTTCCCTGTGGATGAGAATTTTATCTAATTGATAGTAATTTCATCAAGTGCCATCATTGATAAAACAGCAGTGTCAAACTCCACCGAAATCCAATATGTGATTACTGAATGAAGAATGAAAGGAGATCTCCTTTGAGGAACCTGCACCCACACTTGGGTATGTCTTACTTTCTTCAGAGCACAGTTTTCCTCTACCAATTGTTAGAATTAATCCTAAATTAAAATATCATTAATAAAATCTGCAGCTCTACTTCACGAACTGGCTAGGCTTTCAGCACTGAAGCTATGAATGAGTCTTGGTTCAGTCTTAATCAAGGTCCCTAAATCTCTGAGGGAACTCCTCAGACTGGAAAAGAGAAGAGTAGGAAACTGTGTCTCCTCTATGTTTGCTCCCAAATGATAACAACATCCCCTCAGGTTGTGGAGATGCTGGGGATTTAGTTGGGTCCTTCCTTATTCTGCCATGCCATGAAGAATTGGAAGAAATAAAGTTAGTGTGAACAGACACAACAGCCAGCTTCAGCCTCCACTATATGTGTAATCCCCTCTCATATACTCCTGTCACACTGGAATCTGCTATTTCCCACTCAAGCTCAATTAATGGAGGTTGAAAAGATGCTGATGGTATTGGCACTCTATAAATCCATACAAGAAACACATAGATCAAATGTAGCAAAGAGAAAAGAGAAATAATTCGAACAAAAGGAGAAAGGCTGCCATGTGTTTCACTGCACATGAGCAAACAGGGGAATCTTTTCCTGGAATTTAGGGCAGGTGTAATTCCAAGTATTTGATGGTTTCTTGGGGATTCTGTGGAAAGCCCCTAGGTTTTGATATCCATCATCAAAACAACAGAGGCTCAGAACCAGCTGAAGAGTCCAGATGGAGTGTGATAAAAGATGAATATTCTCACTGCCCTTTGCTCTTCCCTAAGCTTGTTTCTATCAAAGCCTAACGTGGTCCTGCTTCATACGGCCTTCAAAGGTTTCAAAACTGTATGCGCTAGTGCACTTCCTTGAAGCTATTTCAAAAAGTCCTCTGAACCAAAGGTCTTTGCTCCATAAGGATATCATGAAATAAAGTGTGTCAACTGCTAGTTAAATCGTTTATTTATTTATTATTTGAGACTGAATCTTCCCATGGGTCTTTCCTGTCCTGGACTTCCCCAATTTCCAAAGTGCTGAAATTACAGGGGTGAACCTCATGTTCTGCTTTCTATTTCCTCTTAACTTTAATTGCTAAAAGAAAATCACCATTTGCAATAAATTAAGCCCTAATACTTGGTTGGAAGACTCCATTTCAAATGAATCCCAACATCTACTCTCAAAAAGACATAATGTGTTTTACCACATACATACACACATATATTTATATGACAGATAGATAGATAGATAGATAGATAGATAGATAGATAGATAGATAGATAGACAGACAGATAGACAGATAGATTCACTTTTACCCTGTGTTTAAAGTCAAGTCATAAGCTTCTTCCCCGTCCAGGAATCCATGCATGAAGGATAACTTTCTCAAACACATTAAACTGTGAATAGATTTGGTTATGTTTATATGGAGATTTTACTGGCTAATTTTATGTCAGCTTGACACAGGCCAGTGTCATCTGATAAAAGGGAACCCCAACTGAGAAAATAACTCTGTAAGGTTGTGGGCAAGTCTGTAGAATATTTTCTTAATTGAGGAGGGCCCAGCCCACTGTATTGAACCACTTCTGGCAGGTGGTCCTGGGTTCTATCATAAAGCATGTTGAGCATGGCATGGGGTGCAAGCCAGTAAGCAGCACTCCTCCATGGTGCCTGCATCAGTTTCTGCCTCCACTTATCCTGTTAGTGTTCCTGTCCTTACTCTCTCACTGATGAACTGGTAACTGGAAATGTAAGCTGAAATAAAGCCTTTCCTCCTCAAGTTGCTTCGGCCGTGGTATTTCATCACAGAAATAATAACCCTAAGACAGAGATTAAGAGTAAGGAGGCATGTAGAAAATAAGAAAACTATTCAACACAGTAGGCACACAGTGAGCAAAATCAATGTTCCCAAATAGAGGTAGAAATTCATTGGTTTTGAGAATTAAGAGAATTATGGCATTTTCTTTAAGATGGTGGGAGGAACTGTCAGAAATTCTGAGAGAAGGAGATAGAATTTTTTTTTCTCAGATTAAGAAAAAATTTTGCAGAATTTCATGTTCATAGATTTTGGTGTGTTGTTGGTTTTACATGGTTTGCAGATAAAACCTTTAAATTATCAGACAATAATAATGGGCTCGTAATGTTTGACACATAGCAATGATCTCATTTGAGACTCTTTTTGTCAGAAAATGAAAAAGATTAAGAGCTAGAAGGAAATGATGAAAGTTGAAAGGGGAAACATGGCATATTGGAGAGAGAGCCGGAAGAAGAGGGTGGGAAGGAAGGAGAAAAAACGAGAGGGAACAGAGGGAGGTCAAAGGCTGGAGTGAGTGCAAATAGTTATGTCATCTACTCAGTCTGGCTTCTTCACTATATCATATATATATATATGTATATATGTATATATATGTATATATGTGAAATACACACATTTATATCAATTCTGCTGCTCCAGCTAAATAATACAACTAAATGGAAGTTAGGCACACAACTCATAGCCTGTAGTCTTCAGCTCATAGCCTGTAGTCTTCTCTGAAGTCCACACCCCATCATCCAGGAGAACACTCCTAAACAGGGTCCATATAATCATCTGTGCTTTAAATCCCTTTGTCTATGGGCTTCTTTGTCCAGAGGGACTCCAGACAATTTTACCCCTTTGCTAAAGAAAAGCTGTCTTTGAAATTTTAAAAAAAAACTTATAACCTTGTCTTCAAGAAAAGGCTTTATCACTTTTGTGTTCTCTTGTGCCTTTAGCTAAGTTCAAATACAAAGTACTTTACCAGCACACAGCCTGTGGCCAGAAGTACAATTGCTTTGCCTATGGCTGTTCTTAAGAACTTACCTAACTTCACCTCTGGAATTTTCAGACATCAAGCAGTGTGCCTCTTCAGTGACAGCCAAAGCGCTCATGTCTGTCCTCTTTTTATTTGGGGGTGATATCAGTTCCTTTTCCCATTTATTTACACCCATTTCCAAAGCATGGGTTTATAGGGACTGAAATTTTCTGGCACTTTGCAGGCTCTTCTTCTTGTGCATAACGGTGTGATTCTTTTTCCATTCTTTCCTTCTGTCTTCAGGCTTAGGCCTCTGTTTGCTAACAACCTTCTCTATACTTTTTATTGGGTTTCATTTATCGTGACACCTACAAATTGTAGTGTTGAGGAAAAAAATCCATTTTTTCACACAAATCTTTTCTATCTTCTCCTCCTAACTTTGATAATGCCACCCAAAGGATACAATTTATCCACTTAATATCTATCCCCATCTCAAGATCAATCCATTGTTGTCTATTTTCCTTCCCCAAAGAAGACTTCATCTTTGCTGAGACACACCTCATACTTCTAAACTCATAAATTTCCCTGTGGAACCGAGAGGAAGAGTTTGCCTCCTACATCAAACATTTGGATGTGTTTATAATATAATATGGAGTAGTTTATGCTGAGAATGCCTATCTTTTCTCAGTAAAGTGATGGAATTTGGAAAAATGAAAGTATTTCTTATAGTCAGGAAAGAAAGGCACAAAGCAGATGTCAGAGAGAACCAATGTATTTATTATTCACAATCTGTAAAATAAAACATACAGTAAACCTTCGTTATCAGTCCCAAGCTGCAATGGATAAGTGCTTGTGGAAATTCTACACTGATATTTGAACTTCAAATATATTTGAATTACCGTAATGTTTTAGGGTTTTAGTCTGTTCATATTTGTTAAATAATCCACAGAACTCAACTTTTAAATAGTATATTGTACATGAGTATGTTTGTATGTATTTATTACATGAAGAAAAATATTTTCTTACTCTTTCTATAAAAGAACAACTTTTTATTTAGCATATCTATGCACGTAACATTGCATGTATGCCTCTAGTATACATATCTACAAACAAAAGTTTTTCCAAGATATCTGTATTTGATTTGGCATCAAAGATTACATCAATACTTTCTAATTTATACTTTTCCAATCTATAGTTGTAAAATACATCTGTATTGCTCAGAGATAAAAAGTTTATGATTTTTGAAGAACTGATTATGGAAATTCTTGTTTCTTTGCTCCACCAATGCCTAACTTATTTCCAATGTAACACGTTATCATTAAAAATATGATTTGGTGAATTTTAAAAGCTGAATACATATAAGTGTATCCATAATACACAGACATAGCAAACATGCAATGGAATATCTATTAGAAACATGATAGAAGCATTTTAATAATCCAAACAGGGCAGATACTGCCCTGTGCTGTTAGAGGCCTCCCCTCATATGTGAGGTGGGCAGCCATGGTGGAGCTCAATCCACTGCCTGTGAGTTACTCTCTCTGATATATACTCACAAAAATGCAGAGACATTTTCCCTACTTGGAGGGGAACATTGAGAACAAGAAGCCAACTTTTTCTCTTATTTCCTCTCTAAGGCTTTTAATGGAAATATTGTTGATGATACAGAAATGTTATTGTTTCAATAAAAAACATTTTATTTATGTCATAGGCTTTAATATGATCACAGTGTCTATTGATGCATGTGTGTACATATGTTAGTAATACTGAATAAATAATAATAGGTGATTATAATTCTTTGTTTGCACTGGTTTCTCTCTATTTATTAAAAAGTTCCTACACTGAGTTGTTTTATAATCTCGCAGGAAACAATTAAAGACAAATTATCTTGTTTACCCCACATGTTTATCTTTTATATTAGATTTTTATGTGGATATATTCTGTAAGTTATATTTCATCAAATTTGTCTCTTAAGTCTTTTTGGGGTGAGAGTGAGAGTTGAATCCAGGCCACTATGTACACTAAACACACCCTCTGGCTAACTGCCATGAACAATTTTAATTGACTTTATCATCCTGCATGCTGAACTCCAGATTTCATGTGTGTCTTAGCTGGGGTTTCTATTGCTGTGAAAAGACACCATGACAATGCCAACTCTTGTAAAGGGAAACATTTAATTGGGGATGACTTACAGTTTCAGAGGTTTAGTTCATTATCATCCTCGTGGGACATGGCCATATGCCAGAAGACATGATGCTGGAGAAAGAGCTGAGAGTTCTATATCTTGATCTGTAGGCAACAGAAAGTGAACTGTGTGCCACACTAGGTGTAGCTTGAGGAAAAGAGACTTCAAAGCCCACCCAAACAGTGACATACTTCCTCCAACAAGACTACAATGACTCTAACAAAGCCATATCTCCTAATAGTACCACTCCCTACGGGAACCATTTTCCTTCAAACCACTACAAATGGCATTATCAGAACATTGAAATTTTTCTTTAGAAACAGTTTATGTCTCGAAAGTTTGATTATTTCTTCTGTTCTTGATATTGCTAATACTGAAACAGATAGCTCCAAGTTTGTTTTCTTAATACTGTTTTGAGGAGTGCACCTCTAATCAGTATCTATAGACAGGAAGCTTTATTCACACTGTGTCTCTTTATTTTTGCTTTATGAACATCAGAGTGATAAGCCTATTTGACATTGATTTATCAATTAAAAACAAATATCTACAGTATATTATTGTTTAATACATGCATTAAGCCTTCTACAATCATCTAAAACATATGGAAACCTTTGCATTGAATTGCTGTGTAGAAATATCAAAATCTTTTCCTGTGCTTTTCTTCTGGATGTGGAAAATTCAAAGTCCTGGCTTCTATTTCCACTTACCTATGGCAACATTTGATAGACAGTCATACATCTCTAACATGCAGAACTCATTAGCTATTTTGAATTTTAGATCTACTTTCAAATTTGAATTTCAAATCTGCTTGTGCATGCAGGTGACTAGGAGTTCAGTTTCCTGGTGGCATTTTCATAGGCCACTTTCCCCAGAATACCACTCGTGTTCAAAAGTTTTGTCACTCATGCAAATCTTTCATGGCATCCTTCTTCAATTCATCCATTGCATCCCTTAGAGCAGTGTTTCTCAGCATTCTTAATGCTTCGACCATTTTATTCAGTTCCTCATGTTGTGGTGACTCCCAACCACAATATTACGTTGTTTCTCCTTCATAACTATGATTTCACCATGGTTATGACTCTTAATTGAAATATATTTGGAGACAGTGATTTGCCAACTGGGTCACAACTCACAGGTTGAGAACTGTTGGCTTAGAGCTTTATCAAATAGATTTTATCAGGTTTTCTCTTTGTTTTTTTTTTTGTTTTTTTTTTTTTTTTTGTTTTGTTTTTTTTTGGTTTTTCGAGACAGGGTTTCTCTGTGTAGCTTTGCGCTTCTCCTGGAACTCACTTGGTAGCCCAGGCTGGCCTCGAACTCACAGAGATCCGCCTGGCTCTGCCTCCCGAGTGCTGGGATTAAAGGCGTGCGCCACCACCGCCCGGCTTCTCTTTGTTTTTTAACATTAGATACTTTTCAAATGTGATTTTTAACATTATATCTCAAAGTTTTCATATGAATATTTTACTAATAACTGGCAAAAATGAATATGTTTATCATCAATAGCCATTAGTCAAGAAAAGCAAAAAAAAAAAATAAAACTCTTAAATGTTTTAAATGAGATTTTGGGAAATAGACTTTCTGCTACTGAAGACACAGTCTGAAGTGTTCTGAATTCACTGTGTAAATTTTGATGTCTTATTTTGGAGAATATTAATATCATGTAAATTATGGTGTTCAAAATAAAATTTTAATATTTTTGTTACTTTTACTTGTTGAGTCTCATATCTTTTAAATTGTGAGTTGATCCATCAAGCTCCAGGGATCTGCCTGTCTCTATCTTCCCAGTAGTAGAATTACAAGGATGTGTCATTGTGCTCTGCATTTTCACATGGGTTTAGGGAACTGAACTCAGGTTCATACTTACCCATTAAGTTCTCTACTGATTGAGTCATCTGAGAAGGCCAGGCAAATACCATGACAGGCTCCTAATAACTCACTTAAAAACCAGGCCTCAGTTCCTGCCTCTTGAAACTAGACAGGTAGTTTCTGAGGGAGCCACAAACAAAGGACAGTCCATCTTCAATGCCCCTGACAGCAGGAACAAAAGAGATAGCACAGTGGCCCAAGCCACTGGGCCAGCCTGTAAGATGAATTGCTAAATGAACTCATTAATAAAAAACCCGGAGTCAGATATTAGGGTAAAAACTGAGAAATCAGGGAAGCAGAAAGAAGCCAGCCATGTTCTTACCACTGGAAATCCTCAGCCAAAAAGGCAACTACTTCCTGTACACCCACACCTTTATGCCTTTCTGTCCCTGCCATCTCACTTCCTCTCTCCACCCAGCTACATCATTTCCTCTTTCTGCCCAGCTCTGTCATTTCCTATCTGTCTGTATAGACCTCCAGACCTCCAAGGTTAGTGCTGGGATTAAAGGCATGTGCCACCATGCCTGGCTCTGTTCCCAGTGTGGCCTTGAACTCACAGAGATCCACCTCCCAAATACTAGGATTAAAAGCAATTGTCTGACTTTTATGTTTAACATAGTATCTGGCTTTTTCCTCTGATCTTCAGATAAGCTTTATTGGGTTGCACAAATAAAATATCACCAAACTAGCCCCAACACTCAATGGCTCAAGGTAATAACCAAGTAAGAAAAAGGCCTGGGACTTGTCCAGGCCTGCCCCCAAATGGAAAAACTGGAGCCTTAGCTGGTCCCTGCCAACCCTAGCCAATTAGGAATGCACTAATATGATTCCTAGTCACATAATCCAGTCATATCTGAGATGACCTAACTATCACTAAAACGCCTCTTAGCTGTGAATAAAAGAAGTATGCAAGTCTCTTTTCAGGTCTTCATCTTGCCTTTGTGTTGGATGAGTGGCCCCAGCATGCTGGTACCTTTACTCTTGAGATAATAAATATTCTTGTTGATTGCATACATAGGTGGTGGTCTTTTGTGGGACTTCTCCAGAATCCTAACGTCATCCTCTCAGCATCATATTTCCTGAAGCACCTTACATTGACATTGTTACCCTTGCCTAGGTGACAGGCATCTCTGTTGTCCTGACATTCAGCAATAGTATAGCCTTTTATAATTGGGTTTCATTCTCTCATATAAATTGCTACCAGGAGTGATAACCACTCTGTAGCAAATATCTTACTGTAGAGAAATATTAGGTTCACATACAATAATCAGATGAGATACAATGAAGAGGCAAATTAAAATCAGTTAAACAAAAGAAACTTACTACTCAAAATTCCAGAAGGACTCGAGTGTTTCCAAGTGGCAAAGAGCTCTCTAGCACATCAAGTGAGGGGCAAACGAACCGGGAAGGACAAGATTTTATCAATAGTGTGTTCTCCAGATTTCCCCCATGGGATTTAGAGATTGGCTGGCTTATGGAAAATGTACATGAGAAAGGAAAATATTTACTATACTCTTGTGTCCACTTTTGGGTTTAAATGTGTTTAGTGGCTATGGAATTGGTTGAGTCTGAAGTTAATGAGATAAAGCACACACACAAAAAAAACTTTTCAGGGAGGGACAATTTTAAATTGGCAAAAGTTGATATACAGCTAGGTTTGAAAGTTAGATCTAAAGATAGCAACTCTATCAAGCAAGTTAATGACAAATATAATTACTACCACCATTCATTCCACAAAGTGTCAGTTTGTACCCTGTACTAGCTGGTTTCTATAGCATGACCTAGGCAAGGTTAGAAGCAGCAGATTCACACCAGGATGTTCTTGTTGACTTGTGAAAGACATTGCCATCTCAGTGGTAAATTTGGTAACCAGTCCACAAACCCCCACGGATTATCCTGTGTCCACCTCACTTCTCACCGAAGGAGCACTAGGATTATACACTTGTGTGCCACTTTGCCTGGCTAATAAATTCTGGGATTCAAATTTAGGGTCTCAGACATGTTTGGCAAATATTTTACTCAGGCCTTCTCCCTGGTTCCACTAAAAGCTAATCTTATCAAGGTAGTTTACTTATCTCACTATATAAACTATTCTCCAATTCAGCTCCAAAAATAATGTAAGAGGTAAATAAAACATAAAACTTTTATAAGAAAGCATAACAAGCATAAAAGCCTTTTCAAAACTTTAGAGAATACATATTTAGATATGATTCTAGAAAATACCACTCATGAGTGAAAAAATGTTAAATGGCATAAAATGAAAGAATAACCTGCCGTTTAAAGTCATCATCATATAAATTTAAATTACAGGCTAAAATGTTTACAGTTTTTGATAATGTTTTAATAGTTTATAAGTAATTATCATTACCTAAGAGGTAGATAATCTACTATAACATAGATAAATATTTAGAAAGAGCCCTTCATACACTCAAAAAGAAGGTAATAATGAAATCCTCTTAACCTCATGAGTCTTTAAGGGAATAGATGTGCAAACTACAGTAAAGTGTCCTGAAATGCTGACTAACATAATTAACACTATAAATGCTGTCAACGTTAGCTATATCACAGGGAAACACTGGTGCCAATGCAAGGTAGCACATCCGAAAGCAGTTTACAAGGGCATTAAATTCTTTTCATGTCTGTGACGAAATCCCTGACAAATGGAAGAAAGGAGACGTTTATAACATCTGAGGGTGTAACTCCATAAAGGTGTACATTGCTTGACAGATGGGACCACCCTGCAGTGGGGCGAGAGCTTGCAGATCATCTTGGTTAAATCTCTGAACATTAGGAAGCTGGGACCTCAGGAAGGGACGGATACAGGTGGTAACCTCAAGACCTTCAAAAGTGGTCTATCTCTGCTCTCTAGATAACAGTTCCAAGTGTTTTCCAGAAACTTGAAACAGGGTAATAAGATTAGGACTGAATGTTTGAAGTCATGAACAATTGGAAATATTTTATGTTCAAACCATCGCAGCCTTTTATGGAGTGGGGTGGGGGTATGGCTTGTGGAAGACTCCAAACATGTTAGACAAGTTCTCTGCCTCTGAGCTCTCCATCTGTGTTTGTATTCTGTGACAGTGTTTTGCTGAGGAGCCCTGGCTGGCCTTGTCAATTCTAATGCATACATTTCTCAAAAACTATGATAAGGTGGAATGTTTTCTTTTTGTCCAATAAGCTTATAGAAACTTGATAATAAAAATATAAAATTAATCCAATGAAGACTCATTCTATTTTTAGGTAAATGGAAGTGAAGTAGCTATTTTGGTTTGTGTTCATGTCCTACTTCTCTGTCAGTCCAGAAATGAGAGTGAATAAATGACCATCTGAAGATGAATTCCCCCACATGTTCAGCCAAAACTCTTGAAGAATAACAGTTCTTAATATGTAAAAATTGGCATAATAAATAAATATATATGAGTTATGCTCTTAAAATGATATCAGTACTGTAATGGCTTTTAACATCACCCTGGAAATGAAACTCAAATATTTTCGTGGCTACTGCTACTCCATTTCTATACATTATTATACTAAACTTTAATCTTCATGAGATAGAGGAAAGACAAAGGCTGTCTTCAGCAGATCCAAGGCCAGGATAGAGAGTACAACAAAAGCAAAGTAGAATTACTGAACAAAGTTTCTTTTAGCAATGCTTATTTTACTATTCTCTTGAAGAGATGTAATTTCTTCCATAAAAATTAGTGAAACAATGGGGGTGTATTTAAATGTAAGAAATAGTGGAATTATTTATAAATGCATTGAGTTTGGAAATGGAGAAATAATTATTGTCTCATATAGCCAACAGAAATTACATCACACCTATGGAAGATTATTTATCTTGAACTTCAAATTACCATGCAGAGAAGTAGTCTTAATATTTTTGTTTGTTATTTGTCTGTGTTGAGGACTAAAAATAGGGCTTTGCGTATTATGGACATGAATTATTCTAGAAACCTAAACTGCAAGATAAGCATCCAACTGTTGCATTAATTCTTGTTTTACTTCACTTTTTTCTTCATAAAATTAGCACAATTAGCTAGCAAATGCATGTGTTGGTATACATCTACCAAGCATCAACAAACGATGTCATCAATACTGTATTATAAAATCAACTGCTTCTCACCCTGAAGTTAGGATTCAATATGGAGTAGGACTCACTTTGCTTCTTTCTTTCTTTCTTTCCTCCTCCCTCCCTCCCCTCCCTCCCTGCCTCCTTCTCTCTCTCTCTCTCTCTCTCTCTCTCTCTCTCTCTCTCTCTCTCTCTCTCTCTCTGTCTCTCTCTCTCCTTTCTTCCTAATAGTTCTACGAGAGTTTCGAGGTTCATATTCATTCCTCCCTACCTCTGGCTAGTCCAAATCCCTCTCTATTACTGTCTCCCACTTCTGCTCAGCAATACCCCTTTCCGTATCATCCAGCCTTGTGACCTTTAATTAAAACTTTCAAGACCGCCGGGCGGTGGTGGCGCACGCCTTTAATCCCAGCACTCGGGAGGCAGAACCAGGCGGATCTCTGTGAGTTCAAGGCCAGCCTGGGCTACCAAGTGAGTTCCAGGAAAGGCGCAAAACTACACAGAGAAACCCTGCCTCGAAAAACTGGAAAAAAAAAAAAACTTTCAAGACCAATTTGTGCTCACCCTCTTTTTATCACCTTCCCTTGTATGGTAGACTCACTTGTAATCATTGTGCCACCAACTTTTATATTAAACAGAACATTTGTTGATATCAGAAAAGCATTGTGGACAGTTACTTATAATAGGCACTGTTCAATTAAGAAGTATTGGTTTATAATTTAAATCAGACAATTAGGCCAGGACAATTCTTGATGCTCATTACTTTTCAGAATCCATTTAGTTTCTTCCAGCCCAATTTTTTTGTTCATGTTTCAAAGGCCTTCCATACTGATTTGAGGAATGCATATACTCTCAGTTTCTTTTTAAGTGAGGGAAGGGTATGTGATTGCCTCTAGTTTTCATTGAAATTTTCAGTAAGTCTTTGACTAGTCCACTTCAGGCTATGTGTCTGATCATTTGGTTATTCACTGAGCTCAGAGAAGACTTGTAAACTAAAGGGATAGAGGGCTCCTGGATATGCATGAATAACTTTTCACTCCCACTTCCTCAATTATATTGACTTACACATCATTCTTAGTACACATCTCTTTTTAGCCTATTCTTTTCATTTTTTGGCATATCCATGATAACTTGGTAATTTCTGCATTTAACACTAATAGGTAGAGTCACCAAGGGTAGGTATAACTTGCCCTTTATTGTATTTTACTTCTTTGTTGTGTTTCCAGTTTTGCTATTTATTCTCATTTATAGAGAATGAAATCTTGTCCTTTCTTATTCAGTTGGTAAAAAAATAAATTGAGATTCTCAGTACTCTTCACTGCTATAAAATGTACGACATGTTTTACATCTAACATTAGTAATGTTTTGTTCAACAACTTCTTTACTGTTCTGTTATTTCAAAATGATGACTATTAAATATCAGTGGCTTCATTCTTCTCTTTGTAAATCAGAATGAATCTCCTTTTACATTATAACAGACCCTCAAGCTTCACTAATGGAATCTTGTCTCAATAATTGCTAGAGTGTTTATTCTTAATTCTAACTATCAAGGAAATTGAGTAAAAAGGTAATACATTTATGTGGTTTTGTATGACTATTCTACCGTTTATAACTGTTTTTCTAAGGAAGCACATGATGGAGCTGGGTGTGGTGGCACAAGCCTTTAATCCCAGCACTTGAGAGGCAGAGGTAGGTGGATCTCTGTGAGTTCAAAGCCAACCTGGTCTACAAAGAAAGTTCCAGGACAGCCAGGGCTACACAGAGAAACTGTGTCTCATGAAACGAAAACAGATACAGAAGCCGCCCCCCCCCCCAAAAAAAAAATAAAAAATAAAGAAGAAGCACTTGGAGAAGAAAAATGATCACCTTTGATTTCATCTAACATTGTTGGTTAGATGCTTAGGGCAGTGTGGTATTTCAGATTCACTATATTCCCATGACCTGCTGTGGATGATTGATTGATAAATAAAACACTGATTGGCCAGTAGCCAGACAGGAAGTATAGGCAGGACAAGGAGAGAGGAGATTTCTGGAAAGTGAAAGGCTAAGGCAGAGAGACGCTGCCAGCCGCCGCCATGAAAAGTAAAATGTAAAGATACCCCAGTAATCCACAAGCCATGTGGCAACTTATAGATTAAGAGAAATGGGTTGATTTAAGATATAAGAACAGTTAGCAAGAAGCCTGCTGCAGCCATACAGTTTATAAGTAATATAAGTCTCTGTGTTTACTTGGTTGGGTTTGAGCAGCTTCGAGACTGGCGGGTGAGAGAGATTTGTCCTGACTGTGGGCCAGCCAGGAAAACTCTAGCTACAATGACCAGCTATATTTTTATGAATAATGTGGAGACAGGAGGGCAGAATTACTAGTGGTTTTAGTACTGCTTATGCTCTGAGCAGCATAGTGTTTGTCTGATGGTGTTTTGAAGACACTGTCAGGCATTGCCAGGCTGTGCCTTGAGATAAGTGGAAGTAGTGATGTACCTGCTAAGTTTCTACCTGGGAAATTTGCTGGGACCTTTGGGCTTAGGCCCCATAAACTCCATCAAAGAGAAGAAAAGTCATACCGAAGATAGGGTCCAACATGATGATGTCACTGTATGAGGTGACAAGGCTGGAATCACACACCTTGTAGATCAAAAGGAATAAATGAGACATATTCTTTGAAAAGATCCTCTGGTGGTTGTTGGTAAAGGTATATGTTGCCAAGATAAAAGATATGAGTTTGCCCTTTCACACATGTGAGAGAATAAGAGAACCAAGCGTTGCATGCTGTCCTCTGATATGCCGTACAGTCCATGACATGAGTGCGTGTGTACACACACACACACACACACACACACACACACACACACACGCACACACACGTACACATGTGAACATAAGAGACACACACGGAAATGTAATATTTTAGCTGGGCAGTGGTGGCCCACACCTTTAATCCCAGTATTTGGGAGGCAGAGGCAGGCGGATCTCTCTGAGTTCCAGGCCAACCTAGTCTACAGAGTGAGTTCTAGGACAGGCTTCAAAGCTACACAGAGAAACCCTGTCTTGAAAAACAAAACAAAACAACAAAAACAAGTAAACAAATAAACAAAATACAATTTTTAAAGTGTTCCTATAGATAGATGGATAGAGATAATAACATCTTATTTTCATCAGTCATAATGCTACACCTATTTTGTCTTAACTGTTTTGCTTAAGCATTCATAATGATAGAGAACTGAAATGGTTAGGCATCTCATTTATCAAATGGAAAAACATTTTAACAAAATCTTGAATGGACTTGAACCTGGTGTCACTAGAGCATTTAGAAATGCATCTTAGCTCATGTCACCTATGTGTCCTGAAGGAGATGTCAAGGATGCATGATTTAGAGTGTATGCTCATTTATGAGCTAGTTCCTCATATCCTCCAGTCAGTACAGTTTAGGGGAAAGTGAGATGATTCAAGATTTTATGAATCTCTGTTGCAAAAGTGTTTTGGGAAAAAAAATAGCACTGTCCTATTTAATATATTTTCCTTTGAGGCATGAGTAATAAACACAGATATATGGATAGAAGAATTTTATATCAAGTTTTAATGAAAGGTTAATTACTTCAGCATCAATAAGTCATTTACTAGGAAAGGTATTCTAATTCATAACTGCAAGGTTTGATATGTGCTTCCTCCTATTAAAATATAAGGAAAGAAAACTCAATATAATCAAACAAAATATAGCTATTAATAGCTTGGTGCTTCTTGATGCTAAGAGAGTCCTGTCAAAACAGAATCTGATTTCAAGCGACCTTGGTCAAAGTCAACTAGTACAGCAATTCAATTAACTGCTACATTAGAGTAGTAATGAGTTCACTTTATTACAGGGTATAACTTCCCAAAGAGACAAAGCCCAAGGGTCCAGTTGGTAAGTCTGTCACAAAAGCACTTGGTGTAACAAGTTTCCTGATGTTGTAACACAGAGTCATTGCTCCTTTACAGGATATTTCAGAACACCTGAGTGATAGGGATGCTGCTAATAGTTTCTCTGTACGTATGTAAGACTGTGAGGCTGTTTTGACACACACGACTAAGGACCAAGCTTATTCATGCTTTTTTTCACATTTTTTTCTTTTTTATTTTTTTTCCCTTTTTTGAGACAGGACATCACAGTGCAGCCCCCAACAGTCTGGAACTTTCAATGTAGCCCGTAATATATTTGATCAGCTTTCGTAGTTCTAGTAGATCTGAGGAGTCAAGATTATTTTTATCTCCATGCTTTTGCTAAGTGACTTTATTTAAAAATAGTGTTAAGGCTTGCTTTGTTTGTTGAACTTAGAAGAGTCCTGTCATTTGCTGCAAAATGAATGAGGCACAGTTATGTGTTTTAGCCACTTGAAAAGACCTTACTTACTTTTGTTCCTTAGTTTGACTCTTGCAATGTTTTGTTTTTGTTCTTTGTATTGTTTGTTTGAGAGAGTGTCCGTTATATGTATCTGAGACCGGCACTGCAATTGTTATGTAGCAAAGAACACCCTCAAACTCTAATCCTCCTGCTTCCATCTCCCAAGTGCAGAGATTGAAGCAAACACTGCTCTATCAGATGTATGCGGTGCTGAGGACTGAACAGAGTTCCACGCATGCTAGGCTAGCACTCTCCCGAATAAGCCACGTCTCCAGAATGTATACTTCTATGTGAAATAAAGAAGACCAGATTTGCCAGAAATAAGAAAACAAATGGAGTAAAAATTCCAATGATTTATCCCGAGAACCAAAATGATCCAGAACTCACAGAAACTGAGCAAAACCAGAGTTCATCAGCTCTTTCCAGCTCGGATTTCTCTGCCTGCACTCAGGGTGGCTAAGGCCTCCAGGTTTGCTATGCCCATGCTGACTCAGTGACTTGTGAGTCATGGATTTCACAGGAAAGATAATTGATATTATTGTTTACACTGTGTTAGAATAAGTCTTCCTTTTTTGTTTTGTCTGTTTGTTGCAACTAAAGGAAACAAAAGCCTCCCTTTCATTGTACACAATGGTATTGCAGATGAGTAGCTCAGGTGGTGTTTATAGTTAGTAATAGCAGAAATAGAGAAAGGAAATCAAACCCCATATCAATGCCTGGTTCGTCATGAGACAGAAAAACTAGTCCTGCTGAAATATTTAATTTATTTCATTGTTCTTACTCCAGGTGAGAATATAGCATCCTAGCATGTCCTGTTGTACCTCAGTTTCCCTCCCAACCTGCATTAATATACAATGGAGGCAGAGAGTTGACTGCAGAATCCCATCCCTTGTGTTTCTGCTTGCCCGTTGCATGTCAGATCCCTCAAATCAGGGTGACAGCCTGTCGCAAAACTATACTCCAGTCGGTTTATTGAAGGAAGCCTCTTTCCTTTCGAGACAAAGTTTACTCTACAATCAAGTTTAGTCTGATAAAGATGTAAAAAAAGTAATCATCCACCACATGTGATTCTTCATGGGTAATTTATGGCCTCTTGTCAACACCCATTTGCAACTGCACACCATCTCAGAATGGCTTGCATCTGTCATTCCCAACTATTTGCCTATGTGCTATACCTCATATATGCAGTGCACTGCACAAATAAGTCTCCAGGCATTTTATATTTTAGTCTTAGTAGTGGTAAACTGAATACATGTTTATTTTACCAAGATGCTACCAACTTCATTTATATAATATGTGCATATATGTATGTATGTATGTATAAGTCTATATACAATGAATATATACTTCAAGCATATATAGCTGAACATTTTCTTATTCTTGAAATAAATGAACATAAGAAAAATAATGACATAATTTGCAAAAAATAAATACTATGAAGTGATTTTAAAAATGTTCCATTGGTTGAGAAGTATCAGTTTCAGGTGAGGCTGCTAATGCCAGTTTAATGGAAGAGTCAGAGACCCTTAGAGATACCCAGGAGGGAATGGCGAAATTGTATGAGCTGCAATGAGTATAGAGTTTAAGTATAGTATATGGGGGCAATAAGCTTAGTCCTGGAGGCTCTGAGGAGACACGGATCTGACAGGAGCAGTTAGTGGATGCTGAAAGTGAAGTCTGAATACAGATGAAGCAGTTCCCAGTACTAGCGCTGGATTAATGGCTAGAGACAGAATTCCCCGGGTTGAGTCCAAGCTGAGACATTTAAATTGTGTGACTTTTAATGCCTACTAACAGGCTTCTGTTTCTCACCTGTGAATAATGAATATTTTTACCTTTTAGGGTTGTTGCAAATGCTTCATACTTTATTTTATTTTCATGAGGCTTATTGTCTTGTATATATTTGATTTCAGGCTGACCAGTTGGTGCCTGATAACCAATTGGGGGATTCTTCCCTGAGGAAAACTCTCCTCCCCTGCTGGCAGAATTTCTCAGTTGCCTGTAGTTCTTTATACAGTTGTGCCTCATCAGATTTACTCTTTCCATGTAGTCAAGACTATTAGAGTCTTTCTTGTTCAATTCTTGCTAAGGCAGACATGTTGTTAGTAACATTACACAGACTGAACAGATTGTTATTGTTATTTATATATTCAGGGAATATATATCAACAATTATAGGTAAAGTGGCCATGAAATGGAGAGAGAGCAATGTGGTAGGTACAAAGTAGGGTTTAGGTGGAGAAAAGGAAAGTGAAAATTGATTAATTTTATAATAATCTTAATAAAATAATATACTATTAATTTCTGGTATACTGTGTCTTCTAAAATTCTTGCCCTGTTTATTGGCTTCTGAACATCTATCTCCTTTTTTCTGTGTATATATAGTTTTTGGTTTTGAGCCTAGCCTTTAATTGCTGAGCCATTTTTTTCCAGCCCTTTCTGGGTATATAGATCTAACACCCTTGAACATTTCTGCCTGCTATCTCATGATCTATTTCTTCATTTAAATTCTATCTGTTCAAACATCACATCTTTAGCTAATTCCTAGCTCATTACCTTCATTTAAAACAAAATGCTTCTTACCCCTTTCTCTCTCCTTATTTTTGTATCTCCCTACATTTCTTATTGGTGCTTGTCTATGGTGATATTTTATTTGTACTGAAATGTGATTTTATTTGTATGTTAATAAATAAAGTTGCCTGGGGGTCAGAGCTAATAGCAAACCATAGCAGAGCTGGGCGTTTGTGGCACACGTCTTTAATCCCGGCACTTGGTAGGCAGAGCTAGGTAGATTTCTGTGTGTTCAAGAATACAGCCAGCATTGGAGACACACACTTCAATGTGTGTCTGGAGGTCTGTACAGACAGGCAATGACGAGACAGTCACGTGGTTGGGTTTACAACCAATGAGAAGGCAGAACAGAAAGTCTATATAAAGACAAACAGATAGAAAGTAGGTCTCTTTCAGAGAGGTCTCTTGGCTCAAGAGGCTAGCTGCAGCAGGCGGGTAAGGCTCTTATCTCTGATCTCTTGGCTTTCTTCTTTGCATAGGTTCTGTATTTCTTATTTAATAAGACGGTTGGTTACATCTACACTTGTCCTAGTCACTTTTTTTTGTCAATTCTATATAACCTAGAGTTATCTGAGAAAAGGAATCCCACTTAAGAAAATGCCTCCATCTGATTGCCTGTACACAAGTCTGTGAGAAATTTTCCTATTAATGATTGATGTGGGAGATCTAGTCAGCCCATTGTGTGTGGTATCACTCCTGATCAGGTGAACTTGGCGTGTATAGGAAAACAAACTGAGCAAGCCAACATTCCTTCATGGCTTCTGCTTCAGACTTTGTCTCTGGATTCTTGCCTTGAGATCATGATGAACTTTCCTTAATGATGAACTGTAAAGTGGAACTATAATCTAAAATAATGCCTTTTCTCAACAGATTACCTTTTGTTATACTGTTTAATCACAGCAGTGTAAACCTAGCTAAGACATCAGCCAACATCCATTGTAAATTTATGAGTTTTTTAACTTTGTCTCTGTGCTAGAAAATAAGATGCAGTAGATTTTTACCTTCATTGTTCCTGTGGTTCACTACTCTAAATCCCTCCATTTAGAAATGGTGTAACAGAAGATACTTCATGAGTGAAAGGTGGGAATGCAACCAAGAGAGAGTCTGGGAGCAGCTGGAACATGACAACTGCTATCATCGAGGCCTGAGAATTGTGATCCATAAGGCTGGGACTGAATCAAGGCTACAGAGAATGGCTCCTTCACTGTCCTGCAACTCCAGGTACAAAATATTGAGCAGCAATTACTGTATCAGTGTTGCTAGAAGAAAGACACCAGGGAAGAGATAAAAGAGGCTGAAATTGAGTCATCATAGAATAGAAGATGTAAAGCTGAGGATGCTACAGTGAAAAAATAGAGATATATTGGGGAAGGGGATTAAAGACAAATTATACCATAGAGGCAAATAAAGTATGACTGATGCTGACACACAGGTAATAGGTATAAATAGGAAATAGAGACAAATATTTTCTTAACATGGAGAGTATGTTTGGGGACTACAAATTCTCTATGTACAAAGAAGGAAAGCACTTAGGCCATCCTTTGAAGTAGCACTGAAGACTAGTTTAGTGTGGTCACACATCATATGGAAAACGCTCTAAGTACTTTCAAGGATAGATATCAGAGGCAGTGAATGAAAGGGGAGTATCTATGAAAACAACAGAATGCTGACCTAAGGTATGGCAGGTTCTAGTGCCATTTAGACTAGGTAAGTACATTTTCCTCCATTTTTCTTTCATTTTTGAGATTATAACATAATTATAACATTTCTCCCTTTCTTCTTCCTAAACCCTCTTATATACCTCTCCTTGAGAGTTTTTAAATTCATGTCTCTTTCATTAATTGTTTTTACATACATATATGTAGATACATATATATTCCTGAATATAATGTGTTCAATCTATATAATGTTACTGATATGTGTGTTTTTAGGGCTATCTATTTCATATTGGATAACCAATTGATTATTGCTATGCTCTTCCTTGGGAAACATTATTTCTCCAACTCCTTGCATTCTTCAGTTGCCTGTAGTACTTTATGTAGGGTTGAGGCCTCCTGGTCTCTCCCTGTCCTCTTTGACATGTCTATTGCTATTGAGCCGGTTCAGCTCTTAAGTAGCAGATATGTTGGCGAAATTTTATGGGTGTACCTTCTGATATTACTAGGAGACACAATCTTACAACACACTCCCTGATCTTCTTGCTCTCATAATCTTTCTTCCCCGTCCTGTATTTCTGCTAGCACACTGTCACTGCTAATGCTCCAAGCTAACATCTTGTTTCTCACATTTGAGCAGTGAATATAGTCAAAATTAAGCACTGTAGTGTGAAGAAAGTGTGTCACTAAAAAGAAGGGCTAAATGTGTTAAACACACGTTATCAATATCTAATTGGCATATTAAGACTTGATATGATTAAACAATGATGTTATTGACTTCACTTATTCACCCATGGCAACATAAATGATTTTCACTTCCTTAGGGGGCATAATGTACTTTATTTCACATTTATAGGAGAAGCATTGACCTTTGTTGTTCTGCTTAAATAATTATACGTAAATTTTGTTATTGTGTCAGCTATCCATCCCTGTTAAAAAAAAAAAGCTTAAGAAAATCAACTTAAAAGAGAGAAAGACATCTTTGGCACACAGTGTCAGAGCTTTGGGGCATAGTCACTTGGCTCTATCACTCTGCACTTGGCGGATAGCAGATCACAGCACATACTGATGGAAAAAGAAAACAAACAAATAAAACCCCACTTGCTTAATGTGGCTAAGAAGAGTAGAGAGAGGAAAGACTGGGATCCCAATTACTCTCAAGAAAGTGACCCAATGACCTAATGTCTTAACACTAGGTCCCACCTCCTTCCATAGTGCCATGGGCTGGTAGCCATGCACTTAATATATGACTCTTGGGAGACATTCCATTTTTATATAGTAACTGTTACACTTCATGCTATAAATGAAGATAACTCTATAATTACATAAATTTGAAGTTCAGTCAATTTCTAGTATGTGAATCCTCACTAATTCTGTGAAAACTACTATTTCAAAACTAAAAGTTTAACTTACTTAATTTATAATATTTTTGTGTTTTAACTTCTTTTGTAGAATGCTTCAGAGTTTAAAAAAAGTAACTAAAAAATGACTATTAATTTCCTGGAAATTTCTTGGAATTTATCTGCCTATAAATGAGTAGTATAAACACTTGTTTTCTTTTCTTTCTTTTTTTTTTTACATTTCATTCTCATTTTAACAGACATGTAATAGAAATTCAAATCAAACCCATTATTCACACTTCCTCAGAATAATTATTCAAATTAATTATTTGTAGTCATAAGTGTCATCTCATATTCAGGTATTGCTGTGGATCCTCTGCTCCCTGATTCCTAGTTAACGTACCTGTGACCAAATGGTTGTCACACAAGGACCTACCTAATTCCAAGATCAAGACAACAGTCACGAAACAGTAACAGTCCCAGGGCTTAGAGCCCCTGTATTAGGCATCTGCTGTCTTTTGCATGTAAGATGAAGGGCTCTGCTGGCCCTGACTTGGTCTCAGACCTTTTTGGTCCTTCACCTGACAACTTGGAGTTCGCAATAATGAATGCAGCTCTCGAATCAGGAAGGAGAATGCAAGTAAGGCTTGAATGGAAGCTATCAGGCACTGACAATAGGAACAAGAGACTCTGCACGCAGCTCTCTTTATAGCCTTTGAGTCCCGGCCACTGAGACGGAAAATCTGAACAGGAGAATGAGGCACCAGCATGTTACCTTACTGCACTGTGCCTGTTGAAGATTGATGGCATTTTGTTCTTCTGGAACTGCATGTGGGATGGATGAAAAGGGTATGTGGTTTGCTTAATGCACTAGGTTAGTATCTTGATTTATTAGCTGCATAGAGCTTTCCATCAAAGTAACAGAAAAGGTTTTACTGTTGCTTAGAACGGCATTCTGACATTCCGACTTTTGTCTAAGAATGAAATGTGGTTTAAAGTGTATCGCCTTCTGGATGGGGAATACTAACCCCTCCCCACTGCCTAGTTTACAACTTATTTCAAATAAGTCTTTTCAGTTGGTTTGTGGTGAGGATATTTTCAGTTTTTAGAGATTTATTTTGGCTCAGACAATAACATCACAGAATAATGGTTGTGTTCTAAAAGGGAGGTACTTCTTTTTGCCTTTGGCAATCTAACAGTTTAGCAAGGGGATAATGTTCAATAACTGAATGTCCGCTCTGTGGACAGGAGCTAGCTCACATCTAGGAGTTCAGCTGCCATATAACTTAGTGAATGTAAAAAACAGAAGAATGATAGTCTGACCAATATAGGTTTAATATTTAAAAATGATTAATAATTAAATAGGAATATTTCTAAATTTTTTACATATAACTAAGACCTTAAAGACCACACAAACAGGTATACACACACACACACACACACACACACACACACACACACATACACACACACACACACACACACACACACACACACACACACACTTAGAGATGACTGATTTTGTATATTGCCTCTTTCAGTAAAGCAAGATTCAGGACAGGCACCAAAACTACATGGAGAAACCTTGTCTCGAAAAACCAAACAAGAAAAAAAAAAAAAGAAAGAAAGAAAGAAAGAAAGAAAAGAAATTCCTCTAACTTCTATGCTTAATAATTAATTGCATTTTAAAGAAATAGAATACATGTGATCATAACAGAAGCTTAAAATATTAAAATATTTTTTTCTCTTTTAATATTTTCAGAGTTTTATTTATTTGTTTATTTGAAACTATTTTTCACTATAGCCGAGGATGCAGGTAGGCTAACTATAGAGTTTCACCTCTTCCTCCTCTCCTTCAAATCCATTTCCAAAGTCTCATCCTCAGCTCTGCAGCAGAACCCCTGCTGATGCCTTCACTCCTGCTTTGCCCCCACCTCCAGTGGATTCAAAGTTCCTTCCCTCCAGACTTCTTTCCCCAATTCACTGCTTTATCTCAGTCTGCAACTCCAGACAGCATACCCTGAGAGCAAAGGCCCACTCCAGCCAGAGAAGTAGTTAGCCTGAGGATCTTCAACTCTCCTTCCATTCCTCTGATTCCAAAACTCAAGTCTCACCCCCTACTCTGTAGCTTACCACCTACGGTGGCCTCTCCCTCTTCTCTGCCCTGGTTTCCAATGGGTCAGGCAAATCTCCTCCAATCTTCCTTCCCACTCATCCTTTTTCCCAGTTCCCAAGTCTGACAAGCATTCTCTAGGAACTTGTTAGCATGCTGTGGATTCTCTTCACTCTCTGTCCCTATTGCCAGGGAACTAATCAAATCCTGGTGGATAACCCTGCTTTATGCCTTTCTAAGTATTAGTCCCAATATCTATATTTCACCTGGTTCCCCCATTAGCCACACCTAGCAGGATCCTGAAAGAATTCCCTTCAGGCAACACACAGTAATGCTCTCCTAACAACCAGAGAGGGCCACAGGTTCCCTCCTCTCAGAGGACTTTAGCTTGTGTCATGTTGACACAAAACTATCCATCACAACATACATTAAAATCAACCTTGTGAAGACAGATGATCATAAAGAAAATGTCATAATTATATTTAATTGTAAGAACAAAATTGATTATTCCTTAAAGCACGGCTGCTAAAAATGTTTTTAGGAACAATATACACTATGAAGAATCATTCAATTTTAAATTTAAAAACAGCTTAATAATGATTCTCATCACAAAGAGGCTTCCCTGCTCCATTTTTTTTGCATCTCAATTTAAGCAAATATTTAAAAATAATTACTTATAATCTCCTTATAACACTACAAGTAGAAAAAGAACAATTCCTACATTGTGTGATTTACAATCTATAAATATCATGTTGCCAAACTCTTCAGCACAGGATATTAGAGGAAAACACCTCCATTTACTTGGACAAACTTTTTTTCTCCTATCTCCTCACTGATTCTCTCCACCTATCCAACTCTACATCTTCTTTCTCTCGCTATTTAGAAAACAAACAGGACAATTAAAAAAACCAGAAAATGTAAACATATACACACACGCACACACACACATACACACACACACACACACACACACACACACACACACAGAGAGAGAGAGAGAGAGAGAGAGAGAGAGAGAGAGAGAGAGAGAGAGATCTGCAAAAAATACGTCAATCAGAAATCTTTAAATACAAACAAAAAAATTTAAAAAAAATTCCTAAGCAAAATAAAAGTGGACAAAAAAAAATCTTCAAAAGTACTATTAAGTTCATTTTTGTGTTGGCAGTTTATTGCTGAGCACGGGGCCTGCACTTAAGTATGATTTGTATGCCTAATGAGACTTCATTGGAGGAAATTAATTTTCCTTTGCAAGTAAATATCAATTAGAGATAGTTTTTTAGTTGGGGATGGGAGGTTGTGCCCACTTTCCCATCTAACACTTGGCATCCCATCTGGCTTGAAAGTGTGCAGACCCCATGCATGTTACCACAATCTCTTTCTATTATCAATACCCTTACTTGTTCTGTAAAATGCATTTGACCTACCCATTCAATAGGTGTAGGCAGAGTTTTACCCTCCTGGGAGCCACTTTCAAATTGCCACACAGAGGATTATATTAATTATAAATGCTTGACCAATAACTCAGGCTTATTACTAACTTGCTCTTAAGTTTAAATTAATCAATTTCTATTAATCTATATATTGCAACATAGCTCATGGCTTCCTGAGTAGCTGGCTCATGTTGCTCTGACTCTGCCCTTCTCTCCCCCCCCCACCCCCGGAATTTTCAGTTTAGTTTTCCAGCCTAGCCTTATTCTGCCTTGCTATAAGCCAATCTGTTTTTTATTAACCAATGAGGGTAACACATTCACAGCATACAGAGGAATATTCCATCGCAAATAGGTGTCTGGTTTGCTTCCTTTATAGTCTATCATAACTTTGATTAAATAAAAAACATTGAAGCTACAGTGCTGTGCCTGGTTCGTGCATGGTACTTATATGAATTAACATATTTCTTTTTAGTTTTAATTAATGCAAAAAAGACACTAAGCTTAGCATAATTTTTCTATCTAGTCATTCACAAAGCAGTAATTTAAAATAAGTTTTTTCAGACATGTATATGTCAATAATTTATTGTCAGTTTTATTTAAGGGTGTTATTACTAGTAGGGCAACCGCGCTGCAGTGGAATTTCACACATCCATGAATATATGGGTAGCACAAACTAGACTGTACAGATGAAAACAATGAGAGGATACAAATGTGGATGAATAAGGAAGGGGAAGGTGGATCTGGGAGGAGTTGGGAGAGGTGAATGTGGTTCAAAAGTCATTGTTGAAATTCTCAATGAACTAGTAAAAAACATGCTTCCATATTAAATAAAAATAAATTTAAAACTAAAAACAAATGTAGCTAGAGTTTTCCTGCCTTGCCCACAGTCAGGACAAATCTTTGTCACCTGCCAGTCCCCGAGCTGCTCAGACCCAACCAAGTAAACACAGAGACTTATATTGCATACAAACTGTATGGCCATGGCAGGCTTCTTGCTAACTGTTCTTATCTCTTAAATTAATCCATTTCCATAAATTTATACCTTGCCACGTGGTTAACTATTCTTTCTTTTCTCCTCTCTGTTAGTCCCTCCTATACTTCCTGCCTAGCCATTGGCCAATCAGTGTTTTATTTATTGACTAATCAGAGTAATTTAACATATAGACCATCCCACAGCAAACAAACAAAATATCCCGGTTCTCTCTCTCTACATAATTTAGATTTTTTTAAAATTATAGACTAATCTCTATCTTAAATTAATCCATTTCCATAAATTTATACCTTGCCACGTGGCTCATGGCTTACCAGAGTCTTCACATGCTGCTTGTCATGGTAGCGGCTGGCAGTGACCCCTTCCGCCTTCCTGTTCTCTCTCTCTACATAATTTAGAGATTTTTTTTTATTTTAAATTATAGACTAACCCTCTATCTTAAAGCAGTTCATTCCCCTGTATAAAATATAATGTATATATTTAAACATTTTTTCTTTCCTTTTGCATACCAGCTCCTGTTCCCCTTCCCTCCTCTTCTACTGCTCCCCCTATCTATCCCTATCTCACTCCCATCCCCTCTTCATAGAGGGTAAGGCCTCCCTTGTGTAGTCAGCATAGACTGTCATACCAAGTAGGGCTAGTCCAGGCCTAGCCCCTCCCCCCTGCATCAAGGCTGAGTAAGGCATCACATCATAGAGAATAGACTCTAAAAAGCTAACATGTGCACCTGAGATAAATCCTGGTCCCATTGCCAGGAGACCTACAAACACATCAAGACACACAACAATCACCAGCATTTAGAAGCCCTAGTTTGGTCTCATGTAGGCTCCTCAACTCTCAGTCCAGAGTCCATGAGCTCCCACTAGCTTGGGTTAGCTATTTCTGTAGTTTTTCCCATCATGATTCTGACCCCACATGCTCTTATAATCCTTCCTCCCTCTCTTCAACTGAACTCAGGGTCTTGGTCATGTGCTTTGCTGTGGGTCTCTGCATCTGCTTCCATCAGTCACTAGATCTAGGTTCTATGATGACAATTAGAGTAGACACCAATCTGAATGCAGGAGAAGGTTAGTTTAAGCACCCTCTCCACCATTGCTATGAGTCTTAGCTGAGGACAATCCTGTGAGTTCCTGAGGTTTTCCTTAGCTGCAGATTTCTCCCCATCCACTTAATGGTACAATCTGTCAAGAAACCTCTTTCATTGCTCTCCCTCCCCATATCTCCCCCATGTTCCCCCATGTTCCCACCTCCCTTCTCTTCCTATCCCCTCCCTCTGTTCCCCCCTGCTAGTCTACCCAGGAGATCTTAACCTTTTCCATTTCTTGGGGTGATCCATGTGTGTCCCTCTTAGTGTCTTCCTCTTTATTTAGCTTCTCTGGGGTTGTGGATTGTAGCCAGGTTATCCTTTGCTTTGTTTCTAATATTCACTTATGAGTGAGTACATACTATATTTGTCTTTCTGAGTCTAGGTTATCTCACTCAGGATGATTTTTTTCTAGTCCCATCCATTTGCCTACAAATTTCACGATAACATTGTTTTTTACTGCTGCATAATACACTATTGTGTAAATGTACTACATTTTCTTTCACCATTCTTCTGTTGAGGCACATCTGGGTTGTTTCCAGGTTCTGGCTATTACAAATAATACTGTTATGAACATAGTTGAGCAACTGTTTTTGTGGTGTGGATGAGCATCTTTTGGGTATATACCCAAAAGTGGTGTTGCTGGGTCTTGAGGTAGGTTGATTCCCAATTTTCTGAGATACCACCACACTGATTTCCAGAGTAGCTATTCAAGATTGCATTCCCACCAGCAGTGGAGTGTCCCCTTTTTCCACATTCTCTCCATATAAGCTGTCATCTATGTTTTTGATCTTAGCTATTCTGACAGGCATAAGATGATATCTCAGTGTCATTTTGATTTGCATTTCCCTGAAGGCTAAGGATGTTGAAGATTTCCTTATATGTCTTATGGCCATTTAAGATTCTTCTGTTGAGAATTCTCTGTTTATTTTTGTAACCCATTTTTTTTAATTGGATGATTTGATATTTTGCTGTCTAGTTTCTTGAGTTCTTTATATATTTTGGAGATCGGCCCTCTATCTGATGTGGGGATGGTAAAGATCTTTTCCCATTCTGTAGGCCGCCTTTTTGTCTTACTATGTCCGTTGCTTTACAGAAGTTTTTCAGGTTCAGGAGGTCCTATTTATTAATTGTTGATCTCAGTGTCTGTGCTACTAGTGTTATATTTAGGAAGTAGTCTCCTGTGCCAATGCAGTCAAGGCTATTTCCCACTTTCTCTTCTATAATGTTCATTGTAACTGGATTTATGTTGAGGTCTTTGATACATTTGGACTTGAGTTTTGTGCAGTGTGACAGATATGGATCTATTTGCATTCTTCTACATGCAGATATCTAGTTATGCCAGCACCATTTGTTGAATATGCTTTCTTTTTTTATTGTATAATTTTTGCTTCTATGCCAAAAATCAGGTGTTCATGAGTGTATGGAGTGATATCAGGGTCTTTAATTTGATTCCATTGATCAAGTTGTCTGTGCCAATACCAAGTAGTTTTTTTTTTAAAAAAAATAGGGCTATAGTATAGCTTGAATTCAGGAATGGTGATGCCTCTGGAAGTTCCTTTATTGTATAGGATCGTTTTGGCTATCCTGGGTTTTTTGTTTTTCCATATGAAGTTGAATACCATTCTTTCATTGTCTTTCAAGGTGAAGAACTGAATTGTAACCGCCTATCTTAAAGCAGTTCATCCCCCTGTTTAAATTATATCACAAATTGTTATGTTTGTTAATTGGTACAATGACATTAGAATAATCCTACCTTTAAGGGTTAATCATATGGACACTCTAAGGAGATATAAAATCTCAGAGAACTAAGCCGGGTGGTGGTGGCACACGCCTTTAATCCCAGCACTTGGGAGGCAGAGCCAGGCAGATTTCTGTGAGTTCGAGGCCAGCCTGGGCTACCAAGTGAGTTCCAGGAAAAGGCGCAAAGCTACACAGAGAAACCCTGTCTTGAAAAACCAAAAAAATAAAATAAAATAAAATAAAATAAAATCTCAGAGAACTAATGGTGAGTGCCATTATGCCTTCAATCCATCATCTATTTGATTACACAGTTGGCATTATAGCAACTACACAATGTTTCAAGATCATAACCAAATTACCTTTGTTCAGAGTGTTGCTTAAATATTGATAAAGGTAGGGTATACTATCCAGAAAATTGCTGCCTTGACTTATGATTAAAAATAATTTCTTGTGCAGTGGTAGAAGGAGCATACCTTAACTAGTAAGTTACACACTGCTTTTTGGCGTGAAAAAAATATAGAACCTTGCAGGTAATCCTGACTAAATGCTGGAGGAACAATTTTTTGCTAAAGTACTGAAATAATGTAAGACATGGGATAGCAGTCTCTTTGCTAACTTCTGTGTAATCCAGATGCCCATGGATTGAACACTGGGATTTGTATAAGGAAGGCATATGCTAAGCTACATCCTAAGCTCATGAATATCTGCTTTTGATTGGCTATGTACACTGACAAAAGAACCTAATCCCAGTCATGTTTATATTAAAATGAATGAAATATTTCTTTTACATGATTTTTGTTATCACTAGAAAAATAGTAAGAAAAGAGACTTCTGCAAGAGAAAAGATGATGTGTGCTCTGGAAAGAAGAATCAAAACAAGAGATTGGAAATATGGTTTTGGTTTATTTAGATGCATACAGTTGTTTGTTCCTATTCATTATAATAAACTAAGCTTAAAGAAGTATAACATGTGGAGAAGAAATGTATTCATCCAGTTCACATTGTCATAGAAAGTTTTTTTTTTTTTGTTTGATGAAAATGTACATTGTCAGTAATTTTATTCCACTTTCAGAATAACTCAATCATGCTGTCTCATTTAGGCAGCAGTATGCCAGCCCTCTTGCTGTTTCCAAACTGCATTGTTTATCTTCTTTCTGTCATGCGCCAAACTTACCCTTCCTTGGTGTTCAAGCTAAGTCCATGATTTTACAAGTTCTTGGTCCCCTATACTAGTAATTAATGTATGCCTTCAATTAGGTGTTCACTTGTACACAGGATTAGTTTCCATAAGTGATTCTGAAATCTCACACCCATAGTTCCATGTGGTTTTATACAGGGTCACTTTCCTTATCAGTACTGTCACATGATCTCATCATAGCTACCACTTGTGAACACAACACTCTTCTCTCTCCATATAGGTAAAGGAGGCTGTGGATAAGCTTCTATGAATTTTGCAGTCTGTATTTGTGCTTTATATTACTTTTATCTTTCTAATTCTAGAAATTTTTCAAACCTCTTGAAATTTTAGAAATTATGTATTTTTAGTCAGTATGGTTATATATGACAATTCCCCTATATTCAATATGTATAATTCTATATCTATGAACATATAAGTAAATGTATTTATATCCTTCTATTTATCAACTATCTGCATATCAATCAACTATCATCTTTTTATAACCATTAGAGATTATATCCATGTTCCTACATATGCCAAACTCTGAGAATGCTCAAATATCTCACAAAAATAACAAAATTTACATATAATCTGCACATATCATCCATAGGTTTTTAAAAAAATTTAATATGTACAAGGCCCTATCTGGTCTTGCATGCTTCTCAATTCTTCTCTCTAAGCTTCCTGAGCTACCACACCCAGCTCCATCCTGTTTATTTTCTGTAATCTCCAAATTACTTATAACCCATAGTATAATACAGGTAGAAATAAGTGGTTTTTAACTATGTCATCGGGGTTTAGAAGAAAGGGTTATGGATATATTCAATATAATTTTAACCTTTTTCCCCAGGGTGGATAAGGAACCCTCAATGCAGTTTCAAAAGTCTCTCTATGGATGTATTATAATTTATGTGTAGACAAATACAGAGGATTTGATGATAGGTCTGTCATCTATTTAGTTATTACACTACATCTGTCCATTTTCTATTTATGTATAAATCCTTTTATTACCATAGAATAGCTAGACTAGTTTTAATGTGGTAAACCCAAAGCTGAAAATCAGTGACTTAATCAGCAAATATTTTCTTTTCACATTAGATCTATCAGGAGTATGTAGTCCCTGCATTGCTTTGCTGTGTGAAATCACAAACTGGAATGTTCCTGTACCAGAAACCAGAAATACGTGAAGGATGCCACTTACAATTAAGTACTCTGTCCTCAAAATAGCACTCACGGTTCAATACATAAATTCTATGTCAAGTTCATCCATGTACTCAGATTACAGTGCTACAAAAGCTTGAAGAGCAGTACTGGCTCTCATGGTAAGTCACAATTCTCATCACCTCAGGAAATGTAGTCATGTTGCTCCCAAAAGAAGCAAGTGGAATATCAGTCCAACAGCATAATCATGCCATTATAGTTAATGTTCAAGGTCTCTGGTATTCAGACTTTCATGGCTTGGGTCCTGGGACCTTGTCTCTGGGTGGCAAGGGAAATCAGAAAGGACAGAAACACAGACAAATGCACCATAAAGCTGAGATCATGTGGGCTTGTGCACTCTGACAGAGAGCACCCACTGCTGCCATGAACCCACACCCCCAGATTCATTGTTACATACAACAAGAGGGAGGGAAGGGTGAGCTAGGTTCAATATAAAGTGTCTGTAAAAAAGAAGTCTCAGTCTTTAAACATTCAGGAGGAGAAAGAATCTACAATTGCTAGATCTTTTACACTCAAACCTGTATAAGTCTTTTCCAACTTCAAGTCTAGTTCGTATGGGCAAACAGTGTTGCCAGTTTTCCAGGAGTCTGAGGTCTGAGTTTCTGTCAAGACTGTGGCCATGTCAATAATATACACTGACTCACTCAAGGCTTCGTCTGATTTCTACACTCTGGGCTACCTATAGTTGTCTCTGCACCAGGCCCAGGTGGTTATTATCTTGATCCAGATATTTATGAAATACAAACAAAATCTTGTTTCCTCTTTATATCCTTAGCATCTTATCAGTTGTTATTGGTGAGACAGAAATAACATAAGTCTGATAAATGTCTTCATTTCATTATTTAAAGAAGAGAGAACAATTCTTTGCACTTGGGGATGCTGAAATGCCTTAGGCATCCAGCACTTTCCTTCATACTTCTCTAGGGAGAAGCATCCTTACTCTGCGAGGTCTTTTTCTATCTGAAAATGGGACCTTACTCAGTATCTATCCGTGTGAGTTTTGAACAACATTCTTTAGCCAATATAATGAACATAGTCATCTGGAGATACATGTTTTACTCTAGGTCATGGATTATTATATTTTCTTTCAGTTACATTAGTGAATGTGGTCTTCTCCAAAGTGTAATGAGGTTTTCATCAATTAAATATAGGTTATTTCCCAATACTGACAACTTAACATATAGCCAGGGGATGTAGATCAGCAGTAGAAAGCTTGCTTAGCACATAGAAGTCCCTGGATTCCATTCATATCATTCAAATCTAAAAGGCATGAATTTAGCTGCAGCTACCCAATGTTAACATAATCTCAGAGGACACTTGATTGAAACAGTGTGTCACAAGATCTGTGATGTTGGCAGCAACACTACAACATGAATTGCATATATTTAAATATCTGCACATCTTAAAACATGTAAGAAGACCATGTAGCATTACCTTTATGTCAAAAATACCTTAGTTTACAAAAAATGTTCAATATATTTGGAAGCTATTCAATGCTCCAAACTCATTTGTTTGTTTTCTCATTATGAAATAGCTAACAATTCATAAACTTCTTATGAGTGCTATGATCCCCTTTAATTATGTCAACTCCTTTGACACAGGTTTCACACAGGGCTGAAAATATCTAGCCTCTGCTGCTGCTTTGGCTCAGTATAGTGGCAACACTCCATAATGTGGCTAAAATCATGACATGGTTCACATGATCTTTTGTTGTTGTGTGTCTACTCAATTCTTTTCTTCTTTTCTTTCTCTAACACATTCTCATTTCCTAAAATTTATCCTTATCATTTTATATATGAATTACTATATTGCTTACATCACTCTGTACAATTCTTAATGAGGCTTCTGCTTTAAAAGCTCATTGTACCTTGTTTCTATCCTAGCATTTCTGAGAGATGAGATTTGTGGGTTTGATAAGCATTTTTTTTTTATCCTCAGGGAAAATAGCTGAGAAGGTTAAATCAGATAGAAAATATGTTATAACACAGAGATTCTCAAAGTGAAGACTTTACTAATTCTGGCTACTGATTATTCAAGTAATGACAAAATCCTGTGAATATCAATGGACAGCCTATCTGCAAATATCATAATGATTGGACATACATGCTGTGGAACCACATACCAGAAAACGAGCATTGACAAAGATCGTGAAACCCAATACTCTCCTTTTCCTCTGAACAGTATATGGTAAATTTATGCAATTATATTACTTCACATTTATAGTAGGTTTATAAATATATGATACTTATACTTTAAGTAAATATGGAAGTTTATCATTTCAAAATAGCATTAAGTCCTCTCCTGGTCACTATCACCTTAGCAGTAGCAGCACCATAGACAGAGACTACTTACTGGTCACTATGTGAGAGAAAGGCGTTTTTTGTTTTGTTTTACTTTGATGCTCCCCTAAACTAATGGAGTAGGTGCTAAAGATAAATTTCTTCTGTTTTCAAAGAGAGAACAGAGGGTTCTATAATTTTAAATAAAATTTTGAAGTACACATGATTGTTTGCACTACTTAGTTTAAAAATGTTTTATGAGAAATGTCCTATTCTTTCAATGTAATGGTTTTTAAAATCTTTGTAAGATGTAAAATTTGGCAGATATAAAGTATCATGCATTTGAATAGCATTAAATTAGAATAAACTGCAACTTGACACTAATTTTATTAAACTGTCTTTTTTCTTTTCATTTTTTAGTATAATATTATATTTAATTATGTTCATCAATTTGAACAACTTACTGGAATGAACTCTCTCTGAAAAAATTAAAACTACATTAATAAAATGAATCATCTGAAAAATTTTATAAAGAAACATTAGAACGGTTTTCAGTAATGGAACAACAGCAAAATGGGAAATTGCTAAATATTCAAAAGGATTAATGAACTGATAGTAATATGACTAAAAATGTCTGTTAAAAATAGAAAAATTATCAGCCTCACCAATGCAGTCAAATAATAGAAATTTCATTATATAACTATAGTATTTTAAGGATAGAAGTATACTAACATTTACATTAGACTTCAAAAAAATTGTAATGAGTTCAAATTTCATAGCTTACATATATAACGTATATGTACATTTTATATACATAGAATTTAAATATTCATAGATTTTATCACACTATTTATTACACTCCAAAACACAGAAAATGTCTTATAGGGTACAATGTACAGAAGTGTTTAACATAAATACTTAAATGTTCTAATGTTGCCGGGAGGTGGTGGCACGTGCCTTTAATGCCAGAACTCGGGAGACAGAGCCAGGCAGATCTCCGTGAGTTCAAGGCCAGCCTGGGCTACCCAGTGAGTTCCAGGAAAGAGCAAAGCTACACAGGGAAACCCTGTTTCGAAAAACCAAAAAAAAAAAAAAAGTTCTAGTGTTAATTGATGTAAGAATGTACATATTTTATAATGTATAAACATTGGTAATTTTTCATAATCATTATTATTATTATTAAACATTTATTATATTTTAAGCTGATTTTGTAAAATAGGGACAAAGGCATTTATTTGGCTTACATGAGGGATGCCAAGGCAGGAACTCATAGCAGGAACCTGGAGGCAGGAACTGAAGCAGAGACTGGAAGAATGTTGCCTGTTGGCTTGCTAGCTTGCAAGATTGCTAGCTTGCTTCTCATGACTTGCTTATTCTCCATTCTTAAACCACTCAGAACTAACTGCCCAGAGGTGGCATCACCCTTAGTGGACTGAAATCCACAAATTATTAATCAAGAAACTGTACCTACAGACTTCCCTACAAGCAATCCACTGAAGGCATTTTGCAGTTGATATTCCTCTTCCCAGGGACCCCTGCTTAGTTCAGGTTGAAAAACAGAAACAATTTCTTATTTGATGATCTCTGGACTCCAGTTCTGTGGTGGTCCTGTACCATTAGCTGAGCAGTGAGTTAGAAGAGGCAACTGGGGAGATAAAAGCTTGTGGTGCATGAGAACTTTTTTCTTTGGAATTAGGAACAAGGCGGAGATCAGGACCCTGTCTGTGTGTATGAAGAAGAGAAGCACTTCTGACAGATCTGGAGTGAGGCACATGGAAGGAGCAATGAAATGAAAACTACTATCTTAGCTGGAAAATCCTTTCCCATTAAGTAACCCTGAAAGTACAATTAAATCTGGTGAGGTGGGTGAGTAAGGCTGTCGTACCTACCCAAACAATAGTGAAACAAGGAGAGGTGAGACCCCAAAACTCCTAGAGTGGCTCTGGTGTCCAGAAGGAAAGAAACACAGATAACTTCCATGCTGTGTTCTGGGTTTCCTGGGAGCCTGTGGCCAAGCATAGGTCTGCTGGAGGTCTTAGCTTGATGTTCCCATCCCATCTTGGTGTCTGGGTTCTACAAAAACAGAATTTAAAATTATCTGTCTCTGATAAAGCTTAAAGCATGTTCAATCTCTCTTTCTCTCTCATTAACACTAACCAATACAAGCAGAGTACTAAACACTACCATGGTCACTAATTTTCTCATGGCTGCTTCTTAAACTGTTCAAAATTTCTCCCAGAAACCAGCTTAAATCCATCTGGACAGGACAGATGTACTTCAGGCTTTTCCTGTCTCACCAGCATCCTGTCAGACAGAAAAGCGGCCCGTGTGCCAAGCCAAGAGGAATGGATGGCTCCAGGGCAACAGGACAGCCTAACCCACCATCCCAGGATGTCTGTTTACTTTAGAAGCTCCCCTCCCTATTCCCCAAAAGAGCCAACTGATGCTCACAAGTCAGCTAGAAGCAGTTTTTCCAGGAGAAACGATGCCCCTATTCCTATTCACTTGCTTTTTTTTTTTTATAATAAGCAAAAATCTGGAATGTTAAGATTCTGTACATGTGTAGCTTGGGGCCTGGCGTCTTGCATCATCTTGCATCATCAGTGAACACCATGTGGTCACACAATCCCTGCCATAAAAAGCCGGATGCGGACCCCCACTCTTCTCTTTCTGTTTCCTCTCTGATCTCTGCTCTGCTCTCCACTTCCCTCCCCTACCAGGCCTGGCTCCTCCCTCTTCTTTCTAATAAAGTTCTTTATAACTCTGGTAGTCATAGCCGTGGCCCGTGACTTTTCTGCCAGCAACCAGCGCCACCAACCAGAGCTGTTTAGCCATCATGTGGTCTTGTATATTTCTTTAAGAAAGATTAATTTTTTACTTTATTTGTGCTTTAAGATCTTCTAGACTCATTCACATTGCAGCAAATAGTAGGATCCCCTCATTGTTTTAATGTTATGTAATATTCCATTGTAAATGTGCACTGAATTTTTAGTCATTCACAAACTGATTGTTGTTTATATTATTCTCATATCTTTCCTCCTATAAAGTGGTGCAATTAATTTTAGAATAAAGCATCTTCATGAAAAAAAAACAGAAAAACAGAAACAAATTATAAACAAAAACAACAAACAAAACCCACCAAGATACATCTTCTTGCTTAATCATAAGATTCTATTCAAAATATCTTCTAATTCCTATCTCTTAGCTCACACAGAATTTGTAAATAACCTCTGCCTGCACAGTATGCCCAAGATTACAGGTAAAGGCCCTCTGGATAAGTGAGACAGTTGATTAGCTTGATCTGTTTGGGAGGCATCCAGGCAGTGGGACCAGGTCCTGTACTCAGTGTATGAGTTGGCTGTTTGAAACCTGGGGCTTATACAGGGACACTTGGCTCAGTCTGGGAGGAGGGGATTGGACCTGCCTGGACTGAATTTACCAGATTGAACTCAATTCTCAGGGGAGTCTTTGCCCTGGAGGAGATGGGAATGAGGGTGGGCTAGGGGGAAGGTGGGGGGGCAGGAGGGGGAGAACAAGGGAATCCATGGCTGATATGTAAAATTAAATTAAAGTATAAAATTAAAAAAAAAGAATTCTACTCTCTTTCAGGTCTACCAATTAGTAATGACAGCAATAGTGAATGAGATACTTTATCATTCTAGATCTTATGTCCAATTAAAGATGAGTAGTTTCTTAGGGAGATTATCTATTAAACACATTTAAGCTCAGACTTATACTAGGATAGAACTTGTGTCCCTATAATAAAAGCTAGCACACCTTGCCACTGTACCTCCTACGTGGTGATATTCATCTTCCCACCATTTTGCCTCTCCCAGATCCTTGGAATTTCCAATATTACCCACCTTCTTTTTAAAATGTCCTACTGTTCTACTTGGGCCTTTTTAGGTGTCCAATCATTATTACAGCTAATCTTACCAAACTAAAATCTGTTGAATATTTTAAGTATGCAAAGGGACTGGAACAATTTTATCATAGTTGAAAATAGAAGGTTTCCTGTCAATCATACTAGTCTAAGCATATATAGTCACCTCCAAATATGTTTACATATCAAAGAAAGCAAATATATGTATTTAAATATATTACCATTTTATTCTAATAACAGTCTTCTTAATATTTAGGTGGTTTATATTTAGAGGAACACTGAAGATAAATTGTACAGGTCCCATATGACATACTCCAGTTTTTCCTAATGATTCTTAGCAAAATATCCCATTAAGGGGCACTTTCAGTGTGCATGATAAATAGAGTTTCCTGGAGTGTAAGTGGAGACACTATACAGTACTGCGAATCAGCCTGAAGAAGCCAGAAGCTCAAGTTTTACACTGAGACTTTAGAGACAGCAAGAGAGGTGCTCAGATGACACATGTGCAAAGAATACAGTTGGAGAAATCATTATGAATTCAGAAAAACTTTACTAAAGGAGGACGTAGTTGTCTATAGAGATGCTCACATTAAACATAGCAGTACGTATACTACCAGCAACACACAGAGATACAGGCATGCACCATTGTTCGTATCCAGCCAAAAACTAAGAGTATTTTAAATCAAATCAACAGAATTTTATGAATCCTAACAAATTACACACACACACACACACACACACACACACACACACACACACACACAAAATGAAATGAGAAAGTCATCGTAGGGAAAATTGCCTGTGGAGTCTATGAGAGGTCATGGCACTCTCTTCACATTTTCTCTACAAGCCTAAAACTCTTCTAAAATGAAAATTATATTTTAAAATTTCTGTTTTTCTCCTGTTCCTGTCCAACCAATGATCTGTTTGTGTCTCTCTCATTTTTCTTTTACCAAATATCATATGAATGGAACCATATAGCATGTAAGTTCTCAGAGAACAAATGTACTCATATGCATATGTACTCATCTGTGGCTTTGCACCAGTTGATAGAAATTCCTTGGATTCTGGAGCACTGTTGCTCTGTTTTTATCATCTGCTCACTTAGTGAAAACCATCTTGCTTCCTTCCAGTTTTTGTTGATATGTACAGAGCTGTTTTAAACAACCATGTGCAGATTTTAATGTGACATAAATTAACTAGAGTGAAACTGGAGCATCACATTAAAAGGCTAAATTTATATGGGAGTGCCTATACTCCACACATTTGCACCTATTTGCATTTCCCCAGCTATATTTCCCATTGCGTCTGATTATTGAGTGGTCCATTTGTTCATTTTAATTGGGTTCTTTATTTACTTAAAATGCTGTTTAGAAATTTCCTTCTGTCTTAGTGAAGTACACCTTTAATCCCAATACTCAGGATGTAGAAACACAAAGATCCCTGTGAATCCTAGGAAGGCCTGGTCTACATAGAGAGATTCAGGAAACAGTGTTTTACATACACTACAGGAGAGATGCACACGTAACCCCACAGATTATGACAGCATTCATAAGATCTACAGTAGCACAAGCGAGACAAAATCCCAGCATGGAAGAGGAGAAGTTAGTATGAAGCCCCACCTCTAACCAAAGATCTAATCAAAACTAACTATTTCTAGGAGATGGAGAATCACCCACATGAGGTTATGTCTGGTAATTGTTATAAACTACATGTGAAAAGATAGAGAGAGGGAAAGAAATATAGAGGCTTGGAAAGAATATGAAGTTGAGTGGTATGAAGACAGGGGAAGATCTGAGAGGAGTTTGAGGAAGGAGATGAATATAGTCAAAATATACTGGAAATTTTCAAAGAATATAAAAAAAATCATTATTTTTTTACAGAGCAAAATCTAGTTATTAGAACCAGGCTTGCTAGATAGGTCATTGGCCTTGGGGAAAATCTACTCAACCCTCAGCAGAGACACTTCTGATTGCAATAGATTGTAATTAACAGGGAAACCAACCACTTGCCCACTTGTGGGAGGGAAACAATAGGCTTTGGCATGCTCAGCCCTAAGTGGGATATTTATATCACATCCCTCTCTGAAGTCTCAGTGATCTAGGTGGAAGAGAAAAAATTCCAAAAGCCAGATTGTTAGATGATTTCAAATGAGTAAAATTGCAGCATCACATAAAACATCTAAATTAATGAGAAAGTGACTGTGTTCCACACATCTGTAATAATTTGCTCTTCTGTTGTAGTAGATTTCCCCTAGGGACAATGACCTATCTAGCAACAGGTTCTTGCCTTCACCACCAGTGTCGAGGATGGGATCAAGCTTGTGGAGTCGGGCTTAAATCCAATAAAAAATGATTTTCATAGTATTGGTACCATTATTGAACCAGTAGGCATATTTCAACAGCCACACCATTATTCCAATGCATAGGATTAGTAGCTATGTGAGATTGCTGACTACTTTTCTCCTGCAATAGAGTGCATAACACCTTCCAATAACATGAACACTAGCCAGTAGGGATGAATCTTCCAGCTGAAAAGTTGCTAAATATTTTCCATGCTCTATGACTCAAGTATGTTGAAACTTCAGCAATGGAATCTTATATCAAGAAATTCCACAAGGTGACATTTGCAATGTCCAATAATGTTTTCAGCAGTGCCAGGGTGAGGGTGGGGCTCTACAAAATTTTTCTTGCTATAATGTTACTTGACTTTGAACATTTCCACGGTGCACACATGCTATCATATGCATTATTTGTTTTATATAAAAATGGTTATTAATAATACTTTATTGTGATCTTCGATTCTAATTACCTTTGGCTGGTATAGAACAAGACAATAGATTTCTTGTGTCTAAATTGATCTTGTATCTAAAAAACTTGTTATACATGTTTATTTATAAAACTATTAAGCATTTTGAGTTTTTCTACAAAGACATGATATATAAAATTTATTTTTCCTCCATTTCTTCCTCTACAAACTGTGCATATTTTACTCATTTTTTTTTTTAAATTATCACACTAATAGCATGTTTGAACAGAGCGATGAGAAACAATGTTCTTGTTTTCTTCCCAGATAGGATAGGAACACATTCAAGCAATTACCAGTCTGATGTTACCAATAGGCTTTGGTTAAAAATTCCCTACTAATGCAAAGAAGACTTCTATCTATATATATTGAGATGTATAATTTTTAAATTTTTACTCTTTTTTATTGAAAACATACTTTTCTTATATAATATGTTCTTATTATGGTTTTCCCTCCCCAAACTCTTCCCAGATCTTCCCCACCTAGCCAATTCACATCATTTCTTGATTTCTTTCATTAGAAAACAGGTGTCCAGGTTCTTGCTATTACAAATAATGCTGAGATGCCCCTCAAATGAAGAATGGATAAAGAACATGTGGCACATATACACAATGGAGTACTACACAGCAGTAAAAAACAATGATATCATGAAATTTGCAGGCAAATGAATGGAACTAGAAAGTATCATCCTGAGTGAGGTAACCCAGACTCAGAAGGACAAACTGTATGTACTCACTCTGCTTTATATTTTCCAACTTGATGAAGTGCAGGGTTTAAAATTTATTCTTAAGATTCTCTACATTTTCTCAGTGTTTGTTGTAATATCCCTGTTTGGTCTCTAATTTTGTTAATTCAGATCTCACTCCACATCTAGTGAATTTTGGTACTGGTTTGTCAATCTTCATGGTTTTATCAAAGAACCAACTTGTTGTTTCATTGATTCTTTGCATTGGTTCTTTTTATTGTTGTTGTTGTTGTTTCTATGTTATTGATTTTAGCCATGAGTGTGATTATTTCTTGCCATCTACATCTTTGGAGTGGTATTTCTTCTTTATGTTTATAGCTTTCAGGTGTGTTGTTAAGTTACTAATAGGAGACACCATTTTTTTTTTTATTCGAGACAGGGTTTCTCTGTAGCTTTGGAGCCTGTCTTGGACTAGCTCTGTAGACCAGGCTGACCTCGAACTCACTGAGATCCACCTGCCTCTGCCTCCCGAGTGCTGGGATTACAGGTGTGTGCCACCATAGCCCGGCTAATTTTTTTGTTTTTAATGTAGTAACTTGGTGCTATGAAGTTGTATCTTAGGACCACATTTATTGTGTCCCATAAGTTTCGTATGTTGTGTTTCCATTTTCATACAGTTATAATTTTTTTCAGTTTCCTTCTTAATATCTGTTGACATATTTTATTCATCCAGTAGTGAGTTGTTCAGTTTCCAGAGTTTATAAGGTTTCTGTTGTTTCTTATATCCTGCTTTAATCCATAGTGCTTAGATAGTAAAAAACGGTGTTTTTCCATTTTTTATTCTTTTGAGACCTACTTTGTAGCCAATTTTGGATAAAGTTTCATGAGATGCTAAGAAGAAGGTATATTATTTTGTGTTTGAGTAAAATGTTCTATAAATATCTGTTAGATTCATTTAGTTTAAAATTTCACTTAACTCCAGTATTTTTTCTGTTTAGTTTTTATGTCTATTAGTGAGACAGGGATATTGAAGTTACCTGCTGTTACTCAGTTGGAATCAATATGAGATTGTGACTGTAGTAGTGCTTCTTTTATGAACATGATGCCCTTTTATGTGGCACATAGATATCTACAATTCTATTTTACCATGATAATACTCTTTCTGTGGATTTTTTAAATTTGTGAGTATATAGTGTCCTTCCATATCTCTTTTGATTAGGTTTGGTTTGGTGTATTTTACCAAATATTAATATGGCTTCACTGGCTTCCTTGTTTGGTCTATTTGCTTGGGATATCTTTTTCTATCCTTTTACCTTAAGTTTATATTTATCCTTGTTGTGAAGGTGAGTTTGTTTGTTGTAGCAGAAAGCTGGATCTTGTTTCATATCTAATATGTTACTCTTTGTATTTTATTGGTGATTTGATACCATTGATATTGAGAGTTATCAATGAGCAGTGTTTGTTAATTATCTTTATTCTGTTATGGTTGTGTGGGGTTTTTCTCACTCTTTTGATTTGCTAGCTTATTTACTCCTGGTGCTTTTGTGTGTGTGTGTGTGTGTGTGTGTGTGTGTGTGTGTGTGTGTGTGTGTTTAATATTTCCTGGTTGAAGATTTTCTTCTAACACCTTCTGTTAAGCTGGATAGATAGATACTTCACAAATTTGGTTTCATTGTGGAAAGTCTTTCTGCATGTCCTGTTATTGAAAATTTTGTGGGTATAATAGTCTGTTAATGGAATCTGTGATCTTGCGATCTTGTAGAGTTTGTAGAACAACCATCTAGGCTCTACTGGCTTTTAGAGACCCATTGAGAAGTTGGATGGTACTCTAACATATAAGTTCACCCTTTGTAGGTTACCTGGTCTTTTTCCCTTGCATCTTTTAATATTCTTTCTTTGCTTTATAAATTTATTGTTTTAGTGTTTTGATTATCATGTGCTATGGAGATTTTATTTCATGGTCTAGTTTAGTCTTCTGTATACTTCTTGTATCTTGATAGATACCATCTGTAGGGAAATTTTCTTCTATGATTTTGTTGAAAATACTTTCTGTGCCTTTGGCCTGGGTTTCTTCTCCTTCCTCTATTCTTATTATTCATAGATTTGATGTTTTCATAGTTTTCCAGATTTCCTAGATACTTTGTGTCAGGAGTTTATGTAGATTTAACATTTTCTTTAACTAAGCTATCCATTTATTCTGCCTTGTATTCAATCCTGAGATTCTTTCTTCCATTTCTTGTATTCTTTTGTTGAAGGCTTCCTCTGAGGTCCTGATCAAATTCATTTCCATATTTTCTACAATTGGGCTTTCTTTGTTGTTTATATTTCCTCTTTCACGTGTTAACTAATTTTTTCAAATTTCATTTTACTGTTAATTTGTCTCATGGATTTCATTAATGGATGTATGCATACCATGTTCAATGTCCTTAAGCATAAACATGATAGATATTTTTAAGTCCTTGTCTTGTCCTTCAGCTATATTGCATTTCTCCAGGCCTACTGCAGTAGGGTTGCTGGATTCTAGTAGAGACACATTGTTATGGCTGTTATTGAGTTTTTGTTTTTTTTTTTTTTTTTAACACTGTTACCTAATCATCTGATTTTCAAATAATTGTGATTATAGGTGTTGGTATCTAGTCTTGTCTTTGTTGGGTGAGTTTCCAATCTTTGTTTTCTGGTGTTATTTCTGATTCTTTGGAGTATGTGGGTGTTAGTTGCTAGATAGGGAATTCTGATTTTCTAATAGCTGTGACCACTGGGGGTCTTGAGTAGGACTTATTTCTAGGTACTGTGAATCGATAAGCAAAAATCAGGATAGGTTAGGAGGAGGGGTTTTGGGTTGGTTGAGAGGGTCCACCGGAAGGAGGGAAGTTGAGTCTGCCATGAGGATCTGTGCATTCCACTGGGAATGAAGAAAGACACTGAAGACAGACTCTGCAGATGTCTGCTACAGGGCTGGGAATAAGACTGAGGAATTGGAAGGGAATGAAAGGAGAGTGAAGATCACATACCTAATGCCTGACTGCCATGGCCATTACTTTTCCAGAAAGAGACTGTCTTGAATGTTGGCAGGCGAAAGAAGGGTATGGGTTGAGGAAAGAAGGACATATAAGAGAATCTGGTTGGTTCCGTGGTAGTAGTGGGGGCAGACAGAAATGGATGTATTTTTTAAATAACTTTTTTTAGTGAACATGATTTTTTGGTCTTCTGTTTGTTGATGTGGTGAACTCAATTATTGATTTTTACATACTGAACTTGCCTTGAATTCCTAACTGTAAAGAGAAACATTATTCTTTTATTCATTAATATTGTATATTAATTCAGTAGGTATTATTTTAATAAGACTTTATGAGTAAATCAGGGAATATATTGTTTATACTTTCTCTTATAATATCTGTGTATGGTTTTCATGTGAGTTAATGTTGGCATTATATCATTAATTAAGAAGTGTTTTTTTGCCTTGATTTCTTGGAAAACTGTGAAAAATTGTGTTTTTTTTTCATAAATGTTTTATGAACTTACCACCAACCCAGTATGGATGAATGTACTTATTTGACATTCATTAATTGCTCACTGAAGTTGCATAATCAATACAGTATTAACAAGAACTAAGTTGAGCAGAAGACAGAACTGAGCTGTCAAAAGTTAAAGGATTCAATTAAAGCATCAGTACAACAAATAAAAATCACAATAATGCCTGGCTGTAATCACTTAGTGCAATGAAACAAGCAAAAAGCTGTTAGCTCTTGGAACTCGTCAATGCTTTTAGGTTCTGTTTTCCATGGTTGCTGGAGGGTCCAGTATGTCAGCACAGAAATTATATAGTTGTTTCATTTAAGTAAAATTTGTAGGCCTGAAGTCGTCAACAGTGTTCCTGCACTACAATTTTTGAGATGTTTTGTGTTTTCTTCCATGTTGTGCTGGCTAAATGTCATTTAAGTACAACAATAATTGCTTTGATTTTTAAAATAAGTGACAACTGGACAGTGCAGATTGGTACAGTTGTTTCGATCTCACATTCATTTAACAACTTTCTTCCATGACCTAACCACTAGCAGCAGGAACACACTGCACTTTTCAGCTAAAGTAATACTCTTCTGTCTATGTCTCTCATCCTAGTCTCATATTTTGAAGCCGTTTCACTACATAAATGTATAAGGTTGCAATGTCTTTTGGGAATATTCACCTCTTTACTCTTTGATGTCTCCTGATCATTAACCTTCTTTCACCATCTAAACTCCAAGATGAAATTATTGTACCTATTCCTGTTACTGTCTCTAAGGGAAAGGTGACTTTTATTTCTCCATCATTTTTAGCACATGTAAGATTATACCTATTATGTAAGCTTCTTGTACAAACTACATAATTAACTGTAGATAGATGATTAAATTTAAAATGATTGTTACACAACAGAAATACTATCTCTTGCCCTGTTACTTGAATTCTCTCTCTCTCTCTCTCTCTCTCTCTCTCTCTCTCTCTCTCTCTCTCTCAATCTCTCTTTTTGGTGTTTTGAGACAAGGTTTCTCTGTGTAACTTGCGCCTTTCCTGGATCTCGCTTTGTGGATCAGGCTGGCCTCGAACTCACAGAGATCCAGCTGCCTCTGCCTCCCGAGTGCTGGGATTAAAGGTGTGTGCCACCACCACCCAGCTAATTCTCTCTTTTTTATCATGTTATTTCTTCTAACTTTTCAGACTGGAGTTACTCAATTTATCATTCGTCTTGTATCCTCTCAACATATCTATTGTGCTTTGAAATTCTTTGGTATAATTTAAAATTTAAAATAATGTATAACTGTGATGATCAACTTTTATTGTTAACTTGACTGAAATTATGATTATATAGGAAATACATCCTTGGCTATATCTGTGAGTGCTTCCAGAGAGGCTTACTTGAGAGGATAAAGACCTACTCTGAAAGTGTGCAGTACCTTTCAACTAGTATCCCAGATGTAAAGACATGCGAGTTTAAGCCAGTTTCTACCTGCTTCATTACTTCCTGAGCAAGTATATCCCTCACTTCCTGCCACTGCCACTGCCCTCTACTTCCATGAGATCCAGCTTCTCTGACTTGGCAGCACAGACTCAGTAGCAGAGACTCACCCGGTAACTTCCGGGTTTTCAGCATCAGACTGTAAATGTTGAGGTATCTAATATAACAGACTGAATCGCTGCTCTTATATGACCCCAACACTGTTTTGGAACTTAAATTCTAGTAGGAACCTCAATGATTGAAATAGTGCTCTCCTGGCACATGTCTTACAGTAACAGTATAGTGCATGATATTTCTATTTAATAAGAAGACCCACCCTAAATGTGGACATTACCATTCAGTGGACTCGGGTAGTAGAAGTCATGAAAAGGGGTGAGGGAAAAGCATTCATCACTGCTACCTGACTGCAAATGCAATGTGACAAGTTCCCTCAAGATCTTGAGGTCATGACTTCCTCATCATGACAGACTGTGAACCAATACAAGCCTTTTCTCCCTTAAATTGTTCTTGTGAAGTATTTTGTTGCAGCAACAAAACAAGTAACTAATTCAATGGCCACTAAAGTAACAGGCATAAATCTACTGTGAAATAGTGTTATACCACATGCACTATGTGTTTTCACCAGATTAGTACAATTGTTCCTCCAATACTTGTAACCCTGCTGCTTTTGTTTTATGTGAATATAATCTATAATCACTCAGTATTCTGGAACCTCTGTTATTTTAAACAAAGAGTTTTCTTTTTGATATCATAAGAAAAAGTAAGTTATTTTACCTTACTCTGTGGTGTAAATTCTCTGATGTACTTTTTAATTACAGTTTCTCACTTACATCACTTTATGTCTGCTTGAGTAATTTCTATTAAAATTTCCTGTGGAACAGATTTGTTAAAAAGTAATTCTGTCCTTGTTTCCTGAAAGATGATTCCTTCTTATCTCTGTAGGATAATTTTGCTAGGTTAAAAAAAAAATTCCAGGGTGCTTATTTATTTATTTGTTTGTTTGTTTTTATATCCTAACACAGTTTCTCTCCCTCTTCTCCTCCCAGTGCACCCCTTACATCCCTCTCTCTCTTCCCCCCTCCAGTCCTTCTCCTTTTCTCTTTGGAAAAGGACTGGCCTCCCATAGATATCAACCAGCCGCAGTACATCAAGTTGCACTGAGAATACTACTTTAAATATCTCTGCTTATTTTCATTTTTCTTAGATGGCTTCAGATGAGGATATTGTAATGCTATTTTTTTTCTGCTGTGTATTTAAAGTATTACACCATTTTCATTTGGCTTTGTTCCATCTTTGTTTTTCTGTATTTAGAAGACACGTTATCACCAAACCAAACTAGTGGGAACTCATGAAATTTAGTTCAACAGCTGTGGAGCCTGCATGAGACTGGGCTAGGCCCTCTGCATAGCAAGACTGTTGTGTAGCTTGCTCTGCTTAAGGGGCCCCTTAGCAGTAGGATCAGAATTCATCCCTGGTGCATAATCAGGCCTTTTGGAGCCCCCTTCTATGATGGGACATCTCGCACAGCCTTGAGGTGGGGGAGGGGCTTGGACCTGTCTCTACTAAATGTATCTCCCCATGGGAGGCCTTACCTTCTTATGGGAGGGAATGGGAGGGGGGTTGAGAGGGGGAGGTTGGAGGGGCAGGAGGAGAGAAGAGGGTGATCATTGGTATGTAAAATGAATACTTTTTTCTTAATTAAGAAAAAGAATAAGACATGTTATAAATTTTCTGTATAGCTGTGTCATTTCAATCCATCATGGTGATGAATGTGTGGTTGAACAGCTCACTGACATAGGGGTCAGGTGGCCAAGCTCCTCACATCACAACTAGAGCAGGATGCAGAAAACTATAGGCTTCACAGTATTTCCCTAGTGGTCTCTGGCTACCAGGTAGACCTTACACCATGAAAACCCACAACTTTCCACAAACAGCAACAGCAGATGGTGAATAAGTGTTCCAACATGTGGTAGGAGAAAGGGCATTTAGAACTTATATCATTACAGAAGTTACTATGCCTGGTGTATTTCTTCTTTTTACTTTTGTTTGCTTAGCTTTCTTAAAGATCAGTATATATTCTGCTTGGTATTCTCACAGCTTCTTCAGCCTATGGTTTTATTTACATACCTCAAATATTGTTCCTTTCCCCTTCTATTCCTGGCATTTCACTTGCACTTATATCATGCAAAATGAAGTGTACGTCTCACTTGGGTGAAAATTCCCCCTGCAGACTCAGCTCTCTACGAAATCTGAAAAGATTCAGTGGTGTTCAGTTTATCTAAAGATGTTGTTGTAAGGATTCAAATCATGTCCTACAGACTCACTATACCCCAGAGCATCTGTTTATCTCTTGCCACAGGCTACTGTCTGCAGAGTCCAGTTCTTATCAATTTTTCTAGTTACCAACTAATTTTTAGCATATTAATCATTCTACATTTTCAAATGTTATTTTAAATCAATTCACAATTCTCTAAGTTTTTAAATATTTATTGAATTATAGAGTCCCAAATTAATATTCAAGAAAGCATCAAATGTGTTCATACGATAGTATAATTGATACGACACCTGATTTCTACATTTCTGATGAGACAGAGTCATTCAGTTCATGTGAGTAAAGTAAATCCTCATCTACAAGAGGAAATTTTATTGGCCTCTGGGAAGTAATTTTAATTCCAGAATAACTTTCTTCAAACTGATATGTGAAATAGCTTTCACAAGAGATCAATCTTTTAAACCCAATGAAAAAATTTCAAATATCTCCTTGGAGAAGTAATATGCTGGGTTCAGTTCTTCTAGATCAAAATTAAATAACAAGTCCTTTGAAGGCAGTAAGAACCTGAAAAAGAAATGTAATGGAGCAGGAAAACTGCAACAACAACAAAATGAACAAAAATATAAACCTTCTCTGAAGAAACACTAAATGAGGACCAGCTCTCTTTTAAAACAACAAGTCTATATCCTTATACAGAAAAGGATCTCGTGGTTAGAGAACAAGTCTAGATACACTTCACAAACAAAGAAATTGCCAGTAAATGCCTGCAGGAAAATCACTGGCAGAGTCTTGACAAAAATTTAATGATCAGTTCATTTTCACAAGTGAAAAGACAATCAACTGGGTAGTGATCCCCCTGATATGACAGATAACAAAAACATATGTGTAATTAGAGTAAATCTATATGAACTTTTGTCTTAATTCTTATTAAGAATTAAGATAATTAATTAATTATTACTTTACTGATCTTTTGTGTTCATACCAAGAATATGTGCCTTAAGTTAGAAAAGCAGAATGTAGTAAAGTTTGTTCTTCATTCTTTGAACTCTAAAATTATGAGATTGGATCTGAATTCATAAATTGAACTATACAATCTTTACCACAAACTCTTATTTAGAGGTGGTAAACTGAGCACATTGCTTTGGTTTTTTTTTTAAGATTGTGTTATTCATCTATAATATTTTAAACTTTTGTATGTTTCTGGAATGCTAGAAGTTTAATGTTTAGTAGGTTAAAAATATTGAAGCTCAGATATATGATAAAGAAATGGCACATTATTGAACAATAATTGTGAATTGACATGTGTTTTAATGAATGTTTTTATGAGTCATCCTAATTATAGAAGAGGTCTCCCAACCTAATAAAAACAGGCACAAAATAGATAAAATACCTAAAATTACCTAAAACAAACATTCTTGAGACAACATACATCAGAAAACAAGGGAGTCTGTTCACTGAGAATGAGAACAGAAAAACAAAGATGATTACTTAAAGTGTCCTATATCAAATCCATGGAGAAAGTTTTCAATATATGTGGAAGCATGGAACAATCTAGTCTGATTTAACTTGCTGATAATGAAACCATATAACGAGATATGCTAAGGCAACTAGAATTTCCATAGAGAAGCATGTGGGTGAGTTTATATTTTTAAACATTACTAACGTATTTTTGAAACTACAGAGATGACTCAGCCCATAAGTACTTGTCCCTGAAGCATTCAGTTCTGCAGCACCCAAGGAAAAGCCTGGTGTGGTGTTGCATCTCTAACACTAGTGATGGTTCTAAGGAAGTGAGATGGACATATCCCTGAAACTCACTGTCTAGTCTCTCAAGTCTAATGAATAAGCTCTGACTCATTGGGAGATTTCATCTAAAAAACACAATACAGAGACTTATCAAGGAAAGACACTAAACAAAGGCTTCTGGACTTGACATGCACACATCCACAATAACAAGTATATGCAAAACACATAACATATCACACACATCATATTACACATAACAGGCACTCACAAAATTAAAGCTACAAGCAGTAATGAAAGAAGTAAACAGATTCAACCATTCTAGTTAAAATCTTAGCAGGTCAACTAAAAAAATATGTAAAGCACAGAAATAAGCTTAATATGTGAAGTAAGAGATTTTTCACCATGAAACAAGGCAAACTCATCAATGCTTCAGGGTAAATTAGATTTGAAAATATGATAAATGAACCTTAATCTGACCTAACTTCACATAAAAACTAAATGGAAATGAAGCCCCATGTAAGTAAATGACCAAAACTAGAATATTTCTAGAAATAAACATGTCAAACAAATATTTATGACTACAATTTTGTCAAACATTTCTTATAGTCTCAATTATATAATGCATAACTGAAAAAATTAATAACTGGTGGCATTGTACTTAAATTTATGATACTCCTTCCCCAGGAGTGCACCCCACAGTTGGCCTAAAAGGCTTTTTTCAAAGTTTATATAAGTTAAAGTCCATGGAGGTCATTGCATAGGTTGATATCAATTACATGTACTTCTGCACTCAGAAATGAGCATCATAAGTTTAAATACAGGTTATGGCCTCAGAAAAACCTTCACAAATAAGGGTTTTCAAAAAGGAAACAGGTGCTGAGTGTAAAGACGTAGGTTTTTTTTTTGTTTTGTTTTGTTTTTTTTTTTGTTTTTTTTTTGTTTTTGTCTAGCTGTGGATCTTAAAAATTATGAACCTACAATTGTGGAAACATATGAGCATTTTAGTTTTACTAAAACAGACTTTCTAAGGTAGGCTAATACAGCTGCCCCCAGAGTCTATGATTTCATTGCAGTAGTAAACGTGTATATTTTCTCTGAAATTGATGTTAAGTCCTTGCTTCATGGGCTCTAAATATCATCTATATTCAGGAATGAGAAATGTTTCCTAAGCAGCAGATAGAATAGAAAGTGATATTTGGAGATAAAAGGGGGAGAAGAAGCCTTTGCTAACTAACCTATTTAAACTGCTTTGCATTTTCATATATTTCTTTGGACACAAGAAGTGGGAAAAGTCTCAAGAGTTGTATGTTCCAGAGGAGGTAGGGCTTTCCAAGAGCAGCTCTTGTTATGTTTCTGTCTGCATCAGTGGAATGAATATGTATCTTGGGAAGGGAGAAAGAACAACTTGTTGATCTGGACTAAAATGGAGAAGATGAAGAACTCAAATGGAGAACTGGAGAGCCAAGTGCTGCTCAGCAGTGAGAGGCCATCTTTCTTATTTCCTCTAAATAAAAATGAAAATTTCAATGTACACACCCAAGTGGCAAACGCTACTAGGTGACCCAGGAAATGACAGAACCATATGGATCTGAATAAAATAATACTATGTAATCACACTAAAAGGTGATAATTATTGACTCAGAGTCCTAATGAACATGACAGCATACATCAAATAACCCTCATACCAATGGGAATGAGGAAATTATCACAAGACTCCACCCTCCAATTAATGATTCCTGAAATAGGAAGAATTAGTTAGTCCCTTTGAGAGCCTCTCAAACAGTTTCATAAACACCAAACGATCAGACTTAAATGACTATAAACATGAAATGTCCTGAGAAGGTTGTTTTATTTTTAATCTTCATCTACCATTTATCAATTTCTCTGTCTATCATCCATCTGTGTATATCTCTCTACCTATCATCTATCCATCTTTCTCTGTGTGTTTATAACAACAATAATTTAAGAAATAATAACTGAAAAAAGAAGCCCTAAATTTGGGAGAGGATGGAGAGGTGGTACTGGAGAACCTGGAGGAAGATAAAGGTATGAAAGATAACATTAACTATGATCTTTTATTTTATTTTTGTCATGAGATTAAAAAAGGGTAAATGACAAAGTAATAAATAAAAATTTAAAATAAATTACAGAATAAAATTTGTAGGAATTCAGAAATCCTTGCCTTTTAATCTTCAGGTTTTTAAAGGTTGAAACCTCTCTTACTGGTGTCACTTGGTAGCAAGGATAACTGTGAAGTGTGCTAGTCTTATTTATATCACCAAAGCTGTGTCCCAGGAGTGAGTATAAGTCTGAGAAAATGTGCAGTTTGCTTAGTGAAGCTGCAGCAATACATAGACCTCTGTGCTTGTATCTTTGTGAAAACCCATGAGGAGAAATATTCAATGTGGTCTATGATATAATTACAGATTATATGCAATACTGAGCCAAAATTTAGTTAGTAATAATCTGCTCCCTTTATAACTCATAATACCTAAAGTATTTAAGTTCAATATATTATCTAACATAAATGTTATTAAAATTGATATCAAGAGTTTCACTATAAAATAGTCTGTTAGAGTTTAATCAGAAGTGATGTATTAATTGGGAGGTGAAATATTAACACTTTATGATTCTGTAACCTAAGGAAACACTTGGGAAAACAGATCAGCTGGCAATAACAACAGGAAACATGTCTGTCTTAATGAAGTTAAAGAAGCCCAAAATAATACTTAGCATATGACACATGGAACACTAGACTGCATATATTGCATTTAAATTCTTGGTATAAATATATATTGTCTCTCCATAAGATTATAAATGATTGCTGTTAAAATTGTTCACTTTTGAATTTCATGAGCATTCAGAAAGCATGTCCCAATCGCTTTTATGGGAGTATCCCTTTCTCTCTCTTTTCAGTAACACTTCTTTTTTTGATATTCAGGACAATGCTTGCTGTTGTGGTTAGGGTTACTATTGATGTGATGGAATTCCATGACCACAAGCAACCTGGGTTCATCATCAAAAGCAGTGAAGGCAGATACTTTAGCAGGGCAGAAACCTGGAAGCAGGTGCCAAAGCACAGACCGTGGTGGAGAGTGCTGCTTACTGGCTTGCTGATCATGGTTTTCTCAGCCTGTTTTCTTAGGGAACCTTGAACCAGCAGGCCAGGGATGGCACCACCCACAATGGGTTGGCAGACACCATCCATCACTAAGGAAATGCCCCCTACAGACAGATCTTATAACTTCTTAACTAAGGCTCCCTCTGCTCCTGGTAACTCTAACCTGATTCAAGTTTACATAGAATTAAGCAGTGCACTTGCTATTATGACATTTTACCCTAAAATGTGAGCATTGAATAACATTTTCCTTTTAAGCAAGTGTTCAAACACATCTGCCAATGAGGGGATGTTCCATAACACAATAACAATAGCTTTATTAGTAAGGCAGAATATATCTATATCATAAAATACAACCCCAAATAAATTATTTTCAAAAGAATTTAGAAAATTTATTCATGATATCAAGTAAATAGCACCAATCTCTGAAATCATTTAATATTTTAAGTAATTGTGTAGTTTTTTTCCTTTTAAGTATTTACTATGATTTGACTGTCTTCTATATCTAAGGATTAAGAGATTTTAAGTCATGTGTTTATGGTATTTAATGATGGGACCTTTTGGCAGTAATTCAAAGTAGAGGGTATGTATAACCACAACATGCCAGTAAAGAGACTAGTGATTTAACAAATGAGGAGGCAGGCAGAGCCAGGCTGCACAAGTCTGTGTTTTCACCCACTTTGGGACTTGGGGGGGGGGGGAGTTACAATTTTAAGGCCTGCTTGGGCTACAGAGTGAATTCAAGGCCAATCTGCACAACTTATTGAGACTCATCTAGTAAAAATTTAAAACTGATCTATTCAGAATGCACTGCAAATATAATGAGATTATAAGAGTTTGCTTAAAATATGCAAGGTCTTGCACTCAATCTCCAGAAACTGGTGAAAGAGAAGCAGAAAGAGAGAGAGGAAGAGGAGAGAGAGAGAGAGAGAGAGAGAGAGAGAGAGAGAGAGAGAGAGAGAGAGAGAGAGCGAGCACTGAGACTTTGTGCCTCAGCATAGGATGTCTTCCACTGAATTTTGCAGTATGAAGTCTCTTGTTTTACAGCTGATTCATGTACCACATTTCCAAATCACAGAATTATGCACCAATGAAACTTTTATTCTTTAGAAAGTTATCTCATTTCATGTATGTTTTTTTCTAAAAAAAGAGTAAAATTGTATTTATCTTCATACATTTTGTCTCAAGATAATATTATATTTTAAATGTTTCACTTACAAATATAAATACTTTTACAACTACTACTATTTTGAAATTGCTAATATTTTGCTAGTTGTAAATAAGCAAAAGCATGTTGATTTTAGAGGCAGCATTCATTTTCAGCACTCAGGAGAATAACATTCTAAAAGAAAAATAATGAATTTAAAGATACTTATCTCAAGACATATATCAAGTCAAAATTTCTTGATTTTTATCATATTGCTGCAACGTTTGTAACTTCATGTAACCTATCAAAGACTATATTATGTTTGTAAATTCTATTAGCAATGTAAACGAATATGATTGTGACCATTATTCCAAAAATATGAGTTTGTCTAAAATGTGAATTTTTTGGTATCTTACATATACTATATATCTCAAAAAATAAATATGATAAAAATGAGTCATTTCAAAAACCTAATTTATATTCTTTGTAATAGAAGGAATAGTGAAAATAAAACAATAATACATACATTGCCTAAGCAATCCTAAATAAATCCTACATAAACTGAGAACATTTGACTTAAGAGCTAGACTAAAATATTTTGTGTTACTCTTCACTTTCAAGAGTTTTGGAAAAAATATGGGAAAATAACTATGAAATATCTTCCCTAAAGAAAATTATAAAGAGTCAATTTTGTCATTGAAAAGTGTACTGAATAGTGTATATATCTACATGGATGTGTAAATGACACTATTTTGTATCTCATTAGTATAAGTTCTTTTACTCCTTAATTCATGCATTTAGTGTGTCATTTTTATCATTACAAATCAGGAACCCATCTATATTCTGACTTTAAGAAAAGCTCTAATAATTCAGACTTAAGAATCAAATTCACTGTAAGATACTGCCAACTGCCCTGCAATAATTGGAGCTCAGAAATGGAAATTATTGTGAAGAAGGGAATTGACCAAGTGCTTTTTTCACTTATTGAGATAACTGTTTATTCCTCATCTTTAACGTAACGGGTACATTATGACTCTCACATTTAACCGGAAGTGTTTTCTCCTATGGTCATAGTGAAATTTGTCATTGAACCCTTTGTTGTTTCTGTCTCCCACTTTGCTCATTTTCTGAGTTTTTGCAGTTCCTTGTGCTTTGACGACCCACTGAGTTGGTGGTTCCCATGAGGTAGGATTGAGGGGTTTTCATTTCATGGATATTGGGTTTTGCCTCTACTTAGCACCCAAATAGCTCCCGCTAGAACTATATAAAATTAATGTTCCTGTTTGGATTTCCACGGGTTTTAGCACAAAATAGTCTCAAGGCCCACGTCACTGTGGGCTCAAGCCTGTGTTTACAAATTCTTTTTGGAAAAATAATCTTTTTTACAGATACTTCGCGTGATAAATGCAGCTCTCTATGTTGTACATGAAGGTTGGTTCTCTCAGAGGAGGGAAACAACCTCCCACAGAAGTCATTTCTTCAGAAGTCTTTGACCTTGTTGGATGTCCAGAGAGGAATGTCCAGGTAGAACAACTTTCTCTCTGTCCTCATCTCTTAGATCACAAATTCTTCTGTTTTGTCACTCATGTGATTCTTAGATTCCCAAAACTACACACAGCAGACAATAAGGGCAAAAATGCCTTTGTCCCTGATACATACCCCTTGCCAGGGCTTCGCTTGCACAGCTTGGAACTTTTCTCTGAAAAGCAATCAGTTCTAATACTCTCTCGCTCTGTCTCTGTCTCTGTCTCTGTCTCTGTCTCTGTTTCTCTGTCTCTGTTTCTCTGTCTCTCTCTCTGTCTCTCTGTCTCTCTGTCTCTCTGTCTCTGTCTCTCTCTCTCTCTCTCTCTCTCTCTCTCTTTCTCTCTCATAATTTCTCCTGCATGCACAGCTACCTGTACATTCAATTAATTATTTGTCATATAAATATAATTATTTATGGTATATTGCCATGATTTTTTTCTTCAAAATAGTTTTGCTAATTTTGCTATCATTTGTCTCTAGTGAAATGAGTTAGTTCTATGACGTGAGAGAAGAATCATTATTTTTTCATACAGTGGCTGACATATTAGCTTCAGATACTCCTAATTTTATTCTGATTATGTTGACCAAAGAACTGCCCAGTTATGTAACTGTCTATCTGTTATATAACTAAGAACATGGTTACTTTATTAATGTCAACATGTCATCCTGAGAGTCAAGTAGCAATTAAACCTATAGCTTTGTTATATGCTAGACATGAAAACTCTTACATCTGAAGGTTAATTACATTTCACGATCCACTCCTTGTCAAGCTAGACTTTGATCACATATGTTGGAATTAAGGATCTTATATCCAAAGCAACATCTTTTGAAAAATCAATGAATTTCATTTCAATTTTATGGGAGGAAGGACCATAAAGTAGAATCTTCATGTTTTCCCTTTTATTATCATATTAGTTTTAGAATTCTTTCTTTTTGTCTAGTTCTGTAAAAAAAATATAGTTGTAATTTTGATGAGGATCCCATTGGATTTGTAGGATATTTTCACAAATAAACCCATTTTTAAAATCCATACTTTGACATTTTGTGAGCATAGAAAGTCTTTACATCTTCTGGAGTATTCTGTAATTATTCTTTTCAATGTTTTTAAAGCTTTCATTGTAGAGGTCTTTCATCACTTTGGTTAGTTTTTCCAATAGTCATGATCACTTACTGTTTTCTGATAGGATTGTAAGTGGAATTTTTTCTTTACTTCGTTGTTGTTGCATAGAAAATCTAAGAGTTTTAAAACTTTTAAACTATATCTTTCCAAATTTCTGTTATGTCTTTTCTAGCTTTAAGAATTTCCTGATTTAGTTTTAAGCACAGGATACTGCAGCTTCCAAGTAGGAGCCATTTCATTTCTCCTCTCCTATTTGTACTCCTTTCTCTCTCTAAGATTTTGAGCAGCATAAGTAATAAAAATTGAAACAGTGGATACTTTTGACGCTTACACAATTTTAGAGGAAATGCCTTCAGTTTTCCTCCATTTAGTACAATCGTGGCTATTGGGTTATCACATGTAGCCTTTATTATCTTGATATATGTTCCCCCTATTTATACTTTCATCTGGGCCTTTCTCTTTAAGACAATCAAGGTGATAAGGTGTGCATTAAAGCATACAGGGAAGGACTTTCTCTTCTTGTACACTTCATTGTTTGAGCAAACCCCGTGTCATATTATTTTCTTTATTGACCCTACCTCCTGATCTTCACCTTTATGTCTGGAACCTATCTTTAGGTTGGCTTTAGAACCTCTGACATGAATTCTCTTTGTTCTCAAGTCTTTGCTTAACTCAGTTTGAAAGAGTTTCTCTTCAAAATTTCACCCTGCCACAACTTTTTGAGACATATATTGTGATGTACTGGGTCCATGGTTGATATGTCTATCCAGAGGATCATTGTTTCCCAAAAAGTCTCACCTGGAATTAAGGCTTGTGAGATATGGGTGTTTATTTTTTAGGTAAGCCAGGCTGTCTGTGCCCATCAAGGCCATCAGGCTTGCCTTTTTCATGAGGGTTTTGCCTGCCCTTCTTCAGGGGGCTGTCAGTTGAACCCTGTGCTGCTTACATCTTTGTGTAGAGTTGTCTTTCTGTTTCTTAGACATTTTACAACTGTCCTCTAATGCTCTTTGAAATCTCTGATGTGCTTTTTTTTTCTTTGTTAGAATACTCATTCTTTTGTTATCCTGATAATTTTCAGTTTTTTTTCTGTCACAAAGAGAGAGCTTTCAATCCACGTTGCATCTAAAAGTTTTTCAAAAGTTTATATTCCTTTAATGGATGTAACAGGACCATTTATGGTAACCATACTATCTTTATTTTAGTTCATCTTCATAGATACTGATTTAACTTTTAGATTTAAGTATTTTCTGATTCTCTACTTTCAAGTCCATATGTCAAATTTCCTCCTGCAGCTCAAACATGCCTCTTTTATACTAATTTGGTGACTACATTAAAATGAAGACCTATATTTGTTATTTTTACTTATGTTGATTTACGAACCTTAGCAAAAATGTATTTTCTATTTGCCCCCACCTCCACTTTCTTTCTTGTTGTGTTGTTGTTGTTTGCTATTTTTTCTTTTCTTTTCTTTTTCTTTTTCTTTTTCTTTCTTTTTTTTCCCCTTGCTTGTTTGTTTTTCAAGACAGAGTTTCTCTGTGTAACTCTGGTTGTCCTGGAACTCACTCTGTAGACCAGCCTGGCCTCAAATTCAGAGATTCAACTGCCTGTGTCTCCTGGGTGCTTGCAGTTAAAGGCATGCACCACTGCTGCCCAGCTGAAAATACGTTTTCAAACACAGAAAAGAACTTCAACATGGTTTCTCATTGAAAGATTTTCTATTTTTTGCACTATATTTGTATTTTCTATATGTTTATATTGGATTTTATATATATGCAATTCTGTTTATAATTTTCTTTTATGTTAATCCTTAATTTCCTATCCAGTGTAGCATAATCTGCCATATTGTTTCTCCTATAACCTTTCTCTACACTTTTTTCAAGGAATATTTTGATTAAAATATTCAAATTTTAAATAACAATAATGGCATTGTGCCTTGCACTAAATGACAATATAAATTAGAAATAATTTTTTATAGTTCAAAATTTGACATTTTTCTCAATAATTGGATCATTGTCTTCAGAGCAGTAAGTTTCTTCTGCATATAAAGAATGTTATTCAACTACCCACTCTCATATGACATGTTCTTGAGGAATACCAAAAGAGAGAACATAATGCAATAAGAAGAGAAAGTTTCTGCTATCATAAAAACACATTTGGCTACCTATTGCATTATTACTGACACTTGGCCTTGTATTTATCACTTTCATTATGTCTCTTAAGATGAAAATATCCCCCAAAACAGCAGAAGTATTATATTTACAAACACATCATTATTTACATATGTTATTCAACATCATCCCTGTATTCACTTAATTTCCATAAAAAATTTATAAAATAAGCATTATCAGTATCCTACTTGGCAGAAAGGATAACATTTCTTTATTGGTATTGTAGTTAATCAAACTCTCTGTTCTTTCTTGTCATCTATATGTCAACACATCAGATGAGGTATAGGGAGACAGAAACAAAAGAAACAAAGAATGAAAAATATATAAACTGTCCTTATAGAGGATTTGGTTTAGCATAAAATTGCTTTTAAAAATATAGCATTTATGTTTCATGTATTTTCTTTTGAGTCCTGTATTGATCAAAGTTCTGAATCAGAAAATATTCTATTCCAAACAATTTGAATTAAAACAGTTTTGTTAGAACATACCAAACAGTTTATAGAATTGTGATATTACTACAGAAAAATGTCAAAATTGATATTCCAGAAATTGCTCTCAAATCTACACTGATGAACAAGGGTGGAAAAAGGACTTGATTGCCCTGAAAATATTAGGATGGGCTAGTGAAATCAAGAGATATCTGTTATTAAGGATGTAAATGGTACAAGTGCCTCAGTTCTGAGCTGCAGTGTTAGCTACTTCAAGTTCCCGAACAGTGTTATTCTTCAGTCAGGAAACTGTTATTATGCCACAGTCTCACCCATGACATTTCTGTTCTCTAGAGTTGATTTTTGCTAGAGACTAACCACACCACATCTCCCACAAGCCATGCTAACAAAATGCATGGTCTGCTTCCTGTTCATTTCTAATTCAGTTTAGGTTCTCACATGATTACATGTGATGAGAGACCTAAATCACACTAATAACTTGAAGTAAAATGGACTGGGAATTTTATATTTTAGATTTCTATCCTTCCTAGGGATGAGCAATCACTTCAGGAGAAAGTCTGAATAGATGTTACATGGCTAACATCCATAACTGTGCTAGGACTTTATTACTCCTCTCTTCCACCTTTATCTTTTTTAATTGAAACATATTACATAATTGACCCACCTTCATACACAGTATTAGAGTCTATACTATTCCAACGATGAAGAACGTAAATCTTTTTTCTATAAATCATTGTGTAAATTAATTTATTTTATATGAATACAGTAGAAAATATGTAGTTTTGGTATTCATTTTCTTTTTCTAATTACATTGTATATCAAGGAGCATCAGCTAAATAAAGCCTTATATGAAATTCCTACATAACTATATAAATATATTAATGATGGGTAATGTTAATCACATTTTATAGAATTAAACAACTTTTTACAACAAATTGTAAAGAATGAAAAATTTTCATATACTATAAAATTGCCTAATAAATTCAATTAGTCAAGAAATGATACATAATATACAAAGTTTTAAAGTTACCATTATAACCAAGTAACTAATGTTCATATTCTTTTGTTGAGTTCTCATAGTTACATGGATTGATACCCAGGAGAACAGTGTTTGAAATGAATTGCTATAACAGCTGTTTTTGAAAAATATCAACAAATAAAACCCATAAAATTTTATAGTTCAAACAAAAATTCTAGATTATGATGTTATATAAAATGTAAAATTATATCCTCCATCACACTTATAAAAACTCACCATAACTAGAAATCTTTCTATAATGGAAGGGCCTTATATGACAGTATTAGATTTGTGTCACTACAATGAAATGCCCTGAATAACCAGCCTATACAGAAGGAAGGCAACTTTGACTTACAGTTTTGTGGTTTACAGAGCATGATTTATTTGTCACAGAATTTGGGCCTGCCATTCAAGGCCACAAAGTATGATGTAGCACATTACTGAAAGTATAGATGGTATGGAAAAAATACTTTCCTCTCCAGGAAAAAAAGCAAATGAGAGTAGGTTAAGGGCCTCACAGTCACCTTCAGTACTTTGATCTAAGTCCCACTGAGGTTCTTCTGTCTCTCAGGAATGACACTGAATGAATTACTTTCCTATGCTGCAATAAAATACCATGGTCAAAACAGCTTAGAGAAGAAAGAGTTTATTTAGACTTATAGTTCCAGAGGTTAAAATCCATGATAGTAAAACAAAGGCTGCCAGGAAAAGCAAGAAGCTGATGGCTTACATAATGAATACCAAGCATGAAATAGAGAGTGAACTGAAAATAGCATGAGTCTTTAGCCCTCAAAGCCCAACCTCAGTGGCATTCTTCCTTCAAAAAGTCCAAACCTCCTAAACTTACCAAACAGTGCCACCACCTTGAGACCAATACTCAAATTCCTGAGCATCATTTTATTTAAACCTCCACAATCACCCTGGGGACCAACAGGGATATATGGGGTTTGGGAAAACTACTATACCACAGCAAAGAGCCCCAAACTGGTAATTTTGCTTTGTCATCATTTTCTCCTATTATTGAATAAATTGATAGATATTACTTCTATAAGTTCATGATTTCTGCTCAAACATGGCTACTTTTCAGGGTTTGTAGACCAGTAAGAATTGGTGAGTGAAAGCCATATATGATTTTGTTGTTTTATTATTTTATGTGTATGAGTAGTTTGCCTGCGTGTGTGTGCATGTGTATGTACCACATATATGCCTGGTGCCTGCAAAGGACCCATAGGGCTTCATATTCCCAGGACTGGAGTTACATATAGTTGTAAACTGCCTTATGGGTGCTTGGAATCAAGCCATATTCATCTACAAGAACAACAAGTACTCTTAACCACTGAGTCAAATTTCTACCCAAAGCCAGTTATATTTAGACTACTGGTTCCTCTTTAACATTTGGGCATCCATCTTCAGCCTACAGGCCTAAAATACCTGAAAAGACAAAAACAAACCTCTTCCCCAACCCTAATTTTGGGAAGGTTCCCTTATGGCAAGTTATATCTGATCAAATCAATAGCACCTGTTAGTTTTATAAGTTAGTTTAGATTGAATGACCAGGCTGTTTGATGAACTATCACCTCTTCTAATCAATAGGTCTCTCTTGTTCAAATTTAATATTTATCAGTTTTGATGGTATCCATAGCTTTGCTTCTCCTGTGGAAAAAAAGCAAAACCCCTTTCTCAACATAACACATATCCTGGTTTCCATTCTGAGGTCAGAACATCTATAAAGTATACAGACTAATTTAATTTGGTAGTTTTTTTCTATTTATCCAACATCTCTCCACAGCTGTTGTTCCTTGTTCATTAGCATTTAGAAAATTTAAAGTTAGTAAAGCATTGTGTAATCTATTTCTGGGGGGGTCTTTATCACTCTTTTCTCTTTATTAAGCATATTTTTAGAGTTTAATTGGATCTTCCTATAACTGCTTGTCCTGTAGGATTGTGTGGTATAATTGTAATATGCTTATTAGTGTAATACACACAAAAAAGTTTTATTTTACCAGAGACATATGCAGCAACAGGTATACCCATGATGGCCATAACTTCTAACAAATGTGTGATTACAGAATCAGTCTTTTCAGAACTCAAAGTAGTTACCCATTGAAATCCTGAATACGTATCTATGTTACGATGTACACATTTTAATATTTGAAATTCTAAAAAATGAAGCACATTCATCTGCTAGATTTCATATCTTTGAATACCCTTTGGGTTACTTATTGTAGGTAGTGGAGTTTGGTTATATAAAGAACAAGTAGGACATTTCCTTATCATTTCCTTGACTAGTTGCCAAGTGATGGAAAAATATTTTTTGCAAACCTTTGCTATTGACATGGTGTTTATGAAATGCTGATGCCTCCCACATATTTCCTATCAATAGTTGAACAATTTCATCATTACCTTGTGCTAGAGGGCCTGGCAGACACATCTTGGTTCTGATGTGTGTTATATCTAAGGGATGGTTCCTATTCCTGATTTTTTTTTGTAACTGTATAAATAACAAAGTTAAGTCTTACTCATCAGGAATAAATTCAGCAGTTCAAGTATAAAATAACTCTCTACTGAATAAAAAATGGGACAAAACAGAAGAAAGAAATTGAAGATTTTCTAGAATTCAAAGAGAATGAATATATAGCATACCAAAATTTATGGGACACAATGAAAGTGATTTTAAGAGAAAAGTTCATAGCACCAAGTCCTTACATTAAAAACAAATTGGAGAGATCTCATACTAACAACTTAAAAGCACACCTATAAGACCTAGATCAAAAAGAAGCTGACCCAAGAGGAGTAGATGGCAAAAAGTAATCAAACTGAGGACTAAAATCAATCAAAGAGAACAATACAAAGAATCAATGAAAAAAAAATAGTTCTTTGAGAAAATCAACAAGATAAACAAATCCTTATTTTTAACTAATTAAAAGAAAGATAGAGAATATCCAAAATTACAAAACCAGAAATTAAAGGTGGATATGACAGGAGACATCAAGGTAATCCACAGAAACATAAAGTCATACTTTAAAAACCTGCACGCCACCAAATTGGAAAGCCTAAAAGAAATGGATAACTTTTTCAATATCAAATTTAGTGAAGATCAGATAAGCAATTGAAATAGACCTTTAACCCCTAGTGAAATAGCAGCAGTAATTGAAAGTGCCCCAACCAAAACCAGTCTAGGGCCAGACAGTTTTTGTGCAGAATTCTAGTAGACTTTTAAAAAAGAATAAACACCAATACTCCTCAAATTATTCCAGAAAATAGAAATAGAAATAATATTGCCCAATTCATTATGTTAGGCTTTATTTACACTGATATCCAAACCACATAAAAACTCAACAAATAGTAAGAATTACAAATCAATTTCCCTAATGAACACAGATGCAAAAATACTTGCAAATTGAGTCTAAGAACACATCAACAAGATCATCATGATGAAATAAGCTTTATTCGAGAAGTGTTGGGATGGTTCAATATATGAAACACCAGTAAACACAATCTACCTTATAAACATACTAAAAGAAAAAAAAAAACATGATCAATCTCATTAGCTACAGAAAAGACATTTGAAATACCCAATAGAACTTCATTATAAATGTTCTGGAGAGATTAGGGATACAAAGGACATACATCAACAAATAAGATGATTCACAATGAGCCTATCTATATACAACACCAATCTTAATGGGGAAAACCCCAAAACTTTTCCATTAAAATAAGGACAAAGACAAGGTGTCCACTCTTTCCATAACTACTCAATATAGTGCTTGAAGTTCTAGCTAGAGCAATAACACGACCAAAGGAGATCAAATAGATACAAAGAAAGAAAGAAGTCAAAGCATCTTTATTTGCAGATGATATGATAGTATACATAAATGACAGTGAAAATTCCACGCTGGTACTTCACATTGATAAATCCTTTCAACAAACTTGCTGAATACATGATCAACACAAAAAAAATTCAAAAAGAAAGAAAGATCAGTAACTTTCCTATATAAAATAACAAATTGACTGATAAAGAAATCAAGGAAATAGTGTCTCATAAAAACATCAAATAATATAAATTGAATCTAACCAAGCAGGTAAAAGATTTGTCTAAGAAAGAAACCAAGTCTCTGAAGAAAAAAATTGAAAAAGTTAGCAGAGGATATTAAGATTTACCACTCTTACGGATTGGAAATATTAACATAGTAAAAATGGTCATCTTATCAAAAGCAATCTACATATTCTATGCAATCCTAATCAAAGTTCCAACACAATTATTTACAGATCTTGAAAGTAAAATTCTCAACTTCATATGGAATAACAAAAATCCAACACAGCTAAAACAATCCTGAACAATGAAAGGACTGCTGGACACATTGCCTTTCCTGATTTTAAGTTGTTCTCCAGAACTGTGGTAATAAAAACTGCATGGTATTGGCATAAAATGGAATCAAATAAAAAACACAGATATAACTACACATACCCATGTACACCTGATTTTTCATAAAGAACCTGGAAGTACACACTGTCGGGGAAAAGCATCTTTAATAAATGGTGCTGGTCAAATTGGATGTCTGCATGTATAGGAATGCAAATATATACATACTTATCATCCTGTACAAAACTCAAGTCCAAGTGCGTCTAAGAACTTAGAAACATACAAGTTTTCTGGCTTCTCATTTAAATGCAGAAGTCATCAAAATCATTAACTTCTTAAGCCATTTTTTGGTGCTAATAAAACAAAATTACAAACTGGTTATGACAAAAGAAATACATTTATTTTGGCTCATGATTCTGGTCAAGCATCAATAGCTAGTATATTGTTGGTAAATTTCCAATGAATAAAAGGACCTGAGGCTGGAAAAACAGGACACATCCCCTGAGGCTTCACTTTTTCTTTTGAAATCAACACTATTAAGTACAAAACAAAACTCTTGAATTTGTCTCATCTTAGCTACTTATCACAGGCTCCACTTCTAAGTAAAAAAGTTGGATTGAATTTCTACCCTCTCAGGAACTCACACATGAGATTCCACTCCCATGTGAGTTAGTTCCCAGTTGGAGGAACAAAGCAAGCACAGTAGTGCCACAAGAAGTTCATCTGTTAAATGCATAATTGCTTCTCTTACGAAATATAGTCTTTCTTTCTATAAAGCACGTGTAGAAATTTGAAAGAAATGTATTATAAAAAGAAAATCATTAATATGCATCTTAAAAGGAGGTGTGCACTTAAATGTATTTCTTTACATTTTTTTTGTATTTGTCCCTAATTTTTTTAAACAATACCTAGATTACTTACACAGTCCTTTCTCTAGGCTATACACTCCTGATAGAAAATTCTAATAGTTCTCACAGTTACTAGTAATTTTAAGATAATATTAGTTTTTTTATAAAAGAGAAAAGTGTACAAAGTGAAAAGGTGTGAGGGAGGAAACCTGATGATGTTTTATTGAAAATGAAGAAAAAAAAGCACTTCAAGAAGTGGACTTTCTGAATAGTGGTCAAAGTGCCTAACACTCTCACAGCCACTGCAAAAGGAATTGTGGAACAGTCACTCTGCAAAATACTTTGTAGTAGATCAGGCAGTTGAGGAAACTCTGAAAAATACTTAGAAATGATAGTGGGAAAAAATGTAAGAAAAAAAAAAAAAAGAGCCAAATACGTTTGAGCTGGCACTTCTTGGATTCCTGACTCTTTGGGGTTTCAAAATCAATACCAACTGGTGACCTTTTTTTGTTGTTGTTGTTAATCTCCCACCCTTATGCATTAAAACAGTTCCAACATTTACAATCATGGTATGTGCGGAAGCACAATACAATGTTACTGAGTGCATTTTAGGAAAATGCAATCGTGTTAAAGAAATCCTTATTACAAAACTAAAAAACAAATGACCTCAAGTATTGTGAAAAAGAATAAACTCATAAAATATTACTAATATGGAAGTAAGCATGCGGTGCTTTCTGAATAGACAGTTGTCTTTTAAGAAACTCTTTAAAGGTAGAGAAAGAGAAGAATTAAAAATGTAAATGAATCATACAGATGAGAATTTGCAAGGAAGGAAAATTGAATAAGCTTATCTGAAAACAGAGAGCATTCATTATATCCCTAGACAACGAGGAACCAATTTAATGCATTTGAAGTTTTTTTTATTTCTTTTTCATTTAAATTTACTATTATAATATTTGAATGATTCAAAGTAAAACAATTTAACATGTAAATTGAGAAAAAACGTTTGCATATTTCTATATCTAATATTTCTGCCACAGGTAATCATTTTTTTCTACTCTCCAACATCATCTTTTCAGGTTTCTACTAAGAAGTATATTTGTACTCCCTTAAAGTATTTAAAGTATTTACAAACTATTCCAGCCATTTCATTGTTTTTAGCTGATTATGGAAAGCAGATGAAACATTCTTGCTCTCCCATTTTTCTGCTGATGTATCCTTGATTTGCTCCTGTATGGAGTTCACCTAGCTCCTGTGTCCTTTATTTAGACTGTGGGACAACTTCCATCAGTTTCTACTTCAGCTCAGTGGCTGTTCTTTGTCCCATTTTGGAGAAAGAGTCCTGGTTTGTGCTGGATTTCTAAAACAATAATAGTCATTATTCTTGCATCAACATCTCAATTTAATTATTGATAGAAATCATCCAGTTGTGACTTTGACCTATGATCACATAGGCAATGTAATATTACCCCCAAACTGCACACAGAAAGAGGAAGTACAAGTTCCCAGGACTCACTCCTGCTGGAATAACCTAGGAAGAAAGATAAGCAAGCTCAGTCTGGGAAAACAGGCACACACCACACTAAGTGCCCTTTGTGTGCAAGACTGTTGTCTTTGTGTTTTCTCCTATAGAGTGCTCTTCACCGGCGGCATACAGGTAGTGATTGTGGTATTGGTGCAAATACAGTTTTCAAACAATTTATGTCCATGCTTTGAAACAGGGCCACTTATCCACTGAAAAGAAGAATTTATGCAGACAGGGATAAAAATCTGAAGGAGTGGTGGGTGGTTTGTAAACATGAACATGAACATGAACAGGTCTAATTGAAACTCACTTGTGATACTAGAGCCTGCTTGTAACTGTTACAGTAACTTCTAACATGTTGTCCTTCTTGCATTATATACATGTGGCTATGCATGCAAAAGCATTTTAATATGTTGAAATGCCAATTTGTGAGTTTTAGTTCCTGTTATCCTTACAAAATTTTCAGTTTAAGCACAGTAAACTTCTCTACTCATTAGAAAGTGTAGAAATCATTAAATATAAAAGCAATAACAGTGATGACTGTGTACCTAGGACTGAACACAGACTTAAGTACAAATCTAACAATTCCATTTTGAATTTGTATAGTTAGCTTCATTCTGTGAGTTGGATCAATGGCTGTGGAGACTACATGGGACTGAACTAGGTAGGCCCTTTGAATGGTGAGACAGTTGTGTAGCTTGATCTGCTTGGAAAGTCCCCTGGCGGTAGAATCAGAATCCATCTCTGGTGCATGAGCAGGCTTTTTGCAGCCCACTACCTATGATAGGACACCTCATGCAGCCTTGAGGCAGGGAGAAGGGCTTGGACTTGCTTCTACTGAATGTGCCTCCCCATGGGAGGCCTTGCCTTCTTGTAGGTGGGAGTGGGGGGTAGGTAGGGAGTGGGAGTAGGTTGGGAGGGGTGGCTGAGGGGGCAGGAGGAGGGAAGATTAGTGTGTAAAAATGAATGAAAAAATTTATTAATAAAAAATTATTTAAAAATATGCTTTTCTTTCTAAAATGTACTGAATTAAAGTGTAATTTTTCACCATATAACTGAATAATAAAACAACCTTCAATGAAATCCTTGTGCATCTTGCAATATTTTCATTTTTCAAGTTCTGGTCCAATCTACTAGTTTCTTAAGAGAGCCAACATGTATCCACTGGACATTCTAATACATTTATCCCATTTAGTCACCATTTAAATTTAATTGATAATTGTGAGAACTGTGAAATATGATTGTGCATCCTGTCCCACTGCAAAAATGTTTGGATTAGGTAATATTTATATTGTATAACTCTAGTTTTCCTGTTCTAATACATGAGACATTAAAACTTATATTCTCAAGTTACTAAAATCAATGTACATAACAATAGTCTTACCTAGGTGCAATACCTATAAATCATAACAAGGACCAGCATGGCAGAATATCTGTAAAAGTGCAACAAGTACCATTCATATGTCAGTGACAACCAAGAGTTGTCTAATTTCACTTAAGTCCCACTCAACAGGATGGAAGCCATGCCTTTTATAAGAAATCTGGCAAACTTCCTGGGGTTAGTGACATCATGGTCCCAAGAAAATGAATATACCACCACTGCTTTGCAAGGCCAGCATAATTTCTTACTATATATGTTTTTAACATGACAAAATAAAATACAAGCTGAAGCAAAAACTGTCATATTGAAATTGGACCTAACAACTCAACAGGAGGGAAAAAGTCCTAGGAGTTGACACAAGAGTCAGAGACACATTCCTTCTCATAGTCAGGAGACCCATATAATACTAAACTAATAGTTTTTAAACATACACAGAGGACCTGATGCAGACCCATGTAGGCCCTGAGCTTGTTACTTCAGTTTCTGAGTTCATATGTAGCTTGATTCATTGATTCAGAAGGCTTTCATCTCCTGGCTTCCACAATCATATCTGGATCTTACCATCTTCTGCCTCCTATTCCTCTGGATTCCCTGAGATCTAGGGGGTGAGCTTTAAAGGAGACCTCCAATTTAGACTCTCTCTCTGAAAAATGTCTGGCTGTGGGTCTATGACTATGTTCTCATCTACTGCCAGAGGAAGCCTCTCTGATGATGACTGGGTAAGGCACTGGTTTATGAGTATAACAAAATATCATTAGGAATCGTTTTTTATTGATTTTTTTTTAACCAGTAGCATTTGTTTTTGGCCTAGATCTCTGGGCTATTTAGTCTCTAGTTCTTGGTTACCCAAGCAGTTTTGGGTGTGGATTACTTGATCATGAGTGAACATTAATTCAAAGCAGACATTGTTTGGATACTCCCACAAGTTTTGTGCCACCACTGGTCTAGTGTATTTTGCATGCAGGACAGATTAGGTCAAAGGTTCTGTGGCACAGTTGGTGTCTACATTCCTCTTTCAGTAGCCTGCAGAGTATCTTCCAAAGAGACAATTTTTGTCTGAGGGCTCTCTGTAGGCATCAGTTTGACTTTTCCATGTTCAATGGCTTGTATGGATGTTAATCTCAGCAATAGGGCCCCACTGTCAGATTGCAGAGTGCAGCCTTGTCTTAGCAACATCCTGGGTAGCTTAAAGATTTCCATATGACTTTCTTGTCCAACAACTCAACTTAATTCACCCTAGCTCTACCATCAGATGCCTTACCTGGCTACAAATGATATCCAGTTGTAACTATGTATCCCCCATTACTAGGTATTCACATTAGATTCACCTTTAGAGATACTCGAGATACATCGGTTCCCAAGTTTTTGTGGAAGCACTACCATGATTTCCATATTAGTGGAAAATGTTTGCACTCTAATGAGCAATAGAGGAGTATTTCCTTTGCTCCACACACTTGCAGGCATCAACTGTCATTTGTGTTATGGATCTTATGTCATCTTTTTTTCCTTCCAATGCTATCTATGTGTCCTTCTTGTAAGATGGTATCTCATAGTCATTTTGGTTTGCATTTCCCTGATAACTAAGGATGCTGAGAAATTCCTTAAATGTTTTTCATCCATTTGAGATTCTCCTGTTGAGAATTCTCTGTTTAGCTGTGTAGCCTATTTTTTAATTGGATTGTTTGGTATTCTGATGTCTAGTTTCTTAAGTTCTTTATGAATTTTGGAGATCAACCCTCTGTCAGATGTGGGGTTGGTGAAGACCTTTTCCTATTGTGTGAGCTATCATTTCGTTTTATTTACCATGGCCTTTCACTTACAGAAGCTTTTCAGTTTCAGGAGGTCCCATTTATTAATTGTTGCTCTCATTGTCTGTGCCACTGCTGTTTTATTTAGGAAGTGGTCTCCTGTGCCATTTCAGTTTAGACATTTCCTACTTCCTCTTCTATCAGGTTCAGTGTAGCTGGATTTATGCTGAGGGCTTTGATCCACTTGGACTTGAGGTCTGAGCATGGTGAAAGATAAGGATCTATTTGCAATCTTTTAAATGTTGATATCCAGTTATGCCATCACAATTTGTACACAATTTTGGCTTCTTTGTCAAAAATCAGATGCTCATAGGTGAGTGGATTAAAGTCACAGTCTTCAATTCAATTCCACTGGTCCATAAGTGAGTTTTTATGCCAAAACAAAGCTGTTTGTATTATTATAGCTCTATAGTAGAGCTTGAGGTCAGGGATAGTGATGCCTCCAGAAGTTTTAGGATTATAAAGGATTGTTTTAGCTATCTTAGGTTTTTTTTTTCTTTATGAAGTTGAGTATTGTTCTTTCTAGTTCTATGAAGAATTTTGTTGGGATTTTGATGGGGATTGCATTAAATTTGTAGAGTGCTTTTGGTAAGATTGTCATTTTTATTATGTTAGTTCTACCTATCCATGATTGTGGGAGATCTTTCCATTTTCTGATATTTCTTCAATTTCTTTCTTCAAGGACTTAAAATCTTGTCATACAGGTCTTTCCGGCACATTTGGTTAAAGTTATCCTAAGGCATTTTATATTATTTGTGGCTATTGTATATGATGATGCTTCTCTGATTTCTTTATCAGCCAGTTTATCATTTGTATATAAGAGGGATACTGAATTTTTTGAGTTAACCTTGTATCCCCGACATTACTGAAGGTGTTTACCAGTTGTAAGAGTTCCCTGGTAGAATTTTGGTGCTTATATATGTATACTTACATATACTATCATATCATCTGCAAATAGTGAAAGTTTGACTTCTTCCTTTCCAATTTCTATCCCCTTGATCCTCTTTTGTTGTCTTATTGCTCTATCTAGACCTTTGAGTACTACACTGAATAGATATGGGGAGAGTAGACAGTCTTGTCTTGTTCCTGATTTTAATGGAATCACTTGAGTTTCTCTCCATTTAATTTGATGTTAGTCTTTGGCTTGCTCAAAATTGCCTTTATTATTTTTAGGTATGTTCCTTGCATTACTTGCCTTAAAAGACCTTTATCATGAGGGGGTCTTGGATTTTGTCAAAGGTTTTCTCAACATCTAATGAGATGATCATGTATTTTTTTTCTTTCAGTTTGTTTATATGGTGTATTACATTGACAAATTTTGTATGTTGAGCCTTCCATACATCACTGGGATGAAGCCTACATGATAATGGTGGATTTTTTTTTAATGTGTTCTTGGATTTGTTTGCCAGTATTTTATTGAACATTTTTTGCATCAATGTTCGTGAGGGAGATTGGTCTGTAACTTGCTTTCATTGTTGTATCTTTGTGTGGTTTGGGTACCAGGGTAACTGTAGCCTCATAGAAAGAGTTTGGCAATGTTCCTTCTGTTTCTATTGTATGGAACAATTGGAGGAGTATTGGTATTAGCTCTTCTTTGAGAGTCTGGTAGAATTCTACAATGAAATCATTGGGCCCTGGGCTTTATTTTTGGTTGGGAGACTTTTAATGACTGCTTCTATTTCCATAGGGGTTATAGATCTATTTGAATTATTTATCTGGTCTTGATTTAATTTGGTATGTGGAACCTGTCCAGAAAATTGTTTATTTCTTTTAGATGTCCCAAAGTTGTGGATTATAGGATTTTGAAGTATGACCTGATGAATCTCTGGATTTCCTCATTGTCTCTTGATAAGTCTCCCTTTTTATTTCTGATTTTGATAATTTGGATGTTCTCTCTATATCTTTTGTTTAGTTTGGCTAAAGGTTTGTCTGTCTTGTTCATTTACTCAAAGAACCAACTCTTGTTTCATTCATTCTTTGTACTATTCTCTTTGTTTCTATTTTATTGATTTCAGCCCTTAATTTGATTATTTCCTGGCGTCTACTCCTCCTGGGTAAGTTTGCTTCTACCTCTTACATTCTGTTGGTTATTCTTGCATCTATAGTTCCTGTTCATTTACTCATATTTTGCATTCCCAGCATTCCCTAAGTTTGTTTTTTTTTATTGCCTCTCTTTCCATTTCAAGTCTTGAAATGTTTTCTTCACCTGTTTCATTGCTTTTTCTTGTATTTCTTGGCTTTCTTTAAGCAATTTATTGATTTCTTACAATGTTTTGTTTGTCTTTTTCTCATCTTACAGTTCAGAGTTTTTTCCATTATCAGCAGGGTGGGAAGCATAGCAGCACACATGGAAGCATGCAAGCAGACATGGTGCCTGAGAGGAGCTGAGAGTTCTACATGTGGATCCCCAGTCAGCAGGAAAAGAGAGTGACACTGGGCCTGACTTGAGCTTCTGAAACCTCAAAGCCCACCCCATGTGACACACTTCTTCCACCAAGGCCACACAACAAGTAACACCACTCGTTATGAGCCTATGGTGACCATTTTCATTCAAACTACCACATTTTCCTTTCTAGCATTGCCTCAGCTTGTCTTTTATTTATTGATTCTATTTCTGTAATAATTTTATTTGTTTCCTTTAACTGTTTGTTTGTCCTTTGTAGGCTTTCTTTAAGGAATTAGTTCATTTCTTCTGATTATTTGTCTGTCATTTCCTTTGAGTTTCTTTAAGGGATTTTTTTTCCTTTCCTCTAAATGTTTGTTTGTATTTTCCTGGATTTCTTTAAGGGGTTTATTCATTTATTCTTTCAGGGCCTCTATCATCTCCATGTAGGTGATTTTTTTCTTGTTCTTCAACTGTGTGAGAACATTTAGAGCCTGCTGGTTTAGGATAACTTCTCTAGTGGAGATATATTGCTCTGGATGTTGCGGATTGTGTTTTTATGCTGGCATCTGGGTTTGGGATAATTAAAAGTTTAATTGTTGATTTCTGAATTTGTATTTGTCAGGTGGGTAATTTGCTCTTTGTTTTCTGTTTTCCTCTCTGGTTTTTCAGAGGCTCTGAGTTGTCTGTTACTACCTGTTCAGGTGGTATGTTCACAAGTAATAACCTGCAGGTCTTGGAAGCTGGATAACTGGGAGGTGTTGGGGAAGGAAGGTTGGAGGAGAATGTCATTGTAATCTGTTGGAGATGGGGTCAGGGAGGAAAAGAATATCTCAGTAGGTTTCCACTTACAGAACTGGGGATGAGACTGTGGGGATTGTGTCTCAGGAATAGTTGAAGAAGTGTTGATCTGGCTTCAGCCTACTTGTCATGGGTCTGCTGGATCCACAAGAGATGTGAGAACGAGTAAAAAAAAAAGACTGAAGTTGATATTCTATTGCAGCACTAGGGACAAGACTGGGGGATTGGGTCTGGAAGAACAGAAAGAACTCCTTACTACATTTTAAACTTTATCCTCACATCCACAGATAAGTGTTGCTATCACCCCTCACCAAAAACCTTCTCTTTTCACTAAATGGGAACCATCACAGAAAATCGCATCAGGGCACAATGAAAAGTTTAACAGGTTATGCAGAGCCCAATCCTATAAGATACATCTGGATCACAGCTCTTCATCTGTGGCTCAAGCAACATCAAGGAGGAGGAGTGTAAGAGCCAGAACACCAAGAAGATGACTGTAAAATAGCTGTATAAACAAGACCAGAACAATGGCAATATCAATAGTCATGCTAATGTGGAAAGAGGGAAATTACATGGAGTTCTAGTCCTAGACAAAAACTATAGGTAGCTAATGACTGCAGGGATGAACCTCCATATTGGTATTTCAGTACAAAATAGTCACCTCTGAATCTGTACACACTTAAACAATAAATTGGACAATAAAATACATGAAACAATAATAATCAGTGAAAAGTGGCTATCAGAGAGTGAACAGGTATGGCAGGCTGCCTAGGGTAGGGAAGAAAGAGAAGGGGAAACTTATATAATTCTATTTAATTCAAATTTAATAAAAAATTACAGTGGCATCATAGAGTTGATGATGTCTTAGAAAAGTAGAATGTGTTGAATATGTTTACTCATGGACATAATACTTACAGTCCTCATTTTCCTCTTCTCTTCACTTGTGTATTTTGTTTATGTGTTTGTTTATGCAACATTAGAAAGGTACAGCTGTATGTAAAATATTGCTCAAGAATTTGTATTTCATATCTTGTTCCTTATGACTTAACATTATAGGATAAATAGATGCTTATAAACAGCACCAAGTAAAGGTTTAGAAAAGCAGAAATGTTGTATTTTGGAGACTTGCTAGTATGCTTACTGAAATACAGGGTTTGATGTATTTTGAGTGACAAATGTTTTTCAATCATCTGATTTAAATCAATGAAAAATAGTCTTAAAAAAGTAGAGATTAATTTGGCTTTTATTTGAATTAATTGTTGATCATAAGTTAAATATTGAAGCCAGGCGGTGGTGGCGCATACCTTTAATCCCAGCACTTGGGAGTCAGAGCCAGGTGGATCTCTGTGAGTTCTAGGACAGCCTGGGCTACAGAGTGAGTTCCAGGAAAGACACAAAGCTACACAGAGAAACCTTGTTTCGAAAAACCAAAAAAAAAAAAAAGTTAAATATTGAATATTTCTCTTTGCTTTGAAATGTTTATATTGCTGCAATATAGACTTTTTCTAGAGATGGGGTCTCATGTTTTCTAGGTTACCCTGAAACTCACAATATAGATAACAACTCACTAAAGATGACTTTGAGCGTCTGACCATTCTTAGTCCTGAGGGCTAGCATCATAGTGTGCCTACACTCCAGGCTCTTCTGTGTGGTGCTGGAATCTAACCCAGAGTTCTCATATCCTTGACAGTGACTCTATCATTGGAAGTATTTCCTTAGCTCTAGGAAGACAGATATTTTATAGTAAAATGGCCTTTCATATGGAACTAATTTTAAATTACATTAGTTGTAATGTTGCAATGACTTTTTTAATATATTGTAAGATTCTATTTGTTCTATCTCTCCTTTCTTTCTTTTTTCTCTTTCTCCCTCTCTCATTCTTCCTTTACTTCTTTTTTTCTGCTCTGCTTCATCTACTTCATCAATTTCTGCTCCTTTCACTCTTTGACAACTTACTCTTTTCTAACTTTCTATTTTTAGATTTCCCCCTCCCTTTTCTTCTCCCTCTTTGTTACCTGATATCTCTTCTTCATTCCAAATCTTTATTAGTGAATTTCATTATGATCTCAGGATAAAGATTGAGGACAGCTTTTCAGAAAGATTCCCAAGGGGTGTTAACGAATAGTTTAAATTCTGAGCTTTCATTCTATCATCTGTGGACAAAGGTAACAATAAATCATTGTGCAAACACTACACTGTATAAAATACAAATACAAACACAGCTAGGTTCAGTATCCTGAGGTTCCCTATTTGTGTCGTAATTAGCGATTCAGTATACTTCCTAAGCCATGTAAAATTAAACCTGCTTACCCAAAGGAAACCCAGCAATGAAATATTGCTTATCGTATCACATTACACAAATTCTGTTGACAAACATGGAAAGTGTGTGACAGCTAGGTTACACAGTTTGCCACCACGGGAGCCACCACTTGGCAGCTTCACAGCACTGAAGCAAAGGCGTCCAGTCACTGTCAAGCTGCATTCTTCACTGGGAATCTGGTCTACCCGATTAACAGAAATAACTCATTTTCCTCCTTTCTCTTTTGGCTTCTGTACACTGGTTCTCATTTTGCATTAAATAATGTACATTGTTTTTATTTAAATTTGTGGACGACTTTTTGTTCAGATTTCTCATTGGCAAACAGTTATTTCATTATACCACAGAATTTTAACATTTAATGGTTACATTTGTTTTCAAACTCACATGACAAAATTGATACTATTGTTGTTAATGCTAACTTCCACAAAAGCATTAAATTTAATTAATATCTATATTTTTTAAATGCCAATTAAATACTTTCAGAAAGATCTATTGTAATAACATTAATTCTATTTATGACTAGTTAATATATTATTATGTTAACTATAGTTACCCACATAAATACACATGATTATAATCACATGGAGCAAAGATTATAATACTGACGCTATCTGTCAAGTAACAAATAATTACAAAATTACACACCCACAGAACTACACAATAAAGGGGCATTGTTATTTGCAGTGCAGAACTGTCTGTTACTTTCTTAATATTATGCCACTTATCTCCCAGAAGAAACCATTCCCCCAAATTAGCAACCTAATAATAACAACAAAGGTTTATTTTCTTCGCTTAGAAACTTTCATTCTCAGGACCAGGAATGCAGCTCAGTGTTAGATTATTTGCCAAGGATACAGAAAGCTTAGGATTTACCCTAACAGACAAGTAAAATGGAAAGAAAAAGAAAAGGAACAGGAAGACCTGTCAGTGTTGATTAGTAAATATGAGGATATTGCTGTAATGACTCCTAAATTGTTAACCACATAACATTATGAACCTACTTTAACTCATGTATGTCCAGTTCTGTGTTGTGCATCTTACTGTGATAATTTTAAGTGAGCAAATTAGCTGAGGCAATTAACTAATATCAGAGAAGGGGTATGTTTGTTGTAGGCAGTATGATCCTAAATATGGCAACAAGACCTGAGGAAAAAGCCACATTTTAACACATGATCGCATGTGATGTGTGGTGCCAGAAATCATCTGAGGTATTAGGTTAAACAACCAGGCGAGGAGCTAAATTGAGGGAAAGCATTGACAGCCATGGAGAGGCCAGTTAGAATACAGAGAGGTCAGCTATAATTGATGAACTCGGTGTGCCTAAAGATAAAACGTCAAGTTTTTGATTTCTGTTTTTAACCTTAATGTATTTATTCACCAAAAGCACGGAAACTAAGGAGAACAATTAATAGAAGGAGGACAACATGAAGCCAAAAGCACACCATCATTTAGACAAAATGGGAAGCTATAGAATGAGAAAAGAAATTACCAACTTTATGACTGATAGAGGGCTAATATCTAAAACGTATCAAAGAACACATATACACACACAAATGGACATCAAGGAAACAATTAAAAATGGATTACAGATATAAAATAGGAAACTAATGGTTCAAAACACTTAACAAACTGATTAACCTCCTGTGTCCTTATGGAAAACTGAAATAAAATGTCTTTCAGATCTTATATCATCAGAATGACCAAGATCAATAAAACAAGTGACAGCTCAGGCTGGCATGGATATGAAGTAAGGGGAACTCTCATACATCACTGGTGGAAGTGCAAAATTGTACAGTATTGGTGAAAGTATTAAGACAACTCCACGTAGTTAAAAGGGAGGTTTATTTTGTGGGGTAACTTACAAGTAAAGGGATAGGTTATAGGGTCCAGGAGAGGTGAGCTGCAGTCCAGCAGTGTTTTTTGGAGAACTTTGCTCAGTCTACCTCCAGCATCCAGGATCCAGAAACCAAGAGAGCTGGTATATCTGGATCTCAGGTCTTAAGGGCTCCCGTCTCTGGCCTGCCTCATAGGCACGACAGTTACCAGATGTGTCAATGCGGGTAGTACCTCCAGGTCAAAGCTGGCACAGCTACCACCTACAGTACAGCCACTATGAAAATTGTTGTGGCAGTTTCTCAGAATGCTGAGACTAAATCTCCTTTAACATCCAGCTGCATCACTCATGAGCACATACCCCAAAGATTTGACATCATATAACAGGGAAACATGCCCAAACTTGTTCATTGCTGCTCTATTCCTAACAGACAGAAATTAGAACCAGCCTAGATTCCCATCAATCAATCAATGAGGGAAAAAAGTATGTAGTACATTTACATCATAGGAAATTGCTCAGCTGTTAAAAAAATCAAAATCATGAAATTTACAGGTAAATGGATAGAACTAAACAAAATCATCTTCAGCAAGGTAACCAGACCTCAGAACAGAAATGTGCTATGTATTCACATGTGTGAATGTTAGATGGTAAGTCTTTGAAAAGTAATCTATAGTTCACATAACCACAGCTGCTAAGTAGAGAAGAAGAGATTATGGGGAAGGGAAGAATCTTCAAAGGAAGGGGAAGTAGAATAGATAGTTATGGCTGGACGGGGAACAGGAGCAGACTGGAACAGAAGAGCAAACGTGGAGGAGGATGCAGCCAGGAATAAGGGAGGGAATATGGTGAGGGGCAACTGAATCTAAGAGGTATTTGTGGGGTGAAATGAAAACCTAATTCAACAGAAGCTTCTTAAAATATATGTATAAAAGAAATATAAAGAGAATTACCAAGTAATAGAGGAGACAGGTCTCAATTAGACATATTGGGTTACTGTAATTGAGTTGTTGGCTAAAGGGGCTCCATGGAAACCCTCAAACAACTCAAGCCATTGCCAAAGCTATTGGTTGCTCTCCACAATGTGCCATTGTTGGAAAAGAAAACACCTGCGAAACTCATTGAACAAGGAGAAGTTGAACTGATGACTACCTAGAGCTTTCACCCCTACTCATCAGTGTTTGTGGTAGTGGAAGGTGTCTGCACACTCCCAGGGGAAAAGTGTAAACACCAACACAGCTAACTTTCCTTTGATCTACAATGGTGACCTGCCTACACGATACACTGGTGTAATAGTGGCACAAAGGTTGCAGGTGTAACTAACCACAATCTGATCAGATTTAAAGTCAATTCCATGAGATAGAACCCTTGTTCAATGTTGTTCAGATGTCGAAGAAACTGAGAATAGATAGTTTATGGACCTAGGGTAAAACAAAATACTATTGCTCTATTAATGGAACATAATAATAAAGTGTCTCCTAACAACATTCTGCTATACTCATAGGTCATCTTTTTTGCTCAGTCACCATCAGAGAAGCTTCCTCTTACAGTAAATGGGAACAAATACAGAGCCTAACAACTGGATTATATGCCTACTGAGAGACATTGGAACACTCAGCCAAAATGAGATAGTCCCATCAAATCCCTCTCCTCAAGTACTAGGGAAGTTTGCAGAAGAAGAGAGAGAAAGAGCATAAGAGCAAGTAAGAATGGAAGATACACACACAAAAAAAAATCAAGGCCTTCAAGATGAAAAAAGGTTGATAGACATATTAATTCAGAGACTGTGACAGCATGCACAGGACCTGCAGAAGTCTAAGCCAGGTCTAAGCTCTACCCAGCCCTGAGAGGCAAAGTAGATAAAAGCCTCCATCTCAAAACCAGAAGCTGCCTCCAATTGATAACTGCTCACAAAAAAAAAATTAGTTTTCTCCAATGTAGTTTAACTGGGTATATAAACAAAAATAAGGGGCATGTCCCTTTAAGAGAGTTGAGAGTTTTATTGTCTCTTAATGCTTTATCTGGGTATCTTCCTTCTTCTCTCTCTCTCTCTCTCTCTCTCTCTCTCTCTCTGAACAGGGCTTTGATTATCTACTATAGTTTCACAATTTGTGTGTGTGTGTTTTTTTAGTGTGTGTGTGTGTGTGTGTGTGTGTGTGTGTGTGTATTTCTTATGCTTTTTCTTTGGTTCTACTTCACAAGACTTTGGTCTACTTTACAAGACTTCAAATGGATATGTTCATATAGATGTTATAAGATATCATTAAGTAATAAAATTATCAAAAATAAAATATGAGAGTAAAGATTAAAATACAATAGTGCAGGGAGAAAGAAAAATAATAAGAGTGTACCCTGATACACATCAGAGAAGCAGCAGCTGATATTCCAGGCACACAGACACTTTCAGGGCAATAGCCACCACCATTCAGATATGAAACAGACTTAATACAAACCAGTCATTTTCCTCTCTTAAGCTAGTACGTGTGGTTTTTTGTCCATGTATATCTGCAATAGCAAAGAGTGGAACAACAAGCAGTACTGAGATTTGTGATATAGAAGTTCCCAGGATGAATGACTGCTAATCAACACTCACACAGTTGGTCAGTAGAGCAGAATTACCACAGTGTGGATGTAACATTCCCTGAGAATTCTTTGGTTTCCATTTCACTGTCCAATACATATAAGTGAACAAAGCTTCAAATTTAAGTATTTGTAATGTGTTGACATTTACAATCTTTAGTATGTTGCAAATACTTTAAACACCAGAAAAAAAAACACAGAAATCAAATATGTTGTGATCAGTGTACAGATCATGATTTCACAGTTTTTTGACTCAGTGTGTGAAGCAACATCAATCCTAAGCAGGAAGAAGAATTAATCTTGAGAATAAACTGAAGGTTGTTAAGAATAAAGGTAAATTTGTTCAACTTCAAAAAGCTTTCAGATATCAGAGTGTTCTCCCTCCCATTCATTATGAACCTCTGTTATAAGTATTCTACTGAAAAAAAATGATATAATGTAGCAGACATCAATGGTGGATGCACCTGATTAATACTAGGTGGAGAAAATAAAATAAATCTTTTCCCCATGCTCAATTTGGTGACAGTTTAGCAGGTGGATATTGGTCATGGTGGCCTGCTTCTACGACAAGCCCTGCACACATTATACACTCACTAGTTGTTACCTGGACAAGTTTGAAGTATTATTTTTTATTTGTAATATCTTGTACTTTTTAAATATTTCTAATTTTTGCGTATGGGGTTTTCCTTTGACACAGACATGGAGATGTTATAAAGATTTATAACAAGAAATTTTTGGAACCGATGAGATTAAAATAACTTATGATTTATAATTGTGTCATGTGTATAAAAAAGAAAGAAATAAAGACAGCACTGGGAAGAACCACGACTCATGTAGTACATCAATAAATATGTACCTGATTTGGAAGACTCAAATCCAATTAATACCCTTAATTTAAGCAGTATTTCCCTGGGTGAAAAATAATGGAGGTCACATTTTGGTTAAACAAGTAAAGGTACTGAAAATCAGCCTCCACCCCTCACTGTCTCTTTCTTACCCCAGTATACTTATGTATGATAAAATATATGAAAGTGTGTGTATAGGGGTACACACACATACACACACACACACACACACATGTGTGTGTATATAATGCTCAAACATTCTTAAACAAGCAATGTATAAATCTAGAGAAACATAAAAATGTGTACTTACATTTATATTTATGTGAGAGTTTATACATGAATGTACACATGTTTGTGTGTGTGTGTGTGTGTGTGTGTGTGTCTGTGTGTGTGTGTGTATGTGTGTGTTTGCCATTTGAACAAAGTTCTGAATGAAGTGCAGTCTTTATTTATATTCTGGTACAAGTTCCGTATAGCACAATAGATTGATTGGTAGTAGATTGATTCAGACCTCTTATCTGGCAAAGGGCTTGAAAATATCTGAAAGGTGAGAAACAAAACAGGGAAATAAGCTTGTTTGTATAATTTGAAAGACTGGGTAGAGCTGCAAAAGACAAAAGCTGAGGATGGAAATGGATAAGGCTGAAGTAACAGATAAAGATGAATTTGAAAAACTTAAATTAACTGAAAGTTGTGAGTAGTGCCAACTAATTATTAATCCAGTGGTTTTAATGTAAGCAATTTATACTTTTGGTTTAATAGTGCTTTTTTATTCATAAAAGAGTGCCTATGATGATAATACTTTAAAATTCAATGAGTTTGTTTAATTGCATTGGTGAATGTTTTACATGCACTTAAAAATTTATGTGTATTCTGGTGGCATTTTTTGAGGATCTATTGGGTCAGTTTTCATGATAGTATTTTCCCTACACCTAATATACTTAGTTTTTAATCAAATATTGAAGAATTCTATAATTCATTATATGATTTATTACTTTTTCCTCTTTACCTCCTTTTTATTTCATGTATTCTGAAGCTCCATTATCAGTTGCTTGCATACTTAAACTTTGTTCTTTTATAAAATATAATATTAAGTTTGTATTTGCTACTACTCTCTGATCTGAAATCTGTCTACCTGATATGAATAAAACCACCTCATTTATATAATGTTGAAGATATGTTTGGTGCATTTTATTCTGTATAAAATGTGTAACGACTTAATTCCTGGAAAATTTTGTACCAGAAAAATGCATTCTGGTTACTCCCTTCACCAACTCTATCTTATCTCTCTAACATCTATTTAAATATTCTTTCTGCCCCACCTGTCCCTTTCCTAAATCCATTACTTTAGGTTGTGTTTTCTGGCCCATTTACTTTAAACATATCCATCTATCTAAACACTGGACTAGGACTGTCCCTTTTAGCAAGGTGTGATAATCAGTGGGTACACAACTGAAGGCCATGACTTTCTCTCTCCCTGAATCTAGCTATAGGAAATAGTTCAGCAGTAAGTAGTTGGACCTTCTAAGTCCCTTCTCTGTCTTTGTCTGACTAGTTTTGGGCTTATTCTTGGACAGATCCAGTGCAGTCAAACTTAGTAGTTGAGTTTTTTTTTTTTTTATTGCAAAATCTATGCATTGCCCAGAAAAGGGCATTTCACAGACTTTCTCTTGTCTTCCTGTTCTTACAGTCTTTCCATACTGCTTTCTGGAATGTTCCTTGAGCCAAGTAGAGGATGGTGCAAACATTTCACTTAGGATTAAGCAACCACACATCACTTATTGTTATTATTTTTGGCAGTCTTTTATTCACTGTAGCCCACTAGAAAGAAGTTTCATTGATCAAGACAGAGAGTGCTGATTGTCTGTGGATATAAACATATATATTTATATACTATATAATATCTGTATATTATATATTATGTTTCCATAATATATTTCCATATTATATAAACATACATATATAACACTCAGAAAGTGTTTTGAAGCTGTGTCAATTTACTTAAATAACAATATTAAGTTACACACTAGGGCCTATCACTCCCTGCTGGGGACTTTTGAGTAAGGTTACAGTACCAGATAGGAATTCCTTCTTGTAAACTTGTCCTCAACTACAATCACTGAGCAGGTGGTTAGCCCTTAACAATTGTATGACCTTGAAGAGGTAGGAACAGCTTGTCTGACAGGTTGCTCTCATAGTTCAGAGAGTTCAGGTCTAAGTAAAACCAGAATTCTCTTCTCCTCTAATACTCTAAATGTCATGATCAGTCATGACAAAACTAGCTCCATGGAGGAAACTTCCATCTTAGTTCCAGTTTAATTTCTCTATATCATACAAAAAGGTATATGTTATCTTCACCAACAAAGTCTTATCATCTAGTTCTGGTGGGCAACCAGGCGAAATACTAAGAACCTGCAGTGTGTGAGAGGCATGTAGAAGCTCCCTGAGCAAGGTCACATAGTTATTCCACACTCAGAATTGGAGTTTTGGTTCAATAACTCATAGCTTCAGGACAAAGGATAGGGACAAGTTGATCAACATTAGTGAACACAAACAAAAGGGTGAATGTTTAAACTAATGAAGAAAGTGCAGGAAAAGAAAACTGAATTCAATAAAAAGATAAGAATACTGAAAAAAAATCCTAAAATGAAATGAAAGTGGAAATGACTAAATCAGTAAGTCAACAAACAAACAAATAAACAAAAAAAGTTGTGATCCCAGCATGAGTGAATGGTGCTACTCTCTGAGAAAGTGTAGTTAAATATAATTAAAGTGCCGTGCCAGGCATAGGATGCCTTCCTGTAATGATATACTCAGGAGGCCCAAGAGGCACCCAAAACAGTAGTCTACTGAATTTGTTCTCTGTTGAGAATAGAAATGCTTATGTAGGAGAGAGGGCACGGGTATAAGGGAGAAAAACAACAGAGGGATGGAGGGTAAAGTAAATGAGTTCATGTGTTTATCTGTGAACTCTGAGTTCTTTGCTTTCTTTGAGCACAGTTCTTTTAAACAAAATCTTGGTTTTGTCTAAGTTGTTTTCATTAGGTATCATGATTATGGGACCGATGAAATCAGAAAGAATATCTTCTAGAACTTTCATACTCCTTGTTATTTCAAATGGAACCCATGTATCTGGTGTTATGATGTTGGTTGTGTATTTGGTTTTAAATCTTTTGTCCACTTGGCCTGAGGTAGAATGGACCTTGCTGATTTGAGAGAGTCCTCAGAGGACTTAATAGAACAGGTCTCTTATTAAGATAGTGTAGGTGATAAGAGGGTGCCCCAAGTGGTAGAGGACTAAGCAGTTTGAGGACAGTCTTTGGGAGACAGAATTTAGGGTTCAAGGCCTAAGCAGATATGCCAGATCTTTCACTAGGTAAGAGATCATGGGCTGGACACCTAGAACAAAGTTCCTGAGTCAGCAGGACTTAAACAGGGAAACCCAAAACAGTCATTAGATTCCAGGAGCCAGTCCAGGAGCCTAGAGTGGGATTCCAGTGGCAGTGTGCTAGAGACTTAAACAGGTGAAGCGAATCTCTTATCTGCTTCTAGAATTTAACATTTTCTAAACTTCCTTGATCATCTTAACACATTTTCTTGTCATAGAGTTAAATCCATCCTTAAATATTTGAATCACCTCTATTTCATCTCTGACTTACGTAAGCCATTTTAATTTAATGAATTACTCAAAATTGTTGCACCTGTTTAAATTATCTTGTTTTCCAAATATCTTCTCTTTCCATTATCTTTGTTTTCCATTAGACTAATTAATTACTATTGTATGGGTTAAGACTTACACTTTTTTTAATTTCTTGCTCTAATGTTACAGCATTCAATTTCATCATAGCTTCCTGAATACAGTACTGTTTCAAGTTTACAAATTGTAGGCTTCCATTTTCTTCATATCATTTATGCAAATTTGAAACTGACTTTTAGTTTTCTATGCAATTTATAACGGAAAAAAATGCTTTCTGAGCATGCTTAAGCTCCGTGCTTCTTCTTTGAAAGAAAAATTAAAACCAAAACTCTAATCAAACAAAAAAAGAAAACAGAAAAAAGAAGAAGAAAAAAACAGCAGCAAGAAACCCAAGGTTGTTAAATAACTATGGAGCAGTTAACTTATCTTATATTTATTCTTAGTTATTTATTTTGCATCTGGATCTTAGTTTCTCCTTCCTCCTCTCCTCCAAGTCTATCCTCAAGACCTTCCCTTTGCCCCCATCTCTATCCACTCCACCTCCATTTCTATTTGGAAAAGTGCAGGCCTCTCATGGATATCAATAACATATGGAATATCAAGTTGCAGTAAGGCTAAGCACCTCACTTTGTATTAAGGCTGGTCAAAACACCCCAGTATGAGGAATAGTGTCTTAAAAGACATTGAAAGAGTGAGAAACACCCCCTGCTCCCAGTGTTAAGAGTCCAATAAGAAAACCAAGCTATACAACTGTCATATATATGCAGAAGGCTTAGGTCAGTCCCATATAGCCTCCCTGGTTGTCTGTGAGGTCCTATGAACCCATGTTAATTGATTCTGTGGGTTTTCTTGTGATTTCCTTGACTGCTCTGGATCCTACAATACTTCTTCCTTCTCTTCTGCAGGATTCCCAAAGCTTGGCCTAATGTGTGACTGTGGCTCTTTGCATCCACCAGTTTTTATAAGAAGACTCTATAATGACTATTGGGCTAGGCATCAATCTATGAAGATAGCAGAATATCATTAGGCATCAATACATTGACATTTTTTCCTCCAGTCATATTTGTTTATATCGTAGGTCTCTGGGCCATCCAGGCAGTGTCAGGGGTGAGCTTACTCTTCTGTCATGGGTCTCAGGCTGAACCAGTCATTGGTTGTCCATCCCCACAATCTCTGTGCCATCCTTACTTCAGCACATTCCATAGGCAGGACTGTTGCTGGAGAACTTTTCTCCAGCTCCCACCACCAAGTCCCACCAGTCTCAGAGCCCACTTATAAAATAAACACACAGACTCTTACATTATTTAAACTGCTTGGCCATTAGCTCAGGCCTGTTATTGTCTAGCTCTTACTCTTATATTTAGCCCATTTCTATTAATCTTTACTTTGCCACGTGGCTCGTGGCTTACCGGTACTTTACATCTTCCTTGTCCTCATGGCGGCTGGCCGTGTCTCTCCCTCAGCCTTCCACTTCCCAGCATTCTTCTCCTTGTCCCGCCTATACTTTCTGCCTAGCCAATGGCCAATCAGTGATTTATTTACTGACCAATCAGCAACACACTTGACATACAGACCATCCCACAGCACTTCCCCTTTTTCTTTTCTTAAAAAGGAAGGTTTTAACTTTAACATAGTAAAATTACATATAACAAAACAATTATCAAGCAAGAATTACAGTTACAATATTAAAGAAGAGATCCTATCTATCTTATATTTGTAAGTTTAAGGTTTTATATCTAACTTATCTTTTATTATAACTAAGGAAAATTGTAAGTATCTAGTCTTTAACCACATCAAAGACCTCAGAAGGATATACTACTACCTGAGAAATGGAGAAGGATATAAGCAACTTTTAGGAGTCTTGTAGGGTAGACAGAGACAGCTGGCAGCCTGGACAGTCATTCAAAGTTCTCTTGTAAAGTTGGGGCATCTGTCTTCAGCCCACAGGCCTAGAGTCTCTTATTCACTTTTCTCTGTATCCTGTAGAATGTCTGGCAGTTTTCTCTGCAAAGCAGGAACCTGAAGGACCATTTTGTCAAGCAAAGTTCAGTGGTCACCTTTGTATGGGTCCTGCATGTCCAGTTGATCAGACAGTCCAGGCAAGAACAGTTTCTTGCCCAAATGGCTATTTTTGTCAAGGTGAAGATAAACTCCATATGGAGTGTCTTCGATGCCCATCTTCCTCTCTGAAGTAAATCGGTGCTGTCAGGAGCAGACATGTCTCACTGTCCAAAAAGTCTAAACTTTTAACATTTTAAATGCCATATTCTGTAGGTCTTTGAAGTGTTTGAAGACTACCTATCTATCTGAAATATATCTATGTATACCTAGAAGACTTAATTAACATGGCTACAAATATTATCATAGATGACTAACTATTAATCTATTTTTTAATTATCCATTACAATTTTAAATGAGTTACATAAACATAATACCTCAAACAAGAATAGAAATATATATACAGTATAACAAAATTAAGTTTAAATTTGTATCAATAAACTAAAATCTATAGCAATGTAAAACATTTTAAACAAGTTGTTACTCTTTAAAAGTAGGTTCATTAATCTACCCTTTCATCCTATCATATCTAAACTATCCCCTTTTTTTTCTTTAGAAAGAGATTGTATTTATAATCAACCTGCTTTAAATAAAAATATTGTTTTTTGTCTGTCCCACACCAGAGGGCTCTTCTGATTTGGGACATAAGAATCTCTTAACCATTTTTTTTTTTTTGAGCAATATGTCTGGGTTTAGAGGGGGAGTGAGCCAATTCCATCTCTAAAGCCAGCTTGGTATATTTGGGAATTTGGGCGTAGCTTCTCTTACTACTTCCTGCTGGAGGGGGGCGCTGTATCTTCTGGAGACAGAAAGAAAATTTTAGGATCATGGAGTAGTCCGTGAGGCTGTATATCTGAGCCAGTTGACTTGAAACCATTCTGGATGTTGAATCATCTGGGCCATGGTGTCATTGGAGACCTTTCAGGGGGTCTTGGCTGGTCAAACCTGATGTATCTTAATCTGGAACAAATCCATAGTCTCTGGCTTTCTGTGGAAACAAAAGCAGAGACTCTTTTCCAAAGCAACATATCCTTATATCCAAATTTTGAAGTCAAGGTACCTTTAAAATATACATTTTAGCATAACTCAACAGCTTTTACAATCAAATGTTTTTCTGCAGTTACGAATATCAAAGAGAACATAATCCAGATTCTCTGTGTGGTAGTCATCTTTACGTGGCTTATTTTTTATACTTCCTTTACTGTCTCTTTAAAGACTTTATTTTTTAAAACTATGTATTTGTTTCTATAACTCTATATATCACTTTTTTTGTCTCTTTCAAGCCTACGTATCTTTTACATACATTGTAAACTATTACATCTGAATCTGTCTTATTGTGAATCTCTTGCCTTAAACTGCAGCAGCTGTGGCTGCTGGCTCCGCCCACCTCAGCTTCCCAACATGGCGGCGGTCCGCTTTCCGCCAGCTCTGGGAGCCGTAACTCTCAGAAATAGTGGGTCTACACTTTTACCAAAGTAGCATGTAGCCCAGAAACTTCTTTTTTTTTTGTTTTGTACTAGCAAAGGCTAAATCACCACATAGCTTAATGTGTTATTTGCAGAGGCCTCATTCCCACCATACTGCAGGTCGAGAGCGCACGCTAGGAACCCGCCAGTAGCTCAAACCGGCAGCTGCCGCTCATTTGAGAGAGACAATTAGGAAGCTGTTTTTAGTTCCGTTTTAGAATCTTTTTTCTAAGTTTTTAGGTGGAAACTCTTGCCACCACGTTGGACGCCATTTGTTGCTGGAGAACTTTTCTCCAGCTCCCACCACCAAGTCCCACCAGTCTCAGAGCCCACTTATAAAATAAACACACAGACTCTTACATTATTTAAACTGCTTGGCCATTAGCTCAGGCCTGTTATTGTCTAGCTCTTACTCTTATATTTAGCCCATTTCTATTAATCTTTACTTTGCCACGTGGCTCGTGGCTTACCGGTACTTTACATCTTCCTTGTCCTCATGGCGGCTGGCCGTGTCTCTCCCTCAGCCTTCCACTTCCCAGCATTCTTCTCCTTGTCCCGCCTATACTTTCTGCCTAGCCAATGGCCAATCAGTGATTTATTTACTGACCAATCAGCAACACACTTGACATACAGACCATCCCACAGCACAGGACAGAATGTAGGTTGAAGGTTATTTGACTGGGTTGGTGTCTCATTCTCTACAATGGAAGTCTTGCCTGGACACAGGAGATGACTAGTTCAGGCTACATATGTGCAATTATTAGGATGATCTGGGGTCACCCTTGTAGATTCCTGAGAGTTTCCCTTGTTCCAGTTTTCTACCTGACCCTGAAATGCCCCAGTTTTCTAATTGGCTCTTTCAGTAATATCCCCTCACCCCATGACCACCTGTTTCCTCATGTTTCCATCACACCCACCCCTAGTACATCCATGAAATCTCTTCTATTTATCCTTTCCAGGGAGATCAGTGTCCCCCTTGGGCCTTCCTTGTTACCTAGCCCCTCTGGGTTTGTGGATTGTACCAAGGTCATCCTTTACTTGGCATCTAATATCCACTTATTAGTGAGTACATACCTTGTTTGTCTTTTTGGGTCTTGATTACCTCACTCAGAATGATTTTTTCTAGTTCCATCCTTTTGCCTTCAAGTTTCCTGATGTCATTTTTTTAAACACCTGAGTAATGCTCCATTGTGTAAAAGTATCACTTTTTCTTTATCCATTCTTCAGTTGAGGGACATCTGGGTTGTTTTCATGTTCTGACTATTATGAATAACACTGCTGTGAACATAGTTGAGCAAGTGTCTTTGTGGTATGGTTGAGTGTCCTTTGGCTATACGCCCATGAACGGAATCACTGGGTTTTGAGGTAGATCAACTCCCATTTTTCTAGGAAACAATGGTACTGGTTTCCAGAGTGGCTGTACAAGTTTGCACTCTCACCTGCAATGGAAGAGTGTTCTCTTTGTTCCATAGCCTCCCCAGGATGGGTTGTCTCTTATGTTTCTGATTTTAGCCATTTTTGCAGGTTTAAGATGGGATCCCAGAGTTGTTTTTATTTGCATTTCACTGATGGCTAAGAATGGAGAACATTTCTTTAAGTGTTTGTCAACCATTTGAGATTCTTCTGTTGAGAATCTTCTGTCTAGTTCTGTACCCCATTTTAAAATTAGATTGTTTGGGTTTTTGATGACTTGTTACTTGAGTTCTGTAGATGAATTGCTAGATGGTCTTATTAATAAAAACCTCAAAGCCAGATATTGGGGTTAAAACTGAGGTCAGAAAAGCAGAAAGAAGCCAGCCACTTTCTCATCACTTGGAGATCCTCAGCCACAGAGAGCTATTTCCTGTATACCCACGCCTATATGGCTTTCTGTTCTGCCATCTCATTTCCTCTCTCTGCCCAGCTACATTACTTCCTCTTCCTGCCCAGCTCTGTCACTTCCTGTCTGTCTGTACAGACCTCCAGACAGTTATGGTTCATGCTGGGATTAAAGGTATATGCCACCATGCATGGCTCTGTTCCCACTGAGGCCTTGAACTAACAGAGATCCAGACAGATCTCTGAATTTCTAGTATAGAATTAAAGGCTTATGCTACTATTGCCTGACATCTATGTTTATTATAGTGGCTGGTTTTTTCCTCTGATCCTCAGATAAACTTTATTGGGGTACACAGATAAAATGTCACCACGGAGTTCTTTATATATTTTGAAAATTAGTCCTTTTTCATATATGTGGTTGTTGAAGATATTTTCCCATTCTGTAGCCTGCTGCTTTGTCTTATTGACAGTGTCCTTGGCCTTACAGAAACTTTTCAGATTCATGAGGTCCCATTTTTAATTGATCTTATTGTCTGTGCTATTAGTGTTCTGTTCAGGAAGTTGTCTTCTGTGCCAATGTACTCAAGGCTATTTCCCACTTTCTCTTCTATCAGGTTCTTTGTAACTAGATTTATGTGGAGATCATTTATGCACTTGGACTTTAATTTTGTGCAGTGTGCTAGATATAGATAGATGTTGTTCGAATGTCTAAAGGTCTTATTAATAAAAAAAAAGTACCAGATATTGGGGTAAATGCTGAAAGATCAGAGAGACAAAGGAACAAGCCACTGCCACATCATCTCACCTCACCAATTCCATGAATCCTGTGAATGCAATTCTCTGAGTCCTCACTTGAAAGGCTCCAGCTGAAGAAGTCTTTAGCTGAGAGGGATGCTTCTGCCAAAAAGCCTTTTAGTTCCTGCCTCCTCACGCCTTATATACCTTTCTCTGCCCAGCCATCACTTTCTGGGATTGAAGGCGTGTGTTCTTCCCAGTACTGGGACTAAAGGTGTGTGCCACCACTGTCTGGCTCTGTTTCTGTCCTATACTGAATGAATCTCATGTAGTTCAGGGTGGCTTTGAACTCACAGAGATCCAGATGGATCTTTGCCTCCCAAGTGCTAGGATTAAAGATGTGTGCTACCACTGACTGACATCTATGTTTAATCTAGTGGCTTGTTCTGTTCTCTTATCTTCAGGCAAATTTTATTGGGGTATACAGTATGTCACCACAGATCTATATGCATTCTTCTACATGCTGACATCTAGTTATACCAGCACCATTTGTTGAAGATGATTTTTTAATACATAATTTTTGCTTCTTTTTTTCAAAAATCAGGTGACCATAGGTGTGCGGATTTATGTCCGAGTCTTCAATTCTATTCCATTGATCCACTTGTCTGTTTTTATGCCAAAACCATGTGTTTTTTATTACTATATAGCACTGCAGTAGAGTTTGAAATCTGGGATGGTGATACTGCTGGAATTTCTTTTATTGTACAAGATTATTTTAGTTATCATGAGTTCTTTTCTTTTTCCATATGAAATTGAGTATAGTTCTTTCAATATCTATAAAGAATTGTATTGGGATTTTAATGGGAATTGTGTAGAATGTGTAGATTTCTTTTGGTAAGATAGCCATTTTTACTATGTTAATACTGCTGATCTATGAGCATGGGAGAGGAGATCTTACCATCTAGACAACTAAATGAGATTAAGGGAATATAAAATGGAAAGGAAAAAGTCAAAGTATCATTATTCACAGATCATATAATAAGTGACCCCAAAATTCTACCAAGGAACCTTATCGCTGGTAAATGCCTTTAGTGAATTATCTGAATACAAGTGACTCAAAAAAAATCAGTGTATATGAATGATATAAACACACATGATAAACAGGCTGAGAAAGAAATCAGAAAAAAAGCACCCTTCACAATAACCACAAATAATATGAAGTTCCTTCATGTAACTCTAATCAAAAAAGTGAAAGACATGAGTGACAAGAACTTCAAATCCTTGAAGAAAGAAAATGTGAGAGTTAGTTGATTTTGATGGGTTTTACTTACTAAAAGTTAAGGGAGAAAATGACCAACATTAGACTAACAGATTAGATGTTCTGACACACTCAAGTCTCTGTGGAAATGCATCCTCAAGTCACTGCTACCTTTTTAGTCTGCAAATCTAAAGTAGTTTTTGAACATACAGTCCTTAGATGCAAGTTTATTTCATTTTATTTTTAACTGTTTATTGTTTAATTTATGTATAGAACTGAAAGATTTTTTATTGTTGTTATGTTAAAACATTAGAGAAGTGTACTTTTTCCTCATCTGTTTTATTCTATTTTTTCCTATGTTTTGTTTTGAATCAGTTATACAACTACATCTTAACTTCAATGGCATTATCTTGTCATTTGTTGTTGTTGTTATTGCTAACTTCCTGAATTAAATTTTGTTTTTAACATTGAAATTTCTTTTTACAATTTTCACTGGCTTTATGAAGTACCTTTCATGTATTTCCTCATATGTTGTCTCCTTTGCATACTTATTCATATTTATAGCTCATTTTACTTTGCTAATTATATCATTTACATTTTTTATTAATCTTACGGACACATTTTCTCATCAAGTAATAAGTCACAATTTTCTTTTTTTCATAGAAGGCTACTATATTTTTATTGGATAACAGGCTATATGAAAGTTAGTGATTTTTCAGATTTTTAACTTATAATTATTTTTAAAATGTATTAATTTTATAAATCAAGACTGTGACATTTCAGTACATTCATAGAGACCTCCTGTTATCCATCCCTCTATTTTCCTTATGTCTAGTAATCAGTATGCTATATTTAAGTCAACATTTTTTAAATATCCACCTATTGACAAGAAAATACAGTACTTGTATTATTTAAAGACTGTTGTGTGTATTTTATCATTCATTTCAATTATTTTCAGATTGGTTTGATACTCTACTCCATATGTATGTGTAGGGATAGCCTATTGCTTATTCTAGTGGGGATATGTATCTATGTACCTAAGATATCTATCTATCTAAGACATCACTGTGAATATCTTAAAAGATCTAGTAACAGAATCTACACACGTTTGTTGAAGACATTTTTATACCTTGCTGCCCTAGATTAAAATCTGTGAATTGATGTTTATAATGTAGCTTCCTAACTGCTTTTCCCTAGCATCGTGGAGTTTCACATGCTTGCAGGTGAGATAAAATAGGAAAGGCAGAAGACAGGAATAGCACACATTTCCTATACATGTCTTTTCTCTTTTAGGAGGAAAATCTTGTTCATCCTATTGTTAAGTATTGTAACATGTTTACTTCTTATATTATTTCTAGTTTTTCCTTGGGTTAACATGGGAATGCATCATTCTCATTATTGTCTTATTAAAACATGACACCTGCTTCAGACTTACTATGTTCATTATGTTTTTGAGTGATTTCATTTGTAAAACTTATTAATCTATAATGAAATATTAACCTTATGAGTAGTTAACATATTTCTTCACAGCTTCCATTTTCATTGATGAACATTATACCTAATACTAAAGAAATAGGTAAAAATAATCTAATTTCAAAAGTCTCCATATTTAGAAGGACATAACTATACACAGTTGAGACTAAAATCCTTTCATTTAGCATAAAATCAGATACCCACATGTGGCAGTGTCTGGTACATAATAATGCTTTTAGTAAAAACTAAAGTACATTAATACTAATGCTTACCAAAGTGAATAATGGATAATGATAGCACCAGCAAAACTAAAGTACTGATATAAGTTATACATAAGGTACAGAATAACCAGACTACTTATTCACATAGAAAGTTTTTATCTATTCAGTACCTGACAAATAATAAGACAATTTATTTTATGCAAATTTAACAAGCAGTCTTTTCCTTTTCTCATTCTTTGTCTCTTTTTTATTCCATCTCTCTCTCTCTCTGTGCCTTCTATAGATTTTTTTTTAGGTTAAATAAAAAAAATAGTCAGTATGTACTATTAGAGTGCATGGTTCTCTAGAACTAAGTTGTTTCTCTGGGCTGGGGTCAGCTATGCAGATTGCTCTGTGTCTTGAAACAATAGCTGAGGAAGCAACTTCCTTAGTTCAAAACTAACCCAAGCTCCTTGCTTTAAATTTGATGTTAACAACTCGACAATCACCACTATTTATATGAATGTAAAAATAAAGTGCTGCTAACGTAATGAACTCATCTTGGGCATTTTTCAGGTTAATGGAGACACATGGAAGAACAATTTTGTGACAAGAGTGATAGAAATGATTGCCTGAATCAGTGGGAAATGATAAGGCATGACACAATATAGACATGTGTGGACAGGACAGTAGTCAATAGTCAGTTTCATTAGTAAACGTGTTATTATTCCAAGATCTTCTCTCGCTTGTTTGTTTAACATATTTGTCATTCTCGTGGAAATTTATCTCTCTGTGGAAGAAATATTGAGTGACTAAATCACTTCAAATGTCTGTACAACTAAAGGAAAGGAAAAGTCGCACAGGTTTATTTAAGAATTTTTAAATTTTATTTCTACTTTTGTCAATAAGTGGGGTGGATATTAATTTTTCAAAAAAAAAAAAAAATCAAGAGCTTTAAAGATGGCTCAGCAGTTACAAATACTTGCTACTTATTCTTCCAGAGACCTCTCGGAACCACGAACGTTCTTCCCTAGAAGAGAATATCTTCACAGCAGTTTCTTCTCCCCACCACTTGCCTCACCAAACTTCTCCAAACTGACCTTTGCCCATGCTTTCTGGTAACACGATGGTCCTGGCAATTGTTCTCTGAACAAGTAGTGGTAAAACCTTCATCTCTAGTAGCAGAGTCTCCATGACCACCAATATGATGAGAAGCAGCGTGTAGCTCAGAGCAGAAGCCACCACCTCCAAGATCCTGCCACCACTCCACTGTTTGTGGCCCAGCTCCAGCCACAGGTTCTCTTCAGCAAGCCTCCCAGGCTGGCCTTGAACTTGAGATCCTCCTGCTTCTGTCTCCTTTAGCAAATCCTACGAGCCTGCATCACCACAAATGGCCACATGCAGCTATGTCCTGAGCTGGGGACCACAAGGCCACAGGTAAGTAGCTTTTTTGTGAATTTGTATCCGACAAGTTGGGCACCAGATGTAGGATAAATCTTAAAAGGTCTTATTAATAAAAAACAAATCTGGAGGAGTCAGGTCGATACATGTGCTATGTGAATGTATATGCAGTCTATATACTCATACACACAAAATTAAATAAAAATATTTTAAGGGGTTGTGGATTTAGCCTAGTGGTAGAGCACTTGCCTAGCAAGTGCAAGACCCTGGGTTCAGTCCTCAGCTCTGAAAAAAATAATGTTTTAAACTATAAAATAACAGCTATAACCCAATATCTCTTCATAATTTTTCTACTGTATTAGAGTCTTGTTCTTTTTCCTTAGCAGAGCAATAGATATAGACACACTCTACATTCCAAATTTAGCAGGCTTTTTCTTTTGGTCAACCAACCAGCTCCCAAATCAGGATATAGAGACTTATTAGTTGTGAGTGCTTGGCTTTAGCTTATGCTCATTTCTGGCTAGCTTTTTTCTTTAACTTAATCTGTTTCTCTTCATGTACATTTTACCTCAGACCTTTTTACATACATATTACTGAGTGTCTGCTGGCTGGTGGCTGCCTGGTTAGTCCCAGGCATCTCCCTTGCTTTCTCCCTCATTCTGTCCTTTCTTCTTCTACCTTGAACCTAGATTTCTCCTCCTACTTATTCTCTCTCTCCTCCAGCCCCATCTATCCCTCTTCTGCCTAGCTATTGACTGTTCAGCATTTTGTTAGACCAATCAGGTGTCTTAGGCAGGCAAGAAATAAATGCAGTGTATTTTTACATAATTAAACAAAACTAATGTACCTTTACACAGTTAAAGTAATATTCCACAGCATGAACAAATGTAACACATCTTTGCCTAGGTAAAATAATATTATACAACACTCATATACACAAAATGAAGTAAAATATTTAAAACTATAAAAGAAGAGCTATAAGCCAATATATCTTCATAATTGTTCTACTGTATTATGAGAGTCTGTCTCATCTTTCTTAGAGTGGCAATACATGTAGACACACTCTTTATGTTCCTTCAGAGTTTAAATATTCTGCCAATATAGTTTTGGAAAGCATTATAGATTTGATTTTGTCTTCTGTATGGAGGCCTGTTCCTTCCTGAGCTAGTGGATTCCATACACCAAACTATGTGTTATTCTTCATGATTCCTTCAGTTCCACACTATCTTACTCAGGCCCATTTCTACTATAGAGGGATCGCCTGAATATCTATTTAACTCAATAATTGTGCTGAAGAAGTTTTGTGCTCTCATAGCGGCTACTTGAAAACACTTCCTCACTCTAGATCAGAGGTTCTTAACTTGTGGGTCACCACCTCTTTGGCAAACCTCTATCTCTAAAGATATTTACATTATGATTCATAGCAATAGCAAAAGTACAGTTACGAAGGAACAATGAAAATAATTTTATGCTTGGGAGTCACCACAACATAAGGATAATATTAAAAGGTCAATGAATTAGGAAGGTTGAGAACCACTTCCCTAGATACTTTATTTCCCTCCTCTGTTTCCTCTCTTAGCATCAACATTAATTCATAAATAGAGTACAAAAAAAGTACAACTCTTCATAGACAGATTAAAAAAGCTTCTCTGAGTAGATTCCACTGAAGAAGAGTCTACAAGAATGTTCTGAGCTAGACAAGTAAAATAAAAGAGACAGTGAACCAAAGTCATGGTACAGAAACACTTAATGATGGTTTAGTGTGGAACAGCAAGTGGCCTAATTCCATGCCCTGGGGTATAAAATCTTGACAAGCAGATAGTATAAAATTTCTCCTTCAGTAAAAGTCTTAAATTGGTAGCTGATGCACCTTCATACTGTGGGCTGTCTATCTATGTGTGTGTGGTATATTTTCTACCAAGAATGAAATTTAATTTGTAATGCCTGACAGAAGTTAAAGCTATGTGGATAGCACATATCTGCTGGATTAATTAAGGTATTCCAGAGCTTCAACAGACAGATCCTGACATCTCCATGTCTTAGGTTCATTGACCAAGAAAGTTGGCTTAACCTTGTCACACAAAGTTTATCATGATGATAGTTCTGGTGGAGAGAATTAGTCAAGTATACATATTGAGGGAGTCTCTACTTCTTTTACCTTTGACTTCACATATAATCTCAAGTGAGATGTGGAGGAAGGGAGAAAAGGAGAGAATATATCTATATGTGTCAATGCAAATAAAGAAAAATTTACTGGAGTAATAACCTAGAAGCATCTTTCAAAGTTCAAATATATCGCCCAATCATTGTAAGATATATTGAAAAATGTTTGCTCAAAGGAAGTAGCCTAATTAGAAAAGAGTTACCTAATCTCAATGACAATGAGTCACTACTGAAAGTTCTATTAAAATGCAATTTGGATTTTTCTGAAACTAACAATATTTTTCAAGGTATAATATGTAATAAACAATTTGTATGCATTTTTTTAGATTTTTTTATTTACTATTGATTGTTATTCAATATCTATATTAGAAAATTATATTATAAAATATTTATCCTAAGTAAAATTATACTAAATATTATTTTATAATTTTATGTAATTTATTTTTTCTTTTTTTTATATTTTTATTGATTTAATATTGCATATCAGCCATGGATTCCCCTGTCCTCCCTCGTCCCGTCCTCCCTCCCCCCCACCTCCCATTCCTATCTCCTCCAGGGCAAGGACTCCCCTGGGGATTCAGTTCAACCTGGTAGATTCAGTCCAGGCAGGTCCAGTCCCCTCCTCCCAGGCTAAGCAAAGTGTCCCTGCATAGGCCCCAGGTTCCAAATAGCCAGCTCATGCACTGAGGATGGGTCCCTGTCCCACTGCCTGAATACCTCCCATAAAATATTTATCCTAAGTAAAATTATACTAAATATTATCATATAATTTTAACTGATTAATAGTCTCTATATTTTGTATTGTAAACAAACTTCTTAACTATTACTGCACAAGTGTGCTTTTGTCAGAACTACATGGGGTAGGAGGCAATAGCTGATATCCATGATTTTGCAGTTCATCCCAACCCTCCTCAGTCATGCTGTGTTTCTATTGGGGGTTACTGCAAAACCTCTGCTGCAACAGACACTCAGAGAGTTGCATATTAAGCTTCTTTGCTCAAGAGGCAAGTGCAGGTTACATATATGTAGACTACATATCATAATTTGTAGCCAATCTACAGAGCAAGATAACAGACCCTGCTCCACTCTCAAATTCACCCAAAATTAAGTATTTAATGACATAAGTTTTAAATGACACAGGTTTTTATAAAAATCCTATTGGAAGGATGTTTTTCTAAAGTTTGACACATATTATAAGGAACATTAAAGGAAAATCTTCTTATTTAAGTTACATCTGTAAGAAATAGCATAGGACATGCATAAGACTCTCGTGAACTAATTTAACATTAAGCACTGCTTTCAGTTTTGAGTTACTTTTCCAGTGAGTGCTCACTCAGTTCCTAATAATCCACCTATGGCTGTGATGAATTCTATATCCTTCTCATAAACAGCAGGCATCTCTTTCATATAAACATACATTGTACTATTTGAAAATGGTTACATTGTAAGATGAAAAAGTTTGGGTATTTTACAAAATCTTGAAATTCTGCTTTCCTTTTTGCTCATTATATCTTTAAATAGTTGGAGTTTCCATTTTCATGTTTTACTACAAGAATTTAGTAAAATCTGAGTCACTCTTTCTCATTGGTTAGAATTTACATAGCTAAATATTCATTCTAATCACTCCTAAGATCTACCTTGCAAAAACACTAGAACAGCCACATTTAATTTGTTTTGTTTTGTTTTTGTCTGTTTGTTTGTCTGAGACAGGATTTCTCTGTGTAATCTTGCCTGTCCTGGAACTCACTCTGTAGTCCATGCTGGTCTCCAACTCACAGAGATAGGCCTGCCTCTGCCTCCTGAGTGCTAGGATTAAAGACACACCTGGCAGCCACATTTTAAACCACAGTGTTCTTTGGAACATCATCAATCTTGCAGTTTTTAATAATATGTTCATTTTTTTGAAATCTCATCAAAACCACATAATTCCTATTAATAAGTGTTTGAATGTTTTTTGTTTTTCTTAAGAAGGTGGGGGTTTTGTACAGCACACCTGTGTCTTTCTGAGCCCTCATCAGAATCACCTTGAAAAGATGACTCTGTGAATATTTACCTTTTTCTGTAATGAATTTCAATTATCGTCTAGCTATAACCATTGCCCAATTCCCAAGACACTTCCACAAACTTATTTAAGGTAATATCCCATGACTTTCTTAGGTTTGACTGCCATAATAATATAACAGAGATTGAATGGTGCAAACAAGAGATATTTATTTCTCACAGTTCCAAGACTGGAAGGAAGTTCCATGATCAAGTACTGACATATTTTGTTTAATGAAGGCTCTATTCCTGGCTTAAGGAGAGATACCTGTGGAAATGAATGATGGATAGAGAGAAGAGATGGGGGTACGGTAGGATATGAAGAGGAGGAGGGCAATAAAGGGAGATGAGAACCTATTATGATACCTTTCTTGTAAGGACACAACACCCATCTTGTGGACACTACAATCATCTAACTTTAATTGTGTTCCAAAGGCCCCACTTCAAAACCAAACAATCTTGAGATGGAAAGTTGCAAGATAGGAATTTGGGAAGACACAAATTTTCATTCCATAATGTTCCAAAGATAAAGCAGATAAAACAGGTTGACATGGAGAGATCGACCTAAGATGGCTGCAGCTGTTAGCACTCACAGAATTGCAGGGCATCTCAAAGGAGCCTGAGACACCCATAGAGGCTCCAAGGAGCATCTCAGTACCTCCAGAACAACTATTCCCTGATGGGAGGAGGGGAGCACAGGGCCTTGGCACTGCCTGCATTCTGCAAGGACAACATTTGTGCTTGGTAAGCCTTGGGGCAACAGGGACTGAGGGCAGGGAGGGGTACAGCAGGCTGGAGCACATGCAGATGCTACATCTGGGTGTTCTGCCTAGCAGCAAGATCACCCTGACTCTGGGCAACAGCAGACTATGCAAGACTAGTCTCGTTGTTAGAATTCCTAGCCATTTCCTGAACTACATAACTGCACATGCTCTATTCAGTAGCCAGGGAAGATGCTTAGTCATCCTAGGGCCTTCCTTCCTAAGTAACAGGTACGTGTAGTGGTCATGTAATATATGCACAGCCCATATGTGCATGGGGGTGTGTATGAATGTGGGTTCTACCTATTTCTTTTCTCTCTTCCTGCATGGTCATTCCAAAGCCCTGTGCAAACCCCTTCTATTCCCTTCCCTTAATAAACTCTTATAGTGGGTTTTGCTGTGCCTTGTGGCTTCTCTTTCATGGTAAACAGCACCGCTTAATAAATAACACTCATGAATGGTTGATCATTATGGTTCTTTAAGACACCAGAAACCTTAAAACAGACCAATGACTCATTACAATGAGTATTTGCATGGAAAGCTGTTTGGAGAAAAAAAGAAATAGATTGAGTGACACTGTAGTTTGCAATATCACTTGAACAAACAAATATGCAATGGAGAGGTGAGAAAGAGGGAAGAAAGGAGCAGTGTGTATCTGGTGAAGAGAGGCAGAACTAGTGACTTGAAGGAATTGACAGTTGTGAGAGAAGACTGCTGTTGACAGGAGAGCATGGTGGTATGGAGTAGGTCTGCCATGGTGATGTGTAGTAGCCTGGAGCTCATGCAGGCTCTGCCTCCAATCATGCTGCATATCTGGGTGACGGCATTGTTTCTGAGCAACTACAGAGATGGAAAATGGCTCATTGGGCATCCTTAAAAGACCTCCATGGTCCTTGTGCTTCTGGAGGCCATGTTGGTGTCCTTGGTCTTTGCTACATCCCCAAAATACGTTGATATGTATGGTCTGTTACGCCATTTGAAACCATGTTGATGTCCATGGGCCATGTTACAATCAAAGGGCATATGGATGCCTGTGGTTCATGCAGTCACCAGAAACCATGAGAAAATCCATGATCCATGCTGCTGCTGACTTCTTTTGTAGTAGTATCAATGACTGTAGATTCACAGTTGAGAATGAGAAATGGAAGGCTTCTGTGAGAATATCTCACCACCTCCACCTCCACAAGAAAAACAATCTGAAAATTGTTATAGGGTTCCTGAAGTGTAGCTCTTCACAGTTGGCGGCTTTTGGTGGAGGTGGGGAAGAATTCAAGTTGTTGTTATTTTTTAAGCAGCTGGGTACTGGGAATTTCACCATACTCCAGTGAGTATATGTGCAATACAAATTGTATTTGATATATACTTTTTCATTTTTTTTCTTCTTTTATTTGCAGTCACAAAGGTAGAGGGATAGACCTGGGAGGATTGGGAAGTGAGTATGATTAGAGTACACTATGTAAAATTCCCAAATAATCAATAAAAATAATCATGTTGAAAGAAAATGGTGTCTTCAAATTTTAAAAATGAATTTGCAAAATCTTATAAGTCTCTAACCACTGAAAGTCTTTCAAAAGTTATGTGGACTTTTTTAGACAAAATTCAGAGAACTAAATTCAAAGCTTTCTACTAGAAAAAATATTTAAATTAAAATTTTCAGATAGATGGAAATGGCAGCTGATAGATATGAAGATTCACGGAAAGATTGATATAAATAAAAATAAGTGGCAAATATAAAATATTTCCATTTTCACTTTAAATTATAGTTGACTAGTAAAGAAAAAATAAATTATTTTGAGGATGGGAGCTAACAAAGGAAATCCTATGACAAAATAACACATTATTAGCAGGTTTTCAGGCTATAGTACCAAAGCCTTTTTTTTTTCAAAATTGTAAAAATCTCATTAATCACTAAGATTGGCTCTTAAAAGTTTAAAGTTGAATTATTTCAATTTCTCTGTTTCCTTCCCTCACTCCTTCCCTCTTCCCTTCTTTCCTTTGATCTCTAGTAGCTAGGAATACATTTGTGTGCCACTGTGCCATACTTTCCATGCTTTCAATAAATATTTAAAAATGTATATCATGTTCACTTGAAAATTATTCATTATTAAAATTGCAGATTCTAAGGATAAAACCTATGATATATTTCAGTAGTTTTGTATGCAGTTGGAGAAGTATGACAGGTTGTCTATGTGTATGTAAGGATATAGATATCTTCAATAAACTTGAAGGGAACCCCTTTCCTCCAAAACTACTTGAAAAAAATACTGAAAAAGGAATATGGTTAAGGATCATCAAGTTCTGTGGCCTCCCTTTCCGTTGATGTGCATGGGAAGGGATTTGGTGTATTGAGAGAGAATCATGGAGTAGACATACAAGTCTATAAATTGTCTTGCAAAGAAAATATGCAGTCTGTATAACTTTTCTTTCATAGTGGTGAGTTTATTTTATGATCCAATTGTGAGTGGAGTGTCTGTGATCACTACATGGCTCTACTTGTGTTATTGATTGGAGAAAGTGCATAGCACTAAGAAAGAGAACAGAATATTGGCGTAAGTGTTTTTTCTCCCAACTCATTGAGTGTATGTGTAGCAGGAATCTTAGAGAGTCTTATTAATAAAATCAAACCTGAGGCCAGTTATTGGGGTGAATACTGGAAGGTCAGAGAGACAGAACAAGCCACAGCTAACCTCACCTGGCAAACTTCTCAGCTGGTCTTGTTTCCTCAGATTGGAAGCCTCTGTGTCCTCATATCCGAATGGCTTTCAGCTGAACTGTGCTGCTAGAAGGTTGAAAGCTTAACCAGCTAAATTCTTCTAGTTTCTGGTCCTCATGCCTTAAATACCTTTCTGCTTTCTCCCACCACTCCCTGGGATTAAAGTCTCGCTTTCTGGGATTAAAGGCATGTGTCACCATGCCTGGCCATTTCCAATGTGGCCTTGAACTCACAGAAATCCAGAGGGATTTCTAGCTCTGGAGTGCTAGGTTTAAAGGTGTGAGTGCCACCATTTTCTAGCCTTTGTATCTAGTGGCTGTTCTGTCTCTGACACCAGATAAGTTTATTAGGGTGCACAATATTTTGGGGAACACAATACCACCACATATGTCATTAGATTATCCTAATTCCTTAAATTCAGTTACAAGTTAATTATTTTTATATGGATGAACATTTGTTTGCATGCATGTATGTGCACAGTATCTATAAATAGGACAGAAGAGGATGTCAGATCCCCTGGAATTGATTGTCATGAACTGTTAGGAACAAAGCAAGTAGTCAAGTGCTAGGAACAAAACCCAGGTCCTTTGCTAGAACATCAAGTGCTATTAACTGCTGAGACATCTGTCAAGTTCCTAGGTTAACTTTTTTTATTTTAGAGAAAAATACCACTCTGGAAAACATTTTCAAAAGTATCATAAACATAGAAATAACTAGCTGTTTTCAGATCTTGGGTCCAGGAGACACTCAATGGTTTCATCTCTCTTCATGGTGCCATCACCAGTGTTGGTCTGGTTTCCAGTGAAGTGTGAGACATTCTTAAGCAGTGTATTTAATTATATTTATTTATAGAAGCTAAATGGGCAATTAACATGTCCAGAGGAGGTAAAGTAGGTGTTGGCTTGAGCCCATTAAGTGTCATCTAATCAAATTCAAGAATTAATGCTCCCAGCAAGCAGAGTCTCCTGGAGATATATTGGCTAAGGTGTGAAATGGAGAGGCAGATAAATTGAAAATCATTTTTGTACCAGATAATAGGCTCTCAGGTTGCTTCTCACTGTAGATAAGCCTAAAGGCACTTTGGATAATATAAAGTAAAGAAAAGGTAAATGCACAGCCTTCTTGACCTGACTCATTCTCTAATAATGCCCAGTTTCACAATTATGACCAGCTGGCAGATGTATCTCATGTGTGGACAATCACATTACTTGATTTTGAAAACTATATTTAATTTTTTATGTGTGTGATTATTTATTTTGTAGCATCTCTGATTATTTATCTGTACCACTGGATATTGTTACCCTGTAATACAGTTCATCTTTAAGCTTCTGAGAGTATTCTTCCTTCAATTAGACATTTATAGTGAAGGAATAGTAAAACGAAGCATTGCATTGAAAAGGTCATTAAATGACTAAATTCATAAGCAAGCCTAACTGCTTCTATTATAACAAGTGCATGAGCACTAAAAGAATTCTTAAAGATGTATTATTACTGGAATAAAACAGAAAATATATAGGTAAAATCAATTATTCCTTGACTTGGAGCACAAGAACCTTACAATGCTAAAGGCCATTTAGTTTTTCCCTTGTGTGACCTGATAGCACGTTAGCTTACTTTTATCTTCAGAAGAAGCCCCTATTCAGTGAGACAAATTGAGGAACTAGAAGTCTGTATGGGAAAGGTAACTACAAAATGCAAAGTTCTCAGATAATTAATTCCAAGACAGGTATCTGTATAAATATATAGCAACCACTGATCAAGAATAGGATTTTCAACATATGCTGTTTTTGTTTGAATAGGTATGACCCCCAATAGACTCATGTGTTTGAATGCTTGACCCATAGGGAGTGGCACTATTAGGAGGTGTGGCCTTATTGGAGGAAATGGGTCACTGTGGGGGCAGCATTTGGGGTCTCATATGCTCAAGCTATGCCAAATACACAGTCTCTCCTTCTGCTGCCTGTGGATTGATATTGAACTCTCAGCTTCTTCTCCAGCATCATGTGTTCCTGCATGCTGCCATGTCCAATCATGATACTAACAGACTAAACCTCTGAAACTGTAAGCCAGCCTCCAGTCAATGTTTTCCTTATAAGACTTATTGTGGTCATGGTGTCTCTTCACAGCAATAGAAATTCTGACTAAGACCTGTGTAAAAGAAAATGATATCGATAAATGATAATAAAAGTAATAATATATTTTTAACATATTTGAAATTTTGTCTTGTACATAAATTTTAGAGAAAAAGAGAAAGTTAGTACCAATAACTTCAGCACAGGTAATGGCAGTGATTTAATTTGTCTTTTTTTTTTTGTTCTGATAAAACTTTCTGACCAAATCAACTTGAGGTGGGAAGAGATTATTTCATCTTATACTTCCAGGTCAAAGTCCCTCATCACTGAGGGAAGTCATGGCAGCAGCTCAGGGCAGAAACTGAAACAGAGAACATGGAGTGGTACTGCTTACTGATTGTTCTCTGGCTTATGCCCGCATAGGTTTTTTTTTTACAACTTAGGCTGCCCTACCTAGGTGTGGTGCCACACACAGTAGACTGGCCTACTTTCTTATTCATCATTAATCAAGATAGTCTCTAACAGATAAGCCAATAAGCCTAAGTTATTTGGGCCAAATCTCAAAGTTCCCTCCCCACAGGTTACTCTACTTTGTCAAGTTGATAAAAATCTCATCAGCACAGTTGTTATTTCAATATTTTTCATGCAGTAATCCTTGCCTCTATATTATGACTAAACTTGCCTGCTCTGGTTATTTTAAATAACATATATGTTTATAAATCACTGAAATTAGATCACATTATGTATCTTAAACTGTAAATTTCATGCTATGTCCCTTGGGTGCACACTCTACTTTCTTCCTCAGACTATTCAAGTAAAATCCTTTTCCAGGAACATAATTCCAGGTATCTTCTCTCATACCCACATGGAAGTATCATTCTATAGGTTATTATCATATCTTATATTCCTATATGACTTAGAAATCATAGATTATAGTTTATGACTTAGAAATCATAGATTATAGTTTAATACATTTCAATTAAATCCTAAGACTATGATTTTAAAAACAAAACAAAATGATTCATTCTCTCTTATAAGTTCATATTTTCTGGCTCTTCTATCTAAACATATTTGCTACATTTGTTTTTATGTCCTTTTACCATTAAAAAATCCATGAGCAGTTCTTGTAATCCATATTTTCAAACCACTAAATAATTTTTATGGTTTTCCAAAGATGATTTTCCATGAATTTAGAACCTAGAGTTTATAAAACATACTTTTTGTTTTGTCTGTATTTGTTTCTACAACCACTATAAAACGTCATTTTTATTTGTAGAGCCTCCATTATTTCTGATGAGTAGGTGAAAACTCATGGTACTGTTTCCTGGTATACACCATTCTTTTATTCTCAGAATTTTTCAAATCATCTTTGATTTCCTGTTGAATTTACTTGAATATGTGTTTTGATTCATTTTTCTCATGCTTAGGAAATTATTCTCAATTTACTTCTCAGAATGTTCAAACCTGTCCATAGGTTCATATTTTGGAACTCTTGTTTTATGTACACTAAACTAGTTCCTTTTATCCTTAAATTGGCAGCTGTTCTCTGTATTTTTATTTCAATCTTATTTCTCTGTTATTTAGCTAGTACAATTTCTATGAGCATAAAACACAAAATTTTATTCCAGCTATTGTAACTGTCATTTCTAGAAGTTTCTCCATTTTGTAGATGCTACTTCCCTGACAATGTTTCATATACTTGTATTTATTATCATCTCATGTGTCATAAAATGCACTAGTAATTTTCAAGTGTTGGAAAACCTCTTTATTTCCATGAACTGATAAATAGGCTTAAACTGGATGTCCCATACCTAAAAGCAAGCCATTTTTGGTTTGATTTCTACTGATTTGTTATTTTATTAGCTGTTAGTCACAGTGTCCATTCTTTTGAATAGCTAACCCTTTAAATTATTTTGTGACAAAAATTACTTATGAGACATTGTAGACACTCAAGATTGTGCTCAATCTTGAAGCACATTCATTTCTTCTTGCAGAGCTTAATTACTGGCTTGTTACCTCAACCTCATAGAGACTTTACTAACATACTTTGGGATGGATTCTGAAAAACTAAAGTGGGTTTTAGTCCTTTGTCCCTTCAGATTCTGTTTTGTGGCCCCTTCAAGGACTGATTCAAGATCTGTCAGGAAGGGGGAGTAGAGTGATATGTCTCTAACTTGTAACACATGTTTTTTTACAATGTTTTTCTTTTCTGGTGTCTAGATTGGTTTAAATACAAGATGGTGTTGGTGATGTGTTTCCAATATGTCTGTGTTGTACTATTTGCCTTCTTATGTTTCTGCTTCACCCCAAACTCTACTGTCATAGCTGTCTGAGAATCTTGCAATCTTGTATTTTATATATATGAATCCTAATTCTTAGGCTTTTGCCTCTGAGGAAACCTCACTCTTGTTTCTGGGAGTACCCTGTGTAAAACCCCTCTGGGGTGGCTTTATCCATAGACCATAACTGCATGAGCTATAACAATCCTATGTTTCCCTCCTCATCACTGTTTCATCACTATAGTTCTGCTTAGAAACCTGCTTGTTTAACCAGCAGATTTGTCCTGGCAGAGAAGTAGGTGGCTGTGGACCTAATCATTTCAATTTCCACAAATGTCAAAGTTTGCATTTTTGTTCTGTCTAATGGATATGCAGGGTATGCAATGATAACATGCTTTGTCTTTTTATCAGTTATTTAGATTAGGATGTAGGCTACTGTCACTTTATCATTTGTAGAAATGAATCTCAGTGTTGATTTGTAATACTGGGTTCTAATAAAGTACATGAGACTCAATTGTGACTATAGAAGATAAAATTATTTTCAACCTTGACAAAAGGTATTTATAGTTCACATAAGAGTAGGGCATAAAGAATAAGTATGCTCGTTTCTGTTCTAATAAAGAAATATATCAATAAATAATGCTTAAATTTGTGTAAAGTTGATTATATTAATAAAAGAATCATCTGGGGATTTTAAAATCCCATGCTTTTTTCTCATTGATTAAAATAAAAATAGATATAAATACAGTAGCGCCAAGAAGATAAATTGTTATCTTTTATGACAGAAAGTTACTAGATCCTATCTAACCCTGACAAATACAAAATTAACAGAGGAATTTCAACATGCACATAAATCAAAGATGGTCGAACACCACCACAGAGGAAAGTGTTGTTCTCCTTTCTAACCTGCTTTCAAATTCCATAGACAAAGAACGACATAAATTATATCTATATGTATATACATATACCTATAAATGAATATGCACATAAGTCTATACATATACAACAAAGTATACACTGTTATACAATAAATTAGAATATCCTTTCTGTCTTCTACTCATCAATAATTATTGATCAGTTTTAAGTTACACATTAAAAATGTCCCCATTTATTTCTTAATGATTTTATATAATCTTAAGTAATTTAAATAACTATCTCATTTTTATGTTCGGAATGTTAACAAAATCAGTCTGACATTTAACAAAGGACTTGTGTGGCAGGTTCCTGTGCTGTTCCTTTTGGGGTAGGGAGTGAGTAGGCATGGAGTTAACAACACAGACTCTGAGAGATGTTGAAACAAGCTCAGTTTATTCAGGAAGAGACAAACCTTATAGACCCTCCACACCGCCTTGGGGGAAAGTCTGATGAATATGCATGTGCGGATGTGACATGGCTGCCTGTCATTGGTCCAGGTCATCTCAGATCATGTTTCAGCTGCTGTTGCTAAGGCTCTTAGGCAGATCCAGGTTGGCTCTCAGGGAGTATCTTATTACTGATTTGGGCCAGCTGGCCCTCAGGCCTGTTAGGGTTGAGTCATTCCACAGACTTGAGTTGGATTTTTATCTAAATGTTTTTCAGTAAATATTTGAAAGGAGATTATGGATCAGGTTATGGTCTGCTCCATATTCCTTCAGTGTACTAAAGACACTTGCAAGTAACTCCCCCAAAATTACTCAAAGGCAAACAACTGGTCCACTAATATGCCAGACATTTTTTTCCATTGAAGCTCTCTGCTTTTCCAATGAATTAATATTCTACCTTAGAATGATACCCAACATGTGTGTACATATTTCATTTGCTCCAATGAATAAGTAGTCATCTTATAAATGGGACCGCTGATGATAGGATACTGCATATAATAAATCAAGAGACAGGTACAATTTTTAATTTCATATTCTTCATCAACATGAGTTGGATGTGATACATGAATTCAATTGTCTCCTTGGGGTACTTGAGTTCTCAATCATTGGATGAGATTGTCTGCATCTGAAAAGGAAGTAATCAAGGAATCATAGGAGAGGGTGACTTATGATGTCATTTGGAAGATGACAATCTTCACATGCATCATAGTATTATAGTGTTCAAGACAGTGACAAGTGCCCCATGTACACCTATCCTGAAATGTGCTGTACATAACTTTATATAGTACATCACTGAATTTTGCCATAGACCATTATTCAGGCTAGTTTTAATCAACTGAAATGAACTAGAGTCATAGGAGTATAGGTAGCCTCAATTGAAAAAACAAAAAAACAAACAAAAACACTTCCATTAGATTGGGTTGTTGGCAAGCCTGTAGGTCATTTTCTTATTTAGTGATTAATGTGGGAGGGCCCAGCCAATTGGGCTGGTAGTCCTGGGTTCTGTAAGAAATCAGCTGATCAAGCCATAGGTACTAATACAGTAAGCATCTCTATGGCCCTTGCATCAGCTCCTGCCCCCAGGTTCCTGCCCTGCTTGAGCTGCTGACCTCACTGCTTTGATTGTGACCTGTTATATGGAACTGAGTGATATAAACCTTTTTCTTCCAAAGTTGCTTTTGGTCAGGGTGTTTCATCACAGAAATAATAATTCTAACCAAGCCAATCATAAACACTCTACTATACAAAATGAGGCAGTATTTTTAACATTCTGCTATTTGCTATGCATTGTGCTTTCTACATACTTTCTGAAGTTCATCTTGGCAGACTTGCTGACACTGTACATTATTCATAAAGTTTTAGCATCAAAATTTAAGCCGAAAGGTTCATTTTCCTAAGATGATTCTTGCTTAGCTTTACTTCGCACCACTCCACATTTTATGGCACAATATAAAATATCACAGGACGGCAGCATCCATGAATCATTTAGTGTCCTAGAATATATGAACATAATTGTCATTTAAGACAATAGAAAATACATAAAAGAAACTCTCAGAACTCAATGAGCATATCTTAAATCGCCAAAATATTTCTTGCCCATAGAAAACTTTATCATGGTTTAATGAGCAAGAGAAAGTACATTGTGTAATTCAATAATCTTCTGCATAAATAAGGCAGAACTCAGGCCAAGACGGTTATTTAATAGAGGAATAACTCCTATTCTTAATATACAGAATGCTTGATATATTATGCGAGTTAGCTTGGTGTATTCCTCTGTGGTGAGGTACATTTTGCTTTAAGATTTGTCTGAGTTCATCTACAAGGGATAGGTAATTAAAACTGAAGAAGCAATGCTTGTTCCCATCATGAATCATACCTCATTGTAATGCACACTTTTAGACACACATTTAAAATGTATCCATCATAAATTTTTATGTTGTACATGAAGAAAAGTGGCTAATATTGCAAGTAGGTAATAACTTTATAAATTATATGGAAATGAATAGCAAAAATATGCTGGCATCCTTTTATTTTAGAAATACACAGCAGTTCAATTCATCAAACAATCATCAGCTCAGAAATCTTCCTCCCCCATTCATCATTGACTTTTATTAATAAATAAAGAGATGGAAAACAAGATTTCACATTTATGCAATTACCTGAATGATTTTTGAAGTCTAGAGACAATTCTTATAGCACCTGTTCCTTGTAACAAACAGAACTTCTTGTTCCTTATTTTCTTGGTTTGTTGTTGTTTGTTTGTTTTTCCCCTTCTCAAGTCTCAGAACATGAATAGGTTAGTTAAGAATAATGACTGCACTGAGGTACTGGCAGGGAAACTGGAAGGTAAGTTTGAAGTATTAAGAACTGTTGTGGGGAGATTAAATGCTGTTGTCTTTCATGCATGTGTTCATAAACTGAAGATCTGCTTTTTTCAGATACATTTTTATCCAGGAACTAAAAATGCATATTGTTTGCTTTGGGTGAGGCATGGATTCTTTACCATTCAGGCTTCAAATCCTGGGGCCTCACCCTTCTCTGAGTATCATCTTTTTTTTTTGTTCTTTTTTTGGTTTTTTGAAACAGTGTTTCTCTGTGTAGCTTTGCGCCTCTCCTGGAACTCACTTGGTAGCCCAGGCTGGCCTCGAACTCACAGAGATCCGCCTGGTTCTGCCTCCCAAGTGCTGGGATTAAAGGCGTGCGCCACCACCACCGGGCCTGAGTATCATCTTTACAACACAGGACCCAATATTTGTTGTTTGGAAACTGCTGAAGAGCGACTGGAAATTGATGTGGTGACACCTACAATAAAATAAAAAATTTGACCAAAAATTGTTGAAGAAAGTTATGAGCATTGCTTTATTTATATGCCTAAATTTAGTCCTATCCCTTGTAATAAGGAGATAAGAAAGGCCATTTTCTGAGGCTATAATGAAATTTTAATGAGGAATTTATTTTAAATGTCTTTGTCTCTTAAAAATAATAAGCTCAAAATAAATGTTAGTTTTCTTTCTTTTAGATTCACTAACATAACTAAATGATTCCTGAAATAATCATAGGGCATTCCAAACAATAAGACACACACTGGAAATTACATAAACTGCTGTGGGATGTATGGCAAATGTGTTGCTAATTAATCAATAAAACACTGATTGGCCGTTGGCTAGGCAGGAAGTATAGGCGGGGCAAGGAGGAGAATAAAGCTGGGAAGTGGAAGGCTGAGTTGAGAGACACTGCCAGCCGCCAAGATGACAAACAGCATATGAAGATGCCGGTAAGCCACGAGCCATGTGGCAAGGTATAGATTAATGGAAATGGATTAATTTAAGCTATAAGAACAGTTAGCAAGAAGCCTGCCACGGCCATACAGTTTGAAAGCAATATAAGTCTCTATGTTTACTTGGTCGGGTCTGAGAGGCTGTGGGACTGGCAGGTGAGAGAGATTTGTCCTGACTGTGGGCCAGGCAGGAAAACTCAAGCTACAATAAACAGAAAAGAATTCTTTAGTAAGGACAAAAGAAACAAGCACTCTATTACCACAATAGAGTGGTTAGAATGAAAGTACCTTCTCCTTAGAGGCACATTCATTTAAATACTTGGTCCCCAGTTGATGGAAACATTTTAGAAGTATTAGGAGGTGGATCATTGTTGGAGGATATGTATTATTGGAGTGGGCTTTGAGGCTTCAGAAGCTCACATCACTCCTAGTTTTCTCTCTCTCTCTCTCTCTCTCTCTCTCTCTCTCTCTCTCTCTCTCTCTCTGTTTCTACCTTTTGGATGTAGGTGAGATGTAAACCTTTAGCTACTGCTATAGTACCATGTCTGCCTGCTTGCTGTCATCCTCTTTATCAGACAAGTCCTCTCTACATTATCTTTTATTTTCTCTTTACTAGAATTAATCATTCTGCAATACAAGAATTAATGAATGTTTCCTCCTGTTTTCCTTTGAATAGACACCAATACAGTGATCTATAAAAGCTCTAGGTATGTAAATCCATACATCCATGCAAATAGGCCTTCCCTCTCTTTTTACTCATGCTGTGGAATGCCTTTCTATATGCTGTGAATATGTGTTGCTCTGATTGGTTGATAAATAAAGCCTATGGCAAGGCAGCTTAGAGGCAGGTGGAAATCCTAGCTGATAGACAGGAAGAGAAAGGAGAGACACAATAGATGCTAGCCTGCCACCAAGGAACAACATGCCAGCAGTCCAGTAAAGCCATGGAACATGTGGCAAAGCATAGATTAATATAAATGGGTTAATTTAAGATATAAGAGCTAGCTAGTAAGAAGCCTGAGTCATTAGGCCATACATTTTGTAAATAATATAAGCCTCTGTATGTTTACTTGTCAGAGCAGCTGTAGGACAGGCAGAACACAGAAAAACTTCTGACTACACACTTGTCATTTTCTTTTCTTCTTCTTCTTCTTCTTCTTCTTCTTCTTCTTCTTCTTCTTCTTCTTCTTCTTCTTCTTTTTATTTTTCTTGCTGAAAGACTTCTGGAAATTTTACCTCAGTGTGTTCACTGAAAATCTTCAAGGTGGAATTCTAACTCTCAGGGTTACTCCTCTTCATTTTCCTATCCAACACTAGTAATGCACACTCAAAGGCCTTTACTGAATGTCATTCCATCAGGTTAATGGAAAAAAATCTGAGAAAACTTAGCATTTCTGAAATAGGGAGAAATAAAAGGGAAAGCAGAGATGAATCTAAAATTTTAGAAGGAAAGCATATATGCATCATGAGTCCTTAAAGCAGAGTTTAGAAATCAGTTAGGATATTTTAGGTAATCCTAAGGATGAAAAAGCAAAGAAAACAACAGAGTAGAAGATGCAAGTGTATGTAGATACCTGGTAACCACCTAGCATAGAGTGTTGTGACTCAACTCTGCAGTGGATCCTGACCACTGACATCTCTATCTAACAAAGATAAGTTTCATTTTGCCCCCAGTTTGGCAAAACATTACACAGCATGATTCTTAAAAATGGATGCCTGATCTCTTTATCTCTAAAGAGCACTTACTTATAAAAGCTTGCTCATAAATTATTTTTAATGCTCTTTGAGGTGTATACATTTTAATTTCTTCCAAGTTTTACAATATAGGCCCATGTTTCTCAAGGACTTGAAAACACTTTTTGGTAAGAAACATGTTATGAAATGGTCTATAATGCAAATTATTTTTCCAGTTCTAATGCTTTCATGGAATTTTTTGTTTGGGTTGTGGTTATGTGCATAAAATATATTCAATATTATTTCCATTCTAAATGCATATTCTAATTTCTAATTGTATAAATTTCCATTGAGTTGTATAGACTTTGATTTTGGTTTCTTTTGACCTGTGATATTTTTTATTTTCTTGAAAGTTTTTTTTATAATAATATTTATAAAATGTAAAAGAAAATAGATGCCATGTGTAATTTTTAGACTATTGCAATAGTCTCCAATCAAATACTTCCCTGTTTCACTCCAATAGTTTTTCTTCAGCATTTCACTACAAGACAATTTTGCCAGATTTGCCTTCATTCTAAGGGCTAAGAAATGACAATTTTTCAGTAATTATATATTTGAAAATAAAGAGGAAGAAAATAATCTGAGAAAACTGCCAAATGTGTGAGAACTGTTTAAAATATCCTAATATCTGATATTCATTATAATTGCCTATGATCAAGATACCTGACTTATGAGTATACTTTAACAAATATATTTCATGCATATTTGCTCAAAATACTGTATTACTGGGTGGTATTGTATTCCCCCAAATATTGTGCATGCTAACAAACTTATCTGGGGTCAGAGACAGAGCAGTCACAATATTTAATATAAAGGATAGGCAGTGGTAGCACACACCTTTAATCCTAGCATTCCAGAGGCAGAAATCCATGTGTTCAAGGACAGACAGGCATGGTGACTCATCATGCCTTGAATCCCAGAAAGCAAGCCTTTAATCCCAGGGAGTGGTGGTAGAAGGTAGTAGAAAGCAGAATGGTATATAAGGCGTGAGGACCAGAAACTAGAAGCATTTGGCTGGTTAAGCTTTTAGCCTCTGAGCAGCACAGTTCAGCTGAGATCCGTTCGAATATGAGGACACAGAGGCTTCCAGTCTGAGGAAACAAGATCAGCTGAGAAGTTGGCCAGGTGAGGTTAGCTGTGGCTTGTTCTGTCTCTGATCTTCCAATGTTCACCCCAATACTTGGCTCCGGGTTTGTTGTATTAATAAAGGCTCTTTAAAATTCATGCTACATACTGGTAATCACATACACTTCAAAAACATGGTCCAAAACACTAGACATTCGTATTCATAATTCACCTATTACTCCAAACAACATACCTGTAAGCATTATGTGATTATATTTAAAAAATGGTTCACTATGGCTGTGACAGTTGAATCTAAACTACTCTACCCACCACAGTAGAAAGCTCACCAAGCAAGCCTTTCCTGATCTTACCTCCAATTTCCCCAGAATGCAGGAGTATATTTTAGTACTGAGAATATATTATGCATGTTTCTATACTATGATATTCTAAAGAATATAGCATATTGTTTTATCTAGGACACAAATGTCAAAAACAGACAAGTTTTACTTTTTGGTGATCATTTCATTCCTTTTAAAGATACATGTCTTAAATAACTCCTCTGAAAGTAAAGTGAAACTGGGCAGTGGTGGCACGCATGCCTTTAATCCCAGCACTCGAGAGGCAGAGCCAGGTGAATCTCTGTGAGTTCGAGGCCAGTCTGGACTACAGAGTAAGATTCATATCCAGGACAGGCACCAAAACTACAGAGAAACCCTGTCTCAAAAAAACCAAAAAAAAAAAAAAAAAATTCAATTAAACTATTCTGTAATAGTGTTATTGTAAATCACTATTTCCCTCAAGTATCTTATATATGTAACATATAAACCTCACTACTGTTGATGCAATTTAAGTGATTTTACTTTACCAAGGTCAGTCAAAAGAAAAATGGGAGGTAGGTGTTGAGGAAGGGTCATATTCCAATAACATTTGGTTAGTATATTAATTCACATATTTTTGCCTGGAAAACACTATCAAAATGACTACATATACATTCAACAATGCCCATAATAAAAACAATTAAATTACCTGAAAAAAATACTGGGAGGGATAATTAATTCCCCAAAGAAGAAGCTTTTTGCTTTCATTGTTGTCTCCTTTCACATCTGTTCCAATATATGTAAATATGCCTTTTATACAATGTTAAGAAGACAGAATTTCCTGCTCACTCTGGAGAGTCCCTCAGCTTGTCAATATTTCTTTTCTGAGATCTTAATGAGAGAGGCTTTAAATTTCATTAAAGAATGCTTTCCCTTTGGGGAGCTCATGAAGAGCTTACAGCAATTTACTCCCAGACAGTATTACAGAGCACCACTGTGACAAAATTCCCATCAAATAATTTTACTAAAGAATTCTGTTGACAGCTGTAAAGAGTTGTACAGATCATTTTATTTTATTTTATTTTTTTATATTTTGGTTTTTGAGACAGGGTTTCTTTCTGTAGCATTGTAGCCTGTCCTAGAACTCACTCTGTAGCCCAGGTTGACCTCAAACTCACAGAGATCTGCCTTCTTCTGCCTCCCAAGTGTTGGGATTAGAGGTGTGTGCAACCACCGTCCCACAACTTGTACAGAACCTAATAGTATGAACTGACTAATATCAATATTCAAAAATATTACTATAATACTATTATATTGTTGAATCCCACGTTACATTTACTCATTTCACTTTACCAATTCTTCAGTCCAAAGTAATTAAGCTAAAGAGCCCATTGATATTATTTGTAAACTATACTGCAATATACATTTTTATATTTATGAAAATTCTTTGTATTATTTTGCCTCACTTGTAGCCAGATCAATATTCATGAGAAAATGTAATATTTAGAGCCTAATTTTGAGTATTTACTTCATAATACATCTAGAAACACTAATAAAATTCAACCAGACCTTTGCTTTCACTGTTTAAGCATGAAATGATTTCATTTACTTCTATATTTCCTTTGTATGCACCAAATAATGCCAAAGCAATACAAGAGCAAGACTGACTTGACACTAAGAACTGCTTTTATAGTATTAAGTATACTTCATCTCACGATTCAAACATTAAGCCTTTGATAAGATGTTTTGCTGATAAATTTGAGCATATGCATATGTAAGTAAGCGCACCTCCAACACAGCACTTGTGAACATAGATTCTTGAACAAGGTTATGAGATTCCACTCAGAGATATGATGGATACTGTCTACACGACCTAATTAAGCTTTTAACAGTTAGTCACTACTTACTTAGTATTTTTATGCCACTTCTCATTTTGTGGAAGAAAAATTGTAATAGTGTTTTCATTAGAAAGAAGCTTTAAGTTACATTGCTTAATCATAATTATTATAGACATTCATTTTCTTCAGACCTGCTTTTATGTAGTCCAGGCTGGACTGGAACTTACTATGTAAATGCAAGACAAGCACTCTACCAACTTAGGTACATCTCTAACCTGTTTATATAAACTTTTGAAGTGGAGAAAACAAATCCATGACAGACTGAGAATAGATAGTTCTAATGATAGGTACTGACTAGGAATAAACAGTAATAATTATCAGTGGTAAATTAACATATATTTCATACATTTGTAACTGGATCATGAGCAATATGGATGTATCCATTAGTCAAAGTCATCACTTTTCCATGTTATGTCTTAGTTCTTTATATGTCAGGTTCCCTAAATATTTTACATATGATATTAAAATAGTCACTTATCTTATTGAGCATAGAGTAAATGTATCATAAAATTCAAGCAATAGATGAGTTCCCTGAGTGATTACAGTTTGATCTTGACACTCCTCTGCTTGTTATGTGTCTGGTGATCACTGTTTTTTCTCTTTTTCCTTCGTCATACATTTCTCCCCTTGCCTTCATTTTCACACAAAAGTGGAAGAGAATATAAGTCCTGCCTTAAAAGAGCTGAAATTAGAGCTCTCGGTTTTCTGGTTTAATTTGCCTTTTCATCCATAAATTGTGAGTTAGGATCTGCTAACACCTCCATAAAGATTAAGCTACATGGGGAATTCATTGTTTCTGACACAGACGCTTAGGGCATTCTGACTTTAGATACAACTGCATCTGGAGAATAAAATGGTGACATTTAGACTAATAATTTCCTTTTCCGTTTACCAACTATGGTTTCTTTGTATTTTTTCTTTCTTTCTTCTATGCAGGGGACTTCATCATCATGGCAGGGAAGCAGGTGATAATCTAGATACTGGCAGACATATTTATGTTAAGAACATAAATCTTCATCTTCCTGTGTCCTGATCACCTGGATGTCTTGTGTGGAAATCCTCTATAGTCATTTCATATGCTGATGAGAGAATACTTTCAGGGAAAGTGATGAACAAGATCCCAATTAAAGGGAACACAGGAGCCTGCTCCAGAAAGCAGACTATGAAGGCTAAATGCTGGCTATGAAATAAATTTCACATTCTCACCATAAAGAAGGGAAGGGTATTTGACCAGCTAGGTATGCTTAACATGAATTAAACTTATATACATATATATGTGTGTGTTTGTGTGTATGTGTATATGTATCTATGTATCTATGTGTGTGTGGTGTGTTCTATATTACATATATATTATGTATATTTCTATATATATAAAATGTATGATACCCTATAAATATATATGAACTAAATTTCCCAGTAGATATGCTATACCTGTTAAAAGTTATGTAACCATGATTAACTGGTTACAAATAGTGTAAAATGTAATAGGTTCAGAGACAAATTTTCTTGGGGTATCTTTAGCCTCTATAATAGGCTTCACGGTCCAACTCTGCATTTGATCTAACTTCCTTGTGTGAAAATTTTGGAATGCACCAACAGATCACTTGTTTCTACCAACCAAAAGGTTAAGAATGTAGTCAGACAGTGTCTGAGAACTATAATGAGGATTTCTCCACTCTGCAGTAATCTGCTTTCACACCAAAATACTTCAAAGGTGACTTGCATAAGGATTTCTTTTGTTCTTTTACTATAGACACTTCAGGAAAGTATTATCATGCTTAAAGATGTTTTTGGATAACCTTTATTCATATTCTTGCCTATGGTTACTCATGTTTGCCTCCAAAATAACTCATTTTTATGATATTTCATTGACATACACATGTATTTGTATAATTATATACATACACATAAAACATGTATATATATATATACAACACATACATGCACACACGCACACACATATATATGTATATATATATATACACATACACACATATATATATATGTGTATGTATATATATACACACACACATCAGTCAAACCTCTGTTGTTGTTGGTTGTTTTTTTTTACTCTTTGTTCTTTTGACTCTTTGGTTCTTTGGGAGCCCACCGCCCAGCTCACAATTAAACCACGCATGGAGGCTTATTCTTTCTTATGAATGCCAGGCCTTATCTTGGCTTTTCTAGCCAGCTTTTCTTTCTTTCTTTCTTTTTTTGGTTATTAGAGACAGGTTTTCTGAGTGTAGCTTTTGGAGCCTGTCCTGTAATTTGCTCTGTAGATGAGGCTGGCCTGGAACTCACAGAGATCCACCTGCCTCTACCTCCCAAGTACTGGGATTAAAAACATGCAATATCACCACCTGGCTAGCCAGTTTTTCTTAACTTAAATTATCCTATTTACCTTTTGCCTCTAGGCTTTTACCTTTCTCTATTTCTGTATATCTTTTCTTTTTTTCTTATTTCGTGTCTGGCTATGTGACTGGGTAGCTGGCCCCTTCTTTTCTCGCTCCTTGTTCCTATTTCTTTCTTTTCCCCCTTCCATTTATTCTCTCTTCCTGCCAGCCTCGCCTATCCTTTCTCATGCCTTGTTATTGACCATTCAGCTCTTTATTAGACCAATCATGTTTTTTAGACAGACACAGTAACACAGTTTCAGAGTTAAACAAATGCAACATAAAATCATGCAACACATCTTTGCATCATTAAGCAAATGTTCACAACATAAACAAATGTAACACAGTCTAAAATAATATTCCACAATACTATATTAGTAAATTTTCAATCAAATTGCACATTTCATTTCTCTGTGGTTTTATAAATTTACTTAAACTTTTTGTGCTTCAGTTTTACAATTTATACATATAGAAATATTACAATTAATTAAAATCTGTATTATTTTTGTTTCATGTTTGTGTTAATTGTTATAAACTTTAAATTTATTTTGAAATCAGTAAATGAATCATAAAGTCACGATCTTAAAATATTTCTAAATGTCCATCATGATAATTAGACCTTACCTCTTGGGATATTAACTTTTTAATGATATATGAATAGAACATGATATAACCAATGCCACTTTTGACAGATGTATGTAATCAAACGAAATAGTCATCAAAATCCCAGTACACTCTAATGGCTATGACACTATAGATACAAAACAGTTAATTGCTTGATACTGTCCAAGAGAAAATTGACCAGTCAAAATTGCAGTGATTAAGTTCAGCATCTCACAAATGTCAAACACTGTATTTTAGCTAAAGCTCACCAGATATAGGTAACTATCAGGATTTTAGACTTCTGAGATCTCAATGGAGTCGTTTTCATTCCACTGTGGAATGTGATTACTTATCCAGAACAATTTGAAAACCTAGAGACCTCAGTAAATCCCTTTCTTTGGTCTTTTTATAGAGTTGCATATAAATACAGAGCCACTGTGATATTTTGTTTTATGTTGTATTAGCTGTGGATCAAACAGGTGCATCCCACTGAGCTCTTCGATTACATCTTGATAAAAACTAAGAGTTCTTCCTCAGTGCACTTCAGGCCACAGGTAATTTCCTTTGAATCCTTACAGAGTCCAGCAATTTTATACTCTTCACTTGAGGGAGCCTCTTCTGTTGTTAAAACAAAACAAAAATAAAGTACTAAAAAAGGATTCAGTGCCTGCCTTATTTTTCAAAGTTACTTCCATCCACAGCCTACTCTAATCGAACACAGAACAGCTGTAAAATCTAAAGGCAAGGCAGCAATCAAATATTTTCTAAAGCCTTTTTTCAATACCCCTGTTCATTTACTGCAGTTTGCCATATGTCACTAAGAATGGAGGAAATAAATAAACAAAAATCAAATTAGATTGACTACATTACTGTAGCCATAGAAGTTGCTATTTATTGGTGAAGAACATGGAAATTTGTTTCTATTTGCTTCTAGAAGCATGTTAAAGAAATAAGCATGCATTTATCTGTGAATGACTCTAAAATGTGTACCAATACGACCCACATTCTACTTTATTGTGGCTTTGTACACTGTGAGGCATGATGAGTAAACATGTTTATCGTGAAATACTGCTTGCTCTGAGGCTTTCTTATGGTAGAGAAATAATACTGGCCAAATTATTGGACAATTGCATGTTCTTGTCCTCCAAAGGATCTTGCAAATTTTTCTCGGCTTTCAGGGCCAAGGTCATTTGTATTCAGCAATTGACTTATGACCAGTCAAGATGCAAAACAAACCTAAGTATTTGTTTATAAGCAGAAGAAATAATTATTGTTCAAAGTTTTGCTTTGAATCCATGCATTTCTTTGTGTTTACATTCCAGGGTAGTGATTAAGATAATGTTTGTCCTTCCACATAATAATTCTTTGTTGTGTGGTCTTTTTGCAAAATAATGAAAGGTTAAGTCTGTTCCAAACAAATCAAGAGAGTTGCTTTCCTTTTTCTGGACACAAACTTAATTAAAGAGGAAAGCTAATAAATATAATTGATGTTTACAAAATGTTTATCAAACATCAAATATAATGCCAAAAATATCCATGGAAGGTTCACATGTTGGCTTCAGGCAGAGTTCAGATTGTATCTAATCTGTGTGATGACCTTAGGCAAACCACCTCCACTAAGCAATTAATATGAAAACTACAAATAACATCAGTGACCTTTAGTGATTTCTGTAATAGTTAATTAAATAAACATGTAAATCTAACTACATAAAATATACTCAGTAAAAAACTTGCTCTCTTTACACAATTACTTTGTTTATTCTTCTCAAAAAAACTTAAACCATTCAGCCATGGGCAACATGCTGTGTTTTGACCAGGAAAAGAAAAGACTGCATTTATCCAGGTGATCTTGGGACAGGAGAACTAGAGACACTCCTTTTGTAGGATCTCAGTGTTGCAAATAAAAAAATGGCCTCAGAAGGAAGATTGAGGTCAACTTTTGTTTTAAAGTTTGAGAGAGAAACAACATAATGAGAAAACTTTAATTTCAACGGCTACCATAAAGAGGGATGTGGACAGGATGAGAAGGAAAGACAGGTGTTTAGGATTGAAGAGTATGAAAATAGGCAAGCTCAGCATTGAAACTCTTAAAGTACCTGTATAGAAGGTGGTGAGGGAAAGAGTGGGAACACACAGAGTGTCAGAGTAAGCAAGTTCAGGTTTTGGGCCACTGTATAAAGAAGGAAGAGAGGTTTGATAAGGGAAAAATTATACTTTTTTTGACTTACAGCTCAGAAACAATGAACATCTGTAGCAGAAGGCTTTGTCAGCAACTATAGTGAGTAATGGGCTTCTGGGATAATGTTGAGACAAATATAAAGTCATCCCAAAGGAAATAAGAGACAGTTTATTCTGGAGTCAAATATGAGTGACCGTGTCATGGGAACACATATCTAAGTTACCTGAACACCATCTTCCAAGGTGGTATCTTTTCTGTTAAGGATTCACAGTGAAAGGACTAAAATGAATCATAAATCAAGGCATATATATATATATATATATATATATATATATATATATATATATCAGGCAAGAAAGCTACAGAATATCAAGGAAATAATTTTTATAGGCCTCAGATATTATCTGTCTCTATTCTTAGCATTTGAGTTGATAGAAGCTAGGAATCTGTTGGTACAGTCACAAGACAACTGAAGGTTACCTAGAACTTAGATCAAACACAGGGTGGGCATTAAATAGCAATTAAGTGGAATATGATATTCAAAGAAAATTTGACTCCCAACATTTAGTATTCTCTTTCTCTAAAATCAGAGAAGTTCTATTAAACTAATTAGCCATGTAAATTGCTTATCGAAGATGTGCTCTTTTTTTTCAGATAAATTCAGTTCACACTGAGTAAATACATATCTCATGAAGGGGATAGTTATTCCTCCCATCTTTTTCAGCATTTCTTCAGGTAAATCAGCTTTCACGAGGGATGTCTGCTATCCAGGTGATTGAAAGGCATATTTAGATGAACTTTTTGTCTTTGTTTTGAGCCTGGATGTCACTCTGTAGCCCAGGGTGTCCTAAAGCTCACTATTATTACCGGAGTGACCTTAAACCTTCTGTGATTCTTCTGGCTCAGCCCCCAGAATGCAGGACTGCAAGCTTGAGCCACCCAATGCCCTGCCTCCATCGGGATTAAGTTGGAGGGAAGGGAAAATAGTAGGAATTTGTCATTTTTAAACTCCTTGGCAGGTTTAAAGTGCCATGTTTCCATTCAGAGCCTGAGTCCCCAGATCAGGTAACAATCGGACTGAAGATAATGAAAGAAAACGTTCTACTTTCCTAGAAGGCAACACTTTCCCTTAGTGGACATCAGCACTGCCCTGCTGTCTCTCTCTTCCTCAGCTTCACATCATTTAGGTCTTAAAGAGACATGCTGCTTCCTCCGGTCTTTAACTTTCTATTTCAGACCACTAGAAGAACCATTGTGGTATCTTTAATTTCTTGAAATTATTGAGTTATTAGGGAAATAGGATCTAAATCAATTTTGAGGGCTGGAGGTAAGATTCGAGTCCATCCCCAGTGTTTTTCAATTCTTTTAGTTGTCTAACTAGCTGCCTGTTTTGTAAAAGGTTGTCACTTGTGACACTGTGGTCACTTAAGTATAATGGTGATTCTACACTGAATCTCAGGAAGGAAAAATAAGTATTCAAAAGAGAGATAGATATTCAACTCTCTTCTATCAGACCATTGTTTTTCACTTACAAAATCAATGTGTTCAGCAGTCAGGGAGGGCATGGGGCCAAACAGCATGTGACAGTGTCAGATTTCTTGCAAGAAGACCCTGAGAAGCCTTTGTGTGGAGCTCTGAAAAATGTGGTGGAGAACACAAGATATTATGGATGCATAGATGTTAGACCATGCCAAACAGAGCTGCTGCATACACAATATGGATCCACCTGAAAGAGAAATTAAAAGCGAACAAGCAGCACCCCATAAAACAAACAAATGGACAAACAAAAATAAAATTGTTGCATGAATCCGAAATGCTCTTAATAAAAACCTTGAGCCAGATATCAGGGTGAAAGCTTAAAGATCAGAGAAGCAGAGCAAGCCACAGCCACCACCTCTTACCTCACCAACTCCTCAGTCTGAAAGAGAGTGAGTTCCTGTCTCCTTCTTCATTTTCGTTTCTCTGCCCAGCCATATCATTTCCTGTCTCAGCCTTCCTAGTGCTGGGGTTAAAGGTGTGTGATTCCCAAGTGCTGGAATTTACGTGCCACCATTGCCTGGCTCTGTTTTGTTTTTAGACTGAACTAATCTCATGTATCTCAGTGTGGCCTTGAAGTCACAGAAATCCAGATAGAGCTTTGTCTCTGCCTCCTGAGTGCTGGGATTAAAGGTGTGTGCCACCACTGTCTGACCTCTATGGCTAACTCGGTGGCTTGTTCTCTCCTCTGATCTTCAGGCAAACTTTATTTGTTCAAAATATCACTATACAAAATAACGAACATTCCAGGCCTGAAATGGGTGCGGTGAAGATTTTACTGCCCACAAAACTTTTAATTCTTTTCTCTTTTAAAAGTAAGCAGATCTGTCTGGCCACTAAATTTTCAAATTTGTGCCTTTGGTTCATGACATTTATGAATCATGAGATGGCACAATAAGGAAAAAATCAGACTTTTAACCCCTACAATTCTCAATTTGTCTGAACAAAAATAAATTCATTTTTTCCTTTACTGATGTCTGCTTCCTATTTTTTTTGAAGGGCAGGAGAATTGAGGTTCTGATTTTTTTGAACAATCAGCACGTAAATCTATCATTAAGCACACAACAGTGTCTGCATTAAAACCAACTATCATTCCAGTAGAGCAGAAGGATGTTATTTGTGAAGTTCTGCACTTGCTGACCGAGAATAGCAATGCATACCATTTTATGAGTACCACTGTGCACTGGTGTGGATAAGTACACAGTGCCTGTTACTATGTATATCTTTTATGATTTTTAAACAACAGTGATTTTCCCAAAATGTACCTATTTTCAAATGATGCATGATTGTGCATTGGAATCTTCATTATAACAAAGATAATTATGAAATGATGAGAAATAAAGAAATTTGCCTATAGTGAGTGCACATAATTAAAATAATTTGGACCCAATTCTGTAAAGCAAGTTTCTGTTTTATTGGGGCAATACTCACCTACTTTGCGTTTTCTGATATTTGCTAGATAACAATTGTTCTTCTTCTACTCTGCATTTCATTTTGTGCATGCAGAATATAGACTTTACGTTTAATGCATATCGTAATAAAATTCTCATTTAATGGTTACTACCAGTACTTTCTGGGTAGAGAATAAAAATGAAATATTATTCCAATTAGTTTTCAGAAAATCTGTAACATACTTAGAACTACAGTTTATTTTTTACTAAGAAACTCACAGAGGTTAAAGGCTTTATGATGATCACGCAAGCAATGTGAGGGAGATTCATTATTCAAAGTCATGTCTATCATACTGTAAAGTTTTTGATAAAATCACCAAGCAACACTGCCTCACAATCTGAATACAACATAGTTAATCTTGAATCATTAAGAATTGCTTCTGCAGTGGGACCAGGTCCTGTGCTCAGTGCATGAGTTGGCTGTTTGAAACCTGGGGCCTATGCAGGGACGCTTGGCTCAGCCTGGGAAGAGCGGACTGGACCTGCCTGGACTGAGTCTACCAGGTTGATCTCAATCCTCGGGGGAGTCTTTGCCCTGGAGGAGATGGGAATGGGGGGTGGGCTGGGGGGAAGGGGAGGGATGTGAGAGGGGGGGGAACAAGGGAATCCATGGCTGATATGTAGAACTAAATTATATTGTAAAATATAATAAAATTAAATTTAAAAAAAAAAGAATTGTTTCTGCAAACATGATCTGGCACTTACGTCTACTCCCAGAGATAATTTACTCATTATACTACATATAATTATGACTTCTAGCTTTTATGGTTCCATTAGAAATATTAAAGATGTGAGAAGCTGAAGAGGCAAGTCATCTTCTTTTTGTTGCTGTTTCTTCACAATTCCATAGACTGTTCATTTTCTCATATTTTGAAGTAAACAAATCTGGAGGTCTTTTTTTGGCAAGAAAGGTAGATTTCTGGACCTTTTACAATTTGATTCATACAAAGAAAAAGACAGGCTCATATTTGAGCATATTATCATCTACAAAGAATGGGACAGAAATTTCTGACCATAAATACTATCCTTAAGAATTCTCGATATGATTAGTCATATTTCACAATTTACACATTCTAATGACTTCCAATAAATCAACATGAAGTCGGACACTTCAGTCATCAATATCCTAAATGTCTGTGTGTCTAGAACTAGAAGGTGAATTTTTGTTAATACAATACACGTTTTTACTCAGTTGAGAAATCCTGGATAGAGTGTGCATTGTATGGAGAAAGTTGGTGCTTATGGATTCTGGAAGTCTTCATGGGGTTAGGCATGGTGGACCTCAAAATGTGCTGATGATCACAAGCTATAACTCACCAAGGAAAGTGTAAATGATTTTCTAATTAGGTCATCATATCTCCCATTTAATAACGATGGTATAAATCTAATATTTCATGCTAAATAATGGAAATCTCATAACAAAAAATATGTTGGAGCATTCAATAAGAAAAGACAAAGGTAAAATGTTTATTGTAATCATCCATTATGGAGCTCTGATTTTATTTATGTGCATTATTTCAAAAATGACATTCCATATAAAACATGTTAACAGAAAATTAAAGTTAAATGAAGTATGTAGGGAATGATTTAGCATGATTAAATGTTTTAAAACTTGACTGAGAAATACAATTAAACTATATATATGTATATATATATATACATGTATATATATATATATATATATGCCCATATTTCTTGCATCTTCACATTAACCAACCTTAAACCAAGATAGTAAATACAGTCACATATATGCTAAATAACGATGAGGAAAAAATGATTCAATGTTTCATTGTCAGCTTTATGAATAATCCCTTAAATACTTAGATTATACAGAGGATAAACAGCACCTCATGTCTATTTTATGTGTGATTCTTTGCAATTGGCATTTTACAAAAAGACCATAGAAAACCCAGCCATTGACATCATGCTTAAAGCACTGTTGTTACCTTGTTACTAGAGGTTTTAGGGTCAGAACCTAAGCCCAGCCAGGCCTAAAAGCTAAACTTGTTCTTCAATATCTCAATAAAGTAAGTAAGTAGTAAAGAAAAGTGGAGAAAGATTCAATGTAGCCACACCGAGAAGAGAAACAAACATATCCAATCATACAATTACCCATGATTTAACTTCTGGGTACTGAATTGAGATACACATTTAGATATAGGGCATTAATATATATCACTAAGCAGTACTGGAAATACTGTCATCCTATGCATCATTGACACATCGTTGTCTCCTTTCCAGTATCTCTAAGTAACCTCACATGTTTTTAGGGAGATAAACTTATCCTTTGGCTCATACCAGTTTCACCATTTTCCTTTCACAACATGAGATACCTGGGGGAATTCCAACTCTGTGGGGACCACTAGGTCTCAACCATTTGACAGTCAAAAGGAAGAGCATAAGTGTCCTTTAGACTATCCCTCCTCCTACCACAGTATTATCTTCCCTCTTTGGACACAGTATTATCAAATGACTGTCACAGATTCTTGGGATATCTGCTTCATTTTAAATTTCCATGATTATCTAGGATACAGGATGTAATGGTTTGAAAGGTATGGCTCCCATAGACTCATATGTTTAAATGCTTGGCTCATCGGAAGTGGCACAATGACGAGGTGTGGCCTTGTTGGAGTAGATATGGTTGTAGTGGGTAGCCATTCCAGCTTTGATCTGGAAGTTCCAACCCACATTGAGGCTTCAGCAACTGTCACGCCTACAAGGCGGGGCCAAGGGAGGCGCCTGGAGACCCGAGATCTGGATAGGCCAGCACTCTCTCTGTTCCTGGACCCTGGACGGTGGAGGTGGACCGAGCAGAGCTCCAGAGAACACTGCTGGACTGAGATACACCTTCCCCAGACCCCCAGACCCCGCGACCTACCTATCCTTTCATTTGTAAGTTACCCACTAAATAAATCTTCCTTTTAACTATGTGGAGTGGCCTTAATAATTTCACCAATATATGGTCTTGTTCAAGAAAGCATGTCACTATGGGTGCAGGGGGTAAGTCTCATATGTTCAAGCTATGCTCAGTGTGGCACACATTCTTCTTCTGCTACCCATGGACCAAAATGTAGAACTCTCAGCTCCTCCAACACAATGTCTGCCTGTGTGCTGCCATATTCCACCATGATGATTATGGATTGAACCTCCAAAACTATAAGCCACCCCCAATTAAATGTTTTCCTTTATACAAGTTGCTGTGGAAATGGTGTCTCTTCAGAGCAATAGAAACCCAACTAAGACACAGGACTATCACAGGTTCTATTGCTTAAAGTCATTGAAAGATCAATTTATTCCCTGCTTTCATATATGAGGAAATCATCTTCAATGTTCCTCACAGGTATTATATAAGTGAAAGTTGTTGATTTTTATTTCCATTGATTGTTTTACTACAGGATAGAAGATAGTCCCTGCATTATAGAGTACTATAACTCTATATGTGGGATCTAAAATAGTTAATATTTTAACAAGTTAATAGTTAGCATGGAAGAAGAATTCTAGAATCAGCTTATTATTGTCATGTTCACATTTTAACAGTTGATAAGTATTTGAATATTTATTGATTTCTGAATCAGTGAACTTACTATCATCCTGCCTGCAAATACAGAGATATTGCATGGTTAAATGCATCATCCAGTGTTCTATTTATATTCTGCTTTTCCATTTTATCCCTTTCTACTTGTAGTTTGTGAGATTTCTTGAGAAAATGTTATCAACACTGTAAAAAGAAACAGACTGGTTCAAAAAAATCATTTAGATATAATTTACTTTTTTTTCTTTTTAATTTTTTTTATTAAGAGATTTTCTATTCATTTTACATATCAACCACAGATTCCCCTGTCCTCCCTCCTCCTACCCCCCCCCCCGGTCTTTCCTCCAAAACCACCCATAGACTACTGGCAATGGTCAAGAGGGTGCCTGAGCTGACCTACTCTGGTGATCAGATGGCTGAACATCCTAGCTGTCATGATAGAACTCTCATCCAGTGACTGATGGAAAGAGATGCAGAGATCCACAGCCGGGTCCCAGGCAGAGCTCCAGGAGTCCGGTCGACAAGAGAGAGGAGGGATTCTATGAGCAAGAGATATCGAGACCATGATTGGAAAAGATACAGAGACAACTAGCCAAACTAATGAAACATATGAACTGTGGACCAATAGCTGAGGAACCCCCTTGGTACTGGACTAGGCCCTCTGGTAAGTGAGACAGTTGTTTAGCTTGAACTGTTTCGGGGCCCCCCAGGCAGTGGGATTGGGACTTGTCCCTAGTGCATGAACTGGCTTTTTAGAATCTAGTGCCTATGGTGAGACACTTTGCACAGCCTTGGTGCAGTGGGGAGGGGCTTGGACCTGCCTCAATTGAATCTACCAGGCTCTCCTGACTCCCCAGGGGGAGACCTTGCCTTAGATATAATTTAAAGACAAGTGACTGAAAATTTTCAGGTAACAAACATGGAACATGTTTGATTTTCCTCATTAGTTCCTTGTCTTTGGCAAAGTTTACAGGTGAGACTAAGACATATCTGATAGTTTTCCCTGTATTTTTTTTCTATTTGCAATACACATAAAAAATGGTACACATAAGTCCTACAGTGCCTTGGTGCAGCTTCTGCATGTGTTATGTGACTATCTAATTGCATCAGTACACCTATCTCCTTGAATTCTTTATGTTAAATTTGTTTATTTATTTTTAACTATCTAACCTTAGATAATTAGTTCAAGTTTCCAATGATATGGAAGCTGAGCTCTATTAAACTGACAGCATTGAACATTGAATATTGGGACTCTACACGGAGTGCTTGCTTTTTTCACATTTGTACTCTCAGTGACTTGCCTGTGGCTTGCACTACTGAGGAAACAAACAGGATTGAAAAGTTATAATCAGAAGGACAGGATTAGTGTAAGTTTCCAGTATGACCCTTCAGTTGGACAGATCCATTTAGGAGACTACTGGTAGTCATGAATATGTGACACAAAGAAAAGAAGATAATTTTATAGAAAACTGAAAATAGAGGTAGATGTTTTGGAAGAATGGGGCACATCATTTCAGTAGGAGATAGTTTTTATGAGAGGCTAGGCAACCAGAATGCAGCCTTTGGATAGGAATGCCTCCTAAGGTCAAAGGTGTTAGCTGTCATTTCTTTAGTAATAACAGCCACACAGATATCCGCAGACAGGATGGTGACTATTTCGTTGTCTCTGTGGGAAAACGCCAAAACAGTAGTGAGAAATATGTGCTGTGTTCTTTACTGTTCACTTCCAAAGAGTAGCTATTTCACACTAGAATAATGATATAAATGTCCATCGAAGAAAGACACAATGGATCAAATATCAGCCTTGACAGAATAAAAATCCTAGAAATTTTGGGAAGCAAGAATCTTGACCAAGCTGGCCTCCTACTTTGGATCACTGTCAATGCTTACAGATCTCTTTGCTTTTCTCTAGTTGACTCCCTGGTGTCTGGGCTACAGGTGATACATTCAAAGTTTCATTACACTTGACCTTCTGACCTCTGCTCATTCTCACATCCCTGCAATTATATAAGTTGTCTTGTATTTAGTGGAAAGGCTGGAGATTTTCTCATACACTGATTCCATCTGAATGTAGCCATAAGCACACATGCACCTCTTGTGAAATTAGTGTAAAATAATCTTGTCTCTACTAGCATTCTGTTAATAGATAAGACACTTTAATTCTGTAAATAAGCAATTGTTTTTTTAACATAATCAAACTCAAGTGAAACGTCCTTTCTTACATATTGAAGTAGGCTCACATTGTTCATAATTAAAAATATGTATATTTAAAAGAGCTTGCTGTGATTTGTTAATCTCCTGTTCAAACTCCATGAAATGAGTTACTTAATTACACCTGCAAGTACTTATCTCTCTTTTCTTTCAGTGGTTTTCCTCCTGTGCATTACTCCACTCACAGCCTGCCTAAAATATAAGAAATAAACAAAATAAAATACCCACTCCTTCATGTATTTCTTCTGGGTACTTCTGCAACGTCTGAAGCAACTCTAGTAAATATTTCTTTCTTCATAGTCCATGTTATTATGTCCTTCTGGGAATCAATGTTTTCATGAAACCCCTGATGTTTTATTTTTCTTTTTTTTTCTATTGTCTATGTTTTAGTACTCCTAAATTTAGATTTCTTTTCATTTAACAAAATTTTAAAATTTCATTGAATCCTCTATTTTTTATTTTCAAGAGGCTTTAGCTTAAATCATTCATTTTACTTAACAAATAATTATGCACATTTGCAGGGTAAAACTCCAAGATGTTTGCTTGGTATAGGTGCACATTGCGCAAGACCTGAATCATGTAGCTAGCTTCACCAGTCACTTCATGTACTATTTGTTCCATGGTAAAGACATTTCACATCTACTCTCTTAGCTACTTTTAAATACATTAATGTATCTGTGCTAACTATGCTTTACAAAAGATTTGCAGAACTTACCACTTCTAAACACTTGACCCCACTTGACCAGCACTTCATTGTGGTGAAGCCTCCCTCAGAACATTCTAGTTATTACTCTGCTCTCAACTTCAGTAAGTTGTACTTCTTTATACTCAACCATTAAGAGGTCATGAAGTATCAAGATTCAGTGACATGCTCACTTTTGTTCCAATTAGTGAGTTGAAATTCAACAAAATATCCTAACTAAAAACACTTGAGAATTAAGTGTTTAAAATCTTTCTTATCAGAAACTGTGAGATTTTAGAGTTGTAAGAATTGTATTTTGCTTCTCACAAGTGTGTAACATTATACAATGAGGATTGGTGGTAAGAGCACTATTTTTGCAAGTTAGCCGTTTGTTTTATTTGTCATATGCCAGCATTGTCTACTTCCCAGTGCTGGAAGTGTATGCATGCACATCTTCCTCTAGTTTATATGGGCTTCATGCATGCCAGGCAAGCACTGTACTAGCTAAGCTATATCCTTAGTTCAGTACATGTGTTTTGAGGAATTATTAGCATCAGACAACTTTACTGGCAAATTTGAAAATATATTATAGTTAAAAAAAAGACTGTTACCTGAGTATATGGTACATCAGCTAAAGCTCCAAGGTCTTTATAAATCAGTCAAAAGATGAAAATATGTCACACGAGGCTGAGAATGAGTGAGAGAGAAAGTGGGGATGTGTGTGTGCGTGTGTGTGTGTGTGTGTGTGTGTGTGTGTGTGTGTGTGTGTGTTTCTCAGTCTTACAGTACTTCTAACCACATTAACAAGCAATACATTCCATACGCTTAATTTGTATTTCTGGGAATAGCCACAATCCAAATATAGATTAAAAGAGAAAAAAAGGCACAATATTGAATATGAATTTTGAGTAATTGGAAATAACAATAAAAGATGTATTGGAAATAACATTGAAGAGATATGCTTTGGAGTTATTTCTACTAGAAAATAATTTAGTGGGTTTTATCCTTTCTATGGGTTTTAATGTGTCTTCATTATTTTTTGCTGTGGAAGTTGTCTTGGCATTCTTAATAATGGCTAACATTTTACAAATTAAAATGTGTACAAAGTCATATTATAAAATCAAAATGTATCTTGAAATCTAAGAAATATTGGAGTAATCATTCATTTTTTTGTTTTATTATCAATTTAATTTGAGGAAGTAAATGCTGGCATTTTCTATATAGCTCACATACTTTTTTTTTTTTACTTTCCATATGAATATGGCATATTTCATGGAGTTTAGTAATTATATGAGAATTCCAGGTGTTGCCAACATTAATTTTAATACTACGACAGTGACCTTTCCTTTGAGATTTCTAGCAGATTGATATTTGTATGGTTGAACCTGAATCTAGTCTATTTAAAATATTATGACTTTACAAATATTCACCATCACAGATTAGATATTTATATTGAAAAAGAAACATTTTTACTCTGAAGCTCTTAGGAGTTAAAAGTTATATGTACACTTTCCAGTGAATTATTTTATATAGCAGATATATTTTAAATATATTATACAAAGAGAAGAAACCTAACAGAGGATTATAAAAAAAGGTGATAAATACATTTTAATGATGTTTTGTATTGTTATTTAATATATTTTGCAAATCATGTATTACATTGTTCATAATGAGAGAAGTTTGTGTATCAGATTGGTAAACAATAATTTCAAAGTTCAATGTCTTGAGACAGATAAATGACATGAGTTTGTTGTTGAGAATCACCAGAAGAAACCCAGTGTATGTGGACTTACAAATAAAAAAGGACAAAATGAAAGGAAAACTATAGTGTTTGTTCAGAATTGGTGACAAAGACATAGAGTATAATGAAGAAGGCATTGAGGGGGATATTACAGTTGCAACCTGTGGTGTTTTATGAGAAATAAAAATTTATTTTTCAATAAATGATCCATCATCCAGTGTCAGGCATTGTCATTAAGCTTCCAACATTTTTGACATTATAGATTATTAATTATTGCTCATACTGTATCAACTATATCTTATATTTTTACTACTATGCACTTAAACCAAGACCATATCAACTTTTTGTTCTTATATATACCCATTTTGTTCACTTTTATATTAATATTATAATAAGAAAAGTAATTGTTGGTAAAGCATTGTGCTCACAACTTAAAATCTTTTATTCAAATATGACTCCTCAACTGTTTTCTGATTCAAATTGATGTTAAATTTGAGAGAAAGATCTGCAAAAAAAAATCTCATGAAATTCATGCCATATAATAGCTTTATGATAGTCTTTCATTCACCACACTTACATTTATAAACATTCTCCTTTGATGAATTGATGGCTTCCATGATCGAATGCTGAAGACGCACAGGATGATATTTACAAAATTAGTTCACAATTATGACATTCCACATAAAAATCATTTATTGTTTTAGTCTAAGATGACCTATTTTTTCTTATAGGACCTCCAAAAAAAGTTAAGTTGGAAGAACAATGAATGAAAATAGAAGCATTGCAACTCTTTCAGAGAGTAGGTTTGACTGCATTTCACAAAATTGTGCTCATTCCCCTTAATACACATTAGTTCTCACTCTGCTTAACAACAAACAGAACACCACAGGAAGAAGTGAGAACCTGACTTCTGGCAGTACTAACTTCTGATTAGGGACTCTAGCTCTTCTCGGATAATCCTTTAGCACCTGCAAATGTTTAAAGCTAATCTGCTTTCCATAGTGTACATATGTTTTTCATGCAAATGCGACATATATTTTCACACTTCTGCTCTTTTGACTACATACAGTTATTCATGACACCCATTTTTTTTGCATAAAAATATCCCCATGCCCTAGGAGATTAAATGAGACATGCTCCTGGCAGTCATTATTTAGATGTGTCAAAAACCACAACAGAAGCACAGTGACAGCTGATTAAGACATTTCGATGGGAAAATGAACCTAAGATGTAAATTGTCTTTGTTTTGAATATGTGACACATCAAAAAAAAAAAGTCAAGAAAATACAGAAACTAATACTACTGCTATGCTTTTACCATTTCAGGCACAAACCTCTATTATATATGACTCCCTAATTATAGTTTTATTTAGTGTTATATCTGTATACTGTCATTTTGTTTTGGCTTTACATAGAGTGAGAACAGATATGTAATAAGGAGAATAATACAATTCTTGCACTATGAAGTTATTTGAGCTATATTGAATGCAATGATAATATAGACAGGAGGGTAAGAGTGACCACCTATCTCAAAACAAAACATAAAAAATAATAAAAAAATTAGAGCACTAGGAAGTCATAGCCATGTCTGAGAATCTGATGTGTGTGAAACACTGCCAACAACACTAGGCAACACTGGTAATATGAACATCCAAAAAGAGGCTCAAAGTTTATAACAGGGCAACCCACCAGAGAGGGCACCCAAGTATGATACAGGATTCTAAAATCTGGAGAAGTTGTATGAGAGTCTGGATGAGAGTGAACATTCAGGCCTGTCCATTTTTATAAGCTATGTCTTTCCCCTAGATATCTCTTCTACACCTCTAGTTACACACAATGTCGTCCTCACAGGTTAACTATGCCTCCCCATTCATGTCCTGTTGTTCGAATTCAGATGGGTCTTCTTAATAGAAAACCTAGAGCCAGATATCAGGGTGAAACCTGAAAGATCAGAGAAACAGAACAGCCAGCCACTAGTTCTTACCTTAGCCTAAAGAGAGTGAATTCCTGTCTCCTCACACCTTATATACATTTCTCTGCCCTGCCATATTACTTCCTGGGATTAAAGGCCTGTGTGCTTCCCAAACAAAGGCATGAGATCACAGTGCTGGGATTAAAGGTGTGTGCCATCGCTGTATGGCTCTGTTTCTCTCCTGTAGCCCATTGGGGACTTGAACTCACAGAGATCCAGATGAATCTCTGCCTCCCAAGTGATAGGATTAAAGTTACGTAACACCACTGCTTGACCTCTATGTCTAATCTAGCTAGCTCTGTCCTCTGATCCTCAAGAAAGTTTATTAGAGTACACAATATATCGCCACAAAGCTCTATATTGCTTTCCTTATTTAAAAAAACAAAACAACAACAACAACAACAAAAAAAACCCCACCATGTTGAGGAGGCAGGGTTAGAGGTTACAGCACCTAACTACTGCCTGCAATTTCAACTTCAGAGGATACAACGTATTTAATATGCATGTGGGTGCCCATGGGCCCACTTATAAAGTCAGAATCAGCAAAGTGACACTGCATTTCTCACGAGAAACTTTTAAAAACCAGAAGGTTAATCATTTTGTTTGATATAATACAAGTTCTGAAAGACCACAACTGCCAGAACAGACTATAATACCCAGTAAAACTGTTACCTTTGGTGAAGAAATGAGTGAATGAATATTTATAATAAAAGTAGATTAAGCCGGGCGGTGGTGGCGCACGCCTTTAATCCCAGCACTCGGGAGGCAGAGCCAGGAGGATCTCTGTGAGTTCGAGGCCAGCCTGGACTACCAAGTGAGTTCCAGGAAAGGCGCAAAGCTACACAGAGAAACCCTGTCTCGAAAAACCAAAAAAAAAAAAAAAAAAAGTTTAAAAAAGAAAAAAGTAGATTAAGGGAACACTTAGCTAGATCTACAGATGATACTGGAAGGATTTGTTTTTTCAGAATAAAGACAATGATAAGCATAACAAAATCTACAGAGAAATCAAAAAATGTTAGAGCAGTAGTTAAACAAGTAAGGTTTAGGAAAAAAATCTAAGCAAAAATGAGAAATCTCAGATATAAACCTCATACCAATTGCTAGCGTTCAACGTGTTGGTAGTTAGTCTGGAACTTCCTTTGCACATTACAAAGGATTTCCTTGTAATAGCAAAGGTGTTTGTTATGGTGCAGAAGAAGGCAATAAATAGATATTGAGAAGCTAAAGATAGCCCATGGTAATTAGGCTCTGATTTCCAACATTCCAACCTGTCTACATCATTGAAGTTCTAATCAATCACCCTTTTTACTCACAGCCTCTTTCCAGGTACTCTTATTTTCATATCATTTCTATCCCTAGAAATAAGTCATAGAAAGCAGAGAGAACCACACACACATACAAACACGCACACACACATATGCGCACACACACACCCACGCACACACCCACGAGAGAGAGAGAGAGACAGAGAGAGAGACAGAGAGACAGAGAGAGACAGATAGACAGACAGACAGACACCAGTAAGACACACAGAGAGAGACAGGGACAGAGAACAGGAAAAAGTGAGGCCAGGCTACAAAACCTCAAAGCCCACACTCAGTGTCGTATTTCTCCAGCAAGACATGCTCTCCTAAAGATTCCATAAACTTCCCCAAATGAGCCTGTGAGTATCATCTCTCCTTCAAACTACTAAATATCACAGATAATTAAGTAATAAATCCAGAAGTCAATTGTTTTTTCCATCATTTTCAGTGCACCCTATAACTGTACCTTTTACTTCTCTTTTGCTTCTGAATATGCCTACTTAAAACACTAATGTATGTTTGTATGGACATGTATGTTTCAGGTATATATTAAGACACAGTAAGTACATGCTTGTAAACTTTTTCTCAAGCCATTAACATAGTATCTTTGAGTCTATTCAAAGTTAAATAAAACCTTAAAATATTATTAGTTAACATAAAACTATTGATTGTTCTCATAAGACACAAATGTTATAAGCTGTGTGATTTAGCATTAACTATGTGGATTTGGGTAATAATTTCATTCCGAAACAGATTCTGGAAAAAAATAATTCTGTTTGATTATCCAAATAGTCATGGGTACATGAGCTGTAGGGGGTAAAATGGTTTATGATAGTTAAAACACCTATAAGTAATTTACGTTAAAATTTCACCTTTTAGAGTAATAAATTTTTCAGAAACATTCTTAATATATGAATGCTAAATCCAATATTTGTGTTAAGGCTATGATATATTTAAATTGATGGCTATATGCTTTTCAAAGGTCTTTATATTGAATTTCCTTATACAGTGGTAAAATTTAAAGTCTATATAAGTTTATTCTGTATACAATTAAAGTCTCTATGTTATTAAATCTTAACATAATAATTAATTTCTAATATTTATAAGATAAATTTTAATGTATTACATTAAGCTACAAATCTATTGCCTATCTTCCTGCAATTCTCTCTTTCAAAAGTAGGATTTTTCAGCTTATGTTCTTCCTTAATTTAAACTGGGGGGTATAAAATATTCTTTAAAACTAATCTGTTCATATTTGCTTAGCCTACCTAAAAGTATACATTAATCAGGTTAGTCTCTGTGAGTTTGAATTCTACTATCTCCTACTATGCTTATGTCTGACATCATGTCTTTGAAAGTAAAGATTTTTAGATTAAGAATTGCTTACTGCTATGAAAAAAAATATTAGATAAGCAATCTAAATATAAAGCTGACAGGCTAATGACATGAGTAAGTCTATAAAATCTGAAGCATTTGTTCATTGGTCTATCTTGCTATAAGACTATTTATATGAATACATATGCATTCATATTCTACATGTCCTTATGTGTCTATATTATTTCTGTGATTCTGATTTTGGCTTATAAGTAAATGATCACATGGTTTAGTACTGTTAAGTTACCCAACATTACTTTGAGACAATTAGAGAACTAATAGTATAAAAAAGAAAACAAAAAGTATGTATGATTTAATAGGCTTAGAGAAGACGTTATTTCATTTAATTTTATCTTAAATATGATTCTGAAAGTGGTCTGAACAAATTTGTATTCTTTTGAATATTACATTGACTATAATGTTTCCTACTTTAGAGTAAAGTTTTATCCTCAAGTACAATTACTCTAATTGGAAAATGGGCCTAAATTCTGCTATTCCAGAACCTAGAAATGTGTGAGAATGACTTATTTCTATGGTTTCAGCTTTCCTTGAGTAATTACTATGCTTAAAGAACAAAGATTTTGTTCTATCAAGACAGTTGCTTATAATTTCTCATGAATGTATTAAGCATCTAATTAACAAAAAATAAGTCTTAAAGAGAGTCAGAATTCATTTAAAATTCTGTTTCTATGAAATTTTGTCTGTGTTATACAAGAGCTAAATTTTAACTCTGATCTTAGTAACTGTGCAATTGATCTTCTGGGTATTCAATAATCATACTTGGAGGACAAAGTCAATGATCACACCTGGGCTAAAATGGTAGCTTATCTCATGGCCCCAAGTCATGTATGTCCCAGGGAAAGAATATGATGGGACCCTTCTTAGGTAATTCTACAGCTCTAATGAGTCATTTGTTCTCTTTATCACAGAAGCCTTGGAGACTAAGAGGTTGGACATAACCAGTGCACATTCTGTAAGAAAAGGATCAATACAGAGGAATAGGTCTGTATTAATTACAACTCATATAACTTAACATTTACTTAATGCTGAATGAAAATCTGTTGTGAATATATAGCACATTTTCATTTTCTACTCATCTATTAATGAGCATTCAGGTTCGTCCCATTTTTTTGCTATTATAAATAGAGCAAAATAAACACAGATATTAAGTGCCCTTATGGTCAGATAGAGTGTCCTTTGAGTATATGCTTAAGAGTGATATAGTTGAGTAGTATGGTAGGTTGACTTTTATCTTATGAGAAATCCCTACACTGCTTTCTTCACTGATTTGCCACTATTTTGTATGTCCCTAGGCACTGATTAACAGTTAGCTCTGCCTCACATCCTGGTCAGGATTTGTTGCTCTTTACTTTTGATAATAGCCTTTCTACCTTGGATGAAGTAGATTATCAAAGTGGCTTTCATTTACAATGTCCTTATGGCTATCATCCTTATCCACATTTCTTCATTTTAAGAACCAAAGAAGAACCTATACACTTAGGATAGTCATGCTAAGTCACTGATGTGTAAATTTAGAGCAAGTACTTCTCACACCTAACACTTCCTTTTGATATTTAGAAAATGGAATTTTTTTGTAGGAATTCTACTGCATAGAATTGAATGGGGAGCACATCTACAAAACTACTGAATTTAATTCCAGGAAATTAATTAGTACAGCAATATCTAACTGAACAAAATGTATAAAACAAACAACAACAACAAAATAAAACCCTTAGAAGCAGTGTTAAGAATTTGCGAGCATTTTTTTTATTAAGTTGCTTCTTCCATGCACTCTCTAACTCCATGTGTGTATAAATTTAGAGTTCCTCACCTTTTAAACATGTTTCTCTTGTTCCACAAAGATGTAATCTCTTTTGAGGTTGCTTTCTATATTCATAGGGCATTAAGGTTTTGATCAATCAAAGATGTCAGAAGGAAATGTCTTTTTAATGTATATTTTTCTGTGTTTGAATTGATTCAGAGTTAACTTTGGCTTAGTTTGCTTATATAGATACATAAATAATTGCTATATTTCTTCAAATATATTTTATAGTTATGACTTTATACATTAATAATATTTTGTGTAAAGTTACTTTCTCTTCCAAAAAAATCTACTGATAAAATTATCTGTTATATTCCATAGAATCTAATAAGATATTCCAGAAAATGATTCATATTTTTTTCATGTGCTAATATGAACAATGATTATGGTATATTTTAAAAATTAATGAAATTAGAGAATATTAACTACTGATACATAACCATTCTAAATCTGTACTAAGAAAAAAATTGTACCTAGACTAATATATTTAAGCTGTACCACCACAAAATACATCAGCCAGATTGTGGTTTTAGAACATTTCTAAATGAGTAAAGATGCATTATTCATACATGTGACAAAGAATACGAATATAATATGAAATATAACCTGCATAGCCTCACATCATTTTTAAAAAGAATATAGAAAGTAAGGCTACTTTTTTAACTGGAAAAAAACTCTAAAATCTCAGATGACAAAGAACTTACTTTATAGCTGTTAGTTGCAGAAATTAAAGAATGAAAAATGAAAATCTTCTTATCTATCAAAATAATTATGCTCATAATGAAGACAGAATATGAAAGCAAAGATGTTTATAGAATCAACCTTGATACAATGGATGCACAGAAAGCTTTAAATAAACATTATCATCATGCTTTACACAAATACTGATTTATCCTAACATCATACCTCTATAAAAGCAGCACATACCGGAATGTCACTGTCAATTACAACATGGTGCGTTTGAGGAATATGTACAGAATGATCTGTCCTATTTTTATTGCAACACTAAATCCAAAAGGAAAAACAAATCAACAACAAGATGATTTTAATGACGTGTAAATTTTATAGGTTTATATTAAATGTTTATAGTGATAAAAGAACCACAAGGCATTACATATCCAGATAAGTTATTTTAATGCAGAAGGACTAGCTAAAATGATGTGGTTTTCTTTGAAGACTCAAATCTGTATTTGTATATGTCAGTTTTAATTAGTCATGTTTTTGCAGGTTTTATTTTTATTTATTTGGGAGGAGAGTTATGTAACTTTATTTGATCCTCGGCAGTTAGTTCTCATCTACATTGACTGTCTGTAGATATTTACATGTGATAACAGAGATATACATCATCAAAGCGTAGCTCTTGTTTGGTGAATTCACATCCTCATTACATTTTCTGATAAATGTACATTGTTATGATACAGAAAATTCCTTATTCCTTTGGCCCAGATGGCTTTGTTGAGCCTGGTGTCAATGCACACACTCGGAGTTCTGACCTCCTTCATGTCACATTTCTGGATTTCCTTGGATGCCTGAATGGCATGTTTCTCAAAGCTCACTCCAGGATGTGCTTGTGTTAGCAGATAGGCCTTGCTTCTTCTAGGTACTATTCTTTGTGTGAGTCATTCTGCTTTACCCAATTTGGAAAGGCTGGTCATACAGTTTTAATACTTTGTTTCTAAATGTAAACAATAATTGTAAAGAATCATCCCAAAGAACACTGAATTTATTAAACTCTCTATCTTCAATATGACTTTCAATACCTTGTTGGCTTCTCTGTGACACATTTTTTTTTCTTTTAGACTCTAAATCATAAGAAAATAACATATAATATATAGCATTTGTTTTAAGATATTTATCTTCTGTCATGTCTTATGGTATTATGGATATGTACAAAGTTAAAGACAGATTTGTCTGTAAGGAGACACAGACAAACGTGTCAGTGTTACAAAAGAGTGTAATGTATGCAGGGTCGTGTAAGTTCACACTCTTCTGTGTGGTCGGGCAAGGAGCCAGGATAAGGACTGTCAGCCTGTGTCAGGGTGTCATTGTAGATGGAATGCTTACATTCACACTGAGAAAGGAATTTCAGTTTTAGATGAGGAAGAGGAAGAATGTCAGTCTTTCAGAGAAGAGATTAGTGATGTCAGAGGGCACAGGATGTGCATGCTCTAATGAGAAAGATAAAATAGAAGTAAACAGTGAGGCATGGCACAAAATTTGCTGGCAAAGGCCTAAATCTCAGCCCTGAGGCAAGTGGCTCACAATTTCTTGAATAGCTGGGATATCAAAAGTAAAGAGAAAAGAAGGAAATAAAAGAAGAGAATGGGTATATGTCAAGTAGAATTGCACTAACAACACCATAAAAATTTGTATGTTCTAAAGTAAGTGCTTTAAGACTAGGACTAGAGACTGCTGTTGGAATATTTAACATGTATTTGCATTTCAGACAATGTTTTGTTTTGGTTTGTTTTTTAATCTAGGTAGAATGGATGAACGTGCAACAAGGACAAAATATGAATGAAATCTAGATGTTTAAGCCAAAATAGTAAGACCAATGAAAAAGTAAATATATTAGTATGCCAGAACCAGCCAAGGGTCTGAAGAGTGCAGAGTGAAACAGCGAATAGAATGAGAGATGGAAGGGTGAGTATGCAGAAGAAATAGAAGAAGGGAACAAGGTGTCTATGTGTCAGGCTGGTCAGTGGCCAGAGGCAGGGCACTCATGAACATGAAAAAGACAGAGCAGGACACTCATGAACATGATAAAGACAGAGCAGGACACTCATGAACATGATAAAGGCAGAGCAGGGCACTCATGAACATGATAAAGACAGGAGCAGTGAGTATTTGGGAGACAGATCATTTGAGATTGAAATACATTCTGTGTTAGTTGTCAATGTGACTCTTCAGGGAAAATGTCATGTGGACTTTGCCTCAAAAGGACAGAGTTGAAAGTAGGCTCAGATTTACCAGTATTGGCTCTTACATATCTTTTCCTTTATTTTCTGTGACTATGACAAATATCAGAGATAATTGAAAATGAAGGGAAACATGTTTTAATTCATCATTTTAGAAGTTTCATTTCATAACTGGTTGGTAGGCCTTGTTGTTTGGGGGGCTGAGGTGGAACAAAACTGCTCACTTTACCATAAGGAAGCCAAAGAGAAGAAAAGGAAGAGGCTGGGGTTCCTTTACCACCTAGGGTGGCACATGCACTTGTCCTAAAGACCTCCTGCTTGGCCCTAACTTTTGGATCTCTAACACTTACTGGGAGTTAGCATCAGCTAGAGACTATGATATAACATTCCTTTCAGGACATCAGATATCTAAAATACAGCAATATCATAATCAACCACATATAGCTTGGCAATTATTTCCTACTGTACTTCATTCCCAGGCCCGAGTATTTGTGATGATGTTACCCTGGGTGGAAATGTAAAGAAAGAAAGGCTGTAAGAGCAATAATGGAAAGGAAACAGATAAAAATAACCACACAGGTTTTCTGTGATAATTATTGAAAAGGGGTTTATATGGCTCCAAACGCTACAAACATTCATTATTTGTCATAGGTAAATCTAAGATATGGTTTTGTAAAATATAGTACATGTTTATACTATACAGGAATGAAAAAAGGATGTATGCATAGATATGTATGTATATATACCTAAATATACCTAAACTAGATTGCTTCAAGTGTATACAATGACTATAAGGAAAGACAATTCTAGAATAGTCATAAATTTATATTTGTGTCCATATCATATATAAGAAATATATTATAAAATTTAAAAATGTACTTATTAGTGATAGGAAAAAAACTTTCAAACAGCTCAACAACATATTGAATAAATTGGACTGGCATTTCATTTCTTTAGCTCACTTTAAATATTGCTCTATCCTGTTGCTTCAACCTACAGATTAAATTGCCACATTCTCCCTTTAGTGAAATTCTTCTTCCTCCTGTCCACTTCACCTAATCCAGACATCTTTGAAACATGCACTGGCATAAAATTTCAATCAACTGACACACGTTTCAAACCTTGTGAGTTTATTTTGTAGAAAATAAAGAAGTCTCTTGCACAAAGAGAAGTTAACATATTCTTAGTTTGCATTTGGCTTATTATTGTAAAAGGAAATTGTGCTGCTCAGGTATTATACAATCATTTTTCATAATGTATGCAGAATGAATAGAATAAGAGCAATCTATACCTCTGCATAAGAGCTTTTTATATGTCCTGAATGAAGATTTGCTCCCTTATAAACAACAGATGATTATTTTATGATCTAATAGCTGTAGCCATTTGAACACACAGCTTCAATAGCTGATGAAATCAGGCTGCTTGCAGTCTTCAATCAAGAAAAAAAACCTAGAGTCCTCAGGTCATAAAAAGTGCACTGCAATTAGGGTTTCCACTGGAGAAAATAGCTTAATCTAATTCCATTTATAAATAACAAAGGGAACAGTGATAGAATAGTAATTTATTATCACTCAATGCTAAGGAAATACATAGAAGGGAGTGAGCAGAAATACTAATAATGCTTGAAGACTTGTGTGCTGGGCTACTAAACCAATGTGGGTTTAGAACTTCAAATCTTCTTGCATTTAGTTTATTACTGAAAAATAAAATGAAATTATTGAAAATAAGAGAAATTAAAAAATCCCAACTTTATTTGTATGTAACCAATAGAACTATGCATATTCGAGACATATAATTTTGGACATTTGTGTATATTGTGAAGTAATTTTCGATATCAAGCCCTGTTTCACCTGTTGATCTATAATGTAAATGTGTTTGTGCCATGAGTCCTGTAAAAAGCGTCTAGATCAGAAGGTCAGTAGCCACCTACCTAGGACTCACCTACTTGTTTCCTTTCTTCGTAGCATTCATGCTCCTCTTCACAACTTTCTAAACCAAACAGATAAGTAAAGATCTTAAGTGCAGTTTTACTAATTCATAGGATATGAATTCCAATACTGGTGCAGTTGCAGGAAGACCATTTGCTCTACAGTGGACCAGTGGGAAAATGTGGCACATTTTTTTTTTCTCTCCTCCATAATTTGCTGATCACTATACAAAGATAACTATGGAAATTCTACCATTGTGTGCATCATTGGGAATTTCATTCTTCAGTTAGTGAATTTCAGTTATACAATGTCTTAATAAATGCTCAATCGTTTCTTTTCTTTTAGAAATAAATATTCTTTTTTTAAAGTACAGAAAGGTGAATTCAATTCTCTTATTTAAAACACTGATAACAAAAAGATTCACAGTATTTTTGTCATCAATTTTTTTCTTGAACTAATACTGAACCCTGGTCTGGCATTGAAGTTGCAATCTTCCTGCTTCAGTTTCAAAATAGCTGGGTTCTATGACTATTCTGTCACTCCTGCCATTTACCTCATTTATGTCTTGTACTGAATAACACACCATTCTTTTTTTTATTACTTTTTAAAAACAAGTTTAAGCCTCTTAGTGCTGCACAAGCAAGATAAATTAACAGTGAATGCATCGGACAAGTGAAGATCTTGAAGAGAGTGGATACCTTGAAAACCACCCTTTCTTTGAGATAATTTAAAAATTTAGAGAAACCTAAAAACAAACAATGAAAACAAAAACAAACAAACAAAAATCATAAAAACAAACAAACACCCCAAAACAGAAGAATCTGGTTAGACTTGGACTGTCCACGATGAACAGTGTAGACACTGGAGCATTTAGTGGTTCGCTTGACTAGATAAAACAAGACAGCTAAGTTCGTGTCATTATACAATGAACATTTGAAGTAAAGCTGTGTGGACAAAAGAGTATCCTGGATGATACACCACAGCACCCAATGCCACTAAGGAAAGTAAAGACAGAGTGGGGTGCTGGTTCTTTGTTTTTGTTTTTATTTTTTTCCTGTTTTTGTTTTGTTTTGCTTTTTTTCTGTTTGATTGCTTGTTATCTTTTCTCTGTTTTATTTTTTTAATTGATATTGATATTCTTGTTTGTATTTTTCATTTTTATTATTTATTTTTATCTTTATATTATTTTTTTACTATTTTTTTAGTTTTTCTGTGTGGGGCACTACAAGGATTTGGGATGGATATGGAGGAACTGGGAGATCAGGGACATTGGGGTGTAATATGTGAAATCCCCAAAGAATCAAGAAAACAAGCAATAAAGAATTTTAAAAATTTTGAGTGTATGCATTCATATTGTTTAATTTTCTTTAAGACAATCAATGTCTTACATTGCTCTACTGCTCAGGGCGGGCCTCTGTGAGTGCATCTTTGACTCTCTGCCCTCTGTTTCCTTTCTCCTAAGCAGTAGTTTACCAATGTACAAAATAATTCTCTCTAAAATCTTACCCTCATGATGCTCCTGAAATTCATCCTTGTAGTTTACAAGATGAATTCAGAAGACACTGGTCCATAGTGATTTTGGTGATTTGTGGTTTTCAGGGCCTCTAGGCTTCCAAATTATAGCACATCAGAGGTGCAGAAAACTCGATCACTATTAAATTCTCCCTCTTCCCCCTTTATCAGAAGATGATATAGACAGTCTTGACACTAGGTAGACTAAGTTAGACTTGCTCTGATCCTCCTGTCTCAGTGTCCTGAGTGTTGTGTTTAGTATAGACATGGGCCATCACTCCAATAACTAGCTTATTAGTTTAACAATTTTGACAGTAACTGGGAAAATCCTTATAGTTACATTCTAATATTTGTAAGATGAATAACTGTGACAGATCTTTAATTGTATTCTTCAAGCAAAGTACATACGGAGGTACTCTAAAAACATGTTATAACTTTCTGCTACATTTTACGCAGAGAATACACATTTAAATTATTGAAATGTTACCTAATTTTGTTTATTTATACAGGTGGGAATGTTGCTTCTATATTATTTGGTTTTTGAAGACACTTTGCTACTCCTCGGGCAATTTTGCATGCCATTCCTTTTGGGACTGTCAAAGTCTGTCAGAAAAACACATCGGTACACACAACAGAATCCAGTGCATTGAGGTGCTTATAATATTCAACTTCACACAGATGTATGAAATCCCTGCAGCAATGCAAACAATCTGTGCTATGTGAACCCATGAATGCTATTTTTTTAGTATAAAGAATTTCTGACCATTTCCTCAAACTGTGTATTTAGTTGTCTATCAATCATCCTACCTATGTTTTCATCCTGCACAACAGCATAGTTGAATTACACACTCTCTTGGACAGCATGACACACCCTTTCAATCGCTGTCAATGAAGACATTACAACTGATTCCTTTCACACAGAAAATAGTTTTTCACCTTTAATCCTGGACCTAAATCTCATGCCCACCCACCCCCATATCATAAATATAATTCTAGAACAGGGTGCTGTAAGTCACATTATATGATGCTTACTCTTTGGGACTCTATCCCCATACAGGATGAACCAGCACAATTCCTAAAATAAGGATTGTCAGCCACATTAAAGAGTCCTTAAGATATTTATACTGTATCAAAAGTAAAAATAAAATCTTGAAATAGGAATTTTATAATAAAATGACAGACTGCACATAAGAAAACTTTACATTTAAAATAATAGTTTATTGAATTACATAAAAAATGGCAGTGTATCACAAAATTACTAGTGCTCTTTCTAGGCTTTGGAAGAAACCAGTGAATACAAGCCTGTTGAAGAGTTGGTCTTTATTGAAAACCTAGTGTGCCATATCCTCTGTATAGTTGGATTGGAAATTCAGTAACTGAAGAGTGAAATTCCCAATGATGCATACATTGTTAAGAATTTCCACAGTCATCTTTGTATAGCCATCAACAATTTATAGCAGATGAAAAAAATGTGCCATATTTTCCCTCTGGTCCACTGCAGAGCAAATGATCTTCCTACAACTATACCAGTATTGGAATTCTTATCCTATGAATTAGTAAAACTGTACTTAAGGTCTTTTCTTATTAATTTGTCTTAGAAAGTTGTAAAGAGAAGCATGAATGCTATGGAAACAAAATATTTCAAAGAAAACATTCATTGAAGTATACAAAAAAAAATTGTATTTTATAGCATTTTTTTTACCTAATCCCCCCAAAGACATTGAAATCACTTTGTCTGGCATTTAGGAGTTCTATATGAATATTTAAAGTTCTATTCAGGGATAGAAGGTAGCACAGTGTTGTAGTAGATGTCTAGCATTCACAAGACACTAGGCATAATCATCAATAGCAACACTCTACCACTTTCTGCACTCCTGGAAAGTAGGAAGGACGGCAGCATTACTGGACCAACAAGATGGTTAAGTAGGTAAAGATACTTCTATGTAAGTTCTTTCTCCAGAACCGACTTAGTGGAAAAGTATTGGGACTCCCACAATTTGTCTTTTGAGTCCCTCCACCCACACACATGTGCCATTGATCCATGACCCCCCCCCATGGTAACTAAATAAATAAAATAAATTTTAAAGTTAAAAAGTACTATCCAGACCAAATCTTGCCTTTTTATATGTGTCTTCTGTATTTGCTTATTTTCTTATTGTAAGAGTTCTGTTCATTTTTCTACCGTCTAGGACTTTCTTTCTTCTGGAGTGTTCCACTTTTTATGTTCTAATCAGAAACTCCTCCATTTATTAACTAGCCCTTTAGCGACACATTATTTCTGTCCTTAGCATTTCCATTTTTCCTTTTAATGTCAAAGAATTTATACCTTTAAAATTAGCTCAACTACACTGCTACTGCACACTCATGAAGATAAAGGCCCTGCGTGTTCACTTTTATAACCATATTCTATCTTCCCAGTGGCATGAAAAATATCTAGACTATGGTTATTTATTCAACAAAACAGAACCATATACATTAATAAAAACAGCATAGTTAATTATAACTTTTACCCTCTCTGCATCATTTCTGGGCTACCTCTGTTCTATAAAATAGTAACTATTTTATCTCCCTTTCAGTTTTTCTAGTTAAACAGGCCTAGTTTATACATTTGAAAATTATTTTTCTGTAATAAAAACAAAGTAAATTCACTAATAATTTATTCAGTGTTCATACACATTTGTTTTGCCTTTGTTTTATGGTTTGATCTTAATACACTGACCTAATTATTTTGACTCAGTGTTAAATAACCTTAAAAATACATCTCACTCGTAGTAGTTACACGACAGAGCATGAATGGGAATGCCTGCTTCTGTCATAAATTGTCATAAATCATAAACCATAGTCATGTTTAATGATACAATAGGACAGAGGCTGCAAGGAAGCTAAATGAGGTCCTGACAGGTTCAGAATTCAGTGACAGGTGGCAGAAAAGTGGAATGTGAAGGAGATAGGCACTCTGTAAAAAACAATAACCATCTTTTGTTTAATGAAACAGTAGCTTAGTCTACAGTTAGACATGAGCTTTCTTGGAAAGATGCACAGTGAAGGAGTAACTGAGAAAGCTAGAGTTAATGATACATTGTTAAAGGTACTGCATTTTTAGCAAACCAACTATGTGCTAGTTGGTAAGCATGGTTACAGGAATATTATGAGCATCCCTGTATCTGCAGACACCCTAACAACAGTGAATAACAGCTGACAGCACACCTACAATGTCAGTCTCTGCAGAAGCTTGTGTACTTTTCCCTAGTAATTTCCAACTTGCGAGTCATACAATACGGTCCCAGATTCATTTGGAGTTAATATTTGTACACAGATAAGGAACAAATTCATTGTTTTATGTATAGATAATGTGGTGTTCCTGGATCTCATTTCTTGGTGAAACTGTCTTTTATCCAATGTCAGCTTTTGACACTTTTATCAAAAGGGTGGCTGTAGCTGTGTAGGTTTATTTTTGGTGTGTCTATTCTGTTCAACTGACCTACATGTCTTTTTTTTTTCTCTAAAAGTACAATGTGATTCATATTATTATGGCTCTATAGTGGAATTTGAGATCAGACATTGTGGCATTCCTACTGTTCCTCTTTCAGATTAGAATTGCTTTGGCTATATAAGGGGTTTGGGCTTCCACATAAATTTTAGAGCGTTTTTTTGCAGTTCTGATCAAAATATAATTGAAATTTTGAAGCATCTAACTTTTATACACTTCCAATAATATAGCCATTTTGATAATACTATTTTTTCTAATCAATAATCATAGAATGTCTTTCCAACTTCTAGTATCTTTTTCAGTTTCTTTGGTGTATATGTTTTATGAAAAAGGTCTTTCATCTGTTTTGTAGGCACATTTCTTGAGAGTTTATTTTTGTTTGTTTGTTTCAAAGCTAATGTTAATGAAGTTTTTTCTGGTTTATTTTTTAGTAATTTTGTTATTGGTATATATAGAAGAAAACAATTGTTTTCATGTGGATTCCATGCCCTGCTCATTTATTGGTACATCGTTCTTCGTAATAGCGAGGAAATGGAACCTAGATTTCCACCAACAGAGGAATGAGCAAAGAAACTAAGTGCACATGCATAATGGAATTTAATTCACCAATAAGAGACAATTAGATCATGAAATTTAATTCATTAACAAAAGACAATTAAATCATGAAATTTTTAGGAAAATGGATGGAACTAGAAGTTGTTATTTTAAATTAAATAACCCAAAATTAGAAAGACAAACACTTCATGCTTTCTCTTGTGAATGAAAGTTGTCATAAAGAAGCTGCAGCTTCAGTTGAACTTTTTGCATGGCTAGTTGTTGATTAGAACTTCAGTGGTTATTGAGAAGTTGGAAAGTGGAAGACCCTGGGCCTAGCTAGAATTTATCGTGAGCTATTTTTGGTCTCCTAAATAGACATTCCTTGCTTGTCTCTGTGTGGAACCTAACATTCTGTGGCATGTGGCATTTGAGGCTTCTGGCAGAGGTTTCCTGACTTTTCCTCAACATACATATTCAATATTTCCACCACTCTGTTTACAAAGTGTCTTAATTGATGATTTTTTTTTTTTGCTACTACATAAACTTCAAACTGTTACCATACTAGAGCATGGAATATGAGGTAACCACATTCTGTGTTCTCAGGCTATTTTCACACATAACTGACTCTTGAGTAAATTATTTTTTTACCCCGTTGATGTGGAAATTGTGTTTTCTTGTGAGGACAGTCTTTAATGTTGCCTCTAGATAATATGGTTCTGTGTATATGTTGAGTGTGAGTGTGTGTGCGTGTGCATGTGAATGTGTGTGTGTGTGTGTGTGTGTGTGTGTGTGTAAACTACAAAGGCGACCATGAGAGATGTGTACACAATCTTGATGGAAGGAGAATAATAAGAGATCAATATATAATATAATATATATATATATATATATATATATATATTTGAATATATAAAATATATAGGCAGAAACAAGGTCTATTTGGGCATACAAAGAGTACTGAGAGATCAATGAAGTGAGTGGCAGGAGATGAACAGGGAATATACATATATATATATACATTATGATGAATATTTTGTATACTAACTTAAGTATTATTTTGTATCCATTGTTTTGTGCACTAACTTAAATATTTTACTAAGAAAGGAGAACGTGGTTACTATTTGGAGCAGGGGAACCGAAAGCATTAATGATATATTCAAGTAAATTATTTTTTTCTTGAGAAGTAATTCAGTCCTGGAATCAGTTGGAAATATTTTGTGGAAAATGTATTATTGAGACAAGTGAAGAAAGCAGTGTTGGAGAGAATACCCGAAACTGGCATGTGAAAGTCTGCAGCCGTGGAAAGACTGACAGCCCTTACATTTCCTGGGTTTCATTCAGTCAAGCAAGCAAGCTCTGAAAAACCAGTATGCATTACAAGAAGTTAAGAAAGTGACATACCATGCTAATGACACAAAAAGTCACTAAAGAACTCTCACCACAGCACTTTCCCCATCTTTTCTTTCTTGGAGAATGGCCACAGGCAAGCTATGGCACACCTCCAGGCTCCCCCTTTTGTCTCAATGAACAAAGGATCCTATACCGGTCCATGTGTCTGCACCATTTATTGTGAAGAAACAGAAGAACATGGTAGCTTCAGTTTCTGCCTTCTTAGATTCCTCCATACCTGTTAGATTCTAAAAATCCAACCACTTTTGAAATGTTGGAAATTCAGTCAATGCGATGAGAATCTGTATCACCAGGTTGGCAGTTAACAACTGTACTGGATGTATTTGTGTATAAACTTGACACAATCGGAGAGGAAGGATCTCCAGTTGGTGAAATGTCTCCAAGAAGTCCAGTTATAAGGCATTTTCTTAATTAGTGACCAATGGAGTACAGCCCATTGTGGGTGGTGTTATCCTTGAGCTGGTCTAGGAGAAGCAAATCAGTAAACAGCATCCTTGCCTGGCCTCTACACCAGCTCCTATTTCCAGGTGCTGCCCTGTTTGAATTCCTGTCCTCACTTCCTTTGTTGATGAACAGCAATATGGAAGAATAAGCTAAATAAACCCTTTCCTCCACAACTTTCTGTTTTTAGCCATGGTGTTTCATCACAGCAATAGAAACCCTAACTAACACAATGACTGATAGACTGAATCTACAAATTCTTGAATAAATCTAAAGGAAACCAAAGCACCATCAGGAAACATTCATCCAGTGCAAATAAGATAAAGCACAGTTTGCTGACTTCAGCTTTGTGTAGTGTGTGTAAATGTCTCTGTGTCTGTTTGTATGCCTCTGTGTGTGTTTTCATGTTTTCTAATTCAAGAGCTTTGGGAAGTTTAATGGTCAAATATAAAGATGTAAGGGATCCCCTGGATTGGAATAAAATTTCCATTTAGTGATTTTATTTGGAAAAACTGGTCACAAAAGTGAGCAACCCTTTAATCCAGTAACTTAAATACAAATAATCCTGGAATAATCATCTAAAATGGAGTTTGAATAGTCTATTTTTCATCAAAGTGTATGTAGTATGAGATGTTTTCACATGATCATTTGAGCGCATAAAACTTTATCAAATGAATTACTTGCATGGAGTTTTTATTATGTTGTGATTTGCTTCTATGGCCTGTCCATAAAGGACCTGGCCTTGGCAATGCCTCGAAGGAAATCCATGTTCTTTGAACATAATTGAAATAATAAGGATTTGCATGAAGAAACCAAGAAGAGGGAATAGAATTCTCTGCTTGTTTTTTTTTTTTTTTTTTTTTTGTTTGTTTTTTTTTTTTTTTTTTTTTTTTTTTTTTTTTTGGTTTTTCGAGACAGGGTTTCTCTGTGTAGCTTTGCGCCTTTTCCTGGAACTCACTTGGTAGCCCAGGCTGGCCTCGAACTCACAGAGATCCGCCTGGCTCTGCCTCCCGAGTGCTGGGATTAAAGGCGCGCGCCACCACCGCCCGGCCTCTGCTTGTTTTGAACTAGCTGCTTCAGAGCCACTGGTGATGGATGTAATAACAACAGTGACAACTAATTTGTGAAGCTATGAGTGACTTCTGCCAAAGTGGTGTTACTTCTCTTTTTCCCCCTACACCAGTTTTAAGCTAAGTAGTTAGTAGGCGTTCCTCAGCCTGCAAGACTAACAACGCTTGTTTTCTTATTTGCTCATCTTTTCCTGCCACCGTTGCTGTCACCTGGGAATGCCACTTAATGGGTTGCTTGTGTCTGTTCTCATCAGGTTCATCACACGAAATTATGAATTTTTTTATTATTAAGAAATTTTCTGTTCGCATTACATACCAACCACAGATTCCTCCCTCATCCCTCTTCCCACCCACAGCCTTCCCCCCAAAAAACCACCCCCATCCTCACGTTTTCCAAGTCGAGGACTCCCATGGGGAGTCCTCAACGCCCAGCATACTCAGCTGAGGCAGTTCAAAGTCCCGCCCCTCTGCAACAAGGCTGTGCAAGGTGTCACACCCTAGGCACTGGGTTCCAAAAAGCCCGACCATGCACCAGGGATCGATCCTGATCTCCCTGCCTGGGGGCTCCCCCAAACAGTTCAAGCTAAACAACTGTCTCCCATATCCAGAAGGCCTAGTCCAGTCCTGTGGGGGCTCCACAGCTATTAGTCCACAGTTACGAAATTAGTAATTTTAATGTGTGTTTATTTCTAACTGGGAGGTAATTTACACAGCAGTAACATTTTCAGATTGCTTTTTTTTTCATTTGTGATCCCTTGTTTAATTTTATTTTTCCCTTTAATTGAAAAATAGATTCCTTTTTCATACAATATATCCTGAGTATAATTGCCCCTCACTCTACTCTTCCCAGTTTATCCTATCCTCCCTCCCATTCAGATCCACTACCTTTTTGTCTCTCAGAAAAGAACAAGCTTCTAGAACATAATAAAATAAAACATAGTAAGGTCAAACAAAAACCATCACATTAACTTTGTAGAAAGCAAACCAACAGAAGGAAAGGAGCCCAAGAGAAGGCACAAGAAACTCATTTATTCCCACACTCAGGCATCCTGTTGAAACACTAAACTAAAAACCATAATATATACATGGCAGATCTGGTGCAGACCACTACAGGCTCTGTACTTGCGGCTTCAGTCTTGTGAACTCATATGAGCTTTGCTTATTTGATTTAGAGGGACTTCTCGTGGTGTCCCCCATCCTCTCTGGCTCTTACTTCTTTCTACCACCTTTCCCACAGGGATCACTGAGCTCTGGGGAGGCATTTGATGGAGATATCTAAAGCACTGATTTATAAGTATAGCAGAATATAATTAGGAATCATTTTATCACTACTGTGATTGTTTGTTTTTTTTAGGCCAGTGAGATTTGGGTTTGTTTATCCTAGGCTTCTGAGCTATCTTGTCTCTGGTTCTTTGTTACCTAAGCCATGTTGAGTACGGGTTTTATCTAGCGAAGTGAGACTGCAGTCAAATCAGACATTGGTTGGTGACTTGGACAAGCTTTGTGACATCATTGCCCTATTATATTTTCAGATAGGTCGGCATTGTAGAACAAAGATTTTGTGTCTAGGATGGTATATAAAGTTTCTCTTTCGGTAGCCTGCACTGAATCTTTCCATACTAAAGACGCTAGTACATGAAAATTAAGGTACACCAGCTCAGCCTCCCCATGGTCAATGAGTCTTGGAAAATATGTTCTATGCATCATTTGCTAAGTACTTGCTTAGAATCATTATGGCTGTTTCCACAGGACACCACAGTTCACCTTGAAAACTTGACTATCAAACCCCCAAATTTAACTCAAATAAATTATACCAGCATCAAGAGGCCAGCCAAAGTGATGAATTTTCTTGATACTATTGAACTTTAATCTTCTGAACCCTAATCTCTTAAAATAGCATGTTTTGTAATATGATTATTTAAAAATTATTCATTAAATTTCACAGTCTTTTGATCAATAGATATACTATGATTTGTATGTGTGATCCAGCTCTGATATTTTTAATTCTAAATAAATACATTGCTAACAGAGTTCAGTTTTTATTATAAATATGAATTTGTGTAAGTATTAGTTGACAATTACAAATTTCAAAGGTCAATATATGCCAGTACAGCGAAAAGTCATGCCCCAATCCATGATTCTCATTCTTTCTTTAAACATCAACTAAGCAGATTTTATGAAGAATGGTGTGTTGTCCCAGCCTTGACATAAGAGCATCTTCATAGATTTTAAACTTAATGTAAAGCAAATTTTCTCTCTCATAAAAGAAATATGATTGGCACTTCAAAGGACACTTTGAAAATAAATGTCCATACTTCCTGGGACTTTATTTCATTGGGGGTATAAATTTTGTGTAGATAATTATGCCTTCAATTATTTAATGTTAATAAAATCCTGTACATAAACATGAGGTGCTAAAGAGCATGTAATGGAAATTAGAGAGCGAGTGGGTGTCTGTGAATGTTAATCCAAGAAAGAGCATTAGGGGAGACCAGGAGGATGTAAATGTGATGAAATACAATGTGCAGCATCAGGAGAAATGAAGTGTACACTTTTAAAAAGCCCACAATTCTATTAAGCACTCAAAATAATAACTTCAGCCAATGGACCTTTTACTAGCAAACCTATTCGAAATTCCTTTTGGAGTGTTCACTTTTAACAATTGTAAAGCATTTATTGAGATATAAGATTCAGTACATACTCATAATTGTCATGGAACTGTGGCTTTCCCCAAAACACACCTATTAAGGCTCATGGTTGTTATAGTAATATGAAAAAGCTAAGGTTGAACATTTTCCTGTACTTTAAAAACCGGTCTCTTGCTTATGAGTTTATTTGCAAATGAATCTTTTTTAGTGGTCTCTAAGGAACCTCCAATTCTTCTGCTCTTTGTCTTTCACAGGTGAGAAGCCTCAAGTGTTTCCCACCATAATTTCACTTGAGCCCTGTCTAACCTTTCAAGCAGATAAAATGGATTTGAAAAGCTATGCTGTTCATCACTTAGCAAGAATTTAATGTATATAATATTGAAAAAAAATGCAAAATTAACTTGAAATTGCCTTAAAAAAACTTAAAAGGTCTTTGGCATAGTTCAGTGATTTACCTAATATAGGCTATTTTATTGACACTTACATTTATTATCTCTTCTTTGATTTCAAGTAATTTTAATTAAGTTCATATTCATGCATGTTTGGAAATATTTCCTTACACTTATGAATAAACAAGGGAAGTAAAGCCTAGAGTAAAACAGTGTTGTCTAAATTATGAGGAATCCACTTTCAATGACACAACAAAATCCACAGATTTCCGTGACTTATAAACAACAAAAATGCAATTCCTCATTTGGAAGCTGAAGAGTCAGCAAAAGCTGCTGAAAGTGTTACTGTCCCCTGTGGTTTGTCCACACAGGGTTCAGATTGCTGTCATCTAAGCTGAATGCTCGTATGGCAAAGGAGTGAAATTTATTTAAGAATTAAAGGTTCCATTCAGAAGCTCAACCATCATTACATTAACCACTCTCCCCAGGTCTCCTCTCCTAATTCCATTAATTTGACTGCTATGACTGATTCTAACATGAATTCAAAGTAGGCACATTCAAATTGCACATAGCAGGACAGTGCTGTACATGTGACTCAAAGACCATTGCTTTATATTAGATATTATCAAGGATGTCACAAAAGTGACAACACTTAAGCATCACCATTGTGTTTGTCTCTTTATAGAATCACTATAAAAATGAGAGATTATTTTGAATTCATGATTATATTTATCATGACAGTTTGAAACTTGGTTGAGATTTCAATTGTTTTACTAAATAGCTCTGTGTATTTACTGAACAATTAGTTTCAAGGTTTTTTTTTTTCCTTAGGGAGCTCAAAAGTTGATATAGTGTGAATAATCCACTGGCTTTGTATATCAGTCAAATCACAGACACACTGTTACAGGTTCTTCTTGTCAATAATTAACATTAAGAAATGCATATGCAATACAACCTATATACAAGGACAAGGACTAATTTAGTAAACTGTGTTTGCAAAGAAAATCAATCTTTTATTGACAACAATATCCTTGATTTTTTTTTCTGAATTTCAAACAAAAACTTAATTTTTCTTCCTGTTCAGTTGCCAAGGCCTCTTTCCTATAATTGTATTTACAAGATATATTTTATTAATAAGATTAGTAGGTGATAATTTTCAGTGAACATTTTGGCTTCAGAATTTTTGATTAAAGAACATCAGCAAAGAGGTTGAAGGCTGATTCAATAGGCAAGATGATGGTATAGACTCTAGAGAGAGTGTTTTGCTTTATAATCATGGATATCGCTCTACTTCCCATTTGCTTGTATTCAAAGGTAAAGAAGCTGCAAGTCCCCATTTATTTCATAAGCATGTATATGACGGGCTTTCTAGCTCTAGGTGTATCAATATGTTGACCACTGTATCCAAATCCATGTGTTAGACTGTCCAAATCCCTTCACTGTGATCTATATCCAGTACCTACACTAGATAACACTAGTTGGTTCTTAATTGTCCTTTGGAGACAGAGGCTAAAAGGACCAGTGTTAAGATGTTCTGTCATTCACTTCTAATCCAGAGATTGCACATTTCTCTTTGGAATGTACATTTTAACCCTCACTTGAAAGTAAGATTCAAAGACAAAATTGTTAGAAAATGTTTCCTTACCAAAGGTTTATGTTAGAAGGAAGTCACTTTACAGGGACCAGCTTAAACTGTACCACACTGTATTCATATTGAAAAATTGTTGGGATTATCAGTAATTCAATATTTATAAAAGATCAGATTACCATTAGCCTGAAAGTCTCTTGAAACTCTGAGTTTCTACATATGAAACTGACATGTGGTCAAACTAAATTCTAAGAAAATTGTGTAACAAATATATAATTTTTAGAAAATTTAAGTGTTAGCCAATCATGATGGGTAACTAAACCATCATACTGTCTCATAATTCACATGTCATTCAATGGCTGGAATCAAGTGTTTCTCCATTCTCCTGGTCCTTTATTCTCCCTTTCCGCTGATGTTTCATCTGTGAAAATCCCTGCACTCAAAGTAGAGCAGATTCATCATTCATCATATATATATATATATATATATATATATATATATATATATATATACACACATATATGTATGTGATATCATATATATCACACATATCACTATATATCACATATCATTCTATCATATATAATGTATATCTATCACATATCATATATCTATCACATATTTGTATCACTATATATATGGGGTTGACTTTTCCTCTACTCTGTTCATTCTTGCCTAGAGCACTCCCTTCTCTGTCCTGATTCCCACATTTAAAAATATGCTCTCTCCACTGTCTTTGCTTAGATCCACTTTAAATTAGAAGTTTCTTACTTTTTTTCCTAGGTCATTGAATATCTTGTGGTTGACCTAATGATTCCGTGTGGGTTAGGAAATCTTATTGTTTCAAAGTCAATGGGTCTTTTATTTTTAAAGTGAAGATCCAGTAAAGCTGGGGGTCAACATTTTTTAATAGTGTGTCAGGTTGCACACACACACACACACACACACACACACACACACACACACACACACAGAGAGATATGAAGCTTAGGTTGTCTTGTAGGACATTCTTCTCCCAGCTCCACCACTCATGTGTGTATTCTAGCTACCAGTAAGAGGGCATAGAACTTTTACACTGTGTTTCTTCACACAGTGTAGTGGTCATTGTCCAAATCTGGAAAATTCTGCTCCTATGTGTATCCCTGGAAGTAGCTAAGCAAACTTACTTCTGGTTACTATTCCTTCTTTGAGGTTTTTTTTCTTTATATTTTTATGTTATGTGATGACTTTATATTTTTAGTTAACATTACAAGTCAACAGTACAGCATGGTAAATCACAAAACACAAATTAAAAGCAGCTATTAAAACTTCAGCAGATGGCTATAATACTCTTTAATACAATAAAATATAATTGTTGTTGTGCCGTGCTTGAGTCCGACTTAGTCAAGGTATGATCAGATCATTGAGCACTAACCCTACCCAGAAGGGAGGAGACAGGGCCAAGTATGGCTGGGACTGGGGAACAATACAGAGCCGTGTTGAATACAATGGGAGAAGAACACCAGGGAGATTGTGTCCCTGGACAGCTCATTATTAGGAGGGGGCAAGGGACGTTTATACTCTAGGAAGAACAGCTGGGTGGATTCATGTGGTAGTATGTCATTGGTTTGGGCGAGGATATTGAGGATACTTCATTTGAGCCAGGGGAAGGAACCTTATAAGGTGATATAGGAAGTCCAGCCCTGGATGTTTAGGCTATTGGATAAGCAGGAACCAGTCCCCGTAGCCTAAGTAGACACGTGAGCTAATAAGTTGCTACATGTGTTGGGCACCCGTCTGCATTCGGAGAAGCCTAATTGGGGGGTTTGCTGGCACCTGAGCAAGACGGGCAGCAGTCCAACTCCTGCCATTCTCGGGATGAGAAAATCCAGGGTTTTAGGCACCCTTCCACCCCCTCTTAGCTTCTGGCCAGCCCTGCATTGTTAGAGTGTTATTGTTAGTCATATATCATCTTAGTGCTAATATCCACAAAGAAAGAAAAAAGAAAGAAAGGAAGGAAGTAAGAAAGAGAGAAAGGAAGGAAGGAAGGAAGGAAGAGAGAAAGAAAGAAAGGAAGAAAAAGTCATTTAAGTATCGAATCTAAACACTGTGGTTTTCCAAACAGCAATTTATTTGAGACAAGTTAATGTAATTTGAAATTATACAGTTTCTCCTTTTAAATTGAGTCCCCTCATACACATACACCACTCTGGTTCACAGACACAGAAAACTGTGTGGACAGGAGGGTGGCTCTACATAGTTCTTTTTGGTCCACAGCCAGGTAGTGTTCCAATGACTGAAGAGCTATAAGAATCTACCTTAGTCAATAGTGCATCAATTTCTTCTAAGTACTTAAAAGAAGTTAGTTATTCACATAAAAATCAGACTCTCCCAATCAGTCATTTTAGGACCTCAGGTCATTCCTTGGATTTAGAATCCCTGGATCTTTTGTTTTGATCAAATGTAACATAGACTTCCAGCTTAAAAAAAAAAAAATTCTAGTTAAAATAATTGTACTTTGAAAAAAATAACAAATAATTGGTTTGTAAATACTTTGCTCATCTAATGAAACCATATTTATGAATGAAACATTAGTACATTTGAGATCTACTGTCTTCTTCAAAAGATCAACTACAGAACGATTTCAAACATATGTTTTAAAGCTTGCCACACCAACAAGACACATCACATTGAAATGCTGTTCCTACTAGGTGTGGAGGAGTCTGTGGCTGTGCAGCTTTCTAGAGGAATCAACCCATCTATGTCATACATGTAGACCAACCATGATTAGATTTATAGGATTTCAATGTTTCTGCACTGAGGCTATTGTAAACCATTCCCCAGGGTTGTTAAATGCTGTGCTCTGATACCCAGGTGTTCATAATATGGGCCACCTGCCTGGAGTCACATAGTCCACTACAGTGAGGCATACATGTTAAACTACACAGCCCAGTTGGGTTTTGTCATCCAGCCTTGCACCACACAGGTGTCATCAGCAGATTCAGAAATATTTGTGATTATACTCTGTTTTAGGGTACAACTTGAATGTCATAGTTGATAATGTGTTTGTTTTGAAGACATGATCATTAATTTTGTATTGCAAAGAATTTTCACATAACATAAAAACACATTAAATAATATGCCAAAACTTGTAAAGTATAGATTAGCATAGTAAAAAAAAAAACCAAAACGACCCTTTGGCTTTAGTTAACCAAACTTAAACAAAATCTCCTGAGTTTTTTTTTTTTTTTTTTTTCCGGTTTTTCGAGGCAGGGTTTCTCTGTGTAGTTTTGCGCCTTTCCTGGAACTCACTTGGTAGCCCAGGCTGGCCTCGAACTCACAGAGATCCGCCTGGCTCTGCCTCCCGAGTGCTGGGATTAAAGGCGTGCGCCACCACCGCCCGGCAAATCTCCTGAGTTTTTATCCTTACAAGAGCCGTGAGTACTTTATTCCCTAAGTTAACTTATGTAAACCAGAATGACAAAATTTGAAACCTTTTATGCATATCAGCACCAGTATGTACAAGAGACATTTTTCTTTCTGTTCTGAAATTCCAGGTAGTTTATATTCTCATCATACCAGAAGACGATCTTTTCTTCTTTGTATCTGAGATTTTAGAAATTATACAGCGAAGGCAGAAATGTTTTCTGCAATGAATTTCCTGGTATGATTTTCAAATGAGAACTACTGTCCTAGATTTATCATGAAGAATTAATAAGATTTATGTTGTAGTTCAGTTATACATTTCATTTATCTAATTATACATTTTGGAAATATGAACATATTCTTGAACCTAAGACAATAATTACATGGCTACCAAGTGTAATGAAATGTAATAGGGTACTTAGGAAATATTTAATGCTGTTGACATTTGTTTCACCTAATTTGCAAACAAGGTCAATGAATATTTATCATTATTTTCTGAAGTGCTAATTTAAGTGTTTTCCCTGAATATCTTTAGTTTATAAGCATCAATAACCATTCTAGTAAGAAAGCTGTATCCAATTATGTTAGTTAGAAAGAAATCTCATTGCAAATAATTATTTCTTTCCTTTGTGTGTCCTTATAGTACAATACTCCTGGGCAGAATATGAAATGTAAAACATAAAAGAAAATTTTCATACATTTATTAATACAAAAATTTACAAGCTTACTTAGCCTTTTATTCCCAGGTGATTAATACTTATTTTCTGTCTTGAGTTGAACAGTCTACATTCATAATATTTTCAACTGTAATAAATATGTGAAGACTTTCAGTAACAGCTGATAGAATCCAGTTGCTAGAAATGATATAATTTTTGACTAGCTGAGCTGGCCTCTGTGGATATCAGATAGAGTGAGGAGGAGAATGCTACATTCCAAAATCATAAGAATTTCATGATGAAAATAGTGTTAAACTACAAAGATGCTTGGGTGACTTTTAAGTAGTATAGTAATAAAATATGCATACTATATTTACACAATGAAATGAAATCAAGCTACCAAGATATGAATTGTTGCTAGGTGTTATTTCATCCAGACCAATGGAATAATTAATTGTTAATCTGCAGTCAACTTGTTCTTTTATTTTAAAATATCTCCATAATAAACATGAGAAAATTAGGGGAGAATAACACACCAAATGTATATATCATAAAATTAAAATTTCTTAATTTAGAGATATCTTAAATCTTGTAAGGATTTACTGTACCTCTACTTTGAACATAACCTTGTAGCTTGTTTTAATAATGCAGAAGCAAGATAACCAGACATAAATTAGCAAAGGACACACAAAAGTGGCATCAGCGTAGCCAATGAACATGGAAATCATTCCCTTTGCAAAGAAGTAAACATCATAATTCTATTGGGCATATGTAATGTTAAGATCCCACATGTTTCACCTAGGGTACTAAAACTTTGATTTGATGTTATGATTCCATTCCATCAAAATAAGCTAAGATTTTTTTTTTATGTGGTGGGGAGAAAAAAATAAAATTGGGTTCTCTTTAAAGGTCACAGTTATAAAGATCAGGTTAAATATTAACATTCTAATACAAATAGTATGTATATTCTATATGTATATGTGCATACTAAAAGGGCATATTGCTCCAAGTGTATAGATTATTACTTCAGTATAAAATACTGAGTAATTTTTTAAAGACAACAGTCATGCAGGAATGGATGCAGCTGAGAGCAGAAACACACAGGGGCAGTTTTCTCTCTTTTACACATGTAATATGCTACGTTGAACCATGCTAATGTGAACACTATAAAAATCATATCAGCTTCATGCAACTTTCAGCTTTGGCATAGGCAACTGACTGGCAACACAATGATCAGCATCTTAAGATGAAATGAGCACATAGAGCTGTGAGCGAAGCAGCTGGGGCTTGTCACATTTAACACACAGTTTTTTGTTTTTTGTTTTTTTCAGAAGTTTCACAATCCATGTATTTGTACAGGATGATTCTACCTCACCTAAAACTGATTAAATATTAAGATTCTGGTCCATGTACTGCTTCTTTATAACACCAGATATGAATTTTAAAGTAATTGCTATTATTGACTAAGTATTATGTTATGAATTCATAACACTATAAACTGTGGTTATGAATTCACACGCAATTTCGGGTTACTTCTCCATTTTAACCTGGTTTGACAGAAATCACATTAGTGCTGTCTACTGTGCAAACACTCACTTGAAAGCCAATTGTATTGATCAATTTACACTTATAAAAATTATATTGAATTTATATAAAGTTATTAGTCTCCTGGAATTAAAATTCACGCTACCTTTCTGACACAGATGTTACTCCTATTAAGTGAGACTCTTGTATAAAGTATGTCAAAGAAATAAAATAAAATTTTAGCTCCCTTTCTGCTCCCATTTCCTAATTGAAAAGCAGTTAACCATCTGGACTTTTGCAGGTGTGGTGTTTGTATTACATATATACTCATGTAATAGTCCCAGCCAATAATTCCATTATATAATTTAGTATTTAGTTTGTGTCTTATTTTTGTATTATGTTATTGAGTATTTTAGGTAAAACTTAACATTATTTAAAATATTAACCTTTTTTGACTTCTACTTGCTATCAATGAAGCTGTCTCAGACATTTTAAAGCTCAACATAGTGACAAAGGCTGCAGGTATTCACTGGCATATGCCATAATATTTTGATCAACCACTGCTAAATTTAACAATGAAGCTTGCTGAATAAATTTATCTCAAAAAACCAATAGATAAATAAATAAATAAATAAATAAATAAATAAATAAATAAATAAATAAATTTAGAGTTGGTGTTTGGCTTACCCATTCTACCTGCTATAGCAATGAGTACTCTTATCTGAGTTCAGTGAATGAGAGCTGCTAAAGTTTTCATGTCAAGTGAAGCCTCCTCCACTCCAAATAAAAGTTCCATGATAGGTTGAATTTTCAAATATATATGTATATATATCCTACCCATGACTCACAAATCCCAGCATGGAAAGTTTGAAATATACTTCTCTTATAGACGTCAGCTTCTCTGTCAGCCTTCTAGTGGGAACTTCCTTTCACCACATTTTCAGCCCATTAAATTAAATGGCTAATTGGGATTTTCTTGGCACAGTTCTGCAAATATTAAATTTTTACTTCTATTTTCATAAAGTCCATAGCTGTCACTTTAGCTTTATAAAAGTGCCATGGTCTTTAAGGCATGTTATCACCCAAATAGTCTATATATTGTCTAATAGAGAAAATTTCCAGACTAGTGGTGAAGCTAAAATGAAGAGGGATATCCAAATGATTTATTACAGGAAGAAGTGTTTGCTAGGACTTGCTCTAAGAAATAAAATGGGGGGAGTGTTTTAAAATGAAATCAAAGTGTACTTGAAATGAACTTCTGCTTATGTAACGAGCTGATAAACCTTAATAAAGATAATTAAATCATAAACAGAAAATGTGAGATGTATATTTGTTATGCTTTCCTCTTATGACTAAAAACACAATTGCATGAAATAATCAATCTAAAGCTACATTGGTGACTTACAGTAGACAGAGATGTAATTCGCATGATACAGCTGACAGAGAAAGGGGATAGGAAATACGTCTACATGAGATGAAATTGTAAAATTCCCCCTGTCATTTAAGCCCAGCACAAGAGACCGGAAAGGAGGGAAATGTGGACAGAAGCACAGGAGTCTCAATCAACTGAAATATGGGGGAAAGAGCAGCATTCAGTGCAGCACTGGCATCCGCAAGAGATGCCACAAACAAAAACACCAAAGTCAACAAACAACAAAACAAAACCCTCTCTTTTTTCCATAGGATGCCATGTCACCAAGGCCTGTGATATAAGGGTGGCAGGCTGCCCAAGTCACTCTCTGAACAGCACTCTCGGGAAACTCAAAATGCGTCTCAATCGTGGGACTGTTGTGGGACTCTGGAATAAGCACTTCAACACCAGTGAAAGTGAAGGCAGAAGACGTTTCCAGGACTCTGAAGCCAGGATAGCTCTTGAAAGACTTCGATCCTTTGTCTGGTTTATATTTTCCTTTTGTTCTCTAAAAGCTAAAAGGTGGAGAGGAAAAACAAGCAAGATTGTACAAAAGCAATGGTGGCGGTCAGCAGCTTGTTAAGGGCAACAACCCATTGTTCAGCTCTCCCTCCAGGTCAGTGTTCCGGGTAGTAATCGAAGTCGTGCTTGGCAAATAGGCAGTACGGGCAGTATTTTAAGTAAATAACCCAATGATTCAGTATCTAGTAATTGGTATTTTCTACCTTATTCTGCTTCAGGACTATATGCTGAAACATGGCCCGCAGAACAATGCTAGACTGTGGGACAATGTGTAATCAGTGCTCCACAGACAAGGGAGGTAGAAACCTGGTAGGAAGCAGAAAGCACAGGAGAGTTAGGATACATGGTAAGGATCAAAAAGGGGCAGAGCCAGCAGTGGCAACTGGACTCGTGAAAGGATGCTCCTGAATATGGCAGGCACTGGGCATCTTCTTTCAAAGAACAGTTTGACTTGGTTTGTAGTATCTTTATGACGCAGCTTCCTGAGAGCTGGGAATGTGCTCACTGTATAGTAATATTCATTACATTCCTTTTCATTTCTCTCGATGTTGTCCTTATAGATTTGCCTTCTTATTACTAATTTTTTTTATTTATTTTACATACTGACCACAGTTTCCCCTCCCTCCTCTTCTCCCATTCCCTCCCCCTGACATCCCATCTACTACTCCTCTGTCTCCATTCAGAAAAGGGCAGACCTCCCATGGGAGTCAAAAAAGTATGGCACATCAAGCTGAAGCAGGACCAAGCTCCTCCCCCTGCATCAAGATTGAGTGAGGCAACCAAGCATGGGGATTGGGTTCCCAAAAGCCATCTCAAGCCAGGGACCGGTCCTGATCCCCACTGCTAGGAGCCCCACAAACAGACCAAGCTATACAACTGTCACACACATGCAGAGGGCCTAGGTTGGCCCCATGCAAGCTCCCTAGCTATTGGTCTGGAGTCAGTAAACTCCCAGGAGCTCAGGTCAGCTGTCTTTGTGGGCTCTCTTCTCATGGCTTTGACCTGCCCTGGTTTGTATAGTCCTTTCTCTCTCTCATCAACAGGAATCCTGGACCTCGCCCCAGTGCTTGGCTGTAAATGTCTGCATCTGCTTCCATCAGTTACTGGATAAATGCTCTCCGATGACAAGCAGGGTAGTCACCAATCTGATTATAGGAGAAAGCCAGTTCACATACCCTCTCCACTACTGCCAAGAGTCTTAGCTGGGGTCGTCTTCGTGGATTCCTGGGAATTTCCCTGGGACCAGGTTTCTCCCTAAACTCCAAATGGCTCCTTCTTTCAAGGTATCTCTTTCGTTATTTTCCCCTTCCATCCTGCCCCCAACCTGCCCAACCCACTTCCTCATGTTTTATCTCACCTTGAATCATTAGCTTAGGAAGCATCAAAAAGTACAAAAGGAGTGAGTTTGATGGAGAAAAGAAAAGAAGGAAATAACCTGAAAAACCCAGGAGAACAACAATGAACTGATGAAGAATGCTAAAAACAAAGATGTCTAGGTATGTCTGCACTTTCTTTTGGTGGTTTTTTTTTTTTCACATTTTATTAGCTTAACAAAGAAGGGGATCTTGTTGTAGTCAAAATACATATTCTAAGGCAAAGTATGACTTATTATAATATTTAATTTGACTTTAAAAATATCATTGACTTCATTGTTTGAGATAGTTTTATGGCAATTTGAGGTATCTCAAAAATAACTTTTGCTATTTTTACTTTTTAAACTCATTCATCCTCGCAGTTTAAAATATATGCCGTCTGGTTTTCAGTATCCCAAAAATAATGATGATGATATCCATCAAAAACCTCATATAACTTCTGAAAACTTATGCTTCCAGATCCATGCATTCCCAGACATCTGTGAGTCATGCTTGTTTTGCTGTGTAGAAGGGGAGGTGTGCACAGCTTGATCACACTCACAGATAACACCACACCACTACAGTTTATACACCTGATTCTGCTTGATGCTTGCAGAGAAATCTCTGCCAAGGCAAAGTGGAGAGAAGAAATATAAGGAAGAAAGGCTAGGAAAGACCTATTTTTCTTAGCATTCTTTTAGCACAGTACAAAGATTCAGAATCCATAGTCAGCAGACAGTAAATCACTCTGTAGCTACCTTTATCCTCACAGACAACAGTGGAAGACTAAAGTTCCAAAATTACTTTTATTGCACAAGTATAGACTCGAGATAAGTGCAAGACTTCCTCCAAATCCTTACTGAAAAATTAATGATCCCCATGATAATGAGTCCATTTCCTCTGCAAGCCAAGTCAGGAAGTTATTTTCTTTCACAACAGAAGTGCAAAGTGAACTGGGTACTAAACACTTTAACTTCAGATGGAAGTTTTAAATGCCAATCAATGTCATCTTTTCTTCACTGAAATTTTGAGAAAAACAAAACCCCTGAGAGTATTTTCCTTCCAGGATGCTTTGAGAGACATAGTAAATGACACAATTCAATTTCAAATTTGTATCTGGCAATATTTTTTTTAGATTTATATGGAAATAAGATCATTATTACAGAGACAGAATTTATAATTAGTGATGGACAGCTAAAATGTTTACATATCTTAGGATACAATATAATCAATGAGATTGAGTAACTTTACAAAATTTGAAGAGAATATGGAAATCAGTTTTTATCTTAAAACCTGTAAAAATTTGAAATTAGAGAAATCCATTGTTTTGGAATTGCTTCAGCAATGAGCAATGTAATCCATATTTTAAAACCTTAGTCTGTATACTCCTCAAATTCATGTAATATCTTTGTTATAATTTACACTGTAACATTAGTTTTCATTCTGTAATCTCCCTTCTGCTGTGGGATGGTCTTTCTGTATGCTGTGAATATGTATAGCTCATTGGTTGACAAATAAAGCTGTTTGGCCAATTGCAAAGCAGAATAAGGTTAAACAGTACTTTGAAGGGAGATGAAGAAGGGCGGACTAGGGGCAGATCCAATCCAGGCACCCAAAGAACAAGATGTCAGAGGACCAATAAGCAAGGGGCCACATGGCAATACATAGATTAATAAAAATGGGTTAAATAAATGTAAGAGCTAGCTAGTAATAAGCCTGAGCCATCAGCCAAACATTTATAACTAATATAAGCCTCTGAGTGGTTATTCAGGAATTAGAAGGCAGGAAAGAACCTTCTGGTTACATCCTTCCCTGTGTGCCATCTCATTGACAGATTTCTCCTTTACCTACTCTAGGCACAGCAGTGTTCAGGATTAGTAGCACATTTTAACTTGAACTTTACAAAAAAAATAACAATTCTTTTTATTGCAGTTACATTCTGATGTGTCCAATCCTGTGTTATTGAGATATCTGAGCTTGGATTCTTTACAATAATTGACATTAGGTAAATATTTATCCCCCTACCTGCAGCAGATGTGGACTCAGGCTCCAGGTTAACCATTAAGGACCCACTCTATCTCTGGGCAAGAATAGAAATGATGTTATGTTTGAAATGATTCCTTGGATGTGGATCTCTGCATTTGCTTCCATCACTTGCTAGATGAAGGCTCTATGATGACGGTTAGGGTATTCATCAATCTGATTACCAGGTTAGGCCAGCTCAGGTACCTTCTCCACTATTGTTAGTAGTCTAAAGCTGGGTTCATCCTTGTGGATTCCTGGGAACTTCCCTAGCACCCTGTTTCTCCCTATCCCCATGATGTCTCCCTCTGTCAAGACATATCTTTCATTGCTCTCCCATTCTCCCTGTTCTAGCTTGACCATCCCATTTCCTTATGTTCTCAACCCCCATCACCTGCCCTCTATTGCCCACTTTGCCCCCAGTTTACTCAGGAGATCTCATGTATTTCCCATTCTCAGGGTGACTGATGTGTTCCTCTCAGGGTTGTGCTTATTAGCTAGCTTCTCTGGAGTTGTGGCCTATAGTCTGACTATATTTACCAGGCTTTGCTGTCTCCCCATGGGATGCCTTACCTTTTCAGAGGAGGAAATGGGGGATGTGTTGGGTAGAAAGCCTGGGGGAGTGGGTGGAGTAATGACAGGGGGATCCATGGTTGGTATGCAAAATGAATAAAAAATTTCTTAATAAAGGAAAGAAAGACCAAAAAAAAAAAAAAGAAAAAAAAAAGAAAAAGAAAAACAACAACAAAAAGAAAGAATTCCTTGTTCTTTAGATAATTTTGTAAAGAATTTCTCTTTAGATCAAATATATGAACATAAAGTTAAACCTAGACTGAATGCCCAAATGTTGATTATTTTCTGTTGGACTTTGAGCCATTGAATTCACAGATTCCTTCATATAAGCAAATCAATATAAGATCTACAAATAAGCAACATTGACTCATGATGTTGGCTCTTAAAAACACATTTTAAAAATATATTAAAATAAATATTAACTGTTTAATCACAGCCTAGGAACATTAGCTTAGAAGTGAAGAATAACTGGTTTTGATTGTAGACTTTGGTAACCATCTCTACTGCCATTCTTAAGTCAATCAAAGATGTTTTCATCTTTGGTACTATATTCTCTCTCCTGTTTCACATTGTCTTCACTACCAAATTGAGAATGAGATTTGGTTTGATAGTTTTAATATTTTAATATTTAAAAAGACGAGAATTTAGGCCAAAAGATATAATGCACTGCCTGTGTACATCTTGGCCTTTGTATAATATACAGTACTGTATATTATATTAGAGACTGGACAAAAATGATAACTCTTGTATCTGCCTATTTGACTCCTATGATCTAGATTCTTCTAAGACTCTCTTTACAGAAGGTGGCAAAGATAGATGGCAAGAATATACCTTCTTTAACCCCTGTTAGTGGCTCTGCTCCTGCATAGGCGTCATGACAGATTTATGTTGCTGCAATAAGAGAGTATAAAAAACCATTAGGCATTTCATTTTACAGTGGTTGGTAAAGCTTGTTATAAAAGTATAACAAAAAGCCTGACTGGTTGTTTTATATTCACTGAGTAGAGGGTAAGGTTGGCTGTGTACTTTCTTGCAAATTAGATATCACTCAATTCTTGAAAAACAAAACACGTTTGTATTTCTTTTGCTCCTGCTCAATAATGTCTCAATCCAATGAATCCAGAGGATGCATCCACTGTTAGTTTAGATTGGTGGGTGCAACACACACATTGTTAGGACACAATGAACATAGGCATGCAGGTCCTTGTCTTTTGCTCTGTCATTAACAGTATTTGTTTAGTAAGATTTCAGGCAGCAAGATTTGAAAGAGCCACATGCTTTTGTGAACAAAACGTTCTAGGCCACAGAAACAGCAATGACAGGCCAAGTTACATATGAAGAAATTAAAAATCCTTTAGTAAGAGTTTAATGTGTACCTATTTAACCAGATACTTTTACATATAATTCTCTCTCCCTCTCTCTCTCTTTTTTCTGCAAGTTTTGAAAATATATTAGTTGTTGTTCTATTGCTGTAAAGATACACCTTGGTCAGGGAAACTCTTATAAAAGAAAGAATTTAATTAGGGTCATGCTTATTGTTTCAAAGGCTTATGCTATTATCATCATGGCAGGAAGCATGGTAAACAGGGAGGTGTGATGCTGGAGAAGTAGCTGAGAAAGACAAGGTGATCAACAAGCATAGAGAGTGAAGATGGGCATGACATGGGCCTCTGAAACCTCAAAGCCTACCACTTCCTCCAACAAAGCCACACCTCCTAATTCTTCTGACTCTTTTGAACAGTTCCACTCCCTGGTGACTAATCATTCAAATGTAGGAGCCTAAGGGGGTTGTTATTATTCAAAAAGGAGGATAAATTTAGGAAAGGGGTCAAAGGAAAGGAGTAAAGATAAGGAGGGAGATAGAAAGGGACAGAGGCAGAGAGAGAGAGAGAGAGAGAGAGAGAACCACAGGAGACACGATTTAGTGTTTCCATAGTGACTCTTCCTATTACACAATTCTTTTCCATTTCCATCCACAGCATCAGGATGAGGTGCTTTTTTAAACAGTTTGAACTGAAAGACAAAATAGGTCAATGAGTGATTCTAAGCAACTGATCTTTTACAAGATAGCTTTTGGCACAATGGAAATGTGGAATCCCTTACACTGAGGTTTTAGACGTGGATATACTACTTAGCATAGCACAGTTTAGGTACATGCTTAAGGGAGTTGTGCTAAGCCTTTAAAATTTTGTTTTTTGCAGTCAGAATTCAATCAGTGAAGGGGAATTAAATGGTTTTCTCTTGACAACAGATTTATCAGGCAAGCTTTTTAAACTTATGGGGTAAGCTGAGACAGCAAAGATTGGAAGGGGAATTAGAAGAACAAAATGATACTGTGTTTTCAACTTGAAAAAAGAAGTATGCCCAGGTCAATTTACAGAGGAGTAACACATAGATAGAATGACCCTTAGAAAGTGACTGACTCTGATTCTCATTTCTCTAGGTCCATGGTAAACCCTTTGATAACCATCCTGCTATCAATGAGCTCAACAACTGGAAGGAGAGCTGTGATTGAGGAATGCTTCTGATATTACACTCCTCAGAAAGTAATCACTAGGGCTTCATTCCTGTTTGCCAAATTTTGTATCCAATATGTTTAACCAAGTAAAATCTATTACTGTACAGAGAAAGGGATTATAGAAAACAAGGTTCTAATTAACTTACACCAGTAGTGTGTTCATACATTGTGCTCTACTGGTGTAAGTTAGTAAGTTACCTAAAACTGCCTTTTGAGTGGAAATCAACTTAAGAGAATGAGTGTGGTGATATATTGTGTACCCTAATAAAGCTTACCTGGGGATCAGAGGACAGAGTCAGTCACTGAATTAGACATAGAGGTCAGGTAGTAGAGGCACATACCTTTAATCCTATCCCTCCGGAGGCAGATATCTATCTGGATCCCTATGAATTCAAGGCCACACTGGGATACATGAGAGAAATGGAGCTGGCCAGTGGTGACACCTTTCATCCCAGGAAGTATTATGGCAGGACACAGAAAGGTATATAAGGTGTGAAGAAACATGAACTTTCTCTCTCTTGAGGCTGAGGATTTCATAGAGGTAAGTTAGTGGCTGGCTGTTCTGCTTCTCTGATCTTTCAGTTTTCACCCCAATATCTGACTTTGGGTTTTTTATGTAAGACAATTTAAGATTCGTGTTACATTTGGTCCCCAACTATTACTATTTTACTAATTTACTTTCATTTTGGGTCAGCTTTTAGGACATTGTAGTATGTCCTCAGTACAAGGTACTTAGAGAGTTATGGCCAGTGCAATGAGTGGATCCAGTTTAGATTTTGAATTATAATGTAAATAAATAGTAAGCAACAAAGAAGGCTTTTAAGATAATGTGGTGCTGCGGGATGTTTTCTATGTGCTATGAATAAGTGTTGCTCTGCGTGGTTAGTAAATAAAGCTGCATTGGCCTATGGAAAGGCAGCTTAGAGGCAGGCAGAAAATCCAAGCAGATACACAGAGAGAAGAAAGGAGAGGAGGGGGAGATGCCAGCTGCAGCCAAAGGAGAAACAAGATGCCAGAAGACGGGTAATGCCACAGACATATGGCAAAATTAATTAGTAGAAATAGGTTAATTTAAGGTGAAAGAGCTAGCTAGCAAAAAGCCTGCCATAGGCCATACAGTTTGTAGATAATATTAAGCCTCTGATTATTTTAAAGCAGCTGCAGGACCAGGGGGCCAGGCAGGACTAGAGAAACCTTCTGGATACAAATGAGCATATTTTAGGAAAGGAAGAGTGGTGCATGCATAGTAGAGGAGAGGATGCAGCATTTGAACTCATCCAGAGAACTTACGGCTCCAAAAGACTTATAGTTTGTGTAGAGATGGATTTTTATTGCAACTTTGAATGACTAAGCCATAAAAAATGACTTTTCAAAAAAAAATCAACATCATGAAAAGAGATAAAAATGATTAAGGAAAAATATTTCCTCAGCACACATGGAGAACAGCCTTTCACTGAACATTAATAAACTTAAACGAGAAAATGGAAGTTTAAACAACAAGCAACAACAACAAAAGATACACCAACCACGGTAAGAGCTGTGAAGCTGAAGGAACTTCCTGATAGCAGTGGGGTAAGGACACCGGTCAGCAGGAGCCCTGGGACCAGCACCATTTTAAATATCATTGGCTAGAATGAGAAATAAGGCAAATTCTAAGGGCTGAAGAGCAAAGCAAAATACTGGGAAAGCAGAGGCCCCTGCCTCAAGAGAGCTATTTTTTCCAAACATTTGAGCAGTTGTTGATGAGTAAGAAGAAACAAATAAACAAACAAGATGATGTTTATGAATAGAAAAATAGTGTACATATGTGACACACACATACATATATAAATAAAACATAACTCTTAGCCTTTTAATTCATGACCATTTCCTTAGTTTATTATGGACTGTTTCAGAATTTACATATATTTATTAAGTAAAATTTGCTAAGTAATCCATTTGTTGTTAAAATTGGTACCCTAGTGATACCATTGAAACAATTAAAAATAAACTCGATGTACTCATCATCAACTGGGGAGCAGGTGCCACATTGTCCTTTGTCTTAGTCGTGCATGAACTTGTCACAATTGGTGCTTGTTCTAAGAACAGTTCTCTGCATGGTGCTGTATTTTTTTTGGAAGCTGTCATGTATTTCCAACTCTTCTATCACTTTCTTTTACCATCATGGTTGGAAGATAAAGTGATGGTCTTATAGGTAAAGATCCTCACAGATGAGGTTCTAATTCAATTTGAAACATATAAATAAATTATGCTTTCATGAGGTTCTAACATTTTCTTGCACTCTTAGTGACTGCACACAAGATCTTACTGTGTGCGGATATTTGTAGCTAATTTTTCACTTTTTAATATGCCTAAAGTTTCATGAATGTAAGTTCAAAACAGGATTCTGTTTGGACTGTTAGTATTCTGCCTTTCATCCCTAATTACCAGCCCAAACTACTTCATTAAACTCTTCTTCACTGAAACAATTAGAATGAATTCTTACATTGGTTTCTTAAGCTATGACACATACACATTTGCCTCTAAGAATCGTTCGTTACATGCTCACACATACACTAACTAAAATCTTAGGAAACAACCATCTAAGGAAGAAAATTATAAAAGTTCTCTATGATCTTTGTTTGGTTGGACAGGAAAATGTGGTACTACATTGTGGAAGAGAATTATATGAGACCTTTCCTAGAGAGACATTGCACACATTTGCTTTTCCCAGAACAAACTAACCATATCACTTAAACCCAATTTGTTGAATAATGAATTCATAGAGATAGCTCATAGGAAAAAAAAAAGATTGGTTACTTCCAGGATCAGGGATGACTCAAAAAAGTCTTCATCACTGAAAAGTCCACACCAACACGGATGATGTGTAACACAAGCTGGAACCCGCAGCTTTCTGTAACACTTGGAGGCAGCTTAGCGGATCCAACATTCTCCTCTCTGCAACTTGACTGGTAAACTTCTCTCCCAGGAGTTTGTCTCCAGTGACTGGAGGAGAAGAGCTCTTCTGAGTCTGGAAATTTCAACTCTCCCAGAAATGAAGTATGTTTACTTCTTGAGTCTCCCAAGAATCCTCTCCCCACTTCCTGGAGGGAACACTATGCAGTAGAGTGATTGACAGTAATACATTTCAAACTGCACAGCAACTAGAGAAACGATGCATATGACTTGCTTTATCTGATTTTGTCTCAATTTTCTCAAATCCTATTTGCCTAAATTAACAATTATGATAAGGCATATGTATAATTTTTGAAACATGCCTAAACAATGACTATTGATTACATTCCATAAGTATATTTATATTTATACAAACATTTCCCACAATGATACAGACTTTTGACTTTGCAAATTTGAGCAAGAAACAAATTGAAAAGCAGAACTTAATTATCTATATTTCCCAACCATTATAAATCTTTATTTATGTTTAATATTAATGACATAACAATATGATGCCATTGCTGTTAGTCACCCTTCTATCTGTTCAGACTATAGTGTTCACATCTGCCTGCCTTTCCTCAGCTAAAACTAAATGTTCATTAACTAAACATTCTACCTGCCTTTGTCCTGTACAAGGTAGTACACACATTAGTGACCTTGCATACAGCAGCTGTCTGATTCTGAGTTAGTCTTGATGACACCCCAGTATCCAACATGGAGCAAAGCCTTTGCTATGGATATGGCTCTGTATTCTGTGAATATGTTGCTCTGATTGGTTGATAAATAAAACGCTGATTGGCCAGTAGCCAGGCAGGAAGTATAGGTTGGATAAACAGTCGAGGAGAATCGTGGGAAGGCTGGAAGGCTGAATAGAAGACGCCAGCCCACAGTCCAGGGAGCAGCATGTAAAGGCACACAGGTAAAACCATGCAACACATGGTGACATGTAGATTAACAGAAATGGGCTGAGTTTAAGTGTAAGAGCTAGTCAGTGGCAGGCCTGAGCTAATGGCCAAGCAGTTTTAATTAATATAAGCGTCTGAATGTTTATTTTATAAGTGGCTATGGGAAGGTTGACCCCAAGTTGGTCTGCTGGCAGTGGTCTAGAGGGTGCCTGGACTGGTCTACTCTGGTGAACGGCCTAACAAATAGCCTAGCTGTCATCATAGAGCCTTTGTCCAGTGACTGATGGAGGCAGATGCAGAAATCCATGGCCAGGCACAAGGCTGAGCTCTGGGAATCCAATTGATGAGAGAGAGGAGAGATTCTGCAGGCAAGGGACATCGAGATCATGATGGGAGGACGTGCAGAGATGACTGCCCTCACTAATGGAAGCCCATGAACTGTGGACTTGTGGCTGTGGAGCCCCCATGGGACTTGACTAGGCCCTCTGGATATGGAAGAGCGTTGTTTGGCTCAAACTGGGCAGGCTTCTGGGAAACCTGTGCCTGAGGTGTGATGCCTTGCACAGCCTTGCTGCAGTGGGGAGGGGCTTGGACCTGCCTAGGCTCAGTGTGCTAGGCTCTGCTGACTCCGCATGGGAGACCTCAATTTGGGGGATGTGGGGATGCTGGGTGGCTTGGGAAAGAGGGCTGGGGGCGGTGGGAGGAGAGAGGAGGGGGGATCTGTGCATAATATGTGGAGTGAGTAGAAACTTTCTTAATAAAGAAAAATGAAAAAAAAAAATTGGCTGCATAGTCTGAGGGCCTTGGCAGGACTGGAGAAAACTTCAGCTACAAGCCTTCGTTATAAAGACACTGTCTTTTTCCTCTGTGAGTTTCCATTGCCCACTCCACTACCATATCCACATCTGTGAAACAACGATTGAGCCAGCCTTGCCTTCCTTCCCAGCCTGAATACTCAACTCCCAATAACAAATTAAAAAAGTGGAAGCTAATAGCAATCTTGTTGTCCACGTCCGTTTCCAGAGGCCCCCACCTGATTGTGGCCTTTAGCAGTGGCGTCCCACAAGCCAACTCTCCTATTACTTGTATGATTCCAAGATTTGATGGTCACGGGGCTGTCACTGTCTCACATCTCACCTAATTTTACAAGACTTTCAGCCACTGAAGGCCTGCAGGAGCCAAGCTAGAACTACACTTGCCTCTTACAAGCAGAGAAGTTGGCTGTGCCATGCTTTTCTTCGAAGTGTGTCTTTCTCAGTCCAGCTACCTCTTCAGTCCTTGCACTGTTACAACCCACCTTCTCCAGTGCCTCTTCCTCCCTGTTCTTACCATGGAGCTTTCTATGCCTGAGAATATCGCACAGGCATAAAATAAGAAACGATCAAGTACATTACATCATTTTCTCTCTCCAACTCCTCCCAACACTGTGATCTTAAAGCCAGGTTTTCTCTTCCGGGCACGGGGACACAATTTCAGATATCCTCTTCTATTACTTTCCACGAATCTCCTAACTGTTACTCTCTGGAAACAAGTCAAGCAGACTTCAAGTATTTTTAGAAACATATCTAAACGTGATCTTCTGAGGTGTATCTTCTTATTGTAAACAACGGGAGGTGGGAGCTCATAGGCAGCTAAATAATTATTAGCCGAGAATATCAGACTATTTCACATTCTAGAAAGAAAGAAACTCTGATTACAAGACCTCCTAAGCTACTGCTCATGCACACATCTCGGAAACTTAATTTCTCAGCCAATCTTCCTGACCTGCTATTTCAATCAACAATTTTTTTCTGGAGGTATTACACAGATCAAAAATGAGACAGAGATGTGTTAGATGATCTTTTGTGTGTGATACCTGCTTCTTTCATGTGATTTTCTTCTGAAAGGAAAATCCTTTCATAAGGTTTGGAGTGCAATCACTTATAATGAGTGTGAGTGGCGCTTCCATTTTGGCTTTGTTTTGTGAGACAGGAATTGGTTCTGTTGGAATAGCAACAGGTAATTTAAAAATTTTAAAAAGAAAACATGTATTTAAGAAAGATATGCAAAATAAGTATGTATAATTAAATATAAATATTTTATCATCTTACATGTATTCGTATATTTAAAAATAATCAAGTGTAAATCCAATTTTCTTGACTTTATTACTTTTTTAAAATTCAGCTAATTACGTTCAGCATACATTTGAACTATGTTGAAAATAATGGTAACATTAGAGAATTCAGTACAGCATTCACTAAGTATGCTATCTAATTTTAGGTGGTTACAAACATCTTTCTTCTGCTTTTTTTTAAATAAGAAAATGTTTAATATCTGAGTTCAAGCATAAGTATTACTTGCCAGCAAATGTCTCTTTAGGTACATGCAGACCCATACTTTGGGGTACATAGAATTCTTAAATAAACAGTCATACCATTTTTAACCCAGAAATGTCCATAAAACCATTAGCAAAGCATCACATATGTAAGATAGGGTCTAATATAAAAAGTGTTGAGTGTGACCATTACAGAGGAGAAAGGAAAAAACATCTACCTATTCTAGACCCTGAAACAAGGACTTTCTTATGTCATCACATTCATTGGAAAAGTAACTATACCTAAGTCTCTCATAATGAATACAAACTATCAGGTATAAGTCCAGTTTTATAAAGTACCTTGATTTCCCCAGAATACTGGAGAAGACTCCATATATAATGATATGAAGCAAGAAAAAAAAAATCATCATTATTCTAAGAACCTGAAAAAAGACAATGTTATATATTTTACATATTGAATTAGAGATTGAGTATGGTATTTTACAATAACACTCTAAAAGGCCACACATTCAAAAATATGTGGATAGCAGAAATCAGACTTGATAGATTAAAAGAAAAGTGTGTGTGTGTGTGTGTGTGTGTGTGCGTGCTCGCGCACGCGCACGCGCGTGTCTGTCTATGTATTGATTAAATAGAAAATGGGTGGTAGATCTCAGAGGAGTTGGTGGGAATGTGAATGTGATCCAAATCCAGAGAAGAAAATCCTCAAGAAACTAAATTTAAAAATCAATAAAGTAATATATCTCTAGACAACAAAATTTAAAGAATCCATACTTCAGACATTGACAGATTTCTAATGCTCATATCTTTTGATTTCTTATATAAAATGGAACAAAAGAAACAAAGTCTCTGCCAAGAATTATGGGACATCAATGTGGAACTGACCACTACATATAAAAATCCAACAAAAATTTGCAAGATATCCCCCCAAAATGGTAAATCAATGTGCTTTACTACTATGAAAAATACTGATATGAAATAAGAGAAAATCGTGAAAATTCTTGATTTCCAATTCCAGTTCTTAAAAACTAAAATTAAAATTATTGAGTAAATAAATTACATTTTTACTTTATATATCCTGTATTTCACAGACATGAAAAGACACTTGAGACTGAAAAGAAATATTTGATCTGAATTAGGTAACGTAAATGGATTTCACCATTTACTTTGATTTGTTTATAAGTGTTTGTATCTGTGATAAATAAGATTTTCAAAAGGAAAAAAATTTAATTCATTAATAAACATAATTTTTAAATTAAAGGACAATTTTCAACTGATTAGGGAAATTTCTGTAGCTATAATGAGTTTCCAAAGTTTGGCACCTGTACATCCAAGTGCTGTTTTTTCTATTTCCTCCAAAATGAAACATCTCCTCCTGGAAGAAAGGGGAAGCCATGTGATTCAGGAAGTAGCAAAAATGACAGTGGTCATAAGCTCATTGCAAAAACTTGCACCAGTGAGTTTTGGTAATGTAGTCATCATGGATCATTCATGCTATAGGATCACATGTGTTCCTATAAGCGATTCTTCACATAAGCTCCTGTAAACAACTACAATACATTTATTAGAATGAGAAACTAGACATTAGTGAAACTATTTCCTTATTTCATCAGTACCCTATCTTGGGTGAATATATTTTTAATGTAATATTCATGAAAATATACCACTATAAACAAAGTTTATATCCTTAAATCTGCATATCTCAATATATTTTTGTACTATTGAATGAAAACATGGTGTATTTGAACTCAAGCACAACAGAAAATCCCCACAGATATTTAATATGCCAAATGAAATGCCAAAATGCTTTAAGAAAAGAAAAAGAAAAATTTTAAAAATAGTTACTTATATGGTAACAAATAATAGAGCATATATATTCATAATATTCAGTTTTGGCAATCATAGTGGTACCTCAAACATGCTAGACAATCATTCTATCACAAAGATATATTCCTGTAGCTATTCTTTCTTTGGACTACAAACTCCTGAATAATGAGTTCACAAACTCCTGAGACTTTTATTAGTTACGAAAGCTTGGACTTAACTTAGATTTGTTCCCAACTAGTTCTTAAAACTTAAATTAACTCATTTATTTTAATCTATGTTGTGTCCTGTGGCTTCTTACCTCTCCTCAGTACCTTATATCTGACATCCTGTGCATCTCATTGGTAAATCCCTTACCTCTCAGATTCTTCCTCTCTCTTCACGAAAGCTCTGCCTGTCCTCTTCTGCCTAGCTATCGGCTATTTGGCTCTTTATTAAACTAATCAGGAGATGACTTAGGCTGATGAGGTAAAACAGACACACCCTCACAGTGTACAAAAAGATTATCCTACAACGTGTCCCCCCTCCTCCCAAAAAATAAACAATCTTCAACAGGAGTCTTTACAATTAAATTCAACATAATTTAAAATTGAAGTTTAATTAAGGATACCTCTTTATTTTTAACGTGCCATTACAATTAAAGTACTATATATGTTGTATCTCATTAATGCATCCTAAGGTCAAGAAAAGATACTGTAAATGTGATTATGTAGTAAAATGTAAATTATACTACAGCATATCCAAATATAAATATTAGTTACAAAAAAGTCAGATTTGTTTGAGCAAATGTGACACATGGGGAAGTGAGACAGAAATCTTATGTAAAATCTGAACGCATATATTCCACTGAATATATGGATGAACTTAAACCTACATATTTTTTTTAATGTCACAATCATTGTTACTATAAGTCTAAGCCCTAACATGTATTGGTACTGACGTTCTAAACAAAATGTCATGTATGTGTAGTCTTAGGATGAAACTCCATCTTCTCATTTGTGAGAAATAGTGGAGATGGTTTTGAAATGCTAAAATGATGTATGTAAGGAAGTGGGAACACTCAGCCTGGAGCAAAGTAAACATAGTGTTTTACTGCCTTTTACCAATCTCCACACACTGGCACTGGAGTGATTTCCTAGAGACTTTCTGATGGAGTGGAGGGATTGGCACATAAATCCTCCATAAAAGCCACTGTCAGAGTTGTTACAACTTACAACCACTAGTCCCTAATTTGTCTGACATCTTCCGTTTCTTCCCTACTGGTTGTCCAGATTTTTGATATTTGGTTTTTAAGTATCTATATTTCTTTACATTTTACAACAGCCATGCTCCAAGGATAACAGAGTATCTTTTTGCTGACAAGAGTTAGTAGTACTGGGAGGGTTTGACTGATAAGACAGAATTCCAAAGAATACAAAGCACCTGAGCAAAATAGAAATCTTTGAAAAAAATCTTGTAGACACTTTGGGAATACGATCCCAAACAAGCCCTCTTTTCCATTGCACATACTAAAGCAATGGAGTGAGAATAAGTGGGAGCATACGTGGTTGGAAATGCACCACACTGACACAATTTTGTTCTTCTCAAAGATGAGTTGCTCTGCTGTAGTACTCCCATTTCCATAATTTATAACCCACCTCCACAAACAGACTTCAAAGATAGAAGCTGCCTAATGTATCACTGTGATTCATTTACAAATGAGATGCATTGTACATTAAAAATAACCAAGGTTGGAAGGCTCCAGTTTTTGAATTTGGTGAACGTGGAAATGTGGCATTCCAGGCACCTGACTTTGATGCACAGAAGAAGAAGACAACAGTTATATGTGTCAGAAGTTTAGACCCTTGTCACGGGCATTTATAAACGCAGAGTGTGGTATTCATAAATTGCATAATTGTAGATTCTGAAAATACAGTGTAAGTGCTTTTATCAATTTGATTATCATAACATCATGTTATTAAAGCATATCATTCACATGAAATCACTGTCCAGTGTGCTACCTGTTGCTGACTGAGATGTGATTATGTAAGGCTTTTATAAATTTCAGGTTATCCGATTAATTAATTTTTTTTCTATTTTTCACAGTAAAAAAAATTGTAATATTTTAAAAGCTCTACCTAGAACAACATATATATGATACTTTATAAATATGAGTTCAACTTAAAAAGAATATTGTAATATGGAAGACAATACACATTGTTTCATGACTACAAATTAGAAAGGGATATTAAGTGTAACAAAGACACAGAGCCCACTCAATAGAAAGTGGGAAGAGATTTGGTTCAAGACTCAAGGGTCACACAGCCATTTAGCACTACTAAGTTTCATTTGTTGTCAAAATTCACCAAATAAATCACTTCCTCCAAACCATGAATTTTTAACCACGATATGTCCATAAAATGGATTAATATAAACACACAAAATAAAACTAGTATGATTAATATTCTGAACTCTAAAGCACTTGAACCACAAATATTAAGAAAATAAATATTTTAAAAAGATGGTACCATAGAAGACAAATTACCCCAAAACTTCTCTGACAGAAAAAACACTAGTCACATACTGCTCTTGTGGTTGTGATTGATTAGCAATTTAATGACAAAAAACAATTCAAAACTTTGTGCATAGAATCCTGTAACTTAGAACAAGAATTTTTTTTCCTCTGGATATTTCTTTTCCAGACCCACTAGATATCAGCAGCAAAACATAAAATAAATAATTCTTTAATGTCTAGTACGCCTATATAAGAAGTTAATTATTAGACTAACTAATTTACTACTAATAAGTGACTGCTATATGAAGCAACCCCCAAAACTGGTATGTAAATTCAAAATCAGTGACTTCTTCCAATTATAGCGCTATTATAATTAGCTTATTTGTTTTGTTTCATTTTACAGCTTTGAAAAGCATGAACAACATAAGGAAAACCTTTTTATAAAATCTCACTGCATAGACTATAGATCACATGCCAATGTAAACACTCAGCAATGCACCCAAATAACTCCTACAATTTTAGGCATTTACATACCTATTAAACACACTTATTTATAATTTCAAAAGATTGTGTGCTTTAAAATAGTGCTAGGCCTACAGAAATATTGGGATCAAATGCAGTCAGTCAACCAACACTGTGAGATAGTTCTTGAACTCTTAAGATTAGTGTGGGGAGATCATTATTAACAATATTGTCTTCCAATGCATAAATATTAAATGTTGCTTCATTTATGTAAAGTTTATTTCTTTAATTTTTTTTCTGGTTTTCAGTAATGCTTTATACCTATTTGGCTAAATTTTAAGCTTCGTAAACTGATTTTTTTCTCAGTAATTGAAATTTCACTAAAATTACACATGAAGTTCATTTTTAAAATGTATTTATCATATATTCCTCAGTCTTACAGAAACCATTAGTACAAATGTTTTCATGGATTCTTTGAATCCTCTGTATAGAAGATTATTACTTGCAAATACAGTTTCACTTTTAATTCCTACGGGTATGCTTTTTATTTCTTTTTCTTGCATAATTTCCCTAGTGAAAAAAAAAAGTCTTATATCTGTCAAGGGTCTCAATTTGTCCTGAGATTCAGCTGTATAGCAAAGTTTCCATGAAGTTAGAACTTTTTAAGACTTAAGATATAGAGGGCCAAGATGCCTGGATTAAGCACACATTAGCTAGCTAGACTCCCTAGAATAAAAAAGACCAGCGGATCTACCTAGAAAAGGCTCAGACCCACTGAGCCACCTGGAAAGGACACTCACCTGTTGAGTTACTGGCAGGCTATACACTGTTTCCAGTTTTCTTCATTTTGTCATCTGCCACCCAGGTTGGTGTGTCTTTGTTGACTGAACCATCTTTGTGTCATTTCTGCTCCTGTAAGTAACCATTTACCAATACTCCTGTAAGTTATGCCCCCCCCGGTCAAAAAAATACCCCCCCAAAAAAACAAACAAACAAAAAAACCAAACTCATTCTTTCATCAACTGAAAATTTGGTAGTTTCTGTACTTTGATCTGTTGTCAGTTCCCTATCTGGGATGAGTTTGTGCGTGTGTGTGTGTGTGTGTGTGTGTTTATTTGTTTTATCTCCTTAAGAAAATTCTCTCATATAGCAACAGACACATAAACAGTGTGTTCACATGTATGTTTGTGTTGTGTATGAACGTTTATTACAAGGACTTGGCTCATATGACTGTGGAAGCTGCCTGCATACAGATCAGAAGGCTGGTGATGCTGTGGAAAGACTGATGTCTCAATCTTCAAGCAGAAATTTGCTTCCCTATAAACACAGACTTGGCTTACACAGTACTTGAAAAGTAACCGTTAGCGTAGCTGCACCAGCTGGGATTCAAGCAAGCACTTTTCGCTCTCCCTCATGCCCACCATTACAGTTCTTCAGGTCCCATCTCCAACCCTATATCAGACCTCTTACAGGAGCCTTCCCTGCCACCCTACCTCCACTCTCTGGGTACTTGCTGAACCTTGTGGCAGATCAGTTTTCCTACTTCCTATGGACTCTTTCAGTCTTCCCCTTCTAGCCCATCTTCATTCCTTCCAATCTTCCCCCAGCATTTATGAACGCTTTTTACCCAGGACCCCAACAGCCACACCTGGTAGGGACTCAGGCTTTTCTCCTAGCAACTCTACCATTGTCTGCCACCCAGATATATAAATCAAAGGAGGAGTGGGAAGGAATAGGATGGTAAGAGCAGGAATATGAGGAGGTGTAGCTAAAATGAAGATCCATTTGTGGGGTCCTATGGAAACATAGCATAGTAGAAGCTTTTTAATATATAGATATAGATATAGATAGATAGATATAGATATAGATATATGATGAAAGAAATCTAAGTTGAATCACCAAATAACAGAGAAGAGAAAGCTCCAACTGGACATCTCTTGTCACCAAATGGAAACTCTAGTGCCAGGAATGGGTTACATCTCCTTGAGCCATTTGCCAAACCTATGGAAATCCCCAAACAATCCTAGATATTGCCAAAGGTGTTGGTTGCTCTTCAAAGAGTGACAATAAAATACTATTGTTAAAGACAACACCTTTATAACTCATAGAACATGGAAAATTTGAGTTGTTCCTACCTGGAGGCATAACCCCACTGACTAGTGTTCATGGTACTAATAGGTACTCTACTGGCTGTCAGAGGAGAAATGTAAACACCAAGCTATAAAACCTTTGATCTACAATTATGACCTGCCTCCAAGGTGAAATAGTGGCACAAAAGTTGTGGGAGTAACCAATCACTATCTGATTGGATTTAACATCCACTCCATGAGACGGAACCAATGGCCTACACCGCTCAGGTGGCCAAGAACCTGAGAGTAGATAGGGCATGAACCTGAATAAAACCAAATACTATTGTTATGCTAAAGGAATATAACAATAAAATGATTCATAACAACACTGTACTACATCTATAGACCAGTGTGTCACTCAGCTATTATCAGAGAAAATTTCTCATGCAGGACATAGAAACTAATACAATGACCAACAAAAGAAAATATGCAGAGAGGGAAAGAGCCTGGAACACTCAGTCCTAAATGTGGTGTCTTTATCAAATTTTTTTCCTTGGAGCTTAAGGAGCTACACGGAAGAAGATGTAAAAAGATTATGTTAGAGACAAAGGGTTGGAATGCACCAAGGAAACTGCCTTCTATATGCAATAGGACAGGACTAAGTATTAATAAACTCACAGAGAGTGTGGCAGCATGCAGAGGGCCTGAACAGTTCCAAGCCTGTTGGGGTCCGATCACTGAGAGGTGAAGTGGATACTATCTGTTATCTTTAATCAAGAAAATGTCACCAATTGACAATTGCTTACAAAGGAAAAATTAGTTTCTCTGAGAGTTACATTGGGTAGACAAATCATCAAATCATGTTTAAGAGAGGTCCCATGTCCAGTAGTAGATGGCCAATACAAAACAAACTCAGTGGTATTTTTGGTGATTTTTTTCTTCTCATAAAACTTTGTTTTGGCATTTTTAAAAACTTTGCTGGTCTTTTGCTTGTGTATATGATGATATGTTATTTGTGCTGAAATGTGGTGATATTTTATGTTGTGCTTTAATAAATAAAGCTTGCCTGGAGATCACAAGGAATAGCAAGCCATTTTAAGTAAACAAAGAAGTCAAGCAGCAGTAGCACATGCCCTTAATCCTACCACTTAGCAGGCAGAATCTCTGTGTGTTCAAGGCCACACTAGGGAACAGAGCCAAGCGTGGTGACACATGTATTTAATCCCAGTACCAACCATAGATTTTTGGAGGCCAGTACAGACAGGAAGTGACAGAGCTGGCCAGGAAGAGGAAGTGATGTAGCTAGACAGAGAGCAAATCAGATGGTAGAACAGTAAGGCATATCTGAGGGGGTAGACAGGAAATCTCTCTCTTTGGAAGCTGCAGAGTTAGTGAGGTGAGGTTGGCTGGTGTCTATCCCTGTTTCCCTAATCTTTCTAAGGCTTTCAACCCTATATTTGGCTCCATGTTTTTTATTTAATAAGAACACTGAGAAATTCATCTATATGTATATTAACATTTCTTATTTATTTTCTGTTTTAATAGGCTTTGTGTATGAGTGCATGTGTGTATAACTCTGTGTTTGTATGTTTTTTCTGTATTTTCTCTTTTCTTCTCTATTTGCTTTCTTTTTCTTTCTTTCTTTCTTTCTTTCTTTCTTTCTTTCTTTCTTTCTTTCTTTCTTTCTTTCTTTCTTTCTTTCTTCCTTTTCTTCTTCTTCTTCTCCTTCTCCTTCTCCTTCCCCTTCTCCTCCTCCTACTTCTTCTTTTTTGCTTGTTTATTTTCCAGGGAGATAAAAACCATGTAAAGTTGGGTGGGTTGAGAGGATCTGGAAGGAGATGAGGCATGGGAAATTGGGATTAGAATGTATTATAAAAAAGAAAAGTTATTTTCAGTTAAAACTTTTTACAAAATTAAAAATCCCATGGCCTTACAAATTCAAATACTTTTAGTGTTGTTTCTAAAAAACATTCAATCTCTTTTAAAATCAAAATTCTCTGTAAAACCCCCAAATATCTTTTTTAAAAAAGCTTGAATTCTCTCAATTGTTGACTCCTATAAATCAAAATTAAAGTACTTTCTTACTTCAAGAGGAAAGAGTTGGTGCACAGTCACAATCTGTTCAAAGCAAACAAAACTTCAAAAGTAAACATCTCAATGTTCAACACTGGAATCTACTCACAGTCTTCTGCTCTCCTTCAAAGGGATTGGGTAACTTCTTTTCGGCCACATGAAATGTCACTAGCCAGGACTCCATCAACTGTACTGCCCTTAACATTCTAATCTTCAAAGCTCTGACAAAACATCCCACTGAACTCTCAATACTCAGTGCCTTTTCTAGCCCAAAGTACCAAAGTTCTTCCTTAATCCTCTCTAAAACATTGTCAGGTCCATCACAGCAAGACCCTATCATCCTGGTACCAACTTGTCTTAGGGTTACTACTGCCATGATGAAACACCATGATGAAAGCTTCTTGGGGAGGAAAAGCTTTGTTTGGTATATGTTGCCAGCTCTTCCTCAAATGAGGTCAGAACAGGAACTCAAGCAGGCCAAAATGGACAGGGCCCTCTGCCATCAATCATTAATTAAGAAAATGCCCCAGTCTTGCCTACAGACTATCAATATGGAGAGATTTCTCCACAGAGGCTTCCTCCTTCTTAATGACTCTTGCTTGTGTCAAATTGGCATAAAACTAACCAGAACTTATTCTCTTTTCTTAAATCATAGTTTATTTGTTAATAAATTTATTCATTTATTTTACATTCTGGCCATAGTTTCCCCTCCCTCCTGTCCTCCCGCCCCCCCATCCCTCTTCTCTTCCCACCACCCAATCCAGTCCCCATCCATTTCCATTTAGGAAAGAGCATGTTTCCTATGAGTATCAACAAAATATAGCATATCAAGTTTCAGTAAGACTAAGCACCTCCCCATGTACTAAGACTGGGCAAGGAGATCCAGTATAAGGAGTAGGGTCCCAAAAGCCTGTAAAAGAGCTGGAGACAGCCCCTGTTCCCACTGTTAGGGTTCCCACAAGAGGGCCATGGTACACAACTGTAACATATATGTAGAGTGGTCAATCTCATGCAGGCTACCTGGTTGTCAGTTCAGTCTCTGTAAGCTGCTATGAGCCCAGATTAGTTAATTCTGTGAGTTTTCTTATATCTTTGCCCACTCTGTCTCCTACAATTCTTTCTCCTCCTCTTCTGCAGAATTCCTCGATCTCCACCTAATGATTCGCTATAGGTATTTGTTTCCATTAGTTGCTAGTTGAAATCTTTCTGATGACAAATGGCCTAGGTACCAATCTGGTCACAGGAGATAGCCAGTTCAGGCTATGTACCTGCTATTGCTAGGAGTCTAAGTTGGGGTCTTCCTTATAGATTCCTGGGAGATTCCCTTGTACCAGGTTTGTACTTGAACCCTAAATACACTGTACCCCCTTTTCAGTAGTCTCTTAGAGTACTCTTCCCCTCCCCCAACCTGATTGCTCATGCTGCCAATCCCCACCTGTCAGCAGAGAAGGTAGGAAATAATCTCAAAAAGGAAATAATTCAAATGAATTGGCTCAGGAGACAATTTCCTGAACAGAACACCAATAACACGGTCATTGAGATCAACATTTAATAAATGAGACCTCATAAAACTGAAAAAGTTATTGTAAGGCAAAGAAGATTGTCAATAGAACAAAACAGCAGCCTACAGAATGGGAAAATATCCTTAACAACCCCACATCCAACACAGGGCTGATTTCCAAAATATGTAAAGAACTCAAGAAGCTATATATCAAGAAAACAAAGAAATGTGGTACATCTACACAATGGAGTATTACTTGGCTGTTAAGAACAAGAACACCAGGAAATTTGAAGGCAAATTGATGGAACTAGAAAAAAAAATCAACTTTAGTGAGATTTCTCAGACTGAGAAAGACAAACATGCTCCGTACTCACTCATAAGTGGATATTAGCTATAAAATAAAGGATAACTATACCAGAAGAGAAAAAGACTGGAGCATGTCTAGAATGGCCTAAAATAACCATCCATTCTTAAAAGTTTCACCTCCTTTGACAAATACCAACCTAGAGAACAAGCATAAACCAATTTGTCTACAAAGATCTGTAGCTGGAAGTTTCCCTGTGTCCTGTCAGGTCCTATAGCCGCTCAGACCCAAATAAACACACAGAGGCTTATATTATTTTTAAACTATATGACCTAATTGCTCAGGCTTCTCACTAGCTAGTTCTTACATCTTAAATTAATCCATTTCTATAAATCTATAGTTCGCCACATGGCTTGTGGCTTACTGGTACTTTACATCTTGCTTCTTCTGGTGGTGGCCATCAGCATGTCCCAGCTCTGCCTTTCTCATTCTTCTCTCTCTAGTTGGAATTTCCCACCTAACCTTATTCTGCTTCATCATTAGACAAACAGCTTTATTTATCAACCAATCAGAGCAACATACAGTCACAGCATGCAGAACATCCCACGGCAAAGGTCCCATATTAGCCACATCAGATAATGCCTTCTTAACAGTGTCCATCTTCACAGTTTTACAGATCACCATGCACTATAACCTAGCTAATAGAATACATTATACTAATCCTTACATGCCATCCTACAAGGTATCATACATGTAGTCTACCTTGATTTTACAACCCTGAAAATGGATACCACCTTTGTCTGAGTATCACCCTGTTTCATGCATGTTGACATTTCTCTTTATTCATTAGTTTTAATCTTCCCCTCCTTTACATCCCTTAAATAGTTCAATGTCAGTTCCTTCCTAGGTTTTTTGGCTTTTTAAAGTCCTATCCTTTGAAGTACGTCTATAGGACTGTATAACTATGCCCTTGCCTATTTATCAGTGAAATAAAGATAAAAAATATGGAAATAAAAACAAAAATACAACTACATTTTTTTGAAAATAATCAAGATCTATCCACTAAAAAAAAACAAAAAAAGAAAGAAAGAAAACTTCATGTTATGCTGAGAAAAATAATTGGATATTTGCCAACCCAATGGCCTTCAAAATTCCTGTTATTCCATATTTCCAATCATATTTCTAGACTGAGAAAAATAGTTGTTACTTCCATGCAGGTCCTGTATTATAACTCTCCCTCTTCTCAGATGCTACCATCACCCTGCTAGAAGCTTCCCTGCTCCCATGTGTCTTTCCTAAAACATATTTATTTTCATTAGAAGTGCAGAATGCAATTCCTGTTCATTACAAGGTGATTGAAGGTGATACTCTGTCAAATTCTATTGATTTTAGATAAGCTATCTCTGTTAGAATTATAATTCTTTTAAAATAAACATGGCCATTTTCAGCCTGCCAGTTAGATTTCTGATAGTTCTGTCATTGACACAGCATAGCCCTGGGTAGCTTTCCTCTTTATTTTACTATTCAATTGCGTTCATTTAAACTGAGATTTCAAGAACAACTACAAATATGATTAGATGAAGTATTTATATGTGTAAGTCACATTTTTTTTAAATCTTAGAACATTGGTGACTTTAAAATAACACATTATCATGAAGATAAAGTCAGTAACATTAATAGGACAAATACTGAAGCTTCAATTTGAATTGAGTTTTGACTGAATTGAATGTTACACATACATTTTCACACCATTTTGAATGTAAATGAAGTTGAAGGTGCTGAATGCAGAAGGAATTTTGAAGTGCAAAAGCCCATAAGGTTTCATGCCATATTTTTTCTTCAGTGGGTAGGAAATATTTCTCATTTCTCAGTTTCAAGCTTAAAGCTTCAAACTCATTACTAGAGATGACATGAGAGCACTATTTAACAGCAGTTCCATTGGGTACAAACTCAAGATTTTAATAGAATAAGCAAGGCATTTGATTTATGCATTTCTACATTTGTCTTATCCTAAATATTTTAAACAGCAGATTTCTACATACAAAATCAACTGATATTTTAAAAAATCTATTCCTGAACTTAAAAGTTAAAGATAATGTATTGATGTTTACAGAATGCCATTGAATCATTCTTGATCTTACAAAATCAATATTCTATTCATTTTCTTGACTTAGTAGCTTAATGTAGACATGCAAGCTATTGATATATGCATGCATGTATATTATAAAATCTCTTAAAATATCTAAATGTTATTCACTTATGACTAAAAGTGAACCATAAAATTCTTGTAGACAAATTCCATGTGACTGACAATCAACCAGGTGTATAATATCTCTTATTGATCTTCATTTCTACCTGCTTACCTCAACACTTGCCTTCTCACAGAGTTCTTACTAACACTGTTCATTCCTCTATGGAAAAGAAATGTCATTCTCTGTTCTTTGGATTTTGAAATGTTTCCAAATTTCTAAGATCAGAACACCCTACTTTCTATAATTTAAAAAAATCAAACATGTCTTTATTTGAAACAGCATTAACACCCTTTTTCATACAAATATAAAATCAGAGATAATTATATGAAATTTATACGCTATATCCTACAAGCTATGTTTAGAGCAATTATTATCTTTTAATCTTTCCTTTGAATATTAACACAAACAAATTATATTCTATAAATTAATATTCTTAGGTGTTGTATGTAGCTGGAGTTTTCTCTAGTCCCGCCCAGCCCACAGCTGCTCAGATGCAAATAAACACACAGACACTTGTATTAATTAAAACTCTTTGGCCTAATGGCTAAGCTTCTTGCTAGCTAGATCTCACACATAAATTAACCTATAATTCTTATTTATGTTTAGCCACGTGGCTTGGTACCTTTTCCCACTTCTGCCTCTACATCTTGCTTCCTCTGTGTTTGGCTGGCAACTCTTCACTCAGCCTTCCTGTTCTCAGAATTCTGGCCTGTCTTTGTCCCACCTATACTTCCTGCCTGGCTACTGGCCAATCAGCACTTTATTTATTAACCAATCAGAGCAACACATTCACAGCATACAGAGAGATATCCATAGCAGTTGTATCTGTTGATCTGTAGCACATCCTGTATAGATATGCAAAACATAGTAAGTACCATAAAATCTCTAAAGGAAGAAGATCCATTTGAATTGTGCTGTCTTAACCACAGGGAGATTTTTAAAACCTATATTTACAGCACTTAAATATAAGTAGTTGAGAATTTGTGACTCTGACTCAGTCTTCATTAAAATTTGTCCACCCTCAGGTATTTATAAATTTTACGGAAGCAAAAAATAATTCTGTCTAGGATGCTCCATGGCAATCATAACAGAGTTCTAGCCTCTTTTCTCCCTTAGAATTAACTAAGAATTAGCCAATTCAACAAACTTTGTGTAATACTTTAGTTAATCCCCACTTCTAATTAGACATCTTGTGAGTCTAACACATATATTAATCTATTTAATTCATTTATTCTTATCACCAATATAAAATCATATGACACTTGCTATTTTTTCATAAAAATCTATCCTTCAAGATTTTCATATATGTGTTAAGTGCATATTGATCATATTAATCCCAAGCTCCTCATAATTCCCTCTACCAGATCCATTCTCACCTCTTCACTCTCTACTAATTTTATGTGCTCTTTATTTATTATTTCTCTTGATATCCAATTTATATTGTTCATATAGTTACTCATGAGTATTGTGGCATCCACTAGAGCCTCAGTAAGTTAATTTATTAGGAGACATGCCTTTAAAGGCAACTGTCTCTCCCCACTCTAAAAGTCATCAATCCTCAACAGATCCTTAGCATTGCAGGGCTTCTGAGACTTAACCCCTTCATACTAGAGGGTCTACTGGCTCAATCTTCTTAGATCTTGTCCAGGCCACCCACAGCTATTGTGAGGTTCTCATCATTGACATCTGACTTTTACAATCTTTCTGCTCTCTTCCTCACAAAGGTTCATGACCCATGAGGGGAGGGATATCTGGTACCTATATTCAATAGAACTTTATTTGCTTATACAAAAGTTGAAATTATGATATTTAAAGTCAAAACTGATTGTGATAAAAAACATCATCCTGAATGAAGTAATAGAGTCAAAGAAATACAAACACCCCATATTCTCAATCATGTGTACATTTTGACTGTAAATTTTTAGATTGATTTGTTGAACTTTGAATACTTGTAGAACATAAAAACCTAGAAAGGACCAAGAATGGAGAGAATGAAGCAAAATCTTAAGGAAGAGAGTAGGGGAACATAGGTGATATAAAGGGGAATTTGGAATAAAGGGAAAAGTGATGTCAGTGAAGAGAAAGATTGGAAAGGAGAGTGAGAGGAACAACTAATAGTAAGCATGTTTTAAAAAGACATGTGGAAACCAACTGTTTTGTGAGTTTCTTAAATGTAGCTATACACTGGTGAGTATGATCATTTAAGCACCAAATTGTTGACAAATAAAAGTCTTTCCATGAAACCATCATAATCATGCTACAAAAAAATATGAAAGATTCTACAAAAAATTATATCAGATTGCTATCCTCAAATGTTACAAAAACACATGCAAAAATTCAAGAAAAATTATATTGCATAACCAAATAGAGTTAGTTTATACATGAATGTCTAGTCCAATGGTTGAAAATCACTTAACTCAGAGTGTCAGAAAATTACAGAGGAAAGAAAAAAACATAAGATTTTTTATCAATAAATGTGGAAAACACAGTTGAAAAAATCTATAGTCATAATAAAAAAGTACCAGAATGGAGTTTCCTCAATGCTATGGAGACTAGCTGAAAGAAATCTGCAGCTAACAGCACATTAAGTGCTAAGGAATGTGAATCTGTGTGACCAAAACCAAGAAAAGAAAATGATGTCCCTCTCAGTTTCAAGCCCCACAATAGCCTTAACTAATGCAATACAAGAGGGAAAAAAAAGTCTGTTGAAATGGAAAGGAAGAGCTAAAATTTTATTTGTTTTCAGATGAAATGCACATCTAAGTAGAAACACAAAGGATTAAAATAATCTTGAATCTAATAAATGATTCTAGTAGAGTTGCAGAATATAAGGTTGGTTAATATACAAAAGCCAGTCTTGAGGGCTGGCGATGTGGCAAGTTAGTTAAGAGTACTCAAGGACCTTGCAGATGACTGGAGTTCAGTTCCCAGAAACCACAGTAGACAGATAAAAAATATGTGTAAATATATCTCTATGGGAATCTCCTGAACTTTTCTAAACTCTATATCCACTTACACACACATACACATAATAAATTATAAAATAAATTTTATTTATGAAAGCCAATCCCTTACTAAACAACATATGCAATTTGAGTAAAATTCAAATACCATTTCAATTAAGACTTTCCTTAAAAATTAAATTCATGTCCATATATTCAAACAGACACATAAATAAAAATAATTAAAATAAATCTTTAAAATATACTTAGATATAAGTCAGAAAATTTATATTCATCTATAATGAAAAATGTATAAAATTCTGATGCATAAAATCAACTATATAAATGGAAAAAATATCCCATGTTCACAGGAAAGCACAAAAATTTCAAAATATCATTCATTATCAATTTATTTATATGTTGATTGCAATCCCAGTCAAAACACTCACTTATTTTTTATTCATTGATAAACTTATCTTTAAGTTATACAGCAAATTTGAAGTAAATATAGCAGTGACTCTCAATCTTCCTAATGCTACAACCCTTTACTACATTTCCTCATGTTGGGTGATCACAACCATAAAACCATTTTTGTTGCTACTTCATAAATATGATTTTACTGCTCTTATGAATTGTGATATAAATATTTGATATGTGGAATATCTGATATGTGATCCTTGTAAAAAAGTTTTTTGACCCTCAAAAGGGGTAGTGACCAACAGGTTGAGAACCACTGAAATAGGATAGAATAATATCTAATCAAATTTTAAGATATGTTAAAGATGGTGCTTAAACTTGAAGAACTGAACACAGCTCAGTTTTAAACTTTAGCATAAAGCTATACCAACTAAAATAGTTTTGTGAAAGAATACACAAATAGCTAAAAGGAAAAGTAGAAGACAGGGAAGCTGGTTGACACAAATAATGACAATGCTAATAGAGCCAGGAAGACAAGACTCAGGCTTAAAAAAATAAGAAGTAATGCATACAGTATTTCTCACATCTTTCAAAAATGTTTTCTTAAATTATATCATAGACCTAATTATAAAACTAAATGATAAATCTAGAGTATCATATAGAATAAAATCTACCAATATCCTTTGTGTTTAGTAATGGTATTTGTAATGAATAGAGCCCTAAGACTATGATTCATGAATGAAAATGAATATCAACTGAATTTCATTTGAATGTCTTCTTTGTGAAAACTGCTGTTGGGTAGAAAAAAATAGTGAGAGGTGGAAAGGGCTGGAGAGATGGCTCAATGGATAAATACACTTATTGCTCTTGCTGAGGGTCCAGATTTGGTTCCCCACATCCACAGGGTGCCTCACAACTGTCCATATCTCCATTAAGAGATCCTGTACCCTCGTTTGTCCTCTTTGTGTAGCCAGATACACTAGGGGTCCATATACATACACTGGAAGTAGTGAAGGTATTTTATTTAGTATGTTCTTCATAAATAACTGTATCATACAAGGGGATGGTCAATGAATTATGAGAGATTCACACATTTGAATATTTTCTTTCTTTCCAAGCAAAGCCACATTTCTGTCTCAGTATTTCTATTGCTGTGGTAAAACATCATAACCAGAAGTAACTTGAGAGGAAAGCATTGATTTGACCTAGAGTTGTAGTCCAGCATAAAGGAAAGGCAGGGCAGCAACTGGTGCAGAGGCCATGAAAGAATGCTGCTTACAGGCTTCTACCCTGTGGCTTGCTCAGCTTGCTTTCTTATAGAATCCATGACTACAGACCATCAGAGTCATACTCACAAGGGGCTGGGCCCACCCACATCCATTATTAATCAAGAAAATGCCATATAGGCTAGCTTCTAGGCCAATCATATGGAAGCATTTTTTTTCAATATTGAGTGAGCCTTTAAAATGATTCTAGCTTCTATCAATCTATCAAGTTGACTTAAAATTAACCATTTCCACTACCATGTGCACTGCCTGAAGTTTTGCTCACTTTGAAGATTTGCCTTTCCAAAAACATGTTGTTCAGGCTCGTCTCAAAAAGAGCTGTAAAGTTATAGCTGGACACTTTTGAGGTGGTACCTTCATAAAGTAAAAAGCTATCTTTATTCAAAGCACTAGTCTTTTCTTTCTCAATCAACTGATCTTGGGATCACACTAAGAGACATGCTTAGGAAAAGAAGGCATTATATCAGGAGTAGAAATCAGAGTCAATGGACAGCTTTTCCATGCAATTAACTATGCCTCTGAATATGTCCTGGTGTTACTACATATATTCTACTTTCATTTAATGATGGGTTGCTGATTTTCATATGTAAGTTTATGGTTTGATTGGATAGCACCCAGCTTAGCTCACATGTTAACTTGGTGGTCCATCATCAAACATTCGGTATTCACTAACTAAGGCTCAGCATCAGGCCAAGAATGTCTCTTTAAAAGAGAATAGTTGTCTGTAGATGACAGCAGAACCTTGCCCCCAAATCCCAATGATCTTTTGTAAGGATTATGTCCTTATTATGTCATCAGCCTGCAAAGGCATCCCAGCCTAAAAAGCAGACGTGCCCTCCCATGGGCCCTCTTTCCATATTTTCTATGTACTTTCTGCCACACGATCTGTCTCTCTCTCTGTCTCTGTCTCTGTCTCTGTCTCTCTCTGTCTCTCTGTCTCTCTGTCTCTCTCTCCTTTCTCCTAATGAAGCTCTAAAAAGGTAACCATGGCTTGTGATTCTTCCGCCACCTCAGCATCTAGCGCCAGCCACTAGTGCTGCATACCTGCTCTGATAGCCACAGACAGCCATGAACGTCGCCATTTGACCCCTTCACCTTTACTGTGAGTTGTTAGGGTTCATGAATCACCCCACCACATACCATCACTCATATATAGGAAGGCAAGAGCGTTTATTTCTGGAGAGAAAATTCCTGCATGCAGGCGTCAGCCACACAACAAAATGGTGATGAACCTGAGAGAAGCTCTCAGGCTCCTTTTATACACCACTAGGGAAATTCCAGGGATAGTTAGGTCAACTCCAGCAAACACAATTGGCTAAGCAATCAAAGGTTACATTAGATTAAAATGATCATCTGTGTCACCTTTGGACATGTCAGGACAAGCCTGGACATGTGACAAAAAGGGGAGTGGGAGTGGCTTGCAAGATCTGCCTTTTTCTGATTGGCTGGCTCTAGCCTGCCAGGACTGGGCAGGCTGCTGGACTTGGGAACAGGATGGGGTAGAAAACGGTGAAGTAGCAAACCAGAAGCAGAGCAGCAGGCCCCATACCAAAGACCAGGGCCAAGGCAAGTGGGAGTAGACGGCTGGGGTCTGGCTCCCAGCTGTGTGCCCAAACTCACTAGGGCACTCTGCTTCATCATGGCTTGTTGCCAGCTTTGCCAGGTGACCCATACTCCATCAGAGTCGCTGCTGGCCATCTCAGAGTCAAATACTAGGGCCTGCACAAATGCCCAAAGAGCATTTCTAGCTGCCATTGGAACCTCAAGTACCATTAGATCTGCCGGACTGTATGTTCCAAGTGGCAGAATAGTCTTCAGTGCCAGCCTGGACCAGCTACGAACCTTTTCTGAGTCCCACTCATAATTAGTAGCTTTCCAAGTCACTTGATATATGGGCTATCACAAGAAATCCAGGTCCTCGGGAAGAATGTGTTGTATCCACATCCAAACAAACATAATAATTATTGCACTTTTTAATTCATATCCAAAGACCAAAGAAACTGGGTTCTGATGTCAGCAAAGGATAGCAGCAGTACTGGGTAGCAATTTCCTGATATAAAGATCCACATCTTGTTCAGACACAGAACGTTTTAAAGGGAGGTGAAACATTCCATCCTAAATGTAAACTCTTTCAGTTCAAGAAGTAAACAACTCAATAGCCTCAGAAAGTCCCTGAAATTGACTAGACTTACTAGGTCCCTATGTCCCCAAGCATACTGAAGCAGTGAAGATTGCTGAGAAACATTCTCAGAGCAGGTGGTCTTGCTAGAAGAGGCAGATCAACTAAACTGCCCAGAAAAGACTTAGAGTAAGTGAGGTACACAGAAGAGATAATCTCCAAATTTTGAGCCACTTGCAAGTTATGTAGTGAGCTTGGTTTTTGAGCTTTCAAGAGTACCACTCATGGTAGAGTGGCCATTTGGTGACATAGCTATCTTTGAGTCATCTTTTCCTTGTAAGTAACCCCTCACCCATATTTGGTAAGTAACCCCAATAAACTCATTGGCTCATTGGTCTTTCACTAGTTTCCTGTATAGGGTGAGCAAATGTTTCCTCACGTCACCCCAGGAGTATCATCATACAACAAACAGCTGTGCCAGCCATGGTATAGGTGCACGCACCATCAAGGAGGAAAAGTAAGAAGGCAAAAGTAGCCCGTCTTTTCCCTCAGATGTCTTTATATCTAGGTCACTATGGGATGTTGAGGCCCACTATGGGGAAAAGTGTTTCTCACTTTATTAATCCATCTAGATAATATTTTCACAGACTTGCTAGAGGCACATCTCTTAATTAGCACTGACCTAATCATTGTGACAACTTTGGTTACCTACCCCAGTGGTGCTCATGAGGTAATATCTATACCCCAATCCCTTCTTTTCTCTCTTCATTTTTTTTTTTTTTTGGTCACAGTGTCCATTAAGTGAGCAACCCTCAGCAACCCTCAGTGACATTCATGATGATCTTAGAAGACATGAACCAGAATAAGTACTTTCCCTTCCTAGATTTATCTTGGACATTTTGCCATAGTAATAGAGAGCTAAGTAAAGTAGGGTGATTTTCAATTCTTCCCTTGCTACTTAAAAGAACTGTCAGCAAGTTACTAAACTTGTCCTTGTTTTCTTGTTTATAAAATAGATAAAAGATAATAGCTGTCTGGGATAATTTGAATTCATCAGGGACATCAGCATCAGAAATTTGCTGTGTGTTTTAGACACATTGTCTCTTTCTTTTTAATTAATTTATGTAGAATTATCTTCATTTAGCTACTTCCACATTTCTTTCATTCAGAGATTAATTCCAACCCTTCAAAGGATAATCCTGTATAAGTATCTATTCAAAAAAATAGTCTGTATGAGTTTGTTTATAATGCCTTACTATTAAATTATTTTCTGTGATAAAGTCCAAGTTCCACCTTTGAGTAGAAGCCACAAAAGGATCAGAGAACCTTTCAGGCTTTTTGCAGCAGATCTGGGTTGTGTCTCCTAATGTACAGCCACTAAGAATATGAGAGGTGGGTGTGAAATGTGTTTACAAGGTTACCCAAACTGTATATTCACAGGTTTCCCTTGCATTGTCTCTGTTCACTCCCATTCTCATGGCAGCTATAGATGCATCCTGCCTACATCAACGATCCCTATAAATAACCCCAGGATCCCTGGCATCAGCAATTATCAGTGAGGATCACACCCAAAAAAAGTAATTCAACAAGGTAGATGAACATGTGTGGGTGTGTTACACAGAACAGAAACTATAATTAAAACAAATAAAAACAAACCACTAAGAGTTAAATACCTCAATACAAATTAAGCTACCCATTGGTAAGTCCAGTTTGTAGCTTTTTCTAAATTAAATCATATTTCATAGGTGCCAAACAAAATTCTATAGTCAGTAAGTATTTCAAGACCAAAAGTGACATTGTGAATGAAATCACACAGAGGTTCAGTCTCAATATAAGAAATCTATTCCAGATTGTGATGCTGTGATCAGTCATCTGGATTCACCATTCTTCTTCAACCTCTTCAAGGATGTTTAACAGGAAGTTGCACTGTGGCCATCTACAGCCATCATTGCTGGGGTATCATCACACCTCATAGATTGGCAAGGGCTGTAAAACAATACTTCCATCCACACAGTTTAAATGTGGTGAGACAAAACCATATCTTAACCTTTTCATATGGGTGCACATTATCTTGAACTGCTGAAAGCATGTAATGTGAGCTCAGTGAAATTTCATAGTTTTATTTTTTACATGTTACATGCTTTTATATAAAAAAGCCTTTTTATATAAAAATGGGTGTACTATGGGATCTTATAATATTTTATGTAGTATTTTTATTTGCTTTGATAAACATTTTTATTTTATGAAAAAATGCTGATAAAGCCAGTTATGTCATAAGATCACTCTATTAAATAATAAGTATCACCTCAAATTCTGATTTTGTGTGTGTGTGAGAGAGAGAGAGAACATTTAAAATCTATTCCATTAGCAATTGTCAGGCATGATGTATATTTTTTATTGGTAGCAATCATCGTTTTCAACAAATTTCCAGAATGTGTTCCTCTTGTCTAGACAGAGGTGTACCCTCTAACCAGTAATTCATCCACTTCAAATTCCATCTCTAACTGTAGCAAGGGTCACTCTACTCGTGATTACTCTGAGCTTTTATTTTTAATATTCCACAAAAGTGAAGTCATGCCGTATTCATCTAGCTGTGTCAGGTTTATTTGCATTGATCTTAATGTCCTCCACTTTCATCTGTGTTATCACAGACACCAACCACAGTGCTTTCTTCCTTCAAGCCAAAAATGATCATCAGTCATACACGTGTCTATTTTTTTAATCAGAGAAACTTTCATAGTTTATTCAATAGAAGCTGTATTAATTTACATCTCCATTGCTAGAGTGTGTCTATTTAAGTTGTGGTCTGCAAATGCTCGGGATGGAGATTTCACTGTATGTGAGGTCAAGTCATTAGGAAATTAGAAAATTGTAGAGTATTGGATTTCATCTTCCATTTTGCTTCTTGTTTGATGAACACAGCACTTTGCTTCGCCTGTTCCAGTCACGTGCTCCTTTGGTGATAGCCCTGTAATGGAGCTGCTCCATAATAGGCTGTAGCCTCTGTGTGTTGTGATTACTATAAAAAAGCAGCACTTGTCAATGCAAGTGTTCTCCTTTCCCTACATCATTGCTGGTACTTATTAAAATTTGCCCCTTCAAGAAAAATCTCTAAACTCTTGATGATTACTGATGTTAAACTTTTTTTCCAGTTAGACATTGTATGTCTCTTTTAAGATACGAATTTCCATGCCCTTGTCCATTTCTTGATCAATTGTTTCTTTTCTTGCTATTGTGTTGGGTTCCTTAAATATTTTGGATGTTAATCCATAATCACATATATGTTTACAAATGTTTTCTTTCATTCCTAGGTTATCTCTTCACTCAGTTCATGTACTTGTTGTGAGAAATCTTTTAACTTCATGGGTTCTTTCATTTTTTCCCCTAATGTTCTTTAATTTAATTAAAATATACGTACATCACTTCCACCTTCCAATTCCTCCCATGTTCCCTCTTTTCAATACTGGCTACCTCTGCTTACTCCCTCTCAAATTCATGGGCTCTGTCTTGTTGATTATTATTGTTTTACATGCCCACATGCATACACACACACACACACACACACACACACACACACACACACCCCTATATATAAATATATCTGCTGAGTCCTTTTTCTGTTACTTTAAAGGTTGATCACTTAGTATTGGAAAATCAATCACAGACTCATCTCTTATTTGCCTATAGTTCTTTGTCTAGTAGTGCCTGCCACCATGAGATTTACCACTTCTATGTTGGCATGGCTACAAAGAATCTTTGCAGCCCATGGGGAGCATCACAGAAAACAACTGACCAACGTACAGAGAACGACTGATTATGGGGTGTTTGAACCCAATGGACACATCTACAATACAATTCATGCCCCTATGACTCATGATACATTGTGAATGTGGGGTGAAGAAGATTGTAAGTGGCAGAGGAAAAGAAAATCTGATATGAGATTGTGTCTTCTTGAAGAGACACAAAAGCTGTATCCATGGTATGTCAAACATAGGGATGCCTAACAAATCCTAAACAAATACAATACAGTCATTCATTTATTTTTATGAAAGCAAATAGTCACCTATGCTCCTGAGAACACATCCAAAACCTTCTGGCCAACTCCAATCTGTGAAGCTTATAGGCCTAAGCAAGTCATTTTATGGAGTTTTTGTCTTTTTATTTGTATCACATTATTTTTAAGATGTAACCCTAGTACATTTTATTTTCAGTTAAAGAGCTGTTCTGTCCTAACAATAATCTTACTATGGGGCTCTATTGTGCTATATACTGAGCAAATTACCCCTACTAAAACTCAGGAAATGTTTCTAAAAGAAAATTGACCAGCTGTAAGGACTTTTGTCAAAATTTATCATACAAGTAGAAACTAGTATAGTGCTTATTATTTACAGAACGCTACAATGCATTCATTAATATGCTTGTTAATACTAGTGTAATAAATCAAATAACAGAATATTTCTCTGATCAATCAAGACTACTTATAATGCCTGGATTTATGGGACTAAAAACACTTAAATGGTTTTTCCTAGGTGGTTATTTTAAATACTTATCACATATTTTAAAACAAAGAACCCGTTATGAATATAAAGCCTTTATTTTGGGAACTTATTGACACCTTACTCACCTTTGTCTTCAAGTTTTCATGTTTTGTTTGCATTTTAATTGTGTGTGTGGGGTGCAGGGATATATGTGTATTCTGTGTGTGTGCTTGTGTGGCAAGTGGAAGACAGCATATGTCCTGCTTTATCAGTCTCTACTATATTCTTTTGAGACAGTCTCTCTCTAAACCTGGAGCTAAGCTGGAAGCCAGCAAGCCCCAGTGATGTTCCTGTCTCCAGCATCCATGGCACTGGGTTTGTAGGTACATGCTTCCATGCCCTATTTGGGATCTGAGGATTTGTACTAAGGTTTTTCATGCTTTCAAAGCAAGTACTCTTAGCTTCTGAGGCATCTTTCCAGACTCTGAAATAAGCATTTCTTAAAAAATTGTAAATTATATTGATAAAACATTAGAATTGAATGAAACTCACTGGGAATGCTTCGTTAGGAGGTTGGGGTGGATGACAACACCGAGAAGATTCAAAAACAATAGCTAGCCAGGAGATTCACCACTGACCAGCTTTGACCATGGATGATCTTAGTTCCCTCCACTGTCATTTTATCCACTAGGAAAACAAGACTATAATGAGATTAACCTGGGAGTGTGTTGTTTATGTTGAAATACTTCAGAAGACATTATTAATACTCAGACCTCTAGTGACCATCTTTCAGTATGCTGATACACATATATTTCTATATTATTTTGACTACTGTGAATTTTATCTTATGTAAGAGAACCTTGTTTTATTAATAATATAAGTAATAAAGATCGAACGTCACTATGGTGATATCCTACGTTTGTTTCTTTGTTATTTTTTCTACATAAAACAGCATTTTTTACTACTTCTTTGCAGTCATCATTATACTTGTATCCACAAAATACATTGATATTGCAAATATAAATGCTATTGTGGAAAAATTAGAAACAAATAAGAAAAGGATATAATGTATGTCTCAATATGTATAGAACTTTAATTTGTGTGGCGTGTAATCTTGGATCATTCTCAACACTTCAAAAATAGAGAAGTAATAAATAAATAAATAAAAGCTAAGTTTTTTTAACCAAAAGCAATTTGGCTGTACAGTAGTACTCTGTATATCTTGTTCTATTATTTGCAAAAGGAAACACATAGTTTTTATAGCATGGAGAAGTAGCTAGCACAATATATTTTTAAAGCTTTTTTTTTTTTAAATAGAGTTGTCTATTACTCCAGTGCTAAGAAAGTATTCCTGAAACATAATAAAGTCAAGCAATCCCCTCTATTGCGTATGTAAGACTGTCAATCATTGCAACTGATAAGAGTTAGGCAAGTGCAGGGAAAAGCAATCTCTGACACAGATTTTAGAATAAACAAGAAGCAATACTACAAGAAGTTCTGGTGAGTTCTCCTAAACAGCCTTTGTCGAGCTCACAGCTAACAGCCCAGGGCAGCATTCTTCTGCTCTATCAGTCAAATTTAATATCACTCTTTCATAAGAAATATTAAAAGTCAATTAACTGTAAAGCAGAGAGTACTAGCTTCTAGTATCAGAACATCGCAAGATTTTCTTGAGTCCTTTCAGTCTTTAGAGGATGAGAGAAACAATGAGAACAAAAACTAGGAGAAAAAGTGCTAATGAGGAGCAGGTGTAAGACTAGTGCATTGATCCATGCCTGTCCAGGAAGAAACTGTAGGAATAAAATGTGTATCTGTGATGCAGAAAACATTACAATAATCATCATGGAAAAATAGCTGATTCTTTTAAAGATATACTTGAAATGTCTTCAAAAAAATATTCTAGAATATATTTTGATTTGAAGTTTTATTCCCCACTGATACTATTTTTACTCTGCTTTTGTATAGAGTTACTTCCTGATATATGGCTTGTATCCAGCCACTGAATGATATAATATTCATAGACATTCAAATGGAGTTGGAAAATATGTTCCATTGAGATTTATGAATTTAAGAAGAATTAAAAAAACTTTTACTAAATAAGCAAATGTTAACAAAAGCAGGGCAATTAAATAACAAACATTATATTTTATATTATATATTTATATATAATATGTAGTATATTAACACAATATTAAATTTCATTTAAGTTTTAAAACATTTGAAGAGCAAAATTACACATATAAATTTATGTAAAAATGGGAAAGCTACAAAAATTTAAAATAATTATATTGATATATATATACATATATATATATATATGTATATATATCCTTGAAATGTCTTTAAACTGTACCATGGGTATACTTCTGTTATTTCATTTTTACAAGACAGAAGATGGCTTTGAAGAGTGTAGGTTTGAAATGATGAGGGTAAAATTGTGTATGACTAACAGTCTCTCAGATTATAGTTTACTATGAGGGAAATGCTTTTCTAAATAGCACTTAGGGTGAAAGTAAATTCTACAAAGGAACTTAAATAAAACAAAGTGTGCATACAAATCTCAGTAACCAAGGAGATCTGACTGTAAATACCAGCGTCTTTATAAGCGCTGAGCTCTCATGTAGAAGACAGACTTGAACATGTAAGACCCTTTCCTTCCAGCAGGTTAGCACTGTGTTCCTCATTCCCACATCTCCCTGGGCACTTCTGTTTGTGCCACTGTGGAGCTTGCCCACTTCTCTGAGTGACTCAGAAAAGCATCATATCCCTGTTCCTCCCCCTTCATCTCTTTTTCTTTCAAATAGTGCCCATGCATAGTCTGTGCATGCCCTGAGGGTGCTTTTGGAGATATATGAGAAAGCTGCACACACCTTCCCACCACTACCACTATCAAATGTCACCATCATGCAATTTCCTGTCCTCCATGTAGCTACTGACAAATGGGATAGCTTTCTATCTTCCTTTTCTCTATTTCGGTTCTTGACAGCTTTGCAGTCTACAGTTCTTTGCCCTGTTGTTTTCTCTCCTACTCTAATAAAACTGTTTGTCTTAGATAGGGTTTCTATTGCTGTGAAGAGACACCTCGATGAAGGCAACTCTTATAAAGGAAAACATGTAAATGGGGCTAGCTTACAGCTCAGAGGTTTAGTCCATTGTCATCATGGCAGGTGGCATGGAGGCAGACTGGGTGGTGGGGAAGGAGCTGAGAGTGCTACATTTGATCCACAGGTAACAGAAAGTTAACTGTGTGCCACCTTGAGCATAGCTTAAGCAAAGGAGACCTCAAAGCCCACCCCTATAACGACACACTTCCTCCAACAAGGCCATTCTTACTCCAACAAAGCCATACCTCTAAATAGTGCCACTCCCTATGGGGACCATTTTGTCGCAAACCACCACACTATTCTGAAGTTCTCTTCAAAACCTCTTTCTAAATTATTTTTATTAACAAAACTAACAACACAAAAAATGAAACAATTCTCCTTGTAAGAAGGATCCTAGGGAAATTCCAGTATCTTAGAGCCGTCATTTTAATAGTCTGATAAACAAAGGGGAAAGCACAAGGCTGTCTGTACAGAGTCTGTTCCTCCATGATGGTTACCATTCACCATTCTTTGATCAAGACCTTAGTTTTGAGAGTACACTTTTTTTTTGTCAGAAATGTATCTATACCTCAAGACATAATGAACAGTATATATTTTTGGTTGTAAGCCTTTTTGTTGACACCTCTGGGAGGCCTGCCCATTTCTGAATAGAAACACAGGAGTGGCTTGGGGAGGTGAGGGGGAAAAGGGAGGTGGGACAGGGAATTGGAGGAGAGGAGGAAGGGGAAACTGAGTTCAGAATGTAAAGTATGATAAGTTTAATTAATAAAAATATAAAAAAAATAATTAATAAAAAAGAAAGAATATAGATTGTAGCCAATGTTTAAAGTCATTTATTAAAGTTAGTTAACCTTGGTAAGAACAATTTCTCCAAAACCTTTGGGCGGTTGTCATTTTTAGAATGTCTGAGATAAGTGACTCCATGGTTGTTGTAGGCTTTGAGTCAGAGTCTCACTCTGAGGATGGAAAATTTTGGGGTGTCTTCAGTTTGAAGAACATTTTCTTGGTTCTTGGTGAGCTTGCCTTAGGGACTAGAGTACTGGAAGACATGGTCACCACCAGACTGATCCAAACCACTGACTTTCGGCTTCTTCTGTCACAACTTGGAAGGATGAAGCTGAGGGACTCCAGCAGGGAAGATTCATAAGGAGATTACTATAAATTCATAACTGGGAGCTTAAGAAAGGAAGAGGGCAGAGCTCCAGTATGACACGAGTGGATCACGAGAAATGGGGTACTTCTGAAGTAACTATCTGAGGACTTTTTTATTTTTTATTTATTTACTTAGGTTTTTTGAGACAGGGTTTTTCTGTGCAGTTTTTGTGTCTGTCCTGGATCTCACAGAGATCCGCCTAGCTCTGACTCCCGAGTGCTGGGATTAAAGGCGTGTGCCACCACTGCCCTGCTTATCCAAGGACTTTTAATATGAATTGTAGCAGGAGCTGGGAGAAACACTGGTTGGGCAAAAGCTGGACGGTCTAGTGGGCTGAACCATTAGGTGTCTACTCTCAGTTTTAGTCAGGTCCTTACCTAAAGCTTCTGGTCTAATAAGAGAGAACAAGGAAACAACTATCAGCTAAAATCCCTGACCTCCAAAAAAGACAGTTTCAGACTCTTGCTTTGTAATCCCTCTCTTCTCTGTCCTCTTCAAACCTCCTAGTTCTGGGATTACAGAAAGCCACAATCCTGGTTAGCATTGCCTTGTTTTAACTCAGACAACTATCCTCCACTTATCTCTAAACAAAATGTTCTGAAGCCAACATTAGTTAGCCTGCTGGGGGATTGATCTTGATTGTATGCCACTCAAAGGACAGAATTTTCCCTAGTTGGTCTCACCTGATCCTATATTTTGGGGTGTGATTTGCAGTTTCCAAGTTATTAGTCCCAGTAAACATCATTATGGAAAATTTAGTTTTTTAATATTTTTATTTTATAATTAATTTAATTTCACATATCAGCCACGGATTCCCCCATCCTCCCTCCTCCCACTCCCCAGCTCTCCCCCCCGAATCCACTCCCCATTTCCACCTCCTCCAAGGCAGGGTCTCCCCGGGGGAGTCGGCACAGCCTGGTAGACTCAGCCAAGGCAGGCCCAGTCCCCTCCTCCCTACACCAAGGCTGAGCAAAGTGCATTGTAGACAATTTGTAAGCAGCTAAGATATATAGATGGGATGCTTTTTTTTTAAATTTAATTTATTTATTTAAGAAATTTCTTTATTCATTTTACATACAAACCACAGATCCCCCTCTCATCCCTCTTCCTGCTCCCTTCCTCCAACTGCCTCACCCCATCCACTCCCCATCCCCTTCTCCAAAAAGATAAAGGATCCTATGGGGAGTCAGCAAAACCTGGTACATTCAATTGAGGCAGGACCAAGCCCCTCCCCGCTGCATCAAGGATGGGCACCATAGATAATGGCCTACAAAAAGCCAGCTCATGAACGTGGAATAGATCTTGATCCCACTGCCAGGGGCCCCTCAAACAGACCAAGCTACGAGGGAGTCCAGGGGAAGAGAGGGAAGAAGGATTATATGAGCAAAGGAGGTCAAGCTTATGATGGGGAAATCTACAGAGACAGCTGAACCAAGTTTGTAGGATCTCATGAACTTTAGACGAACTTCTGTGGAATCTGCATGAGACGGGGACTAGACCCTCTGCATATGGCAGACAGTTGTATAGATGGGATGCTTCTTAAATCAGGCTTATTGGAGTCCATTCTTGTAAATTTTGTGTCCTGCAAGTAATATGTGTTTAGAATCTTTCTAGAAACTGTACTTATGTGGAAGGTTATCTGTTGACAGTTACAGAGTTTCACAAAACACATGCAACAGCAGCAAATACTGAAGGAAAACCAACTTGAAAACTAAACATTCCTTTGCCAATATACTTGTTAAGTGACCAGTGTCTAATCCCTTTCTATTGTTAGGTACCAGTGTTAAAGCATACCCAATTTTATCCTTGATTAAGGAGAATAGCCATGATACAGTTAGGAACAGATATACCCAGGCTGTGGAAGTCAACACCACCAACAGTTCTTATTTCAGTGACAAGTAAAGTGCTCTTCTAATCTTTGTATCTTAGAGGACTTATATATTATAACAGAAACATAAATATATACAATACAATATATAAAGCAGCCAACAATGTTTAGTGATTACAAGGAACAACACAAAAGCTCTTCACACACTAATTTTGCTTAAACTTTTCAGTCACAGTTTAGAATCTTTGGCTCATTAGGATAATAGGTCCACAATACTGGCAAAAATTGGTCTTTAATATTTACATAATAGTGCTAATGATTATAAAGAGACTCATTTTTGGATGTAGACGTGCACATCATCAAGGCGAGTCAATGTGGACCTTATGAAATGTGAGATAGTTCAAGTGATTATTTTCCCTTTCTCTTTCAGTTTTGTTACTTCTGTGATAATGATTAAGAATAGCTGAAAGAAAAAAAATCCCTTGGTCATTTTGTACATTGATGGTCACTATATAATATATATTGTAAAAATCAGAGCAAATGCCAAGCTGGGTACCACACATGTTTAAGCCCTGTACTTGAGGGCATCTCAGGCAGATATGTTTGAGTTCTATATGTTCTAGGTCAGCAAGGCTGCGTAGAGAACCTGTCTCAAAAATAAAATAAAACAAAAATATAAGAGAGCACTTCTCAGGTACTTTGCATGTACAAAATATGCATGTTTTTAACTCTGAATATTTTTGAATGATGCATAAAATTCAGGAACACAGCTCTATATGTCTCCATTCACCAATAAATAATGTTTTGGATGTATCATCCATTTTTTTCTTATAAGTAGCCATTTAAAAGACATTAATGTAGGTACTTTGGGATGGTATATCACTCTTGGGATGATTGTGAGGTCATCTCAGAGTTTGAAGGATGCCGTTCCATTGAAATCAAAGATGACAGTGAACATGTATGTCAGTCTATCACCATTAATAATCTAAGTGGATATGATATGCTGACCCATATTAATGATTCTCTACAGTTTAATCTAAAAGTGAACAGTTGCATTCTGGGTCTGCATATTATGGATTTAAGGATACACTCCTGGCTCCATTTTCTTGACAAAACTGAAATTCCAAACTTAGTTAGAATATGAGTATATCCAGAACTTCAAAATATTATAAGCAGGTTTCAAGAAGGTGAATGTTGACAAAGTAATTTCTGTGGTTAAATTAATAAAAATAATATTTCAGGGCGACTTTGAATTTGTTCAGTTCTTCAAGAAGTTTTCCCATGCAAACAATGGTGAAAAAGAATGCAAATGAGAGATCCATTTGATGACCCCTACTCCCAAGTCTCAAAGATCACTGCACCAGAGAGCCCAGAGATAGTGGACAACTCTGGTGAAACAGTTCTGCACAGACAGGAGAGGACAGTCATACATAGGAACTCACATCTGTCTATAGTTGCCAGGCAAGATTGTGAAACAGAATGGTTCCTTCCCTTGGAGCTTCTAAATAAACCAAAGAAGCCTCTCTGCTGTATATAGTAGTGCAGTTCCACAGAGAATCATTTCAACACAATGCACTACTTCCACTAGGAAACATGGCCCAGGAACAGTGAATAAGAACCCTGGTATGGGTGGCTGGGCAGCTTCATCGACGCAGCAGGCCAGCACTGAAGCTTGCAGCTAAGGATTGGAGAAAGAGACTTCTGCTTGAAAAACTGAGAAACATGAATTGATTTGCAAGGATGGTGAAGGGGAAGCAACACTCTATCACTAAATATTATAGACATTGTATGACACCGACGGGAGCTTTGTGGTACCTGATGAAGAGGCCCCACAGGAATAGTAAGAGTGTTGAAGAGCCTGGACAAGCAGAGCAACATATGGATTCTTCACTATTAAGTATTACTTAACTGTTAAATACCTGCTATTATTCTTAGAGGGCTTACTAGCTTCTTTTCATAAGCAAAGTCCAGCTCTTCTTGAAAGTGAACTTTGCTAACTGCCATCTACCTCCAAACAGAAGCTTCTCTGATGATGCCTAAAAAAAGCAGATACCCACAAATGGATACAGAGAATTAAAGAGTGTGGAGGTGTGTGTGTGTGTGTGTGTGTGTGTGTGTGTGAGAGAGAGAGAGAGAGAGAGAGAGAGAGAGAGAGAGAGAGAGAGAGAGAGAGAGAGAGAGAGAGAGAGAGAAACCAATCAGACTGAACAAGTGCAGTGAAACAGCTTTGCCTAGGCAGGACAGTCAACAGTCATATACAAAAACCCACAGTGGCTGTGACTGAATGTACAAGACCTGCAGATAGAGTCAGTCTAAATAAATTCCCAGCATGGATAGAGAAGGAGATCATGAAGTCCCAACCTACCTGAGGAATTATTGGCAATTGTTGGTTACTGGAAGAGGGAGAGTAACTTCTCTTCAGAGATGTGGCCTCTAAGAAATCATCCATACTTCAGTAGATCTACACCTATTGCACATACATGCAGCACAGAATGAATACAGTGGGTTTAAAAGGGCATCTGGGCCTGAACTGCTGTCAAAGGCCATGTCTGGGTTCATGGTCCTGCTGCAGCTGGAGTCTATGGTGATGTCTATGGCCCTTGTTAGCATGGGGTCATTGGAAATATGTGGTGCTAAGCTGACCCTGCCCTTCACTGATCCTGGGATCTCTTTGGTCCTGCCCTTCTTTAGATACTACAGCAGGCGAACTGACTCTAGCCCTCATTCTACTCTGTTCTTTTTCTATTCTGTACTTCTACCCTGATATTTCTCTTCTTCTATTTCCTTATGACTTCCTTCTAACATTTTATTTTTTTCTCTTACAGCTTATATACCACAATAAAATCTTTCAAGCAATATAGAAATTATATTGCAGTTGCATTCTGTTTTTTAAATGAACAGTTTACAATGAATACAAGTAAAAAAAAAACAGCATGTTTTCCATATCCCTTACATGATTATTTTACATATTACATGTGAAAAACAAATTATCCCCAATAACCCACATACATTCATGTCCAAGCAACTTGTTATAATTGATTAACAAAGTGTAAGGAAGCAAGATATTTTCTTAGCCAATTCTTTTCCTGGCAGGCTGCATATTGTGGTTACAAAGAAAAGATCAATCATATCATTTATCTCAAAAGGTAACCTTATAAAAAAAATCTTAAAACAATCACAGATCTATACGTTTATACATGAAAGACAGTCATTTCTACTTTAAGTCCTCAGGGTGCCTACCCACTCATCAACAGTTTTTATTAAATCAGATCAGGAAGCTGAAGACAGAAATGGATACAAGGGATTAATCATCACCCTTGATCACCAACTCATCCTAGCAAGAAAGATTCATCAGCTAGCAATACACAGGCTGCCATTGTTTTTGTTCCCTGACCTCAAGGAGTCCCTTGCTCAATTATTAAGTGTGTCTTTATAACCTTTAGATTGTTGCCCCAAAATTTTTCTACCTCAAAGCCATTACCCAAAGCACCTTAACCTAATCTTAAGTCTTTGTTTTAGCTATGATGCACACTAAAACCCATGAACACATCTCCCAACATTATGATTATAAGAACTTGAGCTAGTTTCTGGGACTTTTTTAACCTAAGTCACAGTTCCTAATTATTAACCTAAGCCAGAGTCTATATGGCTCCTCCAGAGAAACTCATAAATCCTAGCTGTGAGACACTTCCTTCATCCTATTTTCTATCCTCGGTAGTCCTTGCTTTATCATGGGTGGGAGCAACACCATATCCTGCCTTTATCTATATTAATTTTCCCATTGAATTAACCTCTATCATAAACCATTACTTTATTTGATAGAAATCCTTAATCATCAAAATTCTACTTAAACTAACATAATTATTGTATAAAATTATTACTTCAATTAAACAGTACAGCTTAAGAGGAAATCATCTTCACAATAATCCGCAGGTAAAAAGTGTCCAGAAGAATGGGATATTTCCATGAGATAACCACACTACATTAAAGGCAGTAGGGATCCCCACATGCACACCACACCATGCCAGATACCAGAGAAAAATAGCAGTGGCAAACATGAAAAGATACAGCAGTAACAGTGGACATTCTGGAACCAAAGACCTTGGGGGCCTTGCCTATCTGAGATTCACCCATCAGTGCCTTATATTCTTGTTGGCCAAACTCCTGAATTCTAGTACTACCTGCTGCTCTTCTGACATGGCCACGGTCACACACCCACCCCAACATCTATGAACTGCTGGAGCATGTGAAGGGGACAAACCTCAAGTTACAAAACACTAGGATCTCAGTGACACAGGACAACGACAGGATAATAAAGAGCAATCCCAGCGAGAACCCATTTCAGTGGTGTAGCAGTAACCAGAAGCCTTGAGGCAGACCAATGACTCCTGGCAATGAACACTTGCCAGTAAAGATGAATGGACTAAAGAGTAAATAGTGTGTATCAACAGGCCACACTACAGCTTCCAGAACAAGATTCTTCTTTGTTTGTTGTTGTTGTTTGTTTATTTTGTTTCTTTATTTTCTTTGGTTTTGGTTTTTCTATTAAATTTGATTTGGATTTTGGGAGCAGGTTGCAAGGGCAGATGGGAGATATGAGGTAGGGGAGATAAGTGGGATCAGAATGGATGATGTGTAATCCACAAAGAATCAATAAAATAAAATAGAAAAAAGAAAGACAGACAGATAGAAGCAGTCTGCTTCTTTTGATATTTAGTAGTCAACAACATGGCTTTGTGGGGTAAAGAATAAAAGGAGCAGTAAAAAACAAACAAAAAAAAACAAAACAAGGGAACAAAAATAATTGAAAGAGAACAATGCACTAGCATCTATTTGATTCACCTCAAGAACAAAGGAACTGTCTATAGGGCTCTTCATGTGGATGCTGATCAAACTGGCTGATGGAGAAGATCATGAAAAATATATGAAATATTTTTCATGAAAAATATATGAAATATTTTTCATGAAAAATATGTGTATATTCATATATACTTACTCCTTAAACTCAGAGATGTTCCTGTCTCTGCTTCACTAGTGCTGGCATTGAAGGCATGTGCCACCACTGCCCCAATAAATATTTTTTTTCTTTAGGTTTGGTTTATGTGTAGGAGTGTTTCACCTGCAAGTATATCTATCTTTCTATCTATCTATCTATCTATCTATCTATCTATCTATCTATCTATCTATCTATCTATCTATCTGTCTATCAATCTATCTATCTATCTATCTATCTATCTATATATATATATATATATATATATATAGAGAGAGAGAGAGAGAGAGATAGTATGTTGCAATATTTAAGATGAATAGCTCAATGAAACATTTAGCATTTCTCTGACAGTTGTTTTCCAACTATCTCCAAAATTCTTACATGTTATGCTTTTGGAAAATTGAGGTGCATATCGTTTTTTTGTTTTTTTTTTTTGTTTGTTTGTTAGCTTGTTTTTAAATATGACATTTTCTGGAACTTGTCCATATCTCTGTGATGTGAATGGGTATCAAGTCCCACTCTCGGTGTCTTTTAAATTACACACAGTGCATGTCTGCTCAGGTTTCTTTAACCTCTGGGGACTCCTCTGGCATCTTCAGTTTTCTGCTGGGAGTTAGAAGCACAGCATGGAGGTGACCATGCTGCCGTATCATGCTGGACTTCTAGCAAAGGCAGTGATCAGTGAAGGCCAGCATTACCTTTTGATCTGTAAAGCAGTTCCTAGTTCTCCATTGGTTTCTGAATACTTTTCCAGTGTTCTCATCTCTTTGGAGATAAAATTCACTAGTGTATTTCAAAATGTTAATTTTTTTCCTGAAAATATAGTACTGTGACTGAATTTATTGATATTTAAAGTAATTAGTTTTTTAACTCTTCCTAATTTACTTTGCACAGAACCCATCTATATTGGTAGAATTCTGCAAAATGTATTATCCACAACTGAGATTGATGAGCACTTGATGTGTTCATATTCATTTGTGTTTAGCAGTGGCTTATAGCATAATGTATGTACAACATAGGTATTTTGTGACAGATGGTTCTTCAGTGTATGATCTTCATGGAATTCAAAGGAAATACCAAGTCAGTAATTAGGAAGCCAAAAGGAAGCAAATTACTAGCCATTGATTATACATACACACACATTTTAAATTACACAAGCTGACAAGAGTAATTATAGCATGCAGTAGTTCAAAAAAATGCAAAATGATATGAAAAGTAGGATGTGTGGGAAACAGCTTTCCCCATTATGAAATAACAAATTGGAGGGATCAGTAAAATGAGATAGGTTGTTTTTTTTTTTTTTTAAACCATTCTTCAGAATTTGAAGTCAGCCTAGGCAAATGCAAAATACTTGTAGTATGAGTGTGAGTGTGACACCTGCATGTATTTATGGGCAGCACATGTGTTTCTGAGGCCCACGATGATCAAAAGAGTGTTAGATCACCTGGGATTAGAGTTACAAATGGTTGTGAGCTACCATGTGGATGCTGGAAACTGAACCCAGGTCCTCTACAAGAGCAACAACTGCTCTTAAACACTGAGCCAGCCTTTATATGTATATTACACATAGATATATTATTATTATTATTATATACATTTTTAAACATCAATCTTTATGTTTTTGATCCCAAATATAAATGTCATCCCTTCAACACAGGCAGGGTACTTCAGAGACTTACAGTATACAGTATTTCCCACTTGTTTAGTCTAGTCTCTGCTACTAAATCCTTATCCTTCTGGAGTGAACAGCCCCTCTGTTTCCTGATTATTGGGCTCAGTCATGTACCAGACTGTGTGTAACTTCTCAACCTTAAGGTAAACTGAGAGCCCGTAAACAAGTACGCATCAGCTGCTGCAGGAAGTCAGGAGAAGCATCACTCGGTTTAACTGTTGTTCTTTGAGAAGTCCTAAACAAAATTCCTTCAAAAAGTGGATAATAATTATTTATTTCTGATTATTCATTACTCAGTTGTTTTCCAGAAATCTAGAGGCAGATTAAAATTTATCCCTCACTATCTTAGAAACCATCATGGGGTTTGCTAAACATTGAGGGACCAGAAGAAGCAGCAAGATAGTACAGGCATAATATTTTCTGGGGATAAATAAATAAATAAATAAATAAATAAATAAATAAATAAATAAATAAATAAATCATAGTAGAAAGAGTTGATATTTGATATCTAATATCTTTGTTTCTCTATCTAAACACATTCAACAGAAGCCTCTTGGCTCAAAACCACAAAGATAAACATCAAACCTTTCCGGTCGTTCAACAGATGCCCAAATGCTTCAATAAAACAACAAATTTGCTCAACAGAGCTTCCAAATTGGCAAGGTCTAGTGATGGCTCAGAGACTCCAAAAGATGAAACCAGTCACCAAAGAGCAGTTGCCAACTGTCCAGAAAGAATCCAAAAACTCAACGGTGGCTTGCCAGACCCACAATGCAAAGGCACCAACAGGGAGAAACCCACCAAAGAACAGACTTTATTGAGAGACTGGCACCAAAACCAAATACTGATTTGCCTTCTTTATGTTAAAGGCAGCTGGTGCTGAGTGAAGTTTGAAGCTAGAAAAGGAGTGAAGTTTGAAGACAGAAAAGCCCCTAGAATGAACTGATTGCAGCAGCTGTATGAGAATGGTGAATCCTCTTCATCAGGTCCAACTGTGGCAAATGGCTGACATCCAAAATATGTTTTCTTCTGAGCATTGCTTGTCAAAATCATCACCACATTTCTTCAGCATGAGATTCTTGGGAGAAATTTCACTGTCTTGGGAATCATGGTTTCAATAGTCTGATATTCAAACAGAATGATATAGAGTCTTTTGGCAAATTGTCTTAATTCCTGGCAGGATGTTTACCAGATCAAGGGAGTACAGCGAAAATCAGCCAAGTTTCAGAATAAAAGTCTTTATTTCATAAGCCATTGACACTGTTGGATTGGTGTATAGTATATCATACTGACTACCTAACTATTAGCAAAGTCTCCGGGTACTAGGGGGGTATGGAGCCATCTGGCCTTATCATTAATTGACACTGGTTAAGTTGCTGATGTTGTCCTATGAGTTCCCATTTTAAGCAAGGAAGATGTACATGAATGTAGGACACTTTCCTGAGAATGACATGAATCAGATGTAATGTTTTTAAAAACATTTGCAATATGTGCCTTTTAATATAAAATGTTTTGACTTTCACTGAAGAAGAAGATACCATATAATTTGACAAGGAATGATGATACTTACGTAAATAGGGGTTATTATATCTTACTGTCTAAAGCATAAATAGAAATACTAACAGTTTATCTAAGAATAACACCTGTGGATTTCCAGATCTGACCTATAGCTGGTGACTAACTGAATTACTTATGGTGGATCCCAGAAGTTAATGTGTGTTAATACTTTTCTAATGTTATAATTTACTATAGATAAAATTAAATAAGGTTGTTACAAAGGTTTAGATGCATAAGAAATTTGAAATTTTTAAACAACCAAATCTGTATTAATTTCTTTTTTTAAATTTTTATTTTGCAATACATTTCAGTTCTACATATCAACCACAGATTCCCTTGTTCTCCCCCCTCCCCCCCCACCTTCCCCCCAGTCCGCCCCCCATTCCAAACTCCTCCAGGGCAAAGCCTTCCCCACAGACTGAGATCAACCTGGTGGACTCAGTCCAGGTAGGTCCAGTCCCCTCCTCCCAGGCTGAGCCAAGGGACCCTGCATAGGCCCCAGGTTTCAAACAGCCGACTCATGCAATGAGCACAAGACCCGGTGCCACTGCCTGGATGCCTCCCAAACAGATCAGGCCAATCAACTGTCTCACCCCCTCAGAGGGCCTGATCCAGTTGGTGACCCCTCAGCCATTGGTTCATATTTCATGTGTTTCCGTTTGTTTGGCTATTTGTCTCTGTGCTGTATCTGACCTTGGTCTCAACAATTCTCGCTCATATAAACCCTCCTCATTCTCGCTAATTGGACTCCCAGAGATCCACCTGGGGCCTAGTCATGGATCTCTGCATCCAGATCCCTCAGTAGTTGGATGAGGTTTCTAGCACGACAATTAGGGTGTTTGGCAATCCCATCACCAGAGTAGGTCAGTTCGGACTGTCTCTCGACCATTGCCAGCAGTCTGTTGTGGGGGTATCTTTGTGGATTTCTGTGGGCCTCTCTAGCACTTTGTTTCTTCCTATTCTCATGTGGTCTTCATTTACCATGGTCTCCTATTCCTTGTTCTCCCTCTCTGTTGTTGATCCAGCTGGGATCTCCCACTCACCCAAGCTCTCTTTCCCTCGACCCTCGCCCTTCACTACCCCCACTCATGTCCAGGCTGTTCATGTAGATCTCATTCCATTTCTCTGTCATTGGGCGATCCCTGTGTCTTTCTTGGGGTCCTGTTTTCCAGGTAGCCTGCCTGGTGATGTGAGTAGCAGTCCAGTCATCCTTGTTCCACATCTAGTATCCTGTTATGAGTGAGTACATACCATGTTTGTCTTTCTGAGTCTGGGAGCAAAGCGACAGCCTACAGAATGGGAAAAGATCTTCACCAATCCCACATCTGACAGAGGACTGATATCCAGAATATATAAGGAACTCAAGAAATTGACATCAAAATGACCAACAGTCCAATTAAGAAATGGGCTATAGAACTAAACAGAGAATTCTCAACAGAGGAAACTCAAATGGCTGAAAGACATTTAAGGAATTGCTCAACATCCCTAATCATCAGGGAAATGCAAATCAAAACAACTCTGAGATACCACCTTACGCCTGTCAGAATGGCTAAGATCAAAAACACTGAAGACACCTTATGCTGGAGAGGATGTGGAGCTAGGGGAACTCTCCTCCACTGCTGGTGGGAATGCAAGCTTGTACAACCACTTTGGAAATCAATATGGCGATTTCTTAGAAAATTGGGAATCCATCTACCCCAAGATCCAGCTATACCACTCTTGGGCATATACCCAAGGAATGCTCAACCACACCACAAGAGCACTTGTTCAGCTATGTTCATATCAGTGTTGTTTGTAATAGCCAGAACATGGAAACAACCTAGATGCCCTTCAACTGAAGAATGGATAAACAAAATGTGGTACATATACACAATGGAATACTACTCAGCAGAGAAAAACAATGACATCATGAGGTTTGCAGACAAATGGATGGATCTAGAAAGAATCATCCTGTATTAATTTCTTATTGCTACCACGCAAAGTTCCTGTAAGTTTAGTAGCTGTCTTAGGTACTGTCGTATTGCCGTTAAGAAACAGCAGGACCAAGGCAGCTTGTAAAAGGAAGCATTTAATTGGGAACTGGCTTACAGTTTTGGAAGGCTACTCTGTGATTGCATGTAGGGAACTGGTAGCAGGCAGACAGTTGCTGGAATAGTAACTGGGAGCTTACATCCTGTAGACTTAGGTTCCAGTTGAATGATTTAAGAAAGTATCCAAATTCTTTGTCCCGCTCTCCAAAGCGACATAAAAAAATAAGAATCTACTGCCACAATTAACTGTGTACTGCACCATTTTGCAGTACTATGATCATTTGCTCTGTATTTAAAACTTCATTGAGATAATATCTGTGGCAGTTCAAAATTGCAATCCAGTATTCCAGAGTATGAAGCTTGAGTTATATTCTCAGATCTTGTCAGAAAAAAGATACACATAAAAGTATTTTCGTTGAGAAACTTCATATATCATTGTATATGCTGTACCTATGTGTATACATGTGGACATGTCTGAGAATGCCAATGTTCGAGTCTCAGTAATTTATTATCATCAGTAAAATGTGTTCTGTATGCAAACGTATTAGATATACACACACACATTTTAAAATACTCCCAAAAGAGTGATTAAATTGGCTGACAGAAATAAAAATCCAGAAATATCTTTTTCTGATTCTGGCTCATCTATTTAGAGTTTATTCTCCTATATAGAACCAGCTATCCTCACCTTCATACTGTATTTCCCCATGATACTGTGAACTGACAAGGGATCATTTTATATTAAGCAAAGAAAATTCAGAAAGGTGAGTTTTATGTAACCAGCATTTGGCGTAATGCACGTGAAGTTTAATGTCAATGTGAAGTGTGTCAAGACACTGTATTTTATTTTGGCCTTTTCTTTCTTCCTTTCTTTTTTTTTTTTTTTTTTTTTTGGTTTTTTGAGACAGGGTTTCTCTGTGTAGCTTTGTGCCTTTCCTGGAACTCACTCTGTAGCCCAGGTGGGCCTTGAACTCACAGAGATCTGCCTGCCTCTGCCTCTTGAGTGCTGGGATTAAAGGCGTGCACCGCCACCATTCCGCTCTGGTGTGGGTTCTTAATTTTCTTCTTGGTGTTGATGTATCAGGAAGGAAGTAGTTACTGAAACTTGACATTCATTGTTGATGATTGACTTCTCAGCATCATTTAGCATAGATGAAGATATAAGATGTTACAATTTACATTGTCACATTGCCCCCCATTTAGATATACGGGATGGTAATGATTACATTTAATCTGGAGTCAATAGTGTCATTGAATTCTGAAGTGCTAAGAGCGCAGTTGGCTGAATATTGTTTATTGACCTGACCATTCTGAACAATTCTAGAATAAATCTTGCTGACAGAAATTTACTAAAGAAAATTACCAGTGGCCTTCCCTATTACCTTCCAATATGAGAAACAAAGACATATTGCATTGGATTCTCAAAAATGTCATGGAACACCAGTTATACTAAGCATGTAAAAGTCTGTGACATACAAATAATAGATACTACATGATTTAAAATAAGAAAAAAATCACTGTGGGTAGAAGAAAATACATTGCAGATCAGTTGAGTTTTGGTGCCTAGGCTGACAAAATTAGTATCAGTACTGTAAATTTATAAGACTACATTCACTCTACCTATTTCTCCTTAAAAATAATAAAATAATAAGTTTTGTAACATATGACTTCTATACAAAATTCAACTTCAAGTAGTTTGTCTTCAGGTCACAAAATAGCATGCCATGCCCCTTCAAAAAATATTTCAGTTTTTCAAAAGTTGTAGAATTACTAACAGTATTATCTCTAACGTGACCAATAATTGCATTGCTTTTCCATGTTAACATACTTGGTAGCCTTCAAATTATATGAGTCTTTTAAACAGGAATTTCTAACCCCTGTTCTCAGGCAACTCTGACCTCTCTTGTTGCCTTCACATGCTCTAGGCCCACCAGGGGCTGCATTTATGACTTTAATTTTCACTGTCCTGTTCTTTTTAAATGGAATCAAAACTGACCTTTAAAAATACAATAGCAGGACTCATTGGCTATGTTATTTTAATTGACTTTCCCAAAACATAAATAAAAAACTTACCAATAACTACTTATTTTTTACACAATAATAAGAGAAATGGTTATAATACAGGGATTTGATTACAGTTCTACCTCCTATGAAAATTCAAATCATACTTTAACTTCAAATGTGTCTGAAGGGAATTTGAACTTTGAAAACACTAGCTATACAACAATCATGTTTACTAATGAAGTCTCTAGATAAATATGAATATAAGCTGTACAAGTCATAAAGAAATATTGATAATGTGAAAGTCTCTTATAACTTTGAGCATCCTGGAGGTTAATTACAGTCAAAATTTTTCTCCTTTATATGCTATTTTGAAAACCTGGAAACATAATCACTTATAATTGATAGTTACTTTACATGTTATTTTAAATGTGTGTTTGTATGTATGTATGTACATATGTATGTAAGTGATTATGCCATAACGTATTTACTGGGGATTGACAGCAAAGACCATTACCCACTGAGTCATCTATTAATCCTTCTTTTTCTTATTTAAACATATTTGTGAGATGATATGATTTGAAAAATAAGAGTAAAGAGTGTATTAAGTGGAATATCTGAAGCATAAAATTCGAAAATTTTATATCCATGCATTCATGACAGTTCTGTTTCAGTCTGTTTTATGTTTCTGTGATAAAACATTCTGACTGACAGTGAATCAATAAGGGACAGATTTATCTCATCTGATAGGTAAGAGTCCAACATCAAGAAAAGACAAAACAGGAAATCAAGGAAAGTGTTTGAAGTAGATATCACAGAGCCACAGAGGAACTCTTTTTACCAGCTTGCTCAGCTGCCTTCATATACAACTCAGGATCACCTGGTCAAGGGTGCCACTATCTACAGTAGGCTAGGCACTTCTCTGTAAATAATCAAGAAAATGCCCCACAGATACAACAGGCCAATGTGATGGAGGCAATTCTTCAATTTGAGTTCTCTCTCCCCCAGTGTGTTAAGTTGACAACCAAGATTAGCTATCACAATTACCTATGAGTGAGAATGTGGAAGGATGTATTTCAGAAATAAAGGAATATAATTTAGTATCTTTGCTTGGAAAATAATTTTCAAACTCAGCCCTCACTGAGACAGACCACAATGATGTGATCGCTGATCTTAGCGTTTGGGGCGTGGCAGCAGGTGGAAAAGGAGTTTTGAAAGCCATTCTGGGCAACATCTTTAGTTTCAGGCTAATAATCCTTTCTTTGTCATGTTACCTTGAATTCCGGAGAAATGAGTAAAACTTAAATACTTTGCATAACATAGCTAATGCTTGATTTTTAATCAAAATAAAATATAAAAATTTCTTAGAGAAAAAAATGTAGATTCTCTGGAGTACTTTCTTGCTGAAAGTTGTAATTTGTCCAACAGAACATTGCCCATTACCCACTTTCTCCTCAGGCTGAAACACTACTTAAACGGATCAATTTTATACATAAAACATCTTTCCAAACTCAAGCATTTGCCCCAAAAATATTTTGGGCTAGAAAAATAGAATTACTTCCCTGAGGAAATAGAAAATATATTATCAAGGGACTGCATGAAACATGGATACAACTCCATTTCCTCTCCTTTCTATTGCACAGAGAGATCACATGGGGATGCAAGCAGGGACAGTCATACACTGTGACTGATACCCAGAATGTGAGTGGATTTATTGAATGTGACTATTCAACTTCACACATAAAACTGTAACAGAGATTTCTTTATGCTTTTACAGTTTCTTTGGACATGACCCAATGCATATATAAGTGTGGATGTTGAAAACTCAGACCCTCAGGGTGAAAAACATACCTAGATCAAGAGAGAAAATTATAGACATCAAAAACCTGCGCCTTTAGTGGCATAGTCAGATAATGGGTAGTAAGAAAAGTCATTTTGCTAGTGTATATCTGAAGAAAAGTGTTCTTATTTGTGCTATGGCAAAGTATGCTGTGAAGCTGCTATCTAGAAAGAAGGAATCTATGTACCTAGTAAACCTGCCTTGGGGACAAGGAATAAAACACTGTTGTGTATTGTTTACCATTAGCCTCTTTTGCTGAGTTACTAGAAGAGATTAGATGAGGTAAGAAAGGACTTCTTTCTTTAAAAAAACCTGAATATTCAAATAAAGAAAGCCAAGGAGTTTGAAAAGCCACCAGTCAATTCTGAGAACTAGTGAAAAGATATCGAACTGGAGAAAATTTAATGATAAACAGCCAACAACACTCCTAAGTCAAACAAATGCCTTCATCTTGACATAAGCATTGTGTGGGCCAACATTGATGTGCCTTTGGGATGTACAATTCTGATGTGATATTTACATTTAAACTGAGTATGTTATATTCCAAATCATCCTCTAAAATAGCTCAGAAAACTAAGAAAAAATATATCATATACCCATAAAATATTTTGAGGAAGAGACATTTCAGCTACAACTCATAACAGATATTAATCATGCATGAATCCCAAGAAAAATGTTTCCGTGAAAGTCAGTGTCTTAGTTCCTTCTGTGATGGTGCAACATAATGTCTGAGACTGGGTCCTTCATTAAAAACAGAAATTGGTTGACTTGTTATTGAGAGATGGGAAGTCTCAGAACAGTGACCTCCATCTGTGCTGAACCTCTGTTTACTGCACTATGGAAAAGTCCAAAACTGGGCTGGAGTGTGTGTAGGGTGGCGAAGGTAAAGCAAATGTGGCTGAAGTTTTTCTCATATTATGCTGCCACTGTCATAATTAATGATGTTAGTCAACATGTGGTAGGAGGGACTTTGGCAGGACTTCCATGATGTCTGGGTTATCTTCAATGAAGAGTTGAGTAGACACAGGGAAATAGTAGTGGGAGTATGGATTTATTAGAGCTGAAAAAGAAAGTTAAGTTCACTGTGCAAAGGTTGGCTTGAACAGCATAGTGCTCAAGAGCTCAGGTTTTTTGGCTCCCAGGATTTTTGATTACACAGGGAAGTAAGTAGATCTCTGCAGGATGAACCTTTATTTAGCTCTTATAGGTGATTGATTTTTGTTGTTTGTTGGAAGGTTTGCACAATCCTTAGGGCAGTCTGAGACTGACCAAGGAGTATTCTTTTGATTTGGTTACTGTGTTCCAGAGTTAACTTTCCAGTGACCTAGTCATGTGTGTCTGACCCTCCCTTCCTGCCTCATTTTGACTTTGCCTTCACAGCATGCTTGCTCATTAATCCCCATCTCCCCAAACTGTTTTTGTTGGGAATTGAATTTTCAGTGCAGGGTTTTTGAGGGACACATTCAAACCATAGCTGCAATGACTCACTTGGTCTTTATTTGTGTTGCTAGTTCTAAAAATATAGTGTCAAGACCCATAGAGAAAAGCTTAGAAAAACCTTTGTGTTTTTATATTCTGTGTTTGATAAGGCAATGATAAGATTGGCAACTCTATATTGAGGTCTAACAAGCTACAACTGAATGCTCACAGATTATCAGGCAATTTTTAACCCAAGAACTTAAAATTAATTTTCTGTAGGATAACTGATTCTGAAATGGAAGTTTGAACTATTAAAAATTTTTACATTTTATTCTTAAGGAAATCATTTCTACAATAGTTTTCCTAAACCATCATAGATCTTTCTCAGAAATACAGTAATATAATTTTCATTTATTTCCTCTTTAAGTACAATTATTGACCAAGAGTTGTACAAAGCTGAGCACAAAATCACGAGAATGAAATTACTTGCAATATACCCAAATAGGAGATTTTAAACAAGCTGCTGAATTATTCCTCAATACAAGAAAAAAAACAGTGGAAATTTTAACCTTTTGTGTTGATACTATGCTTGTCTCAGATCTGCCTGGGTGTTTACAGTCCCTTAGTCTTTTGTTTACCATCTGTATTATTTATATATGTCCCCAAGGTATAGGTAATTCTTGTAAATATTAGTATATGGCCAAAACAATGTGAGAAAATAACCTTTTATGGGGTCCTTCTTTATAGAATCTTTTTTCTTCTTTTAACCTATTTTTTATTCATTTTACATACCAAACATAGTTCCCCCTCCTTCCCCTCCTCCTGTTCCCTCCCCACCTCTCCCAACCACCACCCATCTTCTCCTCCAAAAGGGTAAGGCTTCCTATGGCGAGTCAACAAGGCCAGGCATGTTCAGTTGAGGCAAGACCAAGCCACCCCCAGCCCCAACAAGGCTGAGAAAGGCATCCCACCATATGGAATGGGCTTCAAAATGCCAGCCCATGTACCAGGGATAGATCCTGGTCCCAATGCTCAGGGTCCCAAAATTGTTGCCCACATGCAGAGGTTCTAGTCAGTCCCATGCAGGCTCCACAGCTGTCAGTCTAGTGTCCCTGTGTTCCCACAAGTTCAGATCATCTGTCTCTGTGGGTTTCCCCTTCATGATCTTGAAACTCCCCTCCCCCTTGCTCCTATAATCCCACTTCACTTTCTTTGACTGGACTCCCATAGATCAGCCTGGTATTTGGATAAGGGTCTCTACATCTACTTCTATCAGCTACTCTTGAACCTATACCCAAAGGATGTTCAATCATACCACAAGGACACTTGCTTAACTATGTTCATAGCAGCATTAATATCCAGAACCTAGAAACAACCTAAATGCCCCTCAATGGAAGAATGGATAAAGAAAATGTGGTACATTTACACAATAGAGTACTACTCAGCTGTAAAAAACAATGACATTATGAAATTTGCAGGCAAATGGATGGAACTAGAAAAAAAAATTATCCTGAGTGTAGTAATTCAGGCTCAGAAAGACAAACATGGTATGTAGTCACTCATAAGTGGATACTAGATGTAAAGCAAAGGATAACCAGACCACAATCCAGAGCTCCAGAGAAGCTAGGTAACAAGGAGGACCCTAAGAGGGATACATGGGTCTCTCTGGGAAAGGGAAAGAGATGAGATCTTCTGGGTAAACTGGGAGGGGGTCAGTAAAGGGGAGGGGATGGGGGATGAGAACTTGAGGGAATGGCATGGTCGAGTTGGCTGAGGGATGGAGTGGGAGAGCAATGAAAGAGCTATCTCCATAGAGGGAGCCCTTATGGGGCTAGGGAGAAACCTGACACTAGGGAATTTCCTAGTAATCCACAAGAATGACCCCAGTTAAGACCCATAGCAATAGTGGAGAGAGTATCTGAACTTGCCTTCCCCTGTAATCAGATTGGTGACTACCTTAACTGTCATCATAGAATCTTTACTTGAATCTTAAAGATGATATATACACAGGCTGAAGGTCAGTCTTCATTGAAGGACAATTGAATGAAAGGAAAGTGTTAATATTGTAAAAGTGTTCATTACTTAAAGTTGAAGAGCAACAACAGAGTAGTTAAACCCCAGTATCAATCATAGAAGTGCCTAACAGCAACATAATTTGGAACCAAAAAAAAAAAAAATCGTCCTCCGTAAAACTTCACAGTCTTTAAATCTCACTTCTCAGAGTGTCTATCATGGTTTTCTAAATGTTTCGTATAACGTGTCAAATGCTCTTGGAATGTGCTTTTTTGTGGTTATTGTTTCAAAATAGAATACCAACGATGTACAAATCTACTTTTGGTAAAGTTAGAAAAGTTTTTTTTTTTTTTTTTTTTTTTTTGAGGAACCCCCAATCATGTCATTATTAAATGACATAATGATGACAGTGGAAACAAAATCACTTTGAAGTGCTCAAGCTGAAAGAATGATTTGATTTCTGATAAACACAGAATGAAGAACCAAAGGGGCTCTAAATATTTTTAGATTTATGATGTGATTGTCATTACAATGTTTCCATGTCCAATAAACATTCAGAAGAATTGGAATAAATGACAAGCTACAACAATAACAAAACAAAGAAAGCATGAAGACATTCTCCAGTCTAGATACGTTATTAATGTAAACACACACACACACACACACACACACACACACACACACACACACACCTTTCCTATACTACGCTAATTTTTCTATGCTCTTTTCTCTAGGCTAGATGTGATCATGGGTGTGTTCCATTGGAGCAGCTGGGATTGCCTGCACCAGAGCCCCCGTTAGTTCAGATTGGCCTAGTTAACATCATTGCATGGGTGTTCGTGGGGACTCTTCAGTAGTGTTGCTGACTGTATGTTGAGCATGGCACTCCCTAGTGGTACAGCTTCCTTTGAATCAACCAAACATCCCCAACAAATTAATTGATTCATCAAGGTGGACACAGAGGGGATTCTTTCTTGCGTATGCTGGTAGCCTTTCTATATCGGGTAAATACAGACTCTTTTTGCATCTCCTCAGGGCAAGTCTTATAATATTTATGTGTGTATGTATAATATAGTTATATGCGTGTTACGTATATATACAAATATGGATATTATACAAACACATACACAGAGACAATTAGAAGTTTAATGGGACATGTTTTAATGGGCTAAAGTGTATTTAGTAGTAGAAGATATCAGTACTGGACTTTTTACTAGATTTTTAAATTTCATAATATTCTTACATTTCTTAAGTTTATAGTCAGTAACATAATTATTTTAAACCTCAGATTTCTCTTTTATAAATAGGAAACTATTCTCCTTGAATCCTTTTCTCTCTAAAAGAATAAACTATATAGTGTTATACGAAGAGTTCTAACACAACAGCTGAATTAAAAGAAAAAAATTCACTGAAAATTAATTCCAATGTATATTTCCCAAGAGCTGTTTTTCTTCATTATGATACATAGAGCAATTGTTTGGGGAGAATTTTTTAAAAGTGAAAAATATGCCAGTGAAATGGGATGCAATAGGTAGGACTCCTGGAACAGTAAAGCATGTAGTCATTTCTTTGTTCTGTTTATCCCATCAGAGGGCATTCCCTACGAAGAGGACTCTATTACAGGAAAGATGACAGGTTACAGGTAACATGGCTTGGTTGGCAGGAAGATGGGATTTACCTGGAGTCTATAACAAACTTTACTGTGTTGAGATTGTCATCTATCATCACCTATGAAATACTGACCTATCTGGCAAATACAGAGTCCAACAGGGAGCCTTGCTATACTTCACTTCTCTTATAAGAGAATGCCACTGTGATCACTTACAATATTCCAGATGAGACTACAGCTGCTTTCCCCACAGAGTTTCTGACAACATTATAATATCCCTTCCATTGTCAAATGCGGTATTCACTCTTTTCCTAAAGCTTTTAGTGTGTGTGAGTGAGGGGGGTGGCAACAACCCTGTTTTCATGGATTTCACTTATTATGTTACATGTTTGTCAGCCAGAATCAACAGCTTTGTTCTTGTCTATCAAGTTTCAAATTTAGAGTCATCTTATTTAATTATTCTATATACATTTAACTTAATCTTAGCCTATAACCAAATTAGAGGTTGCAACAGTATGGCCAGCCTAAGTAATAGCTTTACCTCTATGTGTTCTACCTCCTCATCTCCTCTCTTACTTACTGGCAACACTTCCATCAAGGTGAGAATGTAATAGATGCCTTCCTATCTTCTAGCTATGTTGGGTTCATTGAGTCTCTTCCATTGGAAGATGCTTTCCTATTTTATATGCAATTCAGCTATCATTTATCTGTTTTTACCTGGTCTGGCCCAAGAAAACAAGATGATAAAAATCTTCCATGGGCCGGGCGGTGGTGGCGCACGCCTTTAATCCCAGCACTCGGGAGGCAGAGCCAGGTGGATCTCTGTGAGTTCGAGGCCAGCCTGGGCTACCAAGTAAGTTCCAGGAAAGGCGCAAAGCTACACAGAGAAACCCTGTCTGGAAAAACCAAAAAAAAAAAAAAAAAAAAAAAAAAAAAAAATCTTCCATGGGAGCAAGAAATATGCCCCTTTCCTGTTGAAAGGCTTTCTGTTTCCTGATCAGCATAAGAATGAAATAATGTCTCCCAACTTCCATTTCAAGGTCCTACAGTCTTCTCCCCAGGAAGATTTGCTGATCTTCGAGACTAAAGGTCAGTTGTCTGGAGGTCACTCAGTGTTGTTCTTCTGTGTTGTTCTCACTGCACATACATGTATCTCTCACTGTGGCACTCTAAGTTGGAACTCAGGAACCAACACAAGATCTGAGTAACTGCTATGTACATCAGGGATTTTAACTTGTGTTGGTTTCTGGCCTGAGATTCTCAGATTTTCCTAGCAATCGATGTGAAGAATTCTGAGAGGACTTAAACTCAGTTGCTACCAAGTAAGTGGGAAAAATGAAGACCTGTGAGGAGGTTATAGTATTGACAATGTCAGGTTCAGGCTAAATCAAAGAAAACTGTTCCTCATTCTTTTCCTGTGTGTGGAAGTTCGCATCATTTGCATACTGTTTTCAAAAACAACCAGTTAGCAGTAAGAACTTTTAATGTAGATAGCTACTCAGCAACAGACTTTGCAGATTGTTTCTTTGGGTCCCTCTGATCTACAGCTAGTGCACCAAGTATTCCCTGTGAACTGTTGTCTTCTACTCTCAACAAGGTCTTTATAATTCTGGCTCTTTCAGTTTCCCAGATACGTTCCATCTTCTATCTCATCATGATGCTTATGAAGTTGTTCCATGGCAAAACCCCTGCCTTTTTTCAGAATCCTCTCTACAAACTTAATAATACCTATTTCAACTGCATGCAATTAGAGCTATAAATCTCACATCTTTTGTAGCATTTTATGAAATCCTTACCTTCCAAAGGCTTCCAGAGGTTTTCAGCTGAGAGCTTAAGCTTTGGATGATCTCTGGGGGTTTGTTCTTTAGTTCTTTATGTGAATTAAATGTCTCTTCATTATCGTTTTTAGAACATCCATATGGAATCTTTTTGTTATAGAAATCTAAATGACAGCAAAATTATAAGGATGGAAAATTATAAATAGTTCTATCTGCTCAAAATATATTACTTTACTATTAAAAATATATTATTTAGTTATACTATATCAAAATGTGTTTGAAATGTTTCATCACAGATTGGACTATTTTTATTTTTTTTCCTCTTTTCTTTTTCTTTTTTTTTTTTTTTTTGGTTTTTCGAGACAAGGTTTCTCTGTGTCGCTTTGCGCCTTTCCTGAAACTCCCTTGGTAGCCCAGGCTGGCCTTGAACTCACAGAGATCCACCTGCCTCTGCCTCCCAAGTGCTGGGATTAAAGGCGTGTGCCACCACCGCCCAGCTCTTGGACTATTTTTAATATACATTATATTTTGCTTTTCTTTGAGTTTTAAGCATCCTAGTATCTTATTTGGTTATATGTAGTATTTTCCCTTGATTCATTCGAAATTGCCAAAAAGTAGAGTTTTGTGTTAAACAACAATTGTTTTTAAGCATCAGATATGTTTAATCTTCTATTAAGTTAGAGTTAATATTTGTCCTCCTAGTCAATATTTCAGATGTAGATGTAATATGCAGCTGGCTACCAGACTCCCACAGTTTTGTTTATTTTCTAAGCAGGTAATACATTTTTCTAATGTTTATATTTTATGTACTACTTATACTGGTTTTTAACTTGTGCTGTGAATAAAAATCCTCTTATAAACAAATGTGCTACTGTGAGAGAGGTTGAATGAGGTGCCTGGAAGGAATATTGTAATATTTATTGACTTTAAATATTTTCATTGTGAAATACGACCATTAGAGTTGCTGTATATATCATCAAGTTTGTCATTATCCTCCTGGTTGAAGTACACATTAGGAGTCAAAGATTCTGAAGAAATCATTATCTGTCCTTATGTGTAATATAACTCATCTCTCAAAATGCTTTTCTTCTGTTTTATTTTCAAAGGAAGCATTCTTTGAATGGTTGGCTTCCTGCTGTTTAGAATAGTCTGCCTAACTAAAAAAGTGTAGGTATTATAAGTATAATGGATAAAAGGATCTTGGAACTTCATTCCACCTACTTTCCTAGAGCATTGGATATCAGTATTCCTGGGTCAGGACCACCTACATAGAAGCCTGCTCATCAAAACTCTCAGTGAGATTCTGGATCTACCGGTTTCAGATGCTAGTCTTTTTGTATGGCTATTTTCCAAAACGTGGAGAGATCAGGACACATTTGCTTGCTGCCATCTCACTCCCTTCCCCCGGGAAAGAGTGTTAACAAGCTATGTTGTGCTGTGACTTCACACACCTACAAATTCCCTAACCTATGGACAATATTGATTGTCAGTTGGACAATATATAGAATCAGAAAATAGATAAGCCTCTTGGAATATCTCTGAGGGATTTCTAGATGACACTAGCAGAGTAGGTAAGCATTACCCATGTGCAACACAATCTGGTAGACCGAGTTTCCTGACTCTACAGAAAGAAGAAAGCTAGCTATGCCCCAGAATTAATTTCTCTCTGCTTCTTGACTATGAATTTAATGTGACCAGCTGCCTGTAGATCCTGCCACCATAACGTCCTCCCATGAAGTAATGTTAACTCAGACTGTGAACTAAATTAGATCATCCCTTTCTCCATTTGTCTTTGTCAAGTATTTTACCATCACAAGACAAATAACAAGTACAGTATCTGAAGACTATTCATTGATTAGCAAAATATAAAACATGTTTACATATGGACAATATTAGAAACAGGATGGCAAAACAAAAAGAACTGTCTTTTGGTATAAATATTTCTTTCACTTGAGAATAACATCAGACCAGGAGTGACAGCCCAAAAACACAGCTTCAGAAGCATCTCCTACCACTGTGAGCTCAAAGCAAAGCAGGGCTATATCAATTGTAAGACTCTGTCTCTCAAGAAAAAATAGCAATTATAAAGGCATTTTCCCACATCTTATTCTAATTTGTAAAATATAATGACACTTAGATAATAAATATTTAAAGTACATGAGGCCTATTGTATTTAATGAAAGTATTTGACTAATATCTCATCATTTGTAGTTTATATTTTATTCACAGAAATCTGTGAAATTAAAGTATTATTTGAATTTTAATAGGAGGTAGAATGGTAATCATAGCCCTGTATTATAACCATGTCTCTTATTCTGTTAAAAATAAATAGTTATTGGTAAGTTGGAAAAGATGTTTTGTTTCATTTTATTTTTCTCTCTGTCTGCTCAACAGAGTCCCCATGCATGATTTGTCTGCCAGCTTGGTTCACCACTGACACACAGGAAAGGTGTGTCATAGCTGACATGAGCATTTCATTCTTTCAGAGTAGCTTTGTGAACTTGCTTAGAGTTTTAGCATTGGCATTCTTTCTCTAATTAAAAGATTATCTTTTTTTTCCTAGAGCGGGTTTTTCTGTGTAGCTCTGACTGTCAGGGAACTCACTCTGTAGACTAGGTTGACCTCAAACTAAGAAATACACCTGCCTCATCATTCTGAGTGCTGGGATTCAAGTCCTATATAAATATACAGGGCTTGATTGTCTTTTTCTTAACTTTTTCATACATACATCTTAGAAGAGTCCATAAATAGAAGACACTTTAGTAGCTCACTTGGATTGCAAGCACATCAACAGCACGGCTAAGTCATAATGTCATAATGTGCTTACAAGCCTCTAACCCATTACCCTGAACACAAGTCTACACTGCTAGTTTTTATTTTATGATCCTCAACCACAGCCACTGAAAATGATAGCTGTCGATGATCTGTCTTCTTGCTCTATCTGGATAGCAGGATCAACAAAAGACAGTGGGTGTAAAGGGAAGAGCAGGTAGAAGTGCCTTCACTGCCTGCTTTTCCTATCAGGGACTCAGCAGCAGCTCTCCACCCAGCAGCCATGGTTGATTCTGGCTCCTATGAGCATGTTCTCTCCTGGTGCCAGCATCATTGAGACCACCTGGTGCCACTGTGCTGGTACTCAGTCCTTGGAGCTGGAGCTCCTTTTCTGAAGGCCAGTTTTGGACAGTTTTCATCATAATTCCCACATGACCCCAACCTCCTCCAGGCTTAAGGGATGGATTCCTCTTGAGGTTGTGTCCTGCAGCTTATTTTACTGCTGTCATCTTGTTTAGCTCGTATAGTTCCTGCATAACAGATTTTCTCTCCAGTTCCTTCACTGCGAAGACATAACATGATTCCTGTTCTTCCTGTCGGGTTTGTCATTGAACAGTTTTAGGATGTTGAGTGAGTCTATATAAATCCCCATGTCTGCTTCATCTCTAAATTAGAGACTTTAAATATAATACAAATAAAGATCATTGTAAAACCAGCTATTCCAAAGAAACTACTTAGTATCGCATTATAATATGGAAATTGCTGTCAGGTAATTCTATAGTTGCTATTTCCACTGTTCAGTTGAGTAACACAAAGGCAATTTTTTTTCCTAACCAAAAAGGCATTCAACAACACACATGTGAAAAACTTCTATAAATTAGAAATAGCTGTTCATAAAATTGAAGTATCAATGTTTCTGACAACCTCTTCCTTAGGCTTGGCTTGCTAATTGAGTGGTAAGAACGTATGAATTCTCATTTCACACCTCTGGGGAACAGAACATAGGGGAAAAAAAAACCTTGTGAAAATCTTTCCACTTCATTTCCCCTTTCCCATATGTCCTTAAAATAAATGTGAAGGTGTATGATAAAGGGATGTATGATTTTATACCATTTGTACAAAGTACCTGAAGATTAAGTTAAGGTGACCAATGCAACTTGTTTCATTTGAACAAATTTTCTCAATCCCTTAAAAATAAATCCCTATTTTCACTTTTTAAAATATCTTTAGTATTTCTGTTTAGCTGAGATTCTGAGGAGAAAAGGATGATTATCCAGGTGAGAACGTGAATTCTTTTTTTTTTTTTTTTTTTTTTTTTTTTTTTTTTTTTTTTTGGTTTTTTGAGACAGGATTTCTCTGTGTAGCTTTGCGCCTTTCCTGGAACTCACTTGGTAGCCCAAGCTGGCCTTGAACTCACAGAGATCCGCCTGGCTCTGCCTCCCAAGTGCTGGGATTAAAGGCGTGTGCCACCACCGCCCGGCTTGAGAACGTGAATTCTTAAGATTTTTGAGTGTGACCATAAAATATAGATTGGTTAAAAAATCAAAACCCTCAACTTTGGCCATCTAACTCTAATTACAAGGTGCATTTTTTAAAGGAAAGTGTATTTTTAGAAAAAAAAAAATGTGAATATGCTACATTTTCCATGGAAGAAATTAATTTCAGGAAAACAAGACACACATGACTGGCAGAACATGAAGAAAACCCACAAATGGAGGTACCCGATTCCTGCCTTATCCTACAGAAATGTAAGAAAGGGCAAAAGGAGTGGAATGGATCTATGTAAGTAGCGTGACAATGTGATAATATTTGTGAGAGATACAATTACGTCTTCAACTTTTTATCCTGGGTGAAATATAATCCTCACTGGAGTCAATAGACAACTCCTATTTCATGATTAAAATCAGCTTATGTGGTCTTAGCATCTCTCTGTTTTTCCCATCTCTATCCTTCATTTCTCCTCATTTTCTTCTTTAGGACTTTCTTTTCCCTTTTATCTACTTATTAAATTATTCTCTGTATTTTATTTATTTATTTTGTTTGAGACAAAGCCTCTCTAAATAGTCCTTGCTATCCTGGAGCTCTGTAGACCAGGCTGGTTATGAACTCACATGTATCTGGCTGCCTCTGCCTCCAAAGTGCTGGGATTAAAGTCATATACTACCACAGCCAGCTATATTATCTATATTTTAAAACAAATTCATTTCATGAAATTTAATAGTATTTAAATTGACAAAAAAAAACATGCTCTTTCAATATATACAGTTTTTAAATGGGTATGTACTTCCTGAGTACACCCAAACTCTCCAAACAGGAGGGGAGGGAAATAAACAAAATCCAGTGGAAAGAGATAGTTACAGGGAAGTCACATATTTGAAGTAGTATTTAAGTTCTTGTTTGTTAATAATTCCTCAATTTGCCTCAGTCCATCACTCTGGAAGCCCCATTTCCAGCAACATTACCCTGAATTCTGCTCTTTTAAAAGCTTTCGTACATTAAAACCAAGGAAACATTAAGAGTTAAGTCTATAAAAAATAGTAGGAGAAATTGTCCTGCTTCATTCTACTGTGTTTTCTTGTATTTTTTTAAATAAAACTCAATTCATCAATTTGAGAGAGGGCAGAACATAAAAGTAAAGGATGCCACCATAAAAGTTGGAAATATGTCCTCGATAACTGCTTCGGGGCCAATCTGCATAGCAAGCTCTTGGGTGTTTATCCTACATGAAAGCTAATAAATCTATTTGTGATAACTCCTAAGAGGAGATCATTTTCAGAAAAACAAATTCAGGCAAAAGCTATTGTTTCAACAAATGCAAATGACAAGTGCTGTAGTCTGGCAACATTTGCAGTTTGAGAGATATAGCACATTTTGGATCCATAAAAGTAGTGACACATTCTGTGTGGCAAAACACACTCTGTTGAAGTCCATCCTGCTGCACTGTGATATTCAGGGCAATGAACAATATACTAAGAGGAGGAAGATAACACATTATAAATGTCCCTAGATCTAGTCATTCTGCAAGGAAATCTTTCTTGTACTATTTATCTTTTCATGCATGTGTTTGGGTTATACCCATTCTCTTACTTCACTTAGGAAGTCTATTGGCAGACAGCTCACTAACACTACTTATAGTTTTGTTTTATGGAATGTGTATCAGGTGTTTTAATAAAGAATTTCTACTCTATTGACAATAGTAATGAAATATAGTTCTAAATTAGTTAATTAAACCATATTTTGTTTTTGCTATGTGCAAGATAATGCTTATATTGCTTTGCAATGTGGAAAATATTTAGTATATTTCTTCAGTTTCTCTTTTGTGATTGTTCCTGAGATACAGTACTCTAACCAATGTAGAAAATGAGAAGTTGATAGGCTTTGCACGAAAGCCGACCATCTGAGAATAAAAGTCAAGACAGACAGAGTCAAAATAGTTGTAACAAAATAATGTAAAGATCCTTAAAAATTAAGGCAATGTGAAAGAGGGACAGTGTACTATAAACAGAACCTGAGGAAAAAAAGGTTATATTAGCTTGAGACTAGAAAGCCTCCTCAGCTATGTGCTGCTCAATAGTCACTAACAATTACATAAGTTCAGATACTTTTTCTGGTGTGGCTGTAGACATCACTTTTAATCATCCCTGTGATGTCCTTCTCAATCCACACTGTTCAGTGTCTAGAGACAAACACAAGTCTTTGAAGCATTCCCTCACTGTAACCCATCCCTCAGTTTTCTATCACATCCTCTCATTCCCTCTTTTTTACCCCTTCATCAGTCTTTTAAGTTCTCTCTCACATGAGTTTACCACAACTTTTGCTGCTGAAGCCAAGTTCCCTGTGTCCCTGTCTTTAAGGCATCTACCTTCCTTTCTCTAATTCTAAAAACTGAAGTCCAATTGAACACTCACTTCTTCCAGGATATTAAACTTGGTCAATGATTAAGTTATATAAATTTGCCTATGAGATCACTATGTCTGTTTCTGTTGCTCCCTCAATTCTAGAATTTTCTGTGTGGAAATCTATGCTATATTAAATAGACTACATAGTCATCTTTCTTAAACTTCCCTGAATAGAACACATTCATGTTTTCCCTTCATTACCCCCCTCACGTCCAGTTTGCTCATGTAGATCTCATCCATTTCTCTGTTGTTGGGGGATCCCTGTGTCTTTCTTAGGGTCCTCTTTTCTAGGTAGCCTCCCTAGAGTTGTGAGTAGCAGTCTAGTAATCCTTTGCTTTACATCTAGTATCCACCTATGAGTGAGTACATACCATGTTTGTCTTTCTGAGTCTGGGTTACCTCACTCAGGATGATTTTTTTCCTAGATCCATCCATTTGCATGCAAACCTCATGATGTCATTGTTTTTCTCTGCTGAGTAGTACTCCATTGTGTATATGTACCATTTTATTTATCCATTCTTCAGTTGAAGGGCATCTAGGTGGTTTCCAGGTTCTAGCTATAACAAATAATGCTGCTATGAACATAGCTGAGCATGTGCCCTTGTGGTATGATTGAGTATTTCTTGGGAATATGCCCAAGAGTGGTATAGCTGGGTCTTGGGGTAGATTGATTCCCAATTTTCTAAGAAAGTGCCATATTGATTTCCAAAGTGGCTGTACAAGCTTGCATTCCCACCAAGAGTGGAGGAGTGTTCTCCTTGCTTCACATCCTCTCCAGCATAAGCTGTCTTCAGTGTTTTTGATCTTAGCCATTCTGACAGATGTAAGGTAGTATCTCAGAGTGATTTTGATTTGCATTTCCCTAATGATTAGGGATGTTGAGCAATTCCTTAAATGTCTTTCAGCCATTTGAGCTTCCTCTGTTGAGAATTCTCTATAGCCCATTTCTTAATTGGACTGTTGGGCATTGGTCGAGGGAAAGAGAGCTTAGGGGAGCAGGAGATCCCAGCTGGATCAAGAATAGAGAGGGAGAACAAGGAAAAAGAGACCATGATAAATGAAGACCCCATGGGAATAGGAAGAAGCAAAGTGCTAGAGATTTCTCCAGAAATCCACAAAGACACCTCCACAATAGACTACTTGCAATGGTCGAGAAGATCCTGAACTGACCTACTCTGGTGATTGGATGGACAAACACTTCAACTGTCGTGGTAGAACTCTCATCCAATGACTGATGGAAGCAGATGCTGAGATCCAAGGCCAGGCCCCAGGTGGAGCTCTAGGAGTCCAATCGGCAAGAAAGAGGAGGGATTGTGTGAGGCAGAATGGTTGAGACCATGATTGGAAAAAGCACAGGGACAAATAGCCAAACTAGTAGAAACACATGAACTATGAACCAATAGCTGAGGAGCCCCCAACTGGATCCGGCCCTCTGGATTAGTGAGACAATTGATTAGCTTGAACTGTTTAGGAGGCCCCCAGGCAGTGTGACCAGGACCTGTCCTTAGTGCATGAGCTGGCTGTTTGGATCATGGGGCCTATGCAGGGACACTTTGCTCAGCCTGGGTGAAGGGAGGAGGGGACTGGACCTGCCTGGACTGAATCTACCAGGCTGAGATGAATCCCCAGGGGAGTCCTTTGCCCTGGAGAAGATGGGAATGGAGGATGGGCTGGGGGGAGGGTGGGGGTGGGTGGGCGGAGGGAGTACAGGAGAATCTGTGGCTGATATGTAAAATTTAATACTAACATACTTAATGGTGCATGGAGTGGTCAAGTATGATTAACATTAAACCTTTCATTCTTATTTTTTACAATTTTTAAGTTAAATATTTATATTAATTATTTGTGAATTTCATATAATTTATTTTAATCATAATTATATTACCAGTTCTCCTCTTAAACCCTTTTAGATATATCCCACCTCCTTTCCACCCCAACTTCCTGTCCTCTTTAATTCGCTTTTGGTTAATATCTCAACAAGTCCAGTTTGTGCTTCCTATACACTCTTGGGAGAGGGACCACTCACTGGTGTATGTTAGATATTCCAGGTGCAACATCGTTAAATAAAATTGATGTCCTCTCTCTCAGAATCTAGCACCTGACCTGCAACCTCAGGAAAATAGGTCCGGAGTATTGAGGTGTTCAGGGCGAGGATGGGGGAGGACAAACTAAAGAAGGCATAGGTTGAGACCAGGATATGCTGCAGAAGCTGATAATTCAGCCCAGCAGTTTATTCAGTACATCATCTTATATATTATTTACAAGGGGAAAGTGAGACAATGTCAATAGAAAACTAATTAAGCAATGGTTACAAAGAGAACACAGGATACCTCAGACACATCTGCCTAAGAATGGTAAACATATTCTCTCAGGAAGAATCAGGTACCCAGAAACAAAAACCTTAATTCCTTTAAAGCCCTAGTCTGTGCCTCAGACCAGGTCTTATCTTGCCCCTGGAAAAGGAAAGAATTAATATTCCCTTATTCTTTCATTGGGGATTTTGAGAAAGCCTTGGATTGGCCTGTCTCCTCAGCAATCAACCCTCAATAGTACCAGTACAATGACCATGTCTGTGACTCCTATTCTCCCTGATTTATGGTCTTAATCTTCCCACCCCCTTTTCTGAAATGGTCCCTGAGCATGGAGAGAGTGTCATTTAGATGTCACATTTGTGTTGAGCACCCCAGTGAAACTTATTTGCTATACTTTGAGCAGTTGTATGTTTCTGTATTAATCACTCTCCATAGCACAATGAAACTTCTCTGATAAAGGCTGAAAGCTAAATGCTGTACTAATATGTAGCATGAATCTTAAAAGTTCTTATTAATAAAATCAAATCTGAGGCCAGTTACTGGGGTGAACACTGGAAGATCAGAGAGCCAGAACAAGCCACAGCTACCTCACCTCGCCGGATCCTCAGCTGGTCTTGTTTCCTCAGACTGGAGGGAGGCCTCTAAGTCCTCATCCAGAATGGGTCTCAGCTGAATTGCTGCTCAAAAGCCTGAAAGCTTAACCAGCCAAGTGCTTAACCAGTCAAATGCTTCTAGTTTCTGGTCCTCACGCCTTATATAGAGCTTGAAGTCCTAGCCGAAAAGGAAATAACAGGGATACAAGCAATAAAAGATAATATGAAAGCAATGCTCCTTGTTGATAGCAGGACTCTATATGTGAGAGACCCTAAAGACCCTAATAAAAAAATTCTTACTGCTTATAAACACATTTAGCCAAGTAGGAGTTTACAAAATCATCCCTAAATCAAGGAACCTTTCTATATACTAAAGACAAAGAGACTAGTATTGAAATCATAAAAACTATTCTTAAAATATGAAATATCTTGGTATAAGATGACTTGCTAAATGATCTTATTAATAAAAAACCCAGAGCCAGATATTGGGGTAAAAACTGAGAGATCAGAAAAACAGAAAAAAGCCAGCTACATTCTTACCACTTGAAAATCCTCAGCCAAAGAGACCTGCTTCCTGTATACCCACGCTGTATGCTTTTCTGTTCCTGCGATCTCACTTCTTCTCTCCACCCAGGTATATCACTTTCTTTTCCTGCCCAGCTCTGTCACTTCCTGTCTGTACAGACCTCCAGACCTTTATGGTTAATTGGTGTTGGAATTAAAGGCTTTTGTCACCATGCTTGGCTCTATTCCCCAGTGTGGCCTTGAACTCACAGAGATCTAGATGGATGTCTGCCTCCCAAATGCTAGGATTAAAGGTGCATGCTACCATTGCCCGACTTCTATATTTAATATAGTGGCTGGCTTTTTCTTCTGATCATCAGATAAGCTTTATTAGGGTGCACAATATATTGGGGTACACAATATAGGGCCATATTTTGAATAAACCTAACCAAGGAAATGAAAGGGCTACACAGTGAGAACTTTAAAATATTGAAGAATAGCATTGAGGAAGACTCAGAAGATTGAGAGATCTCCTGTGTACATCGATTAGTAGGATTAACATTATGAAAAGATATCCTTTCAAACTCAATCTATAGGTCCAATGCAACCCCACCAAAATCCCAATGTAATTCTTCACAGAAATTGAATAAATAATCTTAAAATTCATATAGAAATACTCAAGATAGGTTAAAAAAAAACTGAAAGTAAAAACAAAATACTGGTTGATGTATCACCATTCCTGATTTCAAGTTAGTACTTACAGAACCATAAAAACAGCCTGCTACTGCTAAAGAAACAATTACTTTCATCAATGGACTATAGTGGAAGACCCAGCCGTAGCCACCTGATTTTTGACAAAGAAGCCAAAAAACATAAAAAAGTCATTATCTTCAACAAATGGTGATGAGAAAACTGAATATCAGCACCTAAGAGAATGGTATTTTTTTCCTTTTTTTCTTGCACAAAACTCTATTCCAAATGCATCAAAAAGCTCAGTGTCAGACCTGAAGTTCTAAAGCATCTAAGAGAGTAGTGTCTCTATATGGCTTCAAGCATAGGCTCAGAGTAGGACTTTCTGAATTAGGAGCTCAGGAAATAAGACCAACTATCCACAAGTGTGGGTTGACAAAATTAAAAAGCTCCGTATTGCAAAGGAAACTCCCAATGCCTGAAGAAGCAAGGGTGAGAATGCAGGGTTTATTTTTATAATTATACACCTGGTCAATTCTTTTTCTTAAAAGGAATTGTTTGACTTGGACATGATGACTCACCCCTCTAATTTTAACATATGAATGGTTGAAGCAGTAGTATTGCCATGACTTAAAAGGTTGGCATGGGATAAAACATAATTTCTGGAATTTGTTGTCTTAATTCCAAAAATAAAACAATAAAGAAATAAATTTGGTATTGTACTTTTGGCTTTTAGTTGGGTTTTTATTGAAATGACTTTCCAAATTTCCTACACTTATTTTATTGTGAAGCAATATAAAAAGGGGGAGAACGTATTCTTTTTATAAATTTCAGTTGACATGGTTGATACAAGGTAAAATAAAAACACATCACCTAACATATTAAGATTAAGATGTTGAAGCACCTTGCCACAGCACTTTCTGCAGCATCCCTTCCCCTCTCAAAGATACTGGCAGGCATCCTACTGAGGACATTGTCTGTAAATCTCCAGCTAACACACTTCCGGGTGCCTGTATGCATCACCTGGGGAACTGAGTTTACATGACTAGGGGGTCATAATGATGCCATACATCCTGCTCTGCACCTGATAATTCTCTGCCTTCTGTACTGGAATCAGAGAGCCTGGCTGCAAGCTTCTCCTATAAGCATAACACCCACCCTCAGTGAGCTATAAGAAGAGATCTCTACTCCTTTCCTGTGGGTCCTCATTAGTCTCTTTCAAGCCCCACCTTGTCAGTCTCTGGTGCTGGACTCTGACATAGATGATTTTTCTTTGAGCCACCAGATCACAAAAAGATAACACCAAGACTTATTATTAATGATGAAATTGTGGCCAATAGCTTATGGTTGTTTCTAACTATCTCTTATATCTTAAATTAACTCATATCTTTTCATCTACATTTTTTTACATGGCTCAGTTACCTATTTTTTTTTTTTTTTTTTTTTTGAGACAGGGTTTCTCTGTGTAGCTTTGCGCCTTTCCTGGATCTCACTCTGTAGTCCAGGCTGGCCTCAAACTCACAGAGATCTGCCTGCCTCTGCCTCCTGAGTGCTGGGGTTAAAGGCATGAGCCACCACCGCCCAGCTAGTTACCTGTTCTTTGAAATGCTCATGCTGCTTGCTCTGTGTTTCCTGGTATCTCCCTCTTTTTCTTCCCAGCATCCTCTGTGCCTCGAAATCCTCCTTAGTTTTTGGCCACTCAGGATTTTATTAAACCAATCAGAGTGATATATCTTCACAGTGTACAATAAAGACTTTTCCACAAGAGTCTGAACTTTCCTTAAAGCCCCCTCCGAGCTCTTAACTGTCTGTCTGTCCCTGGTATTAATAATTATTCTAATATACTCCTTAGCTACATTGATCCATCTTATCATCCCTCATCCAAAACCTTTAAATAATCATATTTTCTATGAAATTATACTATTTCAGGAGATATTTAATTAGTTTTGCCTTAAGTTCTGTAATATCACCCCAGAGGGACTCTTTGTTCTTGTCTTCTTGAAAGAATTTAAACAAGAGACACAGTTTAAGCAGAAGTTTATTTAGCAAAGCAAAGCAAATATTCCTAAAAAAAATTGAACAGAACTTTCCCAAAGGGTGGCAGCAGCCTCATGGGTTCTGCATTGGAGATTTTCAAGGACTTCTTATATTGATGTAAAGGCCGTTTTAGTCCTTGAACCACCATGCTAAAATATTCTGTCAAGTCCAAAATCTTATGTATTTTTTAAAAAAGAATATTTTAAGTGTTTCTACCACTTAGAATAATATTTTTCAATTAGTGACTACTAGTCATTCTCTCCATTGAACCCTTCTTTGATTATTTCTTATATTATTTCATTAATTTTTTACAACACATACACACCTGCATACACACAAATAACTTTTTATTAATATTTATGTGATGAGTGTATTATTCCCAAACATGTTGGACTAGATCTTCTTTTAGGGTATTTTTTTTCTATGATACCCCCCAAAAATCCACAAAGGCAGAGGGATCAAAACTACAATATAAACAAGATTATATCAAAATAAAGACCATTTGAGATGTAGATCTTTAGTACACATGTATGCAATGGGAACAATCTGTCTAAGCTCAAGGCTTTGACCACAAACAGACATTCTGGCCATCTGGACAAACATGGCTGTGATTTTATTGCCTCCCTCATACCTAACTCTTTTTGGAGACTTCTCTTGTTCTCAAAATTGATTTTATGACTATCTTTGAAAACAACTTGAAGTCCTAGGGTTAGGACGAGTCGTTGCTTTTAAATTCAAGTGTGCATGGAAGGCTGGGACTAGGGGTTTTGCAGTTAGATTATTGGGCTGCATAAATAGGAAATATGACTTAAGATGTCTATAGAAACAGAGTCTCTCATATATACCATTTATGTCTGTCTTCTACACAGTAGCATGTCTTAGTAAAACACAATATAAATCAGTGATTCACTGACGTTATTATTATACTAACATCTGTGGTATTACCAACATCAATATTTGTCTTGTAATGACAAAGGGAAGAGCACACCTTAAGAAGCAGCTCTGTGAAATGAGACTCAAACCCAGAACTCTCTGCTTCTCATACACATTTCCCCTGCCTTCTCATCAAACCTGATGCTTTCATGTCTCAGTATAGTAAGGGGATAATAGGAAGATGCATTGGAACATATATGAATTCTTATGTAAACAAACATGTACATGTCACTTTTCTTTTCTAAGGGCAAACTAATGCTATATAATGGGTAATAATATTAATCTGTGACCAAACTGCAGGGTATCTATTTTATATAAGCATATTAAACTTATTCCCATTTGAAATATATTACTATGATAGTTCTCACATTTCAGAAAGGTAATGGTTCAAATCCTTAGCTGACTTTTATCCTTCTTTCCTGTTGCCCTGCTTAGGCACTCTAAAATAAACCTCATTCAGTATTTAGCAGTTTAAACTATGACCGAGCTTTCTTGTCAGTCTCCACACCTGTGCTCCTGTTGCCTGCAATTCTGGTTATTTTTCTCCTAATTGTTGCCGTCAAAGCAAAAAAGAAAAGGACATGACTGCTCCTAGGTATCGGGAAGGAGAAAGTTTATTGTAGATAAAAGGAGAGCATAGCCAGAGGCAGAGACATCTGAGAGAGTCCAGAGTGGACATGACCAGACTGATCTGTGCCATGTGAGGAGGGTGGGAGGTAAGAGAGAAGGGAGAAAGGGGAACCAGGTACAATAGACAGGATGCCCAAAGGAGAATAAACCAGGGAACCAAAATGTTTGGGTTATATAAAGAAAAGCAGCTGAGGGGATGGCAGCCTAGTCCCTGGGCTGAAGAATTCAGGGTAAGTGGTAGGGTATGCCAACCAGAAGGACCCTGTAACAGGTAGGGACTGAGGGACTGTAGGGAGAACGTGCAGCCAGGTCTGTTTTGATATGTTAAATAGACACCTCAGCTAATTGTCTCAATTTGAAATTATTAAATTATTAACAATTATTAAATGCATTATATGACCACTAAACTATAGACCTCACATCAGTTGTCCCTTGCATTATTTTTTCTATCCTGACGCTTTACAAGCACCTATAAGAGAATTTTTTTTTCTTAGTAATTAAGTAGCAGATTCTAGGTTAAGTTTTCTTGAATTGAGAATTCTTTTCTTATGATCACTATTTATTAATAGAAAGGTTTATAATTTTTATTTCATTATCTGTCTTTTTTTAGCTTTTCACATTTTTTATAGTCAAATGTGGAGGTCTGATTCATTTTAGCTTCTTCACTGCCAGTTCAGGTGGGAGAGATTGCTCCAATTTCTGAGTCTTCTTGTCTGTGATGACCAGGGTATAAAGGTACCTACTGCAGCGAACTTTGAACTTCATATTATTTTTGTTCTTCTTGATCTTGACAGATTTGGCATCCCTCTGCCTGGCTGTGAGCAGAAAGTCCTTGATTTCCTTGGTTTTCAGAGGCATGGTGAAAGATGCTTGGCCCTAGATACAGCATATTGGCGAAAGCAGAGAACAGAGAAAGCCTTATTTCATTATCTTAAGCATTTTACTTTTAATCCTCATTAACATTAAAATCGTGTAAGTTACTAGTTTCATATTTTTTTTAAATTTCCTCTTGTTAACTCATAAAATATTACTTCAAATAGGTTATTTCATTCTGAGTATTGCATTTTCTTTGTCCTAACAAGCCTATCATGTATGTATGTAAGTGTGTGTGTGTGTGTGTGTGTGTGTGCGCACGCATGCACGTGAGTGCATGTGTATATAAATCTAGAGTTATCATCACAAATCACTCATGTTACAATTAAAGATATCTGTGATATATCTGGGATACAACCAAAGTCCTTATTTTTGTCTTTATAATGTGGTGTCTTCATGTTATCTATTCGGTAGCTCAGAATCCTCCAGTTTTCAATTCCAGACACAGATTTTCTCTGTTCATTCTTATCCAAAGAGAAAGCCCATTTAGGCCACAAGACTGAATTAAAATGTCTTTTCAAAGACATTGATTAAATTATGTACATACCACCAATCTTGTACTCTTAAATTTATAAACATTATCCTTGTTTTTTGTGTCAAGGAATTTCTAAAATTTCCATATGTATTTCGTATAGAACTTTGGCTTTCTTTTTATATATTACAAAATTGTTTTCTGTCAAGTAATTTGGTGCATATAAAATAACTGAAAGTAAATGCAGATAGCGCCTGCTCACTCCCCTTGAGTACTACTCCTAACACTCTCTAACTTGGTTCTGTTTCATTTGCTTTTGAGAATTCCAGCCTACTATAAAACTTGTAAACTATCTGTCAGTACATTTCACTCCTTTCATTACCGTTCTTTTGTGAAGATTCATTTTTTCTAAAACCTTCTTTTCATTCCATTATGAAAATGGGTTTAAGAGGTTTTAGCTGCATGTGTATTCTGTTGTGGTCTCAAGTCCCTGCCTGAGTGTGAATTAGGCACTTAGAGAAGAATGCAAGCACAGGAAGTACACAGAATGGGACTAGTATGCCTCAGAAGCCTGGTTCCTACAGGGCTTGACTTACTTTAAGGGGAAAAAGAAAAAGCAGGATAAATAGCAGGATCCTGAGAAATTACCTGCTTTGTTCTTTGCTTTCAGACAGTTAGCTATCAATGTTTTGCAGGACAGATATATCCTCATGATCATTCCAATGTATAATGTTCATGGTTCTTCTCTGCCAACTTACACAGCCTATAAGGATGCTGCACAGCTCATACTCCCTGATCCTGCTGGCTATCATGGAGGCTTTCTGGTTCTTGTAAATGCTCACATGAGGAAATTAAATACTTTTCAATACTCAACAGTTACAATGAGTTTTCAATTCTACTCACTTAACATGTAAAGCACAGTCTAATCTTGTTGACATATAGTGTAAGCAATCTCTTTGTGAGGAATGAGAGGATATTCTGTCTGCTTCTGGCATCTGAGCCTTGATGTTTTATATATATATATATATATATATATATATATATATATATATATATATATATACCTTTAAATGGCAAAGATATATATATATATATATATATATATATATATATATACTAACAACCTCATTAGTTTGGTATAAAGATTAAATAAATGGATGCATGTGAAAACACTGAGAAACCCACAGATATGCTTCAGTTGTGAGGCCTCTCTTTTCTCCCCTTTTTATGGCCCAGTCTGAGTTTTGTTTGTGTAGCTATTACTGCATCCGGAGCTTTATGTCTTTGCTTTTTGCTTTGTCTGTTTTTCTTCAACTCTGTAAATTTCCTACAGAAATTTGAAGTTAATATTTATGTTTTCATCCTATTTGAAAAAGATAACCCAGAGCAAAATATTAAGGTCTAGTTTATCATTTGTGATTATGTCTGCTTCAAATATGAAAGCCCAGCATATTACACTCTAGACTAGAGAGTAATGAGATGACCTGCACTTCAAATATAGGTCAACCATATCACAAATGCATCAGCTTGGAAAGCAGGGACCATCATGATTCCTAAAGGATAAGAATGTCTGCTACTCAAGTCTAAATATTTTGAGCCACTGCCTAGCTTTGTAAACACGCTAACCTACTGTTTTAAAGTTGCAGTCAAGTTTTGTTTGAATATTCCTCAAATCAGATCAAAGATAATTTACCTAATACTGTGAATTAGAGTTAGGTATAACTAAAGGAAACACACTAACATCTAAAATGTTTAGTTAAGCTTAAATGTTTGCCAGTATTGGAAGAAGTGTTTAATTCAGCATACTTTGACAGTATTAAAAATATCATTATGTGAAGAATGTTTGTGGTGTGAAGAATTAAACCATTCCCTTATAGAGAAGAAAGAAAACTTCAAAGGCTTAGAAGACTCAAAAAGTTGCTAGAGTCACAAGGAATTTATTCAGTCATCAGTAAACTATTGCTGAGGCCATTAGACCGTCTTCAGTGGGCTGACTTCATGTTGTGTTGTTAGCGTCAGTGATTCAGCTTTTGTGAGTCCTCACTCATCCTGGAGCGGAGATTTCAGTAACAGAGCTGCCTTGAAGTAGCCCATGCTGCTATGAGTAACCCCAGTAAACCATAGTTCACTAGGCTAGATGTGGGTAGAATCATCTTCTTGGACTGCTGTTAGTCCTTTATTTTTTATTTTAATAAGTTTTATGCTTTGAAAGTTCCATACATTTATATAGCATATATTGATCTTATCTGTTTATTACTACTTCCTTCCAAATCCCCTAGTATCTGTTATCCCATCTCCCTCCCAGCTTTATGTCTCCTTTCATTAATATTATTAATTACATCTAGAGCCCAATTATTATTGTCCTTAGGTTCCTTATGTGTGTGATGACCCACCAGTATACGCGGCACCTACCATCTGTCATAGTTACAAAGAAGAGTAACTTTCCCTTCTCCAGTAGCCATCAATTGCCACTGGTTCCTTTTGTCTTGGAATCCCCAGTAGGTGTGGGGTCTCTTTGTCCCCTCCCAATTCATGCTGGCATTTTGACTGGCTTTATCTTATGTTATGCAAGTCTTGTGCAGGTAACCACAGCTACTATGTTCATTCCTACCAGACATGTCATGTCCTGAGGCCAGCATTTCACAGCTGTCCTCCCCCAGCCTCTAGCTCTCACATTCTTTCTGAACCCTGCTCTGTGATCTATGTAGGCACAACCTAAACACAGCTGAACATTTGGTGTTATTTAGATCAGCATTTTGACCAGTTGTAAGTCTCTATATTAACCATATACTGTAAAAGAAAGCCTCTCTGGCCAGTGTTGAGTGCACCACAAACCTATGGGTGTAAGCAAACAATTTAGAAGGCAATTTGGCAGCAAGATCAATTAGTAAAACAATAGTAGTAGATTTCTTGCTCCTCACAGACCTATGATGGCTAGTCATGGGGTTTTGACCAGGTTTTTAGGACTAGACATAAAATGTATCCTATGAAACTGGCCTCATATTCAGTAAGAAGGCAGTTGGTTTTCCCATAACCAACATACCACTATTGTAACAGTGAGCACATTTTGCCAGCCAGTCAGTATTGTTTCATGCAGGATCCAGTGCTAGGTGAGACCATTAATATTGTTGCCCATTAGCAACCTGAATAGCACCTTCCAGCACTGTGTAATAATCTAACCAGTGTGTGTTTAAGATGGGTTTGTCTATAATGTTTCCAAAGCAAATAGTGTTTTTGGCAATGAGGTGTTACCATCCAGTTATAGTGGGAAACCAAAATTAGTGGCAATGATTTTTATTGTATTGGTTGCCTCTGAGGGCTTCCTGATCAATACTCATAGGGAGGAATTGTGTGCTAGGCACTGAGGTCTACACTTCAGAACATATCTTCCGGGAGAAGCATCATTCACGTAGGCAGAGTGTTGCTAGAGAATTTCTCTCCAGCTCCCGCCACCAAGTCCTGCCAGTCCCAGAGCCCACTTATAAAATAAACACACAGACTTTTACATTATTTAAACTGCTTGGCCATTAGCTCAGGCCTGTTATTGTCTAGCTCTTACTCTTATATTTAGCCCATTTCTATTAATCTTTACTTTGCCACATGGCTCATGGCTTACTGGTACCTTACATCTTCCTTGTCCTGATGGCGGATGGATGTCTCTCTCTCAGCCTTCCACTTCCCAGAATTCTTTTCCTTGTCCCGCCTATACTTCCTGCCTAGCCAATGGCCAATCAGTGATTTATTTACTGACCAATCAGCAACACACTTGACATACAGACCATCCCACAGCACTTCCCCTTTTCTTTTCTGTTCAAACTGTGTGTCTCTCTATGTCTCTGTCTCTGTCTCTGTCTCTGTCTCTCTTTCTCTGTAGATATGTGTGCGTGCATGCATGTATGTGTGTGTGTGTGTGTGTGTGTGTGTGTGTGTGTGTTTATGTGGATATGTGTGTGTTTGTGTGTGTGTTTATAAACTAGTGGATTTCCATAAGCTTTCTTCATCTTTTCATGGTTTTGATCAAGTCACCCCTAACTTTTTGTCTTCCAAATCTCAGTCTTCTCACTTAAACCTTTACCTTTGGTATTCTCCCAGTCACAGTTCATGTCAACAGCAATCTTCTATCATTCTAACTGAATTTTTGTAAGATTATAGTTTCCTATACAGATTTTCATGTACTTTTTATTCTGATAAAACCTTCCAATAGCAGCGAAATTCCCATCTTTCATTCATCTCCATGACTGATACTTTCTGCCCCAAGTACTAACTTCAATTTCATTTTACCTGCATTTTACTTCCCTCCTACCTTAAACAATCTACCCCAAATATATGTTTCTAGTTCCTTAGCTTCTATGTACCTTCTCAGTCAAGCATAGAAATTAAATATGCAAAACTAGAATCTATATATGAGAGTGAAAACGAGAGGATCTATTTTATAGTACATGGCTGTTAATATAGAGACTAACATCTGGTCAAAATGCTGATCTAAATAACACCAAATGTTCAGCTGTGTTTTGGTTGTGCCTACAGAGGTCACAGAGCAGGATTCAGAAAGAATGTGAGAGCTAGAGGCTGGGTAGGGCAGCTGTGAAATGCTGGCCTCAGGACATGACATGTCTGGTAGGAATGAACATAGTAGCTGTGGTTACCTGCACAAGACTTGCATAACATAAGATAAAGCCAATCAAAATGCCAGCATGAATTGGGAGGGGACAAAAACACCCCACACCTACTGGAGATTCTAAGACAAAAGGAACCAGTGGCAGTTGATGGTTGCTGAAAAAGGGAAAGTTACTCTTCCTGGAGACTACGACAAATGATAGGTTCCACATATACTAGTGGGTCATCACACACATAGGAACCTAAGGACAATAATAATTGGGCTCTAGATGTAATTAATAATATAAATAAAGCCAATTTAACTAAAGAAACACAGAGAAGACTAAAATTAATAAAATTAGAAGTGACAAGGAAATCATTACAACAGACATCAATGAAAATCAGAAAAATATAAGGACGAACTTTAAAATCCTTATTCCAATAAATTGAAAAATCTGAAGTAAATGGGTGAATTTCTAGACACATATCACAAACCAATTTTACATTATTTAAACATTATTTAAATAAATTCATATATTTATTTAAATAATAATGTATGATACATTATTTAAACAAATTCATTATGAGGAAGATATTGAAGGAGACATAAAATGTCTTCCAACTTAAAAAAACAACCAAAAGGATATGTTCAACAAGGCAAAGCAACAGCCTACAGAATGGGAAAGATCTTCACCAACCCCACATCTGACAGAGGACTGATATCCAGAATATATAAGGAACTCAAGAAATTAGACATCAAAATGCCCAACAGTCCAATTAAGAAATGGGCTACAGAACTAAACAGAGAATTCTCAACAGAGGAAACTCAAATGGCTGAAAGACATTTAAGGAATTGCTCAACATCCCTAATCATCAGGGAAATGCAAATCAAAACAACTCTGAGATACTACCTTACGCCTGTCAGAATGGCTAAGATAAAAAGCACTGAAGACACCTTATACTGGAGAGGTTGTGGAGCTAGGGGTACTCTCCTCCACTGCTGGTGGGAATGCAAGCTTGTACAACCACATTGGAAATCAATATGGCGCTTTCTTAGAAAATTGGGAATCCATCTCCCCCAAGATATACCACTCTTGGGCATATACCCAAAGAATGCTCAACCACACCACAAGAGCACTTGTTCAACTATGTTCATATCAGCATTGTTTGTAATAGCCAGAACATGGAAACAACCTAGATGCCCTTCAACTGAAGAATGGATAAACAAAATGTGGTACATATACACAATGGAATACTACTAAGCAGAGAAAAACAGTGACAGCATGAGGTTTGCAGACAAATGGATAGATCTAGAAAAAAATCATCCTGAGTGAGGTATCCCAGACTCAGAAAGACAAACATGGTATGTACTCACTCATAGCAGGATACTAGATGTGGAACAAGGATGACTGGACTGCTACTCACATCACCAGGGAGGCTACCTGGAAAACAGGACCACAAGAAAGACACAGGGATCGCCCAATGACAGAGAAATAGAATGAGATCTACATGAACAGCCTGGACATGAGTGGGGGTAGTGAAGCGCGAGGGTCGAGGGAAAGAGAGCTTGGGTGATCGGGAGATCCCAGCTGGATCAACAACAGAGAGGGAGAACAAGGAATAGGAGACCATGGTAAATGAAGACCACATGAGAATAGGAAGAAGCAAAGTGCTAGAGAGGCCCACAGAAATCCACAAAGATACCCCCACAACAGACTGCTGGCAATGGTCGAGAGACAGCCCGAACTGACCTACTCTGGTGATGGGATGGCCAAATACCCTAATTGTCATGCTAGAAACCTCATCCAACTACTGAGGGATCTGGATGCAGAGATCCATGACTAGGCCCCGGGTGGATCTCTGGGAGTCCTATTAGCGAGAATGAGGAGGGTTTATATGAGTGAGAATTGTTGAGACCAAGGTTGGATAAAGCACAGGGACAAATAGCCAAACGAACGGAAACACATGAACTATGAACCAATGGCTGAGGGGTCCCCAACTGGATCAGGCCCTCTGAGTGGGTGAGACAGTTGATCGGCCTGATCTGTTTGGGAGGCATCCAGGCAGTGGGACCAGATCCTGTGCTCATTGCATGAGTTGGCTGTTTGAAACCTGGGGCCTATGCAGGGTCGCTTGGCTTGGCCGGGTAGGAGGGGACTGGACCTACCTGGACTGAGTCTACCAGGTTGATCTCAGTCTGCGGGGAAGGCTTTGCCCTGGAGAAGATGGGAATGGGGGGCGGGCTGGGGGGAAGATGAGGGGGGCAGGAGGGGGAAGAACAAGGGAATCCGTGGCTGATATGTAGAACTGAATTGTATTGCAAAATAAAAATTAAAAAAAAAAAGAAAAAGAAAAAACAAACAAACAAACAAAAAACAACCAAAACAAATGAATTAACTAATTGAGTACATAATTTTACAAGAACTTTATCAATAACATCAATATTACTCAAATTATTTAATTAAATAGAAAAGGAAGAAAATTTCAAAAGATTTTTTTTAAATCTAGTACTATGCTGATATCAAAACCAGATAAAGGTATAACAAAAAATGAAAATTACAAACTAATCCAATTGAAGATAAATGCAAATTTTTTCAATAAAATACTAGGAAATCAAATTCAAAATAATGTCAAACAGATCATTCATCATGATTATTTTTTTTTCCTTTTTAGAGATGAAGGTAAATCAATAAATGTTATCCACCACACATATAGACTAAGAGGTATAAATCACATGATCATGTCAATAGACGCAAAAAATGCCTTTGACAAGATTCAACAGCTCTTTATAATAGAAATCATAAGAAAGAGTGGCTCCTTGAGACACAGAATCTGCCAACTATGATTGGAGCAAGAGGTAAGTGTCTCCTCTACCAGCTCGAGTCTTGTATCTGAGACTCAGGCCCTAGGGACAAAATTCATGCTCCCCTTCCCCCACCTATCATTGCTCCCAGGTGCAGGCTATCAGAGAAGACTCCTGCAGGCAGACATACCCACCAACACAGCCCATCAGACCAGATGCTGCAATCTACAAGACCCACGCCCTGCCCCAAACCCACCTTTCCCCCTGGAACCTCAGCAGCTCCCTGACACAGATTCCACCAACCCTGATTGGACTAAGAGCTCCAATTGGACCAATAGTGGCCCCCTGAGACACAGACACAGTCAGTACAGAGTGGACCAAGAGCAGCTCCCTCAGACACAGACATCTCTTGTACCTATTTGAGGAAGAGATGGGTAGACACCATTGCAAAAATACATACAACAACATAAAGAGCAATATGGCACCACCAGAATCTAGTGGTTATACAACACCAAGACCTGAATATTATAATGTAGAAGAAACAGAAGAAAGCAACCTTAAAAATAACTTTACGAAGATGATAGAGGTTTTAAAGATAAAATAAAGAATTCCCTTAAAGAAATTGAGGAAAAGACAAACAAAAATTGGAAGAAATCAATACAGCCCTTAAAGAAAACCAAGAAAAAGCAATTAAAAAGGTGAAGTTTGAGACCTGAAAATTGAAATGAAGAAGACACAAACCGAGGGAATGCTGGAAATAGAAAATCTTAGTAAATGAACAGGAACTACTGATGCAAGCATGACCAACAGAATACAAGAGATGGAAGAGAGAATATCTGGCATGAAGGATACAATAGAGGAAATAGATTTGTCAGTCAAAGAAAACACCAAAGTCAAAAAATCATAACATAAAACATACAGGAAATCTGGGACACCATGAAAAGGCCAACCCTAAGAATAATAAGGATAGAAGGAGAAGAATACCAACTCAAAGGCACAGGAAATATATTCAACAAAGTCATAGAAGAAAACTTTCCCAATGTAAAGAAGGAAATACCTATGAAGATACAAGAAGGTTATAGAACACAAAATAGACTAGACCCCCAAAAAAACTTCCCCTTGCCTCATAATAATCAAACCTCCAAACATAAGAGCAAAGAAAGAATATTAAGAGCAGCAAGGAAAAGAGCAAAGTGACTTATAAAAGTAGACCTATCAGAATAACATGCAACTTCTCAATGGAGATTCTGAAAGCCAGAAGGTCTGGGACAGATGTAATGCAGACACTAAGAGACCACAGATGCCAGCTCAGACTACTATAGGAAGCAAAACTGTCAATCAACATAGACGGAGTAGACAAGACATTCCAAGACAAAACCAGATTTAAACAATACCTATCCACAAATCCAGCCCTACAGAAAGTACTAGAAGGAAAACTCCAACCTAAGGAAGTTAGATGTACCCACAAAAACACAGGCAATAGATAATCTCATACCAGCAAATCCCAAAGAAGGGAAATACACACACACACACACTAACACCAAAAGATAACAGGAATTAACAATGACTGGCATTAATATCTCTTAGTATCAATGGACTCAATTCGCCTATAAAAAGACACAGGCTAACAGAATGTTTATGGAAAAAGGATCTATCCTTGTGCTGCATACAAAAAACACACCTCAACTTCAAAGACAGATATTAACTCAGATTATAAGGCTGGGAAAAGACTTTCTAATCAAATGGATTTAAGAAGTAAGCTGGTGTAGCTATCCTAATATATAACATAATAGACTTCAAACTAAAGTCAATCTAAAGACATAGGGAAGGACATGACATATTCATCACAGGAAAAATGCACCAAGATGAAATATTTCAATTCTGAACATTTAGGTCCGAAATACAAGGACACCCACATATGTAAAAGAAACATTGCTAAAGCTTAAACCACACATCAAACTCCACATACTAGTAGTAGGAGACTTAAAGACCCCCCTCTAACCAATGGACAGGACTGCCAGACAGAAATTTAACAGAGAAATAAGGAATCTAACATATGTCATGACTCAAATGGATTTAATAGACATCTGCAGAACATTTCACCTTCACACAAAAGAATATACCTTCTTCTCAGCACCACTCATGGAACCTTCTGTAAAACTGACCACATACTCAGTCACATAGCAAATCTCAACAGATACAACAAAAATTGGAATAACCTACTGTATTTTACTGGACCACCATGGCTTAAAATTAGATTTCAACAACAACAAAAATTAGAGAAATCCTACAAACTCATGGAAACTGAATAATGCTCAGCTGAATCACCAATGGATCAAGGAATAAATCAAGAAAGAAATTAAAGACTTCCTAGAATTCAGTGAAATGAGTGCATAACATAATCAAACTTATGGGATACTATGAGGGCAGTCCTAAGAGGAAAATTAATAACATTAAATGCCAAAATAAAGAAGTTGGAGAAATCTTAAACTAGGACTTCAATAGCACACCTTAAAGCTCTAGAATGAAAAGAAACAAGCTCACTCAGGGGAAATAGACACCAGGAAATAATCAAATTTAGAGCTGAAATCAATAAAATAGAAGCAAAGAGAACATATAAAGAATCAATGCAACAAAGAGTTGGTTCTTTGAGAAAATTAACAAGATAGACATGCCCTTATCCAATCTAACTAAAAGGCAGAGAGAGAGAGAGAGAAAGAGAGAGAGAGAGAGAGAGAGAGAGAGAGAGAGAGAGAGAGAGCATCCAAATTAACAAAATCAGAAGTGAAAAGGAAGACATAACAACAGACAATGAGGAAATCCAGAAAATCATCAAGTCATACTTCAAAAACCTGTACTTCACAAAATTGGAAAATCTAAGAGAAATGGACAATTTCTGGATAGGTACCACATACCAAAATTAAATCAAGACAAGATAAACAATATAAATAGACCTAAGCCAGATGGTGGTAGCTCACACCTTTAATCCCAGCACTTGGGAGGCAGAGCCAGGAGGATCTCTGTGAGTTCAAGGCCAGCCTGGGCTACCAAGTGAGTTCCAGGAAAGGCACAAAGCTACACAGAGAAACCCTGTCTCGGAAAACCAAAAATAAATAAATAAATAAATAAATAAATAAATAAATAAATAAATAAATAGATAGACCTATAACCTCTAGAGAAATAGAAACTGTCATTAAAATATCCCAAGCAAGAAAAGCCTGGGACCAGATAGGTTCGTCACAGAATTCTACCAGAATTTCAAAGAAGAGCTAATACTAATACTCTTCAAACTGTTCTGCACAGCTGAAACACAAGGAACACTGCCAAACTCATTTTATGAGCCTACAGTTACCCTGATGCCCAAACCACCCAAAGATGCAACAAAGAGAGAATTACAGACCAATCTCCCTCATGAACATTGATGCAAAAATACTCAATAAAATACCGGCAAACTGAATCCAAGAACACATCAAAAAAAGTATTCACCATGATCAAGTGGACTTCATTTCAGACATGCAAGGTTGGTTCATCATATGAAAGTCTGTCAATGTAAAACACCATATAAACAAACTGAAAGAAAAAAACACACATGATCATCTCATTAGATGCTGAAAAGGCCTTTGACAAAATCCAACACCCTTTCATGATAAAGGTCTTGGAGAAATCAGGAATACAAGGAACATACTTAAACTTAATAAAGACAATTTATAGCAAGCCAACAGCTCACATCAAATTAAATGGAAAGAAGCTCAAAGCAATTCCACTAAAATCAGGAACAAGACAAGGCTGTCTACCTTCCCCATATCTATTCAATATAGTACTCAAAGTCCTAGCTAGAGCAATAAGACAGCAAAAAGAAATCAAGTGGATATAAATTAGAAAGGAAAAAGTCAAACTTTCTCTGTTTGCAGATGATATGATAGTCTTCATAAGTGACCCCAAAAGTTCTACCAGGGAATGCCTACAGATGATAAACACCTTCAGCAATGTGGCAGGATAAAAGATTAACTCAAAAAAATTAGTAGTTCTCCTATGTACAAACGATAAATGGGCTGAGAAAGAAATCAGAGAAACATCACCCTTTACAATAGCAACAAATAATATAAATTACCTTGAGGTAACTCTAACTAAGCAAATAAAAGACCTGTATGACAAGAACTTTAAGTATTCGAAGAAAAAAAATAAAGAAGATATCAGAAAATGGAAATATCTCCCATGATCATGGATGGGTAGAATTAACATAGCAATAATGAATATCTTACCAAAAGCAATCTACAGATTGAATGCAATCCCTATCAAAATTCTAACACAATTCTTCACAGACCTGTGAAGAATAATACTCAACTTCATATGGAAAAACAAAAAACCTAGGATAGCTAAAACAATCCTGTATAATAAAGAATACTCTGGAGGCATCACCATCTCTGACCTCAAGCTCTACTATAGAGCTATAGTAATAAAAACAGCTTGGTATTGGCATAAAAACTGACATGTGGATCAATGGAATCAAATTGAAGACCCTAACATTAATCCACATGCCTATGAACAACTGATTTTTGACAAAGAAGCCAAGATCATACAACGGAAAAAAGAAAGAATCTTCAACAAATGGTGCTGGCATAACTGGATGTCTACATGTAGAAGATTGCAAATAGTTCCATATCTTTTGCCACGAACAAAACTCAAGTCCAAGTGGATTAAAGACCTCAATATAAAACTAGTTACACTGAACCTGATAGAAAATAAAGTAGGAAGTAGCCTTGAATGCTTTGGCACCAGAGCCCGCTTCTTAAATATAGCACCAGAAGCACAGAGAATGAGAGCAACAATCAATAAATGGGACGTCCTAAAACTGAGAAGTTTCTGTAAGGCAAAGGACATAGTAAATAAGACAAAACAACAGCCTACAGAATGGGAAAATATCTTCACCAACTCCACATCTGACAGAGGTCTGATCTCCAAAATATATAAAAAATTAAAAACAACTAGGCATCAAAATACCAAACAATCCAATTTAAAAAATTGGCTACAGAGTTAAACAGAGAATTCTCAACAGAATAATCTCAAATGGCTGAAAGACAATTAAGGAGTTGCTCAACATCCTTAGTCATCAGGGAAACGCAAATCAAAACAATTCTTACAACTGTCAGACTGTCTAAGATCAAAAACACTGAGGACAGCTTATGCTGAAGAAGATGTGGAGCAAGAGGAACACTCCTCCACTGTTGGTGGGAGTACCAACTTAAACAGCCACTTTGGAAATCAATGTGTCAGTTTCTCAGAAAATTGGGAATCAGTCTACCTCTAGACCCAATGATACCATTCTTGGGCACATACCTAAGGAATGCTCAATCACATCATAAGAACACTTGCTCAACTATGTTCATAGCAGCATGATTCATAATAGCCAGATCTGGAAACAATCTAGATGCCCCTCATCTGAAGAATGGATAAAGAAATGTGGTACATATACATAATGAAATACACATACATTCGGCAGTAAAAAACAATGACATCATGAAATTTGCAAGTGAATGTATGGAACTAGAAAATATTATCCTGAATGAGGTAACACAGACTCAGAAAGACAAACTCAGGTGTGTACTCACTCATAAGTGGATGCTAGAAGTAAAGCAGAGACTACAACCCACAGCTGCAGAGAAAAGCTAAGTAACAAGGAGGACCCTAAGAGGTATGCACGGAACACTCTGGGAAGGGGAAATAGATGAGATCTCCTAAGTAAACTGGGGGTGAGACGAGAGACAGTGGAGGGTAGAAGATGGAGGGTGGGAGCATGGTGGAATGGAATGGTTGAGCTGGAACAGGGACAGAGTGGGAGAGCAATGAGGGAGATATCTTAATAGAGGGAGACATCATAGAGATATGGAGAAACCTGGTGCTAGGGAAGTTCCCAGCTTAGACTACTTAGCAGTGGCAGAGCGGGTGCCTGAGTTGACCTACCCTAGTAATCAGATTGGTAATTGTCATCATAGAGCCTTCATCCAATAACTGATGGAAACAGATGCAGAGAGCCATCTTTAGAAATGCCTTGAGTTGCCAATATAAGCTACAATGACTTTCCAAGATCATAAACATGATAGGAACAGCAGAGTTTCCTGACACTCAAGACAGGATTGGTTTGCCTTCTTCTGCAGCAAGGCTGTGCCCACTCCACAGGCTTCGTTTGAATATACAGTATGATGGACACAGTGCTTAAGGATGGGAGTTGTGGGCCTGGGGAGAAGCCCCAGTATGTAAGAGCACTTTCTGTGAAAACATTGACTTTACATGTCCAGCACCAGTGTAAAATGCCTGGCATGGCCCCATTCATCCATAAAAGCAGTACTAGGGGCATGCCAGTGTCAGGAGGATAGCTGGAGCTTGTTCTTTTCCAGTCTAGCCCAAACATGGCAGCCCTCAAGGTTAGTGAGAGATCCTGTATCAAGGAAATAAGGAAAGAAATAAGAGGAGACTTTATATCCTCCTGGGGCCTCCACACAAGCACATGGGTACACACTCCTGGATAACCATGTATATACACATGCACACACATAAATAAACAAAATGTATTTAAGATGAATACAATTTTGAAACACAAATACATGAGTTCAAGTTTGTTTTTCAAATTGAGTTTCAAATAAGTCTCGGGCACTTTTCAGTAACATAATTTTGGGAAACATAGCTTCTCTGTGTCTTTGTTTCTTCTTTCTAAGAGGATCATAGGAATAGCGCAACCCCTCCCAGGATTTTTGAAGCAGTTTATTTAATGTGCATTCTTTGTATGCAGAACATCATTTAACATAATAAGGACACAGTAAGCACATACCAAAGATGTATTGCTTTCTTTCTCATGTTATCCCTAAAAATCTGAAATTCGATAGCTGATGACATAAATGAATTCTGTCACACATGCAGGACTGAGAAAACTGAAATGGGATGAGACTACATTGTCTCTAGATGCTCTAAGCAAAAATATTCATGTGTCACTCTCAAACAGTGCCGCCCAGCATTCTCTTATAGCCATATCACTGAATCGCTAGTCTCATAACTTTTTTTCCTTCTTGGCCCTCTAGAAATCTTTCTCTGCCTCTGTCTTATTAGGATATTATTCACATTATTTAGTGTGCACAAAAATAACCTAGCAAAAATGTTCCTCATCTCAAGCTTCTTAATTGTTTGTGTAAAGGCATGTATTTTAAAATACAAAAAAAATTATTATTTTATTTCAGAGAGTAGATCTTGACACGTTTTGGTAAGTAATTTTATAGGGACACCAAAAAAAATGCATCCTTACACTTGGTTTTTTAAAGAACTTCCTATTGTTGGCTATATCCCATTATTTCTCAATTAATGCCTTTGCAATACTGAGCTCTGTAGACCAGAAATATTTAGGTGCACTTTGGTACCACTCCACATTGCATTGCGATTCTCTTCATAGAGCCAAACTGGGGTTATCCCCAATTACTGCCAAGCAGGGGGCTATTAATTGTCCTTTAAAAGGAGAATAAACAGCAATTGCATAGAATCCTTGAGTGGAAATACTATGGATACCACTGATTAAAGTTGTCCCAACTGGAGTATTTATAGTTGGTATTTTAAAGACCACAAAGTAAGTCTGGCCTGCAGTTGTAGCACTAAGGAGGAAAAGGAAGAAGGGTTCAGATGTAGACTGAGACCATTCCAAGAGCAGCCTGAGTTACTGACTGAGACCATTCCAAGAGCAGCCTGGGTTACTGACTGAGACCTGGTGGAATGGTGTTTAGCAATAATGCCCACCCACCAGCCACAAAGTGAATAAATACCACAGAAAAGTATGTGATCCATTGCTTCAGAAATAACCATTTTATTTGTGCTTTGACATTATCTCTTCCCAAATTATATACCATACATGGATAAGGTTTCATCAAATTCCAAATAATTTCATTCCTTGATATTTTACTTCAGGAAAATCTTAGACATGGTAATATCCTGTTTTTGTACCTATCATCATATGCCATGTGTTTACTCCAATCATTTTTAAACAGACAAGTACATTGAATCAACACAATTTATCAGAGTGCAAGACATGATTGTCATGATCTTTCTGCAGATTTGTACCTTTTCATTTGATATCAATATCATGAAGACAGAATTTCCTTACTGTTAAAACAACACATTGAAGTATATTGAAATTGCCCTAAGTATGTGCAGACTCTTCCAGATTTTCTTTTGCTGCACACAGGGAATAGCCAGGACTGAGGTCAATGACAGAATATTCTGTAGAGCAGAAATTCTGCAGGTAGACATCCTGGGTTCACACTTTAGCTTTACTTAATAATTGTGTCACTGTGGCTTAGAAATATCCTCCTGATATCTTTTGAACAGCTAATACTGTTTCAAATTTCACACTTCTTTCAGCATTAGTATAAAAGATCTGTGGTTCCTAGTCTGCTGCCCTCTTAAACTAGTGAGGGCAGGCATCCATATATCATCAAAATTGAACATTAGTCATATTTTGTGAAACACTATATTACAGTAATCACCATGCCACTTTGAACATATTTTATGCTTGGAGTTTTAAGCCCTCATCTTTGGTCTTTGATGATTACCCCCTCACATCTGTCCAGGGTGACTGCAAACTCTGTTTTACATTTTAGAAGTGAAGGCATAAGCCCCAAGCTGGAACCAAAGCCTCAGTCTTTCCTCATGCAGCTAACAGCAACAAAGGAAATGCAATCACTTTTTTTCTTTGTAGTGTAGTCTAATGAGCAGACCACTGAGAACTGAGACTTTTGTCTTCATGCTCTGCTGGGAATTCCACTTGTCATGATAGATATTCATGTATATGTCACAGGAGATAATCAATCCAATCAAGCCTTACCTTTCTTTCCTCCACCCTGACTCCTTTGTTGCTCCGGAATTCTTCCACTGAGAGTTTCCCTAAATGGATTATAGTTGCCTTTGAAATTCATTTAAGATATATATATATATGTATATATATATATATATATACATATATATAGAGAGAGAGAAAGTTCAGTAAAGGTATATATATATATACATACATATATATATATATATACAGAGACAGTTCAGTAAAGGTATTTGTGAGAAATAGAGGCAAAGGTTTCAGAAACTTAACAACCCTCTTGTTCTGAAGAAAACAGCCATCTAAGAGCTACCTCAATTCTCCAGGATGTGTCCATAGGGCCAGCTTGGCTCTATCTTAACAGATACTGTTTTTAAACCAATCATAAGATATAAATGCCATAAATTAAATGGACATTAATATGTTTTATATGTTAATATGTTTCTGTCAAGTCTCTAGAAGACAGTTGAAGTTACAAAGGAGGTTTTATTTTTTATTAAAATATTTGGTAAACTTGAGATGTGACAACATCAGTCAAAAACTCAAGGTGTACCTGGAATAAGCAAATGAAAAGCTTAGCCTAAAGACAGGCCCTGTCTGCTGGCTATACCTCAAGTTTAGTTATACAAATGAGAGCCGAAATTATGCTTTATGCTTTATCCTGATACATTGCTTATGAAAATGAGAGACTATAATCTAGACTACTCTTCATTAGTAAATATTAAAAATATGGCAAAAAATATTAAAAATATGGCTGGGTTATAGTACATCAGTTAGATCTCAGCTGCAAAAAAATGAGGCTTTGTGGGGTGAGATGTTGCCTTAACAGGTCTCACAGAAGCATGCAAACACTACACTGCTGAGTGTTGTTTCATCAAAATCATGCAACATATGTGTGGCTCCTCAATGACCAAAGGCTACTAGACTCCACCCTGAATTATGCTCAGTAGTCACTCAGGGTCATTCTTGGCGAGTCACCTATTCTTCCGTTCACGTTGTTTAACATCTGAATTTCATAATTTAACAACATAGGCCACTGAGGACTGTCTTGTTTTCCCACTCTTCCCTACAGATAATGGTGAAGAACTGCCACTTGCTACAACTGCCCAATATCATGTGAGGATTATTGCATGCAGCAATCCCATTTTGGCTGAGGAGAGTTGATGAGGTGAAAAGTGACTGTGGCTTGTTTCCTCTGGTCTTTCAGCGTTTACCTTGATATCTGGCTTCAGGTTTTTATTATAAGACCATTTGGGATTTATGCAACAGACCTGTAGAAGGAAAAATACCCAGACAATGGATTATGAGACAAAATAATCAAACAAATAAAAAAATGATCCAAATACCATTAAGTTTGTTTTGTGTTGACCATCTACTACTGGACATGGTGTTTGTCCTTAAGTGTGGTTTATATACACAGTGAGACTCCATTGGAGAAAACTGATTTTTCATTTTCAAGTGGTTATCAATTGAAGATACCTTCATGGTTAAGGTTCAGGGCTTGTGTCCACTTCTCTCCATGCTAGTACCTCATCTGTCTTAGAATCATACAGTCCCTGTGTATGCTGCCATACATAGCCTTTGTGAGTTCATATGTCCATCATTCCTGCTGTGTTCTGAAGGCCTTGTTCCTCTGGTGTCCCCCATCTCCTCTGTCTCTTAAAAATCTTTCTGCATCCTCTTCTTCAGAGTTCCCTGAGTCCTGAGGTGAGGGACTTGAAGGAGACATCCCAGTTGAGACTCAGTGGTCCAAGTCTCTCAGCCATTGTACTTTATCTAGTTATGGGTCTCTATATTTGTTCCTATCAAATGCAGAAGGAAGTTTATCTGATGATGGCTGGGTGGGAAACTTATCAGTGAGTAGAGCATAATGTCTTTAGAAGTCAGTTTGTTGCTACAGTCCTTTAGCAGAGGTTTCCCCTAGGTCCATGTCCTATCTAGTCTTGAATACTTTACTACCTGGGCAGTGTCAGTCATACATTCCATCTCATGGAGCAGACCTTATATTCAATCAGATAGTGATTGGTAACTCCCACAACATTAAATCAATGTGTTAAACACAATATTTATTAACATATTCCACATGATCAAGTTATCTTCCAGGAATCTTTTGTAGTATCATTTCTTGAAGTTCAGTTCAAGAAGGAAAGCTGTATTATTGTTTAATGATTTTAATGAACCAGGAAATGAAATTTGCCCTTGGGAAATACTCGGTGACTTAAGATTGAATAGACAGCAGACTGCTTATAGAGAAATCATTAGTAACTATGGAGAAAACATCCATTCTTCCTTTAGAAATGCCATGTCTTCCACCGTTCCATGCATGCTGTCATTGAGAGCTTTCAGCAGTTCGAATGGAGGAAAACTAATAGAACTGTGGAGAAGGATATAAACATCATAGCACAGCAAAAAGAACTGGGAGTGAGCAGAACCACAGCTTTTAAAATCACCAAGAATGGTGCTAGAGGTGAGGGCAGGGGCTGTCAAGTGACAGAGCTAAGGTAGAAATATCAAAAGGTTTCTTCCTGGCTCTCTGTCCTCTCTGGGAAGAAAGTGCCCAAAGCAAGGCATTGCTTGTTTGTTTGTTTGTTTGTTTGTTTGAATTATTGAAAACTGTTTCTTTCCTTATACAATGTATCCTGATTCCAGTTTCACCTCCCTCTACTCCTTGCGGTTCCTTTCCACCCCCTCTCTCCTATGGATGCACCCCCTTTCTATCTTCCATTAGGAAACATCAGGCTTCTACGAGATAATAAGAAAACAAGACAAAATAAAGTATAATAAGGTAAAACAAAAATCGTCACATCAGTGTTGATCAAGGAAAACAGACACATACAAAGGAGCCCCAACAGAAGGCATAAGAGTCAGAGGTCCACTTGTTCACACACTCTGGAGTCCTATAAAAATGCTAAACTGAAAGTTATAATGTAGATGCTGAGGACCTGGTGCAGACCTGTTCAGGCCCTGTGCCTGATGCTTCTGTCTCTGAGTTCATACGAGCCCTGCTCAGGTGATTCAGAGACATTGTTCTCCTGGTATCCTCCATCCCTCCTTCTCTTACACTCTTCCTGCCTCCTCTTAGGTGTGGTTCCCTGAGTTCTGAGGGAAGGGACTGCATGGAAACATCTCATTTAGAGCTGAGTATTCTAAATTCAGTCTGTCTCCTCTCTGTCTCTGTCTCTGACTCTCTCCCTCTGTTTAATTTCTGGCTGGGGGTATCTGTATTTGGACCCATATCCTGAGGGAGGAAGTTTCTCAGATAGTGGTTGAGTGGGGCATGGGTCTATGAATATAGCAGATTATCATTAACATTTTATCACCTTTTTTTGTTTTTGTTTTGTTTTTGTTTTTTTTTTTGTTTTTTTTTTAATTTTTATTTTGCAATACAATTCAGTTCTACATATCAGCCACAGATTCCCTTGTTCTCCCCCTCCCGCCCCCCCTCCCCTTCCCACCAGCCCACCCCCCATTCCCATCTCCTCCAGGGCAAAGCCTTCCCCACAGACTGAGATCAACCTGGTAGACTCAGTCCAGGTAGGTCCAGTCCCCTCCTCCCAGGCCGAGCCAAGCGACCCTGCATAGGCCCCAGGTTTCAAACAGCCAACTCATGCAATGAGCAAGGACCCGGTGCCACTGCCTGGATACCTCCCAAACAGATCAGGCCAATCAACTGTCTCACCCACTCAGAGGGCCTGATCCAGTTGGTGACCCCTCAGCCATTGGTTCATATTTCACGTGTTTCCGTTCGTTTGGTTATTTGTCTCTGTGCTTTATCCAACCTTGGTCTCAACAATTGTCACTCATATAAACCCTCCTCATTCTCGCTAATTGGACTCCCAGAGATCCACCCGGGGCCTAGTCATGGATCTCTGCATCCAGATCCCTCAGTAGTTGGATGAGGTTTCTAGCTCGACAATTAGGGTGTTTGGCCATCCCATCACCAGAGTAGGTCAGTTCGGGCTGTCTCTCGACCATTGCCAGCAGTCTGTTGTGGGGGTATCTTTGTGGATTTCTGTGGGCCTCTCTAGCACTTTGCTTCTTCCTATTCTCATGTGGTCTTCATTTACCATGGTCTCCTATTCCTTGTTCTCCCTCTCTGTTGTTGATCTAGCTGGGATCTCCCGCTCACCCAAGCTCTCTTTCCCTCGACCCTTGCCCTTCACTACCCCCACTCATGTCCAGGCTGTTCATGTAGATCTCATTCCATTTCTCTGTCATTGGGCGATCCCTGTGTCTTTCTTGGGGTCCTGTTTTCCAGGTAGCCTCCTTGGTGATGTGAGTAGCAGTCCAGTCATCCTTGTTCCACATCTAGTATCCTGCTATGAGTGAGTACATACCATGTTTGTCTTTCTGAGTCTGGGATACCTCACTCAGGATGATTTTTTCTAGATCCATCCATTTGTCTGCAAACCTCATGATGTCATTGTTTTTCTCTGCTTAGTAGTATTTCATTGTGTATATGTACCACATTTTATTTATCCATTCTTCAGTTGAAGGGCATCTAGGTTGTTTCCATGTTCTGGCTATTACAAACAATGCTGATATGAACATAGCTGAACAAGTGCTCTTGTGGTGTGGTTGAGCATTCCTTGGGTATATGCCCAAGAGTGGTATAGCTGGATCTTGGGGGAGATGGATTCCCAATTTTCTAAGAAAGCGCCATATTGATTTCCAAAGTGGTTGTACAAGCTTGCATTCCCACCAGCAGTGGAGGAGAGTTCCCCTAGCTCCACATCCTCTCCAGCATAAGGTGTCTTCAGAACATAAATCCAGCTACTCTGAACCTGCTAGAAGAGAAAGTAGGAAGTAGTCTTGAACGCATTGGCATAGGAGACCACTTCCTAAATAGAACACCAGTAGCACAGACACTGAGAGAAACAATCAATCAATGGGACCTCTTGAAACTGAGAAGCTTTTGTAGAGCAAAGGATATGGTCAAAAAGGCAAAGCGACAGCCTACAGAATGGGAAAAGATCTTCACCATCCCCACATCTGACAGAGGACTGATATCCAGAATATATAAGGAACTCAAGAAATTAGACATCAAAATGCCCAACAGTCCAATTAAGAAATGGGCTATAGAACTAAACAGAGAATTCTCAACAGAGGAAACTCAAATAGCTGAAAGACATGTAAGGAATTGCTCAAGATCCCTAATCATCAGGGAAATGCAAATCAAAACAACTCTGAGATACCACCTTATGCCTGTCAGAATGGCTAAGATCACCTGTTTTTTTTTTGTTTGTTTTTTTTTTAAGACCAGTAGGATTTGGTTTTACAGTAGGTCTCTGGGCTATCTGATTTCTATTTTTTTGGTAAACCAAGAAGCGTCAGGTGTTGGTTCCATTTCATGGAGTGGGCTTTAAGTCAAATCAAGTCCTTTATAAGAGTAATATTTCTATTAACTGCTGACCCATCTATCTGTGGCCTGCTTTTTGTTGTTGCTGTTTTGTTTTGTTTTTGCTTTTATTTTTCACCTTATGTATAGCCAGTGCCTTGATAAAGAGCCTCACATTAGCTCTTTAAGATCTAATTAAATGAATCAATGAAATGACAAAAAGGATAGAGAGAGGATGTTTGGAAGAAGGAGCAGGCAAAAGAGATATGGAAGCAAACTTCTCTCTTGAGTAAAGTCACCAGTAACAGTGGCACCAACTCATTCTAAAGTCCTGTCATCACTTTAAAATTATATTTTTGTTGATTCCTCACTAGAACGGTACTTTAAGGGCAGCAACAGTACTTCAGCTGCCTATGTTCCCGGTAGTAGACAATAGGCAGCATTTATTAGTTTAATTGAATTAAATATCAAAAAACATTCAACCCTGCCAGACTGAATATCGGTCATCCTGGTCTCTGAAACAACAACAACAAAATCGAGGTGCTGCTGCTTTTTAAATTTTCTGCAAAACAGGTGACAGTAGGAAGATGTGCCCGTGGTTTGACTACTCTGACAAAGACACTAATTTGATCTCTTAAATGTTTCCCTCCATAATCCCATTACTTGAGGCAAGCCTTGAGATAAGTCTTGTCAGGCAGCTGTTGCCACCCACTGCTTGTCAGCCTCTCAGGAGATGGGGGCTGTGTAGAGAAGGTGCATTGACACTGATAGTTCAATCAGATGCTTCTGGAAAGTGTCTCCTCGAAGAAGGCAGATTCCTTACAATGAGAGTCTCATGCTCCGGTTTGATTTGTGTTGATAAAATATTATCAATATGAAAAAACTGAGCAAGAGATGAAAACACTGGGCAACAGAAGGAGACAAACACACCTTAACAGTATCACCAGGACCACAGGGGACATACGACAGTGCAGGGCCTTAACACAGTCTCACTCTTTCATGTTCTAGACAAATTTGCAGTTCCAGAGGTGACAGCCAAGTCAGGTTCCCACAGAAGGGCAAGAACAAGTCTGTGCCTTAGAAGTCATACTTGTTACATGTAAACTAAGTGTTTTAGGCTTTCGCACTGTTTGGCAACTTAGTGTTGTTGATATAGTACCCATGTAGACATAAGCTCAATTCAGTTAAAACTGGAATTCAAATGAATTTTAAAATTCACTTCCTAGCTTGGCATGCGGGCACATACCTGTTATCTCAGTACATGGAAGCCTGAGGAAGCTTGACCTAGCTTCAAGGCTAGCTTTAGTTACACAACAAGACCATGATTCTCACACATAACCACTGTGATGTGGAATTACATAAATATTTTCAGCATGATAGAATGACTTCCGTTAACACTATTTTCTATCATTTTTATATTTATACAGTTTTGTCCTATTGTGAAATATATTAAGTTTATGTATTGAGGAGAAACAGAAATGCTTATTTATAGAGTTGCCTTAGGTAAGTTAAAAGGATGAGTAAGGTAAAAAGCTGTCTATGAATGCAAAAATTTCACAGGAATTCCAGTTTCTGGGGTTAAACAATTTTAGACTATGTATTTTTCTTGAACATTCTTTTCTTTTTCTTATACTTCTTTTATCCTTTTATTGAAAATAGATTTTTTTCTTATGTAATAGTTCCTTCCCAATACTCCTCCCAGTTCCTCCCCACTTCCTCCTCACTGAGATGCACACCCTTTCTGTTTTTCATTAGAAAACAAATATGATTCCAAGAGATAAAACAAAATAAAAGATATTAATATAAAACAAAGACTAGCACATCAGAACAGGGAAAAAAGGGGGGAAAGAGCCCAAGTACAGGCAAGAGAAACAGATATAGATGCAGAGACCCACTCACCACAACACTTAAGAGTACCATAAAAATGATAAACTTGATTCTGTAGTATATGCAAATAACTTGTAGGGTAAAAGAGAGAGAATAATATATTTGTACATATAATAAATAATATGTATATCTATAAATGGTAACAGAGAGAAATATATATTAAAATAATTTAAAAATAAAAGAAAAGCCCTAATGACACATGGAACGCCAAATGACACTATAGATTTAATTTCCTGTTGACTGTCTACTGCTGGGCATGCCATCTTTCCTTTAGAATAATTTGTTTCCCCAGTGAGAGTTGCTTGAAGAAAATTAAATTTTTCCTTTGCAAGTGGTTATAATTGGAGGTAGCTTTTAGGTAGAAATGGAGCATGTGTCCATTTCTCCTTTCAGTTCTAGAAGAACATCTGGTACCGGCCTGTGCAGGCCCTTTGCATGCTGCCACAATCTCAGTGAGTTCATATTTATATCTATCTTGTTGATTTAGAGGGCTTTGTTTCCTTGATGTCTTCTACCCTGTCTGGTTCCTACACTCTGTCCACCTTTTCTGTGGGATTCTCTGAGCCCTGAGGGGAGGGATTTGATGAAGGTATTCCATTTATGGCTGAGTGTTCTAAGCTCTCTCTCTCTCTCTCTCTCTCTCTCTCTCTCTCTCTCTCTCTCTCTCTCTCTCTCTCTCCATATTGTCTAGCTGTGGGTCTCTGTATTTGTTCTTATCTGCTGCAGGAGGAACCTTTCTCAAGGCAATGATCTATAGCAGAATATCATTAGGATTTTATTGCTATGTTCTTTTAGTAGAACAATAGTACTTGGTTTTGTCATAAGTCTCTGGGCTAAGTTCTTGGATACCCAAGAAGTGTTGGGTATGGATACTCATATTCCATCTTGTGGGATGGATCTTAAGTCAATTCCAGTGTGAGTTGGCTACTCCCATAAACTTTGTGCCATCATTACAATAATGTATCTTGCAGCTTGATACATTTGATGATCCAAGGTTTTGTGGCTAGGTTGGTGATTCTGTTCTTCTTTTAGGGGCCTGTGGAGTGTCTTTCTGTATACTAGACTGTAGGGGTGAAGCTTCTATGTAATCACTAGCTCAACTTTTCTATATTCAATGAGTTTTACAGATGTTATCTTTATTAATAATGTCTTGTTGTCAGTTTGTGGTGAGAAATTTATAGTCTTAACAATAGCTTGGACTGTTTGGGAGTTCCCATGGGATCACAATGGCCAAAAACTCAATATATGTAACCCATTTCAAGTATTGGAAGCTTCATTTGGTGACAAGAGATAATCACTTGGGGCTCTATCACTCCCATTAATTGGCAATTTCATTTAGATCACCTTCGTGTGTATGTGTGTGTGTGTGTGTGTGTGTGTGTGTGTGTGTGTGTGTGTATATATATATATATATATATATATATATATATATGCAAGCTTCTACTATAATAGGTTCGCATACTACTCCTCAAATATCCCTTAATTTTAGCAGTCTCTACCCAATTTCCCCTCCCTTATCTCCCTCTTCTGCCACTCCCACACTAGATCCTGCCATTGCCACGACTCCTCACTATAACTATCTATTCTATATCCCTTTCCTAGGGATATTGATCTTTTTATCTTAGTCCTTTGCTCTTTACCAAACATCTGTGGTTCTAGAGCTTGTAGCTTTGTTATCATTGACTTAAAAGCTAAAATTCACATATAAGCAGACATATACCATATTTGTCTTTCTTGGTCTGGGTTACCTTATTCAAAATGCCTTTTTTCTAGTTATAGCCATTTACTTGTGAACTTCATGATTTCATTTTTTTAAATGGATAATATTCCATTATATAAAGGAACCATAATTTCTTTATCTGTTTGTTAGTTGAGAGAACTATAGGTTGTTTCCAATTTCTAGAAATAATGAATATAGTAGAAATAAATATGATTGAGCAAATGTTTCTATGATAGGATGAAGTGTCCTTGGTATATGCCATAGAATGGTATAGCTGAATCTTGAGGTAGATCAATTCCCATCTTTCTGAAGAACTGCTACAGTTTTTTTCATTGTGACTGTACAAATTTGCAGTTCCACAAGCAGATTATTATTATTATTATTATTATGATGATGATGATGATGATGATGATGTATATCCATTGCCGTCCTAATATCTCTAGGACACTTATCATGAAATGGTAATGTATTTTTTCATAGACCTTTTCTGCATCTAAGAAGATGATCATGTGGTTTTGTCTGTTTTATATGCTGGATTACATTTGTCATTTTGTATGTGTTGAACCACCCCTGTATCTCTGGGATAATGTCTACTTTATAAAGACAGGTGATATTTTTGATGTGTTCTTGAATTTGGTTTGCAAGTATTTTATTAATACTTTTTGCATATATATTCATAATCGCTCTGTAATTACCTTTGTTTGTTGGTTTTTATGCAGTTTGGGTATCAGGATAACTATAGCCTCATAAAATTAATTGGACAGTGTTCCTTCTATTTCTATTTTGTAGAATAGTTTGAGGACTATTGGGATTAACACATCTTTGAATGTATGATAGAATTCTGCATTAAAACCATCTGGTCCTGAGGTGTTTTGGTTGGAAGACTATTGGTGAAATTATTAAGGCCACTCCACGTAGTTAAAAGGGAGATTTATTTTGTGAGGTAACTTACAAGTGAAGGGATAGGTAACAGGGTCTGGGAAAGGTGTAGTGCAGTCCAGTGATGTTCTCTGGAGAGCTCTGCTTGGTTTACCTCCAGTGTCCAGGGCCCAGGAACCAATAGAGCCGACACATCAGGATCTTGGGTCCTCAGGGTCCTCTCTCGGCCTCACCTTGTAGGCATGACAGTTACCGAAGCCTCAGTGGGGGTTGGAACTTCCAGATCAAAGCTGGAATGGCTACCCACTACAGAAGACTATTAATGACTGTTTATATTTCATTATGTTGTGTGGTATCCATCAGTGAGGATTGCTTGGCTACAAGTTTAAGCCAATAGAAACTCTTTATTAGCTAGTGAGCACCTACACTGTACATTTGGATCCCAATGTAGCACTGGGCATTTCTCAGGGTGACCTTTTAAACACACACATACACACACACACACACACACACACACACACACACACACACAAAGAAGCGTATTCTGAGTTGACATACTTCAATTAACAAGAATAGTTATCCAGAAACAGAACTACAAAAGCTAAGAAATAAGGTTAGTACATTTAGAGATCTTCCCAGAATTATGGACTTTGATGGATTACGTCTTTATTCTCATTTTGGCATGTGGTACCTTCTATGTGCTGACTTTTATGGAAGGAATGGTACTTCCATCATGGTGTCTGTTGTGCCAAGGTCTAGGGGCCTACTAAGATCTGGGCACTGTTACACATAGGGGTTATAGGCCTATATAATTGCTTATCTAGTCTTAGCTTGGTTTGTTTCCTGCAATCTTTTATTCACTTTAAATTGGTCCATCTGTCTCTTGTCTCTGGGCTTTTTACCTTTCTCTATTTCTGTTTACATTTTCTTTCCTTCTAACTCTGTAACCTGCTGTGAGTTGGGCAGCTTGACCCTGAAGTCATCCTCCTTTCTCTCTTGTTCCTTCTTTTCTTCTCACAGATTTCTCCTTTTATTTCTCCTATCTGCCTGCTGCACTACCTATTTCTCTCTCCTGCCTCCCTATTGTCTGTTCAGCTCTTTATTAGACCGTCAGGTGTTTTGGATAGGCAAAGTCAGTGTGGTAGTTTCTCAGAATACTGAGAATCAATGTACCACAAGACCCAGCTATACTGCTCTTGGGCATATACCCAAAGGATGCTCAATCACACCACGAGCACACTTGCTCAACTGTGTTCATAGAAGCTTTATTTGTAATAGCCAGAACCTGGAAACAACCTAGATGTCCCTCAGCTGAGGAATAGATAAAGAAATTGTGGTACACTTACCACAGTGAAGTATTACTCAGCTGTTAAAAATAGGGACACTGGGAATTTGAAGACAAATGGAACTAGAAAAAAAAGTCATTCTGAGTGAGGTAACCCAGATTGAGAAAGACAAACATGTCATGTACTTACTCATAAGTGGATATTAGGTATAAATTAGAGGATAACAATGCTACAATCCATAGACCCAGAGATGCTTGGTAACAAAGAGGGTTCATGCGGGAACCCCCAGATCTCCCTAGGACAGGGAAATAGAAGAGATATACTGAGTAGACTGAGGTTAGGTGAGGAAGGGAATGTGAGTGATCAGGTTGGTGGGATATGGAGGGGAAGAGTACTGAAAGAAAGTACTGAAAAGGGTGAAGCATTTTGGCATCAGGTAAAAACTTTGTGCAAGAGAACTTCCCACAAATCTACAAGGAAGACCCCCAACTTAGACTCTTAGCAATAGCAGATACATAGCCTGAACTGGATATCTCCTGTGACCAGATTGGTGCCAATTGTCATCAGAGAGGCTTCATTCAGCAACTGCAGGGAAACAGATGCAGACCCACAGTCAATCATTAGGTGGAGTTCGGCGAATCCTGTAGAAGAGGAGGAGAAAGGATTGCAGGAGCCACAGGTATCAAGGACACCACAGGAAAATTCACAGAATCAACTAACCTGGGCTCATTGGGGCTCACAGAGAATGAACTGACAACCAGGGAGCCTTCATGGTACTCAACTAAGCACTCTGCATATATGTTACAGTTGTGTTCTATGGTCCTCTTGTGGGACTCCTAACAGTGGGAACAGGGCCTGTCTCCAACCCTTTTAAAGGATTTTAGGACCCTGCTCCTCATCCTGGTTCTCCTTGCACAGCCTTAATATGTAGGGAGATGCTTAGCCCTACTTCAACTTAACATACCATTTTGTTGATGCTCATAGGAGGCCTGCCCTTTCCTCAACAATAGTGAAGATGGAGTGGGAACAGAGCCAGCATGGGGGGAGGGACTAGAGGGAAAGGAGGAAGGAGAAACTGTGTCTGGGATGTAAAATAAATACATAAATATATTTGTTATTTTTTAAAAGAAAGAAATCAAGGTCTTCTTGGTAGATTTTTCCTCTGATGAGTATGTTGTCTCCTTCCTTATGTCTTCTGATCAGATTTGATTTGAAGTCTGTTTTGTTAGGTACTGAAATGGGTACACTAGCATCTTCCTTAAGTACATTGATTGTGATATCTTTTTCCATCCTTGCAACCAGAAATGATGTCCATCATTGATGTTAAAGTTTATTTCTTGGATTCTGCAAAAGAATGTAACCTGCTTTCACATGCATTGGGTTAATCTGTGTCTTTTTATTGGAGAATTAAGACCATTAATATTAAGTGATATTAATTACAAATGCTTGTTGATTCTTATTATTTTGTGTGTGCATGCATGCTTTCCCTCTTTTGAACTGCTCTTCTGAGATTATTGAGTCCTTGTTTTTTGGGTTTTTGTTTGTTTGTTTGTTTTGAGTGTGATTAACCTCTTTCAGTTGGAGTTTTCCTTTTATCCCCTTCTTTAAGGTTGGATTCAGACAGATATTGCTGTCTGAAGTTATTTATGCCTTGTATCTTCATGATTGTAATAAACCTCTTTAGGTTGCAGTTTTCCTTCTAGTAACTTCTGTAGGGCTAGATTCACAGACTGGTATTGCTTAAATTTGTATTTTTCATAGGATGTCTTATTTTCTCCATCTATTTTGACTGGAAGTATTGCTGAGTATAATAGTCTGGGATGGCATCTCTGCTCTCTTCTAGTCTGCAGCAAATCTACTCAGGCTCTTTCAGCTTTTAGAGTCTTTATTGAAAAGTCAGGTGTAATTCTAATAGGTCTGTCCTTACATGTTACTTGGTCTTTTCTCCTGGCACCTTTTACTATTCTTTCTTTATTCTGTACATTAGTGTTTTGATTATGTGCCAAAGATACTTTTTTTTTCTGGTCCAGTTTATTTGGTGTTCTGTATGCTTCTTGTACCTTTATAGGTGTCTCCTTCTTTAGGTTATAGATATTTTCTAGGATTTTGCTGAAAATACTTTTTGTGCCTTTGACCTGGTTTCTTGTCCTTCCTCTATGCCTAGTATTCTTAGGTTTGGTCTTTTCATGGTGTCCTTGATATACTCTCTATTTTTGTGCCAGGTTTTTGGGGTCTTTTGTTGTTGTTGTTATTTTTGTTTGTTTGTTTTAGATTTATTATGTTTCCTGCAAATGTCAGCTGGTTTAAGGCCCGGGATAATGTGTTGATTTGAGGGAAGGAAGATCTAAGGCTAAGATTATTGTGATTCAGTGGTCCAGCGGAGGTGGGAGCAAAAAGGAAGCCCCAGCAGGTTGTCTGCTACTGAGTTTGGAATGAGACTGCAGGATTCAGCAATTTTTACCCACCATGTCTACAAACAATGCATCTAGCTTTCTTGCTCCTGGCATATCTTAATTTTCTTCAGTTTTGAAAGGCATTTTTTTTTCTTCTAGAAAATTATTTGTTTTTAATCACTTTCTTTGAGTAGTTTGGATGTCTTCCCATAGCTCTGGGCCTCCACTATCTGCAATGACACATTTAGTACTCATCTCTTAGGTTGTCCTGTTTATAATGGAAACCTCATATTTCTTCTGTGGCTGATTTTTCTGTCATTGTCTCTTTTGGAGAGGTATGGGTATATATGTGTGGTATGCATGTGTACATATGCATGTTTGGTTGTGCACGCAAGTGTGTGGAGGCCAGAGGTTTCATCAGACATCCTTTTTGTTTACTCTCTTGCTTTTTATAGAGTCAGGGACTCCAGCTAACCTGGAAGCTTGTTCACTCAGCAAATGTAGCTAGCTAACTTGTTCTAAGGAACCCTATTTCTGCTTCCCAAGGACAGTATTACAATGGACCTGGCATGCCTGTCCAGTATTCGGTATGTGGGTGCTAGGTATCCAAACACTGGTCATTTTGAGATATCCACAACGGTCCCTGTCATGAGCTTTTAGCAGTCTTGTTCTGCTGTGTATAAGCATAGACATCTTAATATTTATACAGTCTGAGGTCATCAAATTTTTTTAATATGCAGGTTAATGTTTTACAAAAGTTTGTGACATTTTCAGTTGGTATTTTATTTTCAAATTTTCTCCTTCTTCGTTTACTTCCATTATGTATATTTGACTATTTGAGATTTCCATCCCTTTGATATGCTTTTCTCTTGCTCTTTAAAATGGTCAACACAAAATCACAACTCCTATCTTAAAAAATAGATAAGAAATAGTTCATTGTGAAGCCAAACATTAGTGTTCTTGACCCAGGAATGCAGATTTAAGAGACCCCAAATCCAAGTTTAAACTTGGAAGTCACTTCACAAAGTTTTGAAAGTAACAGGAGGAAGAAAATCATAAATCAAGACATTTTTCAAACCCAGAGGTGGAAGCATGAGAGAAGCAGGTTAGAGCCAAGTGGAGAGATCTCAGATAAAGGCCTCACATACTGTCACACAAAGTTCTTAGCTCTTTAATTCATGACAAACGAAGGTTTTGCTAAATTAACACATTTCAAATTTTTTAAGCTTTTAATCATAGGATGTTAGGTCAGTCACAGAGGTGGGCAAGGAATAGCTATTTAGAGGGCTGAAGATAGCCCAAGATAAATTGTAATTTATCTCTGGACATGCAACCTTCCAACCGCTCCTAATTGCTGAAGTTCCCATCAATCAATAAACCTTTGCTGACATAGCTTCAGAGGAATCCCACCCATGCATTGAACAACCACTGTTTCCCAAGTGCACTGGAGCTGTCTCCTGCCAATTCATGTTCCCTCTGGTGAAGTTTTTCCAGTTGTTCAAGTTTTGAATTCAAGTTTCAGTTCATTTCCCTTTTCACTTCCATTGTTTTTAGTGGTATCTCCTTCCGGTAAGACTTTGCTCCATCATTGACTCATTTAAACTCTGGGTGTTTCAGCTTCAGAGACATGTGTGCAGTGCCTGCTTTGTGCTTCTCTGCTTGCCTGTTGCACCCAGTTCCCCTCACAGGCATTTTATTCTCCTCTTGTTTACATTTTCACTCTTTCTACATGTTAAAATAAGGCATATTGTACGACACTATGGAAAATCTAAAATCTAACAGAGCAGCCTCATGATTGCTTATTTGTTTATAAAGATTTAGCTGGACTTTTACAGTGAAATAGAGTCCCTACAAACATTAAAGTCTTCAGCATCAGGACACAGTGGGAGCGGCCTTGACATTTTCATAGTTACTATAGAATGAGATTAGCTAGCAGGGTTCTTTTTGGTTATTCCTTTATAGAAACGCTTTGCTCAGCTGTCTTTGCCTGCAGGTATGATGCCCAGCTGCTAGGCTACACTGATTGCTGGCTACTTTTGGTATTGTAACAGTACCCTAGGTGGTAAATAGTTCTTTAGTCTGTCCAAATTGAATTTCAGCCCTTCTGCAAGGGTAGGTTTTGAGGCTTATCTTCGCACTTCATTCTGATACCGGGAGTGGTCCCTCCAGCTGTCTCTTCACCTGATTCCTTGCAGTAACAGTAGTTGGCTTGGAATTTACTTTGTTGTTTGTATGGATCTATCAGCCTCCACATTGTTGTGTAAAATGACACCTTCATTGCTTTGAATAGTGTCGATGTGATTTTCAACACACTCAGTTTCCAGTCCTCTGATTTTCAAGCTGACGATGGAATTCTCAGTTGTATGATCTACTTCTCCTGCACAAAACGACTGGGCACTGCTCAGAAAGTATGGGTGAGTAGGGTTGCCAAGTTTTTTGAGAGAGATTCTCTCTAGAAGAGAATGACAGCAAACTTGAGTTGTCATAGAAACTGACTTACCTCTCCTCCCATGAACCCCCACCTTTCAAATAGGTTGATGTTGTCCTCAATGCTCCAGCTGACATAGTTTCTGCCCTGTTAGTCCACTGCCCCATGTCAGGTGATACTGATAGCCCTATATGCAATTTAAGACATGTAGGAACTTTGTCCAACCTGGTGAGTAGTTTGTTTTTGATATGATAACAAGCAAGAAGTTGCTTTTCATCTAGTGAATTCCAGAATTACTTCTGGCTCAGCATGGTGGCATTCAGGAAGCATAGGCAAGAGCATTCCCGTGAGTTTAGAGCCTGCATGAGCTATATATAGTGAGATTTTGTCTGACAAGTGAGGAAAGATGAGTTGCTCTGGAAAAAGATGACAAGGCTAAATACTCCAAAGCTAAGGAGAAGCCGAGCAGGAGATATTCCAGCGTCATTGGGGCATCAGAGCTGGTAAGAATCAAATAGCATTTAATGTTATTAGTTAATTATTTCCTTAGGCCATTATCAACATGGCTTATTTTAATTGTTTTCAGTATTATTGAAAAACTAATTAGAAGTTGTCCATCTTCTGGTCTCCAGTGGTCTCCCTTCCATCTACCTGAGCATGTGAAGTCTGTTCACCTCCAGAGATCCTTTGTTCCCACCACTTTCTGCACTGTGTATTTTTCTTCTGTACTTAGCATAAGAAAAATGTTGCTATTTAGTTTTTACAGTTTAACAGGATATTTGAAAGTAATACAGAATTAACAAATGAAATGCAAGGAAGAAGACATGGCTACTCCTAAATGTAGACAAAACGGTTACATGTTTGAATTTTCCGAGAAAAATATATGTTAGAACTGCAACTAAAATTATCAGTACATTTAATTGGTTTTCTACTGTAATTTTTTTAAAGCAGTATTATTTTTGGTGTGGTGATTTTTAGTCCAATATTTTTTGTAATAATATAGTAATACAAATGAAAGGAGAAATGAACTAGATGTAGAAGGAGAGATTGGGTACAAATGGACAACAGAGTCTGCAGTTTTATGTACTTTAAAAGATATTGTAAGAAACAATTCTTCATCAAGCAATGAAAATGCACTTAAATAACATTAGACATATCTTTAACACTTCAATTAGATCACTAGTCAAATGTTTCATAATAATATCATAATAATACAAACAAAAAGAAGAAAGAGCTCTAGTTGTACAAGGAGAGATTGGGTACAGATGGATTACACAGTATGCAGTATTATGCATAATACATGGCAATGACATTGTTTTAAAGATCATAATAGATGTGAGAAACAGATCCAAATCTTCATCAAACCATGAAAATGAACATAAATAACGTTAGATACATCTTTAACACTTAATTCAATAAATTAGCATAAAGAAATATAAACAATCATCCTATAATATATTAATATTCCCATATTTAAATACTCTATTTTTTAAAAACATTCTTCGTGTTAGAAGGCTAATACATAAGGTAGACCTGCTTCTATAGACAACTGTAAGATTGTGAGTTCATCTTCAACTTTTTCAATACTAAGACAATAATCTTTAGCAGAAAAATGTCCTTCTATAACTAATTCAATTTAAATACAGAAAAACTTTAAAGTTACACCATCTATTCAAATCACATTTTATGCCTAGTAATATTAATGTTAATATATCACAGAATATTAAATAGGAAACATTCATCAGTATACTGCTGCTTTTATTTATCATAGTTAAGAGTCATGGTATTATTGTTGTCATATCTTTTAAATAAATTATTTTTTAATTTTTTAAATATTTGTTTCATATACTTTGATCCTACTCTTTCCCTTCCTTCAACTCCTTCCAGATCTTCTTCATCTCCCTACCCACTCAACTTAATTCTCTTTTAATTCTCTTTCTGTCTCTATCTCTCAAAAACAACCACACACACACACACACACACACACACACACACACACACACACACACCCTGGGGAATATTTTGTGTTGATCAACACTAACTGCATATGGGACTTATCCTGGAGTGTGTTTGATATATCCACTGACACACCATTGTAGAAAACTGGTCTTCTCTTTTCTGGCCAGTACTGATCACAAAAAGCTTCTTGATTAGGCATAAAACCTGTCCTTCAGTTCCCCTTCTCTGTGCTGGGATTTTGTCTAGTTTGAACCTGTTCAGATGTAGTGCTTGCTTTCACAGTCTTTGTGAATTCATATGTATATCAGCTCTATTGTTTCTGGAGAATACTCTTTCTTTGGACTCATACACCTTTGACTTTTGCAATCTTTCTACTACCTATTCCATATAGATCCTTGAGGCTTGAGGGGCGGGGTTTCAAAAAGACATACAATTTATGGCTGAGTGCTCCAAAATCTCTCACTCTCTGCACATTGTTCAGTGTCTGGTCTTTGCATTAATTTCCATCTACTGCAAGAGAAGCTTCTGTGATGAGGGGTGAGCAATTTTCCTGATCTATGAATATATCAGTTAATTTTATTATTGTTTCTTTAGCAGAATAATAGTAGCAAGTTTTCCCCTAGGCCTTTAATCTATCTAGACTCAGGTTTTTATCAACTAAATGTTAAACATAAAACATAAAAGAAATCCAAGCATTCAATCATCTCATGTATGTTTACTGACTGCTTAATATGTGTCTGAGAAGCTCTGTTTTGAAACAGTATAGTAGTATAGCAAGCAGACAATAGTCACTTGTCATTAAGTTAGATTATGAGTAAAATAGATGGTATGCTGATGTAATAAGCCAAAATTTTAATTATGTAGGCACTTAAATGACAATAAAACTAGGAACATATAGTCTCAGCAAACTTAGATAGTTATATTTTGAAAAATGCAAAGAAATATTGCTAATTTTACATGAGGCAGAAAGAAATACTTATTGGCAAGTAGGTTTTTAAAGAAGGAAAAAAAATCCTTAAGAAGGTGGCTCATGCATGTACATCCTAGACAAAGGAAACAAGAAGTGTTAAGGCCCAGAGCCAGCATTACAGAGCCTTCCAAACTAGGGAAAGTGGGATGAGAGATGGTTCAGCAGTTAAGAGCACTAACTACACCCACATAAGAATGGGATTCCTTCCCCAGGACCCACATGTAACTTGAATTCCAAGAGATTCAACACCCTTGACTGGCTTCAACAGCCATTTTGCACATGGGGGTGATACACATACAAAGATGCACACACATGTACACACAAATAAGAACAAATTAAAAAATAAACTAAAAATTTTAAAAGAGAGGGAAAGGAAAGTTACTGTACTAGAGAGACATGAGTTACAAGTAATGTGGTTACTGAAGAACTGGTATGATACTGTATAGTTTAGTTCTTTGCTGACAATTTAAGGTTTCAGGCTCAGAGAGGAAAATCCTGATGGACAGAGACTATTATTTCTCATTTAATGTCCTTGTCATATAAAGGACTTTCAGAAGAGACCCCATAGTCTCCAACTCTAAATTTTATTCTTTCCTTTGGCAGCATGATGAGAGGCACCACATGAAGAGAACAGCAGATAAAGCCTATTTGCTCCAAAAGAAATTGAGAATTTGGTAGCAGTCAGTTAAGAGGAAGATGGTAGGTTAAGAGGGCAGCAACATATATCAGAGGTCAGGTCAGTGTCTTGAGAGAGCCATGGCAAAACATAGCAAAGAAAGTATGCCAAGTAAACTCCCAAGACTTAAAACTACCCCAGTAGAGCAGTTTGATGTTATTGGAGAGACCAATTTGTTTTCCAAGATATTCAGAGAAGGCAGAAAGACTGTAAGAGCCAGAGGGAGATAACATTAAGCAACCAATGTTTTTCAGACAGAACAGAGCAATGACACACATGAATTCACAGAGACTTTAATAGCACACTGTTGCTCTCTTGGGCAGAGGAACTTATGTTAGGATGCCAGGCCTGCTTCCCAAAACACATCATGATAAAAAGAAGTGAGTTGCCCTAGTTTCAGAGTGCATCTATTCTTTCTGTGGGCACTTAGTGGAGGTCTCTAAACAAATTCTTCATGTCTGAGGCATGAGCCTTACAAATGGATACACCAGCCCAGCCATGATCTTCATGAAGTTGGAAAACTCCCCCAAGCATTTCCTTTATCCACACTATCTCATGGGCAGAGTATTTCCCTATCCTCATTGGACATTAGTTTACTCATGAACCTGCAAATCAACCTCTCAGAAAGGTTTCTTATAATTCCGTAGACTCAGTTTCTTTTTGTATTGAGTAGAGAGAAGCTTTCTTTGTAATCAAAAAAAGACCTTTCATTCTGCTTTCTGAGCAATGTGGGACTTGCTTGGTTTTCTGCAGCTTATTATTTCTATTTTCATAGTAAGCACAGAACTCAGGATATTCTGCAGGTCTCAATATGAGTACTCTAAAATGCTATTTGTGCATATTTGTTTAAAAGTGTGTGCTTATTTGTTTCCATGTATGTATTACTTAAATGATTGAAACTTTTTAATTTTCAGTGTATTGATACTTATATTTTTGTATTGTTTTTCTGAGCTGAATTTGTATTTGTATTATCAATGTTAAATATGTCCTAGCATTTTGAAAAATATCAGGGAAGTGATTATACATGTATGGATTTTTAAATATATATGAATATATTTGTTTGCTATAGTTTGGTATTAAATCATCTTTTTCCATATATATGTGGAGAGAGAGAGAAAGAAAGAGTGATGTTATTTTTCTGTTAGTTTATAATTTTATTTATCTTTATAGGAAGTAGGGATGAGATTCTGAGATTTGTAATTAGTCAGTAAGCTTACACTAAGATATTATAATTGAGTATACATTATGTAAATTCATATTGAGGGTCTTGAAATAATAGGCATTCCAAAATACCAATGATGTACATTTAAATATTAAAATTTAATTCTTTAATAGCTATGTTCTCATTTCTGAATATACACAAATTAAAACCCAATAGGTGTTCGGTTGATGTAATAAATACACCTCCATAGTATATGGTGGGTGCAAATATCCAGTGTGATTTTGTCATTATAAATAAATCTGATAGGCATTGAAAAGTTAACGTGGTAATGAAATAGCTTAAGAAATGTCAGATTGACCTGACTCTGTACCTGCCCTTCTTGGGTGCTGCATTTGCTTGTAAACAAATGTCTTCTGTTTCTTCTTGATAAAGTGCTTTACAACACTAAACAGCCCTTCTTCCATGCCAAGAAACTGTCCTGATAGGTAAAAGCGGTTTGTTTTCTCTAGATTGGTGTTGTGTGATGTAACAAGATTAAATGTTACACTGTAAAGGCCCCCTAGTCCCTACTAGGTATGATATAATTGCAGTTTTTTTTTATTTTAAAAATCCTAAACTCTTTTGTCTTTGTGCCAAGAGTCCTTCCCAGGCATGAACCTACTCTTGATCATCTGACTAGAAGACTTTCTTTTATTTTATAAAGAATTTTTTTTTTATTCATTTTACATACAAATCGCATATCCACCTGCTGTGGGATGTTCTGTATGGCAAATATGTTGCTGATTAGTCAATAAATAAAACACTGATTGGCCATTGGCTAGCTAGGAAGTGTAGGTGGGACAAGGAGGACAATAAAGCTGGGAAGTGGAAGGCTGAGTCAGAGAGACACTGCCAGCCGCCATGATGAGAAACAGCATGTGAAGATGCCGGTAAGCCACGAACCATGTGGCAAGGTATAGATTTATAGAACTGGATTAGTTTAAGCTGTAAGAACAGTTAGCAAGAAGCCTGCCACGGCCATACAGTTTGTAACCAATATAAGTCTCTGTGTTTACTTGGCCGGGTCTGAGCGGCTGTGGGACTGGCAGGTGAGAGAGATTTGCCCTGACCGTGGGCCAGGCAGGAAAACTCAAGCTACAAATGGCGTCCAACGTGGTGGCAAAAGTTTCCACCTAAAAACTGAGAAAAAAGATTCTAAAACGGAACTAAAAATAGTTCCTAATTGTTTCAATCAAATGAGCAGCAGCTGCCGGTTTGAGCTACTGGTGGGTTCCTAGCGTGTGAGCTCGACTTTTGTATGGCAGGAATGAGGCCTCTGCAAGTGGCACATTAAGCTGCATGGTGGATTTAGCCTTTGATAGTACAAAAAAAAAAAAAAAAAGAGGTTTCTGGGCTACATGCTGTTTGGATGAAAGCATAGACCCATGATAGCTCCCAGAGCTGGCCGGAAAACGTACTGTCGCCATGTTGGGAAGCTGAGGTGGGTGGAGCCAACAGCCACAGCTGCTGCAGTTTAAAGCAATAGATTTACAATAAGACAGATTCAGATGTAATAGTTTACAATGTGTGTAAAAATGTACGTAGGCTTGAAAGAGAGAGAAAAAGGAATATATACAGTTATACAAAGAAATAAAGAGTTTTTAAAAATAAAGTCTTTAAAGAGACAGTAAAGGTAGTATAAAAAATAAGCCACGTAAAAATGGATATTACACAGAGAATCTGGATTGTGTTGTCTTTGGGATTTTTAACTGCAGAAAAACATTTGAATGTAAAAGCTGTTGAGTTATGCCAAAATGTATATTTTAAAGATACCTTGACTTTAAAATTTGGATGTAAGGATGTGTTGCTTTGGAAAGGAGACTCTGCTTTTGTTCCCATAGTAAGCCAGAGGCTATGGATTTGTTCCAGATTAAGATACATCAGGTTTGACCAGCCAAGCCCCCCTGAAAGGTCTCTGATGACACCATGGCCCAGATGATCCAACATCCAGAACCGTTTCAAGGCCACTGGCTCAGACGATACAGCCTCATGGACTACTCCATGATCCTAAAATTTTCTTTGTGTCCCCATAAGATATAGCGCCTCCAGCAGGAAGTAGTAAGCAAAGCTACGCCCAAATTCCCAAATTATATGTAATTTTACTTTGTTAAGGTTAAAACCTTCCTTTTTGAAAAAAAAAAGGGGGGGGGCAAGTGCTGTGGGATGTTCTGTATGACAAATGTGTTGCTGATTAGTCAATAAATAAAACACTGATTGGCAATTGGCTAGGCAGGAAGTGTAGGTGGGACAAGGAGGACAATAAAGCTGGGAAGTGGAAGGCTGAGTCAGAGAGACACTGCCAGCCGCCATGATGAGAAACAGCATGTGAAGATGCCAGTAAGCCACGAGCCATGTGGCAAGGTATAGATTAATGGAAATGGATTAATTTAAGCTGTAAGAACAGTTAGCAAGAAGCCTGCCACGGCCATACAGTTTGTAACCAATATAAGTCTCTGTGTTTACTTGGCCGGGTCTGAGCGGCTGTGGGACTGGCAGGTGAGAGAGATTTGTCCTGACTGTGGGCCAGGCAGGAAAACTCAAGCTACATCCACCTCTCATCCCTCCTCCTGCTCTTCTCAAGCCTTCCCTGACAACCCACCTATCTCCTCCTCTGAAAATGTAAGGCTTCACATAGGGAATCAGTAAAACTTGGTACATTCAGTTGAAACAGGTCCAAGCCCCTCCGCCCTTCATGAAGGCTGTGCAAGATATCCCACCATAAGTAATAGGCTCCAAAAAGCCAGCTCATGCACCAGAGCTAGATCCTGATACCACTGCCAAGGGCCCCTTAAACAGACCTAGCTACATAACTGTCTCCCATATGTAGAGGGCCTAGTCCAGTCTCATGCAGGCTTCACAGCTGTTGATCTAAATAGAATTCATGAGTTCCCACTATCTTGGTTCAGTTGTCTCTATAGATTTCCCCATCATGATCTTGATGACCCTTGCTAGTAGAATCCCTCTTGCCTCTCTTGGTCTGGACTCCTAGAGCTTGGCGTAGTACTTGACTGGGGATCTCTGTATCTGCTTCTATCGGTTACTGGATAAAGGCTCTATGATAACAGTTAGAATATTCACCAATCTGATTACTGGGGTAGGCCATTTCAAACACCCTCTCCACTATTGCTAGTAGTCCAAGCTGGGGTCCTCCTTGTGGATTCCTGGGAATTTTCCTAGCAGCATGTTTCTCCCTAACCCCATAATGTCTCCCTCTATCATGATATCTCTTTCATTGTTCTCCCACTCTGTCCCTGTTCCAGGTCAACCATCCTGTTCCCTTATGTTCTCATCACCACCCCCTACCCTCTATTGCCCCACCTCACCCCTAGTTTACTCAGGAGATCTCATCTATCTCCCCTTCCCAGGGTGATCTATGCATCCTGCTTAGGGTCCTTCTTATTTGCTAGCTTCTCTGTAGCTGTGGGATGTAGTCTAGTTATCCTTTGCTTTACATCTAGTATCCACTTATGAGTGAGTACATGTCATGTTTGTCTTTCTGAGTCTGGGCTACTTCATGAAGACTTCTATAAACAAAATGTGATGTTCTGTAACTTCCTCATTTAAATGAATTCATTGGAGGCTCCATCAGGATCTCTCATATTGCCTGGAACTCAGCCTTGCTCTGTCACTTCAGATCAGAGAGAGGTCACAGAGGAGGCAAATCTTAAAAGTTCCAGAGTCCTTGCCCTCTCTCCAAGTCCTGAAAGGCCCCAAATAACTATTGTGTTCCTAGACACCAAAAAGGATAAGTCTTTCTGACATTTCAAGGAGGTTAGTCTACACTGAGTTCAGGTCTGTTTAGGAAGGAAGATCAGGCCTCTTGAGGAGTCATTTAAGGCTCTAAAATGATCATCCTCTAAGAGGAGCTTTCTTCTTGGGGAGAACTCTTTGGGGACTCTTCTTAGGTAGAAGAATAAGACTCTGAGGATCCTCCTTTGGGAAGGAAGGTCAGACTTCTTGGTGAGCCTCCTTAGAGTTAAGGAGGATAGATCCATGGAGGAGCTTTCTTTTGAATAGAAGAAATAGGCAGTAGCTCTTATAAATGAAAACATTTAATTTGGTGGCTTACAGTTTGAGGTTCAATCCATTATCATCACGGTGGGATATGGTGCAGGCAGACGTGGTGCTGGAGAGGTAGCTAAGAGTTAGTTCTGTATCTTACACAGGCAAGAGGAAGCGAACTGAGAACTGGGTGTGGCTTGTGCCTATATGAGACCTCAATCCCCAGCCCCACAGTGACACACTTCCTCCCACAAGGCCATGCCTGTTCTAACAAAGCCATACCTCCTAGGAATTCCACTCTCCGTGAGCTTATGAGTCCAATTCCATTCAGACTGCCACAAGGAGCCATCCATCCCTCATCCTTGTCACTAAGTGGAGAAGGCAATTGCGGAGACCCCCCCCCCCGGGGGTTCCCTTTTCTGCCTCTCATGAGAGATGTGGTTTTGGTTTTAGTCTTGATGAATAGCTCACCAACTGTGTGAGTAAGTGAGTGCACAATGGGCAAGCTCTGCCCAGAGTCAGTTTGTTAGTTGGTTATTGGTGTGTCTTGTTTTGTGCCCACCTTCTTGTTGGTTCTTAGAGAAGGAGAGTTGGACTGCTTCCCTGCTCTCACGCTCCTCGAGCATGGCTTCTCTAGGTCTATGTTACTACTTTCTCCTCCCTGCTAGTACCACAGCTGGGCTGTTCTGAGCATTCGATCTGTGTTCTGGCCCTCTGCACCACAGCCTCACTGCTTCTCTGTTGCCCGGAGCTTTCTTTATACTCTCGGCCTCATCGTTTCTGTTATTTGTTATCTGCTACGTGTGTTCTCTACGTTATCTGCAGTTTTCCCAACTGTGCCCTTTCCCTCCCGCAGGAAGAGAGATTTGCAGTCGTGATATGCTCCACTCCCAGAGTCACCTCCTCTGACTCAGAACCCTGCACACTCCTCCAACACAGGATCTGTGACAGGTTTTTACGGGAGTTCATTTTCTGTTCATTGTTGTTGGTTCTGGGCTGGTCCTATAAATCTTCTATTTGCTGAGCTGTTCAAACATTCTTCCACCATAGGAACCACCCATTCCAGGCTTCAGTCCCTCTGATGTGGGCTGAAGAAACTTTCCTAGGGGTTTGAAGAGAACTATTATGTTTCACCCGATGAAGACACTTTGTAATTTTTATTGATCTGGAATGACCATCTACAGGTTCCCTAGATTCAGCTACTCCCTACTCAGCTACTGCTCCAGTGGTCTGACATAAGATATAGGGAACCCCGGGTACCCTGATCAGTCCCCTTACGTTGATCAATGGTTAACATTGGTTCAACCCTGCCCCCAATCTAGTTCAGGATTTGTTCTCTAAAAAATCACTCCACTGTTCTAATTTCCAGAAAGATCCCTGTGTCCTCATCCCCGACGCTGTCAGTTTTGGAGGCCAAGGAAGACCCTCTGGTTTCTCTCCCCAATCCCTAAAATCCAGGCTCAACTCTCTAGTCTCATCCTCCTTGTCTTCTCCAGACTCACACCAACCTCTATGTGTTTTTAATGGCCTTAGCCACTGGAACACACACTGGGAGATCTCATAATTTTCAGAAAGCCTTTCTGTTCAAATGCCCTGATGGGGACCCCAGTACTTGTGCCAATTCTTGTGCCTTGGACAAGTGTCAATGGTGCTGTGTGACTGGGATTGCTAGTGCAGCTTTAGAGCCCACTAGCTTGTCACAGAGTTTTTAAGAAAGAAGCCTCTGTCCCATTGGGCAGATATCTCCTTTGAAAGTTAGGTACGATCCTCAGCTTTGCTCCCCGGGAGACTAAACTTTCCTTTGTAACTGCCCAGAAGCCTAATGTAACTGCCCCTCTATCTGAAGACTGTCTTCCCAGTTGATCCTTCCTTCCCAACCAATTCTTCTGTTTCTTCCCAGTTCTCTGCCTCTCACAGTATCTCAATCCTTCTCATCTCCACCACTCAGCTTTCATTTACACCCTTCTCCAAAGCCCAAACTTTGTCAACTCCCATCTGCATCCTCTCAAAGAGCACACCACAGGCCCATGAAGTGGCATGAGAGGTGGTGATATAAGGTCTAGACATTTACAACTTGCAAAGTAAGGCCCCACACCTAGGATAGGATGGCCTTTGGCACAGGGAAACTTGTTGTAGAATATTATTTTAGGAGGTACTATGTTTGTTTATGTTCTGGAAATTCTGTTTAACGAAGCAAAGATGTGTTGCATTCCTTTAGGTTGCATTTGTTTAACTCTGTGAACTTTGCCTGTCTAAAACACCTGATGGTCTCATAAACAGCTGAACAACCAATAGTAGGCAATAGAAAGGATAGGCAGGGCTGGCAGGCAAAGAGAGTAAATAGAAGGAGAAATCTGGGAAGAAAAGAAGAAAAAGGAAGGTCTAGGAGTGAGAAAAGAAAGGGCCAGCCACCCAGCCACATAGCCAGCCACAGAGTAAGAATAAAAATAAAATATACAGAAGTAAGAAAAGGAAAGAGCCCAGAGGCAAAAGGTAGATGGGATAATTTAAAGTTATAAAAAGCTGGCAAGAATCAAGCCAAGCTAAGCCTGGGCATTTGTAATTAAGAATAAGCCTCTGTGTGTGATTTATTTGGGAGCTGGGTGGTGGGCCCCTCAAAGAGCAAATACGACCAAGAGCAGGGACTGACTGCTGCTGCAGGAGCCACAGAGCAGGAGCTGCTATGTGGACAGGAATTAAGTAACTTCTCCTAATGCTTCATGCAGACCAAGACCCCAGGCATTTCAGCAGCCTTGCCAGCCTGTGAGTCCAGGACCCCACCTCAGAGTGTCCACAAGTCTAAGGCTAGATTTTTGTTTAGGAAAACCCCTTAGTTATTGCCCAACTGATAAAGCCAAGATTGCCTACACAGAAAATGTATTTTCTGTAGTACACCTCAAATAAGAATACTAAAACACATGCTCTGTTCTTAGAGAGGGAATTGAAAGTTTGTGACCTTGAATTTTACCGTTTTTAACACTCAAAGCTCCTAGCTCTAAGTAACACACCCTCATCAAAATTGCCTTACAATTTGACTTACGAAGGAAAACCGTGTAAGACAAATAAATAAGTAAACCATCCCATGCATTTTTAACTTCTGATTTCCTGAAATTTCCTGCTCCGCTTGTTCTTTCAACTGTGTGCAAATTCCATCCCTTGAGGGAGGTAACCTGGCAAGCACAGCATCCTTTACATACCCATCGTCGTTTTGGTTGAGAGCCAAGGCTTTAATGGCTGGTCCACGTCTCCACACCATAGAGTCATTAGGAAGACTCTTAAGTGCCATTCTCGAGAGAGGCCCCCCACACTCATGCCTTAGGGGGTTATCCTGCCCTAAGTCTGTGTAAGTAATATCCATCCCCAACTTTTCTTTATTCAAGATCATCCCAAAATCTTTCCTGCATTCTCGTTGAGGATCTGGATTTACTTTGTTGGTGGTGACTAAAGCTGGAAGCTCCAAAGGATCCTGGCTGGCAATGGTGTTAACTCTCCCGAAGCCTTCTACCTCTGATGCATTATGACAGTTATAGGACTTAGTCCTCCAGGAAGAGGGGAACATTCACCGTGACTTAACAGGAGGATTTCTGTAATATCAGTTTCAGATTATATCTCACCATGAAATTTATCAGCAGAGATTATGGTTGGAGGAAACACTAAATCAGACTTTCGAGAAGTGTGACATTCCTCTTACCCTTCTCGCAATTACTAATGAAAAACAAAAATACTGACAGGTAACATTAGCCTTGTGTGAGCTTCTGAAGTTGTGACATTGGGTTTTTTATATTATTCTCTGATAAATTAGTATTTGTGAACAGTAAAATTGTTCTCAATTTTTTTCTGACTTTACAAACTTACATAATATAACCTTTCAGATGCAATTAAACCCACTGTTTCACCCTGAAAAAACTTAGTGAATATAAAATTCAATTTGATTAATTTATTTTTTAGAAGAAAAGTCTCTAAAAGAGGTCTGAAGGTGCATCTGGCAGGTGATACAATTCTGAACTGAACGTCATGTTTTTATAGTTTGTCAGCCTCACACACACACAGATTTAATTAAGCAGGCAGGGATGATCTTGGAAATAGCACAGGTTTGCTGTGCAGACCTTCACTTCTCTTGGTGTACCGTTGTTCTCTTTGATTCAGTTTCTCTTTCATCTGACTCCACATTCTCTCTCCCTAAATCTGCTTCTCCCTCACATATTTTGTGGTTCCCTTGATGATATGTCGTGCAAGGTCTATCATATCTGTCCCTTTTTATGAGCCATGTTAATTAAGCTACCATGTCAGATATGATTCTTTAATAATGCTTAATTAAGTGTATATTTCAAATGTATCATTTTATATATTAAAGACCAAAAGCTCACATTCTTAAAAATTGATATCTATCTTCTAATTTCTTTCTTTAATTGAATTTTATTCTACTAAAACAAAGTTTTTAAATGTTGCTATCACTAGGATTTCTTTCTGCTTATACTATTGTTATTGTTTGTGTTCATATTTTTATGGATACCATTACACATAGAGGCCAGAGGTCACACTAAGCTCTCTTCCCCTGGCACCATCCAGACATACACTTTTGAGAAAGAACTTCTCTGTGGAGCAGTAATTAGAATACCCTGAATGGTCTATTTGGCAAGTTCTTTACAAACTTAGCCATAATCCAGCGCTGAAAATATTGCTGGTTTCTGCCATAGTCCAATCTTTATTTTATTTTTAAAATTTTTATTCATTTTACATAAAAACCACAGATGCCCCTCTTCCCTCCTCCTGCCCCCTAGGATCCTCCCCCAACCCATCCCACATTCCTTCCTCCCACAAGACAAGACCTCCCATGGGGAGTCAGCAGAGCCTGGTACATTCAGTAGAGGCAGGACCAAGCCCCTCCCCCTACATCAAGGCTGCGCAAAGTGTCCCCCATATGTAGTGGGCTCCAAAAAGCCAGCTAATGCACCAGGGATGGATCCTGATCCTACTGCCAGGGGACCTCTTAAGTAGATCAAGCCATACAACTGTCTCGCTTATCCAGAGGGCCTACTCCAGTCCCATGCAGGCTCCACAATGGTCAGTCTAAAGTTCATGAGTTCCCACTATCTTGGTTCAGTTGTCTCTGTAGATTTCCCCATCATGATCTTGATGCACCTTGCTCATAGAATCTCTCTCCTCTGTCTTCGGCTAGACTCCCAGAGTTCAGCCTGGTGCTTGGCTATGGATCTCTGCATCTGTTTCCATCAGTCATCAGTTACTGGATGAAGGTTCTATGATGACAGTTAGGGTATTCACTGAGCAGATTATTAAGGTAAGCCAGTTCAGGCACCCTCTCCACTATTGCCAGTAGTCTTAGCCAGGGCCATCCTTGTGCATCCCTGGGAATTTCCCTAGCACCTGGTTTCTCCCGATTCCCATGATGTCACATTACTTTCCCACCCTGTCCTTGTTCTAGCTCGGTTATCCCATTCCCTTATGTTCTCATCTTCCAACCCCTACCCTCTGTTTCTCCTCCTCACACCCAGTTTACTCATGGAGATCTCATCTATTTCCCCTACCCAGGGTGATCCATGCATCCTTCTTAGGGTCTTCCTTGTTAGCTAGCTTCTCTGGAGTCATGGGATGTAGTCTGGTTATCCTTTGCTTTACATGTAGTATCCATAGCCCAGTATTTAAAGGGCTTTTAATCTGTGCTTCTATCTCAGAACCTGGCCATAAGACCCTTTTTCCTTTAGCTAAGTTTCTTTTCCAATAACTGTCTACTTCCTGTGGCTGGCTTTGCTCAGAGGCCTTCCTGTGCTGTGCCCCCTTTCCCCTCTGTTGATCATTTTACTCTTTATAGCTCTAACTTCCTTTTTTCTTCTACTGACTTGCACTCACTGAAGTTACAGCCTCTTTGTAAGTCATGTTTCTCCTGAATATCTTGCTTTTCTTTCACCTTCAGATTCTGCACAGTGCTGTTGAGATGGCTATTTGCAATACATCTTTAGTCACTAAGTACAGAGTGATGCTGATGTCTTGTCAGATATCTCTGCTCTGTCTTTGAAGAAGGAAGTGTCAATGTCAAAATAATTGCAATGTAAATATAATGTTAGCTTTTTGCTAGGTTTACAAGTCTGTATTTTAACTGTTCTGCGTTTTAAAAAAAGTGGTGCAGATAGAGAGCACGGCTCAGTAAGAGAGCATTAGCTTAACAAAGCTAAGGCCCTGGTTTCTTCAACAATGAAAACAAAATAGAGCTTTTTTTGGTGCATTTAACATATATAGATACAGGCAAAATAGCATTGCTTTTGAGTTTGCTTTTGGGGACTTGTTCTGACATAATTCCTTAATGTATGAGATATTTTGAAGAAACAAACATCACAGGAACAGGTTTTGGAACAAACACTAAATAGTGAAGGTGTGACAGAGAAAGACAGTATAAAGTTCCCTCCATCTGGTATTCTTGTTGAGGCCCTTTTAGGTTGACTAGAATTTCACTTCCCCAGCTCTATTCTGGGACTTGAAGTCAAGACACCTCAGGTAATTTATCTTGACTTCTGTTAAACTGCCTACGCATTTGAATATCCCCATCCAGATAACTGGTTATCTTATTGTCTTTTAAACTGCTTGTTTGCACAACACCTCACCCTGAAGCTGTAGAGCAAGATAACAGGATATAGATTTTTGCCTTTAAAATTCCCTTGCTCTGAACACTCAGACCTACACTTGGGTCCATAATACCTGAGTGTAGTCCCAACCAGCTGAAATAAAGACTTTTGTTTGGGTATAAACTGTGTCTGAGTGATCTTCTCTGGTGGACTCCCCATAACAAAAGGATATAGTTAAGGTTGATATATTTTATGAAAAGATGAACTGAAACTTTCTTTGATAGGCCTCCCTTTATTTTTCTTCCGTGTGCTCCTTCATCATCATTTTTATAATAATATAGGGCACCAAATCATATATGAAGCCTAATGAAGCATACAATGTCACACACACCAAAGAATTTCTGAGCACACAAGCAATAAAACATAAGAGGTTTATTCTTTTATCAAGCAATGACTACAGACAGCATCCACATGGTATAAGCTTCTAAAGAAGGATGTACATGTACAGGACAGACTTACACCAAATCATTAACACAAAGACATTGCGTGATTCATGTTCACAGGGGAGGAAGTTAGAAAGAGTAAAACAGACTCAATCAGTAAAAACATAAGCTGATTTTTGTTGTTTATTAAATCTATCTCCCTTAATGTTCTCTTAAGCTAAGAAGAAATCTATTATCACACAGCCCAGGGTGCTATATACACACAAGAGAGTGCACACTATAAAATCCCAGGTTTCTATGCAGTTTTACACAATTTAAGCTTGAGGAAAATTTGTATTTAAAAAAAGATTTTATTGGATTACCTTCAGCAAATGGACATTATTTCAATAGCTCATTAGGAGTTTTAGCAACGATAAGAAGAAAAATAAGTAGAAAAGTTTCTCAAACCATTCCTATTTCCTTAAACTGGGATAGTTTTCTCCTATTCCAATAACCCAACTTACTGGTATTAATCTATTTCTACTGGTCTTCTATTTTCTGCTTTATTAAAGAGGAAAAAGGCAGTCAGTTTTACTTCTCTACAATATCTCAAGAGACTCAGTTGGGTCACAGCTAGAGCACATTTAGAGAGAAGGTACTTTAGGTTATGAAAGAGTAGAAGTCATTTTGGAAAAATGATGAAGGATGGGCTTCTTTGCTAGATATATCTGAATAGCAGAAGCAATGGAGAAGTTTACCTCCACTCTCCACTGTGATCTCCTCTCATCCTCTTTCTGTTAAAAGCATCCATCTTATTTGGACCAACCAAGGGAATGCTGGAGGCAACTGTACTGCAGAAAGTGGTTTCCGTTCTGTCTCACTGTCTGTCTGTCTACCAGCAGTCCGTTCTGTGCAGACACAGTGATGTTCCTTTCCTAGAACTGGGAAAGTTCCTGACTTATGCAACACTAGGCTACATAAAAGGGTCAATCCTGATAATAAAGAATGCAATCTTCTGTAAGCAGTTGAATTCCCAGATAAACTTGCACTCATAACATAATGCACTCTAGTGAATGAAAGTAAAATGTATGCACAACACACTGCAAAAGGTTTTACCATACATATTTTTCTCCCTTCCTGTCCATTTTCTACAGCAAAATGCACATTGTACAGTGAATTCTGGATAGTTTCTCATCTGTCTATGGCCTAAGGCCAAATTATGCCTTCACATGACATTTCATTGAAGGTCAAACAAATGCCTGAAGGCAGGATTTGGCGCAAGATATAAACATCTCTTAATAACAGTAGATTCATAGCTACGAGGTTGTCCAATATGCAGAGTTTAGCCTTCCTTTTTCTCCTATGACATTTCCTTCAAGGCACAAAAGATTATAAACAGTGGACGGGACAGAGAGAGTATTTTGAATTAAGAATTTTAAGGTTTCCACAAGACCTTATATTTCAGATTTAAGCATAGCAAAAGGACAGAGAAAAAATAAAATGCCTTAAAAATGACATGATGCTTAGGTCATCTGAAATTCCCTGCAGTTTACTTTTTTAAAAGAATTTTAAATCTCATTTTATTGGTTTAAAATATAGTTACATGTTTGATTTTTGTGAGTGTTGTAATTGCTAATTAAGTATTGTGTGAAATATTTCTAATCTGCCAATATTATTGTAAAAAATCTAGCTTATTTAGACAAACAAAGGAGGTTCTGACTAGGATATAAACTTGGAAAAGTTAAGCTGTAATTTAAATAAAGACCAAGTGCAATGTATTGAAAAATTATCTCTCCATAACAGGTAACAGGGCTCCTTAGGCATCTCCAACCCAAACAACAGTATTTCCTTTCTGAACTTCGGTGATCTCACAGTTTAACTTATTAAGGCGACCATCCAGAATGAAGAGAGAATCCTTGGAGGGTGTCATCAGGTACTGTCCAAACAGGCCACTGCCTTGGATGTGCCTGTTCTTCTGACTCCAGGGCCAGTCTTCTGTCTTGAGAGGGTCTTTGAGGCTTTTGATCATCTTGACCTTCCCAGAGGAGAGCTCCACAAAGAGCACATCCGTTTGTTGGCTTGAGCTGCCATAGATGTTGTACTGGTGGGCTTCTGTGAAGGATGGCTGGAAGGCCAGGTCTGATATGTGCAGGTTGGTATGGATGTCAAATGCATCCAGGATTTCTCCTCTGATGGTGATATACTGCACTCTCACAAGGCCTTTCACGTCGTTGACGCTGACAAGATAGTGTCCATCTGGAGAGATGTAAGGGGTGCCAGTGACATCACTATTGAAGCCAATGACTGAGTCAGTCACACTGTCCACCACAAGCTGTGGTGGAAGGGCCCCAGTGATGTCAGGCTTGCAGCTAATGAAGTAGTATCCTCCCAGATGAGTGTATGCCAAGGACAGAGGAATGCACTTTGAGTCTTTCAGGTTAATTGTTTTGATGTAGGACATGGTTTCAAGATCAATTTTATGTAGTGCTGCTTCATCTTTATGAAGAATAAATCCAAACCTGAAGAGATAAAACCAAAGTTAGAAAGGAAACTATAGAGTTATTACCCAGCGACGAAGATCACGATCAGAAACAAGATCTATCCCAAGGTAGGTCCTGGATTATTATGGGGAAAATCTACTGTGTACCAGTAATTTTAGAATTAGTATTGGTGCGTCCTGTTCCAATGCTTTCTTAAAGTTTACTTTTAACCTGGAGAGATAATGAAATGTTGCCTTTATTTTTCTAAAGATGATACTGTAAAAAAACTGGTTGACTAATACTAAGGCTAGCAAGAATAACAAGTTTGAAAAGAGAAGGAGGTCCCAGAGACAGGAAGAGAGAGAGAGAGAGAGGGAGAGAGAGAGAGAGAGAGAGAGAGAGAGAGAGAGAGAGAGAGAGAGAGAGGAGAAGAGAGAGAAATGTGGGAGTCCAGCTCCCATCTTTTGAAGGGTTCTTAGGTGGAGGAGAGAAAAATGAAGAAATTATAGCTAGAAAGAGAGACCTAGCTAATGAGAAGAAAGACAGAAACACAGGATAGCTTTGGGAGGGCTGGGCCAATATCCAACCCCCTTGTTTTTTTCTATTGATAAGGGCTTTTCAGAATACTCCAAGGGAAGAGGCAAAAGACCTCCACCTTTCAAGATCAAAGCACACCATACAGCCAAGTGTAGACCCTTCCTAACAACTGGTAAACACTTCCGTGACCAAATGATCCATTTTGTAGCCCTGCTGGGTAACGCAAGATCAGATTCTCTGACCCAGAGTATTTTGGGCCTCCACAGAGAGAGCATCTATTAAACAAAATTCTAGCCTAAGAGTTAGCATTCAGTTTTTGCTATGAGTAATATTGATGGTAAAACATCCTGATAGTTCTAAAGCCTCATGAATTAAAGACTAGAGAAATATTGTTCTCTGTTCACGTAAGAGAAAAATAGAAACTTGTATTGCATTAATATGAAATAAAACAATATAGGACAGACAAAGAGGACAATGAGAAAAATGAGAAGACAGGACAATACATAAGAAGAGAAGATGGAAAAACCACAATTAGAATGTTTTTTAAAAGACATGGGGAATAATTATTTCATATTTACCTAAAATTTCATAAAATACACATTTATATGGATATATACATAGTTTTAAAATGAAATTATTTCATGTAGCTGGAGAATTTCTCTCCAGTTCCCGCCAAGTCCTGCCAATCCCAGAGCCCACTTACAAAATAAACACACAGACTCTTACATTATTTAAACTGCTTGGCCATTAGCTCAGGCCTATCATTGTCTAGCTCTTACTCTTATATTTAGCCCATTTCTATTAATCTACCTAATCTATCTATTATTCTCTTCCTGTTTGGACCATGGACGCTAGAGGTAGACCGAGGAGAGTTCTCCAGAGAACACTGCCGGACTGTGCTGTGTCTTTCCCAGAACCTGCCACCTACCTATCCCTTCATCTATAAGTTACACCATTAAATAAATCTCCCTTTTAACTATGTGGAGTGGCCTTAATAATTTCACCAATAATGTCACTTGGAATGATGATATTTTTCACAAGAATCATAGACTATTTAACAAAACCTTAGTATCAGGTATCAAGTTTTTGGTCAGGAGAATCCAAAAGGACACTAAAACAATATAGCTTATTGCTATAGCACTTGATTGCTCTCAGACATTGAAAGAAATGTGTCACTAATGTCTAGCCTTCATAGAAATGGAAATTGATGGGCAGGATACCAAGAAAGGAAAGCAAGGAATTGTCCTATTCAGCTATGATGACAATGACAAACAGCAATGACCAACACAGCAATGACCAACATAGCAATATATCCTTAGAAGTGCAATAGGGGCAAGTCTATCCTTTGGTAACCAGAAGAGGTCTAAGTGGGCTTAAGGGCTACTTCACAGGAGGAAAAAAATCACACATATACTTTATACCTAGCAAAAGACCTGTAGCTAGTGAGATCATAGATATTAGAGCATAACCTCTTTCCTAAACCAGTGTAATTCCTACCTGCATTAGACAGATTTATATCCACAGATAAGTGGAGATCTCACTTCTCATCAAATAACATTCTTTGTGAAGCAGAAGGATATCATTACAGAAAAGCAGGTCTAGTAAAATTGCAGAGAACAATTGACTCTAGGGTGTTCTCTCCCTACCATACAACTTTCACATCTAAAGCTCAAAGACCATCCCAGAGTAGGGGGAGCAGGAAGTTTGTTAGAGCCATAGGACCAGGAAGTCTGCTGTGAGTTTCTGGCCTCTAGTTATGATAGGAAAGTTACACCCATGTAATCTTAACAGCATAACTGCAAACAAACAAACAACAACTTGAAGACCACTCCATCACTAAATGACATCCCAGCACACATGGAAAAAAATCTCACTGGGCCCCACCACTAGAAAAAGATCTACAAGCAATTAACAAGTGTTGAAAAAGGAACAGTGAGTCTTCCCCAAGGATGAGCACCCTGACTGATTATGCAATACCACGTGATCAGTCCTATATAGATAGATAGATAGATAGATAGATAGATAGATAGATAGATAGATAGACAGACAGATAGAGGGAGAGAGAGAGACTTATTGAACTCAGCAGTTTGTATTTGTATTTGTGTTTATTTTTTATGTTGTTTTTTTATACACACATACACATATGTAACAACAATGATTAATAAAAAGGCTGTAAATTTGGGAAGATTTATTGGGGTGGGAAACAAATGTGGGAGGGGTAGGAAAAATGAGAGAGGGGGAAATTAAGTAGTTATATAAATTAAAAATAATTGTAAAGATAATCAGCTATGCCACATGAAGTTTATTTTATGTATAGTAATAATCATGGGGATTTTATCTACATAAATAAAATTATTTCAACATACAATACAAAATTACTTCCAGCTGTGTCTTCTTATCAGGGTATTCATATTAATAAGTATAAAGGTTTACTATAATGAAAATTTTAGAAATCAGCAGTATGTATGATTATGAAAGAGAAGTAATGGTTTAGTACAGAAGTTTACTAAGTATTTCATAAAACTGTGACTGTTTCTACATTTCTTATATTTCATATAGCTTTAAGTTTTATATTAAAGACTTAAATGTACAGAAAATCCTTTCAAGAGCTTTCTAAATATTTATTGGAGAAGGTATTGCAGACATATTGAAGATCAAGTCTTTCTAATTTTAATAAGGCTAGAAATTTTAAGATAATAAAAATTTGAAACATTGTTAGTGATTAATGCTTAGTCTTCTTACTGATTCTAACTTAGTAACTATTATCATCTCTGTGTACTTGAGGTAATATAATTGAAAACAGTATTTCTGTTGTATTTCTGAATGATAGTCACCATTTCTGATTTTTTTCTGGATTCATTATTCCCTTGTACCTTAAAACTGTATCTTTGGTCTTTGAATAAACAACTCATGCCATATCCATAGTGGATAAAATGTTAGTCCTGAACATTTTAAGGAACATTCACATTAACAGACTTCTCAGTATTCTTTTTTTTTTTTTTTTTTTTTTTTTTGGTTTTTCGAGACAGGGTTTCTCTGCGCAGCTTTGCGCCTTTCCTGGAACTCACTTGGTAGCCCAGGCTGGCCTCGAACTCACAGAGATCCACCTGGCTCTGCCTCCCGAGTGCTGGGATTAAAGGTGTGCGCCACCACCGCCCGGCCTCAGTATTCTTAATAATCTCTAATGCAGAAGTATATTGTACCAATTCTTTTCTAAATAATATAGAACAAAAAATCCTTTAAAAGCTAGATGATTCATATATTTTCATAACTCAGAATCAAAATTATAAAATCTTAGGTTTTGCTATCCATATTCAAATTTGTCTTAATAAACAACTCCAACCCACTGTCAAATAAAACATGTTGTCTTTTCCATTAATGGATAATTACTATGAATACATTGGTATAGAAGTATAGCATTATGAGTTCTAATGGCAGATATTCTTTTCAGATATAAATTGTACATGAGCTTAGAGGAAAAGCAATGTTGGGCTCATTTAATGAAAGCAATATTCCAACCAAGTCTTGGCACTTAAGCTTTTCCAGTAATGTTGAGTACTCTAGCCCCTTTGGGCAATGGGTTGTACTTGCTAATGAGAAAGAATGAGCCAAGCTCTCTGTTCACCTGAACTCCTTCAACTGTGTTTGTGATGGATGCACCCACATTTTCTGAGATATATCTTGGCTTCTTTTCTATAACTTAAAAAACTGTTCCATTTGAAAATGCAGGAGCCCCAAAAATGATGATAAAATGGTACTTATTTTAGCCCCATACTGTGCTTCAGGATTGAGTACTGAGCCCATAAGCAGATGCAGGAGAGTGCCTTCAGTTCCCACCATTGCTTTATGGGCTAGAAGGGATGTTTCAAAATAAAAGTCTTCTCTCAAAACAGCTTGGTATTCAGAAGGCTCCACTGTTCATTAGGCTGTCATTAATACTTATGAGAGTCAACTTTCATGCATGCTTCTTATCTTCATAAAATTCTGCATAGTGCTGGTTTGTCTAGCATTTGTAAAAATATTAGCATAGAAGTTTGGAGCAAACAGCATTGGATTGCTCTCAAACTCATATTTTGACTGGAAATTATTGTTATTTAACCTGTATGGACCTATGTGGGGTGGTTAGATTTGGTGTAGTGAGTTCTGTTTCTTCTTTATTTGTTTGCTTGTTTGTTTTCCAGAGTGTCTAGTCAATGGAGTTTATTTGGAAGTTGTAAAAAAAGAAGTTCTCACTTCAGTGACTTTCTTTATGTTCGGCTGTGTCCTGGAGTCCTGCTGGCTGCAGTGAAGTAGTGTCTTCTTTCTAGCCTGACTTAGTTTCCTGACACAGTTTTCACTATAATAGACCTTGTGGAAACATGATCTTCTGTAGAGTCCTTACTTCCATAAGTTTCAATTTCTGCATCGGCAGGAAGAGGACACAGCATCAGCATACTTTGAGGAAGTGAGAAGTGTGTATATTGGCAAACACAAAACCAGCAGCCTTGCAAGCTTAAGAAGAGTGTTTTCCTGCAGGAATTGCATACACTACATTTGCTCTGTAACTTTATGCTTTGTGTATCTATTTCCTACTTACCAGTAAATAAAGGTTTGTTTTTGTTATTGTTATTTTTTTTGTCATTTTTTTCAATTTTAATATTCATCATATATGCATATTGTATGTTGCACTGTGTTGTACAAGAACCCTTAGATGCAACTGCACAACTATACAAAGCACATTTCCCCATACTCACACCTCCAAACTTTCACTTTCTACCCTCTCACCCATTAGTCCTATTCCTTTTGACAATTTCCCTGCAATCCCAGTGTTGCATATACATGCATGATTCATTTGTGACAAAATGTCACAAGCCATGACGTGCAAAGCAGAAACACACTTGGAATCTACTTTCAATTACAGCTACCATCTCCACTGTGCCACCCAATCTTCTGGATCAGATGTCATTGTTCCCCAAGAGTGCATGATGGGAAGCTTGGTTCTCAGTTTGAAGTGTACACAGGGTGGAAGACTTAAGGAGTAGAGGCTGTGTCCTCAGAAGGAATTGTGGAATTCTCAGCCTCTTGGCTTCCTGTTCTGATATTCCATCTTGAAACCTTCCTCCTACCTTGATTGTATTGAAATGTTTGGTCCCCCAAAGACAGACTGTTAGGACTGCTCCATGCTGAGCTTTCAGCTTCCAAAACCATGCGTTAAATAAACTTACTTTATTTATAAAATGGGCTACCTTAGGTATTTTGTTATACCAATAAAAAAATGGACTAATACATACAGATATGTTGTTCCATATCTGAGAGATCAGGGTGACAATGGGAACCTTGTGTGCATTTTTATTTTACTCTCATTTATATCTATAGGATGAATACTCAGTTTATACCTCACCTGGCCTCTAAATTTATCACACTATGGAGGAGTAAATCATTCATTCCACTTTTTCTTTATATTCAATAAGGTGTCTCATTAAGTTGTTCAGTGGGGTCTCTGATTTCTTCACACAAATAATCATTCTGACAGCCTCTGAACTAGCTAGGATGATGATACGTGCCTCTACTTGGCCAGACTGTCACTGAACCATCTTCAGAGGTTCTGCCTTAGAACTTACTGAAGAGATGGCCTAATGGCCATGGTGGACTAGGTGGTGCACACATATTGGCATCAGAAGTAGATACTTGTGTTACTTATGAGGTTTTTTTTTTTTCTTTTATTGCTAATAACAGAGAATGTTCTAGTTGGTGTTAGGATCAAGGTATCTAAGGAAAGAGAGGAGCAGTCAGTGTCATCTCACGGTAATCTAGGATCATTGCAAGGAAACTACAGTGTGCTGGCTACAGTGGGAACAGCAGTTGTGCAGAGAGAAGAATGGCTGAGTCCTTGTGAAGCCTGCCAGAGTAAAAGCTGAAGATTCCACAGGGCCAAGAGCACACACTGAAGTGCCACACCAGTGCTTCCCTCCTTGTCCTTTTCTCGTACCGCGCCTAAATGCATCAGTTCACTGAAAGTGTCTCAAAACTGTCTCCAGTCACTACCATCCCATAGCAGCTTCCAAGTAGTCCAGATTTGTTTAAGCCCTGAGATACATTCCCTGATATACTGAGAAAGAAGTTATGTGATATCTATTAGTATTCATTAAAAGGTACCATTGTGTGTGCTAAGAGCATTGTTCTCACATGAAGGCAGTTGCACCCAATGTGGGAATGAAATAACCACCTGTAAGATTTGAAGATTAACAATGATTTCCTTGATCATGAAGAATTTCTATTCACAGAGTTCTTAGAACTTCCCAACAAAGCTATTGTCCATATTGCTTATTTTTAATGTTTAACCATATAGGTTTAAAATCTTTATCAGAAGCTAAGGATTCACAAAAAGCCACTCCTTCCTTGTGACTTGAGCTTCCCTGAACTTCTACAGACCTTAGCACCAATATGTCCACACAAACTGATGGGCAGAAATATAAATCAGCAAGTGGAGCCTGAATTTATTTAAGCAATGACAGGCACCATGTCCTCTCCTGAAAATCATGTGCCTTTAATTAACACCCCCAGAAAGAGAATTGCCAAAAGCTTGTCAAAGATTTCAATTATTGAATACATAGTCCTTTAAATCAAATTTCATAGCAAAAGAATTTCAATGGGAAATATTTTTATGGACATGTCTGTGGCTATTCCTTTATCCAAAATATATTATTATGTGGTACACATCTCCTAAATAAGGATATATAGAAATATTTACATCAAGCTTTCTTAATCAGACTATGAATATTTTTTAGACTGGAAGGGAAGAAATGCTAAATACACAAAGGAGAGAGATGGCCAAGTCTTATTCCATATAATAAGCAGACAAAAGTAAACCACATTTCACCCTACGGGGCACCACACTTTGCCACTGCAAAGATACCTTCTCGTCTTCACCACTGACAGTTTCTGTAGACAAAAGACATGTATGTGACACAAGCCACCATTCACTAGTTAGGAATTACTTTCTCTTAATGCTTTCTATTATCTTACACTGGCCCATGTAAGAAAAGCATAAATTCTACTCCAGTCTGAAAACTAGATTTAGACTGTATCTGAATTTCATACAAATGAGTAAAAGCCGTATTAGATATTACCATGTTCACATTTGGGGGAGTGATACCAAGAACTAGAATTGCCACATTTACTAATGTTTTAAATTAAAACAAGAACAGATTCAAAGCAATATGATACTTTAGTGAAATGATGACACTTGGAAGTTTTTCTGGTTTTGAAATATAGGCTAAAAAGCTAAAAAAACTATTAAACTGAACAATGTCATCCCACCCATCATATATTAGTGTGTATATTACTGAAATTTCATAGGATAGATTGCACTTTTCCTCTTTAATTTTGATTTTGATATTCTTTTCTTTAAAAAGAAGTAGAACATCTTTCTAAACACTAAATCTCCTATTCTTTGTTCTCTGGTGCTGTTATACTGATATGTTGGCAATCTGGTTCATCCAAGGGACATTAAAAGATAAATGCATAATTTCATTATACTACATTTAGAGTGTACGTTTCTTGAATTTTAGTATGTAACTTGAACCTATGTGAAATCAGCATTAAGAATTCTATGCATGTCATGTATACTATAGACTGTTTTTCAAGCATTAAAAACCTTTACCTTTTTCCAATTTGTTAAGAGCTTGGAACATAAAACTGACAAACCTTCAGATGATGTTTTAGAAGACTGGGTGAGACTGTGATTGTAAATCACGTTAGCAATCTTAGTACATTGTCTTCAATGGGACATGTTTTGTGTACAAGTTGATTAATGAACAAAAGATGACATGGCAGACGTGTACTAAGAGAACAGAAAGAGATCATTCATGGATACATGAATGATAACAGAAAACAAGAAGGCAAAAGCAAATTGAAGTCTATTTCTTATACTAGAAATTTTATCACAGAAAAAAACCCACAAGGAATCACATCATTAACTACTCACCTAAAAAAATGTATGGAGCATGTAATTTTTCGTACAAATATATAATGTAGTCTCAATGGACTTTTCTTGTCTGAGCCGACGACTCTTCCTCCAAAAGCCAAAGACCAACTAACAAAAACTCCAATACAAAACATGAGAAACCTTCTTTAGGGCTTTTGGTTAAAGATGTCTAAGAGACTCCCCAAACACACATCTTATTGTTATTCACCTTGGTTACTCTCCTGAGGTAAATGGTAAGCTCTTATTGCACTTCAGAAATAGGATCCAGTGGCTCCTGAATTGGAACTGATCTGCATTTCTGTTCTCTGAGGACTTGCTTCATGGTACCAGAAGACACCATGCAAGCTTCCAAAAGACAGAGGCAAACTATTGTCCTACCTAGCTGTGGCATTTATGACCGGCTTCATTAGATAATCTTACAGGGGCAGTAGTGGCACACATGCCTTGGTAGTAACCAACTGCTTTCTATTTGGATTTAAGACCCCCTCAACAAAGGTAATACTATACCTGGTATAAGAAAGGTAGCTAAATACTCAGTGTTAGTGAAATCATGGTTATTGGAGGAGAATCTACACCCACTAATTTACTAATCCAGAATAATCCCTAATAACCATCTGTCTTTATATCTACAGATAGATATACTCTTTACCCCTCATTTTCAATATGAAGAGAACCACAACCAATCAAAATGTGGAGTCATGGTGGCTCAATCCCTATGACTACATCTATAAAACATTCATCCCACCTAAGGCTCAGCAAACCTTGTGGAAGAGAAGGCAGACCTATCTTAAGGACCAGATGATCAGGGACTTTGCTGTGAGATTATGTTTCCTTATAACCTCAGAAACTATACCCATAAATATGTCTCACCAACATGACCACTAAAACATGAGCTGACCAAGGAGAACACAAACAGACATGCCAAATTGCGTGAGGAAAAGTCCATGAGGCCTCACCCATACACAAAGTATTATACACAACTGAGAGAAGCTGGGAGTAGAAGAGGAGGTCCTCCTCACCTAAGAGAACAATGGCTGTCTGTCTAGTGACAAATGATCAGCCTTGAACGTAGACATGCAAGGAACATTATATGGAAATAACAGGCTAGTTTGGGGAATATATATACTACATTGTCTTCAATGGGACATGTTTTGTGTATAAGTTGATGAACATTTATATATTTTCAATAAAAATGATGGAAAAGGAAGTCATAAATTTGAACAAGAGTGAAAAGGTATATATGTAAGCCTTTAGAAGAAAGAAATGGAAGGGGAAAATGTTGTAATTAAAATACAGGATCAACATTTAAAAAAAAGTAAAGCAAAGATTTTAAATGCTTGCACTATAAAGAAATTTGAATGTATGTGACAAAAAAGTTTACCTATGCAGTTCCATTGATTTATTCTGTAGTTCAGATTTATAAACAGTATTGATTAAGATTAGAGTTACATATCAATTTAAGCAGAAAGGTAAAAATTTAAATCCAAATATCAATGACAGAACAAGAAAGAATTGAGAAAATCCTATATGTGTAGTCCAACCCTCCAAAGGAAGTCATTTCTGTGAGATTCAGAGATACAAAAGTACAGGGTTACCACAGAAATGAGAGAGAGGGGAATTGAGAGGACACTACCACATTTGTAAATATGTCAGCTTGTCAGTTTCAAAGTTGCTGACATTTAATAGCCTACATCTATTTATACATCTTTGTTTACTTGCAAAGAAACTCAGAAGGTTTAGTCATCCTGAATGAATAAAAGTAAAATCACAAGAATGATAAACACTAGAAACGTCTACAGTAATCCAGAAAGATTTTATATGTTTATTCAAAGAAACACATTGAATTACTGTAAAAATAATCTTATCATATCGTCTATTTCACATCTGTATGTAGAAATGGGCAATACTTGGAGATATGCTACACTTGGAAACTCTCTGGCTATATTGGCCTATGAATCCTAGAAGGGCTCTTCAAACTAATTCATACACTCTATTTTTAACCCCCAACTCACATTTCTAGTCTTGTAGAAGACCACTTGTAAGGACTGTCTTTCTTCTCTGACTCCACTGCCTAGGAACTCCACCAAACCTCATAGCAAGCCCAGTTTTTCTTTTTCCTCTGGACCCTTTCAGATCTGTCCCTTTGTATCCCATATCCAGATCTTTGTGGCAGTCCCCTGTGAGGACACTGGGCAGGAATTCAAAAGCAATCCCTACCAAGCAACCCAGAGCCACCACACATTCTTAAGATGCAGATAGAGAAACAAACCAAGGAAAAGAACACACACCGAACAAAGACAAGAACAGATATCTATAAATATCAAGTCAAACAAAAGTAGGTGTCATGAGCAATTAGAGTAAGAGTGAAATAAGACAGGTTTAAAAGACACATGTTTTCATGACATATATTTGTGTTCAGGTTTTTAACCATATGAACTTTCTAACCATTTGGCAAATTTTATTTTTTAGGAAAAAAATATTGAAGAAATTTGTTTACCATCACAATCATCTCAAACCTAGATACATAGAGGACAGTAGAAACATGTTATCATTAACATCCAAGACAGCATACCTCAATGAGAACCCAGCTACGTTAGGCCTTAGAAATGCAGTATAGCTGAAGTCCAAGACAAGGACTTTAAATTAGAAATAGTGGTAAAAAATATAGTACCTGGTTTGATTGGAATTGGCATTTAGGTACAATGTGAACTAGTCTAGTGCTTTCTATACACCATGTTTAGTACCTATGTCAGCCTGATGAAGGAAATGGAAAAGAAGTAAATAGCCTGAATCCTCAAGGAAAACTTCAGTCGTCTAGCAGTGGATGCTTATAATTATAATCTCAACTTCCTAAAAGGGTATTGGGAGCTTCTGTAAAGACAAGCAAAATGGCAGATGAAACTATATTCCTGTTTTGACTACTAAATCACATTTCTATTATGCCAGGACTTTTCTGGAGATTCTGTATTAGCCTGCATCGCAGAAGGAAAGTGCAATTTACAATTAGAATAAAAAAGAGTAAAATAAAACAATTGCTTGTAGGGAATGGAAATCTGGCCACAGAGATGGGATAGTGGTGTAACATGGGACTATATTCATAAAGCTGTTACATGCCAGAGCCTGAGAAGATAGAGTTACATGCAGATTTGTGTTTTGTGCAGAGCTGTGAATTTGAGTTGAAGAAACAGTTGCTAATATACAAATCCACAGATAATATGCAGAGAGTAGAAGCAATATAGCGGGGTCTCATTATTTAGTATACATTTCTGTCAGGCTTTTCATTGGTCACAGCACCAGAAAGTCATCTTTCAGTGACATAGGAACAAAGTCACATAAAGAAATTAAAATAAAAAAATGTAAAATAATGAAAGGGAAATTTTAAAAATGAAGAATCATTCTATGCTTTGAAATAGGTATAACTAAATATAAAGTCAAAAGAATATTTGTGTTTTTCAAGACATATATTTATGCACAATGTTGAACCATGTGAATTTATTGACCAATTGGTAAATTTTGTTTTAGGAGAAAAAAATAGAATAAATCTGTTTAATGACATTTTACTTTATAAAATATTAATTTACTAATTTTATATAATAAGTATATAAATATATGCATACAAAATACATGCACTACATATTTAGATATGCACATACATTATATTCCACTGATAAAATCTGAAGTATATACATATGTAATACTCCACTCATAAAATTTGAAGTACATCAAGGTATTTTATCTAAATGAAAAATATTACCGGAATAAATTGTTCATAAGTACATTTACAACATATGTATCAAATTAAAAACATACTGTGGTATTTAACATTATAGACAAGATATAGGCTACATGTATACTATCTTGAACAACCAGCCTAACATGATGTGAAAATGTGTGTATACCTCACTTTTACACAAAATGAAATCTATAGGAGTGAAATAATAATAATAATGATAACAATAAAAGAAACAATGGTCGAGAGACAGGCCGAATTGACCTACTCTGGTGATACGATGGCCAAACACCCTAATTGTCATGCTAGAAACCCCATCCAATGACTGAGGGAACTGGATGCAGAGATCCACGGCCAGGCCCCAGGTGGAGCTCCGGGAGTCCAATTGGTGAGAAAGAGGAGGGTTTGTATGAGTGAGAATTGTTGAGACCAAGGTTGGATAAAGCACAGGGACAAATAGCCAAACGAATGGAAACACATTAACTATGAACCAATGGCTGAGGGGTCCCCAACTAGATCAGGCCCTCTGAATTGGTGAGACAGTTGATTGGCTTGATCTCTTTGGGAGGCATCCAGGTAGTGGGACCGGGTCCTGTGCTCAGTGCATGAGTTGGCTGTTTGAAACCTGGGGCCTATGCAGGATCGCTTGGCTCGGCCTGGGAGGAGGGGACTGGACCTGCCTGGACTGAGTCTACCAGGTTGATCTAAATCCTCGAGGGTCTTTGCCATGGAGGAGATGGGAATGGGGGGTGCACTGGGGGGAAGTGGAGGGGGGTGGGAGGGGGGAGAACAAGGGAATCCGTGGCTGATATGTATAATTAAATTATATTGTAAAATAAAATAAAGTTAAATTAAAAAAACAGACAAATAATGAGAATGATGATATGTGATATGTCCTTGGATCAAACACAAAATTGTATAAATGCAATTGATAAGGCTTAATGAATTTGGCCATATTATTAAATCATATTCAGAGAACCCTGAAAGAATGAAAGAAATTTTGACAGGAACAGATCAATATTCATCTATATCATTAATTAGTAGGAATTGAAAGGTACAGTGATTAAGTAAACAAGTGGGTATTCCCTTCCACTGAAAGACACTCATGGCCTCTAACATAAATATTCAAATTCTGTAAAGAACTAGGTGAACGTAAGTCAATGCCAAAGAATTTTATGAATTTGTTGGCAATAGCAGTAGAAGATGCTAAGATTGAGAACCAATGTTGATTTGGAGGAACTGAGGCTCTCAGAAACACTTTTAGAAATGGAATCATTTTAGACTTTCATTTTATTCTGAATAATAAGTTAGCATATTCTTCTAAAATGAAATGGGTATCTGCTTTAAAAAGGCAATAATTATTCTTACTTCTTTTCCTCAATAAATGCTCACATTTATGAATAATCACTACAATAATGGCCTCAGTAAGGATTTTTTTAAATCTAAATATCAAACAATAGAGGAAGGAATGAACTATATACCAATGAAACTCCATACTGAAGTTATAAAAATAATAATGTGTAGAACTGACAGAGGTATTTACATTTTATTTTAATACTTATTTATTTTTCTTTTTATGTATGTGTGCCTTAGTATATGTATGTATACTACATTTGTGCAGAGGCCTGCAGAGATCAGAAGAAGGCATCGGATTCCCTTGATTTGGAGTTACAGGTAACTGTGTGGTGCCATGTGGGTGCCATCAACTGAACCTGGCCCCTCTTCTAGAGCAGTAACTGCCCTTATATACAGAGCCATCGCTCTAGACCCAGATGTTGATTTTTAAATAAATACATCCTACATTGAAAGGAACATTTTGTAATTTATAATACTTAGGCAAACTTTCTTCAATAATTGATCTCAAAGATCATTCAAAAATTATTTTGCTCTGAAGATAAAAGTTTTACATGTCCTTCAGAGACATAAGAGGAGAATTTTTATTATTACTATATACATTGTTTAGTGGTTTGGTTACTGTAAATAAGAAGCCAAATATATAAAGACAATGTTTCATGGTTGATGTAGTGCACTGTTAAAGTGATTATCTAGCACTCTTGTGGATCTAGATTTCATCCACACCCAAATGTTGGTGGTGAGTAGGTGTGTGTGTGTGTGTGTGTGTGCGCGCGCGCGCGCGTGTGCATGTTCATAATCATTGTTATTTGTCAGCTGAATACATTTCAATAAGTGAGAAAGTAATTCATTTAACAAATTAGGAATATGTGCTAAAAGATGCTAAAAAGTAGAATTTTCTCACACTGCTAATGACACATTTACTTGCATGTAGACAATAACTAGTAATTAGCATTGAGGATCTTTGTCATGTTTATGTTCCTTGCGATAATAACTTATTTCCTCATTCATTACCCTGAAGAGATAATGATAAATGTGTATGAAAGTTTTGGTGAAAATACATTCATAACACCATTATGTATAACTGAAAAAAGGTGTAAGCAGTTTAAAAGCACCAATGTAAGTGAATATGTACAAAATGCTGATATAGTCATGTGATGCTAACATATCAGATAAATTGCTGATAATAAAACGTTAATTTTACATTAACAATTGTTTAAAAATTGTATAAAGAGAATAATACTGTGTGAATGCTATAATTAAACCTTTAGAAATAAAATAAGCAAACCCACACATGAACTGAAGAGAAAATTCAGTTCAACTACGGTCATATTCAGAGAGTGGATCAGGCTTGCTTTGTTTCATTCGTTTCAGTTTTATAGGCTTTGTTCATGAGCATAGTCTATGTCTTTAATAAGAAACTTATATAGAAAGTCACTGATAAATGAATGATCAATATACATAAAAACATTAGTATCACTTAGTTCTGAATAAAACTTCAGTAGCTCTTACAACTGGTTACCTACCATCAATTTGTACTTCAATATGCATTAAAATTCATGTAGATATATGTAAGGACTTCTCATGATGCTTTCATAAAATAATTCATATGTGCAAAGCCTCATATTCAGACTTAAGTATGTTGAATTAATTTTAGGTGTCATTATATGCTTACATATTAAATGAATGGAAAAGATTTTAAATACAAATATTATTTGTACCATCAATGAATAGGGAGATAATGAAGAGCTAATAGTGTAGTTAAGAAGGGAACAACAGCTAATACCAGACTGAGGGTCAGTACAAAGTGCTTCCATCTGTGATAGCATTAAAGAATGGTCATAGCAGAATTAAACTACAGCATCACCAATAAAAATGTGTGCATCTGTGGTTCTTATAGGGACAGGGTACATTAACAAAGAACTCTGGTGAAAATGAAAACAAATGCTTTCCTCCTAATGAAATCTTCCCATAAAATAAGCCGGGGAGCACATTTTATATTTACCTAAGCATTCATTTTTTTCAAAATTACATATATATATATATATATAAATTTTAAAAATTAAAACATAATTACATCATTCCCCCTTCCCCCTCCTTCCTCCTGTGTTCTCAGTGTTTTATAAATTTGTTAGCTTCTTTTTTTAATTGTTGTTTTCACCTAGATATATAAATAAAGAAATGTATAAATACAATCTGCTGAATACATTTAGTGTTGTTGTAGAATGTGCATGATTTCAGGGCTGATTATTTGGAATTAACTGATCTATTAGGGAGCTCATTATCATGGGAGAGTAATGTTCCCTCTCTCTCTGGTCCTTAGATACATATAGGGCTTTGTTTGTGCATTGGGCTTTAAAATTTTCCTGTGGGTGCTGTCATTATTCGGCTCCTGTTTAGGTTGCCATCTTATTGAGCCATCATGGATGTACTTTCTCTGTCGTTTCCAGGATACTTCATTTTTGAAAATTTGCCATGAACTTCATTCTTTTACTAACCCAAATTCTGTACTTAAAATGGTATGTATGCTACTGATCTGCATTTTAATTGTTAAAAGCATTTGAAGAACTTTCATTTTTTTAGTCTATTGCATACAGTTTGTTGACTGCATTCCAGATGTAAAATTCAGTGTTCTGTTATTTCATATTGGAAAAGGTGGACCTCTGCAGAGCCTGAACTGAGCAGACAAACTGCAACAGAGAGAAGCAACAAAATGTAAGGAGCTGAACTTTTAACTGTGCTTGGGAATGGGCCTTTCTGAATTCAGTAGCCTTTCCCTAGTGACCCCTGCTTTTAATTTTTCTAATGATACTATGGAGAAATGTATGAAATATTATCAAGATAATTGTAGAATAGAAAGCCCAAAATGTTCCTGATATTAATGCTCTAAATCTCCCAAAGACTATAATCTCATGGATTTAATTTCTGTTTGTATAATGGTTGATTGTGCTAGCTAAGTCCCAGAATACTCTGAGAATAAATTAGTTTTAGGAACCTCCATGTTTTAAATAATGGCACTGCTATGAAGGGTAAAAAATACATAGTTAGTATTGATAGCAATGGGCTGAAATTGGTTGTAGATCACTTGGAAGGAAATCCTACTGCTGCTATTCAAAAGTTATATAGTTCATGCTAATGAATTTAGAATGTAATAATGACAGTCTTTTCTTAGTATCTTAAATTGATTTATATTATCATACTATTGTTTGATTTTATCTTAGATTTTACTTAAAACATTTTGAAATGATTAAAAATATATTTATGTATATCTGAAAATCCATTAAGAGCAGATGGAAGACATGAAGGGTCTGCTTCTAAAGAAGTCTAGTTAATAGGATGGAGCTCACATTGCTGACCAGGAGAGTAAATGAAGACAGGTACATTCAAACATTCTCTCCAGAAGACAGTGTTCAAGACAAAATGAATGTGGGAACTAATAGGAAAAAGTTTGCACAAAGTATAGTTGATAAAGCTCATTCAAATAAAATTGTTTTAGGCAAAAAAAAAATCGTAAGTAATACCCTGAATTGCTGATGTTAATTTTATGTTAATTTTTAATCCTTTTCTGGAAGGATCTAAAGATCTGAACCTTATTGGTTGTTGATTGAGACATTATTACTGAGTTGAGAAGGTTCTCTTTGGAATAAGTTAATATTGGACTTTCTTTTCAGAATGTATTCACAGCATCTATAGGGTGTAAAGCATCCTTTACTTCAACTCAGTAGAATTGGTAAGCTTTATTTATGTTAGGTCAGGCTACAGTATTTTCCCTTGTTATCTCTTTATAAATGACAGGCACATGAGGAACTTGGTCTTTGAGCTGGGGCAAATCAAGACTCATTAAATGGCTGCCACCACCATCTTCTAAGGAGATTTAAAAATATAGCTTCAAAATCTTTTTATGCAATCTACTATGTACATTTCCTTGAACCCCATGTTTTTCTGAAATGTCAAAATAGTGTTTGGAACTTCCAGAAACTAGTAGTAATTATTGAACATAAATGAAAATCTGAACATTGACTCATCATGACAAGAACTTTGAACTCTTCACCAACTGGGAAAGAATTGCCACTTTGTAATTTATATAGTTTCCTCTTTTCAAAGCATTTGTGACTCCAGATTATCTTACTATCTTTATAAAATTAATAGTTGTTTTTATTTGAAAACAAATAAAATTTATTCTAAATTAATAAACTCCATAAAAATTTTCACATATTAGAAGTCCTACAAATTTCTCTAGCTAGTTTATTATAATTCACCAGTATTGAAATGATTCAGCAGCACACCAGTTTCCTTTGATCTCTTCTCGGGAAGTCTCTAGAATTTTCTCTGCCTTTACTGTATTACTAATCTCTGTTCACAATTCTTTTCATGTTACTGACTTGCCTCTTCATAAACAAAATCATTAAGGGTTTATAATAAAGAATTGAAAGCATGTCTTTGGTCCATCCTTATATTTAGTCAGTGTTCTTTAAGAGAGAAAGGTAACCATCTCATAGAAGACTGTCAAGGTTATAAACAAGATAAAGGTGATTAATTCAATTAAACAGATATCTGTTTGGAAATAGTAAAGAATAACCACATTTAGTGCATGAATAGAAGTCTGCTGCATATACTGTATCTATGTGGCATATATACTTCTAGAGTCTTTTGGGTGATTTTAGTTGTCATAGGTCATTTTGCAACTTAGAAATATCCCATAGGTGACATTATACCTCATAATTTATAATAAAAAGTAGATAAGAACCCAGCCAAAATTACTGTAAAATATTCACTAAGTAAATTCAACAAAAAAGTATGACAAGCACTGGTAGTCAAGAAAAAGTTAGAATATGAATGACTTAAGAATAACATTTAAAGCTGGGTGGTGGTGGCGGCGCACGCCTTTAATCCCAGCACTCGGGAGGCAGAGCCAGGTGGATCTCTGTAAGTTCAAGGCCAGCCTGGGCTACAAAGTGAGTTCCAGGAAAGGCGCAAAGCTACACGGAGAAACTCTGTCTCGAAAAACAAAACAAAACAAAAAAACAAAAAAGAATAACATAAAAATGAAAATAACAAGATATACCAGGAATTCAAGTACATTTTAATTGGCAACTCATTTTGTCCTCCATCTGGATTTATTAGTGACTTGATGTTTTTGCCCATTAGAGATATGGGTTTTAAGGCTCAAAGAGAGTATTCTGACCTGAGTTACTAGTGCCTGTTTTTGCAGACACTTAAAAATGTGCTTTATTGCCAGGCTGGCTTTGAATTTTGGTCTCTTACCTTGAAAGGTTTACTTTCTCTGAACTTTGGAGTTATTTTTTTAACTATGTCTTTCCAAAGAATGGTTCTTTGGTTCTTTCTAAATAATGTATAATCAGCAAGAATTAGAAAACATGTGTACAGAGTCTGATATATTATAGGTACTTAGTAAATTACAGCTATTATCATTAAGAAAAATAATAAAATGTCAAGAAAACATATTGAAATTATAAAGACTGCAAATATCAGTGAGTAGCTTATTCTTGCCTAGAATTTAGGCCATTTTCTTGAGAAAGACTGATGCACAGAAAGATTTAGGGGCACTACTCTCTCTTTGTTCCATTTTCTTACATGTTTACTTTTATGGCTCATTTAGTTTTTTTAGACTAATTTTATACCTTTGATTATACAAAAGAGATATGCAGCAAAATAATGCAACATGAACAGTACTTCAGAGCACTACCTGCTAATTACTTTTGACATTGTTTTTAATTTATGTGTACAGAGGGCAGGAGATGATGGATGGCCAGTTTGTGTAACTTGTTAATTTACAGCCATAAGGAACTATTTCTACTTTAGGTATGTAAGTCTTTGCGGCAGTACTTACATTAATTCTGAGCATATACATGTCCAAATTTGTTGATGGGCTTTTCCATAACGACCCATCAATACCAATATATGGAGTAGTAAATAATTTTCTTGAAGTATCATGACCTATTGCAATAAATATCATCATGACTACTATTCTAAAAGAAAACTTTTAAAGCATCATGTGATGACGGGTCACCACAGTCTGGTGTGTGTTGTCTGACTGATGTGTCCCAAAATATCAAACACTTCAGAGAACTGACCAGGCCTCTGGCACTTCATCTGGTTCCTTTAATGTATTTGTGTTGTTACCATTGAAAGCAGATGTTTCCTAAAAGCTTTTGCTATTACTTTTTTGTTTCTTCTTAAGATTTTTGTCCTGGCCTTCATCCCTGCTGTCATGTCAGCACAGTGATGACTGGGCAGTTCAGGAAGGACAGCACTCTGCAGGCTAGGATAGGCAGGGACAAAAGCATCAGTCTGGGGACTGCTTTTTCGTGAGTCCTCACATGGCAGAGGTTAAAAGGATAGAGAGTAGCTTGCTCCCTCACTTAGTTCTCTTCAGGAGGCAGAGCCTCATTGCTCAATCTAAACCCTCCCCAAAGTGCTACGTTGTAGCTCAAATTACAGGGAAATGTTTGGAGGGCACAAAAAGTCAGTCAAGTCATGGCAGTGCCCTGGTTTTTGTCTGCTTAATCTCAAATATTATTGATATTCTTATTACTCCCCTCAATATATGATAGCTTCAGTTACATAAAGAGTGCTATTTATGTCACATTTAATAACATACCCCTCTTTACCTTTAATTTTCTTTTTTAATTGTTATCTGTTAAATGCGTGCTAGAGGCTAGAAATCTATCACTGACTGCCCCTAAGGATTTTACAGATAAAGGATGAAAATATGGGAACAGGGCTAGGGTTTGTCTGTTTTCAGATTTCACTATTAGCTAAATCTTGGCTTCTCAGCATTTAAATTTCTCATCTGTAAAATGAGAGCAGCAAGGTGAGATCTCATATTTTTTTGAAGACTGTATTAATGCAATCAAGCAATAAAGGTATCTTGCTTATACTACAAGTTAATTAAATGAATATGTTAAGATATTCCTGAATTCATGAATTCCTTTAATTCTGTGTAGACAATATTGTATTAGGTAGAAACTTCCATGGGGGGGGGGGGAGAAATTATAATACTCTTCATCTCTTGAGTTACTATTGCTGTGATGAAACACCATGACCAAAGCAAGTTGGGGAAGAAAAGGTTTATTTCAGTTTATACCTCCATATTGTTGTTCATCTTGGAAAGAAGGAAGTACATGAACTCAAACTGATGCTGAGACCACATAGAAGTGCTGCTTACTGGCTTACTCATCATGGCTTGCTCAGCCTGCTTTCTTATAGAACTCAGGACCACCAGCCCAGAGATAGATAGCACCACCCTCAATGGGCTGGGTCCTCCCCCACCAATCACCAATTAAGAATACACCCTACAGGCTTGTCCACAGCCCCATCTTGTTGAGGCGTTTTCTCATTTGAGGTTCACTCTTCTCAAATGACTTTAGTTTCTGTCAAGTCAACATGAAACTTTCCAGATAGTCTTAAAGAATATAAAAGTCTTTCTCGGGAAATGAAGCCAAAAGTTACAAAGCATGGGTCAGATGGAGAAGTAGGAAATAAACACAAGAAACAAGACAGGTAGTGTGTTTTAACAGCCCAAGGAGTTCTTGAATTTCACAAGTGAAATGTGTAATATGCAGCTGTTTACTTAAGCTCTTTTCTAAGACCCTGAGAATTGAGCCTTGGGCAGGCTGATCTGCAGAACTGGTTCTTTCCAGTACTGAGCTCTGTCAAAGAGACAATCATCAGCATGCATTATTTCTCTAACAGCTTCCAAATAGCCTGAGACACTCTGCTCCATTACTTTGCAGGGCTTCTGCAGGGGTTCAAGGATAACTTATGATCTTTCAGGAGAGTGGAGTTCAGAGCTTCAGTTGCTGTGGATTACCAGTTGTGTTGGAGACATATCACCCTGTGATCACTCTGCATGTGTTTCTTGCCTTCTGTCCTCTTTATTCTTTACTAGAGATTCTCTATTCTCTATAAATCATATATATATATATATATATATATATATATATATATATATATATATATTTCTGTTCATAGACTACACATCAGTTTTTTGACAGTGATATGTCCTTTTTACTCATCATTTTTTGAGTATAGAAGCTTTTGAAGTAGGAAAAAGGTAGGGAATACCAGCAAACAAAATACTTGTGAAGGCAGGAGGTATAGTCTCCTAAGCACCCTCTCAAAATTGAAATGCTTCCTCCAGTGACGGCTCTTTGTCAATGGTTCACTCACAACTCTGATCAGCACCTGACCCTTCACCAAGAATGAAACACTCCCAGTCCCTCCTCTCTGAAGGACTCTCTACCTGGCCCTAGCATGCCAAACATGGCACCAGGAGGGCTTGCCCTTTACTCTTCTCTCTTGCTTGCTAAAAACTGTTAGATTACATTCCTAAAGCTAGCCCCCTATTTCCTTCTCTGGCCACTGATTCATTCCTCACACTAAACACAAGGTCCAACAATCGAAATTCATTACTTGACAACATTGGCTAACATGTCCAATCAGGACTTACCAACAAACCCTAGCACAGTCTCCCCCCACACCTCTTTTTTTTCTCTCCTTAAAACCCACTCCTCAAAAAAAAAAAAAAAGAAAATGAAAAGAAAAATATTCTACTGCTTTCTTTCTGCCTTTGCCTGATCTAGAGGCAGCACCCCCTCCCCTCTCCCTGCTCCCAGGGTAATAAATTTCTTTCTGGTGAGAATTTGGTGTCTGGGTGTGTCCCATACTGACTCTGAGGGCTGCCCAAACCCTACATTGGTTCCAGGACTTGGAATAGTTTACAGGACTCCCAGTTCTCACATTTTCCAGACCAGCCTGTGTCCATTCACTTCATCCAAGGGGCTAATTGATGAGCTTTCCCTTACTACCCACCCTAAACATTCCCCAATACATCTGGCTTACTTGGATCTATTGAGCCTTTCTAACCACATGAGCAAGGACCTTATAATAAATCAGATCCTCTATCAGTATCCACTGCTGGTTCTTTCTTTGGTGATCTTACCATAACAGCTTTGATATTGTATAATTTAGACATTTAATTCTTGATTAATGTATATAAATTCTTCTTGTGCAAAGTTATTGAAGACCACCTGAGCATTGCACATAAAATACTAGGTAGACGGTCTTACCACAGCTGATAAAATGGGCTAGCTAGATGGCGGAGAGAGTAAAGGCATCTGCTGCCAATTTTGCTTGTCTGATTCAATTCCTCTAACCTACATAGTAAAGGGAGAGCGCCAACTCCGTCAAGCTACATCCACGCACCTCGGCACATGCGCACACACATCAAACAAGGACGACAACAACAGCAAAACATACACATATATACAGACATAAGTGAATGATTGTTAAAGAAATTACAAAGGAAAGACTGTTGAGGAGCTCTTTTGTGCAATACGGTGCATGGAACCCACACCTCGCACACGCACATGTGCAACCAATGCTCACCACTAAGCTACAAACTCAGCACTTGTCTTTATTAGACAGAGCCTCAAAGCTCCAGATCCTCTTGAATTGGCATTGTAGAACAAGATGGCTTAGAACTCACAATCCTACCTCTATTGCAAAGTGATGGTTGCAGGTAGGTGCCAACTTAGAAGAACACTTAGTATTACTGCTAATGATTATCTACAGAAGTCTTTGAGATTTCTGACCATGAACGTGTAGCTTTTACTCTTGAATTAATGGGACTCATACATCTAGAGCTATTTATCATTATTACTATTCATACTACTTGGGGATGTTAGAAAAGTAAGGTGAGTTGGGGAAATTCAAGGGCGAGAAGGTAGGATTCCTGGGGTTTGATGTATACACTGGAAGCAACTGCAAGCTTCTGAGCACCCAGGTTTCCACAGAAGGCCTTAAAGATGTCTGTCTAACTTGCCATTGCTTTCTTCAAACAGAGTGTGTAATAACAACAACAACAACAACAGACGTGATTTGAGCATCCCTGCAGGACTCCTAAATGTTACTCTTCAAAGTTCCCTAGAGAATTTGTTTTATTTTTCAGAAATAGGTAATAATATAATGTGCCACATTTCTTGCTTAGAAAAAGAGTATGACAGAAGCCAGAGCACTGCCTGGGAATGGGCTGGTGGTCTGAAAACATTACAGTGCATTACAACCCGATCACAGCTCCACTTATCTATTTGGAAAGGCATTTATATTGCTCTTATTACCTAGTACCTGCTAAAGCTGTTTATGGAAACCACAAGGAAGAAATAATTTTTATGCTCCTTTTAGTCTGCTATAAATTCAGAAACAATTTTGCTTGAACAGCTGATCTGTGAATTAATAATGAGAGACTATAACTTTTTTTCACTACAGTATGTCAAGCACTTCCTTTGTGTTTAAAAATTGATGAGGCTCAAAACTCCATTTCTTTACATGAAACAGATTTCAAAAGCATATTGGGTAATCACCACTTCTCTCATATGGAAAGTTCTTTCCAAGCTCATGTCTTGGCTAGTAAAAATGAAATAAAAACAGCATTCAGCTCAATATAAAATGTGATAATCCTCCTTTAAAGACTTCCAGAAAATGCTGTCTTGAAAAATCATGCCAAGAATTATTTCTAGTAAAAATGCCTCATGCTCTGTCTCAGAAACATTGTCTATCTAAACCAACAGTGTAGAATATATATTTTTTAAATTGAAAATAGATTCTTCTCTCATACAACACATTCTAGCAAGTTTCCCTTCACTCTACTCCTCATAGCCCTCCCCTCCACTTCCCTTCTCCCCCAGATCCACTTTCTCTCTGTTTGCTCTTCAGAAAAAAAGGTCTCCAAGAGACCAAAGCCAGACAGGGCTAAAAAAGATACAATAAAATAAGGCAAAATAATACGAATAAGGGCTAAAAAAGATACAATAAAATAAGGCAAAATAATACGAATAAACTTCCCATGTGTTTGCAGTTTCTTCTGCATCCTTTTATTTTTGCATACTTAATTTACATTTACTTTCTTCAACTAAGAAGACTTCGATTTTAGTCCTACTATAGGTTTCGTAAACTCTGGGACTGGCAGTGAGCCTTCCATCACAGCTTAACAGGACAGATCCAGGACAGGATTAAACTCTTGTTCTCCTGGGATGCTGATGTCAGCTGTGTGTAGTCACACCAGCAGCTGAGCCAAGCCAATTTGAAGGTTGCCCAAGGCAGCAGACAGGGCTTGACTCCTTCTAGTATTTTATGCTGTGTCTCAGTAGAGGTTGAGTAGAAACAAGATTTAAATAAACCTGAAAACCTGTCCAAATTACTCATAAAGGAAGAATACCTTTTAAAAAAAATAATAAAGAAGCTTTCAAACTAGTGAACAAAGTCAGTCGAGATCTTTGTGGGTGGTGTTTTCATGCAGACTTTGTTCTGCTGGTCTTCCTCTCCTATCTCTAAACTCCCTGGTCCTCCTGTTTCCTTCTTGCTGATGCCTGGGCTCTGTACCAGGAGCCCCCTTGCTCTGCTTTTATGTCGCATGTAGTTCATTACACTCTATTTTCTTCTTTGTCCTTACTTTACAGCTGCATTTTTCTCTCTCATGGTACCCCTTGTAGTTCAATCACCTATGCCCACCCCAAATCTACACACACAAAAAATTAAAATACAGGATCTGGCACACGCCTTTAATCCCAGCACAAGGGGAGGCAGAGGCAGGCGGATCTCTGTGAGTTCCAGGCCAGCCTGGTCTCCAAAGCGAGTTCTAGGAAAGGCACAAAGCTACACAGAGAAACCCTGTCTCTAAAAACAAAACAAAACAAAAAAATACAGGATCTGTATATGAAGGGAAGGATATGGTATTTGGCTTTCTGTGTCTGGGTTACTGTGCTTAATATAATAATTCAGTTGTATCCATGTTTCAGAAAATGTCACAAAATTCTACTTTGTATATGTAACACATTTTAGCATGAACAATTATTAAAGTAGTGTTACTATAATTGCTTTATCTCATGAATAAATGGTTAATATTTTTCTAAATAGTAGTTAAGTGTTTACTTAGGATATAGGTCACTGTGTTAAACAACATAATGTTCTAGAAGTAACTAGTCTAAGATGCTTGAAGTTTTGAATGTCTAGGATAGGGAAACATTACCAAAGAAACTGAAGTGAAGTAACTGAGTATCATTGTAAATGTAAAGCTTATAGCTCTTCTAAGCTTTGTTAATGATCGGTTTTCAGATTACTTTATCACTTTCTCAGTATTCTACATTATTTTTCTGCTTCTATTCTATTTTCTCCTAGGACTCAATTATAATGTTTTGAGATTTTTGCACCTAAGGTGGTAAAATCTAACTTGAGTCTTTACGGAAAGATACTCTGCAAATGAGATTCGATTTTAGGAAGTAAAAATTATGAGAAATTTAATTGAATCTGGAAGTTTTAGAGGCAAACACGAAGGTTAGAAAGAAAGTAGAAATGCGGTTATATTTAAATACCAAAACATGTCACTATATGAATGTCTGTCTGTCCATGTATACCCTAGGTAAACATTAGTCGTGACAAGGTATGAAAGACATCAGGTCCATGGAAACTTGACCCGTGGATTTCTGGAAGAACATCAATGAAATAAGTCGAGAATGGGATTTATTTATATTAAGTGTGTCCTCAGAAATTTGAGGTGTGGTATGCAGATCCAGTGGTAGCATGCTTTCTGTACAAGAATAAGATTTGAGTTCCATTTACTACACCCAGATTCAGAAAAGTCTGACTTGGAGCTTGCTGGGCCCACAGGGTAGCCAAATCAGCCAGCTCTAGGTCTTGTGGTAGATCTCGTCTCAAAAAATAAGGAGAGGAAGAGTTGAAAGAGAAATACATCCTGACCATGGCCTTCATACACAAACATACATACACACACACACACACACACACACACACACACACACACACACACACAAACATACACCCTCACTCACACATAGGTATACTTGGCACCATAGTAAACTGAGCTACATTAGAGATGGCAGGGGTCTTTCAAACTTTGTAATGGTACTTATTGTACAGGGGTTCCCATTCCACAGAATACATGCCCATTCTGAGCACATGGATAACCCTGGCAGCTGTGTGCTGCCAAACCAAATCCTGAGAAGGAGACAGCTGGATATTCCTGGCTGAGGCAAGTGTAAGACTTCAGAGTTTGCTCTGGAGCTGGAGGACTTTGGAGATGATCTGCTTCAATCCCTTCATTTTACACACGAATATCTTGAGACCCAGTGAGATCAAAGGACACACCTGAAGTCACACAGCCCTATTATTGAAGAGCTTGTATTAGAGCCTAAGCCCCTAAGTTCTATTTACTCAGGAGTGAGGTGGTCAAGTTGAGAATTTCAAACTTATTGTCGGGCATTTTTTCAAAGAATCATTTGCTGTCCAATGAAAAACTAAGGCTATTTAGGACTCTTGAAGTTTCTACAAGGAGAGGACCTGGTAAGTGTAATTGAACTGATATCTTGTCTATGCTATGAGCCTAGTATTGTTTTATATGTCTTACAGTTTGTATCTATACAGTCTTTAGTACACACAAGGATTAAGTATTAAAATAACAATGCACTATGCATGGTGATTTTAGCTAATGAAGGTTGCTGGTCATTGCATGGCATGGAAGTTTACTTTAATACTGCACCCTTACAACCTTAATATCTGAAAACTCAAATACAAAAGCATTTGATAGAAAGTACAATATAGTAAATTCTGCAATGGCATTAGCATAGGCTTTGACTAAGCACTTAGTGTAAGCATTTAGCTGCTGAAATTGTTCCATCTGTTCTATGTACAGAAAAAAAAAATTGAAAGATACTTTGTAAATTACAGACACAATTTTAAGGGTTTTCAACCAAAGATAACTTTGGTTTGCAGAAATGAATGATGGTCATTCAGTGCCAAAGTTATTTTGAGTCAACTCTGTCACACACCTTCACTCATCTCCAGGCTAAGATTATGATTCACATAGCAGAACTGATTAAAGATAAATAAATTGGTGTTTTAGAGTTAAGTAAAAATGGAGGACTTTTATTCAAGTTTCTGGGTGTGCACCCTCTAATACTTTCACATGCTCGTCTTCACATTCTGTCCTTCTTCAAAAAACCATGATAGGGATAACTGCTCATGCCACCTCTCTGAATTTTCTAGCATGGATGTGTCTCTTCTCTATGACAACTGCTACACTTACATAATGCATCAGGATGTAGCTGTATGTTATAATCTTTAGTAGGTCATGAGGAAACGGGACTATCTTAGTTACACATATGTAATTAAGTTTAAGTTGTATGTAAAAACCCTCCATCTATGAGTCTAACTCTTTACAGATTTCTTCTGCATGTCAAAAACTGAAACATTTTAGGAATGGAGAGATGATTTCTCTAGAGGGTGTGGTTTGATTCTTAGCATTCACATGGTGGCTCACAATGGTCTGTAGCTCCAGGTCCAGAGGGTCTGTTGAGCAGTTAGGCACACATGTGGTATACAGACATAAATGCAGGTAAAATACCTCCCTGCACACACAATACACTACTTTTAATTGAAATATTTGGACTAGTCAGAATAATCACAATTATTCATTCTCTTTTTCCCCTTTCTTTTTCTTTTTTCTTTTACTTTTTGTTGCTGTTTCCTATTGGAGTTCCAGGATTAAAACCCAGGGTTGTATGTATGTTAAGCAAGCATTCTAACCCTCATGTTTACTCAGGCTCCACCCCTCTTTTTGGTTGTTTCCTTCTATATTATCATCTCTACCTTTCTTCCTCTTCCTCTTTCTAATCCACCTTTCACTTTTGCTCTTCCTCTTCCTCCTCCTCTTCCTTCTCCTCTTCCTTTTCTCCAACCTTTCTTTGTCCTTTTCCTCTGTCTTTTCATGCTTCTCCCTGGATAGGGGCATAAGGGCTGGGTACTTGCATGCCATTCCAAGCTATCTTCAAACCCAAAAATTACCAATTCTAGCTTTCCCAAGAGATATTGACTGCCTCAATGAGCTCCCAACATATTAACTAACATGGAAAAATTAAAAAAAATAACAGCTTAAAGATGGCAGAGAAAATTAAATTTGCCTGCAAGTAACTCTTTAATATATTTCACTATTTCATTATATTCTGGGTTTGTAATATCTGTCAGGCAATAGGCTATGTACTGGGAGCAACAATGCAGTGATTACGATTCTGTTACTAGGATTTTAATCTTGTGATAAATTATATATAAATGAAGGACAGGGAGATGACTCAATGGGTAAAGTCCAACTACTACAAGTTGTCCTCTAATTTTCACAATCATGCAAGCCCCCCACCCCAACAAAACAGAACAAAACAATATAACAGTGATAAAAGCTTTTAAAAGGCTTGAGAGTTGACTCATTGGTAAACACAGCACCAGGGCTGAAAAATGGAGTTCAGTTCCTCTGACCCACATGGTGGAAGCAGAGAAATGATTCTTTCATATTGATTTCTGGCCTCCACATAATTGTAATATATGTGTATGCAGACACACACCATAACTAAATAAATGTAGAATTAAATAATACATATAATACTGTCATGGGAGCTTATATATAATTATAGTTCAGCACCAACATGAGGTTTGGAGTATGTTTAACAGGTTAAGCTATTCCAGGATAGACATTTAAGCATAAGAAACTGACATTAGCTAGTCACAATAAGCAAATTTATGGAAGTAGATGAACAGAAGTAAAGGAAATAGCACCTAGAAAATAAAATAATAGAAATAACTCAGTCACAAAATATCTTAATGGTCTTAAACCCATTGAAAGGATTTTTTCCATACCATCCCCTAAATGCCCCCAATTCTAGCTGCCTTTCCCTATACTCCCCGCCACACACAACTAATGCCTCCGTCTCCCATCCCTACCTTCTCCCAGTCCCCAGCAAAATCTATGCTATTTCCCCTTCCTTGGAATATCCACATATCCACACTAGAGACCTCCTCTTTACATGACCTCTTTGGGTTTGTGGATTGTAGCTTGATTATCATTTACTTAACAGCCTAACTGCCATCATTTACCTAACACTTATTTGAGAGTCACTGATACTATTATAAAACCTTAGCTAATAATCTGATTCTAAATATAATAGAGAATGATTAAAAAAAAAGAGAAAGCTTTGTCATATGTGTTGGTGAGTTGATGCACTGACATCTGGGAATCTTGTGAACGTGGAAAAATGGGTTGGTAGGCAGATTATACACATGGAAGCAACAATCACTAAGAAGAGTTGACATCGAGAGAAAAGTGTCACAGTAGGTTGCCAATTACTGTGTAGAGGCAGATGGTGGCTTAGATAACATGTAAGAAGAAGTGAAAGTGATAAAATTGGTGTGAAAAATTGAGAGTGTCTAAAGTAGATTCTTCTTTCAACTTTCTAAAGAGGTTGGTGAAGGACCACTATCCTTGAAGGACTGTATGCAAACCCAAGAAAGGTAAACAATTTTACCCCCCATGCACACAAGAATCCAGGTTGTCTAGAAGCAGCTAAATACTTCTAAAGGTAAGCATGAGTAAAAAAAAAATGATTCTGATAAACTGAAAAGTGTAGACTAAGATTTAATTTAAATAGTTGTCTATAAAATAAATAATTTTAGCCACCTGAAATGATTCTCTGCCTTTTAGCTGGAATCACCATTTGAGTTATCTCCATTTATCTGTAAGGGGGCCAAATCATATCAGTACAGTTTTCTACCTCATGTGTATAATGTCCTGGAGAGATAATAACAACTGCCACTCAGGAGCAGGTGAGCAGCTCATTATACTAAATCATGAATGATAGAAATGAAAATCCCACTTTATCCAAATCTTTTATGTGTTGACTTTTAATTTACACCTTTATCTCTTGCTTATGATTTCTTTAGAAGGAAATCTAATTAGCTTCTTATAGAGCTACAGAATAGAATGCTTGCCATGCCTCATTATGAAAGTATTTATGAAGGTTTAGGAAACATGAGTGGCTATTTTTTAAGTTATATAATTCCTAAATACAAATGAGCACAGCATACTGGAATTGGATTGAAGTATATCATTAATGTGTGAAATGGAATTAATTAACTTAATTTTTGTTTAATGATTACACTTTAAATGTTAGATTTTTTGACTAATTATCATATATGAAATAGTATTGTGAAAGAGACTATGTGCATTGATCTAATAGATGGAAAATGAAAGTCTATGAATTCCAGATTTTCCAGATTTTTAAAGTTTATTTGTGGCATCTTTGAAACTTATGATTTTGTGTCTAAATGAGTATAAATATGGATATCCACAGTTGATTTTTAATACATTGACAACTATAAAGGGTGGTCTTAGATAAGGTTGAAATAATAAATACTAATTTTTCTTGCCTACAGAGTAAGATAAGCTATAAAAATGCATATTGTAGTCACTACCCAACTGTCACATAAAATGTACTATAATCTATATAGCTTAGTTGGACCAATGCCATATAATATCAAATAGTAGTTATTGGTCATTAACCATAGGTATACATCAAAATAAAACAATGTATTTGATGACATAATAGTTTCAATATGTGTTCATAAAGCAAAACAAAGCAAAAAGCCCCCACATAATAGAAAATTACCTCGTAAAACACATATCAAAAGAAAACATGGATATGTGCTTGAGAGAGACAGGGAGAGAGGGAGAGAGAGAGAAAGAGAGAGAGAGAGAGAGAGAGAGAGAGAGAGAGAGAGAGAGAGAGAGAGAGAGAGAGAGCAAGCATGTGAGCATGTGTGGGTGTATGTGTGGGTGTGGGTGAGCTAGGGCTGTCAGTTCCAGGTACACAACAGAGTCATTTGGAAGACACACTCTCTGAGTTCCAACCAGAGTATAGACTTCTGTTTTATAGATCCATCATTTAGCCACCATATAATACTGAGTAAATTATTTAATTTATTTAAGAGTTTAGTCCCTATTTTATGAAATGAGAAGAGTACGGTGGCTTTGAAAATAAAGACTGAAATCACAAAGGGTAAAAGTTTGCATTGTAGATTAGCTCACAATACTAAATAATTGGGATATATGCCACCTGCTCTACACAAAGACCTGAAGATGACTTACCTTTATACATGTGAACAAAGATAGAACAGTATACACACACCGTATGATTCGAAGCAAACTAAAACTTGAAGATTTTTATTTCTCGAAAATCAAGTCATTTAGGCACCAATTGATAGCCAATGTTAGCTGTCTGTGAATAAAGAAATGTCTAGCTCCTAGCTGGAAACATTTTCTGGGATGCAGAATGAAGATGAGTTGTTTCTGTCCTCAGAAACATCAAACATCCACAGTTGGATCATTTCAGCCATAGGAAACTGTAAGATGATTTGCTGTTCACTTAACAATGCCATGCCCACTATTTATTGTTTCTTTATGTGTGGAAAAGAGAATGTTCATAATGGTCCACACCAATGATATACTGTGTTTGGCATAGAAAGAGTTTCTTGTGAACATCTACCATACTGACAAGACGGTTATTCTCATAAAAATACATACATGCCTCAGAATCTTCTTGATCTCTCAGGCTGTGTTACATTCATTTATCCTGAGTGCCCAATGAGAATAATATCACATATCTGTATTTGTCAATCCTGAATTTTTTCCTCTTACCCACAGATATCTCAAACAACCTTGTTCTCCAGCTGAATGAGGTTCCACCTTATTCCCTCATGGCATTCTGAGTTTCTGATGAACATTTACCACCCTGCCAAGCTGGGTACTCTCATCAAAACACAAGTATGCCTCAGGACCTTCTAGATATCACATCTCAGTGATTATTTTAGAGATTCGTGTTTTTGACACATTTTCTCTTCAGCCTCAAGGAAACAAAGGTCTCCATCAAAACTATATTTCAACTCACTAATGGCTTTTTACCTCAAAGGCTCTGAGGTGAATTACTGTAGGATTGGTGTGTAGTTTTAGACCAGTGGATATTGTGCCATGCAGAAGTAACTGTGAGTGACAACTTTTGCATTTTCAGTGCATAATGACACACTGAGTAAACTGAGTGCTATATTTTGGGAGTGTTTAAACACTTACATTCCTAATCCTCATTAACTAATATGTATGTGTTTGTTATTTGATAACTTCACTATTGATATAAAAATATAATCTAATCTTTGTCAGAATTCTCCCGTGTCATCATTGTTAAACAAGCTTCCATCTAAATATCTCTGATTAGATATAAGACAGTTGGGGAAACTTTGACTTGCTTTCTCTAAATACCAATATTAAACTCCCAATTAAAATTAACAAATGAACAAGGTTTCTCATGCTTTATAGATTTGTTCTTGTTGCTGCTACTGATGATGATAGAGCCTAGGGTCTTACACTTGCCCAGGAGCTCCTACTTCTGAGCTCCAGCCTCAAATGTTTTATATAGATTAAGTGATAAATGTTTTCAATGTCAATTACTGAGGGCATTTCCTTCACTGTCTTACAATTTGATATATTTCACTTTATGAAAACAAATTGCATATTTTGCAGAAATATTAGCTATAAGCTGGTGGAGTTACTGTCTTACTTATAAACCTAATCTATCATTTTTTATTTTTATAAACTGGGTTGATATCAAATAAAAACTGAGAAACCAATGAAATATTCACTCCAGTATATATTGCTTTGAACAAGGAAAAAAACTTCACAGAGAAAATAGCTCCTAGGGAATTTTTTGAATTGCATGAAAGACATAAATCTCAAACAAGTAACCCAGAATATTTATAATGAAATCAACCTAAGTTTTAAAAAAGAAAGATTCTCTAAGGCTTAGAAGACCTATATAATATCCCCAGTGTTCAAGATTTTGTTCAATCACAAGTTTCTTTCAAACTCCAATGAAATAAGAATTTGCCTCTGAGGAAAGTCCACATAGGTCTCTTCTTAGTGTTATTGGACAAAGTTGAGGTGACGTTTGAGAGACCCCTGTAGACAAAGCCAGGTCAGTTCTGCCATCCAGGAGAATTTGACCTTGCTTAATTTTCACATATAACAGAATTATAATTGAGGCTATTGGCTAACATAAGTAAAAGTTGGGATATTTGTGAAAATACTATTTGAAAGTGAAATAAATCATAAACTCACCCAAAAAGCCACCTTTGCAAAAGGGCAGACCACATAAAGTGTTCAGGTATGTGCCACCACATGTTGGCTTCCATTCTTCCTGCCAGTCTCCTCCTCTTCCCTCAGCAGGACAGGAACCCCTCTCAATCAGGGCTTCCCTGATCCCTGATCCACTGTTTTCCCCAAATAAATGCTTCATAGTTTTTATTGTCATTTCGTTTCCCTGATAGAATGTGCTTCCTAATTTTCTAGCAGAAATTGGAAAAAAAAAAATTTGTAGATTTTTTAAAAGCCGTATAGATCAGGGACACAGACAGAGAAAACCAGTGGCTTCATGGACATTAGTTATAGTTTATAATAATGGAAAAGACACTAAGAAAAGTTCCAGAGATAGCAAGTCTCTATGTATGGTGATACTCTTGAGTTAACTCCAGTGACCGAAATATGCTCAGCACTAGCTGCCACCCTACAGTGTTGCACAGATAATTCATGCTGGCAGTTCCCTTCCCTTTCTTGTACTTAAAGCCACAGAGAAATGCACAGTAGACTAACACTGCATTTAAGCCCATCGTACTTCTTCCTTTTCTGAAAATCGCTGTGCTAGCCGGATGTTCAGAAAAATAATTTTTCAATAAAAATATACTGAGTGTTAATTACCATAATCACTGTGGGAGATACTATAATGAACAATTCATTACCCTAATTGTTAGTGACATATTGTATGCCAGGAACTGTGCAAAGATTTTGCACATAACAATGTCATGTGCATGCTTTAGACAAAAGAGAAGCACATTTAGACTTCACTTTTTAAATAATAAAAATGCTAAATCCAAATGTTTTTTTAAAGAAAGTCTGTCAACTCACAGGTAGCAAATTTGAATTTAAGATAAGGTCAATTATTGCTGAATTTGTTTCTGGAGTAACATAAGCATAGCACATTTTCTTAACAAATTACAAAGTTGTATCTGATATATCTTTGACAGCAGACCCAGGCTCTGTGTTAGATAACCATCAGCACATCTCAGATGGCCTCCTCTTTCGGGGCTGAACTACCATAGCAAACATGCAAAAGTATTGTTGCAACACAGAGACTCCTTGGGTCACATGTCTACTATAACCAGTAAATGTTAAGAAGCATTGCTGATGCTTCAATAAATTTAGGAAAAAGAAACATATTTGTCTTAAATTTTAAAAATATTTTTTTCTGTATGAGTGTTTTGCCTTCATGAGTGTCTATGTATCATATGTGTGCATTGCCTACAGAGACTAGAAGAGGGCATTGGATCCACTGGAACTGGAGATGCTGATGGGTTTGAGTCAGTATGCAGATCCTGGGAATACAATCTGGGCCTTCTGGAAAAGCAGCCATCACTCTTATACACTGAGCCATATGTTCAAGCCCTGTCTAAATATCCTTGATAGACAACTTTTTCTTAACTTCTATAAGAATACTTCTGAGAAGGTTACACCCACAGGGTTACAACTAAATTAAATGCTTAAAATATTATTTCAGTCAGATGCCCTATGAATAATTTTTACAGCTTCAAATTGTAAAAATGACTATCTATGTAATCAATACCATTCTTTCAGTGACCATCTCTGACTTTGTTTTATACTCATTTTGAATTTACAGAAAAATCCAACATACCATGGAGAGATCAAGGATACAAGGGACATACGTAAACATAATAAAAACAATACACAGCAAGCCAATTGTCAACATTAAATTAAATGGAGAGAAACTCGAAGCAATTCCACTACAATCAGGAATAAGACAAGGTTATCCACTTGCTCCATACCTATTCAATATAGTACTTGATGTTCTAGATAGAACATTAAGTCAACTAAAGGAAACCAAGGGGATAAAATTTGGAAAGGAAGGAGCCAAAGTACCATATTTTCACAGACAATATGATAGTATACATAAACAACCCCAAAAACTCTACCAGAGATCTACAGCTGATAAATACCTTTAATCGGTGACTTTTCACAAAATTAACTAAAAATAAATCAGTATCCCTCCTGTATACAAATGATAAATGGACTGAGAAAGAAATCAGAGAATCAACACCCTTTACAATAGCCTCAAATAATATAAAATGTCTTGGTGTAATTCTAACCAAGCAAGTGAAAACCTGTATGAAAAGAACTTCAAGTCCATGAAGAAAGAAACTGAAGAAGATATCAGAAGAGAGAAAAATCTCCTGTGCTCACGGATTGGTAGGATTAACATAGTAAAAATGGCAATCTTACAAAAAGTCATCTACAGATACAACACAATCCCCAATAAAATCTCAATCTTCACAGTCCTTGAAAGGACAATACTCAACTTCATATGGTAAAACAAAAAACCCAGGATAGCTAAAGCAATTCTGTACAATAAAGGAACTTCCTTAGATATTACCATCTCTGAATTCAAGCTCTAAGACAGAACAAGATTAATAAGATCCACATAGAATTGACATAAAAAGAGACAGGTAGATCAAAGGAATCAAATCAAAGACCCAGGTGTACATTCACACACCTATGGATGCCTCATTTTCAACAATGAAGCCAAAATTATACAGTGTAAAAAAAGAAAGCAACTTCAACAAATGGTCCTGGTCTGTGGTGATATTTTATTTGTGATGAAATGTGGTGATATTTTATTTGTTTGTTAATAAATAAAGTTTGCCTGAAGATCAGAGGAAATAGCAAGCTGTTTTAAGTAAACACAAAAGTCAGGCAGTGGTAGCACTCACCCTTAATCTGATCACTTGGCAGGCAGGGTCTCTGTGTGTTCAAGGCCATACTAGGGAACAGAGCCAAGTGTGGTGACACATGCCTTTAATCCCAGTACCAACCATAGAGACCTGGAGGTCTGTACAGACAGGCATTAACAAGGAAGTGAGGTAGCTGGGCTAAGAGCCAATGAGCGGGCAGAACAGCAAGGCAATAAAAGCCTGGGTAGACAGGAAGTTGTGGCATTTTGGAAGCTACAGAGCTGGTGAGGTAAGGTGGTTGGTGGCTCTCATTATTTCACCCCTATATTTGGCTCCATATTCTTTATTTAATAAGACCACTTAGACATTCATCTACACTGGTCTAAGCGTATGTTGGCATGTAGAATAATCCAAATAGATCCATATTCATCACCCTGTACAAAAACTCAAGTCCAAGTGGATCAAAGACCTCAACATAAATCCAGTTACACTGAACCTGATAGGAGAGAAAGTGGGAAATAATCTCAAACACATTGGCACAGGAGACAGCTTCCTAAACAGAACCCCAAAGCACAGGCACTAAGATCAACAATTAAAAATGGGACTTCATGAAACTAAAAAGTTTCTGTAAAGCAAAGAACACCGTCAACAGGACAAATGCTATCCCACAAGATGGGAAAAGTTCTTCACCAACCCCACATCTGATAGAGGGCTGATTTCCAAAATATATAAAGAACTTGAGAAACTAGATATCAACAAACCAAATAATCCAATTAAAAAATGAGGTACAGATATAAACAGAGAATTTGTAACAGAAGAATCTCAAAAGTTGAGAAACACTTAAGGAGATGTTCAACATCCTTACCCATCAGGGAAATGCAAATCAAAATTACTCTAAGATTCCTTCCTACACCTGTCAGTGTGGCTAAGAGCAAAACCAATGTGACAGCTCATGTTGGAAAGGATGTAAAATAACAGGAACACTCCTCCATTGCTGGTAGGAGTGCAAACTTATACAGCCTATTTGGAAGTCAGTGTGGCTATTTCTCAGAAAACTGGGAATTGATCTACCACAAGACCCAGCTATACCTCTCTTCAGCATACTTCTAAAGGATGCTCAATCATACCACAAGGAGACTTGCTCAACAATGTTCATAACAGCTTTATTTGTAATAGCCAGAACCTGAAAAAAACCTAGATGTTCCTCAACTGAGGAATGTATAAAAAATACGGTACATTTTCACAATGGAATGTTACTCAGGTGCGGAAAACAAAGACATCAGGAAATTGGAAGGCAAATGGATGGAACTAGAAAAAAAATCATTTTGAGTAAGGTAACCCAACCCAAGAAAGACAAATATGTTATGTACTCACTCATAAGTGGATATTAGCTGTAAAATAAAGGATAACTATGCTACAATCCACAGACCCAGAGAGACTAGGTAACAAGGAGGGTTCGTGGGGGGACGCCTGGATCTTCCTGGGAAGGGGAAATAGAAGAGATTTTGTGAGTGCATTGAGGAAGGGTAGGGATAGGAACACGATCAGTCAGGTTGTTGGGGTCATTGAGGGGACAGTGTTGATAAGGATCCCTGGGGCTGCATTTCAGGGTCAGGTGGAAGCCTGCTATGGGGGAATCTCCCAGGCGTCTATAGGACCGACTCCAGCTTAGACTCCTAGCAATAGTGAATAGGTAGCCTGAACTGGCCGTCTGCTGTGACCAGATTAGTACCTGGCCCAATTATCATCAGAGAGGAACTATCTAGGAACTGATGGAGGCAGATACAGAGATCAACAGTCAAACATCAGTCACAGTTTAAAAAGGAGTGTAGGTGCCAGAGAGGTCAAGGATACCACAAGAAAACTCACAGAATCAAATAACCTCGGCTCATAGGGGTTCACAGAGACTGAAAGGACAACCAGGGAGCCTGCATGGGATTGACCTAGGCATTCTGTACTTATTTTACAGTTGTGCAGTTTGGTCATCTTGTGGGACTCCTAACAGTGAGAACAGAGACTGCCTCCAATTCTTTTACAGGCTTGTGGGGCCCTACTCCCCATACTAGGTCTCCTTGCCCAACCTTAATCATGGGAAGTGCTTAGTCTTACTGCAACTTGTTATGCCATGGTTATTGATTCTCATGGGAGACCTGCCCTTTCTTGGACGGAGATGGAAGAAGAGGAGATTTCAGGGATGGGATTGGGGGAGGGAGGGAGGAGAGGGACTGGAAGGGGAGGATAGGGGGTAGGGTGAGGCTGGAATGTAAAATAAAACAATGAATTAACAAAAAAGTAGTATTCAGGTTTGCTGAAGTATGCAATGGGGACACTACAAGTTCATAACCAAAGTTTTCAAGATTCATTAATACACTATTTTATGTGTCCACTTTACCCAAGAAACATAAAATTGTGAAATATTAATTTCTGTTCCATGATGAATCTATAAAAATAAACTTGTGATGAGAATGTTTGACTTGCACATGTCATACAACAAAATAAACAAGATTTATTTTGCAAAAATAAATATAAATAAATAAATAATTAAAACAGTTGTCAGATCTGCAATGTGGAGTGCTTGTAAACTCCATGATATTAGTGTTCTTATCTAATCAGTAAATTCCTGCAGCATTAGTCTATTTAATGTTGTTTAAATTCTAGCACTTAGAGTCCTCTAGTGATAACTGAATAAAATATTTTCTTTAAACCTTACATCTTCAAGATTTACTTACATCTCCATATTTGAATATCATTTTCCTTTTAAATTATTTCTATTTTTATTTTATTGAAAAGAGATTTTTTAAACAATATATTCAGATTACAGTTTCCTTTGCCCCTAACTCCTCTATGTTCCTCCCCCACCTCTTGTCCCATTCAGATCCACACCCATTCTGTCTCTCATTAGAAAATAAATAAGCATCTAAAGAATAATTTACAAATTAATAAAATAAAACAAAAAATACAAATCATAATAAGAAAAAACAAACAGAAATAAAATAGTCAAAGAAAAAGCACAAGGAACACATATAGACTCAGAAACATATGCTAGCACACACAGGAATCCTGTAAAAACACAAAACAGGAAGCCATGATGTGTACACAAAGGACCTACTATGTATAAAAACATGTCCTGATGAAACATTATGAGACAGAGGCCCTCCAAAACGACATTGAGATCCTTTGTGTTGGGTATTTACCTCTGGCATGGGGGCTGCCTCTAAAGGTGTTTTGCTTCCACAGTCAAACCTTGGAAACAACTGATTTTTCATTTGGGAGCGGTTATCAATGGCTGATTGTAGCCAGAAGCTTCTTGGTTAGGGATAGGCTTGTGTTCACTTTCTCCATTCAACAACAACAGTGAAGTCTCTCAGAAAAGATTAATTAGAAATTCTTTAAAGGTGTTGCTGGCTGCTTACTTCAACCATTAGGGCACTAGGCATTGTTTTGTTTCAAACAGGACTAAAGTAGATTTGAGAGAGTCAAACTCAAGAAGTAATTAAAACAGCAAACTGTCTGTCTGTCTCTCTCTGTCTCTGTCTCTCTGTCTGTCGCTGTCTGTCTGTCTGTCTGTCTGTCTCTCCCTTTGTGTATGTCTGTCTATCTCTGTCTCTCTCTCTTTCTCTGTGTGTATGTGTGTGTATGCACGTGCCTGTCTGTCTATTTTCACACACACAAGCATGCATAAATGCACATGCACAAACACCCAGAATTTGTCTTAAGTGTTGAGATACAGCAGCAGTACTATACTAGAGAAGGTTTAAAGTCCTATTAAAAATAGAAGTAAGAGGCAGAATAAAATCAGAGATCAAACCCTGAAGGAGAATATGCTTCTTACTTCAGAAATAAGATGTCACTGCTATTCAAAACAATGTGGAAGCTTCTGGAAAAGTACACTAGTTCTGGTTATTATGCCTGCAGGACTCTAAATCAAAATATCCCAGAAATGCTTGAGCATTATTATTTATTGCTATAGAAATCATATTAAGTAAAATGTCCAAATAGCCTAAGAGTTCATCACCTGATTAGTGAATAAAGAAAATGTGAAGGGCTGGGCTCGGGAAGCAGAGCCAGGCCTATTTCTATGAGTTCAAGGCCAGCTTTGTCTACAGAGTGAGATCCAGGACAGGCACCAAAACTACACTAAGAAATGCTGTCTCGAAAAAAAACCAGAAAAAAAAGGAAAGAAAATGTAAAATATAGACAATGAAAAATTTTAGTCACAGAGAAAAATAAAACAATGAAATTTTCAAGAAAATAAATTAAAAGTTATATCAAATGAAATAAACCAAAACAGAGGGAAAATGTCACATTTTCTCTCATATTTAGACTCTGGATGTGTGTGTGTGTGTGTGTGTGTGTGTGTGTGTGTGTGTGTGTCCATCCATTTGTGTGTACCTGTGCATGTGTTTACGTGTGCATGTGTTTATGTATGTGTATGTGTGTATGTATGTGTGTTGGGAAGTAAATCATAAAATTAGAGAGGAATGCAAGAAGAGAAGGAAGTGATTTGAAGTGGTGGTGGAGATGGTAGGGATATAAGGACAAAGGGGAATTTTTGGTGAGAAAGGGATCAAGTAAGAGAATGAGTGGATGGAGGAGTCAGTACAAGCACATTAGAATAACAATAATTGGTAAACATGTATGAAATGCCCATAAGAAACTCATTGTTTTGTATGCTAAATTACGAAGTTAATTTTACAAGGAAGTAAGATGAAGTTATCCAGTATTTTCAAATTCCACACTTTGGATTCACATGTGCACAAAGACCCAAATAAGCTATTGGAAGGTCTGCCAAGAATAACTTGCAGATATAGGTTTGTGTCTATACATGTATGTTCCTTGTTTATTAAACAATTTATAAATCCTCTTGGCCTTTGGGGTGTGGTGATCCCACTGATAGGCCCTGTCAAATTACAGCTGACTTCGATTTGAGCTTCAGAAATGTAATAAAGAAGTATCTGAAATGATAAGTCCTCAAATATTCATTTTTGAGAGTGTACAGAGTTTGGCAGCTGGTATATTCAGACACAGTTTTGTTAATTTTTCTTATCTTATTTCTCTATATGAGTTGATTAGCTTGTAAGTATGAATGAAATAAGAAAATTATTGCACCAATTTGCATTTAGAAATAATTTTGCATTCCTTTTTGTCCTTCTGTTTTTTCTTTTTGATTTTGTTGTTGTTGTTCATTTGTTTCTTTCTTTGTTTTTGAAACAGAGTTTCACTACATAGCTCTGGTGGGCCTGGAGAGCTTGTAAACCAGGCTGGCCTTGAACTCACAGAGATCCAGAGATCCACTTGCCTTTATTTCTAAAATGTTGGAATTTAAGGCTACACTAGCACCCCTTGAATTGTTACCTATCATCAGGAGATAGCACTTTCATTCAATGCTCTTGAACAGCATATCTTCTCTATTCCTTTCATGAGAAGATTTCAAATGCAAGCTGACAATTTTAGTGGCAACACTGTGCCTCCACACACCTGGCCTGTCTCTGACAAGAATGGGGATATACTGATCTATGTCTCACCATACATACACACACACACACACATACATGCATATCTCTCTATATATAATATGGCTTCAACATATTTCATAAAAATGAAGGAGAATGATGTACTTTAACTTTCACTGAATGTTTATTTTCCCTGCAGGAGAAATATTTTCTCCTTGGAGGAGTTTTAAGGAAACATATATCAAACCCAATGTCTTCTCAACCATTTTTTGCTATAATTTATAACAGGAAAAGTGCACTGTAGACATTCTCAGACAGCAGGAAAGTGTCTCTTGCTTCTCACTTCAGGTGGTTGCTGTGTCAGCTGCTATGAAGTCCTGGCAATGAACTTGGCTAGGGCTATGACCCATCTGAGACTTCACAGGTCTTTAGTGTCTTACTGCCTGATTGTGCCCCAAACATTCCTATGTACACTCTTAGCACAGAAAGTCATAAAGGAATGCCTACCACCTAGCCTTGTTCTTTCCAAACTGAAGGGTCAACCAGTCTAAGAAATTCAGTCCAGAACAGCATCATACTGGAATAGACAGTGGGAAATGGAGGAAAATTTGAGAAAACCTTTCTACATGAGCTATGGTGTGTCATTGCTTGCTATATTTAGCAGGTCTTGTTCAGAGCAATATAACCACGGAGAAATTGAATTTTCAGTATTCTCTGTTAATGTGTACGTTTTTTTTAAAGATCTTTTCAGTATAATTTGCAGCTATGATCATTGATCAAAGAAAGAAACCTACACATGGGCACATGCACATTAAAACATTGAATGAAGAAAGAGATGGGAAAGAGAAGAGAGTAGTAATGTTGCTTCTGTCTCTCTCAATCCAAACATTTGCACTGCCTTGAAATTTCTATGAATGTCATTTGTCACCTGACATCAGCATATTCGGCCTCGTAGGATTAAAATTTCTACTGGAACTCTAATATGGAGAACTAAAAGAAGAGAAAGGATGACTGAACTGAACACAGATGTGTGTGTGTGTGTGTGTGTGTGTGTGTGTAATAAAAATCCCATGGCATCTATATCTAAAAACTATTATTACAGTCAGTGATAAGTAATTCTTGTTGACTATACCATTTGACCCAAGTATTAATTATGCCCTTGCAATTCAGAAGATATATTTTAAAAATTAGGATACGTTTAATTATGTGTATATGACTGTTTTGCCTACATGCCTATCTTTGCACCACATTCTTATCTGCTTCCTTCAGAAAACAGAACAGGGCATCAGATCCCCTGGAACGGATTTACAAATGGCAATAAAGCAAATTGAGCGTATTGAATATACAAACTGAGTCTTCTGCAAGAACAGCAAATGCTCTTAACAGCTGAGCCATCTCTCTGGGATCTTAGAAGGTATGATGCTATGATTGTCTTTCCAATACAATTCATTCAAGCCTTCCATTTTTTGCATTTGTTATAGATCACACTGTCTGGCCTTATTGGAAGCCTTCACTAAGTTTTGATAACACTTTTTCTGCTCACATCTGCTTTCATCTAGCTAACTTTCATTCCCTCACTACTGGACACATGTTGGAAAGTGCTTTTGAAAGCATTTATATTTTGAAAAGTGTTATGAAAATAACATAATTACCTATTCCTACTCTTTTCCCACTCCTTTGCTTTTCTTCTACCTGTCAGTTCCCCCTTTTCCTCTGACATTAGCAGAAAATATAATATCATGACATGGTTGATACAACTGTGTTTCCTTTATGTAAATTCTAGTAGCACATGTGTGAGAAGCTGAAATGTTTATACATTTCAGCTAGAAATTGACTTGTGGAGTTCCTCCTAGAAGTAATACCATAGTAAATCAGTTGATTATATAAAATATATATTCATGATATTTTATTGTTTGGGGTTTAAACAGTGAATGTTAAAATATTTTCTGTAAAAAACATTTTAAACTGATTTCTGATTTCTTGACTAATAATGATTTAAAACTAGTTATACCAAGTATTTCATGCAATTTCCATACCATAAGAAACTAAATGTGGTATAAATATCAAATTATACAAGTGTATTTGTATATATGATAATTTAAGATTAATTTGACAGTATGGTCATATAATAACTTCTTTGCATACAAATTATAACGGAAATAATTAAATAATTTTCTAATACTTATAGACCACATTTTATTTAAAATTGTTTAAAGTTCATTTCAGTCTTTATTATATTAAGTAAACACAATCGATTCCTATAAAATTACATTGTTTCATTTTAATAGTATCTCCTTCAATTATATCTATCCATATTTTTATGCCAAAGGTAAACTTTTAAAGAATTTTTTAAATTTATACTTCTCAAGCCTTTGCAAAATATATTATTTTTAGGATATAAGCTCTTTAACTTTTAAGCTTTATTCAATTTATTAATATGCTGAAAAGTTTGAGGCTTTTAAAAGAAATGCATGCCATTTTAACTCATTCAAAATTTTCCTTGGAAGTTAGAGACTAAATAAATCAACTTAAAATTTGACTTTTTGAAGTTAAGGTTTATCAGAAATTATCTATGTACTTTCAATAGCTCATCAGGTTATAGAGGGATATCAGAATTTGGAGCATACTACATGCTCTTGTACCCTACAGAAAACTGAATCAATGAAACTTCTTTAGGGAAAGAAAAGGTGGAGACACACGCTTGGTCCTCTAACCAGATCTCAAAAGTTTAAGGAAACTATGATAAAGATCCAATGCTGTATGGCATTGCAATCCCTCCTGCCCAAGCTGAGGGCTCGCATAGGTTCCTGATCACTTTAGAGAGGAGTGAGAAGATTAGTAAGACGAAAAGGAGTATTTTGTCTAAGAATTACTTACTCTGTTGGATAATGACAAAGGGCAGCATCAGACACAGGCTGTATTATCCTTATGAGTGGACAGAGTTCTTTGAGGAGCTGGGGAAAAAGGGTACCTGGCCCTTATTTTCACAAAACCTGACCATGAACAATCTCCTCATAAAAGTCAAATTCCTAAAGCAGTCTGTCATTGTTCTCTGTTTCCACACAATCCATGTGTCCTGGATGTTATGTGGCCAGTTGTGTTAGACATGGAAAAAACCCAGTATGTCTGAAAGACAGCTCTTCCCCAAGTCAGATCATACAAAATGAGACACTTTCCTTCTTCCCTTGAGAAACATAAATTAAGTATCCATCATTTTTGACACTAAGAATATAATACCCTGACTCTGGCCCAGGTGTGTTCCAGACATTAAGATATCAATTATGTGAAGTGAGGATGATGCAATCTGGGAATAAAGCAGATTAATGGGATGCCAGGTCAGAGGAAGAAAGCCAGTATTCATCAAACACATATTATGTGTCAGGCACTCTGCCTAAAGATGTGGAAGTATCTTTGAAATACAAAAGTGAAGAAGTACTGTCAAATTAGGAATATGCAGTTCACAGAAATCCAGTCTATAACACATTTGTACACATGGGAAATTCATTTGATAATTTACTCCACAAAATTGGTAGAACAAATCATTTTTACTAGCAAGGTGTTTCAAGTGTCGAATAAATTCTAGTTGTTTTAAAGAAACAGTATATAAATAACAATTTAATTTGGGAAACAAATACAAAATTTTTATTGTTGTTCTTGATCATCATTATTGCAGTAATTGTGAGAATTACTTTAAGCTGAAATATAGGAAATTTGATGATCATCCTTGTTTATTAAAATTTGGTTCTATGTGGAGATAGGGTTGTTGTGGTTAATGTTTACTATCCATTACTTTAATTACTTATAGAGCACAGTTTAGACATTAATGTATGTCAATATACAGCCCTAAAGAAATACAAATGCTAAGAAATTAAAATATCAACAACCATAACTTTAATACCATTTCAATAATACATAGCAATGAAATAAAATCATGTTTCTGTTTGTATACAATATTTGGTTGATTTTCAAGTTATCATCAGCTCTCATCTCCAGCTATCTAGAAATCTTTCCAAGCCTAAAACCACATAATTTTCTGACAACATGTCAACTATATACAGTAACCTAAAATGGCACAATAGGCTGATGTGAATGCTGTCTGCACATGTAAGCATTTTAACTACTGCTGTGAAGTCTTACACACATATTACTCTGTGCGTTAATGTTACCTTCACACCTTGTAAATAATCAGAGGAAGAGAAAAAAAAAGTATCCCTTTAGAAAGATCATGTTTCAAACATTCCATATGGATTTATTATACTTCCTAATGGAATTTCATATTAATCTCATCAAGAACCAAAACTGTTATGGTATGATCAAATACACTGAACAGACATCTGAATCTGTGGCTCTTCCTCATGTCACATTCAAAGGCACATTCTCTCTATTTGAGAATTAATTCATCAGAATCATTTCATTTTTTTCAGGAAATATGAACATTTTATAAGATTCTAGGAAAAATCCCTAATAAGAATTTGGAAAAGTGTCAGAGTTAAATTGATACAAATAACAAAATACACTTTTGTCATTAGAAGTTTGTTCATTAGACATGAAAAAAAAAAGGTCATGTTGGTAAGCTCCCCACTGATACTGATAAATGTATCATGTCAAACAGACATGAGAAGCCAAAAATCATAAGTGACTATTCTTTGCATTTGTTTTATAAATAAACTCCTTGATTTTACGTGTCTTTTATTAAGATTAGAGAAAAGCTTTGAAAACAGGCTTAGCATTCATCTTAGCACTTACCTCATATGGGTGATAATAAGTGTTGTGGTGGGAATGAAAAAATCATCCACTCGGTCAAACTGTTTCCCCACTGGCTGTGTGTGGATGGTGTGGTGTGGCATGTTCCCACTGGCCAGGGTTATCACCTATACACAACACACCAGGTTTAGACCAAAGCAGTATAGAGTATGAGGCTTAATTTTATTCAAGATAAATATATTTGTGTCAATAAACTCTATATTCCTTTTGAGAGTTGGTATCTTAGTAGCAAAGTATGAAGCTAATTTTTGACAGGAAAACTTCTTTCTACAAAGAAGTCTTGTAGCATATGATTTTTTTGCACAAGGCAGACAACTTAGGACTTAACATTCTCAGAACACATCTGATTGTTAAGAGATATAGGACTGTAAATATACATATGCAGCCTGTGCATTGTGGAAGCTGTGAAAATAGTAAACCAGACAAACATACAGCAATATAAAAGAATTACTATGACAATTTCTTCTATAGAGCAGAGATAGCGATATGGCCATGAAAACAAAAACAAGCATAGCATCATCTTAACTTTTGAAAATCTTTGACTAATAAAATTTTATTTTAAAAACTTTTATTCATTTTTGAAATTTATTTATTTGTGTGTGTGTGTGTGTTGTGTGTGTGTGTATGTAGGTGTGTGCTCATATTCATATGTGTGTGCATTGCCACAAATGTGAAAATCAGAGAACTATCTTCAGGAGGCAATTATACATAAAATATGATTATATTTAAAGTATTTTATTCCTCATATTCTACAATATATCAAGTTCTAGAAGTCCCCTTAATATGTCCTGTACCTTGTCAGTGTTGAAAGAAACAATTACTTGATTAAAATTTTGTTCAAATAATGAGTATGCAGGGGGCTGGCAAATGTGCTCACTGTCCAGCCTGATGACTTGTTCTACATACTCCTTACCAAGTGTGAAACTGTAGAACACACTCTCATCATGACTTTTAGAATATCAACTTTTACATTTTATAAGGCATCAATATCATTTTAAAAGTAAAATCAACTATGATACAATTAAAACTCTGTGGAGAATCACTAATTAGTATGATAGCTCATGGGATTTCTTAGTAGTAAAAATTACAGAAAACTAATAATTTTCCTGAATATCTGTCAAAAATGTATAGCTTAAAAATCTAGCTTGAAAATATAAAATGAAAATATATGTAGGGTTTTCTACTATTGAGAAATTGAGAAACTGCTGTTGCACCTTTCTGAGTAGATGGGTTATAAAATGCAATGTGCTGGAACAGACTTCTCAGCCTTTAGAGTCCAGTGCCTGGCTTTCACCAGTAGTCACTGTGATTGACATAACACAGAAACACAAACACCGCAGTAAGGCCCTGCCCACAGTTTTATTATGCATTGAGTTTCTCAAAAGGATTATTCATTCCTACTTTCACAAGTCTAAAATCCTATTTCTTTGCAAATGTACCATGATAATCCTAGTGGGTGATAAATTCCCATGATTATTGGACATTTCTGCAGAGTCATGATTTTCTTAACAAAGGGAACTGGCAAGCCACTCAAGGAACTGTGGTCTGATATGTGGGCTTAGGAGCTTTTAGCAGTGAATTGATCTCCAAACAATAGTCAAGATCTCACGGGAGCCAAGATGTAACATTCCAAGCTCTATCTGTTTATCTGTCTATCTATCTATCTATCTATCTGTCTATCTATCTATCTATCTATCTATCTATCTATCTATCTATCTATCTATCATCTTTTGGAATCTACCTATCCTCTATCCTTTGATAGAAAATCTTACTTTCTGCCTTTCATTTTATATTTTCAAATATGATCTAATGTCTACTTGGAATTTTGTTTTAAAAATCACTGTGTTTTATAACTTAAAGATTTTATTAGGTTTTCAGTGGAAAAAAGTGATTTTTAGATGATTAAGCAATGTAGATAAAATTACTTAGGATGTCTATAAACTCTTTGAGGGGGTAATCCTGTATAATGTTAAAGGGTTTCTCTAAAAAACTTCTGTGAATATTACAACACTTGTTATTTTAATCCATCTGAGTAGCTTGAACCAAAGGAGAATTGAAGTAATTGATTTTAAAATAGACACAAATAGCAGCAATAAAAAAATAGTATATTAAAAACATATGCTGTCATTTTAAAAAGAAAATAAACTATTTAAGCTTGTAAAAACATACCTTAATCTTTAAAAACTCAATTAAAATAACAGCATTAAAATGTTTTATAATTTTGTGTGTATAGATGTTTTGCCAGCATGCATATATGTCCTCCAAGTGCCCAAGAAACCCAGAAGAGGGAATCAGATTCCCTGGGATTGAAGTCACAGATGATTCTGAGTGGCCATGCTGGTGCTGGGAATATAACATATATCCTCTGGCAGAAAAGTCAGAGCTATTAAGCATCCCGGAAATACATCATTTTATAGTCACCCATGTTGGCTTGTTTTGCCTTGTCAAGATTAGACTTAAATATCAAATCTCCAGTAATTAGCTGACTTCCTTGTCTGGACATATGTCACTTTTTGCAATCTCCCCCTGTGAAGAGTAGTGGTGTTACTCAGCCTCCCTCACTGTGGCAAGCAGAGAGATTTTGCTAGGCTTAATGAGATACGGCAAAAGTGACTGTGAATTCTAGTCCAAATGCTAAGTCCCCTTGAGTTTTGACTCTTGTCTTCTGAAAGTGCTGGGCTGTGCAGATATCTGGCTTGAGGTCACAAAGAGGAGATGCTAGTACTCTAAGGGTACCACTGCCTTTTGATGGATCTGGAAATGAGCCAGTGGGGACAGTGGCGACTGGAGCCACATTGACAAATATAAATCTCACTTACATACAGCTGAAATGTCGATTTCACAAAAGTAGATTGCTACTTTAGGTCAAGTCTAGGATATTCATAGTTTAAAACATGAAGTTATAGAATGATTTGAGTGGTAAAATAGGTAACTGACATACTCTGTTCCTGACATTTAAAATGTCTCTCATTTCTAAATATAAAGTGAACTATCTTTATCATAATTAAAATAATTTATCTCAAGAGCTCTAGCATTTGAATAAAATATTACAGTACTGAAAAAATCCTCAGAAACATTTAAGACACTGTTAATGACAACCAATTGGGAATCAAAATACTACATCTAACCTACATTACTCAAATTTGTTAAAAGTTTGACACCTTAGGGGTCTGCATTAGTGGCACACTCCAGATAATACTGTGTCCACAGGAAGTAGTTCATAAAAAACTTCCAGCACCCATCTCCTTTCCCTTTAATCTTGTTTCTGAGGATCTGAAGGCTGTGGCACAAGGTCACAGTCAATTGATTATTTTCTTTCTCTGGTTATGTGACATCATCACGTAAATGACCTCAAAAAGAAACAATAGTCCCAAGATGAACACAGCACATCCCCCAATTAAAAGTAAGCCTGTGTTCCTACTACCAAACTCTAGAAACTAAAGACTATAGAACAGCCTTTGCTCTTGTGGTTAGATTCAATGGTCTCTACCTCATGGCCTCACTCAGAGTACTGAAGCAAGGCCACAGTTCAAATGTGTCCTTACCTGTCTATTAATGGATGAATGGTTACTGAGGATGTGGCTCAGTTCTATCACTAAACCTTCTCTGGCATGCATGCTTTGCTGCGTCATATGAGGTTCTTGACAGAAGCTGCCAGTATGGTCTTATAGTTCACAGGTTCTGTTACAGCAACAGCACACAGAGTAAGGTAAATTATAATGTTTCTTTTTCTAATGTCATTAACTGTTTACTCTCATTCATTATTTTAGCATATAACTGTAATCTTTAATAAATATTACTTGTGGTCATCCAAGTCTGAAATTACTAGAGTTTTACACATTTTTTCCCTTTTCCAATACATAGACGGTGATTGAAACTACAGTTACTATAAAGAAGAGTGTTGTAGTTAAATGCTCATGAACATCTCTGAGATACCTAAAGGTTTCAAAATCATCACTTCCTCATGTCCCCTGACATTGTTACCTGTAGAGTTGGTGATGTCTTGTCCATGCTACCCCAGCTCAGCACCCACACCTGGTCATGTGACTTGTCATAGTGTAATTTAACTGGTACAGGGTCTGTGCTCACTGCCTGTAATCAAGAACAATTGAAAACATAAGTTTTAAAACCTTGGCAATATTGGAAAACTGTACCAGTAATGAAGGAGGAATCCAGTAATTCAGGAATAAGATTAAGATCATATTTGGCCAGATACCTGATTTTTCTATAATCTATTAGATTAACCTAAAAGTATCATATTCAATCTCAATTTCTTTCAATATTTGCACAATTTTATATAGTATTATTATTATTATTATTTATTTATTTATTTATTTTTTGGTTTTTCGAGACGGGGTTTCTCTGTGTAGCTTTGCGCCTTTTCCTGGAACTCACTTGGTAGCCCAGGCTGGCCTCGAACTCACAGAGATCCGCCTGGCTCTGCCTCCCGAGTGCTGGGATTAAAGGCGTGCGCCACCACTGCCCGGCTTATATAGTATTATTTTGTTTAACTGTATGAGTGTGAATTTTGAGTCAAGGAGAGTTGTTTCGAAAATGAAGGTTTATAAAATGTGGTATGTATGCTCACTACAGCTCAGTGAAGACATAGTTCGGCTGTGTTTGTGTTTTCAGTTTTCACCATCTTCATGAAGGACCTGACTCAACTGAAGTCAGCCAGGAACAAAGGCCACATCTGCATTAAAGGTCTTATGAGGCCTACAGACAGATTAGAATCCATGATGGTAATGCTGCCACTCCAAGCTGATGTGCCCTGGGTCATCTTAGGAACCTTAGTAGCCATTCATTTTTTACCTGTGTCTGAACAAAGCCTTCCAACCACCAGGTACAATCATGGAGTGTGTTGACAGGCCACAACCTTCCACCAGTCCCCAGTGTCATCAAGTAGCATCAAAAGCCTACAGCAGCAAAGTTCTGGTTTCTTGAAACCAACCCAGGTACTTGAAAATGCCAAGATTTTGACTTTCTATTGTTTTATGACTGTAACCGTTCATGCCACCATTTCCACATTGGAACGTGTTATTCAGGACAACATGACTCCATGTTCCCAGGCAGGGCCACTCTCATTTGGCTTAGAATAAACAGTTTCTTCTTTGATTTGATAACTGAATTGCATGGCATGTCCATTCATGAACTCTAAATGGCAACAGTTGGATCAAGGGGCTTAAATGTGCTACCTGGTTACATAAAAATTACTTTAATGAGTTATCTAAAATCACCAAAAAAAAAAAAACCCCAACGGATATTTTTTAATTGTTTGTGACATAATTGGTATAATATGTGTATTTTTCTAACAATATTTATAATATTAAGCATCTACTTTAAATACAATTACCAGAAAACAAATTGTTGCTAGGAAGTCATTTTGCTCTCCCTAATTTTATCCTGTTTATATTATAAAACTAACAGCTGTAAGGTAATTTACTATAGTTGTTACTTATATGTGCTTTCTAAGTTTATATTATGAAATAAATTATATTCAGTCAAAAGTTATCCAATAATGACAGTGTTCCTTCCCAAAGCTATTGAATATTAGCAAAATTCCCCAAGATGTAACTCACAGCAATATGCATTTCTTGGTGGATTAGCAAAAGTTAAAGTTGTGGTTGCATATATGGAAATTGATATTTCAATTTGTATTAGAAATTTAGGTTTACATTTTTTTAGTTCATAATATCTAAGGATTATTAAAATAATGAGTGGATTTTGGGAAAGAGCTGTCAAAATTTTCTGTACTGATATTCTTATCCCTTCCTTTTTGGATGTTACAGTTATCCCTTCCTTTTTGGATGTTACAGTTGTATCATAGTTTATGGTCCAGCTAAGCAGAAATGTTATGGTGTGGGTACATTGCCACTAACACCACTGAGAAGTAATCCTTTGCTGTGACAGATACTAAGCTTCCCAGAATCCCAGGGGATGCTCTAGTCTCTGCATTGTAACCACTAAGTCGCTCCACAATTTTTTGAGAATGATACTGTACTTCCCAAACCAAGACAGCCACAGAACATCCTCCTCGTCTCATTTTCCATGCCCTTCCTGCTTTGAATGCTATCTTGAGAGGATGTTGCTCTATGTTTCTAAGGCATTTTGAGTTGATGAAAAAGTAAGATCAAATAGGAACAGACAATAGTTGAGGTAGTAGGAGAAAAAGAAGCCTGAATTTTCATTAATGAACTTCAATTTATGCTGCATAAATACATAGAAAGACCCGACTAGACTTGGCATTATAAAAGTAATGAACTAGTTCTATTACTTAAGGAATGGCTATGATTGTATTTACATAACTGTTTTTGTATCTGTGTCAGATGTTGCACTGAAATTTTCACATGCATTAATCAATAACTTGTGAGCAACGAAAGAACTGCCTCCTATCAGTGAAGTGGTGACAAAGGATTTCTTTGGCTTTCACATCTTCTCTTTTATATTGTAAACTTGATTTGTATGTGGTTATTACAGCCTAGTTTGCATGCTGTCTAAAATAGAATGATCATCGGGTCACCAGATTCTGAAGAAATATCTCAGTGTAAACAACAGCAACAACCAGGAAAACATTTTTGATATTTTACTTTTAAGAATACAGTAGGACACATGATAAAGGTTTCTAAATGATTGTTTAGGATCAAGAAGAGTTTTAATGGGAATTCCCACTCTGATACAGCTTAGACACTGCTTTTGCTTTTACAAGGCTTTTCCTAGCTAATATCCTACATGGATGCACGGCCATACACAGGGCTATGAAAACTGTGGCTGTCACATCAGAGGCCATCCACCCTATCTACCAGGTACTGCACTACTTCCCATTGGGGTGTCTCTATGAGCACAAAAGATGCTCTGTCTAGATCCTCAAATTTATACCTCATATATATGAAGATTTGGTAGACACTGTTCTCCTTTGGAAGATGGCTAAAAACTCAAGGAGGCTCCAACATCTGTATCTGTATGTGTGTGTAGAAGAAGTATAGTCCACAGTGCAGAGCCAGAGAGGCACAGGATATCTTATGTTCATGAACACTCATTCTAAAACCCTTGATGCAATACAATAGCAAAACCTTACAAAGACATTAAGCTTATTTTTCTTATAAAGAACTAAAAATACCTATTTTCAAAAATTCTTGTGACTGTTAGGATAAGCAATGAATGTCTATGTCTGGTGAATATTAAGCACTACTGAACTATTACTGCAGCTATTACAAGAAGTAGGCTGCATTGCAGCTCAATCAATGGTAGATGCTTATTTAGCATGCTCTTCAAGGAGCCTTTGCTTCTACATTGTAGATGGGTGCACACTAATACATGTTGAGTTATTTTCATGATTGTATTATTAACATTACAATGTTTCAGTAATCAAATGAAGATACTGAAGAAAATTAAGGAGCACAGTCTCTGTCTTTAAAGAATTTACAGAATATAGGGATTCATATGGACTTAGAATAATTCATATGGACTTAGAATGACTTGACATGTTTGTACATGATTACCTCCTTGGGAGGCTCCTGTACACAGGCTGTCAGTGAAAACTCATCTACTCCCAGTTCTCACCATCCATTCCAGAAGGAATAAATCTCATGTGTTGAATCTTTACAAAACTTCTGTCATTATACTTTTAAAATTTAAATGATCAGAAAACTGGGATATCTGCTTTTCAAAAGTAGAAAAGTAGTACTTAGTAAATATATTATTTATTTACCAAGAATAAACCTGTGAGCCTGTGATGCATAACATAATTTAAGAATATCTGAACATTTTGTAGGAATGACTCCCAGCCTTCCTGTGAGAATAAACAAGCTGCAAAATTATACAGCATGCTAAAGTTAATTTCTGTTATTAAGAAAATTAATATTGTTCTATTTGCCAGCAACTATTATACTATTCACATGTTTTTTATGAGTACTTATAAGTAACTAGAGCCTTTAAATTTTGACTATCCTAATGGACTTCTGTGGGGGTGGGTTCCATTCTTAGCTTCCATTATCAGTCATTATAGGAAATGATTTTAAAGTGTAATGTGATTATTCCATCATAAGATATAAACAAGTATAAACAAATGTGCTGGGGTCATCTCTCCATGGCTTTTCATCTGTTAGCTCAAACAGGAGTTCAGTGCAGTGGATACCACCTGGAGTGTCCAACTGTTTGACATTATGACATGATGGCATTTCCAAATAGGTTGGGCCAAGTTCATGCCTATTTGGGACTGAAGAACTCCATAGGGCTGGAGGGCCACAGAGTTGATATGCATAGCTGCACACACTACTTTTCTCTGTGTTTATTTGTTTCTAAGTTCAACTACCTCTTCTTATTCCATGAAAATGGTATTTGTTAAAAGACAGAGATTTGGAACGTATGCCTGGAATGTGGTGTACTGGTATGTGCTTATGTCTCTTCCAGGTTCAGCCTGTGTTGAATTTTACTTTGTGCTTTGGCATAGTATATATTAGCCGATAGATAGTATTTTTTTCCAGAAAAAAAATCTGTTTTCAGACTCTCCCACCAGAAGCCTCCAGAAACAGGCCTTTCGAGCAATTCTGAAGAAAACCCCTCTTTTAACAAAAATGAGGGAAACAATCACAGTTGACTTAGTGAATTATTCTTGCTATGATATTGTTGGTTAATTTTTTTCTTCTGGACAATAAGCTATAATTTTATGCACAGCTATTTGTCAGCTTTGTCGTATCCTATACCAATTCTACTACGACACATTCTCTTAAGATCTGTTAAAATATTAACCTTTACTGAAATACTTTTCAAATACCAAGCATGTTATTGTCCTACATGTACAGCCTCCAGAATGATTTTTAATGTAAGTACTATGCTCAGTGCTATTGTTTAGTGGTGAGCTCAATTCATCTCCTACTTGTTTTGTGAAAATCATTGAAAATATATCGAATATGCGACAGTAAAACAAAAGATTTCATTTGATACACTACAGCTTTATACAGCCATTAACAGAATCATTCTTTCTGTAATATTATAAAAAACAGTGTTGAGAGCCAAACTTCATATGTGCTTTCAGATTTAATTTAATTTTTATATGTATTTATGTCTATGTTGACCTATTGAAAATAATGTTCATATGCATAGGTGGTGTATTGAGTCATCAGTCATTCTTGGGCAAGTACAATAAATAAAAAAGAACCTAATTGTACAGTGCACGTCTTATGGACAAGGTGCATCAGAGTCTGTGAAGATGGTTCAGTTTGTTAAGGAGGAACAATGGCAATAGCAGCAAGGCACAGAAGAAGGGCTGAAACTTGACATGCGGGAACAGTGGAGCACAGCTTGTTTACCACTCTGACAAGGAGAGTACCAGCTGGCTAATTAAGTGAACCTAATTTAAACTAATGATGTAGATTCCCAAGATAATGTGCTAATGGCTGGAGGAGACTGCTGATGATCCCAAGAATACTCCTGAGGTGTCACACTAAGCCTCTTCTGCACCCAGGCAGAACAGAATCTTGTTCCATAGAAAATGAAATGAGGTCAGTTGTTTACCAGTTAATCAGCTATAAAGCGAAACATAATCTGTATGTCACTCTAGGAAATAATTGAAACAATTTGACATTTAAAACAATACCAAGTTTAGGGAAACTGTTAAATTATTGTCACCTTATACTTTTGGATGCAGACAAAAATGATGTGGATGGATCTACAGAAAACACATATACAATAGTTTCTGGATTGTCATCAAATTCAGACCTAAGCTGGAAAAACTAGTCACTTTTCTAAAACTAATGTGTAGCAATACAGCTAAAATTTGAAAAAAAAAAACAAAACAAAACAACAACAACAACAACAAAAAACAATCCCAGCACTCCTGGGTAGTTCACAGTAGGATCACCAGTTCCTGTATGTTTTAAGCCACATACCTATTCTCATCTCAAGAACAAGGCCTGGATATGTATCTCTGGAGCAGAGAAACATAGGTTGGCCAAGGCCTTGTGTCAACTCCAGCCCTATATAAGTTACTGTGATGTACTTGAATCAAAGCAGAAACCTTGAAGGACACATTTAATTAAATCTATTGGCTTTGCTCTTGCTAATTCCAAGAACAATGCATTTGCTTCTGGACTGCATTGTTCCGTTTACAAAGCATATAAACAATTCCATAGTATTTTCTCTAGTGTTTAGAAGACAACTAATTTTTATTATGGATACTATTTTTGTCTTAGTATACTATATAAGGGATAGAAAAAGACAAGGATACAGGCAGGAAGGATAAAGCATTTGAATCTGGGAAAAAGCAGGTTTCAAGTTAGAGCTTAATTGTGGTCAAACCACAAGGAAATGTTTTCTAATATTTTCTCTATACTTTACCATTCACAATAAACTTTATGTGCACTGTCTTTGGATGAAGTTTTAAATAGAAATAACATATTTTATTTAAATTTTAATGGGTAGGAATGTTGTCTTTAAATTTGAGCTAAATAGATTATTGCTTCATCAGCATAGTACTTTAAATCTATGAAATCAGTCTTTTCAGATTTTTTTTTTTAATTTAGGAAAAATCATGGGGGGATTAAACACCATAAAAGTTACTGGGAATCAAATCTCCACGGTATACACAGTTTGTTTTTAAGCATGTATGTTTTCAACAGTCAAGTTAATACCCTGCTAAGGTAATTTAAGACAAATATAAAGATAGATTATTTCACACAGCAGGTAATAGGATTAGGAAACTCATTATCAGAAGAAATGAATGAGCTAAAATTATATGTGAAGAGTGAACAGAGTGTTTAAATTAATTCAAAATTACCTAACCTTGTTATTTTTTTAATAAAGAAATACATGTATTCTAGTAGCTTGTCTTTGAACTGAGATGGTGAGGATTTAACTTATTCAGGCAGTACTTGCCTACTAAACTCAAGGCCCCAAGTTCCATCTCTCCTTCTAGAGGAAAATCAAGGTGGGGGTAATTTTGAGGTTATTTGGAGAAAACAGGCCTTAATACATACTAGAAAGAGTAAAATATATATCCTAAAAAGGGGGTGGGGCATGGATGTGGCTCAGTGGTTAAGCATGTATCCTGTTACACAAACAAGGAAGTTGGAGTTGGGATTCCCCAGACCTGCATAGGTGCTGAATAGATGTCAGTAGCTTACAATTCCAGCCTTGCTAGGCAGTGACAGAATACCACTTTTTAATGAATGAATACATACTCCATTATATCATACGCCACATCTTCTTTATGCATTCATTCACTGAAGGGCATCAGTATTGAACCCTTCTCTCACTTTCCGTACTGTATGGATATATACAGACATTCCTTTGCTATGCCACATAGTGAGGCCATTTTAATTTTGACAAGTCATGGTACTGCATTCCCTGGTAGCTCCTCTGTGTACAACCCTAGTTACATTGTCCAAAAGGTTGGCACATTCTTGTCAACATATTCTGCTTGGTTTAATGATAAGTGTGAATTGAATCTTACTGTAGATTTCATTTTCATTTTTTGTTTTTAATTTCAAATAAGGATCATCCTTTTCTGTGCATACTGGCTGCTTACATACATTCTATAAGGAAATATGTATTCAAATCCTTGCATTTGGTCAAGTCTATTTGCCTATTTTTTTGTTTGGAAATTTTCTGTAGGTTCGAGATGTCAATCCCTGTTAGAAATATAAACAGTCTGTTTATTTTATGTCATGTGCTGGGAAATCTTTACATATGTTTATGCTGTCCATTGTGTCTACTATTTTTTTAATTACCTACTGCTTTGGTTTCTTATCCAAGATGGCATTGGCCAATCTAGTGTACTGTAGCTTTGTGTTTGGTTTCTTCTAGAAGTTTATACTTTATGTTTGTCTTCCATTTTTAAGATAATATTGTCTGTGGTGTTGGATAAGGATACAGCTTCATTCTTTCTTGTATGCATATCCACTTTAGTAAAAGCTTAAGATATCTTCACTAAGTAGTTCTTCTGATACAATATTTCAAAAATAATTTTTGCATATATTTAGGAATTTTTTGAATTTGTATTCTACTTCATTGATCTGTATGTCTCTTTCTGAGTATTATTTTTTATTATGATTGCTTTCTGTAAAGTTTATAAATAAGAAAATAAAGGTCCTCCAATTGTATTCTCTTTTATTGACATTGATATGGCTCCTTTGGGTGCAGTACAATATTCAGGATGTACCTTTCTACCTCTTTTATCTCTTTCTGTTCAGATTTTGCTTTGAACCCATAGACCACTATAGTTATGATTAACATCTAATAAATATGATGTATCCCAAATCATGGGCATTAGATATATTTCCATTTATTTAATTACTTATAACAATATGATATAGTTTTCTTTATATATATTTTCACCTCATTTGTTTGTATTAGCTGTTTTATCATTTGATTCTTTGCCAATCAAACTCTTTTAAATTTTTAGATTATTCACTACTGTACAATCTTAGTAATTTGAGACTTTTGCCTTTTTCTTTGTCCAGCAGATTAAGTTTGGAGAAATGCTGCTTATCTTTAAGAAGGCTGAATTTTAGTTTCAACATGTGACTTTACTTAGTATTCACTATTTCGTTTACTTCAGTCTGCTCCTTACATTTCTTTTTTTAAACTTCTTTGTGATTAAGAGTCACTGATGAAATATTTTAATTGCTCTCATTCTCTTAAATGATATAAAAAGACGACGGAGTATTTTTAGAAATGGATGGTAACCTATTGGCCTTAAAGCACAGTGGCTTTTAAATGCATAACTTTTCATTTATATTGCTTCAAAATTATATAGGAAGCTCAAAATTAACTATGGAAAAAGTATAATCACTAGTTCTTGTTATTGCCCATGAATTTACCTATATTAAAATGATTCTTTATTTAGTCTGTCCAGTGAATGTGTCTTCATTTCACCAGCATTTTCAGTGGAATTTCAGAACGTCAACACCAGGGATAATGAACACAATGGGCTTTTGCTTATGTAGGAAAGCCTTAAATTTTCTCTCATTTTTAGAAGACAATTTTTTCCTGGATATAGTATTATTCTTCATGAGTTGCTCCTTTCTTTCCATTCTCCCTTCCCTCATGTGTAGCATCTATTTTCTCTTCTTAAAGATTTATTAGTTAAATTTTTAGTGTGTGTACATATGTTTGTACATACATGTGTTCGGGGGAACACTTACGTGCATGCATGTAGAGGCTGGAGGAGAACATTGAGTGTCTTTCCCTAACACTCTCAGTCTATTCACTCCAGACAGGTTCTGTTACTAAACATGAAACTTGCCATTTAGCTAGGCTGTCTGGCTAGGGAGCTCTAGGAATATATCTCCCTCCACATCTTCTCTTCCAACACTAGCCAAGTTCAGCTTTTTTATTTTTATGTAGATGCTGGATATTCAAATTCAAGTCCTGATACTTGTACAGCAGGTGAGCCTGCTTTTGCTCTCCTTTAATACTTTTAATACTTCCCTATCACTTTGACACATTCTGATGAGATACTTCTTAACTGACACTGACTGGTTAGGGAGCCTCTGTCTGTATTCCTCTTACTGCTTCTAAGATCCATACAGAATTGCACAAGACAGCATGGTGTTAGCCAATTTGAATCTTCCTTGGAGATTAATAAACTCCTGGGTATTTGTCCAGGTAGCTTTCCTTGACTATAAATGTGTTGACCCACTAATTTTCTGAATGTTCTAACATTTCATTTTTGCAGCTTTTGCTTTTGGAATTTTCACAGTCAATATATATCTATCAGAATTGTAGTGTCTCTTGGGTCCTAGAGGTTATATTGATGTGTCCTTCATCTATTTTCTTTCTTTTCATCACTCTCAACCATTTTCACTTTTTAAAGTTCAGGAATGGTATTTCCAAACATGTTATACTTACCAATGACTAACCATAGTGTGCAGAAATGTTAACCTTTTATATAATGTGTGTATTTGTGTGTGGATGCATGCACCCTGTGTCTCACATGCGGAGGTAGGAGGACAAATTTGTGGAGTACACACTACATACTGTCCTTCTACCAGTCAGTTCTGGTGATCAAACTTAAGTTTGGCAGCTTTGACTCATGCAAGGTTACATTTTATTACAATTAAACCTTAAACAGAAGGAATATTCTGTTGACAGTTAAATTTCAATATATCATGGATATAACCATTCCTTTGTTCATTAGCACATGAAATTTAATGTTTAAGTAAGTTTTCTCACTCTGAATATAAACAATTTCAGTTTCAATTTCAATTTTAGTTCATTTAGTGGTAAAATATGAATTTCTGCAAAACAGACAAAGAAATCAAAGTGGGCCGTGGTTTTGAAATGTTTCCAGTGGATTTCAATAGTACCCAAAGATTTGATTTCTCCTGCTCAGTCTTTCAGGGATGTGGCTTCACTCGCCTCTTGTATATGTCTGAAGAAACCCTCAGGTCCATTCACTTCCTCCACACACAGTGATTTACCTGCTTCTCCACACCAGTATTGCCTTGCTGTTGGATAGTGTGCCTGCACTATTATTAATTCAGAACTGCTTTTGTATTTTAATTTTGCTTAAAGTCCTATTGCCCTTATTTAAAATGTTATTTAGCATTATTTTAATGTTTATTTCAATCTGGTTAAATTTTAGGTTACACTTACTGTAGCATTTTTAATTTCAAAGTTGATTGCAATGCAAAAAAATTTAATACCTAAAAGAAGTTATTCCCAGTTTTAAAATCTCACATTAATACATAATTATGAGAAATAATACCACCAAAGAAATGTTTTTCTAATTTTACTAGCATAGTCATCATTGTGTTAATTAGAATTTTTAAATTTGTTTTCATAGATATTAACCACTAATACAAATACATGCTATTTTAAAATTGTTTAACTGTATGTTTCCAAAATTTGCCCATTAAAATTAAACACATGCCCACAAACTTAAAAACAATGTTGCTTTTCATATTTAACTTTGTATACTGCATGCAGGTTGGTATATTTTTAATTACACATATATGTATATAAGATAGTTGTATATATGATTATGTATATACAGTTGTATATACACATATGTAATTTGATATATCACACTCACCAAAGTACATCAAACAAATATATAGCTAGTGGCATTATTTATATTTGTCAAATTTGATTATGCTTTAATTGTTCTTTAATTTTAAATAGTTACAGCATTGTCTGATATGTACAAACAGTACTTTTTTTAATTATTTGTGAAAATTACTGTCATATTATCACTAACATTAAATTATTAAATATTATTGTTTTATAGGAATTAGAAGACCAGGTGCTAATGGTTCTGGCTGTAATATTTTAGCCACTTGATCAAACCCTTGTGTGTGTGTGTGTGTGTGTGTGTGTGTGTGTGTGTGTGTGTTTGAAATTAAGTTACTTAACATATATTGCTCATTTGCTAAAACTGAGGACAAGTACACTATGATTCATCTTTAGAAATAGTTTACCTCTAGGCACATCAGAGCCCTTTATTTGAGGCTTAGGATCATTCTAAAAAATTTTTGTATGTGAAAAAAATTATTAAATTGTGAACTGAAAGCATGCATATCCAGTGACAATGTCTCTGCAAGTCTGATCCTACAGAAAACTACAAAATGCCTTGATTGAAGATTTAGAGGTTATACTTGATTTTACATTGGTGAAAATATAAGTACATACTCCATAATTATGAATAATTAGTTGTAGTCAATTTCTTACAGCAAAATAATAATACAAACAAAATCTACACAGAAATAAAACTCTGCTGCAGTAATAATTACCAGTCTTAGGAGATAGAATAAAATAATACCTACTATCCATTTCCATGCATATAATGTCCAAAATCTGGATAAAATGGTGGCAAAATATATGCAATTACATATTTGGGTAAGATTATTATGAAGGGGTAATAATAATAGCATTATTTCAACATCATATCCATAAGAATCCATCTGGACTCACATATAATTCTCGAATCTAGGTGTCGAACTTGAGGTGAAAACCCTTCACAGAGTTGTGTCAGAATCTACTTTCTCTGTTTTAGAATTGCATGAGTTCTTACAATTTCCTTGCATTTTATAGATGTAACAAGGACTTAGAAAATAATGATTTGTGTGATCATTGCATAGCATTTGGCCATTTTATTATCCATTATTTCTATTAATTTTTAATTTGACATCATTGTCTGAAGGCAAAATTGTATGAATAATAAGTGATGTTGGCTTTTTCTACTTTCGAATATCTAGTAGGAAATATATATTCAGTAAGTATCAGTCTCTACTTAAAATTGAATTTAAAGACCAACTTGATTAGTCTCAGATCATGCATCTAATTTTAAAATTTTGGCAAAGAGTCCTGATCATTTCAGACCAAATGCTTCTAATTTACTGTCCTATCTCAGAGTAAATCAAAATAAAACTACTCTTGTCAAAATTCAACAGCCTCGAAATCACATGCAAATGAACTGTAACATACAAGCTATTTGTTCTCATAATAGGTAAGGGACCATTAAATTGGAGAGCCATGATAAATATGTGAGCCTGGAAGCCTTAGAATTTTCTAGTAGAATACCTATTCATGATTTTGTTCAAGATTTCACTATCCATTCTCACATCAGAATCTAAACCATCAGACTAAATGTCAGTGAAGAACTTAGATTCTGGCAGGCAGCAGATCCTTGTATTAAAACCAATTCCATTCATTTATTTAAAGCCAATACATCTTATAATAGCAATCAATCCATGAATATAACATGAATAGAGGAATGATTGGCTGACTGGCTGGACGGATGGATGAATTCATGTGGGATTTTAATAACACAATTACTTTTAAATCTTTGTACTTCTTAGCAATTTTTATTCCTTTAGATAGGAATCAAGATGTGTGGGTTAATTTCATAGCAATATTGACTATAAAGCTTATCTATACATATTAGTGGTGGTTTGGCTCCATTTTGTCTAAGGCACGTTGATAGTAGATAGATAATAGATCTATGTGGCTCTTCATATGCCATGGTCTGCTGTAAATGCTTATCCTGAATGAATTTATTTGAGCTTCAATGTTACTATAAAGTATAAACAATGATTATGCCCATTTCAGAGGAATGTGTATCTCATAATACTAGTTAGTTTGAGTTTATTTATTTTTCTGTACTGAGGCCAAAGACCTTAACTGTTCAGGTGTAAATTTTGAACACAGATATTCAAGATATAATAACTTCCATGTGTTATTTTATGTTTAAATTTGAGCAAATTGCCTCATAGCATAGTCTCAGAATGAATAAAAGCTCAATCATGGTGATTCATATTGGAAACATGAACTAAACATATTGTGATTCCATCATCATGGCAGGGTCTATTAAATGTTGGCTTCTGTATCATTGACCTATGGACCTGTTTTATTATTTTTGGCAATTTAATATTTTTTACTAACTTGTGAATTTGAATATTGTCTCAGCTTTTGTTAAGATAATAACTAGAGATATCTCAGTTGGCTACCAAACATGATTTTCCTGTGTGGAATTAGAATAAGAAAATAAAAAGGCAATTAATCATGTTAATATTATGTATGAGTCCAAAATTCAAACATTATAAAATAAAAGATGTTGAAAAAATTTCCCTTAATTCACTACATGGAAAGAGAAGAGTTAGAAGAAAACTCTTAGAAGACATAAATACTTTTAGTGTTCCAAGTAATGAAAGACATTTTAATAATTCAATGGCAGTAGACCAGTTAGGTGGTAGAGACTCTAAGATGAATGCAAATATTTCTTTTAAGTTTCATTTTCAAAAGTAGCCATCAATCATACCTGAACAACTTTTTGGGACTGCACATCAACAATTAAGATTCTATCCAAAGTTGGCTGAGCAACATAAATGAACTTGTCTTTGACATTAACAGCAGAAGCCCACACACATCTCTGCACTTCATCCTCTTCATCTTTGGGACAGACTTCATCCTTTAGTTTAGGAAACAGAAAAACAAATTTACATCCTCTATTATAACATGGTAATGAAGTATCTTGAGTAAAATTAATATTTAGTGATTTTAATATGCTCAACATTAAATGTTGAATATTTAAATAAGAAAAGTGCCAACGGAATGCAGAGAAAATTTAAGTTCATTGCAGATGTATAGAAAGCAATATAAATAAGATTCCAGATCCCAAGATTAAGTGGAGGAGCAGAAAAAAAACCACTGAGATGATTTCCCATGATGATGAGGAAGGTTTTTATTGTGGATAAGAGAGAGAAAATATCCAGTGGCATGTAGAAGAGTCTGGAACATAGAGAAAAAGAATCAGGTTGGACAGGGCCAGGCCTAGGTAGTGAGAATCATAGAGAATAAGAAGAAAGAAAATAGTGAGAATAGCCAAGGCATGGGGAAAACCTTACCATTACACAGGGAATTAAAGAAGGGTATATGTGTTGATGGAATCCTGTGAATTACAGTAATCTCTATGTGTGAATAAGGGCTGAAGAGGCCTGGAGGTTAGCATCAACTTTGATATGTTGAAAGGTGTCATAGGCATATGTCAATAAAGCAATATGTCCCTCTGCCAGAGGTAAGGAGAATGACTTCTTTCAGCAGACAGAAACCCACTTCACAATTCCTGAGGAATGCTGGCTTTTATCTAACTGCCAAAAAACCCTTCTATAATCCAGCTTGAGCTGAGCCTCCACTCAATTTTGGACAAAGTCAATGGGCTTGCCTTTCTGTGAATGTAATGAAGTATCCTTTGGACTTGATATCCAGTTACTGATTTTTCTAGTGAAATGTAAACCCTTTTCATTTTTATTGTTTGTTTATTCACTCAATGTTTAACAAAAACATAATAAATCTAATTTCTTCTAAGACCTCCCAGTGTCAAGTATCTTTAAGAGAACAAACCTCATGCAAAGATATATTCAGTTTCTCTATCTTCTTTTTCCCCCTTTTTTAAATTGAAAATGATTTTTCTCTCAAGCAATACATCCCAGTCACAGGTTCACCTCCCTCCACTCCTCCTAGCTCCCAACACCTCCCCTCTCTCTCAGATCCACTCCTCCTGCTTATCCTCTTCAGAAAAGAGTAGGCCCCTAGGAGATGACAGCCAAACAGGACAAAACCAGATACAATAGGATAAGGCAAAAGCCCTCATGTCGAGGCTGGACAACACAAAACAATAGGAGGAAAAGAGTTCCAAGAGCTGGTAAAGGAGTAAGAGACACACCCACCTCCACTGTTAGAGACCTACAAAATCACCAAGAAAACATGACAAAATGCCAGCAGCTGCCTCAGTGTACTAGAGTTCTGAGTGTACATACATGCACAAAAATCTGATGAATGACCATTGCAGAGATTTACATGGGTTTTTATTTAGGACTGACAATTGCTAGCTAATGTCAACTTTCTTTTATTTGTACACTCTTGCACACAGTATTTGTAGACTATCAAATCCCAAACTAATTTAGAGTACCTACTTTCTTCTCTAATTCATACAAAACAGTGTTCCTTGGATGTTCCATTTAATGTCCTTGTTTAAAAGGATTTAGCAAAACCAATGATAATATCCACATCAGACATGACTGATTACATTAATATCCAATAATACACTATATCTCAGGTATCATAGCCATTGCAGGTAGTTTGCAAGTTTGTCTTAAAATCTGCAATACAATGAAACAAAAGAGCACTTCGTAATGAGGTATTTGTGGTTTACAGTTTACATTATGCAACATCAGGTGTAACTCAAGCAGGACATAGAGCATCTGCCAGCTGAAATCAATTCAGTTTGTAAGGTTCAGGAACATCCCAGTTCCCTATTCTTTAAGGCATTCTATTCTTCACAGAATAACCTGTAAATACCTACAATCCAAGCAGTCAGTTTTGAATGACACAGATAGCTCTGGGTTAGGAAATGAATGTTGTTTAATAACTTGCAGCACAATGGCTGATTAGCAGTGAGGCCATGGAGAGTGCCATGGCAGTTTGAAGAGGTCACGCCAAGCTGGAGGCAGAACCTATTTAAAACAGAGTGTAGTTTTGAAATTTCACTCATCAGTTCCCATGAAACACTTGGGTAACTTTTCTTCAGAACTGTACTGAGTGTCACTGACAAGACCCTATGTTTTTGAGAGATAAACACCAGATAAAATATTTATGGAGGTACAAAGTGCTGGGAGAGAAGCTAGACCTAAGGTTGATATCTGATGAAAGGCCCTGAATATAAGGAAATTGTTTACAAATGTGTTGCTCTTGTGTAAAATCTTCCCACTAAATCTGCAGTAGTAATACAATGTGAACGACCTGACACATAGCTGTCAGGCAAACAACTGCCAGACCAGGAGCAATTTCCACAGTATTGGTGCTTCAGAACGATTCAACAGTAAAACTAAATTGCTCAACTTGGGAATGATTTTCAATTTTTATGCCATTCCCAAAAGGCACCCCTGGTCAGACTTGTCATCATTTTCAAAAAGCCATTAGGATCTTCCTCTCAGAAACCTTGAGTTTCCTTTACTTTGTATATGTCATTATTTCTGATTAAAGTCTTTTAGGTTCCAATTAATGATAATGCTACCCTTCTTCAGATTAGACATATTAGTACTTATATATGTGGGTGGCAATTATAGAGATATTATTCACATGTATTAAGCATTTAATGGGAAAAAACAAAAATACCAACAATAAAAACAGCATTTAAATAATATGTGCTAATAGGATAAGAGTTAGAAAGAAAAATATGATTCTAGCTCAAAATTAGAACTTATTCTGGTTGGGTCATTTCCATATTAAACCCTGTATTTCATGTATATTTGTTACGTTATCCCAAAACATTAATGGTCTATGAGATTTATGCTGGCTATATTAGAAGTTATAATTTTGTAGTTTAATAGCGCTGTTGGTACCTTCTTTGCAGGACCTTAATAAGTCAAACTGGAAATTACATCCACTTGTTTAAAATTGGGAATTCATCATTATATTTTTTTATATTGATTACCCATTACAACAATTTGGCCTCAAATATCTACTTTACTGTCTTCCCTCTTATTCTTCATACTCCTACCTTCAGCGAATCTTGCATTATGTCCTTGGGAAAGACAATTTTATTTTTTCATTTGCATTAAGTACTCCCATGTTTTCATCACTCAACAAGTTTCTGCTAATAGTTTGTCTTCCTTTGTACTTCCTTCTTTGTTTCCTTCCTTCCTATGAGTGATTTTTTTGAGACAAGATATTATATATCCCAAGGTGGACTTCACCTCCATATGTAGCCAAAGATGGCTTTGAACTCCTATTCTTCCTGCCTCTATCTCCTGTCAGTGTATCCATGAGTCACTGTGCTTGGTATGCAGTGCTCAAGACTGAAGCTCGGGAGTCATGGTTAAAAGTGAAGCACTATACCAATTGTGGTACATGTCCAGGCCCCTGGAGTCTTTTTTCCCCTCTCTCTGATCTTAGGATACTTGCCTACACTTCCCTGTTTTCAGTAATGCTAACAATGCATTACCTCCTCAAAGTTAAATTGCAAATTATGAACCACCTAATTAAATCAATTTGCTTTTCCACTCTAAACATGCATTTTATTTTATTCAAATCTTTTGAGAACATTATAGAATTATAATTCTTTTTTTCTTAATGAAGGGAGTCTCTGCAACAACCAAGGCCAGTAGAAAAATGATCCACAGGCGTTAAAGTAGTTTGGTTCAGCAGGACTCTGTAGCTAGTGATGGTTCAAACTTTGACAGTGCAACCCAGGGTTGTTTATTTTAGGCTTTTTAAAGCACAGAACAATTTGGTAAAATTTGTCTAGTGATAATTAACTCAATCCCATGTGCACAACAAGCTTAAAACATGACTACATGGAAACTCTTCATAAAGTACGAGTGACATATTCCATAATGGTAATTTCTATAGATTAACTAAAAGAAAAACAGTCTCAGATTAAACAAGCTAATGATAAGGATCTGTGGGAGGAAGGATAGAACTACAGATTGATTGAGACAAACAAGCTCAAGATAAGGGTCTGGGGAATCAATGTATTCTGGCCACACAGATAGTGCAAAAGCCACCGGGCTATTTATTAATCATGTCTGTTCCCAGCCTTCTAGGTGGAAAACAGTATACATCTCTCTCTTGGAAGAGAGATCCCTTGTGTTTAACACTTCTGGCTCACTTAGTACTTATCTGTGAACACAAGGACCTCCATGCTTCTTCTACTTCACCTTCCCCTGCTAAGTTCATCATACTTAAAGCTAACCCCTTTATATCACCTTCTTTAGAGGACAGTTTTTCAAAGCCAACAGAGAACTTAGAATTTTAGATCTGAGGATGGGGAGACGGCAGCCATGAATATGGCAAATATTTTCCAAATATTGTCGGTGATCATGTAGGGTGACCCACAGCATCATGTAACTCCAGCTCCAGTAGATGTAACACACTTCACTCACCTGGGCATACATCCTGAATACACACATAAACACATATATGAAGTTAAAAGAAAAGTTTTAAGAAAGAAAATAAAGAAGTTTATTTCTTTAGTCAGAGAGGCTAAACTTTCCATCTTCTGTCTCAGGCTCCAAAGTAGCTAAAATTATAAAGCCTGACCACCAGGCTCATACCAACCACTAGTTTTCAGTTCTTGGACTGCTTTAATTGAGTAGCTACTATGTGCCTGATACGGTGCAGAGCTTTACTTGCAAATAAAGCATAATATGAAAGCATGCTTATTATTTTCTTGTGCAATGTTCTTTCATTACTGTGAGACAGGGCCAGGAAAAAAGGGGCCTAGAAACACATTCAGTCTACTGTCTATTTCACTATCAACCAGGAGTTAAAACTGTTTTTTTATATTGTTTAAAGAACAAAATAAAATAGAAAGAAGATAACAAATGCATAATGTGTAAAGCATGTGTAAGATTCAGGTTTCTGTAAATAAAGTGTCTTTGAGATAGAGCTTCACTAACCCATTCATTAGAGAAAAAAAAAATGGCTGCCTTTCTGCTATAGTAGCCATGAATGCATGGGCTGCAAAGCGTAAAAAAACTTGGCTGTGTAGAAAATTTTGCTGATTTCTGTTTTTATACAATCCCTACCCTAGTTAGAGGGTTAGTTCTTAATTAAATTCTTTTTGATCCTGGTGGCTTTATTTTCTGGTAATTGTGGAAAACCAGAGCTCAGATCTGGATTCCTTGATCCATTTCCTCTATGTTAGGTGGTCATCCATACTGAGGACACATGACACAAGAGAGTAATCTCCAGTTATCTCATCATCAGACCTCCTTCCATTTGAATCTTTCCAGAAAAAAACTGTGAAGTTTATAGTACAGAACAAAAATTCTACATAAAAAAGAAATACATAAAGTGGTGAAAACTTGAATCAAAACTCAAACAAAGATAAGGTAATTTATTTGCTGTGTGGGGGCATAGATAGGCAGATAGATGGAGAGAGAAAATAAAGCTTGGTTTATGTTAGGGAAACTCAAAAAATAAAAAGAAAGGAAGGAAAGAAAAGAAAAAAGAGAAAGAAAGAGAGAGGAAGGAAGGAAGAAAGAAAGAAAGAAAGAGAGAGGAAGGAAAATTGAGGTTGAAGTTCTATAAATTATTAGATGTAAAGGAACAGGGACAGAGAAAAATTGAGAATTAAAGTCATTTCTAAACACACACACACAAATATTATGCATTGTGTGTGTGTTTGTGTGTGTGTGTGTGTGTGTAAGAAGAATTGGTATGTAAAATAGCCTAACAATTAGGAGTGAAAAGGAAAGTGTAAGTTATAATATGTAAAGACTGACATATGTAATAGTAAGAGAATCGAGTGTGCTGAGACTAATTAAAAGCCAGGCCAGGTTCTCTCAACTATAAGGAGAGGTTATCTGGTGGTCTGAATAGTCTGTACAATCACTGTTTTATACAATTTAAAGAGCTGTGAATGGAAAAGTTGACACTAGTATGATGACCCATAACAGTGCACTAGTGGTGGCACATGAGGTATCCTAAGATTTGCACAAATTATCTTGGACACGGAATGAAGCAGCAGCATGTGTTCATCCTAGAGTGTGTTGTAGACAGTCATAGGTAGACAGGGAAGGAATGAAAAGGTGTTGGAACAAAGAAGCCGGGGCTGACATCTTAATTAAATAGGTACACAGAAGCACTTATGTGGACAGCTTGCAAGCTTCTGCACACTGTTCTTGTGGCTTGTCAGCAGTCGCTGAACAGACACTGGCTTGAGCACCTTTGCCTTATCTCACTTTTGTGCTTTTCCACCAAGCGGTTCCCTCAGCCCTGAGAATTCCCTCCATTGGATAAGAATGAGAAGTAGAATAGGGAGAGTTGTACTCACTGCTGACTATTTATGAGTCATTGCACTCTCTGTTCCTTAAAGCTACAAACTCCGTACATCACTTCAGAGAATAAAGATGAGCGACCACTGTGTTTCATTATGCACTAATGATTCCTTCCTAAGCACACATGTTGTGTAAACTAATGTTTTATGGATTGTTTTTTTTTTTTTTCGAGACAGGGTTTCTCTGTGTACTTTTGGTGCTTGTTCTGGATCTCGCTCTGTAGACCAGGCTGGCCTTGAACTCACAGAGCTCTGCCTGGCTCTGCCTCCCGAGTGCTGGGATTAAAGGTGTGCGCCACCACTGCCCAGCAAACTAATGGTATTAATTGAGCCAAATAATTTTACTAAAATAATTTTATTGTAAAGAAGTTCCAAATAATAAACAGCAGACAGCTGGACTGATGTAGCCTCTCAAGCAAGTAGTCAAGCAAGTATTTGGCCAAACCCAGTCTTTACATCTAGACAAAACTCTCTCTATATATACACTAATTGTACAGAAATCACAAAACATACAACTCAATTTATACTGTCTTCAATAAGTTTTCTTACTCTAAGTATATTTCATTAAAAAATGGAAACAATGATTTCCCTCAGCTCTTGAAAACATACCACCCATTTTCTTAATCAATGTGTTTTCAATGTGGAGTTGAAATAGTACCATTTTCTGCATGTGGACCTTCTATCACAATGTGTCTCAGGGATCTTCTTGCTTAGAGTTCCTCAGAGTTTATATTTGTATTCAACAGTTTGGCAAAGCCATATCCTGTTGTACACAATAAAAATATTAGCCTTTGGAAAATTTACTATAGATGAGGCACAAAATTTGGGGCATGAATATCTATTTAAATCATATTTGTGATAGATAATAAATGGATCAAGATTTAGTCTTTTACGTGCCATCTATTTAATCACAATCTAGGAAGTCCAACTCTACAGTAGTACTAACCATAATGTGGTCTGTGCACTGCGGTCTTTTAGACTACTATCAGTAACTAAACTAAAACTAACCTATAGTTTAAAACAGCTGTTTAGTGCCTCCTGAATTCTTGAATAGAGCAGGCTTGAGTGTATTTTATTTGATTATCTGGAGGATTTCATTTGCACCAACTACATACTAACCAAAAGCATACAAACAAATTTAGATCGAGCTACATTTAAAATTGCATCAAAATATATAATTCTATGTTGTAATGATATCGCTTACAGCCTTTTAGAAATATGTGTATATAAAACTCTATGTACATATGTATATTATCTACCTGAGCTATTTGTAAATGTTCTAGTTATAATATTTTTTGAATATTGATTTGCACAATGATTGCAACTTATATTTAAAATAAACTATTAAGTAATTTAGAACCAAAGACATTTTACTTTCCCTCTTTTGCTGCTGTGGATGAAAACTCAAGGATTTGCTTTCATTAGGCAAGGGATCTATCATTGAGCTATAACTAGGACTCTGAGGATAAAATACTCATTTTTTAAAAATACTAACAGGAACTGAGATACAAATATTTTCTTCAACCTTCTAATTAGGATCACTGCTTATAACCCAAACAATACACCACCCACTTACAAAAATGGAGTACAATGAATTTGACAGATTCTATTAAAGACTTTATTTATGTCCATGTAGGCCAGAGTACTTTTGGACATACAATATAGGGGCTATTTTTACCTGAATTGAGGCTACACTAGAATACTACTTATTGTATGGTTTTGATTTTAGGACATCAAAAGCACAAAGAATACACTACAGAAATCCTTACTTTCAACCTAAACAAAATCCGTTCATGTGTTTTACTGTCAGTGTAAAAATTGGGCTGAGGGCAGTGTGCAGGCAGAAGCCAGTGCTGGAAAGGGAAAGCAGAATAATCTGCCCAGAGGCTAATCACACCCAGGTGTAACACGCAGCAATACCCATATATTAGTTGTGAAATACTTTTCATAAGCCCTGATTACCTCTTTAGTGAAATGCATGTAATAATGCCTTCCATCAGACAGAGTCATTGTGAGGATTAAACAAAATCATGTTTGTATTGTTCAAGTAATCAGTACTACTCACCTCTTATTTTCAGGTAGAATTTTCTCTGGGGATTGCACTTCATGAAATTACACTAGTCTACATATTTCACATAAACTTTGTTTTCACTTCCCATAACTGTTTGCACAGGTTTGGCTGCATGTATTTAAGAGTTTCTGGGTGATCTGAAGTGTGGCAAATACATATTTCTCTCTGTCATTGGTTGCTCGGCTAGAGCTTATTGGGACATTTCTCATTTACTGATCTAGATTTTGATAACATTGAATTCAAATTCTAGAAACTGTATTTTAATTCATGGATGAAAAATCAAAGATATTGAATGACTGAACTGTATCTAAATGCAAAATGTTTATCAAAATTTAAATTACTTATGAATAGCTGATATGATAAATAATAGTGTGTTAGATATTTAATCCCTATACAATATAGTGAGAAAACTGGAGACATTTTAAGTAAGTGCAAATTAGAGAGCACTCCACTTCTCCTAGTGGTTGCAAGGGATTGAAATTCTGGGTTGGGGCAGAAGCTTAAAGGGCTGAGACTCCAGGGACAGGAATTTTGTGGCTCCTATACAGGCTTGTGTTTCAAACAGTGAGAGAACCCAAACTAACTCTCCAGGCCAAAGGTCTCAAGTTATGTCAGATAACCAGAAAAAAAGTCATTGGCAAAATGTGTTGAACTGAAAACAAATACCAAAACCCCAGTGAGATATAGTTATTATGGCAATTATCAATAAATGTGAATTAGGTAGAAACTAGAGCTTCACATTTAATCAACTTTATTAAGAACTAGCATGAACATTTGGAATTAAAAGACTCAGTTTAATTTTGCTTCTCAACCTATTGAAGGTATTTTATCATAATGGAGTTTATTTTACAAAGTGAACTTAGCAAGGTGGCTAGCAAAGAAAAAACAATAATGAAAAATTTGTTACTTCATAACATACATACATCCTACTGTCCTATTCTTAAAATAATGGAAAGTTAAGTATAATCACAGTGCCCAAGAGAAGCAGTCAGTCAGTCACCTTTGAAATACTGATATTCCTTTCAAATATATTGTATACCTTAGTCATCCTACAAGGAGAGAATTCTAACTTCAAACACACTGTGTACCCTAATTTTATTTGTGTTTGCCTGAACACTCCATCTAACTGTCAATACATTCTTTGGACTAAAGAGAGCAATTAAACAGTGACCCCTCATCATATGCCACACAGAATGATTTTCTGACTTTGAAAGGTGGGCTCTTGGTTATATGTCAGTGAAGCTGTTTAAACACAGCCAAGATCTGAACTTCAGTCTTTCCTTCAGCTCAAGTCTGTCTTGGGCTATTCATTTACCTGATCAATCAGCACTATAACATTATTTAAAAAACTGGCAATGGCTTTATAAATACGGTATGAAATCTTAGATGTGAAATAGGTTCAAAGGCAAAATCTAGCCATTCTAAACATTTCAAATGACTCTCAGTTGGATTTAGTTTACCTTGTATGCTGCATCGTATTTGAAGTAAAATATTTCTCGTCATTATAAATCCATACAAGAAGAGGAACAAACTTTTAAGAAAAAGTAGTTAAATAATTGAATGACCTGGAGTGTGAGCTGTGGCCTCCTTCCCCTCAAAGTTCCTTTTTCTTAGTATGGCATTGAGTAATGTGTATTTTATAGGTTTCTCTTTCCAGTGATTTTAGTTATGAAATAAGATTCTCCACCTCAATATGTAGAATATCTGTATCCCTCTTCTATGCATTATCGGTGAGATGGGAGTATGAATTAAGCTCCTTGTCAGTCTGTTGACTCATCTCCATTATTCAACCCATGTAATACCACTTAAGCATCCCACTTTGATCCAGCAGTGAACAATGTCAGAGGCAGATGGTGCCTATCATTTGGATGAGATGCTTCCGTCCTCACATATTGTCCAGCTGAAAGGGCCTGATGTGAAAGACAGGCTGCCTAGTTTTGCAAGCCTGCTTCTGGCTGAAAAAAATTATTCTGATATAACAGATTTATCTCCCCTAGATTATAAATCTATCTGCAGATATAATTATATACATTTCTATTTTTAAACCTGATTGCAGTTCGCGCAGAAATCTGTGCCACATAAAAATGCTAATGAAGAGCAACACTGCATCTGATTAACCTTTTTTTTTTCTTTCTCCAGCATCAGGGATGGAACTCAGAGCTTCACACATGTGAAGCAAGCCCATTGCCACTCAGCCATAGGACAAGAATTCAAATAATTTCATATTTTTCCTAATACTTATTGCTTAATGATTATTTTAGAAAACTTAAAGTTTATGTGTTTTTAAGATGGAATCTTACAATGTAGCCCTGACTATCCTGGACTCATAATGTTGACCAGACTTAGCCTTGAAATTGCAACAGTCATCCTACCTCAGCTTCCTGCATGCAGAAAGTATAGTAGCAAATTTTATTGTGTACAGGTTTATGGTGAAAAGATAATATAAAAAATTATATGGAAGTAAGTTCATTTTATCAATTAGAGAAAAAATATAAAAAATTATCTGTTGCATAAAATCACATTTTCAATTATCTTTAGAATATTATATTTGTAAAATTATATCAGTTAATAAGTGTATTCAATGTTACAGATTAAAGCACCAACTATAATGAAAATTGGGCTGCAGATATAAAAAATTTTGAGCAGGGTCTTATAATGTTCCTCTGTTCTTATCATAAAGACCGTACTTTTCATCTTAAAATATGGTTGAAACTGAAAGCCCTGAGCTTATGAACATGGCATTTAGAGATGGCCCAGGGCAGGCACAATCCCTGTGGACACCCAGCCATGTTGTCAGCAACTGAGTTGTGTTGCCCATGATGCCACTAAGTTTATGCCATTGTCTGTGCAGCAGTGAGATGAAACTCACGACAGAACATCTTTTGCATGACCCCATGTCAATCTTTCCTGCTACTTCTCTTCTATCTTCATGATAGTGCACTTTCCTAACCTAGGGAAAGATGCTTCATTCAAGGGAAATTCAGCAGGGTGATTTTCTTTAACATGCTCCATTACTCATATTCCTATAAGAACAACTGCCACACTTACATAGGCATGTGATTTATAGCTCATGTGTGTCCTCCTCTTTCCTCTTCAAGACATAATTACCACAAAACCTGACACAACAGGAGTTTTCAATAAATATCTATGCATTAACAATTAAACAAAACTCATTTGAGATGGGTATGAGTGATAATATAGAGTTTAATATTAGAGAAATTTACTTTAGATTACAATGAATAGATAAGGAAATGGGGTACAACACACAATAGAATATTAAGTAGCTCTAATAATCCAGACAACCTGTTGTTTATTAGAAAATAGATGTAACTTAATGTTATGTTTAGTGAAATAGTCCAAAGTGAGACAGAAAGACACATTGCTATATATTTCTCTGATGCAGAAAAAATAAAAGTAAAATCTGATGTCATAGCACTGTAGATCAACTGGGAAGTACTAGAGGATAAGGGCTTTGAGTAGATAGATGAGAAAAAAGGCTGATAAGTAGGTACCACGTTAAAATTAGCAAGGTAGCATGACACTCTAGGGTGCTGTTGAAAAGCACAGTGATTATAGGTAATTTTAAAATGGTAAAAGAATTGGGACTGTTTTCTCCACAAAAAAAAAAACCCTATCTGAAATCATATATATCTTATCTGATACAAAAAATATGAAATGACTACATGTATAGAAACACCATATTGTGCTGAAGAATATAATCCATACCATTTTATTTTGAGACAGGGTTTCTCTGTGTAGCTTTGCGCCTTTCCTGGAACTCACTTGGTAGCCCAGGCTGGCCTCGAACTCACAGAGATCCACCTGGCTCTGCCTCCCGAGTGCTGGGATTAAAGGCATGTGCCACCACCGCCTGGCAGGAAATAATTTTTGACAAATAGGACTGAAACAGAAGTTTGTGTGTCTATGTGTGTCTATTGGTGTTATATAACATGCTGCTTTGTGCATGTGCATTTACATAAGAGAACAGTATCTACTGTAATTTTTATGCATATTAAACTTTAGAGATAAATGAACAGGGTAGCTGATGGCACAGCTGTACTATAGCCTAGCAAGCTCTGGGAAAGACTGACTGCATTATTAAAGTGTTGACAAGTCCATGATAGTTGCCTAAAATGATTCAACAAAAATTTAAAAATAAAATAAATAAATTGCCAGGCGGTTTTCAGTACACTTTAAAAATGAAAATGGGGATTGTTTTTCTAAAATGATTAGTTGTCAAAAACATACCCACATAAAATATTTAATAGTGATAGTTCAAAATACATTATGTGCCAAGGACAAAAAATTGTTTAGTTTAATATATAAAGTGTGGAGTGGACATCAGGAGACATGGCGGAACAAATCGTTATTTCTTAAAAATTAACAACAATAAACTTTTATTTCTTAACAATAAACTTCTGTATTTTCATTATACAAATGCAATAAATACTACAAAACCTGATATTTAAGACATATATAGTAAGAATTGTATGGTATTTTAAATATCAAGTATTTTTGTGCTTAATAATATCTGTATCAATATTTTTTAATCACTTAACATCTCTACCATGAAAAAAATCCAGCAAAAAATTCAAGTAACTTTGAACGCACTAATTATTCTGCTCACAGTGATTAAAACAACTTGGCTGCTTTTATCAACAGCTCCTTCAAGAGCCCTTTATATGGTGTCTCTCTATAACTTTATTGTGCCTAATGCAGAAGGGAACTGCATACCTCCATCAGGACACTGTTACCTGCTTTAAACCCCCACCCTCTGCCAAAGCCACCTTAGTGGGAGCTTCCAAACAGATGTTCAACAGAAACACAGAGGAAGAATGTAACAACAGTGTGTATTTTCAGAAACGTCAGAAGATCTCTTTACATCTAGCACTTCAAAGAACAGTTTCATAAACGTATTTCTTTTGAAATCTAGAGAGTAATCTCTGAAGGAATATTTAGAAGGCGTTTATATTACTCTCCATAGGAAGTTCTTTGCATGATGTCACCGCACATGCAAAGGAACAAAAGCATAAACTCTTATGGCTCCACAGTTCTGCAAATTAAGCCCTGTTTGAGCAGTGCCCCACAGAGACAGCACTCTGTGGGGGAGTCTCCTGATTGTGTTTTCCAGAACGCTTTTTAGTGTGGAACTCAGAGGGCTGCCCACTGGCTATACCCGGATGTAATGTGTCCACATAAGCTAAGGGGGCTGTTGTTTAAATAAGCATTTGGGGTGCCTAATATCAAAAAGTAGTAATTGAATTAGAAACAGGACAAGAAGCAAAGGGAAGCTGGAATCCTCACTAGGAGAGTTGGTGAGTTGGTTGCTTCCTGTGGAGAAACACAGCCTGTTCCTGCTTGCTGCTTCTTGTCACTCTTGCCTCATCCAGGTATTGTGCTGTGGATTTCCTATTCCTGGATACACTCTGTATTCTAATAAAGTACTAATGCTGATTCCTCAAAGGAAATTAATTTTCAAAGGAGGAAGCTCAGGGGATAAAGTGCAGGAATCTTAGAGATTCGTGTCAGGCGTGCTACCAATGGCTGTGAGTTCAGTTTTGCTTCTCAGAACACTTTAAATTGGCACTGAATGCAGATAAAGAACCTTTGGGGGCATGTTCTAGATTAGTTAAGCATGATAATGCATGGGCCATTGTCTCACAGCTAGACCAATAGCCGGTCAGAGTAAGTACCCTTTTTTAAGTCAAGACCAGCAGCTGGATCCAAAGAAAGCTCTATCTGTAAGGTGTGAGGTTGACTGAATTAAAAACCTTTGAAGGCCATGTGGGTGGTAGATGAGACTGACAGTCCTTGAAATCCAAGAGAGTGAAAAATTATTAATCTGAAAAGAGTTTTAAATATTTCCTCCAAACTTATTTCAATTTGAATATGAATCCATAAGTCTGAATGAGAAATATATTTGCTTGAAGATCATACCCTCCCTAACAAGAAGAAATCTTGTGTAGAGCTAACATAAATAAAGCAAGAGTCCTGCCAATCAGAGATATGAAACAAAGGGCAAAAATCAACCCAGGAGATGAAAGAATAACACAGTTCACTGAACGAATCCTCGCCAGGGCTCTCACAAAGTCTGAAACCTAATGCAAACTGACGTTGCACCAAAATTGAATTTTTATTTAGAGCAAGCAAACAGCACCTTTTGAAGAATTTGATGGAAGATTTGAAGTGTATCAGTACTTATCTACACTTCACTGATCCACACACCCTGTGTGGGGAACTGAACTGTTACTACCTTAATGTTGAAATGACTTTGAAAAATATCTTATCAATGTTTATTTTTTATTCATAAGGAAAAAATGATTCCAAACGATTTCTCCTCTACCACTTATATCCAAGAGAGTTATTCTCTAAAATCAGATAAGATAGATTTAATTTCACTACTCCAAAGAAAGGATGTTTTCACTCATCCAAACAGTACTTCAGATCTTATCATCATAAATTAATAGGCACTAGAGATTATATTTATCCCCTAAAACCTCAGTGATAAATTATTCTTGGAAATGTTTTGAGAAACAACAAAAGGGAAACACTGTTTAGTGTAATTACAAAGCAGGAATTAATGTTAAAATAGGGAAGAAATGAGATGTATCCCTCCTCAAAGTTAAACAAAACTGAGTGACTCATCGTGGTTGATGGCAATGGGCTTTTGGTTAAATTGTTTTTACTATGGCTCCTTGTCCATGTTTATGTGTAGCAGCATTTGAGCTTGTCATGAATACACACCTCATCACACACTAAAGGAAGAACAGGCAAAAGTGGCCACCCACGTCTCCCTGACCAGGCCTGGGTATTCAAATGCTTAGCCAAATCCCAATACAGATAAGGAGAAGGCATTTATATAGGTGACTGACATCATCCAGTATGGTGAGCATGTCCCCAAACTCATGCGCCCAAACAGAGACAAAATTCTATCTCAAAAGTGTAATATTGAAACCTAGACTGAGTTTTCTACCTGTCCTAAAATCCATCCTCAAGACTCCAACATTCAGGTTGATTTGAGTTTCTAGCCTGATGAACTGGCCCATAGCACTTAAACAAACAATTCCTCTCTCACCTAATTATTCTACTGTCGGTCAGTCCTACTGTCATTGGACTTCACACCTTAGCCCACAATTCTGAGTCAATATTTTAAAATTAATGTATGTGTAGATAAACAGAGAGAGGGAGAGATGGGAAGGAGAGGGATTAAGGAATGGAATGAGGGAAGGGAGGATGAGGAAGGGAGGGGGGAGGGAGTGAGAAGGGAAGAGAGAGAGAGAGACAGGGAGATACAAAGAAAGAGAGATGCAAACACAGAGGCAGACACAGAGTGACAGATGTCCCTAATGAAACATTGTCATCTTATATAGCTTTCCACTATCTTCTCATGAACTTAACAGTTGGAAACTTGAAGGCATGGAGTCCAGTATCACAACATGTGCACACAGTGGACTAACCATACTTTCTATGTTTAAACATAGAAAATATACTTCATGTAGTAAATAATTATTTAATTCAATTTAATATCATGTGCTCCCCACTTTATTACTATATATGTTTGCTTTCCATCTGTGGGCATTGGTTTCATCTGTGAATGGTGTCTTCATATATCAATATATAGAAGCACTACCAGCCTCTAATGGGCTGGATAAAGATATAAAACAAAGTTCTAAATCACAATCTTAAATGTCTTCTTTAGTCACATGGCCTTGTCAAATTTAAATATGGGAATTAGGAAAGAATTTTGAATTTTGTCTGAAAGTATGTTCATTATATTTTAAATAATCACATTTTGAGTTTTTAGCGTAAGTCTAAATTTGTGTGGGAGAAGATAGGCATAATAAGTTTAATATCCAAAATACATACATTCTAAAAATTATCCTCAGTTTTGTTTTACTTTGTTAAAGACATGATGTCCTAAAAAACTGGAGATGTTCTAAATTACATAGCCTAAGAAAGTTAATGAATGTTGTGTTTATTAAAATTTCATCCCTATCAATTTCATTATAACACAAGTATTAAAATTGTAAAATATATTATTTTCTTTCTCAAACCTTCATGAAATCACAGACAGCATCATGAATTTAGAATTTTCTTCCCTCACAAGTTTCACAGAGTTATAAACTTCATTGTTTTTCTAAAGCATAATTTTACTATAAAAGTTTTTCTCATAAAACTGTAAAGGAACTTTTCAGATACTTGCCTGAAATCCAAGGAGCTTTTCACTAGGCTTAATGTGTCTCTGAAATTCACATTCTGTGGGTTGTATCACTTTGATTCCATCTTCATAAAAAACGTAGAACATGTTCCCAATTCCAAGACCTTAGGAATAAAACACATTTCAAAAGTTCAAAATAGAATTATCAGAAACCTTTACAACAAAACCTGAGCGCCTATTATCTCCCCAGCAATGCTACATTGAAGATGTTACATAATGCTAATAAAACAAACTACAGGGACGCCTCTGCAGGAGACCACACAGGTATTTTCCTGGTCTTCCTGACCTGCAGTCAGGTGGATCCCTTTGTAGAAATCAGTGCATGGTTCACTGGTCTCCAAACAAGCACAAACGAAGTTATGAACTCTTTGACACAGAGTTTATAATGGAATAATTCCCTAATTATTGTGGGTATTAGTTAAGGGGTAAAAGTCACTGATGAAGAATAAATTCCATTGTAGTATTTATCATAGTTCCCCAAGAAAGAAAGAAATTTCACTCATTTGGGAGGTAACTGTGTATAAAGACTTTTAGAAATGAAATAGACCAAATGTACAAGATTTTGGAGAATATAGACTGTCAAACATCCTACACCCAGATCTTAATTATCAGTGTTTATTTTTTTTAAGTTCATAGTTTTAAAAGTCTCTTTCTTCAGTCTGAAATAAACTAAATTTTTTTACAAGAATCTGTAAATTTTTAACTAAGTATTTTAACTGTTGCCTATTACAGATCTGAAGGCATTACATATAAAATTGTCCACTCTTTCATAAATCCAAGCAAGAGTCACAGGAAGGTGAAAGGATGCCACTTGATAGATGGGTGAGGTTTGCTGAAATCTAAGCCCTGAATCTCTTACCACAACTTAAGAAACACTTGCCCTTGGAGAGTGCTTACCCACCTGGATCTCCCACATCCTCATGCATACTTATTTGAAAGTGTACACACCTGTACAAACAAATTGTAATTTGTTCTGAGAAAATACGTACATGTAGTATGGGCCCCCCATATTGATGAGCATCTGTTTTGGAAGTATACTCTTCTATCTGGAAGCGTCCATATCCTCACTTACACCTGTCGATGGGGATTATACATCTATCTAGGGATATTATGTACTCATGCACATCTGTCCTGGCAACATACAAACCTGACTTGCAGCTCTTACATATTCATGTCCGCATGCCTGGGAGTCTACAAATCTGTCTGGGCACCCATGTGTACATGCTTATCTGTTCAGAGAGAGTAAACACTAGTTCTGGGTACCAGCATGCTTATCCACACCTGTCCTGGGAGCCTACACACCTGCTACAGGCTGCCAATACTCATGTAGTCTATTCTCTGTGGAAAAAGCCTCTGCTTATATTCACTATACTCAGATCTAACCCCATGGATCTTCCTTTTCTAAACTGGGTGGTCAGTTTATTTTTCCAATTATATTGTTTGCTTCTAATTTATTCAGTCAACTTATATTTTACACAGTGCATGATCTTAGAAGGGTGAAGCATGATACTTAAATCTTGATAAGTTGAAAAGTCAATTGTTGGTTAAAATGCTTAAGTTCTCAAAATACCCATAAGGTCTAAAGTAATTCATTTAAATTTTAACAGCAAAATTGACTGAGAATTTTTCTGTTTTTCCATTGAGACCACTGCCAGTCTGCTAAGTCCACTATCAGGCTTTGTAGCCATAGAGGAACAAAATAAATTCCTTCATTTTTACAAATATTTGCCTATGGAATTTAAATAATATTTAATCTTGTAAATCTGCTGCTACTATATATAAAGTCATACATTTTAGATGTATAGAATCATATCTCTCTATTTTCATTATTGAAAGAGAAATATATTCAAAGATTAATTCTGACTTTATGGTTTTTTTTACATAGTATGTTTTTCTTATAGCACATGGATTTACAACATGCAGCAACTCATATGGATTGAAATGACTATAGATTAGTTCAACAATGATCTGTTAATTGTATTACCAAAGAATATCACATTAAGAGAAGATATTCCTGAACAGTAGCAGATATGACAAGACCTACATACAAGCTATATTTGTCATAAAAAATTCCGTAAGAAGTCGGGCGGTGGTGGCCTACGCCTTTAATCCCAGCACTCGGGAGGCAGAGCCAGGCGGATCTCTGTGAGTTTGAGGCCAGCCTGGGCTACCAAGTGAGTTCCAGGAATGGCGCAAAGCTACACAGAGAAACCCTGTCTCAAAAAACCAAAAAAAAAAAAATTCCATAAGAAAGAATTCACTCATTGTCAGCTTTAAGCTATATATATAATGTATATATTTGTATCATAATTATCCCCCACTGGCTCATCTCAGACATGCAGTGAAAGGGACAGTGATGTAAATAATTGTGGCTGATGCATTGGTAGTGAGATGGTACATACTTCTGTACTATTAGTGCCTGTAAAAGTCAGGACACCATCATTCCCAAAAGTCTTTACAGCAAAAAATGAAACAATAAGCAAGATATATTTTCCATTATTTTTGGGACTGAACCCATGGCTTTGTATATAAGCAAGTGTTACTTTAGTAAGCATAACACAAAAACATTATATTCATATATATATATATATATATATATATATATATATATATATACCTGTGTGTAACATAATATAAATTTCATATACACATAACAAGGCTTAAAAAGATTGCTACTTTTTATTTGTATTAGTAAAGCCTACATGTATACACTAACTGGATTTATATATGTTATACATTAGTAACCATCAATTTAATATTATTGGTTCCTGTATATTGCTGTTGTAACTTAACAATCAAACATAAACAAGTCACACTGTGGTGTCTGTCTGAAATGTGCAGAAACCTCTAATGTACTTCATGTTTCTTATTATGCTCCTCTCAATTTTGAGTGAGTAGCCGTCTACCTTGAGCTGCTCCTGATGACTGCCATCATGAATTAGAACACATGTTGAATGGACAATTAGTTATCACCCAGATATCTGCTGATTTTCTTGAACTATTTTCATCCCTCACCTCTCTTTATACTTCCATTATGGTTTTCTTTTTTTAATCCTGTTTTTCACATAACATACTCAGTGGGATCCCATTCTGAGTTACTGAACTGGTTCAATTTCTGAGCTGAAGTGTCCTTTAAAACACCTAATTTATCCAAATCACACATGTAAGGTTGCAACTGTGTTTCTTACATATAAAATATGAATTCACACCAGTAATTTTATAAATCATAAAACATATCCCAGTACACCAGTCACAAGTAAAATATAAATAAATATCTTTATCTGAGGTTTACTCTGTTTTCTTCATTTTAAGTTTCATCAGTAGAAAAATAATCCCTTGGTGTTTATGAAATCATCCTGAAAACACTCACTTTTGGTTACAGAATTATAATTGTGAGATCATTGTCCATATTAGATTTAGAGGTAAGAAGTGTATGGCACAGCCATTATGAGAATTAAATGATATTGAGGGGTACAGAATTAAAAGAATGATTGGCTCACAATAAGATTTTAAGAAGCAGTGAATGTTGAGAATTTAATGATGCTATATCTCATGGAAAGGATGTACAATGCAGGTAAGAAGTCAGTTCATCACTGTATTCATTTTTCCTCAAACCTAATTGGGTTCCTCATTCTGTGTTAAACTTCTGTCTTCTCTACTATATCCAATTTTATATCTTCTTTCCCAAGAATTCATGAACCTACTAAAATTTTAATTTGATTTTCAAGTAGAACATTTCTCATACTTTGTCCTCCCAGATTTCCCCAAGAGCTTTCTGTTCATATTCATGTATAGTAAAATGTCATTCACATTTTCTAGCTCAATCTTCTATGAAGACAGTGTGTTGTTCTTGAAGGCTACAAGATGTGATGTCATTTGCACTTTTTAACAATCAATTCTTAAACAGGTAAGTAAGCCAGTACCTGCTACTAAGCCCATCATAAAAAAAAAAAAATATTGAAAAAATGCAAAACAATTCAAGTCTACTAATTACTTTTGAAAACACAATATTTAAAACAGTGCTGTATTTTTTAGGTAACATTTTGGCTTCCTTTTACAACTAGGACTGAACCCAGGGCGTTTTTCATGCTAAGAACCTGCTCCAAAGCAAAGCTCTCCCTGACCTCATAAGTACTCAAACAAGTTAACCTCTACATACTCAGTGTTTTTTCAAGTTCTAATACATACATCCATATTAGAAATAATGTTTGTAAACAATATGTACTGCTGCAAAGGCAGAGGGGTCCTGATTCTTCGAATAAGGAATAATTAGTCCTATAGTTTTTAACTGCACTGAATTTTTTTGAGTGTTCAATGCTACAACACATTACGAACACCCTGGAATTCAGTGAAAGCTTCTGCCATGCTAGTTCTAATATCTCTTTTTTTTATTTTCCATGTGTTGGTGGAGACATACACATGTATCATGTCTTTCCTAAATCAATTGTTAATCTAGCTGTTAATCTATAAATTAGTTCATGCTTACCTTAACTCCTTTGTATTCTGTTTTCTTTCTATACAGAGTGTATAGAAGGCACAGAAATAATTATATGCTCTCTAATGAGTAGAATGTATTTCTGATCTATACTGAACATTTAATACAATATTAAGGCACTGAAGGACTATAGTTGCAGTGTGTATTTGTATCTAACCCCTGGGGACAGGACACCAATAGAGTTATTTTATATCCTGTTAACTCTGATATTAATTATAAACAATACATACATTATGAAATTTGTTCCAATACAACTTGAGTCATTTCTGGATATTGGGTGCATATTTAAGCCAATGTTTGTGCCCAAATACAGAGCCTTTCCACAATAAGCCACCAGGGCCCTCAACCATCCCACCACCAGGTAAAACACAGACGACAACAACCGTGAGGTGGGGACACCTGACAGGCAACAGACACAGCCAGCAAAAAGGAAGCCACTGGTCAAAAAAGCCGCCTGAGGGTATTGGACCTGCCTCTACTGAATGTACCAGGCTCTCCTGACTCCCCAGGGGAGACCTTGCCTTGGAGGAGGTGGGAATGGGGGGTGGGTTGGGGGAGAAGGCTGGGGGTGGGAGGAGGGGGGACAGGGGAATCGGTGGTTGATATGCAAAATGAATAGAAAATCTCTTAATAAAAAAAAAATGTTTGTGCCAAAAACAACAAAAAAAGAATCTTGTAAAAATACTTTTTTTGGATTAACCTGTCAAATGACCTTAGTATATATAATATGATCAGTAGCAACTTAAAATTCTATGATGATTTGCTAATCAAAGGTGTATCAGTGGATTTAAAGAGTTACAAACTATTTACTTAATTAATACTATCTTTCCATTTTTCAGTGGCTATTAATATATATTTGCATACATATATATTATATATGCAAAACTTTCAGTATACATTCACATGTTACAAACAAAATCTCATTTTTGGCTAAAACATTAATATGGACATTTCTAGCCTTGACTAGGATATTTTCTTTTGTGTTTTCGAATGTTACCATTATTTGTATTATAGTTTTGCAGCTAAATATGTCTTCAGACACTGGAAACAATCATATTAATGCATGAAAATAATGTCTTTGTGTTATGCTTACTAAAGTAACACTTGTTTATATACAAAGCCCTAGGTTCAGTCCCAAAAATAACAGAAAATATATCTTGCTTGTTTCTTTTTTTTTTTTTTTTTTGCTGTAAAGACTTATGGGAATGTTGGCATCCTGACTTTACAGGCACTTTACAGGTACCATCTCACTACCAATGCCTCAGCCAGAATTATTTACATTACTGTCCCTTTCAATGCCTGTCTGAGATGAGCCAGTGGGTGGATAATTATGATTACATAACGATTGTGAATTGGTTATTATAAATTAATAATTCCATCATTTATAAAAGTTAAAACATATGGACTTTTTCATGTACTTTAGGTTGACTCCCATATCACAGACTTGAAGAGGGAGTGCTCAGCATGTGTGGAGGAGTGCTATGAGTAGTTAAGCGATAAAACAGTTCATTTAATTTTTCCAACAGTCAACTACTAGAACCAGGTCTGTGATCCCTGATCTCCTGCTAAGCAGAAGTTGTACTCTCCATCGCAATGATAAATTGAAATATATATTTTAATGGTCAAAGAAATAGGTTTTGCTCTTAAGAGGATATATGTTATAAAGAAATACTGAAAGACATGTCAATGCAGGTTTCAGCATAAATGAGCTACGTGCATTTGAAGGTGAAATATTCAAGTGGAGTGAAAAGGTGATGTGGTCACGCTAGAACTGCTTCAGTAATAAGTTACTAAAGAAGATCATGAAGGAGGCTTGAAGAGCTTAAGGTAGAAAGCCAGAATGCCTTCTCTTTGGCAAGAGAAGTAAGAAGGCCATTTTCCTCAGTCTTTTTGACTAGCGAAGAGGACAACAAAAATCGTGTTCCTGAATTATATTGTATAACATTTTTTCAATGCTGTCTACTATTAACAAGCCAAGAGCAGCCCTACTGAGTATTTGTAAGAGCTATCATTATTTTAGAAATAAATATGAAGACTGATACAAAGTGGCAAGCCTGTGTTCTATAATGAAACTATTTGAATTATGCTTCAACTTAGTAACTAATTTTTCTAAAAAATATAATCATTTCATAAGACAGTTGTATAATTATTCTTATACTATGGAAAGTATGGTAATATAAATTGCTTTTACTGTTTTGACCTACTTTTAAACTTTGAAAACCACTTAAAAATATTATAATGGAAGGTTCTGACTATTTTAATGAATCAAAGTGACGTGTAGTGAAGTAATAATTACTATGTTTTACATTCACTTAGGCGTGTGTGTGTGTGTGTGTGTGTGTGTGTGTGTGTGTGCTTGCTTGTGTGTGTGTAAGGCAAAGCATGCAGAAGAGGGCAAGAGAACAATTTATAGAAGTTGTTACCAGGCTTTACAGACTCCCCATGTTAGGCCTTACCTTTTCAGAGGAGGAAATAAAGGGTGGGTTGGGGGGAAGGCTGTTGAGGGGTCGGGAGGAGGGAAGAGAGGGGGATCTGTGGTTGGCATGTAAAATGAATAAACAATTTCTTAATAAAGAAAAAAAAAAGAAATTGATTCTCTCCTTTTACTCCACATGTCCCAGGATCAAATTCATGTTTTCAGGTTTGGTTTCAAGGGCCTTTACCCACTGAGCTATTTGATGTCCTATTCAAGTGATAAGTATTTTTAATAGCACCAGGTTTATACTAGAAAATTGTAGTAAAATCAAATGAAATCTTGAGTCAAAGTGAAAATAAGCCAAATATTGAAACAAATGAGTTTGCAAATATAGTAAAATCAAGCCAAGAAGTCACAACAATATAAAATATAATTTAATTTGGTACCTTCTTCTCTCCATAATATGTTAGCTACTGCAGCATGTCAAAAAAGAAAGAGAAGAGAAAAACAAGTCAGGAAAAGTTAGTTGACTAGTGATAAGAATAACCACTATCGAGGTCAAAATCTAGAAAAGGAGGCGTCTGTACGTGCTGAGGTGTACTTGAAAGGCCTCCACAGCTCAGCAATTGGTGAAGGTGTGAATGGGTGAACATTTTTGAAATAGCCTAGTTTTTGGAACAGAGACTTTGTAACAGACTAAGAACATTTTTACATCCCTAACAGAGGATAGTTCAGTTAGGTTTTTTATATACACATTTAGAGCAAATATTGGTAGTTAAAACTATTGAATTAGTTGACAATTTTAAGTCACGAATAAAAAGTTATAATTTTCCCTGTTTTTACAATATGTCATATTCTCCCACAATGGAACTACCTGTAATAAAGCATCATTCTAGAAAATAAGGGACCCTGGACATAGCTTGCACTTATTTTTATGTAGTACATTCATTCATTGTTTCAAACCAGACATACCAATAATATATGTAAAAGTACTTTGCTGATTTCAGGACACACTGAAAATCTGTGAAGATAGGTTTATTAAATACTAAATAGAGACTAAACCAATAGACATTTAAAAATTAGAACAGCAGTAATGGTAAATGCCCTTTACCTTTTTAAAATTTAAAGGTAACAGTCTTTACAATTTTGTGAAAAAAAATACAATATAAATGAAAAGAATAGTTAAGTAACAGAAACTGCTTACATATATAATTATTCTCTGGGTGTTGACACTCATTTTTCTTAAAGTAAGTCAACATAAGTGTGGAGCCAAAACTACATAGTTTTGTCTTGTTTGTTTTATTGAATCAGTGTCTCACATTATAGCCTTGACTGGCCTGAAACTGATCAGGTAGCCCAGGCTGGTCACAAATCTCTGCAGTCTGCCTGCCTTGGATACTTGCATGTTAGTATTACAAGTATAAGTCATATTGTTTAGCTAAAAATTTCTACAAGAAATGGGAGTTATGTTAAGTCACAAACATTCAATAAGAATACAAATAAAGTGAGTCGGCAGTTATGTGGGAAGATGCAAAATAAATGATGACAAATTCATATTCTTCTTCTGCAAGGACTAGAAGACACATTATAAGATGGCGTTCATGCCTGAACACTATAGCATATTGGTGACTCCCTGTTATACAAAATGTGGACACATCAAGTACTGTGTTTATTAAATGTACACTTGTTTTTAAGACTGGGACAGTGAATATGATATAGATAGAAACGGTTCGGATATTACAGAACTTTAAAATGCGCATAGCAGGAAGTACAGAACACTGGCAGAGCAGCCACTTAGTACCCGCATCCTCTGGTTAATACCACATGTGTACAAAAACAAAAATAAATCACTTGGACTCTAATTACTCTGGTCAAATAATCAAGATCTCTCCCTTTCACATCTTTCCATTGCTTTTTGCCAAAATTCATATGAAATATACATAAGTAGACAACAATGTTTGTGATCCATTCATGACTATGTAATACAGAAATAAAAATTTGCAGCATGCTTATTCATTCACATTAACATATCTAATCGGGCCTTCAGGTAGTACATTTTTGTAAGTTTCAGGTATGAATTTCTACCATTTAAAATGTAGAAATGTTAGACATGATTGTGTTCTGCCTGATACGGGAACTGAAAGAGCAGCAGATGGTCTTACCATCGAAGCCACCACTCCAGCATGTACGGACTCCCAGGATGTACCTTTTTTTATACCAACTCTTACACCCAATGTTATGTCTTCCTGAATCTCCTACCAGAGTTCTTCACCTAGCATATTCTTAGTGAGTGATTTGTTTGTTTCATTTTAATATAATCTTATTATATTACCTATAGATACCCTGTCTTGTAAATGAGAGTTTAGATTAAGTAAAATAGTCACATAACCTGATGAAAGACTTAAATTATTCTGTAACATGAAATAAAAGTTATCAGTTTTCATCCATTGGACAATAAGCTTTTTAAAATTGTAGACCTCACAGTTCAATACTTAGTAAATAAGATTGTTTCAGAAGATAATAAACACATTCAATTGAAAATTCAGATCAATAAGACCTTGATAACTTAATACTCTATTATTAATTCTTTTACTGATTTACTGTACTTTATATATTATGAGCCTGTGATTCTCTTTTTTCGAGACAGGGTTTCTCTGTGTAATTTTGGTGCTTGTCCTGGATCTTGTTTTGTAGACCTGGCTGGCCTCAAACTCACAGAGATTCGCCCAGCTCTGCCTCCTGAGTGCTGGGATTAAAGGCATACACCACCACCGCCCGGCGAGCCCGAGTCTCTTTAAAGTGATTGGTCTCATACTGATATGCTCTATGAGGAAGTGCATTTGCAGAGTTGGAATATTATAAAAGCAACAGTAGTAAGACAGTTAATGACATAACACTGCACTGTAGTGCAGAACAGCTGTTTCCCTTGTCCATGCCTGCATATGCTATCTGGGCTTCACCTCAGCATGTCTGTTCCTTGCCTTTCTCCTTGTCTGAAAGCCTACAGTTTTTACCACTGCAAGACATTTTTTTGATAAAGTGCATTCATGTGAGCATAACATTTAAGCTAAATGTCTTATTGTCTGCTTTCCTTTTAGATTTAAGAAAATGACTTAACATTTCCATTAGCAAGTAAATGTAAAAAGACAAGCTTAAGATAAAAATTTAATGTATCTAAAAATCTGTAGGGTTAGCATTATAGAATGAGAAATTTCTTTGAATGTACATATGGGAAATGAAATGAGCTGTTTTTAAATGCTATTTTTAGGCTAGAAACTATATTAGCTATGTCAAGTTCACTGCCTGCCATATGCTTGATTCAAAGACCCATTTAAAGGAAACTAATTTTCTTTTTACCCTGAACGAAGGCAATTCCCCAGTTGCTAGAGTCACAACCTGTGTTTTATAATAGCAGACTAGGCCATGGTGTCCAGTGTCTTTATTAGGAGGTGATCATAAAGTGGCCAGGAAATGATAGCCCCAGGTTTAAAGTGATGAGATGGGATAATCCAATTATTGGGTTGGGGGGTTGTAATAGGCAGGCACTAAGAAACTATTCCAGAAAATGGAGAATAAAAAGAACAGACACCTTAAGATTATACAACAAATGGTTCTGTGAGGTATAAGGTGGACCCTGGAAAAGGACAGTCTGTGCAAGCCAAGAGAGGTGTCCATGAGAGAGTTTAAGTTATCGACTGTCTAATGTAGCCTTTCAGATACTGAATAAGAGCCCATCACTGACCACTGTATAATGTCAGCTTAGTGTTCACAGAAATTTTAAAATAAGAAATAATGTAAGCAGGAGAGAAAGTTTACTACTGGCAATTAAGTGCCTGTGATAAATCCCAAATGAGGTGAGAGCTGTTGCTTTGTGAAAGTATTGAAAACCACATGGTACCTAGCATCACCTCCAAGTAAAGCATATAAAATACAGAGGTAATATCATGGTTGTTTCCAAAAATGTCTAACTTACTGGTTTAGAAAAAAAAAAAAAATGTGCTGAGTAGCATTGGTATGGCTGGGCAGGTCCTGGACTGCAGCCTCTTAATGAATTGTGTGGCATTAATGTGGTTGAGAGGGTCGAAGCCAGCTGTCTACCAAAGTATTATGTGGTGTCAGCAGGCATGTAAGTCTCCTAGACAACATCCTATCATGAGTCATTCTCACCTGGAAGGCTGAAATGGGCAGCGGAGTTAGATTTTAAACAGGCTCACTGAGAATGCTGGTATCTTTATTTTTTTTTCCGTTAAGAGATTTTCTATTCATTTTACATACCAACCACAGATTCCCCTGTCCTCCCTCCTCCCGCCCCCCCAGCATTCCCCCCAGCCCACTCCCCATTCCCACCTCCTCCAAGTCAAAGTCTCCCATGGGGAGTCAGCAGAGCCTGGTACATTCAACTGAGGCAGGTCCAAGCCCTTCCTCCCTGCACCAAGGCTGCACAAAGTGTTTCATCATAGGCACTAGGTTCCAAAAAGACAGCTCATGCACTAGGGACAGGTCCCAATCCCACTGCCTGGGGGTCAGCCATCCGATCAATGCTGGCATCTTTCTTTTTTTTTTTTTTTTTTTTTTTTGAGACAGGGTTTCTCTATGTAGCTTTGCGCCTTTTCCTGGAACTCACTTGGTAGCCCAGGCTGGCCTCGAACTCACAGAGATCCGCCTGGCTCTGCCTCCCGAGTGCTGGGATTAAAGGCGTGTGCCACCACCGCCCGGCTCAATGCTGGTATCTTGATGCTAGATGATAGCAAGTGGTCTGAATTCTTCACTGTACCTCTGGTCAGGGCTATACAAGTGTTCTCCCACTCTGGTATGGAGCTTCCTCTAGAATGAATTTTCTGAAGCTCTCAGGCATAGGTCATAATGCCCCTATAGCCTGGCTTAAAATCATTTTCTTTTTCCTACCTACACAACTGAGACTTTCCCTGCCTCTGTGTTGCAAGTGACTCTAGGCTAGGTAAGATAGAAGACATTACATAATCAAGTGTTCAGCAAGTAACCTTGCTTGGACCTACCTATTCTTAGTACAAGAAAACAAAATTTAAGAATACTTTTTAGCTAACACAAACCAATCCAGACCATTAGCACCCAAGCTCCCCAAACATGGAAATTCTGACTTCACTATTGTCTGGAAGTATGAATGAACTTTCATAATCCATCACTCAACTAATTGCTTAATGGCATACAATAAATGCTAACATTTGTAAATGTGTATTCTTAATTGACTATAGATAGACTGGGAGAAAAGGTGTCTTCTAATTTGACTATGTACCATGTCATCATGTGACAGAAGCCAAGTGATTTCATCTTTTGTTCTTCCACTCTAGAAAATACACCACAATAGTAATCAGAGAAGTAACATAAAATGATTATAAAATATCTTCAGTACTTGGCATGTAAACAGTTGTTAGAAGTTACTGTCTATGAGACATATATATCACAGAAAAAAAAAAACTAAAGATGATCAAACTAATAAAAATATTTCAAAAGTGGAACACTGTAGAAAAGTATATTGCAGTCCAACAATGTGTCCATCTCTATTTCTTATCAGCCAAGAGATAAAACTATCAGAAAAAACAGAAGACCAATTGGGTATTTATTAGCATATATGCTAATTAGTAAAAAGAGAAAATCTTTGTTTCTCTAAAACTGTTGCATGTACTATATGATTTTATAAAAGACTTTTTTTTCTAGCTTTAGACAGTGTTTAACTGTGTAGCCCCAACTGTCCTGAAATTCTCTCTGCAGACCAGGCTGGTCTCAAACTCAGAAACTCAGAGATCTGTCTCCTCTGACTCCCAAGTGCTGGGATTACAGGCATGAGCCACCATTACCTGGCTATAAAACACCATTCTTCATAATACTATTTATTACTGATCATGTATTTTAAGCACCATGTTACTTAATATATCTTCAACTGTATAATTAATATAGTTATATAATAATATAATTTTACATACAGGCATAATTATATAAAAACTGTGTCAAAATAATATCCATTCTTTAAAGGAAATGGACATCTTTAAAAGTGATTTATCAAGATAAGTACAGATTGTTAGATATTTCATTCAGGAAGTTACAAATTATAGTTTCAAAACAAATAAATTAGTGATGCTTGGCCATTCTGGCAAATGCAATTTATACTTTAGTAAAATTAGCTTAACATTACACTTAAAAAACATGACAGATATAGGGATACAAGGTCAACAAAACATGAGCAGAATAATCTCTGATGTAGGTTAGAAATATAGCTTCTGAAATAATTAACAGATACAGATAATAACTACAATACATGTGGTATCACACTGAGCAAACTGTGCTCATATGGAAAAAAAAAACATGTCTTATAAAAAAGCTGACTCTGAGGTAACCTTGATGAACTTTATCCTAACTTATATTTGAAGAAAAATGTATTCCAGGGACTCTGAGAAACAAAGAGCTAGCATTGGCTTTATGAGCATCAAATAAGACAAAATTTCAAAGTCTTTAGAACAGTGTTTAGCATAAACACAATTCATGAGTATATGTATGTGGACACCTATAAGTACAACACATTTGCATATGTATAGATACTAAACATATTTTAAGCAATAAAATGTACACAGAAACATCCTTTCACTTGTGATGAAATATCAAAAAACTTGAGGCAACAATATGTTTTTTGCAATAACTGTGGATAGGCTCTGGAGCAGAGGATCTGTGTAAAATGTGCGAAGCCTTAGGTTCCATTTATAACACATAGAACTATTTAAATAGAATCATCTAGATTTTCTAGATGGTGTACAGCTGCTTCCTCAGCACTGAGGAAGCTGAGGCAGGGGAACTTTAGTCACTTCTAAGGCCAGCCTTACCTATTGAAAATCACCTGTCTTTAATTGAAAGACAGGAAGGAAAGTTTGGCAGTACAGCTCAGTGGCAGAAGTCTTGCAAACATGCATGAACTCTGAGTTTTGTCACTAGTACCAAATTGGGTAGGGCTATTAGTATACAGAATGTCAGGGAAACATGGGCTTCAGCAGAGCCATTATTTTCCAGTTGATATCCAAGAGGACAACACCTGCTGTAAAGCTCCACAAACCACTATATTGAGATTGCCTATATAAAAGTGCAGGAAAAAGTGGCCCAAGTCAAAGTCAGTCATGGAAATTTTAATACAAGGTGGCCAAGACCAGATCAAGCTTAATCTACATATATTAATAATCAAATTACACACGAGTTTTAGAGCATTCTAAGCATATGGAACACTAATATCTAAGATTGAATAAAAAGAAGACACTTCTGTCCCATAAATTTAAATAGCAACTTAGAGGCTGTGGCATATATTATTATCTCTTGTCTTTCCTTTTGAAATATTAATGCTCCTGCTAAGCTAGACCACTATTTCTAATTGTTTCTCTAGAAAAAAATGGATGTTGTAAAAGGGCCAAAGGAACATCCTACCCCGTTCTTCTGTAGTTTGTGCTGCATCTCTACACTTCCTTATTCTGTATACTCCCAAACAGTAGCATCTGAACTAAGAAGAGAACAATGTCAGCTGCTCCATGTACTATCCAAACCAGAAAAGGATCAAAATAAGCAACAGCAGCAGTGATGCTCTGGCAGTTGCCATTACGGGGACAGACTGGAACGGAAGGGGGTCAAAGATTCTTAACAGAGGAAATGCAGTGAGGGCAAATAAACTCAGTCAGCCAGTAGTGTGGAGAGAAGTTTCAAGAAAAAGAACGCTGGTGTGTACTGCAGTGGTTTTCAGTGCAGCCTCATGAAAGCACACAGACTCTAAAACTACAGCATTATCAAGCATGATGGATGAGATGTAAAGAGCATTTGCCCTTCTATCTATGTACATACTTTCCTAAAATAATATATTTCTCATACTCACACCATCAGAAAGATGTAACACAAAAACTCAGTGCCAGCTATTGGGGTAAATTCTGAAAGATCAGAGAGACAGAACAAGCCACAGCTCACCTCACCTCTCCAACTTCTCAGCCGATCCTGTTTCCTCAGACTGGAAGCCTCTGTGTCCACATCCAAATGGATCTCAGCTGAACTGCTGCTAAAAGCCTAAAAGCTTAAAAGCCTCTAGTTCCTGGTCCTCACACCTTATATGTCTTTCTGCTTCCTACCATCACTTCCTGGGATTAAAGACGTGAGCCACCATGCCTGGCTGTTTTCCAGTGTGGCTTTGAACTCATAGAGATCCACATGGATCTCTGCCTCCCAAGTGACAGGATTAAAAGCGTGTGTGCCACCATTTTTTGGCCTCTATGTCTATCTAGTGGTTGTTCTGTTCTCTGATCCCAGATAAGATTATTAGGGTGCACAATATTGGGGGACAGGATATCACCACAGAAGAAATATGATCATATTTTAATAAGACTATACATCTTATGTTCATGAAGTACATTTTAAATTTCAGAAAGAATGAGCTGTATAAACATAAAACACAAAAAACTTAGTTACTTTGAGCAGTAATAAAATATCTAAGATTTAAAATAAAATATTAAACAGTTGCTGTGCCTTCTAAAACTGGATCAAATAATTTATAACACACTACACTTTAAAATATTTTGATATTAAGTATAAAATAACTAAATTCATTTTTTTAAGAGTCTCATATCCAAAATATATTGTTGACAGTTTTATTTGTGTAGCGGTTTTTATCCATCATTCAGAGTAGAGTAATAATGATAATTGCAACCATGTGAAACATCTGAGTACTTTCTATATGCCAAGGGTTTCAGATCACCAGACCCACTAGATATTCATTCCTACAAATATCTTCAGTGACATTAACTTGTGTCACAGTTAAATCTAAAAATGTAAAATAACATAATCAAAATTTCATGGAGGAAGTAAATATTTGGAATTAATGCAATAATATGCAAGTCAGAAGACGAGCTGGCCAGCTGCTTTTCTTGAGTACTACAAAAAATACTTCCAAAGCTCTGTAGCCAAAAGTATCCCTCACAATTTTTGTCCAAGTCACACAGGTAGATGATCTCCTAGGCATTGTCACAGAAGGCTCTTTATGGTGGAAGAGTAGCTTAAAGTTCACAATGAACTAGACAAACATAAGAAGCCTGAAGACAAAGATTTAGTCCCTGGTTATTTGTATATGCTTATATATTATGAAGAAGTACTCTTGTAAAAATACTGATTTCCTTCTCAGAACCCTGAGTAAGATAGTAAAGCAAATTGTAGTATGCTTTTTGAAAATTACATTATGCCAAACAATCTTTAGAAGGTAACCCAACTGCATACTGTTAACCCACATTATTGTATTCCATCAGGGAGGTGTAATAAGTTTCTAATACATATTTTTCCCCTGTGATTTAACAGAAAACACAAAGAATATCTCTCTTACTATGATGGAGATTGAAATTTGCCTAACTCATACTTAGGTAATAAAATGAAATGCACAAGGGCTTGATATGTATTAAAAATAAATGCCAGCAAAACAAAAGAAACCTTCCTTATTTGGATAAATCTTAGAAAATGGCTAAAAGACAAATATGCTGACAATTGGAAGGCATTTGCAGCATAGAGCATTCACGCCTTTCTCAGTATGACCTATTCCAGTCATGCTGTTCAAAAAGCCCAATGATTAGTCCACTTTAACCATGTCTTGTAAATTACAGGGGATTACTTTGTGATAATATTACAGTGTGATCCCAAAGTTAACCTGATATAGAATGTACTTCATGTTTCTTCTCTAGCTTGAATTTTCTCCTAAATCTCTAACCCAATGGGGGTATTGTACAACACATTACAACTGTTTTCTGTCTCAGTGACTTATCACAACTGGCTTATGTGACTATCATGCATCATGTTATATACTTGTTTGTTATAAATACAACCTAAACTAAATTTGAGATTTTTGAATGTTGAGAAATTATTTATAAAGTTGACTAAATGTCAACAACACATTTGTTGCTAACAGATAGAACCATAAACAAACCAATGTATTGTTTTCTGTAGATATTTTGTTCTCTTTAAAATGAAAGTTTTTAATGAGAATCTAAATCTTGTGAGTGTTTATTTTTCAGTTGCCAATTAATAAAAAAATGGTGAAGTCTGTGGTAATATATTATGTCCCGAAATATATTGTGCACCCTAATAAAGCTTATCTGAGGATCAGAGGAAAAAAGCCAGCCACTAGATTAAACCTAGAAGTCAGATAATGGTAGCACACACCTTTATTCCTAGCATTCAGTAGGTAAAGATCCATACAGATCTCTGTGAGTTCAAGACCACACTGGGGAACCAGGTGTGGTGACACACACCTTTAATCCCAACACTAACCATAGAAGTCTGGAGGTCTGTACAGACAGACAAGAAGTGAGGTAGCTGGGCGGAGAGAGTAAGTGAGATACAGAGCAGAAAGGCATATATGTGTGGGTATACAGGAAGTAGGTCTCTTTGGCTGAGGATTTCCAAGTGGTAAGAATGTTGTTGCTGGTTTCTTTCTGTTTTTCTGATCTCTCAGTTTTTGCCCCAATATCTGGCTCTGTTTTTTTTTATTAATAAGATTGTTTAGCAATTTGTCTTACAGAAGTCTGAAGTTTAATAATTCATACAATTTACAGGGTAACCAGTTTCACAGACATTTATATGGCACAAATCATCCAGGCGTTTCATTGACAGTAGCAGAAGGATCATAGATTTGAGATCAGATTGTTCCTCAGTGATCTCAGACCTTATTACTCCTCCTCCCATAAACTTTACATCAATCAACTTATTGATATTGTGAAGAATTTATATAAGTTAAATCAATTTTTTTGTAATGAAAATTTGAAAATAAAATCCCAAGAGAGGTACAGAATTACAGCAAAAAGTCAGAACATACCATTTTCTTCGTAAACAGTGCCTAAATGCAGGGACACCCCTTAACTCTACTGTGTGTGATTTCTGAATGTGAGGAATATGCAAACTTAAATCCGGAAGATTTTGCCAATGCTATTTGCAAGGGTGTAAACATGACAGTGGCAACAGCAATCTGCACTTAGTCCTGCTCCCATGCCCACTGATATTTTCAACTTTTGTCATCTTGTAGAAGTGAAGTGGCACTACTCTTTGACTGTATGGCAAGTTTCTTTTATAAATGAGAAGTACGACAATGTAAAGAAAGTTCATTGGAAGTTTCGGCTTCCTCATCTCTGAAATGTCTTCGAAGACTACAGGTGAGTTACCATTTAGGTTGTGTATTCATATGTATCATATGTCTATTTATTTAGCAAAATACTTTCCCAGGCATTAATTGTGTTACTATATTCCTTGGTAATTTTTTTTTTTTTAAGACACAGTAGCATACAGTTGTAGTCTATGGACCACACAGCCCAAGGAAGAGGATCCCATGAATACAGGAAGTGGTGTCTAGTCTGGACGTCAACCCTATCTCAAAGACAAATGCCCAAATAACAAAAAATATCACATATTGTTAATATATCTACCTTGTTTTCTCTGACATTCCATTATTTATTATGGAGGATAACACTGAAATTACATTCTGATATTATTAATAATATAATCATAATTAGTAAATAGATGTTGTTCCAAGCATGTATGTGCATATATGCAGACTATATTCTTTACTTGACTATACTATGTTATTAAAATTACAATGTACATTTTTTTCTAAAGTATAATCTCCATCTCATGAAGTCAAACTATATCTAGGAAACATTTGGCTTTCTAATTGAATTAGAACATGTTAGAAATAGAAACCTAGATATTTCACCTACTCATTGTACAGATTTACTGTTCAAAATGATAAGAATGAGCATAAATACACTCCTGAGAGAGACAATGATCAGCATGGAGAAGGGCCAATCTACTGGGGATATAATTCATGCATGACTTAGATGTCTTTACAGAAATCTAATATCAACATTTCTGTGTAATACATGTATTAAAACAATCATGTAGTTGTAAAATAAGGATGCGGAGTAATCATTCTGCTTGGCACATTTCCCACATTCTATCCTTATCAGAGATAATGGTGCATAGCCTGGGGTTTGTCCACATTCCTGAAAATATTTCTACTCAACACAGTCACTGTGTAAAAATGTCACAGGCCAAAAGGACAGGAATGTACAATCTGAGCTCTCTGCACATGTTTAATAAAAATGTTGTGCCATAGGTTGACATTTCAACACTCTGAGGAAGTTTCTCATTCCAACTTCTGACCCTAATCTGGCTATGTCAAAGACATATATACATTTTATTTATTCTCTGTGTATTTACATTATATCTCACTGATTGCTTTTTCAGATAACCCTCAGAAAATTATGAAAAAAATTGTGATTGTACTCTTTTAAAATTAAGCACACAATTATTTGACCAAACTTCACTAAGTTTAATGCAGGTTTTGAAATTATAGAATCTCAAAAGGAATACCACCATTATATCAGTAAACTCAACAAAAATTTAACAGACTTTATAAAATTATCTAACTATGGTTGTCATTAAAATTTTTCAATAATTTAAAATACAAATAAATAAACATGAGATTTATTTATGATATCTTATAAAAATCCTTCTATGGCAATTTTGTTGTATACTATCTTTTGGAACATTTAAATGTAATTTCAGTACATATACCTTTTCTGTTCATGAAACTTTATATGTCTTTAAATATAAAGGCATGTAGACTTACATAATTTTCATAATAACAGTATATCCTACTGTAAAGCTTTACACATTTATTTAACTAATTTCTTACTGATGGATATTGAGGTCCAGTAAAATACAATAAACAGGACTTCTTGTTATTGTTCTTATGCATCTTTGCTTTTTTTCAAAGTTTACACAGTTTTTTATATTTAACAATGCCACTATTCAGAAGTTATTTTAGCTATCATATCGAAATTTATATAAATAAAATGTCATTGAATAATAATTGCACTTTGTGTAATAGAAAAACCTTGAATATATAATACATGCATATAAACTTGAGTGAATAAAATTAATTACGTCAGGTTTCATCTTTATTTGTCATGAGCAATAGTGATTTCTAATTGCCAACAATTGCTATAAGCCTACCAATTTAGTGACATTCAGATACATTACCATATTACAGGACCAAGTACTAACCTACATATTAGAAATAGATTAAATTAATACAATTGGAAATAGCATTTTTTTATAAGTATAAGCTTCAGATACTGAATGATGAGGCTGGTAATTTCAGCATGAGCTGGTCAACAGATTAAAAGATTTATTGTACAATTTACTTCATGGATGTGATAATGTTGGGTAAATTAAATAGCATAAATATTTTAAGTTATGGTAAGAAAATTCTATAGAACAATAAAACCTTGTAAACCAAATTTTCATAGTAAACTTAGTGTTGAAATATTCATGACAAATATAAAACATGTAGTTTTAGAAATTTCCCAACTGAAATGTGCGTTTTTCATTGTACTTTAAAACATTATTAGTGTAGACTTCTATTCAATGCTATTTAATATACTTAGTCAGAAGTAACATTTCACACCTATTAGCTTATTTCATTTGCCCACATAGGCTTGTTTCTATTTGGCATTTGTCTGAGGCACTGAGCACCAAGCAGTGAGCACCTCACTTTACCATTTATGATGGTCTTTGCCTACTCCTCACTAGTCTTCATTATACTTGTGGACCTTAAAGAAACAAATAATAAGCTGAGGACAGTTCTACCTATCTTCATTTTTGCTTGATCACTTACGAATTTACCTTCACTTGATACATTACTTTCACGCAGACATTCACAATATTTCATTGAATCCATACAACTTTCCTTTTACACATTTCTCCTTTCTTACAAATGGCTCGTTGCTGTGCCTGCAATATCAGCATTGGCACTGATTCCAGGTTTGCATCGGCATATTCCGATAAGGCCATGCTTTAAGACCTTTAAAATGCCCTTCTTCTTCTAAAATAAACAAATACATCATAAGATTTTGTATATCCTGGATTACAAAAGCTTGCTGTTCTCAGAGAAAACCCGAGTTCAGTTCCCTATAGCCATTTGGGGCAGCTCACAACCATTTTTGTATCTCCACCTCCAAAGGATCCAACTCAGGCTTCAGATGACTGTGGATATCTGCACCATCCTCCATATCAGTGAACATATTCATGTATAGAAAAAAAACATACATTTTTAGAGAAATTAAAATTTTCAATAATATTTTTAATTTTTTGCACAAAATAACTGCCTTTTGCCATGTGTTTAAAGGTTTGCAAGTTAAATGACAGTTATTGCAATTTTACATAATCATTATCATCTTAACATCACATGCTTAAATGATTTACTCAAATCTTATAGGAGAATTTAACCCATTTAGTACATTCTTGTAGTGTGACAAAGATGTTAAATTTCTTACAGGAATTCCTAATACAAGAATAGCCAAAACTTTCTATGGAGAGTGGCACAGGGAACGTAGTGGAAGAACTATTCTATAGCAATGCATTTGTAGCTAATATGTGAAGGACCAATGACAGAAGAGAATACAGAGTTAGAACAGACTTCTGACAACTTTGGAAACACTATGACCCAGTGTTACAAATGAATCCAGAAAAGGAAACCCTTTGGTAAATGGTACTAAGATGAAAGGTCATCTACTTTTAAAACTAATTTCATTTCTAAAAATAAGTCCTCACTTCAAGAATCTTAAATTTTGTATAATAATAAACTTTAAACAAAAAAATTGACTCATGTTATCAAAGAAAGCCACTTTTGATGTATTTAACTTATATAAGGATTATTGTGATAATCAAATATTTACAACTGTAACCATGTGGCAATGAAAAAGGAAAGAATATATAATATATAGATCATCATGCATATTTATTATATTTAGACCACAATGTGCTATTTTAACACATTTGTATCCAATATTTCAGCATGTTCAATTAGCTGTATTAACCCCATTTCTTACTAAAATTCTGGCCAGATGTGATGTAATGCTTGCTTGGTTTTATGTAGGTAGCTTAGATACTTCCTGTGGCAGACAGATTGCTCATCATGCACTTTAACCCTGAAGATGAGTCTCCATCAGCTGAGCTCTACTGGGAGTGGAGATGTGGAAAGTGTTTGCCAAAATCAAGATGTTTTCTTATAAATAGCATGTGTCCTTTGTCTAAACCCACACATGTGCTTCACACCATTCTATCCTAATTCCTACTATGAACACCACACAGCCCTCTAGGACTCACCCATTGAATCTTAGTTCCACACTCTAACCTCAACATAGCTTCAGGTTATCAGTTAGGGTCCTTCTTGGCAATTTGGATTTTCACTGAAAAAAAACTTGCAGTGAGGTTTGGTAACAAAATCAGGCTTTATAGCTCAAAATATTCGAGTAGAAGGGCAGTTCATAATCATTTCTCATCTTATGCTTTTCTTGAATTATTCTCTCAACAGTATCACAATACTAAAATATGAACTATGAAGAAAATGTGATTGATACTACTATGACTGTCCTATTATGTAGGAAATAGCTGGATTATTGCTACAAGGCTGTTTCTAAACAAAGTATGCATTATGCAATTTACTGAACAAGTAAATCTTTCTCCCATGTTCTATTATAAACATGAGACTCCATACTACAGTACATCTTCTAGAAAGAAAACACAAGTTGAAATATACTGCCGTCTCATTGTCAGTCAAATATGAAGTGGTTGGACTTGCAGCTTTCACTTTGACTATCTCTTTGACATAGTTGACTTTGTGGTGTGAAGAAATCTGACCTTTATTTAAAATATTTCAATATCCACACAAAGGGAAGATTAGAACAGTGTTTACTCTTTTAAATGTGAAAAGAAATATTTCAAATATGTTACATATTAATAAACATAGTTGTAGGTACTCATATCCATCTGAAACTATGTCTGTTTTTTATTTATATGCATCATTCAATGTGAAATTTATGATTTCTACTATGCACTGGATTTCCAGGTTTTCATTTAAAACAAAAAATTGCTAACAAGTATCTAGAAGCTATTTTGAGAGCCCTAGTGTGAGTAAGAATGCACAGTGTGTTTCCCAGTCTGATAAGAACTTTATATGTAGTATCTAACCAAAGTTTCTTAGTTTGCTCATTTTTTATTTCCTACTGCAGCACAAGAACTAAAGCTCAAAGTGGTCATATTACAGACTCCACCTGCAGAACTGTCGGGTGATTTGAACACTGCCCTATTACAAAATTTACTCTTTTTTAGTTATACCAGTGTGTGTGTGTGTGTGTGTGTGTGTGTGTGTGTGTGTGTGTGTGTGTGTTCACTTTCTAAAGGAAAAATTGCTTTGAAATAACTTTTGGTGGTTTTGGACAGTTGTTATTATTCTCTTAAATGCTTGCAAGTAGAAAGAAAAAAATTGTGAAGGACAGTTGTGTGATGGTTTTTTTGGCTTTCTAAAAAACAGATGTCTGAATGCAAATGCTCAGTCTAAGTTTCTAGGAAGAACCAGAAGTAAGCCTTAACAAAGTTATCCATCTCCCTAGTTGTCTCTGCACAACTACAGCCTTATTTTGTTGCACATTTTCAGCACTGTAGAGATCTGTCACACTACAATGACTATAGTTTGGGTTTATTGAGCACCAGTGCATGCTTACATGTCTTCAGTTTGCACTTTTAAATGTAACTATAATAGCTAATATAACTTCCACAACTACTTTATAAAATGCTATTTATATCAATATCATGGCACTGAAGAGGAAAATCAAAGTAATGAAGCCAAATGTTATGAAGACAATCATAAAATAAAAGTAATAAATAAATATATAAAACAAATACAAAGCAAGTTTCCAGTTACTTATAATTAAAATTTTAAGAAAAAATGTTAAGAAATGATAGCTGTTTGGAAAAACAAAAGGGATAAAGAAATTATGACTTTGTTTAGGTTAGCAAGTTGGCTTTCATTTTGACTTTTATGCCTTAAAATTTATCTATTTAAATATCCACTTATACTGATGATTGCCCTTCCCAGAGAAACTATAGAAAAACTTGGGTTGATTGGCAAGTCCGGGCAGCCTCCTGATGATTCACTTGTACTTACCTGTGATCATTGGTGTAAGAGTGGGTAACATGACTGTTTTGAGATGTTTCTACATTCATCACAATTATGCTCAGAGAAATAGGCCCAAATGAGAGGTCCAAAAGATCAGAGACTCTCAAAATTGACATTAGTCAAAGAATGATCAATGAACAAAGGTGACAACCTGTTCAAGTACACACAGTACAAGTCATCACACAGCCACACTATGGTAAATGTGAGCAGAAGATCAAAAAATCTATGCCTTTGCCTAGAGGAGTTCACTTAATAAGAAACCTTCAGCTCTAACACAAATGTGTTGTTTTCATCATTCCCTTTCTGTGTCCACTGTCATGACACAACAGAATGAGTAAAATTAAAAATATTGCATCCCACATCACAGAATAGAGATAAATAAAAATGTCATCATGACCAACAATTTAAAAAAGTTTAAACTGGAGGATACTCTAATTAGCCTGAGTTCACCACTCCCCAAGAATGCTAGAACTCAAATACCCATTGGAATATACATGTGTGTACACATGAAATAAGCTTTCAATGTGTATGTCTAGTCCGCTTTTATCCTAATTCCGGGAGATGACCATATGGCACATGTCATGATGACAAAGGATTTTTATTGCTAATGGACACTGGGGCAGGGAGGCTCTGCTGCAGAGGAGGTCTCAGCACAGCGGCTGCTTCGATGGCTGCTGAGCCTCTGGCAGACTCAGAAAGAGGCTGAGTTAAAACCGGCCATAAACAGACTGATGATCATTTGAGGACATTGCATTTTACAAACGGTGTGGAAAAGGGACTTTACAAGGATTTAAATTCTCACATGAGCACCCAGGAAGTCAGTGTCTGGAACATCTTATGTACATTGGTGTGCTGATGCTGGAGCTGGAGGGAAAATTACATCAGCTGTCAGACATCTTCAAACCTATTTGAGTATTTTAAAATTTTTCTTCTTCATGAACACAGATTTTCTCTTTTTTTGTTAATTTTTTTTATGTCTGTGCCTGTCACAAACTCCAAAGGACAACACTATAAAATGTGCAATGTGCATGTGTGTATATGTATATGTGCACACGCATGTGTTGGGGGGGTGGGCTCAATACATACGAGTCTTCCTGGCAGAATCTTCCACAAAAAGGGAAGAGATGTCTTCATCCACGCCTGCTTCATTCCTAGCAATGCACGTGTATGCTCCAGTATCTTCATAGCGCACATTGCTTATGTGTACCTCACTTCCATTTGCTGGGAACAGAAGGCAAACGCAACTTGTAAACTACAGTTTCTGCTTTGGTACTGTGCATTCCGATTACACAGGCAAACAGCTCACTGAGCTTGTCCTAATTAAACCGTTTTCCTTCCTTCTCCCAGACTTGGGAGATGTGCCAAATTGCTCCAGAGGCTCTCAAGTGTTTGTGCATTGTGTTGTCACTCCATTGATGAGAGCTTACCACCAGCAAATGCAAACACTCTACATTTTATAGCATTTCCTACAATGCATATGAAATATTTCTTATTAGTAACTATCATCTTCTTGATATATGTATTTATATTTAGCACCCAATCTGTAAACTAAGATTTTTTTTTTTTAGAACAAACAATAGCAATCTTGTTCACTTATAGAAACACATGTGAAAATCACTGGCATGAGTTGAGTGGATTCTATCAGTAAGTCTATCATCTCATTTAAGGAAATCCACTGATATGAATTAAGTGAATTATATCAACGTGTCTATTGTCTCATTAAGGAAGTTTACAGTGTACCACTGTCACTTAAGCAACCTTGTAGATATTTGAAAATATTAGAGAAAGAGGATAGGCAGATAATGATATGATTGTCTGAAATTTCCCCAAAAACTTACCTTAAACTATAATTAAGATATATAATCAATGTAAGTACAAAATTTCAAATATTGTTGAGTGAATATTTTAATCAAATCCTTAAATAATAAGTTGAATCTTCCAACACCAAAGCCAAGGTGTAATTAATCATGTATGACATGCTGGAAAAATGCTAGAACCTTCATATATCTTATTACACAATCTATACAAATGGCATTTCATTACCAGATGGAAGAGCCTGAGATTCATAGAATGAATTCTTACAAGTACTCAAGTAAAAAGGCTTGATTTTTATGGAAACGTTGTACTTCCAAACCTGTGTTCCCTTGCTATCATGAGTTTTGATTTCTCTCTTCCCTTTTTCATTTTTATGTAGATGTCTCTCTGGTGTCTGTTATCTATGCTCCACGTTGCTCAGTCACAAAACAACATACAGTGCCTTAGAACACAACTCTGTGGCAAGTGAATGACAGGTAAACTGGTGTGGCTGAATTAGAGAAAAAAGTATTGGTTGAGAAAGAAAGGTTGGTGAGAAGGGGAGAGGGTGTCTTCTCCCACAAAAGCCTATCCGGAAATGTGGTTTGAAATTGTAATGCCTCCATAGGCTCATGTGTTTCAACACTTGGTCCCCTGAAGGTGGCACCGTTTGGGAAATATGTGTATCCTTTAGGAGGTAGACACTGTCTAGGGGAAATGAGTCACTGGAAATAAGCCTTAGTGTTTCATAAAACAGGTGTATAACCGGCTCACTCTCTAGTGCCTAACTAGGAAAACAATGTGGTCAGCCAACCTCCTGCCATCATGCCTTTGTTGCCATGGAATGTATCTCTCCAAGTGAAAGCCAGAATAAACCCTTCTTTGCTTATACTGTTATTGTCAGCTATTTTGTCTCAAAAAAATGAGACAAGTTACTAATACAGGTGAAGACACTTGACTCAACTTGTCTGCCTGAGTGATTGAGATCAACAATACTTCTACTTGCCTTTGAGACTCAGCCAAAAAACAATCAGTGTCGAGCAATTCCCCAAGGAGGAAGTGATACTAAGGTTTACTTCTACCTCATGTTATTTACTAATTTCAATTTTCCTTTATTATTTTTAATTTTGTATTTTTGCTGTTGAGATGTTGTGTAGCTGATCGTGCATCTGAACAAGGCTTCTAAAACTGCCCTTTCTTTCTCTGTCCCTATCCTACACTGTTTTCCATTTCCTCCATAGGCCTAAACTTCTACACCCTCACTTTAGGCACTGAGAGTAAGGGGTTTCCAGCCCTTAAGCAATCAGCCAAATTTCTCCATTTTTCTTATCTCCTGGCACCAAGAGCTAAGGTGTCAAAGACACTGAGCAGTCAGGCCAAGCTCAGCCCCATACCTATGGTGCGTACAAGTAAATCTTCCAGAATCCCTAAGCACTGGACCCAAACTTCTAGCACCTCCTAGCACTTGATACAAACAGGTAAGTCTGGTGATTGATATTTTATTTTGCACCCCAATAAAGCTTATCTGAGGATCAGAGGAAAAAGCCAGTCACTATATTAAACATAGAGGTCAGGCAGTGGTAGCACACGCCTTTAATCCTAGCATTTGGGAGGCAGAGATTCATCTGGATCTCTGTGAATTCAAGGCTACACTGGGAACAGAGTCAGCTGTGGTGGTACAAGCCTTTAAATTCCAGCACTACCCATAGAGGTCTGGAGGCCTGTACAGACAAACAGGAAATGATAGAATTGGGCAGAAACAGAAAACTGATGTAGCTGGGCAGAAAGGGGAACTATGATGGCAGGCACAGAAAGGATATAGGCATGGGTATACAGGAAGTAGGTCTCTCTTTGAGGATTTCTAGCGGTAAGAACGTGGCTGGCTTCTTTCTGCTTCCCTGATCTCTCAGTTTTCACCCCAATATCTGGCTCCAGGGTTTTTTTTTATTAATAAGACTGTTTACCAATTTGTCTTACAGATAAAGAGTCCCCAGACCCTGATAATTCAGTCCAAACTTCTGATGATGACCGGTAAGTGGTACTTATTTTCTCACACCCTTGCACCTGCTCTGGACAGATGTGTAGTTCCCAGACCATCAAACTCTGTTTCACCCTTCCACTCTACAAACTCCAGATGTGAAAGTTCCAGTGCAGAACTGAAAACAACATGAACATCTAGGACAACATGTGGCCTCCAAAATTTACTAATCCCATGACAAGGCAACCCGATGAGAACTACCTGGAAGAATTTACAGACAAGAAATCCAAAGTATTATTTTAACTCTGTTAAGACAACATCACAATGACAAAACTGTTCTCCAAATGAGGTTTTTCCACTGAGGCTTTTATTTTGGTATATTCAGGTAAACATTTCCAGCATCAATTTAGCTTTTCTTCAATGATGATACTACCTCTTTTTATCAAATTATATATTCATGTCCTGTACTGGAATGCCACAACTATCAACCCAGACTATTATACTCAGGAAAAATACCTATTAAATTAGTGGAGAAATAAAAAAACAGCGTTTCAATAATAAAAATTGTTTAAAGGAATTTTAAACTACTAAGTAAGTTCTAGCTCTACAGAGAATACAAGAAGTGACACTTCAATCTGAAGATAATGATAAACATACTCAAGATGTCACAGGGAATAAATAAATAATTGCAGAACAATTAATCAAAAGAGGTGTATAATTAAATATAGTACTTGTGACCAAAATAATGGCATCCTGTATTAATCTCTATGACAAGACTATGTTTTCAACAGTAAACATATTAAAGAACTGTTATCAGCTTTTTTTTAGATGCAACCATGTTTTAATAGTCTCAACTGCTGCTACAATAATTCATTGTTTCACAAGTGTTGTGTGTTGTCATTTTTTCCCTAAAATTTAATATAAAAGATGTGCAAATTCATTTAAGGAAAAGAATGTAAGAAACGGGTACCTTGAAGTGTGAGCTGTTTGGAGAGCTTTGGTGTAATGTCAATTCCATTCTTCAGCCAGGCAAGCTGAGGGTCTGGTATGCCCTCTGCATGGCACCTAAGGCTTGCAGTTACCCCCGGTTCTCTGGCCTGGCTCTCTGGATACACTCGGATGACTGGAGGAACTGAATGTGGGAGAAAAAAATGGATAAGTAATCATCATTTACCATCATGGAAAATGAACAAAAATTATAAGATGATCCCTTATGAATTATACATTTTCATTAGGTTGTATAATCAGTTTCCTAGTATAATTCTCTACTAAAATGTCCCGGGGATGCTTGGGGAAAGGTAATTCTGGGCCTATGTCAGGAAAAATACAATTCAAACATGGAATATCATGTTTCAGAAATTAGAAAATCTTGAAAACATAATACTGAAATAGGCTCCCACTTGCCTACTACAGGATGACTTATGCATTAAATTAACACTTAAAAATCATTATAAAGTATTAAAAGCTTATGGATTTAGCTATTTAAATAAATAAGTATGTAGTTAGAAGGGAATGTGTTTCCTTACCACAGCACAATTTATACATAACAGTATACTAAAAACACACTATTAACAATAAATTTTGTTAAAAACATGTCAGACTTTACACTAAGCCCTGGAAAACATTGTTGAAAGTATTTAAAGTAAATGAAATGCAAGATAAAGTATATTCATGAATAGAAAGAATTGGTTGGTAAAATGAAAACAATCACTGTTAAAATTTAATATCCCCTAATTGATCTGAAAATGTAAGGTAACCCTGAAAAGATTTTCAAATGCAGCTTTGTATAGACGTATAGTAGCTGCTCCTCAGATTCAGGAAGAGTTACTAGGGGCCCCAGTGACCATAATAATCTCCAGAAAGTCAGAGGAACACTAAAGGGATGACATTTTGGTCATTAGAGCCATGAGAAATGGACGTGAGGATCAGCACACAGGACTGCAAAACAAAGTTGGAAGCAAAAGAATGACCACACACTACTGTGGTCAACTGATGTTTCACATAGTGCCAAGGTGTGTATTTTTTAGGAATGTCTAGTACAACTGTCAATATGTTACAAGAACATGAACTTGAACTCCTACTTTATACTATATCCACGTGATTTGAATCAAGTTAAATCATAGCTCTAATTGTCCAAATAAAACACTATAACTCTTAATAAACAGCCCTGAAAAAAATAGGTATGAGTAACATTATATGTACTTAGTGAACAGTTTATATTTAGGAATATACATGCATATGAATGCACAGATATGCATATCATAACAATCAGTGAAAACGGAGGCCATAAATTTGAAGGAGAGTGGGGAGGGTTTCGAAGAGAGGAAATGGAAGGGAGAGATATAATTGAATTATAATTACAAAAATAAATTTTAAAGAAAGAAAAATAACAAATATGATTCATAGGAGACATTACAGTCTTTTAATCAATGTATTCATACATATCTCCTTTTATAGAATAAACAGCACATTTAAGTGAAAGAAAAGAGAGAAACAAAGAAAGCACAAGAATAAATGAATAACTCATTCTATCATTGAATTTGGTGAAGATTTCTTAGCTATGGCCACATAATCACAAGCACCAACATAAAAATAAATAAACTCATCCTCAATTGAATTAAAATATCTGGATAATCACATGACATTATCAAGAAAGATAAGGGAGGGAGCTCATGGGGAAATGTGGCTTTGTGGCTTGGAGTATTGGTTTCTATTTCAGAAGGCTTGAGTTCACTTTCCAGCACCACCATCCAATTCCAGTTGAAGGGAACCTGACACTCTTCTCTGACCCCTCTTTAAATTAGGCACATACATGGAGTACTTACAAGACATACACACTTGGAGGGGAAACACTCTTGCACATAAAATAAAATAATCTAAGACAATAAGAAAGAATGGAAGGAAGGAAGAAAACCTAGGAGACAGTGTAGTCTATAGTGTGCTTAACACACAAGCATGGGACTTGAATGGTGTCCCCAGAATACACATGAATAAAAAGCCAGGTGTAGAGGTGCAAGTTTGTAATCTGAGTAATTGAGAGGAATAAACACATGATCCTCGAGGCTCACTGCACAGCCAGCCTGACTTATTTAGTGAGTAACGACCAGTGAAAGGTCCTGTCTCTAAAAAGAAAGTTGGCTGCAGCTAAAGAATGACAAAAAGTTTCTCCTTTAGCCAGAAAATACACTTACATACATATACACTTCCTCACACACACTGTCACACAAACATATCCACAGATACAAACCCACACACAAGTGGTAGATTAAATATAACTCACAGAACACAGAATAATTTACAATTTATGTTTGATAAGAGACTAATATGCAGAATCTATAAAAATTATTGCAATTCAGAAGGTAAATGACAAAGAACTCAGTTAAAATATGGGGCACTGGGGCTTGAAAAGTTCATTGACAAAGAGCACACTGCTCTTGCAGAGCACTTGGGTTCACTTCTTAAAGGTCCAGGGTGATCTGATGCCTCTGGCCTCAAATGAGTAACATACTCAGATGTGTATATCCTGCATAGATACCCATACATTACAAATAATACAAATAAATCTTTAAAAGCTACATGAAGCGAAAGACAAGAATAAATATGTCTTACAATAAGACATACAAAAAGCAAGTAAAAGTTAAGATGTCAAAATAGAGGGTAACACAAACGAAAGTTTCAAATCCCTTTGTCAATTTCTCTCTGTCTGTCTTTCACTCTTTCTGTCTGTCTGTCCGTCCCCCAGCCGTGTGTGTATGTGTGTGTGTGCTTGTGCATGTGTGTGTGTGTATGTGTGTGTGTGTGTGTGTGTGTGTGTGTGTGGTGTGTGTGTGTGTGTGTGTGTACATGGTTGTGAGTGTATGTGTATATACCAGGTTGTATATACGTACACACACATATATGTAAACACACGTATATATTTACCCACTAAAATGGCTATTAAAACAAACAACAAAACATCATGTACAGATAGGAGATATGAAGGATCTGGAACACTTGCACCTTGCTGGTTGGGCTATGGAAGAATGTAACCATTCATGCAGTGTGAACAATAGTTTGGTTGTCTATTAACATCTGAAACATAAAGTTAGAATTAACAAGGATTCCCATTAACAGACATTAATGAGCTATTTCTAATCTAGGTTTCCTTCAGAGAGGTGAAACTGGTTTTAAAAATAGTTCAAAATAAAAATCCACTCCTCATATTAAGGAAAAGTTAAAATGCAAATGAACTAATGCCTAGTGACTGAAAAAATGACTAGTGGCTGAAAAACAACATGTTTTTTACAACATACAACAATTTCAGCAGGGAACCTAAGTTCTTAGGGTGCTACAATACAAATATTGAAGATCTGATACTAAGCAAAATCAGTCTAACAGGAAAGGTCAGACACAATAACAGTTAATTTGTGCGAAACAGCAGCAGAATGGGTAAATGTGTCAAAACAGATTTATAGAGAGCTAGGAGGAGGAAGCAGAACATTTACTAATTGGTTGAGTATAAGGTTTATTTTGGAAGAGGCGTTTTAGGATTAGATAGCAGTGACGGGCATACAATGTTGTATCTGAACTATAAGTCACTGAATTTACATCCTATCTGGCTATATAATAGAATCTACACAAACAACAGAAGTTTGAAAAAAGTCTTATAACATTTACCTAAATTAAATCTATTAGTAAAAGTTCTTATTGTTTCACTAAAAGGAGTAACAACATCTTACAAAATGCATTCCAGCTAATGGAAAATAGATGATATGTGTCATAGTGTATAGGTCTTTGAAAGCATCAAAATATTTCTCCACATTCTTTGGCACCATTGTCTTTAAAATGTGAAAACTAATTCTCACCTTTCAGGGTAGGCTATATTAAACAATTCAAAGTTACATGGCAAGAGGTCCAAAGTGTGGAACATTTGTACATAAAAAGTTAAACAAGTTTTGTTCTAGTATTGGTTCTATGTACCATGGTTTCAGTTAGCTTTACTAATTCATAGTCATAAAACATGAAATGGGAAAATGGCTAACATAAATAATCCACAAATTTTAAATATCATGCTGTTATAAGCACATGGTGAAATCTCACACTGTCCCTTTTCGTCCTAGCAATGGCATGAATGAGTATTATCTTATTCATTTATTCGTACTGTGCACCTTAACCTCCTTGTCATTGAATAAATGCCTTGGATATCAAATTAACCATGAAAATATGTTGGTGTTTGTATAAGCTTTATTCCTCTCCACATATTCAGTTTCAAGGTCTCAAGAGGTATCTTCCATGGAGAAGTGGTCTATTGTACTAAGTTAGCACCTGATAATTTGGTTTTGGATAATTTGACTACTACTTTTTAAAGATAATCCACCTCATGGAGATGTTTGTGCATAAATACTAGACAGAAAAGCTTCAGTGATGGTAGTAGTCAAGCAATAAGTAATTCTGATGAGAGATATGTGAGGGAATCTCTTAGGAACAGTCCCAACATTCGACTCAAATTTCCAGATGACCGAAGAGTAGTCAATATATAAAAAAATGCACCAAGCTTAGATGTTCTCAACTTATTGTCTCTACTTGTTACTCTACTTCTCTACTTTCTTTTTATTATACCACAAATTAATTAATACACAATTTTTAAGCAATTACTTTTAGGAAACATGATATACCTTATGATATGCTTAAGTGAAATTTCCATCACATATTACAAGAGAAAATAATTATTGTTTAACCTCACTCATGATGATATACTAAAATCTCAAACAAAATATTGTGAAAGGAAATCCACTAAATTATTAAAATGATAACATATCATAAATTATTAGATTTATGAAGGGTAATTTAAATATCACTCAATATAGTTCACCTAACCACATACACAGTTTAAAAGCAAAAAAGAATTTGATTTCTTCAATAGTTATAGAAAAGTTTTATATTTTTAGAAGACCAAAAAAGAACATGTCTCCCTATCATAATAAAGAATATTGCAATCATTTACAAAGGACATGCTTGAATAAATTATAATAAAAGAGCTTGTATAGAGAAGTTGGGAAAATAATGAAATTTATAAAATTTGTCTTATACATATTATGTATTTGTATACATCATTAACAAACATTTAAAATACTTCATTAGATGATAGTTAATAGGTAACAAACTCATTATCTATGAATATATCTAAATAAATTGTGCTCATTTTCTTTCCATAAATATTGTAAAATATGACAAGAAAGTATTGCTGAGGAAGTGCAGTAAGTCTTAAATCAATGGAAGGAGTAGTTGGAGTTTTTTCCAGTCCTGCCCAGGCCCACAGACCCTGCAACCGCTTATAAAATAATCACCCAGAAACTTATATTAATTAAACTGCTTGGCCATTAGCTCAGACCTACCACTGACTAGCTCTTACACTTAAACTCAGCCCATTTCTGTTAATCTATATGTCACCACATGTTCTGTGGCTTTACTTGTTGCCTTTACATGCTGCTCCCTGGATGGCAGGCTGGCGTCTCCTGACTCAGCCTTCTTCCGCCCAGCATTCCCTTCTCTCCTTGTCCTGCCTACACTATCCTTCCTGCCTGGCTACTGTCCAATCAGTGTTTTATTTATCAATCAATCATAACAACATATATTCACAGCATACAGGACATCCCACAGCAGGAAGGGCAAATAAAATTTTAGTTTGGCTTCCAGTTGCAATTCTTTAGTTGATTTTAACCATCATAAATTATTTATTCATTTTTATTACTATTTGAATAGGTATAGAAATCTTGCCAATACTATCTAAATGCTCTGTTTTACTCAGTTATTGAGCAACCATACATTAATTACATGATATCTGCATTAAATCATGTGGTGGTATTGTGTTCCCCAAAATATTGTGTACCTTAATAAACTTATCTGGGGTCAGAGAACAGACAGCCACTAGACACTAAGGCTAGAAAATGGTGGCACTCACACCTTTAATCCTAGCATTCCAGAGACAGAAATCCCTCTGGATCTCTGTGAGTTCAAAGCCACATTGGAAACAGCCAGGCATGGTGACACACGCCTTTAATCCCAGAAAGTGAGCCTTTAATCCCAGGGAGTGGTAGTAGAAAGCAGAAAGTTATATAAGGAGTGAGGACCAGAAACTAGGAGCATTTGGCCTGGTTAAGCATTTTGGCTGGTTAAGTATTCAGGCTTCTAGCAGCAGTTCAGCTGAGACCCATTCTGGATGAGGACCCAGAGGCCTCCAGTCTGAAGAAACAAGACCAGCTGAGGATCCGGCGAGGTGAGATAGCTGTGGCTTGTTCTGTCTCTCTGATCTACCAGCATTGACCCCAATAACTGGCCTCAGGTTTGATTTTATTAATAAGAACTCGCTAAGATTCATGCTACATCTAAATTTATAAATTTTATATGTAAATTTATATTTACATCTAAAATTATAGATTGATACAGACCTGGAAAAACATCTCATACACCTAAAATACACAATATTCTACAGTGAAAGTAATAATAATAATGATAATAATAACAATAACTATTGTTGTTATAAAGTACTTATACCATAGTGCTACATGTGCTGAAATTGAGTTGATAAAGACGAGAAAGGGAAAGACTTTTCAGGAAGGTGCTAGGCTGGGTTTGAAGTTTATTTTATTTTATTTTGTTTTATCTTCATGTGTACTTTAAGTACACAAATGTATAGGGGCATAGGACAGCAGAGACTCAGTGTTTACTAATATCATTTCAATCAATGTACACTTTTTGAACTTGCATTATATGTAATAAAATAAATGCCATATGTGTTATCCATCAATTCCCTCTGATGTGAAACATTCCATCCTGGAGAACTCAGGAAGCACAGAAATCTTACAATGCTCAGATGTAAACAACTTACAAGTTTCAGCAAGTTCTTGAAACTTGCAAGAAACTTGCTTCTTAAAGATAAATAAGAAGCTAGAACTGCAGGGCAGACTAGAATTTCTAAACAGCAATGGTTCTTGCCGCAGAGTACTGGAGCATCTCTCCAGTACTTTAGTAGATTATCATCCATGTAGAAATGAGATTCTCAGTGATGCAGCTGCCTTTGACTCACTGATACTCCCACAAACAACCTCTCAAAAACACTACTCTACTTAATACCAGCACAGATGAACTCATTGGTTTCCCAAGTTGGACTTTGGTGGAATCACTTTAATCAATAACTGGTGTCCTGTCTGTAGTAAGTAGATGTCTTGTACATCTACTCAGGAAAAGTCAAACTATGCATTTGGCATGGAAACTGAGGCTTAAAGAATAAAAGAACAGTTATGATTAGTGGTTGCGTATCCCTTTTAAATGATTCTGGAACATGCAACAAAAACTAACCCACCAGAGGATCATGAGAACTATTCTGATAAAGCTACTTTTTCTATATGGTACCTGGTGATGTGCTTCCTTATTGTAGTGGTGGATACTGTCTCTCTGTGATCAACGATAGTCTGTGTAACTGTTTGAGGATGTTTCTGTAGGAAATATTTCAGGAAATGACAAAAGACAAAAATAATATTGTCCAGGAGTATTCTTTACTTTGGTATATATATATATATATATATATATATATATATATATATATATATATATATATATAATGAAAAATGGCTGCCAAACACACTGGTACCTTTTAGCTCCTTGTCCACAATTGGTAGCTCTTTGGGGGGAGGTTATGGAACCTTTAGGAGGCTTGCAGTTCTTGGGGGAAGTGTAGGAGCAGGTTTTAGGAGTTTTTATCCTTTTCCCCACTTACAGTTTTCACTTTGCTTCAAGTGTGTTTTGAAGATATGCTCTTGCAATGTCCTTCTTCTCCCACCTGTTGCCATTATGGACTCTTCTTATAGTACCATTAGCAGTTTTATACTAATTCTCCATATGTTGCTTTGGGTCATAGTATTTTATCAAAGGAATGAGAATTAACTAATTCAAACGTTGATACCAACATAGAGTGAATTGTTGTGAGGAACATGGCCATGTCAATTTTCGGAGGAATATAGAAGACTTTGGAATGCTGGACTAGAGAATCAGTTGAATGCTATAATAATCAGAGCTGAACAGGACATTCTATTAGGAGCTTGGAAGAATACAATAGTGCTAAGGATAATACTTCCTTGGTGGCACAGCTTAAGGGTTCTAGAGAGAAGCAAGGACATTATTAACAACTGGACTAGACACTGTACTTGTAATATTTTGACAAATAATTTGACCGCCATGTGCTTGTGCCCTAAAAATTAGCCCAAGGTTAAATTTTAAAGTAATGGAATACTGGAGGAAATTTCAAGACTACATAATAATATTGAGTTTATAGATGGACATTACTGATAATTCTTCTGAAAATATACCATGAAAAAAAGTAAATGGGGCAGAAATACAAAATGTATAATCTGTGAAGTAAGAAGAGCCATAGGGAAATGCTAAAAGAGAGAGAGAGAGAGAGAGAGAGAGGCTTTAATTCTTAAGATTACTACCATTAAGAGAGGCTCCCTATTCTGTACTGGAACAATGGAAAAGGTACCCTCAGGGCAAGATCCACACAGTCAAGATTCAAAGTTACAGAAAGAGGAAGACTAAGAGTTTTCTTGCTCCTAGGAATCAATCAACTCAACATTCAAAAGTTTCTGCTAATGTGGCCTAAGAAGACAAGGCTCCACACCAAGTGAGAAGCTGAATGTGGCAATTTCTATCATATGGTACTAGCTTTGGTTCAGATGAGATGCAAGAATGAGAAGGTCATTGATTCTTCCTTCAAAGTTTCAGAGAGATGCTGAACCAGGCAGACTTATGTATCATGTGGCAGGGGAGTTGCTGTGGCCAGACCATGAGAACCTATCATGTGAAGCTATGGATGTGGATCCTGAGTTACAGAAGAGACCCAAAGATTTTGAAGATGACAGAACAGTGAGAAATCTGCCAAGGAGAGCTGCATAAAGGGAATGGAATCAGCCCATAGAAAGATAGCAAATCTAGAGGTGTGGGGCCATATGAGCTCGTAGAGTCCCTTACATACACAGTTTGGTATTTTCCCTCTTGAGTTTTGGCTTTACTTTCTTCCATCAAGCTTTCTCACTATTCTCCTATGCCTGTCTTTTTGAATGGGGATGTATAGTCTGTGACATTGTTTGTTAGGTGTATGTAATTTTCTGGTTGATTTTATAACTGACCACAATAGCCTTGATTCTCAAAAGAGTGTTTGGATTTTGGACTTTTGAGCAATGAGCAATTTTGAGACTGTTATAGACCATGGGAACTTTTGAAATAAATACAATTTTATTCATGACATGAGCATGAGGTCTTTGGGAGTCAGTAATACAATGTGATAGTTAGATTGAGAAATGTCATAATGTCATACAAGTAATATTACATGGACTAGATAGGGTATATAGAGAAATATATATGCATTTACATATATGTGTATGTATATATATATGCAATAATAATTAATGTAAAAAGAATACATTTAATTTGAAGGAGAGCAGTGTCGGGTATGTTAGAAAGATTGTAGGGAGGAAAGAGAAGAGAGAAATATTGTTAATTAAATTATGTTCTCAAAAATGAAAACAAAAAGAAAAATAGAGAAATGTCCCCCAGAGGCTCATGCATTTTGACACTTAGGCACAGATTTTGGTGCTTGGGATGTCATGGAACCTTGGCCTTCTGCGTACCTGCTGGTGGAAGTGTGTCATCAGAGGCAGACTTCGAGGGCTTCTCTCCTCACCCAGTGTCTAGGTCACTGTCCCTGTTTTATGTTTGAGGTTGAAGGTATAAACTTTCAGCTTCCTGCTCCTGGCAATTGTTGCCACAACTTGCCTCCCATTATGGACTCTCCCTCTTATATAATCCAAGCAAATAAACAAATAAAATAAACAAGTTGAAAAACCCAAGATTCTTTCTTCCTTGAGGATTTTCTTCTTCTTCTTCTTCTTCTTCTTCTTCTTCTTCTTCTTCTTCTTCTTCTTCTTCTTCTTCTTCTTCTTCTTCTTCTTCTTCTTCTTCTTCTCCTGCCCCTACTCCTGCTCCTTCTTCTTCTCCTTCTCCTTCTCCTTCTCCTTCTCCTTCTCCTTCTCCTTCTCCTTCTCCTTCTCCTTCTCCTTCTCCTTCTCCTTCTTCTTCTTCTTCTTCTTCTTCTTCTTCTTCTTCTTCTTCTTCTTCTTCTTCTTCTTTTTTGGTAATGATATTTTATCACATCAACAAAAAGTAACTATTACACCCAATATCCTCTGTGTTCAATTAGATGGTTTTGCCTTAGTGTCAAAAATTCTAAGATACAATGACTGTAAGGTTCTCCTTAGTTTTTAAATCTGGCCCAAATTTAATTTCAGGACACCTCTGTCTAATGATTTGTTGCTTATTAAAATCTGATTTACAAGGAAAATACAGTCTTCCTAGACCTACTGACACTATAAATCCTGTGTAGATCACAAACTAGTTTCAGTGATAAGGTCCAGACTTTAGCTACCTCTCAAACCTGAATCCTTATTTCTCTTTCCCATGGTGCTCTAGAGGTCTAAAATGAGTCAGTCATCAACTATAACAAAGATGAAACAGAAGAATGAGAGAAGACCTTAGAAAGTGCTGCAGGCTAGACTATGTTGATGCTGCCTCTAGCATTCTTAAAACTGGGAACCTCACAGATATCCAAAGTCATAAACATAGGAAGTTTCTGCATCCTTTCTCCCTCTGAAACTGTAATTCAAAAACTATAACATGGGCATGATGGGGAGTTAATGCCTGGTTATATTTCTTTACCACCGATTACAACTTAATTTGTTTTGATGCATCAGATATGACTTTAAAGGCCCTCATGATAACTTTGGCCCAGGTCTCATGTTCAAATTTAAATTTGTCTCATATATCTACCACTGAGTAACTTTCATAGCATTTTATTTTGTTTACATTCAAAACAAACAGCTTTTAAAAAAGATATTCTGGTACACCTGTCAAATCCACATGAACATGTACAAAATACCTTTGAAGCAGTTACACCCCATTTCTAATCTCCTAACATCCAGGGAGACTACAAATGAGCTTTTAGTAAAGACTTCTATAAAGAGCCAGAAGGGAAAACAACTCTTAATAAATATTTAATAAAAGAAAGTGTATCTTGCTACAGAATTTACTACCAAAATGAGAATCAATACCATCTGCAGCATTTCTTCAAGGAAAGAAAATAAGAGACAGCATAAATATATTAGAGAATTAATTTTAAAGAGTAGCCATCAGTCAACTCAAAGAGGAAGATGGATTCTACATTACTCATATAGAATATATAGCTTTTATGTAGACTGCCTATAGTCACACTAATCCTCACTGTCAAAGGAAAGGGTTTCAAAGAGGTTCAGTTTTTTCCTGCATTGTTACTGGTATCTGATTTGCCAAATATTCTGAGTTGAGAGGAACAAAACTATTGAATGCTACATCTTCAATATTGAAGTTTAACACTCAAATCAATTGTGTTTTGAGGAAACAACAGATTCCTGAGGAAATACGCATCTCACTTATTTTATTGACATTAAGTGGTGATCAACAACAGAATTAGAGTGCAATACGTGATTGGTATAGTGTAGTGGTATTTGCTCTGCCCATGACCTTGGGCTATAGGGCCCAAAGGAGGCACTGCTTCTTGCCATTGTATGTGACCTCTTAACAGGAAAGAGAGAAGGGTCATGAGCCCTTTCTCCCTGCTGCCTGCTTCTTGGTCTGATCAAACCACCAGGAAGATTCACTTCGGGTCAGAACAGAGGTCAGAACAAACTTCAGCTGTTTACTTGGTTCTATATTTGTGAGTGTATTTCCTCAATTTATATCTTAATAAATCCCTATTTGCCATTAAATAGACTCACATGGATCAATCTTAATAAGTGATACCCACGTGACAAAAAGACCCCACACTCCCTGTGGCTCCTGCCCACAGCCTCCATGGCAGCTGTGGCAGGTTAGCTTAGAGGCTCCTGTGCTCCTGTGACCACGCCTAATGCTCATGTGTGGCTGCCAGTGAGTTTCTCCACCCATGTGCAGCCCAAACCCCACAAGGACTCAGGTGACTGACCACATACAACAGACTTGCAGGGAGCATGTAGGCTAGGCAGGTCCTGCCCAGGCCAGGAGGCTCACCTGGCAGTGGTTACAAGAACCACTGCTACAAGAACCACTGCCAGAAGAAGCACCTGCACTCTGCAGCAGATAGAGCACCACTTCAGAGAGAAAGGTGCCATGCTAGGCGGCTTCCTAGTTCTGTGCTTGCAGCAGCTGGATGGGGTCACAGACCCAGGGCTGGTTAGAGACTACCAGCAGACTGTTCCTTTTCTTTTAAAACTGTTCAGTGTAGCTGCTGCCAACTCCACCTTTTGAAACTCCTGCTGCCACCACCGCCACTTTGTGTGCAGCCCTGCAGAATGTCTGCAGGTGTCCCAGGCAGCGCTTCTAATGGTTTGGTGTATTGCCTCATCTGTTGTGATCCAGGCAGCTCTGTCCACTACTCACGGGTAAGGTTGGCTGCCTGGGTTAGTGTTAGATTCACAGAGCTCATTCAGGAAGTTGAGTCAGCCCACACTAGATCCGCCTTGTACTCTACACCCAAAAAACATCATAAGAACTGGGACTTCATGAATACCTGCGATTGTAAGGACCAGCTCTCAAGGATTTCATCTGAGGTAAAATTACTCGATAATTTACACCTTAAACTTAAAACTTTTCGGATGAGGAGGACACAAGGAAAAGCGACTACTAAACTCTGCCATGACAGGGTAAGATGGTCTAACAAAATTCTTGTTTCTGAAAATGATCTGTCAGATATTCTAGGCCTGTAGGCAAATTGGATGCCCCAACAATTCAAAGAAACTTTAGCTGACTGTTCAGGCTGCCAGCTGTCCCTGTCTATTTTCAAAAGAATGTCAGAAATTGCTTGCTTGCATTTTTCGTTTTCTCAAGTATTATTATGTTCCTTCTCAAGTCTTTGATGGGGTTGAAGACTAGATAGTTATAGTTACAATCCTCTTGTATCTTAGCTAAGAACATATTAGGTACTAGAGTTAGATTCTTCAGGATGGGACAGCTATTGGAGTTACCTCAGTAATTTGCAATTTACCTATGATCTGGACATTTAGCAAGTTTTTTTTTGTTTGATGTTGTTCTTGTTGGTTGTAGTTCCATTTTTGTTTATGTTATTACCCTTTGTTTTTCCTGGACAATACTTGATAATCATTCTTATTGTATAGAGTTTGCATTAAGTTTAGAACCTTCTTATTTAGACAAAAAGGAGAAATATAGTGGTATTTGCTCCACCAATGACTTTAGGCTATAGGGCCCAAAGGAGGTGGTGCTTCTTGCCATTGTATATGGCCTCTTAAGAGGAAAGGGAGACAGGTCATGAGCTCCTTCTCCCTGTTGCCTGCTCCCTGCTCTGACTGAACCACCAAGTGGATTTGCTCCCAGTCAGAACAGAGGATGACTTCAACTGTTTACTTGGTTCTATATTCATGAGTGTATTTCCTCAATTTGTATCTTAATAAATTCCTATTACCCATTAAATAGACTCATGAAGATTGATATGAATAGTATAGCAAATATTGAACCTGAATAACAAGCTGAACATTTAAAAGCAGTACATTCTTGAGATACAGGTTTTAAAGGATAAATGTTTTAAAGGATTGTTGGCAGCCTCAATTCAAAAGTTGATAATCCTTTAAAGAATATTTCAAGTCCTTTTGTCACAGTCATTTTTAGTAAGGAAGTCGTTATGAACTTGCCTTTCATTTTTCACTGTTAGTCAGTAAAAGTGAAAATGCACACATTTTATCTATGTAAAAGGTTTGCCATGGCTAGTTTTATATAAACTTAACATGAGCTAGATTCATCTGAAAGCAAGAAACCTCAACTTAAAAAAAAAAAAAAAGCCTCCCTAAGATCCAGCTGCAGGGTATTTTCTTAACTAGTGATTAATGGAGGAGGGCCCAACCCACTGTAAGTGATGCCATTCCTGGGCTGATGGTCCTGGATTCTCTAAGAAAGCAAGCTGAGCAAGGCCCAATGAACATCAGCTCCTGCCTCCAGCTTCCTGCCCTGTTTGAGCTCCTGTTCTCACTTCCTTTAATGATGGACTACAATGTAGAAGTGTAAGCCAAATAAGCTCTTTCCTCCCTATCTTGCTGTTGGTGTCAATGTTTCATCATAACAATAGAAACCCTAACTAAGACAAGCTTCTTCAGATTAGATTGAGCAACCTACTTGCCTGCACTGACATGGAAGTCTTCAATCAGACTTCCAATGCTGTACAGAAAGGTAGGTTTCTGAATATTCTCTCTGCTATCCATTTTTTAACTTTCCTTTCTTTTCTGTTATTTAGGAGGAGGGAGATGGGTCAGGTGTTAAGACTGCATCCTTCTTTGTAGCTTTGTTTGGCCTCATACTTATAATCTTTCTGCCTCAGCCCCCTGGGCACTGAGATCATTACCATGTGTGGATTCAAGGTTTCCTGATGATATTTGATATCTCACAAAAAGGAACTATGAATTATTTCCAATCAGAATAGTTTAAACTGTTTGACTTAATTCACACTATAGTGCCCAATTATGGGCTGGTCGAATGGCTCAGTAGATTAAAGTCTTTGCTACACAAGTGTGAGGACCAGAATCATATCCACAGAAACAATCTAAAAGTAGAGCAGGTGAGTGACAACATACAATCCTACCACTTAGGAGGCAGAGATGGGACTGCCCAGGGCTGGCTGGAAAGTTGAACTGCAAGAACTGAAGAGTTAAATGTTCAACAAGGAAATCTGCTTCAATAAATTGCAGAATTCTTGATGAAGACATTGGCTATTAATTTAAGGTCTACACATTCACACACACACACTCACACACACACTTATGTTTATGCACACCTGTCCATATATATGTACCCACACATATATGTAATACACATACACACATACATTATAAAACAATCAAATAAGAGCAATGCAGAATAATAAAAAAAAACTGTGTTCATACCCAAGCTTATTTAACAACTGTATTTATGCTGTTAAAATAATCCACAAAGCAGAATTGAATTTTCCTAAAATAAAAGGGGGCACAAATGTTATGGAATGTATAAATTTTCCTCATGCAAAAATTTTAAGAAAACATGGGATTAGTTTGTTTATAATATTTAGGTTAAAAAATGAACAAAGTTTACATTACTACCCACATTTTATTTCCTTCCTTTTCTTCATTAACATGTTGAAATGTGCTGAGTTCACAACTGCCAAATGAAACAAGGGAAAATATAGTGTTTCTCACCCAAATGTTTATCATCTGGTCCTGATCATAAATGCCACCTTATATGGTTCTACTGAGACTCAACCAGTTCATATTAAAATCTAAACTCGACTTTTAGTTAAACTATATATGATGTACTGACAACATAAAGATATATTAAAATTTTTATTATAGAGTATTGTGTTATAAATGAATGTATCTATAGAAGTTTTCAATGTGTTGTAGTACAAATTTTCAAGGAAATTGGATAATATTCTATTGTTCAGTAAGAATAAATATATAAGTAAATTGGAGTAAAATAATCAAAAGTTGTCTAAAAGTTCTCATATAGTAAATTCAAATAATAAGATACTGTTAGTGGGTAAATAGCTTGTTCAAGAAGATGTGAGACATTTTCATGAGTCATGCATCTTTAATGTATAGATAGGACTCTGATATTCAAAAGTACAACTTAGAATGTAAATAAAGTGAAGTATATTTATAATTATATTTACTTATGTCTTTCTGGAAATTGTGATTTTAAAATGAACATTTCCTAAATATTTATCAACTTAAAATTATACTGCAAAAATTATTCAGCAAAAGTCGGCATAAAATTGTCAAGCACATGTATCTATTCTCAAAGACTCACAATACTCATTGTATATGGACAGACAGGTGTTTTCCTCTAAGTTAGGAAAGATCTAATAGAACAATTTCATCCAAATACCTTTTCTATCCTAAGAGTAAAAAACATCTAATGAGAAGAAATTATCTCCACAGCATTAAAGATACTTCTGTTTCTATCTCCATACTTTCAGAATGTGATTTTTCTTAGAAGCTACAGCACGTTGCCTACACAGTATGCAAGCAGCAGAGCTTGGATGCTCTGGAGCAGGAATTTAACTAGAGGCAGAGATCCAAACCAAAGTGATGACTTCATTCTCACCAAAGGTCCATAGTTAGGTCACTGATTACTTTTCATTTGTTTGATGCCATTATCTTGCACTCTTTTGACAAATTCTATCACAGCTCGCCCACAAATTATTCAAACAGCTGCAACCATTAAAAAGGATTCTGAGAAAGCTTGAGGGTAGGAATATAAATGTGTCTGAACTAGTGCTGATTCACAGCAGCATCTGGATTGTTCTGTTTGTATTATGACTTTCTTTGTCATTAAAGCAACTTTCCTATGAAAAATTACAGACTGGGTTTAATAAATATTTTAAATGCTACTGAGCCAGTCCAATGCCTTTTGTCTCTGACATTATTAAAGCCATCAATTTCTCTTTAACATTGTCCCAAAGCAGTCTTTTTATATTCATGAGATTCACAATGCCTCTTGTCAATATTACAGAGCTCTCTGATCACATTATTGCGGTCTCCATGAAAGGATAGGCTGTAACAAATGTTGAAGGTAAAATATAAAATTAAGATCAGTATGCATATAGGTATAATCTTTTGTGAGATTTGTTTATTAGGTCTTTCTCTCCTGTGCTATGCTGAGAAATCACTCATTATAAAGCTACTTTGATGGCAACAGTTTATCTCAGTTTGATTAAATTAGATCAGATCTACTTGTTCTTAATGTTGTGGACACTTTCAAACTCCAGTTTCTAAGTTTCAAAAGCTATTAGTTTCAGAAACTCTACCTGAAACTCACAACACACACACACACACACACACACACACACACACACACACACACACACATTCTCTCTATCTCTATCTCCCCATGCAGATGTTTTTGGACAACACATAAGATTTTGCTTTTCCAAACCTATAAGAGAAACTATTAATGAACTATTAATGAAAAGTTATTAATGAAAGTTACTGACATATAGCCTAGTATCATTTTTATTTTATTTTGTTTTTATAACTTTATGTTTAATTGACTTACATGATTCATTAGTGGGTCTCAAATTACTTATCTGCTGATATTCTAGCCTAGCTCAGTAAGCTGCTCTCCCACTTGTTTCTGTGCTCTAAGGAATAATATGTTCAATTTCTTGGATGGGATTACGATGTTGCACCATCAGGCCAGGCTTCAAACTGCTCTAAGCAGAGCACGGTTGTGACTTCAAGGAAAGAAGTCTGTGAGATCAAGAACAGCCTGAGCTGTATAGAGAGGTTCTGGCTCTGTGCTGGTTAGATTTTGTAAACATAAGTCGGGCGGTGGTGGTGGACGCCTTTAATCTCAGCACTCGGGAGGCAGAGCCAGGAGGTGAGTTCAAGGCCAGCCTGGGCTACCAAGTGAGTTCCAGGAAAGGTGCAAAGCTACACAGAGAAACCTTGTCTCGAAAAACCAAAAAAAAAAAAATTAAAAGATTTTGTAAACATAACACAACCTCCCTAAAACTGGACTGTAGGCAAGTTTGTAGGGAATTTTCTTGACTAATAATGTTGTAGCCTGGCCCTCTGAGGCAGCACCAACACTTGGCTGTTGGTGCCGAGTTACATGAAAAAGACAAGATGAGAAAATCAGGAGGAGTAAGTCAGTAAGAAGTGCTCCTCCATGTTCTCTGCTTCAGTCTTTGCCTCCAGGTTCCTGCATTCACTTCCTGCTGGGACTATTGCCTGGAAGTATAAGATAAAACAAAGCCTTTCTTCCCTGAGTTGTTTTTGGTCCAAGTAGTACCAGAGCAAGAGACACTAAAGTAAGACAGTGGTCCAATTAATTAATTAATTAATTAATAAGCAAAGAGTTGAATAAAATAATCTTATCTTTCAATATTACATTAAAAAGTATGCTAAGATGTATATAATCATGTAATTTTAAAAAAATATTTTTATTTTATAATTAACTTAATTTCACATATCAGCCACGGATTTCCCCCATCCACCCTCCTCCCATCCCCAGGCTTCTCCCCAATCCACCCCCCATTCCTGCCTCCTCCAAGGCAAGGTCTCCTCTGGGGAGTCAGCCCAGCCTGGTAGACGCAGCCTAGGCAGGTCCAGTCCCTTCCTCCCTACACCAAGGCTGAGCAAAGTGTCCCAGCATAGGCCCCAGGTTCCAAAAAAGCCAGGCCTTGCACCAAGGACAGGTCCTGGCTCCACTGCCTAGGGGCCTCCCAAACAGTTCAAGCTAACCAACTGTCTTACTTATCCAGAGGGCCTGGTCCAGTTCCATGGGGGCTCCTCAGCCATTGGTTTACAGTTCATGCATTTCCACTAGTTTGGCTATTTATCCCTGTGCTTTTTCCAATCATGGTCTCAATATCTCTTGCTCATACAATCCCTCCTCTCTCTTGTCCATTGGACTCCCAGAGCTCCACCTTGGGCTTGGAGGGGAGTGGGAGGTCCCAGCTGAATCATGTAAGTTTTATTCATCCTTTTCTACCACTTGTAGCCTTGCTAAGTTACTTTTCTTCCATCTGTGGCATGCACCTGCCAGAAAGCACTTAATGGGGAGAAGGCCTATTTGTACACATGTTTAACAGTGTTGCAGTCTGTTGTCCAGGGAGAGGCATGTGCTCATTTGATGCCAGTACTGCAGTCTGTCATGGAGGGAAAAGCCTGATGATAAGGCCATGTAGCAGTTCATTCACATGTAGCACCTGGCTAGCTGCTGGGGGATGTCTTTCTATACACTGTGAATATATGTTTTGCCCATTAGTTATAAGTTACTTTGGCCTATGGCAAGGCAGTTTAAAGACATGTAGGAAATCCAAGGGAAAAGAAAAGAAAGAGAAAGGTGGAATCTGGAGAGACACCAGCCTGCCACCCAAGGAGAAACATGCCAGCAGACCAGTAAAGCCACAGAACACGTGGCAAAACAGATTAATAGAAATAGGTTAATTTAAGATAAATGGTATAACAGCTAGCTAGCAAGAGGCCTGCCTTAGGTCATACAGTTTGTAAATAATATTAAGTCTCTGAGTGATTATTTTATAAGCAGCTGCTGGACCAAGGGGCTGGACGGGACTGGAGAAAACTTATGGCTACAGCTACCTTTCTCTTTTCTTTTCTTACTCAATCTAGGACTCAGAGTATGGACAGATAAAGCCCACATTTAGAGTGCATCTTCCCCCCTGTTAGTCATACATGGTATATCCACACAGAGACACCTCAAATGTATGTAGCAGGAATGCCATAGGCATTTCTTTTTTCTTTTCTTTTCTTTCTTTCTTTCTTTCTTTCTTTCTTTTTTTTTTTTTTTTGATTTTTAGAGACAGGGTTTCTCTGTGTAGCTTTGCATCTTTCCTGGAACTCACTCTGTAGTCCAGGCTGGCCTTGAACTCACAGAGATCTGCCTGCCTCTGCCTCCCAAGTGCTGGGATTAAAAGTATGCGCCACCATGTAGATCTCATTCCATTTCTCTGTCAGCCTGGACAGGAGTGGGGGTAGTGAAGGGCGAGGGTCGAGGGAAAGAGAGCTTGGGTGAGTGGGAGATCCCAGCTGGATCAAAAACAGAGAGGGAGAACAAGGAATAGGAGACCATGGTAAATGAAGACCACATGAGAATAGGAAGAAACAAAGTGCTAGAGAGGCCCACAGAAATCCACAAAGATACCCCCACAACAGACTGCTGGCAATGGTCAAGAGACAATCCGAACTGACCTACTCTGGTGATGGGATGGCCAAACACCCTAATTGTCGTGCTAGAAACCTCATCCAACTACTGATGGATCTGGAGGCAGAGATCCATGACTAGGCCCCAGGTGGATCTCTGGGAGTCCAATTAGCGAGAATGAGGAGGGTTTATATGAGAGAGAATTGTTGAGACCAAGGTCGGATAAAGCACAGAGACAAATAGCCAAACAAACGGAAACACATGAAATATGAACCAATGGCTGAGGGGTCACCAACTGGATCAGGCCCTCTGAGTGGGTGAGACAGTTGATTGGCCTGATCTGTTTGGGAGGCATCCAGGCAGTGGGACCGGGTCCTGTGCTCATTGCATGAGTTGGCTGTTTGAAACCTGGGGCCTATGCAGGGTCCCTTGGCTCAGCATGGGAGGAGGGGACTGGACCTACCTGGACTGAGTCCACCAGGTTGATCTCAGTCTGTGGGGAAGGCTTTACCCTGGAGGAGATTGGAATGGGGGGCGGGCTGGGGGGAAGGTGAGGGGGGCGGGAGGGGGGAGAACAAGGGAATCTGTGGCTGATATGTAGAACTGAATTGTATTGCAAAATAAAAATTAAAAAAAAAAATACGAACCAAACAAAAAAAAAAAAAACCCATAATTACAGTAACACAAACATATCAAAAATATTTTCTGTTTGTTTTGTTTTGTTTTCAATAAATTTCATTTCCATTGCAAAAAAAAAAAAAAAAGTATGCGCCACCACCCCCTGGCCTGCCATAGGCATGCATTTCTTAATCCAGTGAAGTGGACAAATTTACTATCATACTAATTTTTGTACAGGAGGAAAGAACATAACACATATGACCACACAAGAAGAAATGCCATGTACCACACAAAATTATTTGAGAGGCAAGTTTTAGACACAACCTGTTCTTACCTAGATATACTTGGGAAGACTTGCTTTTGCTACTTCAACACCTTTTTTTTACTTGAAATATGAAATATGAATATTTTAATGAAATAATGAGTAATAGAACTTTAAAATATGAAATCTTATACAGATAGGTAGAAATTAAATCATGGCAATATTGTTGGTTACAATGTTATTAAGGCATTTTTCAATAGAAAAAAATGTAAAAATATTGATATGAAATACCTTAGTTTGGACTTTTGCAAGAAAACTTGTATAGTAAAAGAAAAAATTGAAAACTTCTACTAGTTTAAGAATAAATTTATCTATAGATATGACCCAATTTGTCTAACCTACCACTCCAAGAGAACTTGTGTACTTTTATGGCAGGTTGAAATCATTAAGAGAAAAGAAATACTTTGGAAATTATCTATCTTTGAACAGTGTTGAAAAAGCTAATATTTTGAGATTTATAAATACAATTTTCTAATTTCACAAAAAAATTTAAATATGAATTATAAATGTTATTTGTATTGGAAACAGTTATGATGTTAATTTAGTTAGTAACCTGTGTATCCCAAATTTTAAAAGACACTCTCATATAAGGCTCTCAAAACCATTGTTGGAACTAACTAGTGTTTAACACATTAATAACACATTTATTTTCAAAGCCAATCTTAATGTTACAAAACTAAGGTAATAAAGACAAGTCTAAAAGTAATAAATGGATATACTAAGAAAAAAGCTAGTTTAGCAAAGAGGAAATTACCTTGTATGGCTTTTTAGCTTAGCAATACCTATTTTCCTCATTCTTTCCTTGTTACATAAGATGGTATTTTAATATTCATCTATTAAAAAACTTAGCAGAGACTGGGGATGTAGCTCAAGCTTAGAGTGCTGAACTGGGAGCACATGAAGTTAGGGTTCCTGCGTAGCACGCCAATACAATGCAAGCACACACACACATACACACAGAGCACCACCACCATCAAACACTCATATGAGAGACAAGTACATACACACACACACACACACACACACACACACACACACACACACACAGTACCACCACCACCCCCAGACACTCATATGAGAGACAAGTGATTTTATTTTATACTTTTAGAATATTTCTTCATTTCCTTACTAAATGGACAGTTCTCTATCTCCCCCCAAAAAAAACTTGTTATTTTTATTCTACGGAAACAGGAGATAAACCAGTACATAATTCCACTTCTTCTATACCAAAGGCCACTGGACTTCATGTCAACCACAAGCTGGGGTCCCCATTCAACAAGTGCCTTTCAACTTGGGGAGTCATGCTCCTAAGCAACCCACATTCCAGTTTTTTCCATCATAAAATCAGTCTAACAACAACAATTACCTCCTAGCATGTTTGAAATATTAATTGTGTTTACAGACAAGTGATTTCAGTGGTGTTTGGAATCATAGTCATTATATTTTCCTTTCCAGTCTTTCTATTTTATGAATTACCTAAATATGTATTTAACTTATTTCCTCCCTCCACTTTAGATTTTATAATAACTAATGTTAGCATTTATTACACTTTAATTTTTATTCTCTCTCTATAAAACACACATATATGTGCTCATCTAGAATGTGAGCTTTCAAAATTCCACAGCTAAAACAAATAAATCAACAAACTATGTATTAAAAGTAATTCAGTTAGAAAATTGACTAAAACCTGAAGGCTTAGGATGATATACAGATGGTAAATAATGTATGGGAATATCTCGTATTATTTACCATTAATTAAATGCAGAATATGATGTCACTAGGATACTATTAGCAATGCCAAATGCTATAAAGGCTGTAAGTCAACCTAATAACTCACACATTGCTAGTGAGAATACAATATATTAACACTATTCCCTGTTCCTTAATAAAACAAAGTAGAAAGTAATATAAAAACCTAGCATATTACTAATCAGTCAATTTTAAGCATTTATTCCAGAAAATGTACTTTTTGTTCACATAAAATCTGTATATTATTGTGTTTGCTTTTATCTGTAGTAGGATGTAATTGTAACTAATGTAGTTGTCTTTCAAAGGTTGTATGGTTAGACAAACCTGTGTTTACTAACAGGGAACCACACTGCTAACCAATACTAGCATGAATGTAGTAAGAGTAACCACCTGCTTTCTAATTGTATTTAAGGCAGTTCAACAGAAGGAAAGTCATGCTTGCTATTCCTAAAAGAGCCCAGAACTCAGAGTTGGGAAGCTCACAGGTCCCAGGACTGACTTATTACTATGATAATGCTAAATGGATGTATTTTCATTATCAAACTACTTTGTAGATTTGTATCTCTGTACTGATAGATTATTCCATCTCTCAGCTTTTATCAGAGAAATGTCTTAGTGCAGAAGGAGGTGGTTAGTGTGGAAACTCACAACTTGTTAAAATACACAAATGGGACATCTATCTCACACCACCTCCCTAAGGTTCAGGAACCACCACAGAAGAGGAGGAAGAAAGATTGTAAGGGCCAAAGGTCTTGGAAGACCAGAGCAAAACAGTCTTCTGGATATGATAAGACGTCAGTACTCATGAACTCACAGCAGCCATCCTTGCAAGCACCAGACTTGCATAGTGTTAGGACAGACAACATTTGAACATGGGAATGGAAGGGGTTCATAAGCACCACCACTAACTGAAACTACATTAACAGTTGAAAAATAAAGGCGTGGAGTTCAGAGGGTAGAAAAGTTTGGGTGTAGGTCTTGAAAGAACAAATTAGTAGAAGTAGTGGTAGATAAAGATGATCAAAATATATGAAATTAAAAATAATTAATAAAAGACTATGTTTATAAACCTTCTACTCTTCTAAAATATTTGATACCTCTCCACCAATTTGGCTGGAAGGCATACACATTGTTCTTGCCAAATAGTACATGGCAAATTTGAACATAATTCATAGATGTAGAAAATTACTTCAAGTCAATTCTAAAGAGCCAAACTAATTGGAGAGTTTTCTAGTCCATTGCAAGTTATTAAGCTAAAATCTTAAAAAAGAAACATACAAAAAGTCATAACAGTGTGTTAAAAATGTTACTCTGTTGAAAAATATTATAGATGTGTTCAAACTAAATGGATAAAAATGAAACCATGACTCATACGTCACTATACAGATATTCATTGCTTATATTTTTAAAGAAGGTAAGTATTACATTAACTTATATGTGGAATAATTATATTTATTATTTAAATTAATTTTGAGCATTATTCAAATTAATATTGATAGTTACTTGAGGTCACCATCCCTGACCCCAAGCTCTACTATAGAGTTACATTAATAAAAACAGCGTGGTATTAGCATAAAAACCAACAGTTGGACCAATGTAATCAAAATGAAGACCATGACATTAATCCACACACCTATGAATACCAGATTTTTAACAAAGAAGTCAAGACCATACAATGGAAAACAGAAAACATCTTCAACAAATGGTGCTGGCATAACTGGATATCAACATATAAAGGATTTTAAATAGATTCATATCTATAGCCATGCATAAAACTCAAGCCCAAGTGGATCAAAGACCTCAACATAAATCCAGGTACACTGAACCTGATAGAAGACAAAGTAGGAAGTAGCCTTGAATGCATTGGCATAAGAGACCACTTCCTAAATATAACACCAGTAGCACAGACACTGAGAACAATAATTAATAAATGGGACATTCTGAAATTGAGAGCTTCTGTAAGAAATTAATTATATTTTTAAAGAAAATAAGTATTAACTTATCTACAGAATGATCACATTTATCATTCAAATTAATATCATTAAAATTAATCATAGACAGGCTGATTAAATTTAAATACTAATTATTGTATATTATCATAAGCAATCCCATTCTTAGGCATATCTGCACATTAAATCATTATTAACCATACACATGTATTTATACATATGTGAATACATACACATGTCTGACTACATATAAGCAAATTATTTTAACATAATTTTCATATTTTGGCCTGATAACTTTTTTGTGATAACTATAACAGCAAAGAATATTTAGCTTGGGAAGCCTTGACCTATAAATATTGAAGTATGAATTATACTTATTCAAAGAGAAACTGCAGTTTTCACTTTTATCAATAGATGGCAGACCATTTGCAATATGTTTTATTAAAAATAACAATACTCAAACATATCAACTGATAAGTGATATAATTTATCTAATAAGTGATATAAAAAATTAGATGTACATAGTTTATCTTCCCAATCAGTAACAAGTTTATCCTTTCATTGATTTACCTAAGCATTACTTTATTCTGTATGTTATATTTGCTTTCAGAAACAGTAACTGCAATAGTCTCTGCAATAGAAAGTATTTTTATAAACATTTTCATTATCCTTAAATTCCCACTATATTAAAACCATCTTTTTTGTTACTATATTTGAACATTTGATTGAAGAATTTTTTATAGGATAAATAATCATTGTGGATTTTAGTAGTACTGCTGTCATAGAAACTTACATATTTATTACTTAATTTATTTTTCTGTACCTTAATTTATTTTATTTGATATAGGTATCTATATATCCTAGACTGTCCTGGAACTCTCTTTTTAGACTAGGAAGCTTTCAAACTCCTGATCTTTCTGCCTCACCCTCCTGAGGTTAAGACTGTTTTATTGTGAAATAACTAGTGGTCTTTAATCAAAAACTGAATTGTTCAGCAGCACTTTAATAGCACAAATAATCTATTCAGAGTGATGGAATTATACTGACAGCCACAATTGGCACACATGTTAACCATCATTTATTAAAAAACATTATAGCAAACATTTACAGACTGTTTTTTAGCAGATTTTAGATAATTTGTATATACATAATGAGATAGTTGAGGGATCTTACACAACTATAAATATAAAACTCAGTTATGTTTACTGTAACTCATCATGACGCCTAAAAAATAACATCATACAAAATGTTTGGTGTGTCTCACTTTCATCTATGATTTATCACATGAGGTTAGGTGTAAAATTTTCTATGTGTGCAGTATGTCAGCACTGAAACCTTTGCAGAAGCTGGGGCACATGGGATTTCAGGGTTGTGTGTTAGCAATTCCTAGCCTCTGTTTTGTCTTATTAATCACTCAGTGAATGATAGACAGATTGCATTTCATTTTGAAGCATATTCTCACATCACTATTGGAGATGTTCAGCAGAAAAATCCCATTTCCCCTTGAGAAAGCTATTTTAAACTATTATGTATTAGTTGGGAATGCATCAGAAAAGAGACAGAGACAGAGACAGAGACAGACAGAGACAGACAGACAGAGAGACAGAGACAGACACAGAGAGAGAATGCTCACATTTCCTTAAAAACAGTAAAGCAATCCTGGTGACTTTCCTTGTTATTCTGCCATTCCATGCTTGTCAGTATCATCACATTTATCGTATTAGTTAGAAAAGCAGTAACTTTTTCACTGGATCATTTTTGATTTGCATCAAACTGTTCAAGGTTAATTTGTCTACAGATCTCAATTAAAACAGAGGCCCCTTTGAACTTGATATAATCTCAATAAATACTGAAATCAATTCACATATAGTAAATCAAAATTCTGCAAGGCTAGAATTTCACCCAGATATCAATACTTATTTATCTTTCTGACTTGCAGTCGTGTTTATTAATAGGAAACTTAAGGAAGCCAGGGATATAATCTTGGCACATTTTGAGACAGCTTTCTTCTTCAAATTTTACACTGCTTTCTGAATTTCTTTGTCATGTCAAGCTTCAAAAAGTCTCTTGAGGAGTACATTTTTACTTGTGCCAATAAAACAAATATGGCTAGGACAATTTATGCTTTACCAAAAAACATTTTTTGATGAAAATAGTTCAATCAATAATACCAAGATTGCTAGTCCACTTAAATACACAAGAACAAACAATGAATTTATGGAATAAATTCATCATTCAAATCTAATAACAAATCTATATGTATATTAAAATCTAAAAGGATGGTAGTTTTCAAATTAAATATTGATTGAATAAATAACTATCATGGCACATATTCTATGGAAGCCCACAAAAGTTTCCTAGTGAGATCTGAGCTTGCTCTACCCAGGAAAGCTGCATTAGATGATTGCTTGACCATGTGCATGGTTACTAGGTGATTGGAAGGGTCTACATTTAGCTGAGCTGGGGGGGGGGGTCTTTGCTTCACCCCTTGGTATTCCTATAAATAGCCCTTTAGAAGAGACATAAAGGCTATCATGTGTTTCTATCTGTTTCTCTCCCCTTTATCCTTCTATCTAAATATTTCTCACTTTACCCTCCTCAAGAGTACCCCTGAGAGGAAAAATGTGGGAGCCAGTCTCTCACAGATTGTAGTATAATTTTCAAGTTAAATATTGATTGAATAAAGAACTATCATGGCAATTATTCGAAGTGAAAGCAATTTATTTCAGTTGCATTGTTTATTGACATATTTGAGGAGAGAAATAAAGTATCAGATAGATCTCAGGAAAATGGTGTGACATCAACCAAAGGAAATGAGAAGACTATTTATGATGAAGAATGTACACTAATTATTTTAAACATTAATGTGGTGTACAAGCAAAATCCATGGACAAGGTCTTAAGAGATCTCACCAGAGTAAGTGATAAAGGACCATGGAAGTGGATTTAGTAAATAAATTAATAAATAAATAAAGGAAGATAAAAATGTACTAATCTGAAGATCTCATAAATGTTTGTATGTACATTTTAAAATGTGCTCCATTGCCCCATAGTGTCAGAAGACAGTATATAAGTGACTGAGTAACTACTGCAGAGGGTGGTCTATTTCTCTATAAGTTTAATTTCTACACCCATCTATTTGACCACAATTAATAATGATATATATTTATATATATATATATATGAATAAAGTCAAGTTTACTGATAAATAACCTTCACTAAAATATTCTAATCACATGTGAATTAATTGCATGAGTGTAGCTATAGATTTCCATAACTCCATTAATCATACAAAACTATTGATTTGAAGTTTAAAGATGTCATTGTAACTATTTGGACTTGAACTACAACTCAAATAATATACAGAAGAAATAACCACAGATTTTATTCAGTAGACAAGAGTCTGAGATCGCTCCACCAATAACAGCAAAGCAAACCCTGGACACAAAGTAGATACATTATTAGTTTAAATGAAGTGAAATTTATTTTTAGATCAAAGGTATTAACAAGTGCACATGCAAATTGCAAAGAGTGCTTAAATTCTAATTAAGCTATCGAGAATGTCCTCATGTTAAATCTTTAAGCTCAAATCGGCATCATTACCACATTAACCTCCTTTGACTCTCTTGTTACACAAGTATCATTACATTAATTAGTCTTTATGCTCTTCTTAAAGTGTTGGCCACCTCATGATTATTTTGGAGTTTTCTCATTACTTCCAAACACAGCAGCAATCTACCCTGTGTGAAATCTTCCTGTGGAGTGTTGCATACTAGCCTAGTAAATCATATCATGATAATTTGAATATATATCTCCAATTGTAATCAGATTATAGTTTTATGAACAAATGTGATACCAAAATATCTAATCAAGACTCAGTACTTTCACTTGCCGCTGTTAAAAATAGTTCTGGCTTACAAAAACCTGAGTATAAGTTAATGAAAGGTGTGAACCAGGTAATAGTATCTATGAATGACTTGCCTGCCTGAGAGATCTGCTTTTAATAACAAGATAGTATGCTTCTTTGACTTAGTTAGAGGACTATCCTTATCATGTCCTGAGTCCTCAGAACAGGAGAGAAAAACAGATTTCATCAGTCTGTTGTAGAAAGTGTGGACATGCTAAGCTCATACTTTTGGATCTGCTTTGCTGTCCCAAGAAATGACACTGGCGCAGCTGTGTCTCTCCAGGAGGACCCTCTTCAGCAGCTCAGGGGTGAAGGAGGAACCATGTAGTTGGTGAACTAGTCACTCAAATAACTTTCCTATCTGAGGGAGTAAAACTTCATTATCTGGAGTCACTGAGAGGGGCAAAACTTAACCCTCTGGGGCTGGCAAAAAAGTGAAACACACACACACACACACACACACACACACACACACACACACACACACACCTCCAACATGTCAGGGTCTCACCTAGGGTGCTGATGAATGGCAAGCCTTCAGTAGCTCAGTGAAACTGAAGAGGAGATGCAGAGCAGATGAACTACTGGGCAGACAAACAGACACAAAAGGACTTTTCTAAGACCCAAAGCTCAGTTTCTCATTGTATTATTCTTTCTGTTGCTTGTTCTCATTAATTCTTTGTTCTGTTTTCCTATTCTGATGTCTCCCTTCTATCTCTCTTGATGTCTTTATTTTAGCTAACTTTATGTTTTCCTTTACATTGTATATACCCCAGCAAAATCTTTCAAGCAGTATAAGTATCACAAAGTGGTTACATTCTATTTTTAAGTGAATAATTACAATGAATACAAGTAAAAGCCAGTATGTTTTCCATATCCCTTACATGCTTAAACATATTGTGTATTACAGGTGAAAAACAAGTTGTCCCAGAACTCACATACATTCACATCCAAGCAAGTTGTTATAGATTAACCAAATATAAGCAAGCAAGGTATTTTTCTCAGCCAGTTCATTTGCTGGCAGGCTGCATTTTTCGGTTACAATGAAAAGATCAATCACTTTATTATTTATCTCAATAGGTAATCTTATAATAAATCTTTAAACAATAACAAATATAAACTTTAATATATAAAAACCAACAGTTAGCACTACTTTAAATCCTCTGGGTGCATACTCACTCATCAATAGATTTTATATCAGGAAGCTGAGGACAGAAATAGGTACAAGGTATTAATTATCACCCTTGATCAACAACTCATCCTGGCAAGAAAGGCACTTCAGCCAGCAATAGCCAGGCTGCCATTTTTTTCTGTTCCCTGACCTCGTCGAGTCCCTTGTTCAACTATTAAAAGTGTGTCTTTATAAACTTTAAGTAGTTCCCTAAGATTTTCAACCTCAGAGCATTAACAAAAGCACCTTAACTTAACCTTAAATCATTATTTAAAGCTTTGTTTTGGCTATGATACACACCAAAATTGTGAACATATCTCCCAACATTAAGATTAAAAGAACTTGACCTAGATTAGCTGCTGGGACTCTTGATTTTTAAATCATTAACCTAAGCCACAGTCTATATGGTTCCTCAAGAGAAAGTCTTAAGTCCTAGCTGCATGACACTTCCTTGTTCTTATTTTCTATCCTCTGCAGCCCCTGTTTTATCAGGGGTGGGGGCAACACCATATCCTATCTTTACTTTTTACACTAAACTAACCTCTATCAGAATCCCTTACTATGTTTATTAAAATCCTTCAATCATAAAAATTCTACTTAAGCTAACATGACTGTTTTATAAAATCATTGTTCCAGTTGAACATTATAGCTTAAGAGGAAATCATCTTCATAATAATCCACAGGTCAAAATGTCCAATAGAATGGGATAATTTCCATGAGATAATCATACTACATTAAGGGCAGTGGGTATCCCACAACACACCCATTCATATTATGCCAGATACCAGAGAAAAATGACAGTGGCAAATTTGTAAAGGCAAAGCAGTAGCAAGTGACATTCTGGAAGCCAAACCCTCAGGGCCTTGCCTATCCAAGATTCACCCATTAGTGCAATGCATTCTGGTGGGCCAATCTCCTGAAGTCAATTGCCACCTGCTGCTCCTGCATGGCCACCAGCACACTAGAATAACCAATATGGGATGTCTAGACATGCCTATGAGTCTCCGAGAAACAGCATCCACAATGGAACTAACATTTATCCTTGCTTTGACTTATTACTGTATTTTGCCCTTAGTTAGTTATTAATTTAAAAGCAGAAAGAAAAAAGAATTATGTTATTTTGTAATCTTGCTGCACACAATGTATTAGATTTTGGGAAACTAACAGGCTTCTGTGTGGTTGGTAAGATAAAATCAGAAGAGCCTGAGGATTTTGAGATGAATTCAGTGATGCTACACTCCTTGAAACGGATCATTTTTTACTATTCCAGTGTTAATTTCTATGTCCTCCAGCCTCAGTGGGTAGCATTAGGACTTCTTAAATGTGGCTAATTATATTTGATACCAGTGGGTCATCAGGGAATATCTGTGTTCATGTACACGAGCTATCTAAATGATGTAGATCTTAAGAAGCAGATCACCTTACATACAGACTGTCAGCACTCAATTTAAAGTTGCACAGATACAATGTGGTCTTTTCTTTTTAATAAAGCTGAAGCAGATAAGTTCTTTTAAATTGCCATTCAGTAGCTTTTGTTTTGTTTCAAATGTACCTATAGATATGGTGGGATTTTGGTGGCTTTTTCTTTTTTTTTAATTCTTTTTTTTTTTTTTTTGAGCTAATATCCACTAGCACTCCAAAACACAAAACATAGGATAGGGATTTGAGTTACTGGTAGCAGCTTTAGGTGGGCAGCACCAAAGTGACATTTAATGCTCCATTATATAGGAGGCTCTTTCAGGCTACTTTGCTGTACAGAGGAACATGTCAGGATTCTTAACCACCATCCCATTGCTATGTGGCAACACAGCTCTAATTATGCTGTTCATGTTAGTTGAGCTAAATCTACACTGTCCACACCCAAAGAACTTTTGTTTTTTTAAGTTAATGAGAAAATTCTAACCAAAAACCATGGCTACCAAGAAAAAGTTCCTCATTCCCAAGATATATTCCCCAACTACTAGAATTTTATGGAGAAAGCTATGGTAGTCATCACCTTTCATGTGTTCCTGGGTGTGAAGGACATCCACAAATGTTAAATCATCAAATGCACCATAGTTTAAGGAGTTTGATTAAGAAATAACTTGATGAAGACTATAAAAAATACTAAAAATATAATCAGCAATGAAATTTTGTTGTTCTGTTGTCTCTAAGAATATCTAAGAAATAAACTTGCTAAAGATATCAAGTATTAAAGAATGAAAACAAAAAATAATAAAAACTCATAGTAGCTCCAGAATTACTAAGAGAACATTTTCAAGGAATAAAATAACCAGATATCAATGTAAAGTTAAATTCTGAAGCTGCCCTGCCCAGCATATACATATGCATACAGAGAACTCTTAAGAAAAGTATCATTTGAATTTGAGATTTTTTTGTAGTCTAGATGATATAAGCATGTGTAAGGCCCACGAATCTGAAAAGCCAGAAAAACTAAAAATCCCAGGGAACAGATAAAATGGTATCTTTGATAGTATCTAGAAGCAAGCATGAAAGTAAGCTGTCTATTTATGAGAGCATACACACCTGTTAAGGAAATAATGATTCATAACTAAAAGTAAGATATTACTCTAGGTACCTAGATATAATAAGACAGGAAGAGAGAGTAACAGAAAAACAGAAGGATAAAGAGAGAGACATAAAAGGAGAGAGAATACATTTTGAATAAGAGTAGTCCATTAATAATCTTCAATTATATAACACAAATTTTTTTATTTAATTAAATTCAATATACTATTATTGATATGAGTAGCTATGGACAAAAGCAATCCATTTAATAGCACTCTGGCTTGTAAATAATCTAGTAGAATGTATCTTTCTTTCAAAAATAATAAAATAGGAAGGAAAAAGTTTATATTTGCATTTCTGCTGTGCAGTATGAAAGAAGGTATTTGTGTCTTGGATATAGGGAAGTGGTTAAGATTAACCACAGAGAATAGAGATGGAGGTTAGGTAGCATTTAATTTTAAATTGTGTAAGCTAGGCTTCAATGAGAAAGAAACATTGTTTTAAAGAAAGTATTTGGAATCTAACCTCCTAGAGATCTGCCAAAGTATCTGTCGGGTCAAGAGAATGGCCAGGTGAAGACACTTGTTGATCTTGTGGAGAAGAGGGTGGCATCAAGAGTAATAGGACTAGGTCTTCCTTCTTGGGTGAGGGGTATTGCTTGATGGTTAGATAGGAGGGAAACTGATATGTGTGTTCACAGCTTTGTAGGGTATCCCAGACACTTACCTCTGATCTGAAAAACACTGCTATCACAAATGTGACGTTAAGGATACACAAAAACAAAACAAAACAAAACTGGGTGGAGGAATTTTGAAATTTCAAAGAAAAGAAACAGCGTAATAGTGCTTGCCCCCAAGCTTGGTGAACTGAGTTAGATCACCTGAACCCTCATGAAAGGGAAGAAGCAATTTAAACAAATTGTCCTCTGGCTTACCCTTGTGAGCAGTAGCATGAATACACATACACACATCATAAATAAATAAGCACAAACAAACTTTTGCTTTGAAAGTTTGGGTATTTCAAAGATCTGTTATTAAGAATTTATACAAATTGTGGATAAAATTGTACAGAAATATAAAAAGAACAATCTAAAAATTCTCCTGGAATTTCTGAAGGTATCCCAAAGAGACAGTGATTGCAGGGATCGTATCAAGTTCTCCCCTAGACATAAGGGCACATGAGTAGGAAGTCTATTGAATTGAGAATCTGAGGCTAGGAACTGCCAAGACAAAATACACACACCAAAAAAAAAAAAAAAAAAAAAAAGAAAAGAAAAGAAAGAAATCTGGGGAAGAAAATAATGGATTCTGTCTGGGCACAGGTTACACAGTGTTCTGACGGAAGAAAAGCCCCTGGGTGGGATTAGTCAAATCACTGAGGACAAGGTGGAAATATTTGCTTGAACTGTGAGTGGTGTTGGCCGACAGATGTAATATTTTCCTCTCTCTCGCTGTGACAGATCCCATAGGACAACAGAGAAAGACATACAAGTCCAAGTCTGAGCTAGAAAGCAAAGCATCAACAAAAGGGAGGAAGACAAATTTCTTACAAACTTTCCCGCCAAAGGAAAAAAAAAAAAGGTAAGCTACAGAAGAAAAAGATGGCTAACCGGCTGGAAGAGACTTCTCTCTCCAGGGAGAAGGAGTGGAAGAACTAAGGGAAACTCAGCAGTACAAGCAGAGGAAAGACAACAAGATACGAAACACAATAAACACAACACAAGGCCTTGAACATTCATGTCTCAAGGCAAGACTACACCAAGGAACTGTTAGTGAGGAGCAGGCTTGCAATTGTCTCAGGAGAAATGGCCTTCAGAAATGTTAATCGCAGTTTGGGTTTCAAAGTCATCCAATGAATGTGGACCAGCTGAGTTTGTTAGGGGTGTTTACTGTGATTGCTGGGCATCCAACTCCAAAAGCATGTGGAATTCTATTGTAGCAGTACATACAAAACTGCCTGCTCCCAGGAGACAAGCTTGCCTTGTTTTAGAAGTAGCCTTTGTTATTCCTCCTTCAAGAAAGCTTGTGAACACTATGTTCTTAGGAAAACAATAGGCCACATACACACTGGATGTATCCCCTCCTCTATTATAATCGCATCTGCGACCCTTCTCACAAAGAAGTGACTGGCAGCTCAGGCAAGAGGACAGAAATACTGCCTTTCACCATCAGGTTTCACTGGAAACCTCCCCAGGTTTGACCTGTCCCTTTTACTCTGTTCTGAGTAGAAGTAGCAATCTTTAAGGCCTTCCTTGGGAATGTGATTTGGAAACTATCCGTTGCACCCACACACACATACACAATACACACACACACACACAGACACACACACACAGACATACACACACAGACACACACACACATACACACACACATACACACAATTAGACATTCACAGCTAATTCCATTTCTACACTTTATTTGATGGAAAAGTAACAAGTAGTTCACAATCTGGAATTCAGATGAAAAGTGTCATTGTGTTGTGTGGTACTGTCATCTCTGATAGAAAGGTTAGGTCACTGAAGACTGCTTGAACCAGAACTCCACTACCAAGCCCTGAATCAAGTGCTATACAAATGAGAAACAAATATGAAAAGACAGGGTATCATCAGGTGACAAAATATGAAAAAAAAAAAAGAACATGTAATAGCATGTTCTTAGGAATAAGTTCAAATAGTGATGTATTCATGTGAATGCCACGTTACTGGTCTGGCTAAGGAAAGCTTGGATGGCAATGCCTAAAAGACAGATACTGTGCCACAATGGCATGCACTTTCTCCATAACTATTCAATAAAATTCTTGAAGTCTTAACCAGAGCCATAATACAACTGGGGGAAAAGAAGGGAATACCAAGGAAAGAAGAAGTTCAAGTATCTTTATTTGCAGCTGATAGGATAGTATATATAAGTCACCCTAAAATTTCTACTGGGAAACTCATAGCTGATTAACACTTTCAAAGTAATTGGATATAAAATTAACTCACAAAAAAGCACTAGCATTCCTATAAACAAATGACAGAAGGACTTTCACAGTAGTCTTAAATAATATAAAATATTTTGGTGTCATTCTAACTAGGCAAGTGAAAGACTTGTTAGATTAAAAACTTCAGGTCTTTGAAAAAGAAATTGAAGAAGGACTCAGAAGATGTAAAGATCTCCCATACTCATGGATCAGGAAGATTAATATATTAAAAATGTCCATCCTACCAAAGGCAATATACAGATTCAGTGCAATCTCTGTCAAAATTCCAAAAATTCTTCACAGATCCCAAAAGGACAATTTCCAGGTTCATATAAACACAAGATAGCTAAAATAATCTTGAATAATTATCTATCTTCTGGAGGTATCCCCATCCCTGATTTCAAGTTGTACTAGAGAGCTATAGTCATTAAAAACTGCAAATTATTTGCACAAAGACACATAGTTCAAGGAAATCAAATAGAAGACCCAGACATAAATCTACATGCCTATGGACACCTGATTTTTTATAAAAGAGGCCACAAGTACAAATGGATAAAAGACAACATCCTCAACAAATAGCACTGGTCAATCTGGATGTCTGCATGTAGAAGCGAGATAGATCTGTACTTATCAATCTGCATAAAAATAAACTCCAAATAAATCAAAGACCTCAACCTAATTAGAAGAGTATGTGTGGAATAGTCTTGAACTCACTGGCACAGGAAATGGCATTCTTAAAAGAACATCATTAGCAGAGGCACAACGATAAACAATTAATAAATGAACCCTTATGAAACTGAAAAGTTTCTGTAGGGCAAGGACACCATCATTTAGAAAAAGTGGCAGGCTAGGAAATGATAAAAGATTTTCACAAACTACATAGCCTATAGAAGACCAACATTCAAAATATATAAAGAACTCAAGAAACTAGATATAAAAAAACTCCAAATAAACAATTTCAAAAGTGGTACAGATCTAAAACATAATTCTCAAAGGAAGAAACTCAAATAGCTGAGAAATATTTAAAGGAATGTTCAACATCCTTAGCCATCAAGGAAATGCAATTCAAAACTACTTTGAGGTTTTATCTCACACTGGTCGGAATGACCTAATTAATAAAACAAATGATAGCTCATGCTGACAATGTTGTGGAATAAGGCAAACACTTATACATTGCTTGTGGGACTGCAAGTATGTTTGCCTACTATGGAAATCAATCAGTTTCAGTGTTTCTCAGACAGATGGGATTGATTTGCTTCAAGATCCAGCAATACCACTCTTCAGCATATGCCCAGATGATGTTACATCCTACCACAGGGACACTTCTTCAACTATGTAAATTGATGATCATTCATAATCATCAGAAATGGGAATTAACATAGATGTCCCTCAACAGATGAATGAATAAAGAAAGTGTGGTATATTTACAAAATAAAGTATTACTAAGCCATTATATATAATAAAATCATGAAATTTTCTGGCAATAAATGGAACTAGAAGAAAAGTCATCCTTAAGTGAGGTAAATCAGACCCAGAAAAACAAATATGATATGTTCATTTATATGTAGATATTATATGTTAAGAAAATGACAATCAAGCCGGGCGGTGGTGGCGCACGCCTTTAATCCCAGCACTCGGGAGGCAGAGCCAGGCGGATCTCTGTGAGTTCGAGGCCAGCCTGGGCTACCAAGTGAGTTCCAGGAGAGGCGCAAAGCTACACAGAGAAACCCTGTCTCGAAACCCCCCCCCAAAAAAAAAAGAAAAAGAAAATGACAATCAAGCTACAATCCCTACATCCACAGAAATTAGGTATAAAGTAGTGAATTCTGAGGGAAAACTTTATCTCCCAGGAAAGGGAAATTGAATAGTTAGGGATGGATGTGGAGCTGGAGGTTGAACAAGATGATCAAGTGAGGAGGGAAGTGAGGAATGAGGGAGTTAATCTGGTGAGAGACATCCAAAATTAAGTGCCATTTGAGGGGTAGTATGGAAATCTTAAAAAAAAATGAAGGTAGTCTCAATGAAATTGCCAAATAATGGGGGAAACAGCCCCGATTGGAGACTTCTTGTCAACAAATGAAGCTTCCAATAGCAGGAATGAGTTACATCTATTTGAGTTGTTTGCCAAAGCGGTCTCATAGGAAACCCATATCAACCATGATTATTACCAAGAATGTAGGCTGCTTTCTGCAAACTGTTGGCAATGCTCCATTGCTGAAGACAACATTTATAGAAGTCATTGAACATGGAGAAGTTGAGCTGGTGTCTACAAAGAGCCTTCACCCCAACTGACTAATGTTCATGGCACTGGAAGTTTCTCTTCGTGATACTAAAGGAGAAATGGAAACACCAACACAGCCACAAACCCTTTGATCTACAATGGTGTACTGCCTGTAAGATATATTAATGCAATGGAGGAACAAAGCTTGTGGGAGTAATCAACCTATATCAAATTTGACTTAAGTCCTCTCCATGAGACAGAACCCATTCCCGACACTCTTTTGGGAACCAAGAACCTGAAACTAGATAGACCTGAGACCTCGTGGAAAATCAAATACTACTGTTCTACTAAAAGAACATAGCAACAAAATGACTCTTAATGACATTCTGCTACACTCATAAATCAGTGCCTTCCTCAGCCATCATCAGCGAAGATTCTTCCTGCATCAAATGGGAACAAACACAGAGACCTTACATCCAGACAATATCCAGAGAATGAGAGACCTTGGGACATTCAGCCCTTAATGGGATGTCTCCATCAGATCCCTCCTGTAAGAGCTGAGGGAACCCTGCAGAAAAGGAGGAAAAGTGTAAGATCCAGAAGGAATGGAGGACACCAAAGAAATAAGATTCTCTAATTCAGCAGGATTGTCACACATATGAATTCAGAGACAGAGGCAGCAAGAATAGGATCTTCATGGGTTTGTACCAGATAGGTTCCTAGAACTGAAAGAAGAAATGGACCATACCACCATGCCTAAATTTGAACTATCTCAAATTGATAAATATGAAAAAAATTGATAAATATGTACAAAGGAAAAGTAAGTTTTGTCCTGGGAGTTTCACTAGAGGGTACAAAGTACTCTTAAGTGTAGGCTGCATGTTCAGTACTAGATTGTCAACCGAATAAGAATTCAATGATATCTTTGGAAGATCCTTGTCTCATAATGTAGTATCAGGGTTTTTTTTTTTCAATTTTGTTTATTTTTGTTTTATTCTTTCTCTCTTTTTAACCCATAGATCCTTTGGGCATATAGTATGGCTTTCAGCTTTAGTGTTTTCACAGGATTCCTGAATGTCCAAGTGAGTGTGTCTGTATGTCTATATCTGCTTTATGCGACTTTCACTGAGTTATTTTCCTTCTGTTTGTTTCTGATGTGTTAATTTTTGCTTTATCTACTTTATTTTATTGTATTACTATCTGTTAGATGTCTATTTGTTTCCTCTTGAGAGACAGAAAGGGGATTGATCTGGATGGGAGGTAAGGTGGGGAGGAACTGGAATAATAGAGAGAAGGGAAACTGTAATCAGAATATATTATGTGAGAACAAAATCTATTTTCAATGAAAGGACTAAAAAAAATACTTAAGCCCTTTGACATGTGCAGGGATGTCTTGATGAGTAGAGAACTCAGTGTACTACTAGCTCCCTGCAAGTGCTTTACAAGTGTATTCAAGGGCCAATGAGATGGCTCAGCAGGTCAAGCATTTGTGAGTAGAGGTTACTGACGAGTTCAATCCCCAAGACACCTTGTAGAATGAGGGAACAGCACTAGAAATTTGTCTTCTGATTTCCACACGTGTGGGTGACATTTAAGCATGCTTCCACAGTAATACACATACACACACACACACACAAAACACACTCAAAAATTTATTGCCTTATATAATACCATTCCTTATATATGTTTTGTTTCCACATACCATCTATTATATAATTAGAGGATACAGGTATCATGATGTAGAATCTGATCACAGGATAAATACTTAAAGTGTTTAATGTATTATTATGCACTATAACTGAATGTAATATAGCACAGAAAATGTGAAATAGGTGATCCTAGGTCTTTTACTAATACATTGTTCTATCTTGAAACCTTCCAGAAATATGTTACCACTAGATTTTCCAGGAGGAGCAAAAAAAAAAAAAAAAAAAAAGGTAAAAGTAATTATCAGAGAAAGGACTCCCCCTGTGTCTGAGTATTTTCAAAAACAGAAACAAGGAAAGAACTTAGTCTCCAATAGTTTGGGAAAAATAAGACAACAACAAATAAATACATAAAAAAGAAAGAAAATAGAATCACAAGCACCATTATGATGGTCCAGAAGAACTTGACTCTAGTGTTCAATTTCTGAAAGGCCATGCAGAAAGAATGGTAGTTAGTTCAGAATGTTCCACCTGCAGGAGATGGACATTGAGCTTCCTTCCCAATGATGAGTCCACACTGGGAATGACTGTTCCATGACATGTTGCCTCTACTTTGAGAGCTGCTGATAGGCATTTAGGAAATGGTACAGACAGACTCTTGCAGCAAGCAGCTGCAGGGGGTGGTTATCCTCTATCATTGCACTGCCTGTGTTAGACAAGGAGCCAGTCATGCACAATGCCTTTCCCCGAGCCTTTGCAGGGAAAAGAATAAAACCTTACATCATTGATAGCAACCAATGTGAAGTAACCATTCTTCTCCTTCCCCGTAAGTTTAGACATTCAAGTCAAAGTTCCATTTTCCTAGGAGTAAAATATCCAAACTGTATTACCAAATATGACAGGAATATTTGTTCAGGCATAGATGAAACTTCACTGAGCATGGAATTGCTGATCTAGTGAGAGCAGTCCCAAGAACTTGCACTTTTTAATGCTGTTCTGCTTGTTTGTTTTTCTTCTCAAAAAGGACCAACAGATGACAAAGCCAAAAGAGCCTCTCTTTGCCTACCCTTTATTAACTCACTATGTGATAAGGACAATAAAGAGGCAGGCAGCTTCTTTCTTCCTGTGTTCTGCATTGCAGAGCTTGCAGAAATATTTTATTCTTCTCTGAACTTTGACCATGTAGAAAGCTTAGCAGAGGAGAGTTAGCTCCTGAATAGAATTCGCCATTTTCCTAGTGGCCCTGCAGGAAATATAGTTCCATAGTACAAGGAGCAAACCCATCATGGTTCTTCCTTCAGTCCCTTTGTCCAAATTTCCTTTTCAGTAGTGAAGATTAGATTTCAATTACCCTGTGTTTGGATTTTCTTTTAGATCTTTTCCAATTTGGACAGAGAAAAATATAAATTTTCAATATAAATATTTTATAACAACCAACAGTTTTATTCAGGAGTTTTTGACACAAATAGGAAAATGAATCTGTTTAATATTATGTGTGAGGGCTTAAATTTGAATGGCAGAGCAGTAGCAACACACATACAAGTCAGTTCTGAATATAGACAAGCATTTTGCCCAGAGGGTAGTATAAACACTGATGACTTCTAAAATTTTCAAACATTCTGTATTGGATCTAAAGGCAGTTTGCTTTATGTAGACAGAAAAATAAGAACATGAAATGAATTCCACTGGAGATTCAAAATCCTTTGATAGAAACAATGCTTTTTTAAACAAGGACACAGATCCATGCTGATATTTCAACAATCTAATTCTACATTGTCAGAAAAGAAACATGGCTATGGGTAAACTTTTATTCTGTTAGAACCCTGAGATATTTAAATTACTTTGCATTTCAAAACACTCACATATTCCAATATCTGTGGTGGTTTCCAGGGACTGTCGTAGTAACAGGTCATATATTTTAGTTTCTATTACTAATTGCTGGATATACAGTTTTAAATCCCACATGATGACCTAATTTCCTAAAGGTATTCTTTTGCCTTTTGAAAAATGTGACAGAGAAGTTAAAGTTTTCTATCTAGGGATGTGTTGGATGCACAAATGCACTAACTGCTTCGTATTCTGTTATACGTTCTTAGTGTTTCACTAGTGTCTCTCCTTGGGCCCCACTATTCGTTTGTTATTAGCCTAAAGCAACTAAGTGATGCCAATTTTCCTGTATTGATTTATGCAAAAAACCCATGCATGTTTTAAGATATTGTATCAAATGCCAAACACTGCAAAAAAAGAAAATAAAATGTTTAAAAATCCATATATACTATAGTATTTTAATGAATACTGTTATTTTATATATTTTATTATTTAAATACTTCTGTACAAAATACTCCTATATAACAGAAGCCTATGGGAAAATTATGGCTTGTAATTCAACCAGTATTTTTTTAATTCCTTCATATTCATTAAAATTTTGTTGGTAGATTACTTAAAGATCACAGAAATATAATCATTTTCAACTTAATGGTAGTCAATGAAAATTATTTTGGGTGCTTTTTATTAAAGCTCCTTTAAGTATTTTCTCATAGGCAAGGTGCCATTTCCCTTTCTTCTATCTTTTATTTTTTCTGTTCAAATGTGAAAAGAATTTCCATGGCTATTTTGAAAACTATGGGCTGCCATAAGCATATTCCCTCTCAGGAATTCCCTGTCTAGGCCACCAAGAGGCCCCCTTTTTCACATCCAAATAAAATACATCTCTACCTCCTATAAGTTCTCCTTGTTTTTTTGGGAGGAGGGGGAGATAGGAGCCAAAATCCTTACTGCTGCACTGACGTTTCATTTTCTTCTCTGGCTTCTCCAAAGAAGTTTAAACATTATAATCCTTGAAATGTGTTTATTGTAGAAGTTTGTGGCCCATGGTAGCTGAATTTGATCAATCAGAATTACTTCATACTGTTTCTTTTTTGGTTAAGGCTAGAACCAGCCAATCTAATTTAAAACATTTGAGCTGCTGAATGTTTTAGGAAACCTTGCTGGCTAGTGGTTTTTTAATTTAACACAAGCTAGAGTCCTCTGGGAAAAGGGGACTTCTGTTGAGAAAATGCTCCTACCAAATTGATCTTCAGGCAAGCCCGTGGGGAATTTTCTTGGTTAATGATTGACGTGAGAGAACCCTTCCCACTGTGGATGGTACCAATGCTGGGTAGGGTGGTCCTGAATTATTTTTCTAAGGGGCTAAGCAAGCCGCGGGGAACATGCCATTGAACAACAGTTCTCCATGGTCTGCTTCAGTACCTTCCTTTATGTTCCTGTCTTGAGTTCTCATACTGACCTCCCTTAGTGACTGATTATTACCTAAAAGTATAAAATGCAATAAATTCTTTGCTCCTCAAGTGGCTATGGGTAGTGGTGTTTTAGGACAGAAACAGAATCCCTAAATAAGACGAAACCTTAGTGGGCTGTAAAACATTTCTTTATACTCTAAACTGTTTATTATTAGAATTTTCCAGATGTTTGGAGAAAATGTTTGAGTCCCAAATGGCATATCTTTCTCCCCAGTACCTCATTCTATTAAGATTTGGCTAAAGTGCAAACTTCAGCTAACTTCATTACTCATCACATTTTATATAGCTGCAGTTCTGTCCCTACATTCCACATGGCCTGTGCCTTCTTTGTAAGTTTGCTTAATTTACTTTTATGTGTCTTCTAGACACTTACCAGACAAGTGTGATGTTTACTATATCTAAGTGTCTGTGCTCTCTGATTTCCAGTTCATAGTCAAGTACAACAGAAGGAAAGAGTGTACTGGAGCAAGCAAGAACCATCTCAATAACACTTCAAGCCCTGCTCATCATTCTAAGGACATGTGACTATTTATCACTCCACTTGCTCAGCAGACAATTATTTCCTTCTTTTCAAGCCACTTCACATTCACATTCACAAATTTCCCTCTAAGCTCTCATTCTTCATCTCACCAAAGAACTCCCAAGCAGTGCTGATGGTCTTCTTGAGCTGATACATTGAACATCCTCATCCCAGAGGTTTTCTTGTCTCCCGGCTGCATCACACAAGAATATACCTCCCAAAGACCAATCTGCATTTATTTTTTTTTTTTATCAGATAACGTCTTTAGTTCAGTGATTTATTATCCTTTCTCTTAAGAATTATCTGAAATCCTCCTGGATTATCCATGTAAGCATCATAGAGTATGCTTACATAATATATTTTTAAATCATATTCCTTCCCTTGACTCTAGGGTCCCTCCAGACACAACTCTCTATTGTTTGTTATACACTGCCCACCAGTGCCACCTTGAAGGAGTCTCATCCTTATGAAATTTAAAAATATTTCTATGTCTTATAATTCATAATGTACCCATCTGATCATAGTTTGTGCCTAGCAGTAACACAGAAGTGGGAGAAGGGGAGCTGATGAGTTAGTAAAACATTCATCTGGAAACCATGAAGGCTTGACTTTCTACTTCAAACAGGACTAAAAGACTAGGTGTAGGCAGCTGTAAAAGCACTTATATAGCATCAGTGCTTGAAGGGAGTACAGAGGCAGGTGTGTTTGCACCTGCAGATCTCCCTGGTAAGCTTAGCCTAGTCAACAAAGAAGCTTCTAACTTAGTGAAGTGACCACGCCTCATAATAAATGACTATATAAATAAATAAACAACCAATCAAGCAAATAAGACTATGGAACTAGAGCAGTGGATAAAGAATTTGCTGTGTAAGTAAAAAAAAAAAAAAGTGTAATGTTTTATAAGCTCTAAGAGACCACAGATGCCAGTGAAGACTACTATACCCATCAAAACTGTCAAACAAAATATACAGAGAAAAAAATCCACAAAAATATAGAAATTTAAGTAGTATACATCTGCCAATCCAGCTCTACAGAAGGAGATATAAGGAAACTTAAATCTAAAGAGGTAAACCATATCAAAGAAAAATTGAGAAATAAGTAATCCCAGAGAAGAAAATTTTTAAAAAGGATGATAAACTCACAAAAAAAATAACAAAATAATAGGGATCAATAAACACTGTTCTTTGATAACTCAATGTTAATGGACTCAGTTCCTCTAAATACCAAGACAGTTACTAACATATTGTATTAGAAAATAAGATCTGCCACATACAAGAAACAGATCTTACTGTGAACAATAGACATCACCTCAGCATAAAAAGGATGGAAAAGATAGTCCAAGAAAATGGACCCAAGAAGCAAGCAGGTATAGCCATTTTAATATCTGACCAAAAAAGACTTCAAGTCAAAACTAATCAGAAAAGATAAAGAAGGACACTACATACCCACTAAAAGGAAAAAGAAATACACCAAGAGGATATTGCAGTTTTAAACATTTATGCACCAAACACAAGGACACCCAAGTTCATAAAAGAAACACTACGATAGTGAAAGTCACATACGGACCCTTGCATGTTGATAGTGGGTTACTTCAGTATTCAATTCTCACTAAAGACAGTTCATCTGGACAGAAATAAAATAGATAAATGCTTGATTTAAAGTATATCATAAATCAAATGAACCTAGCAAATATTAACAGAACATTTCACCCAAACATAAAACAATATGGCTTCTTCTCAGCAGCTCATGGAACAGTCTCCAAAATTGACCACATACTTGGACACAGAGCACATCTCAACAGATACAAGACTATTGAAAAACCATGCCTCATATTGCCTACAATGGATTAAAGCTGGATATCAACAGAAACAGAAACAACAGCATGTATAATAACTCATGGAAATAGAATAACTCGCTTCTGAATGAAATAAAGGTCAGGAAAGAATTAAGAAGGAAATTAAAAACTATTTACTTGAATGAAAATGGATTTCTGAATAGGACGCTGATAGCACAGGCATTAAGAACAGTAATTAATAAATGGGAGCTCATAAAACTAAAAAGCTTCTGTATGTTAAAGAACATAAATAATATTGACAAAGTGGCAGAGTAAAAAATGTGAAAACATCTGTACCAATTACAAATCCACTTCTAGTGAGATTGCAAACTTTTAGAAGTACTATGAAAACAAGTGAGGCACTTCCTCAGGAAGCTGTGAATAGATCTACCCAAGATCTAGCTACAACCTTCTCGGACATAAACCCAAAGGACTGCATGCAGCTATGTATACACATGCTCATCTTTGTTTACTGTTGTTGTATCGTTAAAGCCAGCTAGAAATTAAAAACCACCTAGAGGTCCATCAACAGATGAATAGGTAAATAAAATGTGGTACATTTTATTTATAATTAAATTACAAACAATTAAATATTTTTCAGTTGTGAAACAAGTAAATCACATAATTTGCAGGAAAATGGATGGAGCTAAAAAAAGAAAAGAAAATCACTGTGAGTGAGGAAACCCAAACACAAAAGAGAAATGGTGAATATGTTTGATTATCTGTGGATTTTAGCTTTTAAGCCTTTGATAAACATGTTATAATCCATATAACCACAGAGGTTATTTTTATAGAGTAAAGGACTAGTCAGGAGGGAATGATCTCTCTAGAAAAAGGAAACAGAACGTATTGTAATGGAGAAACAGGGTATAGACTGGAACTGAGGATCAAAAAGGGAAGGGGAGAGAAGAGGGTATAAGAGAGGCAATTCAGGGAGCCACAACTGACACTAAGGGACATTTGATGGGTCATATGGAAACCTACTACTCTAGAAACGTCTTAAAATAAAAGTGCTGGTTTTATTTCTAATTTGATGCTGATTTGAGTATCTATATGCTTAGGAAAGGGGGGGAGCAGATAGCATTCTATACAGGTGATAACTTTTATGTTGAATTACTTGTAATGAATTCATATTAAGGTTGATGGTGGATGGAGGCTCCATGTCTGAGGTCTCTTTTTTCTTTTTCAACAATATTCTGTCTTTGAGAAAAAACTGATATCAGAGAACAAGCGGTTCACTCACTGGAGAGAGTAAAAGAAGGGGCAAACCTGGTAGTTGGGTATGAGTCCTAAAACATAGAAACCTACAGTTTGGCTCAGGTCTCAGGATTCTGCAGCTGGAGCTCAGAGAGTGGGTGACTTGCAGAGTAAACTTGCCTCAGAGGGGAGCAAAGAGCAGAAACTGTTGAACGGCAGCCATGTACAGCGATTCTCCTGCCCTCCCATGATACACAAGCTCCCTGCAGCACATTTTCCAGCTTGTCTGGGAGAACCAACTGCAAACCAAACTTCCAGAACAGCTGATAAAACTGGTTTAGTGCTTTTAATATTTTAAAATATAACTCTGAAGCATATGGAATATGAACTAGGCTCATTAAAGAAGGACCAAGAGGCTAGACAGAAAGATCAGGAGCGATACTGACCGTAAATGATGCTAAGAGACAAAATATAATTGCTGGCAATACAGTGAAGTAGAACATCTGTGCTTTAATTACAAGAAAAGTAAGGAAATTCAGGGCGCTGGACTTGCTGCTTAGCTTGAAGTCAATTACTACTAAAAGGGAAATGAGCATGGGTCTTGTATCATTTACACTGTGTCTAATGTATTCAGACTGGAAGTAGCCACAGCATAGACTCAACTGAAACAGAGATGCAAGTGTGGCTCCAGTTCAAAGTGCCTGCCACTCCAACAATGTATATTATGGCCTTGTCTTCTTCACTATTCCCCTTGAAAGCTGACTTCCAACTAGACCCAGGGCTAGTTTCCTGCTGCATTTGGCCCAGAATCCACAGCCTGGATCAGCTACTGTTGTGTGTCAAGGATCATCAGACTCCTCATGGCGTCCAGCTTTATTTTACTTTTTAATGTCTTTTTAAAAGAGAGTCCCATGCTAGCTTCAAAATCCCATATAGCTGAGGAAGAAATGAATTTTAGATGCTCCTGCCTCCATCTCCTGGCATAGACATGTACCAAGACACTTAGTCCATTGTGTGCTGGGGACTAAACTTGAGGCGTCATGCTCACTACACAAGCACTCTGCCAACTGAGCTTGACCCCTAGCCCCATTTTCCAGCATTTTAGAGCATTTCCTTAATTATGTTCCAGGACATTGGTTTCTGCACACTCACTGTCCCTTGGCTTTGTTCTCTCTGTAATTTTTGTTTCAAGGCTCAGATCTCTGACTTCACATCCAATCCACACACACTCTTAAGGTAATCTAATCAAACTTGAGCTTGATTTGATTAAAACTTTAATTGAAGTACCTAAATATACAACTATAGCTGTCAGTCCTCGCTTGACTTTTGCATCAATAATTATGCCTAAATTAACATATTAAAAGCTAATCTCACCCAGTCTCTTGATGTTCTCTCTCTCTCTCTCTCTCTCTCTCTCTCTCTCTCTCTCTCTCTCTCTCTCTCTCTCTCTCTTTCATTGCAGGCTCTACCTACTCTTCATCTCACATTTCTAAGATCTGTTTACACTCTCTCTCACACTGACATGTGACTGTCAGTGACAGTGGCAGGTCTCTTAATAAGCATTCTCCAAACCTGACCCCTATTGTATTACTGCACAGCCAACACTACAAGTACTTATTTCCCAGTGACTTCAATATTTTAAGTATTCATTCATTTGAAACAAATAAAAATATCCCAGTTCTCTATAACAAACACTTTCATAGCTTTCCAGGACACTTACAAAAAAAGAAAGAAAGAAACAAAGAAAGAAACAAAGAAAGAAACAAAGAAGCAAAGGAAGAAAGAAAGGAAGGAAGGAAGGAAGGAAAGAAAGAAAGAAAGAAAGAAAAGAAAAGAAAAGAAAAAAAAAGAAAACACCCAGTATAGAGACATATCTACAAGACCTAATCTAGACCTCTAAACTCATAGCCTAATTTTTCTTTTACAAATGCAGGCATGCATGCCAGTCACACTGTCTACCCCTCAAAGCCACATCTGCTTAGTTTTATAGATCACAGTATAGATAAATATTGTGTACGATAAAGTATGGAACATAGTACAGACACATACATACATAGCATTCTTTGTCAACTCAGGTTAAATCTCTGCTAAATAATGGTTTTGATACGTTTGTTTCATTAACATCCCAAACCACTGAATAAAGCATCACAGTGTAAAACGAGCTTCACATAAATAATACTGTCCTTAAATAAAAATTAGGCGATGTCCCATGTTTCCCAGAGTATCCTCAGTTATAGGTAAGGATGGTCTTCAACACCTAATCTTCTTCCCTCTACAACACAGGGATTGGAGTTACAGCTGATACCATGACACAAGTTAAGAAGGAGTTTTCTATGCTGTTGTGAAGAGTAATCCAATAGTTGGTGGTCTGACTTAAATTTTAATTGCTAATCCTATCAATTCTCGAAATTCATTTTATAATGATTGATATTTCGATTAAAACTAATAACTTAAATTTCCTATGCTTTAAAATGTTACTTTGCAATAATTTATAATGATTAAATTTTTACTAATATATAGTGACTCTTCACTTCAGGACTTAAAAAATAAATGATACTACACTAACAGGAAGTGTAATAACTAAAATTAGAACTTTATGAAAATTAAGGAACTGTCCTTTTAATTGTGACATTATCAGGTGAAGCAAAAAAGATGACAGTAACAATATTCTTCTTACCATTCACTTGAAAGATGTGCGTCTGACGTACATGTTCATAGCCATCTGCATAGCAGGTATAATTGCCCATGTGGACTGTGGTAACTTTGGTGATATACAAGGACCCATCATCGCCAAAGTCCTACAAAAAGAAAATAAATCACAGAGTTGGCTACTTGAAAAGTCATTACTATTCAGGAGGAAAATAAGTATATTAAACATTTTAAAGGATATAAATTATCTATGTAAATATGAAGGATATTGATTTATCTTAATATTTCTTCAATATATTCTTTCTTTAAAAGTGAGCTTTCATTGATAAATATAACTTTCCTATGTTAATTTGAAATACATGAATTAACGAAGTATACTAGCATAATTTAATTTTATAATCTGAATTTCAGATAATTAAAGCTCTACCAAGAAATTTACTTACAATGAAAAATAAATTGTTAATTACATTTTTCATCTTATAATTATCCACAATTTATTATAAATATCAAGGAAAATAGCTACCAAACCAGTATGTTCTCAGTGAAAGCATTTATAGCTGTATCCTGAGATATGATGTTTAGTATTATTTTATTTTGTTTGAGGGCCAGTGGAGACTAACTCATATTCTCAATCATGCTAAGCATGAACTATAACATAATACTAAATTCTCAGCAAGGGTTTAATTCTAAAGATTGTAATCTACGGGCTATGTGGATAAACAGCCAGCTATTTGGTATTCTGGAGGATAAATGCATAATTATACCTAGGGAAATATATTAAAGACTCACCTCTGTTTATCACAACCGAGTCTAAACATTAGCCTTGGAACTGCAGGGTACAACCCAGAAGATCTCCTCTTTATGAGTCAATGTGTGCAATGGGGAAAATTGTCAAATCTGTTTTTCGGGTCTTTGGAAAATCTGCTCTCATAATCTGCAGAGTGTTTATTAAAGCCTGACTGCCCTGTCTCTGTGAGATGTCTGTTAGTGGCCATTTTGACCCCTCTTCCTCCTCTCACGGAAGCCTCTTCGGGCTTCCGTGGTAACTTTGAATCAATAGCTTATACTCATTCATGCTCCCTGCGAACTCCACTATCTTCATGGACTGGAGGGGAGGGAAAGGCTTCACACTCCCCCATAGGGAACTGTCTCTGTGGGTCCATTCTACAGTCATCAAAATCTTAGGTTTCCATGACTTTGCTTTATTTAAACAAAACATAGGTATCCCTCTGTTTAACAATTCTGTCCCACAGTGATTTTGGTGAAACAAAATCACAGAACTTTTTACCATGAGATTTTATTGAACATAGATACTTATTAGAGATCACAGTATCCTGAAGAACAGTTTTCAAAGCAAAACTGGAGAACAGGACAGCTACACACCAATTGACAGTGGAATTTTGACAAAGAAGTCAGAAGTACATGCATGTATCAACTATTAGACCTGGTCAAACTAGATGGGTGCATCTTGGGTGCATATGCATCACCCTGCACAAAACACAAAACACAAAACATAACTCCAAATGGATCAATGACATCAACACAAAACAAGATACACTGGATATGAAAGAAAAGAAATTGGGGAATAGCCTTGAATTCATTGGCACAGAAAAATGATTTTTGAACAGAACACTGGTAGCATAGGAACTAAGAACAAAATTTAACAAGTTGGTCCTTATTTGATTTTTTTGTAGACCTCCTTCTCACTCCTTCTTGAATTGAAGGAAGAGAGCAGCCTCCTCTCTGAGCTGCCCAGAACCTCTACATTCTTCCTGTGTTGAGTCCTTTTAACTTGACAAAGTACTTCTATGGCAGTAGGCCTAGAGTAGTGAGCACAAACTTCCCTGCTTTAGTTGACTCAAATTCTTTATCCCTAATAATTTTCTGGTATACAACAAGTTTGTAGGAGCACTTAATGGGTTCAGCACATGATTTATGAGATAATTTGGCTAGGAAGATGCAACATATATATGCATGTACTCACATCCAATGGGAACTCATGTTCAGATCCCATGGCTCAATCAAAGTCCAATGACTCTCAGTACACTTCTGTCTGTGGGCAAATACTGAACACCACTGTGCTCTCTTTGCATACTGTTCTACCTTAAAATTCCAGTTTACAAGTCCCAAGAAATAAATTATATTTCAATTTGTTTTATTAAATACTTTACATAATGGTAATATTGTAGTCAGCTCAGAAAAATTTGTCGTGAAATAAAACTCAGTAAAATGTTTTACTAAAGAATTAAAAATAAGTAAATCGAACTGAAAAAGCTTTTATATGGCAAAGGACACCATAATTTGGTCAAATTGACATGATACATACAAAATATCTACCAACTGAATACCCAATATTGGGTAATATCTAAAATACACATAACTAAAAAAACCTGGACACCAAGAAAGCAAATAACATAATAAAAATGGGTTTACAGAACTAAGAAGTTCACAAAAATGGCACATGTCAAATGTGTACGAAACATTTAAAAAAATATTCAACATTTTTAATCATCAGGAAAATACACCTAAAAACTACTTTGATATTTCATTTTATACCAATCAGAATGCCAAGATCAATTTAATAAAAATTGCAAGTCATGATGTAGAGGATATGAGGAAAGAGGAACACTCATCCATTTCTGGTGGGACCAAAATTTCTACAGTAGCATTTCCTCAGGAAGCTGTGAATAGCTCTACCTCAACATCTAGGTATAATACTCTGGTATATACCCCAAAAGAAAACTACATGATGCTAGAGAAACCCTTGTTCATCCATGTTCCTTGACGCTGTATTCATAATAGCTAGAAACTGAAAATAGCCTAGATGTCCATCAAAAAATGAATGGATACAGAAAAAGAAAGCATTCTGAGTGAGTTAACCCAGACCCAAAAAGACAAATACAATATTTATAGTCTTATATATAGATATTTGCTTTTAAGCCTTTGATAAGTGTGGGGGCCCGTTCTCGGGTTCCTCGTGGCTTTACCCAGCAGGTCCGCATAGAGGATGATTAGGACCACGGGCCTGAGTGCAGGTGTCTGGGATGGTCTGCACTTGGCTGTGCTGGGGGAGGAGGTCTTTTGCTCCACCCCTTGGCGTCTCTATAAAAACCCTGGGGCAGAGACAGTCGGGGCCCATTGGAATAGGTTCCAGGCCCTCTCGAGGCTATCCTTTATTTTTTATCTGTTTATCTCCGCGATATGCTCTGCAATAAATCCTTCTATCTAATATTTCCTGCTGCTCGCACTCAAGAAAACTCTAGGGAACTGTGGGGGTGGTTGGGTAAACACCCCACAGATAAGCAGGCTTCAATCCATATGACCACAGAGTTTATGCATAGAGTAAAGGACTAGTGGGGAAAGTGGGATCTCCCAAGGAAGGGGAGAATGAATATATACTTATGGAGAGGAAGGAGACAGACTAAAATGGGAAGATTAAACATGCAGTGGAGGAGAAGAGAGTATAAGGGAAAGAATACAGGGAGTGACAACTAACAATAAAGGGCATTTGATGAGTCATAGGGAAACCTACTACAATACAAGCTTCTTAAAACATATACAAACATGAATGAAATCTAAATGGAGTCCTCAAATAGTGGGGGAGAAAATGCTCTAACCAGACATCTTTTTACCATCAGTGAAATGTCAAGTGCCAGGAATGGGCCACATCTAATTAAATTCTTGACCAAGGAGTGCTGTGGATATCGCTCTATATAAATAAACACTGATTGGCCAGTAGCCAGACAGGAAGTATAGGCGGGACTAATGGAGAGGAGAATTGAGGGAACAGGAAGGGAGAGGGGGAGACTGCCTGGAGCCGCCACCAGGACAAGGAAGGTGTAAGGTACCGATAGGCCACAAGCCACATGGCAAAGTATAGATTAATAAAAATGGGATAAATATGAGTAAAAGCTAGACAGTCATAGGCCTGAGCTAATGGCTAAGCAGTTTAAATAATTTAAGAGTCTGTGTGTTTATTTTATAAGTGGGCTCTGGGACTGGCGGGACTTGGCAGGAGCTGGAGAAAAATTCTCCAGCTACAAAGGAGCCCAAAGAAATCATATAAAACTTCTGGCCTACAAGATGTGCTATGGTAAAGGTGGCACCAAAATTATGGGAGTAACCAACCAATGGGTGATCCAGCTTGAGAACAATACTATAAGAAGAAGCCCACCCATAACACTTCCTGGAGGGCCAGGATCCAGAGACTGGACAGCCCAGAGACCTAGGATAGAACCAAACATTACTGGGGAAAAAATCAATGAAATTATTCTTAATGTATTCTGCTACACTCATAGATTGTTGCCTAGCCCAAATGTCATTAGAGAGGTTTCACCCCACAACTGATAGAAACAGATGCAGAGACCAACAGACAAACATTAGGCAGAGCTTGGGAATTCCATGTAAGAGCAGGAGGAAGGATCGTGGGAACTGGAGGAGTCAAGGACACTACAAGAATACCCACAGAATAAACTAACTTGGCTCATAGGGGCTCACATAGACTAAACTGAAAACCAGAGAGCTGGCTTGGGACTGACCTAGGCCCTCTGCACGTATGTCACAGTTGTGTAGCTTGGTTTTCTTGTGGGAATCCTAACAGTGGGAGCAGGGTCTGTCTTGGTTTATGTTACCTGCTTTTGGGACCCATCCCTATACTGGGTTGCATAGTTCAGCCATAAAAGGAGAGGAAGTGCCTAGTCTTACTGCCATTTGATATGCCATGGCTTGCTGATACACATGGGAGGCCAGTCCTTTTCTAAGAGAAAGAAGGAGTGGGCAGCAAGGGGGTAGCAGGGAGGGAGGGAAGAAGGGAAGGGAAAATTTGATTGAGCTGGAGAAAATAAATTAATATAATAAAAGTTATTATTATAATAGAAGAACTAGGAACCTGACTTTATCTTCCTGCTGGGTTAAGTGCTTGCTGCCCTTCACATGATCACCACTGTGATCCCAAAATAAGTTCCTCAACAGAGTGGAGATGAGGTCACGCTAATGCCCTTAAATTGTCAAAACTATGAGCCCCCTTCTCTAAAAATTGCCTAAATAGATACTTTATTATAGTGGCAGCAAATGAGCTAATGGACTAATGTAGTTTTCAAGAATTCTTTACTTTTCTTTTTCCCATTTTAATTTTAACATTAGTACTTTCATGTTGGTATTTAATTTTCAAATGTGCTGTTCAAGATTTAATTTGTATACAGTATGAATATTATGTGGTATAAATGTAATATGTATGTGATATGAATGTAACCTAGACTTAAAGTAATGTAATATGGACTTAACATTATCTGTTTTTGTAAAACGTCATAAACTGTGTCAACACCGTACATCAAAAAATACTTTCCCTTCAAATTTTGATTTTTTTAAAACAAGTATTTTGTCTTTAAGATGTTGTAGAGGCCGGTGACATTCCGATATATTTATAGCAGTGTCCAAAGTATTTGTGATACACTGACAACTTTATTTGTATTTGTATTATATGCATTTCTGTTAAAAAATAGCTTCACTCAATTTCAGATTGATTGAAATTAAGAAAATCACTGGGAAGGTATTGAACCTGGTCCTGACAATGTCCAAAAATACATTTTAAAAAGATAGAGCTAGTGTGGGCAAGATGGCTCAGCAGATAAAGGAGCCATAGGTAAAGAGATACTGGAGTATACAAATTGTCTTCTGGACATCAGATGTGTACTCTCACAAGGACGCATATAACAACAACAATGATAATAGTAAATAATAATAATTATTATAATAATAATAAAATACAGAAAGAAATAAGAGAGGAAATAATAAAAGGAGGAAGGAGAGAATAGGAGAATGAAAGAGAGGAGAAGATTAAGAGAAGTCAGGAGCAGAAGAGGGAATAGTCAAATCAGGGTAAACAAATCACACATTGATAACAATACTAGAATATTTTTATAAGTACAAGATAAAGTACAAATACCTTACTGCCACATCATATGATATTATTCATACATCATTTCTACAACTCCCTGAAGTAAAAGTAACTGATGCTGTCACAGAGGAAGTTATACGAGCTATACCAGTGGAAGAGAACTTGGAGGTCCAGCCCAAAGGCCATGTTAACACTCCCCACTAAAATAGTCTTCCACAAGAAATGTGGCTTCAAACAACAAAAGTCGAGGAGGGAACAGAAAACAGAGACAAAGACCATTTTGAAGGAATCATACTCAGGTATTTGGATTTTACTGGGTTTAATAGGAGAAAAACAAAGTTTTGTAAAAATGTAGTGAGAAACATCAGAGCTAAAAAGTTTGCAGAATAAGAACAGGAAACAATTACTGGTGATTTAAAGTATCTCATGTCTGCTGTAGACAAAATAGACACGTATATGGGATACACATGCAGCTCATTACAAGGAAGGCAAGTCACTGAAATCAGATCAGGACAAATGTGTTCATCCGCTGGACAAAAGAAATTTAAAATGATAAGGGAGACAGAGGATATACCTGGTGTTTATGATCATGCTTATATACACATATACTAAACTCTATGTAACTTTTGAATGTGTAACCCTACATTACTGTCTGGAATTAGGCCTTCAAATTTCTATCTGAACTTCTCTAAATACTGATATGGACAAGTGCTTTTTGGTGTATGTATCTACCTGCATAGCACAAGCCTTCTCTCTCAGTCTGGTTTCTGAGTATCTTTCCAGCTTTCTGAGGCTTTAGAAGTGTGGTTTTAGGGGCATGTGATCAGTTATCCATTATTATGTAGAAAATGCTTACTGATGGTGTCTTATTGCAGTCTTATTGCAGTTAATCTATAACATAAAATTTAGTTTACAATTTTAGCTATTTAGTTAAATTTAACCATTTAATTAAAAAAATCTTTTCTAAATGAGCATATACATGACCCCTTAAACTGTGTGTCTCTGTCCATGTTTTCTTTTTTCAGTTTTTCTAAATGAAACCAAAAATCTTCTATCCATAGGCTTTTTCAATATATAACTGTGCAAAGGCCTTCATAGAGCAGATTTTTATAATAATTCAAATTGTAATATCCAATTGTTATTTTGAATAAAGTAAGGATCCTTTCAACACACTTAAAAGACACCAGGCACTTAAGTATCTCAAGTGCTATGCTGTATTTTATTTTAAATATAGACATTCGTCTTCTGCATAACCCTTTTTAAGAAGGTGTGTCAGCCATTCGGGTGGTGGTGCACACCTTTAATCCCAGCAATCGGGAGGCAGAGCCAGGTGGATTTCTGTGAGTTCGAGGCCAGCCTGGTCTACAGAGCAAGATCCAGGAAAGGTGCAAAGCTACACAGAGAAACCCTGTCTGGAAAAACAAAACAAAACAAAACAAAAAAAAAAAAAAAAAAAGAAGAAGAAGAAGAAGAAGGTAGTGTCATTAGTTTCATTTTGCAAATCAAAAGGTTGAAATATGATGCTGAATAACTTTGTGGAAGTCTTCAAGCTGGGTAATGCCAATTTCTTCTGTAATTTTTAACATGCTTTCTACTTTGCAGATTCTCCATTGATTCTAACTTAAATTCAAGATTACCTGGTGCTATTTTACACAGACATCAGAGCTGTTCTTTACCTTCCTCCTAGTGTTACAACTCTAATCTTTCAAACTAGTATATTCTCAGAACTTTTCTAATCTAAGTAGTTCCCCTATACTGTGTGATTTTATTGCTCAGCCATGGTTGAAAGCTATGGTCTGAGAATAGGCACTCTGAATTCAGGAAAAAAAATATGTCCTCATTTTGAATTCCATTACATCTTCACACTCTGTAAGTAGATAAAATCTGTACGTACCCCTTCACAATTATAAAATAGCCTCAAGCACAGATGTCTGGGAAGAGCTGATCGGAAAAAATTCCAAATCGTGTATTCTGTTGAGATTATCGCTCATATTCTTTTCAAAGCAGAGCAAACAGAGAAGAACATATGTAGTACATTTCCAAACTTTAGAGAATTCTTATGGCAACTCCCCACTGACTACAGTTAATCAAGAAAGAGTAATATCAAAACATTTAACAATCAGTGGATGATCAGCACTATAAGAGGCTACAAAGAAATAATGTGCCAGTGTGGTTATTCCGAACACAAAAGATTCATTTTGGGCCTGTCTTTCTTCACAAGCATTATTTAGCCAGTTGTAATAAAAGAGATAAACTAAATCTATTGAAAAATAGTTTCTAAATTTAATTTCAGTTTTCTTTTTATATTATGATTCTCTACAAATTTCTAAATTGGTACTAATATTACTGCATTTCAATGTTCTTTTCTGTGCCAAATACCTCACCAATACCTCAGTTTGATTATATCAATATTAAAGTAATTCTCTTTTTTTTTTAATTTTTATTTTGCAATACAATTCAGTTCTACATATCAGCCACAGATTCCCTTGTTCTCCCCCCTCCCGCCCCCCTCACCTTCCCCCCAGCCCGCCCCCCATTCCAAACTCCTCCAGGGCAAAGCCTTCCCCACAGACTGAGATCAACCTGGTGGACTCAGTCCAGGTAGGTCCAGTCCCCTCCTCCCAGGCCGAGCCAATGGACCCTGCATAGGCCCCAGGTTTCAAACAGCCGACTCATGCAATGAGCACAGGACCCGGTGCCACTGCCTGGATGCCTCCCAAACAGATCAGGCCAATCAACTGTCTCACCCACTCAGAGGGCCTGATCCAGTTGGTGACCCCTCAGCCATTGGTTCATAGTTAATGTGTTTCCGTTTGTTTGGCTATTTGTCTCTGTGCTTTATCTGACCTTGGTCTCAACAATTCTCGCTCATATAAACCCTCCTCATTCTCGCTAATTGGACTCCCAGAGATCCACCTGGGGCCTAGTCATGGATCTCTGCATCCAGATCCCTCAGTAGTTGGATGAGGTTTCTAGCAAGACAATTAGGGTGTTTGGCCATCCCATCACCAGAGTAGGTCAGTTCGGACTGTCTCTCGACCATTGCCAGCAGTCTGTTGTGGGGGTATCTTTGTGGATTTCTGTGGGCCTCTCTAGCACTTTGTTTCTTCCTATTCTCATGTGGTCTTCATTTACCATGGTCTCCTATTCCTTGTTCTCCCTCTCTGTTGTTGATCCAGCTGGGATCTCCCACTCACCCAAGCTCTCTTTCCCTCGACCTTCGCCCTTCAGTACCCCCACTCATGTCCAGGCCGTTCATGTAGATCTCATTCCATTTCTCTGTCATTGGACAATCCCTGTGTCTTTCTTGGGGTCCTGTTTTCCAGGTAGCCTGCCTGGTGATGTGAGTAGCAGTCCAGTCATCCTTGTTCCACATCTAATATCCTGTTATGAGTGAGTACATACCATGTTTGTCTTTCTGAGTCTGGGATACCTCACTCAGGATGATTTTTTCTAGATCCATCCATTTGTCTGCAAACCTCATGATGTCATTGTTTTACTCTGCTGAGTAGTATTCCATTGTGTATATGTACCACATTTTGTTTATCCATTCTTCAGTTGAAGGGCATCTAGGTTGTTTCCATGTTCTGGCTATTACAAACAATGCTGATATGAACATAGCTGAACAAGTGCTCTTGTGGTGTGGTTGAGCATTCCTTGGGTATATGCCCAAGAGTGGTATAGCTGGATCTTGGGGGAGATGGATTCCCAATTTTCTAAGAAATCGCCATATTGATTTCCAAAGTGGTTGTACAAGCTTGCATTCCCACCAGCAGTGGAGGAGAGTTCCCCTAGCTCCACATCCTCTCCAGCATAAGGTGTCTTCAGTGTTTTTGATCTTAGCCATTCTGACAGGTGTAAGGTGGTATCTCAGAGTTGTTTTGATTTGCATTTCCCTGATGATTAGGGATGTTGAGCCATTCCTTAAATGTCTTTCAGCCATTTGAGTTTCCTCTGTTGAGAATTCTCTGTTTAGTTCTATAGCCCATTTCTTAATTGGACTGTTGGGCATTTTGATGTCTAATTTCTTGAGTTCCTTATATATTCTGGATATCAGTCCTCTGTCAGATGTGGGATTGGTGAAGATCTTTTCCCATTCTGTAGGCTGTCGCTTTGCTTTGTTGACCGTATCCTTTGCCCTACAAAAGCTTCTCAGTTTCAAGAGGTCCCATTGATTGATTGTTTCTCTCAGTGTCTGTGCGACTGGTGTTCTATTTAGAAAGTGGTCTCCTATGCCAATGCGTTCAAGACTACTTCCTACTTTCTCTTCTAGCAGGTTCAGAGTAGCTGGACTTATGTTGAGGTCCTTGATCCACTTGGACTTAAGTTTTGTGCACGGTGATAGATATGGATCTATTTGCAGCCTTCTACATGTTGATATCCAGTTTTGCCAGCACCATTTGTTGAAGATGCTTTCTTTTTTCCATTGTGCACTTTTGGCTTCTTTGTCAAAAATTATTTGTTCATAGGTGTGCAGATTAATATCAGGGTCTTCAATTCGATTCCATTGGTCCACATGTCGGTTTTTATGCCAGTACCAAGCTGTTTTTATTACTGTAGCTCTATAGTAGAGCTTGAAGTCAGGGATCGTGATGCCTCCAGAAGTTGTTTTATTGTACAGGATTCTTTTGGCTATCCTGGGTTTTTTGTTTTTCCATATGAGGTTGAGTATTATTCTTTCCAGGTCTGTGAAGAATTGTGTTGGTATTTTGATGGGGATTGCATTGAATCTGTAGATTGCTTTTGGTAAGATTGCCATTTTTACTATGTTAGTTCTGCCTATCCATGAGCATGGGAGATCTTTCCATTTTCTGACATCTTCTTCAATTTCTTTTTTCAGGGACTTAAAGTTCTTGTCATATAGGTCCTTCATTTGCTTGGTTAGTGTTACCCCAAGGTATTTTATGTCATTTGTGGCTATAGTAAAGGGTGATGTATCTCTGACTTCCTTCTCCGCTTTTTTGTCCATTGTATATAGGAGGGCTACTGATTTTTTTGAGTTGATCTTGTATCCTGCTATGTTGCTGAAGGTGTTTATAAGTTGTATCAGATCCTTGGTGGAATCTTTGGGGTTGCTCAAGTATACTATCATGTCATCTGCAAATAGGGAAAGCTTGACTTCTTCCTTTCCAATTTGTATCCCCTTAATCTCCTTATGTTGTCTTATTGCTCTGGCTAGAACTTCAAGTACTATATTGAATAAGTATGGGGAGAGCGGACAGCCTTGCCTCGTTCCTGATTTTAGTGGAATTGCTTTGAGTTTCTCTCCATTTAATTTGATGTTGGCTGTTGGCTTGCTGTAAATTGCCTTTATTATGTTTAGGTATGTTCCCTGTATTCCTGATCGCTCCAAGACCTTTATCATGAAGGGGTGTTGGATTTTGTCAAATGCCTTTTCAGCATCTAGTGAGATGATCAAGTGGTTTTTTTCTTTGAGTTTGTTTATATGGTGTATCACATTGACAGACTTTCGTATGTTGAACCATCCTTGCATCCCTGGAATGAATCCTACTTGATCATGGTGGATAATTGTTTTGATGTGGTCTTGGAGTCTGTTTGCCAGTATTTTATTGAGTATTTTTGCACCAATGTTCACGAGGGAGATCGGTCTGTAGTTCTCTTTCTTTGTTGTATCCTTGTTTGGTTTGGGAATCAGGGTAATTGTAGCCTCATAGAAGGAGTTTGGTAATGTTCCTTCTGTTTCTATTGTATGGAACAATTTAGAGAGTATTGGTATTAACTCTTCTTTGAAGATCTGGTAGAATTCTGCACTGAAACCATCTGGTCCTGGGCTTTTTTTGGTTGGGAGACTTTTAATGACCGTTTCTATTTCGTTAGGGGTTATTGGACTATTTAAATAGTTTATCTGGTCTTGATTTAATTTAGGTATGTGGTACCTATCCAGAAAATTATCCATTTCTTTTAGGTTTTCCAGTTTTGTGGAATAGAGGTTTTTGAAGTATGACCTGATGATTCTCTGGATTTCCTTAATGTCTGTTGTTATGTCCCCCTTTTCATTTCTGATTTTGTTGATTTGGATGCTCTCTCTCTGTCTTTTGGTTAGTTTGGATAAGGGCTTGTCTATCTTGTTGATTTTCTCAAAGAACCAACTCTTTGTTTCATTAATTTTTTGTATTGTTCTCTTTGTTTCTATTTTATTGATTTCAGCTCTCACTTTGATAATTTCCTGGCATCTATTTTTCCTGGGAGACTTTGCTTCTTCCTGTTCTAGAACTTTCAGGTGTGCTGTTAAGTCACTAGTGTGAGATTTCTCCAGCTTATTTATGTGGGTGTTTAGTGCTATGAATTTCCCTCTTAGTACTGCTTTCATAGTGTCCCATAGGTTTGGATATGTGGTGTCTTCATTTTCGTTGATCTCTAGGAAGTCTTTAATTTCTTTCTTTATTTCTTCCTTAACCCATTGGTGATTCAGGTGGGTATTGTTCAGTTTCCATGAGATTGTAGGTTTTCTGTAGTTTTTGTTGTTGTTGAAATCCAACTTTAGACCATGGTGGTCTGATAGAACACAGGAGGTTATTCCAATTGTTTTGTATCTGTTTAGATTTGTTTTGTGACCAAGTATGTGGTTGATTTTAGAGAAGGTTCCATGGGGTGCTGAGAAGAAGGTATATTCTTTTTTGTTAGGATGGAATGTTCTGTAGATGTCGATTAAGTCCATTTGAGTCATGACATCAATTAAGTCCTTTATTTCTCTGTTAAGTTTCGATTTGGGGGATCTGTCCAGTGGTGAAAGTGGGGTGTTGAGGTCTCCCACTATTAATGTGTGGGGTTTTATATGTGATTTAAGCTTTAATAATGTTTCTTTTACATATGTGGTGCCCTTGTGTTTGGGGCATAAATGTTCAGAATTGAGACTTCATCTTGGTGGATCTTTCCTGTGATGAGTATGTAATGCCCTTCTTGATCTCTTTTGATTGATTTTAGTTTGAAGTCTATTTTGCTGGATATCAGGATGGCTACACCCGCTTGTTTCTTAAGACCGTTTGATTGGAAAGTCTTTTCCCAGCCTTTTATTTTTAGGTAGTGTCTATCTTTGAATTTGAGATGTGTTTCTTGTATGCAGCAGAAAGATGGGTCCTGCTTTCGTATCCATTCTGTAAGCCTATGTCTTTTTATAGGTGAATTAAGTCCATTGATATTGAGGGATATTAATGTCCAGTGATTGTTCATTCCTGTTATTTTTTGGTGGTGATGTGTGTGTACTTTTCTTCGTTGGGGTCTACTGCTGTGGCTTTATCTATTGCCTGTGTTTTCGAGGTTGTATCTGACTTCCTTAGGTTGGAGTTTTCCTTCTAGTGCTTTCTGTAGGGCTGGGTTTGTGGATAAATATTGTTTAAATCTGGCTTTGTCATGGAATGTCTTGTTCACTCCATCTATGATGACTGAAAGTTTTGCTGGGTATATTAGTCTAGGCTGACATCCATGGTCTCTTAGTGTCTGCATTACATCTGTCCAGGACCTTCTGGCTTTCAAAGTCTCCATTGAGAAATCGGGTGTTATTCTGATAGGTTTGCCTTTATATGTCACTTGGCCTTTTTCCTTTGCTGCTCTTAACATTCTTTCTTTATTCTGTACGTTTAATTGTTTAATTATTATGTGGCGAGGGGACTTTTTTGGGGGTCTAGTCTGTTTGGTGTTCTATAGGCTTCCTGTATCTGCATAGGCGTTTCCTTCTTTAAGTTGGGATAGTTTTCTTCTATGATCTTGTTGAATATATTTTCTGTGCCCTTGAGTTGGTATTCTTCTCCTTCTTCTACCCCTATTATTCGTAGGTTTGGTCTTTTCATGGTGTCCCAAATTTCTTGGACATTTTGGTTCATGACTTTGTTGACTTTAGTGTTTTCTTTGACTGATGAATCTATTTCTTCTATTGTATCTTCAATGCTAGAGATCCTCTCTTCCATCTCTTGCATTCTGTTGATTATACTTGCATCTGAAGTTCCCAATCGTTTTCTCAGATTTTCTATTTCCAGCATTCCCTCTGTTTGTGTCTTCTTCATTTTTTCTATTTCCCTTTTCAGGTCTTGGATTGTTTCCTTCATTTGTTTCATTGATTTTTCTTGATTTTCTTTCAGTATTTTATTGTTCTCTTCCAGGACTTTTTGGATTTCTTCTAATTTGTTTGCCCTTTCCTCTAGTTGTTTACAGCGTTCTTCACATTTTTTTGTCTTTTCCTCTACACGAGCCTCTAGCTTCTTCATGATGACATTCATAAGGCTATTTTCTTCTGCTTCTTCCAATTTCTGATGTTCAGGTCTAGGTGTTGGAGGAGGGCTAGGGCCTGGTGATGGTGTATTGCTATTCATTTTGTTGTATGTGTTTCTGCCTTGACGTCTGCCCATCTCCTTGTGGTTCGTTCTTGGCCTTATCCGCACACTTGGTTCAGACAGAGCTGACAGATTCAGGAAGTCTCTCTCTCTTGTCCAGATGGGAGCTCTCTTGTCCAAATTGGAAGTCCGGGGCAGGATGGGAGCTCTTGTTCAGAAGGGAAGTCCGGGGGAGGATGGGTGCTCTTCTCTCTCTCTCTCTCTCTCTCTCTCTCTCTCTCTCTCTCTCTCTCCTCCAGATGGGAAGTCCGGGGCAAGGTGGGAGCTGGGAGCTGGGGGCAGGCCTCTAAGTCTCAGGAAGAGGCTTGGGGCTCAGGCGGATGGGCGTGGGGGCAGGGCGTGGAGACTGCAGTGTCTGCCAGGGGTCTTGGAGAAGGAGATCCTTCCTGGTGGGGCTAGAAGGGAACCTGCCCGGTGACCAGAACCTGGGGCCAAGTTGGGCAGGTCTTCCCTGGAGTGGCTGGTGCCCAGGGATGGGGTCGGGGGCAAGCTAGGGCACTCACCTGTGCTTCAGAAGGGAAGTCCGGGGCAAGATCGTAATTCTCTTTTTAATACTGATTATTGTAGTGTGTTTTCACTTTGTCATATAATGAAAACTATACTTAGTTTTCTTCAGGTAAAAAAATTATTTCCATAAAATAGTAATAAAATTATGCAATCATGAAATTGTCTAAAGTACTGCTGTTGTTGAAAGGCTTGGGTCAAAAGAAAGTTCTTTCATGAGTCTTTCTTGATAATTCTTACACTTATAAAGAATTACATCTGAAGGCTGGAGAGATGGATCAGCAGTTAAGATTTGTATTCTTGTTGCTCTCATGGAGGACCCAGGTTTTGTCCCCAGATACCTGGTGGTTCACAGTCATCAGTAACTCCCTTCTCTGAGTCCTGATCTCCTTTTTTGGCACCAGTCACTCAAGTTGAGCACACGCACACGTGAAGAAAAAACAGTCATACACATGTAGTTTTTTTTTAATCTATTTTTTTTTAAAAAAAGAATGTGCCTTCTTTACAACATGAATGAAAACACCCTGGGCTTTGGGCAAAGATAAATATCTCTCTAAATCTTTACTACTAAAAACTCCTATCCTTTGGAACAGGGCAAAAATGCCAAGGAAGTTCCAGGCAGAAAACTCAGAGACCAATAACTACAGAGCTGATGTCGAGTGAGTAGAAACTGGACACTTTGCCTCCCACCACTCATCACAAATCAGGAAACCAGCAGCATCTGGCAAATGCCGAAATGACAAGAGCATGTAAAAATAAGTTCTGCAAGACACAGGTACACAGGCAAAACCTAAATTGAGCATGGTACCTTCATAATCAGGAATTTACTTAGAATACTGATTCCAGCTACAATGACAAGGTAACACTAGAGAAATCAATATGGTGTTCCAATTATAGAAACCAACCAAACTAAAAATCTCACCTTTGTTTTTCTGTGATTTTTTTTATAGTTCATTTTTTTAATTCCTTTTACATACCTCAGAGTCCCCTCTCATCCCTCCTCTCAGCTCTAGCCCCATGTCTGCCTGCAGGCCACCATGCTCCTTGCCATGATGATAATGGACTGAAACTCTGAAATTGTAAGTGAGCCTCCCCAATTAAATGTTTTCTTTCTAAGAGTTGCTGTCTTCATGGTGTCTCTTCACAGCAACAGGAAAACTAATTAAAACAGTGTTCTAATCTGAAACTATTGTCAACTCTCTAGTTCAATGTACAGTTTTATACTTTTCATTTAACAGAAGATATTGAGTGTCCTTACAAAAGGCTGGTTATTTAACATAATTGAATGTTTATATATCTTTTCTGGTGATTTTTCCTTCAGCTATGTCTGGATACTATTTTTCAACATTTACCATCGAATTGATCTTCCTAAAGAAGTCATGCTGTTTTTGTTAACTTTAGAAAGTTCAAATCCAATTATTTGTTTGGATAATAGTGATTTGAAAACACTGACCTAGATTGAAATATAGCTTCACTACTGAGAAATTTCAAGAAACCAAAGAATGTTTTGTCTTTTCTCTAAGCTTAATTTCCAAACATATATGACATGGGTACGGTGGTTTGAAAGAAAATGACCTCTAAAGGGAATGGTATTATTAGGAAGTGTGTGTGTGGCCTTGTTGGAGGAAGTGTGTCAGTGTGGGGCTGGGCTTTGAGGTCTCTTTTCTCAAGCTTCACTCATTGTGACAGTCAGTAGACTTCCTACTGCCTTTGAGTCAAGATGTAGGACTCTCAGCTCCAGCACCACATCTGCCTTCATGCTACCATTGCTGCTAATCTTGAAGATAATAGACTGAACATCTGGAACCATATGTGAGACACCTCAATTAAATGCTCTTATTTATAAGAGTTGCAACGGTCATGGTGTCTCTTCACAGCAATAAAAAACCCTAAGACACTGGGGTATCAAAACACTTGCTCAGTTGATCACAAAAGACACATAAGAACAAATAAAACTGATTCATGGAAAGTACTTGGTGAGTTATAATAAACATCTTTCATTATAAAGAAAAATGTGAAATCCTAGTGCTTTGGATCCCACTTATCCTCACATAGAGGCTGACACAGGAAGATTCAAGTTCAACATCAGACTTGGCCACAGAGTGAATTGCAGTTTTAAAAATGACAGCAAGACAGAGAAGCAAGTGATAGATAGAAATAATTCACTTTACAAATTTTGTACACAATTCTGAGATCATAAAAAATCTGATATAGAATCATGACTATGAATCTGTTAAAAATGTAATAAGATTTCCAGAGTATATATTATAGTGAATTTGAAGATGAGTCAGGGAGTATATAGAAGTGTTTGGATGGGGAAAGGGAAGAGAAAAAACTAATTATATTATAATCTCAAAAGTTAGCAAAAATATGATAATGAATAATCAATAACTATTTTCTAATATTTCTTTCTGCATTATTTAGTCCTCCCCAATTCTTAATCATGAGCACTGATGTTGTTTACTTATCAGTCAACATGCAGTTCAATGCTTCTAATAGAAGCAGTGTTCAGTGAGCCTGCACATGAATTAATCAATACAGTCATTATAATTACTGTATTTTAGCTTCTACTCAATTACTTGGAAAATATTAGTAATGAATAATATTTTTAAAACATGTAGTTAGCAACTCAATTTGATTTTCATTTCTGAAGAAGTGAGATATCATTAATTTTTGTTACTTAGATTTTCCAGAATTTCTTATTCAACAGTTTTATTGATATTTCTGTCATTATATGTATTATCATGTAAGCTATATTACAATATACTTTTTTTTGGGGGGGGGTTTCGAGACAGGGTTTCTCTGTGTAGCTTTGCGCCTTTCCTGGAACTCGCTTTGGAGACCAGGCAGGCCTCGAACTCACAGAGATCCGCCTGCCTCTGCTTCCCGAGTGCTGGGATTAAAGGCGTGCGCCACCACCGCCCGGCACAATATACTACTTTTAAAAGCAGATAATATATAAAACACATATTATATCATTGAGTTATGTGTCAATATTTTTATTTAGAGATTATAAAAATTAAATTCCATCTCATGGCTCATATACTTTGCTAGATTGAGGGATCACAGAAGAACTATAGAACTTGCTTCTTTATCACATAGAAAACATTGTAAACTTCATGCTGATGTCTTTACCCTTGTCTTGTAGGCCAATGCCGAGCAGACTAGACAAATAAAAAGGAAGACACTGTTTTTCCTTTCTTAGATGCTTTACTGTACAGACAGCTTCATAGCTTGCATCCAGAATGAAAACTCCAAGTGTCTCTGATGGGGAGTTGTAGAAATACAGCAAAGCTCTTGAGAAAATGGTCTTCCAAAGCATCCTTTTCATATTAGCTGCTGTGAAGCAGTTTCCTCTGGGATTGAAACATACCACCCTGCAGGTAATCTCCTTATACCAGAAGATAAATAACTCAAAATAGTCAGGAAGTCCCTGAAACTGAGCAGATTCACTAGGCCCCTCTCTTCTACGAGTAAGAAATAAAACTGCTGAGAGTTTCCCTCAGACAAGAAAAGCTGTACAAAAGACTCTGATACCAGACCTGTTCCCTGGAAGAAGCAGAGACCAGCCAAGTTGCCTGCAAGAGGTTTAGATCAATTGAGTTACTTGCAAAGAACACATTCCAAATTATTGAGCTGCCTGCAGGCTGTGACGTGTGCTCCAGATTCCCAACTTTTGTGAACTGTCACCCATGTTGACATGGTGCCCAAGCTGCCCTTGAGTTAGTCCTTCTCCTCCAATTAACCATTCACCTACATCCCTATAAGTAATCCCAATAAAACTCATTGGTTCATCAAGTTGGACTTCAGTAGCATCTGCATTTTGATCTGTTATGGGCTCCTGATACACCAGCTCAATTGTGCAATTTATGTGCTAGAATAACAGTGTACTTCTGTCAGAGAAGTATATATGTATGTAACAGGTGATTTCAATTTCAATAAGAAAAATTTGAGCTTACTATATACTATGCTGGCAAAATATACACTGTCTTGTTGAAACTTCTTGAAGTGAAAAACAGACATGAAAATATTTTAAGGCAATGAATTTGATCTGAGGAGATAGCTTGGCAATTAAAATGCCTGCCATGCAAGAGGACCAGAGTTCTCTCTCCAGAATTCAAACAAGTACCTGCTAAGCACAGGCACACCTGTGATTCCAGCCTTGAAAGTCAGAAATGGGAACAAGCTGGCTGGTGGTACTAGTTGTACTGTTCACATCTAGTTTGATTAAGAGAGCTTGCTTTGATTAATATGGTCGAAAACCAATCAGGTGTGATTTGTGAAAGAAACCTCCGGTCTCTATCCGTGTTCCTGCATACACATATGTATCCACAAATGTAAGAAAAAGAATATATGAACATACATGTGCCACATGAAAAGATGAAAAATAAGTAATGAACACTGTCCTGCTTTCTTTCAGACTGCTTTTATATAGTTAATGTTACACAATTGTAAAATATACTTCTGTATAAGTTAAAGAAAAATATTCTGTAAACACACTATAGCACAGAAATTTATGATGGATGCACAAATAAATATGTCTTAGATATAGTGCACAGTATCAAATGTACATTGTATACAATTCAGCCCAGCCTGTGCTGAAACTCTTAAAACCTGTTTTACCCAATTAAAACTCAATGGTATTTAAATTTGAGCATCTAGATGTAGTGTAACTGTTGTGAATAAAAGCAACCCAGATTTCCAGGACTTGGTATTCATAGTCACTCCTGAAAAAAAAATGGGTGGAGCCACTCAGTGTAGAGAGAGTTTCCTCCACTCAAGGAAGGAAAGCCCAAGACATCAAACAAGACAAGCAGATATGGAAACCCGGATGTTGCTGGAATTTCTTTCAGTAATGATAAGACAACTTGTTGGTCCACTGACAAGTATGTTTTACACACTTAAGTCCATTTTTTTTCTAAAATATGCTTCATTTATACTTTAGTTGTGCAAGGAACATTTCAATATCATGGTTTTATCAGTGGTAAATTCAGGTAGTTCAATTGCACTTAAATTAGAAAGACCATAAAGATTGTACAGAAAACCAACTCAACGGCACACATGAAATTATGAAATTTCAGGCATGTGGACTTACAAACTGACTAAGTTGTAGAAAAATGATACTGAAATTGTCAATGAAATAGAAGCAAGAATTATGAGATATAGACAAAAGATGTCAATACTTTTATCTGAATTGTCATCTATGAAATAGGGTGTGTGTGTCACCAGGTCCAGCAGCAGTTTACTCCGGAATGTGGCAAATATTTCAATGGGTCTATGAATAGAAAGGGACAGATAATTGTATAGCTATGTGTCCATACCAAGTAGAATACAATCTCAATGCTTGGATCTAAGCAGGAGGCTAGAAGGAGTCATTGTGTAAAATCAGTTCTTTTTACAGTAAAACATGGAAAACATGGAAAAAATAGGGTGCTAACCAATCATAATACTGAATGATTTAATGACACAAAAAAAATCCTACAAATGTGACTCTATCACTACCAATGTAATGTACATGAATTATTGCATATTTGTAGTTACAAATTATCTTGATATTATACTTTAAAATAGATAAACATTGGCATTCAAAGAGCTTGACAGTACATAAGGCTTAGAGACATCTGCAGCCTGATCTGTTTCTCTCTGCATGAACCTCCGGTCTTACACTTACATTCCTTCTACCTCACTTTTGTAAGTGCTGGGATTGCATACATTAACATCCATGACTAGCTAGTAACAGATTTTCAACCAAGTCTTAGTGGTATTTCCAGTGAAACAAAAAACAAAGTGACAAAATGTCTTGGCATGTAGAGCTAACAAATTAAAACTCACTAAGGTGGTACACAGTGTACTTCCTACAACACTTCCCATGATGGTCTAATCCTATTAGATCTTGAGACTACTGATAGAAAAGGAAAAGGAGTCATAAGGTAGGAAACCTGAATGTAGGTTAAAGTGGGAAAATGTAGGCAGTATTACATTATTTAACTAAGTTTTTTAAAAATCCTGTATTGCCATTGAATATATTTCTTTACATGTATATATCACTTTCTATAGAACAATTAAAATTGACAAAGGGATTGAATTATACTTATTAGAACAAATAACTTTAAAAACCAGATGATACTGGTATACTTAAATCTTACACTGCTTCTGTATACACCATTATTCTACTTTTGACAAGACCCAATAATAAATACAACCAAATACAAAGTGTTGTGCAAAACTTTGTTGTTGAAACCATCATGATGTGGACAAAACCTTTACAGATTAAATGCATGTGCTTTTCCTCATTCTTCCTCTTTAATGTTCTCTTTCATCTGATTTAAAATTCACTGCTGCTATTGTTTTGTTGTTGTGAATATAATCTATGTACTACTTCTACTACAATGCCAATGGGAACTTTTTTACATGTTGATTACTTCTTCTACCTGGGCTAGTTATGATGTTTGGAGAGAGGACAAAGCCGTGCACTATTAAAAGCTTTCTAAGGTGATTTGAATATATATTAAAATTTGAGATCAATTCCATGAACCTTTCATCTTTGTCAAAGAGAATATGTCAAAACTCTCCCATTTACTAAAAGGAAATACTTATTTTTCTTCACTGAATACTACACATTTTCTTCTTAATTCTTACAAAGTTTCCTGTTTTCCTTAGTATCTATACCAGCTGTATAGTCATCTTCTGTCTACACAAATAGTCAGTTTTCCCGTATTGACAAACTAAGCTGCACCTATAGCCCCCTGGCTATACTGTCCTGCACCTCATTGCCAACATTTCTTATATCTGTTGTGAACAGTTGTCTTCAAACAATACTTGGCCTGGCACTGCCTCACCATCCATGCTGATATTTTTCATATTTGTATATTTAAATTTGAACTTGTGCTATTTTATTTAGCTAAGGCTCATTTACTTATTTAATTTACACTAATGAAGAGACATAAGAATCAATCAGGAAATTCAAAATTGTTTAAGTCATCTCCACATTGCTGCAATGAGTATTTAAAACCGTCTTCTGTGTTGGTATTTTCACCAAATGATCACCTCTTTAGCTTAGAAATCAATCCGATGTGGTTACTAGGTGTAAACAACAAAATGTATTAGCTAATTAAGAGTGCATGCCAGGAACTTCCTGTTGGGACATCATCGTCTCTAAACATAGAAGTCATTGTTTCATGGGGAGAAGATTAGAGCAGATAGGGAAAAAAGTAAACAGACAAAATTTAAAAGATTAGCTCACACCCACCTCTGCCCTGACATTGTTTTAGATTGATACAGCATTTTTCTTGAAATATTTAAACATTGATTCTTAAATCTCATTTCTAGGACTTCATTAGTATGTTCTCAACTATACACCCCCGTCCAGGTGTTATTCTCCTGTCTGACCTTTATGTGTTCCGTTGTGGATTGTACTGTATAAGGGAGAGAATAGAGCTTTCCATTCCTGCAGGGAGTGCAAGCTGTAGGAGAATTTGAGAACTAAGACTAATTTGAGTTAATCAGATTATCTCCATTTGTAATAAAACTGCTCACTTCTCAAAGGAAGCACATGAAAATTAACAGTGTTATGACACTACTTTTATTCTTATTATATGGTGTTTATGTTAAAAATGAACACATTTCTAAGAAAGAACACAAATCTAGAGTATTTTAAAACTATTATTATAATTATTTAAAGTCTGGGTAAAAATCCATTAAATACACAAAGAAAGGAATGTGATCATACACAGGAAAAAAACTACACTAAAATCAATATCAGAAAAACAGAACATTAGATGATGTACCTATTTCATGAGTAAAGTGGGATATTAGAAAAATGCAAACATAAAGGGGACAATACATAATTCAAATAAAAATGTGTATAAATTATAAATTTGAAAAGTCATTAAATTAAACACCCATGAGGTAGTTTGAATAATGTTGGTCATGACTTAAGGGAGTGTTTGTTTGGAGGTAAATAGAAATCATACCTCAAATAAATTATTTTCACAAAGATAAAATTCAAAAGGAAATCAAGAGAGTGCTCTAGCTAGACCAGAGGAAAATATCAGTACTGAATGAAAGTAATTGAAATGGTAAGTGAGCACTTGAGAAAACATAAATAGAAAAGTAACTATTAACTTGAAATTTGGATGACTGCTTTAGATTATGTGTCTAGAAACTTAACAAAAGTTAAACTGAACAAACGTACATGAAAGTTTAACTATAAAAGTTTTCTGTTTTGGCAGCAGGTCACTGGTCTGACCTTGAACACATGATCATAACCCTGACTCTACCTACCAAATACCGGGATTACAGACCTCTGGCACCATTCAGAATAAGAAATATGGAGATCATAATAGCCTTCTTAATATGACTTTTTAATAATAACTTCTTCCATATATTGTGTTTATAGTTAAACTCTTCTTCCACAAAAACACATGCAGATTGAGAAGTTTCAAAAGTGAATCTTCAGAATAAAAATTTTCAATCTTATACTGCTTTCATAAAGAAGAGGGCCAACTCTGAAAGTATATAGAGGCTAAGAAAATGCTGGTAATATAACAGGACTAAAGGCTGGAGAGATTGTGCAGTGGGTAATGCATGAGGCACGAAGTTTGAATCCTGAGAACTAAACAAATCAGTATATGGTAACCTCCAGTTGTCTGCATTCCCAGGACTCCTAATGTGAAACGAGAGGTGGGAAAATCACCAGGTTCCTTGCTAGCCTAGTATGTGCAGTGACAAACAATGAAAGATTTTTGTCTCAGACAGAAAGACGGCAAGGGCTGATGCCTGATGATTTTCTCCGACCTTCACATGTGTGCCGTGGTAGCTGTGCACCTGCATTCACACACATGAACAGTTTCACATACTCAGATGCTAATATCATAGACACAAAATAATTAAAAATGACAACTTTCACTAACATAGAAAAAAGTTGAGTTATTATTCTTGAATACAGGCAATAAGTATTTAACTCAATATTAGCAACTTGAATTTTAATATGTGTAGGTAATAAGACATAGAGAGCCGGGCGGTGGTGGCGCACGCCTTTAATCCCAGCACTCGGGAGGCAGAGCCAGGCGGATCTCTGTGAGTTCGAGGCCAGCCTGGACTACCAAGTGAGTTCCAGGAAAGGCGCAAAGCTACACAGAGAAACCCTGTCTCGAAAAACCGGAAAAAAAAAAAAAAAAAAAAAAAAAAAAAGAAAAAAAAATAAGACATAGAGGTAATATGCTTAGAACAAGTCTGGTTATAGTTACAGTGGAGGGTGTTGTGACTTGATAATTTGAAAGTCAATCACTGTAATTTACTATGCTCCCGTAATAATGTGTTTACCTTAGTTGATGGACAAAGCACTACATAATTTTCTATTCTTGCTAATGGAACCATTTTCTACACACCAGGAATAGAAAATAAGTATAAGTATCTCCTTGTGACAAGGGTCATTTTGGGCATGATTGCACATCATAGAAACTTTGTTTAATCCAGGAAGCCAAGGTCAGCCTTTATGTCATAGAAAGAAACTGCCCACAGTGAAAGATTAAAATAAAAATTGAAAAACCTTGTGCATAATTGATGAGAAACCAAGATTTCTAATAGAAAAGAATCCTTTGTATTTTTCACATTCTCAGATTCATCTTCATATGCATTCTCTGCCACAGGTACATTCCAAATGAATAGTAATCATACTTTATAAGGATCTAACCCTATCAGCTTCCACTTGATGTTTGCTAAAGGGAAGGATAGCTACTAATATCAATCCATCAACATTTGTGGAATTTCTAGAAGGTGCAGTGAGTACAGGGAAGAAAGTTTGGAAGGAGAAAGAAAAGAAGGAAAGAAAAAAAGGCAATAGGGAGAAGGTGGGAGGAGAGAAGACAAAGAAGAAGGAGGGAGTTAGGAGAGAGGGAAGCAGCAAAGAAGGAAAGAAGGAAGGACCCTTCTTTCACATATAGGAACTTGAACTAAGGCAATTTCAACAAGAACTATTTCAACTAAGATAGTTTCAACAACTATCAATCAAGAATGCATTTAGTCAGCATGAACATGCCTTCTCAATAAAAATATTATTTAAATCAACTGCTTGAGGGTTTGTTTTAAATGTGCAAAATGTTGAAACAGAAAGTCTCTTTATACATGTTAATAGTTTCCTGGCAGACTCGATAAAATGACAAGCTCCAAAAGGCAGAAGGGATACCAAAATTATGTTTAAATACATGGACAAATGTATATACTTCCACTTGAAGTTTTACTCTGTGTTAGAGCAATACCCAACAATGAATAGGATCTATCTTAACATATTGGCAACTGTGGATGATATATTGTACACCCTGATAAAGTTTTCCTGGGGATCAGAGAACAGAATAGCCATTAGATTAGACATAAAGGACAAACAATGGTGGCACACACTCCTTTAATCTGAACACTTGGAAGGCAGAGATCCTTCTGGATCTCTGTGAGTTCAAAGCCATACTGGGAACAAAGCCAGGTATGGTGGTACACACCTTTAATCCCAGCACTTGAGGTCCCATGTCTTTGCTTGGGAAAGACACATGCTTTTAATCCCAGGAATTGATAGCAGAAAACAGAAAAGTATATAAGGCATGAGGACCAGGAACTAGAGGCTTTTAGCAGCAGTTCAACTGAGACCCTCAGGGGTGAGGACTCAGAGGCTTTCAGACTAAGGATTCATGGAAACAGGATCAGCTGAGGAATTGGCAAGGTGAGGTTGGCTATTACTCTGATCTTTCAGCGTTCACCCCAATATTTGGCTCTGGGTATTTTATTAATAAGATAAGACCTTTTAAAATTCGTGTTACAAGTGGCTTTATTTTTAGAATAAATTATATCCACTCAAAATTATATATGAATGAATTCGGCTGTCATCACATTGTCACATGTACCACCAAGAAGGCAAAAATATTACCAACAGCTAAATTTGTTTTTAGCCCTTTTAAATTATATTTATACATATATGTTCATAAATTTTAATCTCAAATCTTGTGTGGTATTAAACTGAAAATTTTTCATGTATTTAAGTGCATTAATATGAAATATTCTTGTACTCTACAGAAGACATGGTGTGATTATTACTGTTTATTAAGATTGCTTAGAATTTCCTTCTGGGTTAATGGGATAACCATTTATCAGAAGTTTATAGTGAATGCTGTGGTAACAAAGAACCTATTTCTTATGTAATTGTGATGATATTGTTCTCTAAATTAGTTTTATGCTAGGTACATTTTATCTTCAGAAAGTCATTTTTGATATTGAATGTTGTGTAAATCAAAAGTTTGCTCCTTAATTACACTGGCAAAAGTCTTGCATGTAACATTAAGCAAACCCTTGTTGTCTAAGAAGATATCAGTCACAAGAAATTTAACCTGATCCTTGTATAATTTCAGGAATTCTAGGTCTCATCTAAGAGTCACTTTATTTTGCTATTCTTTGTTGTAATTGTCCTCAGAAGGAAGAAAGTCTTCTTTTAACTGGTCTATCTCTGATTGAGTGTTCTTAGTAGTGATCTATTAACATTTGGTAGTGAACTTGGGTCACCGTCTCCATCATCATCCATTACAATTCTTCCAACATGCTTTTTATGATCACAGGTTGCTTGGTAATTCCCACATTCATCACAAATATAACTCTGTAACTTAGTTGAAAGTGTAGTGTTTGATCTCTAGCCCCCAAGCCCAAGATGATGGTTGCAGGGCTAAATTCACACAAGGAGAAAAGAACGACAGAGCACAAGGTCTCTCAAGATGTGTTGTAATGAGCTGTAGACATAGCTAAGTAGCAGAGTGTTCAGCTAACATTAGTGAGATCCTATGTTCAATCCCCAGACTACAGAAAAGCTGACTCATAGTAAACAAAGCTGTAGATTTATAGTAACAGGGTACATTAAGATCTTAAAATCTTCAGTATAAACATTTTGTGTGGTGTTATACTAATATGTATAATGTTCCACGTCAAAACAAAACAAAACAAAATCATGTAGTAATTGAGAAAATAAAACATTATTTGTTCTTTTGCAATAAAATAAGCCTTAGAAAGAAATGGTCCCTATTGTGCTGCTAAGGTGAGGTGGAAGCCAGTGGTGCTGGGTGGGGCTATCTCAAAGTGGGGGGACAGCTCTCCTGTTGCAGTATATTATGAGGGGCAGGGCTAGTCATTACAGTGCCAATGAGGGACATGGGCAGCACAGCACAGCCCTTGAATTTCAACTGCATGGTGTTTCTGGCCACCTGTGAGCCAGCCAGCCCTGAGGGAGTGAGTGCAGCAGAACTGAACTGAGCCCACCCCCTTGACTGCTGTATGGTAGCATGGGTGAGGGAAAGATAGCCTATATCAACAACCTTTTGCTACCTGAGGCTAGTTAAAGAGTTGGCCATGGAGGGGGTTATTAAGGAAGAGTGTTCAGAATGAATGTAAGAGCCAAAGTTTGGGGAGAAGTACAAAACACTGTTTTTGTTGTTGTTGTTGTTGTTTGACAAGACACACCAACTGCATCCATGAACTCACTGTACCAATGAGTACATATACAATACCTGCACATCATTGGGCCTATGAACATTTCATCACTTAAGGAAAATAGACTTACCAAGTTCCATTCATTCCTTAGGGACTATGGATAGTTAAAGGTGGCTGGTAAAGTACTGCCACCTTTGATAATGGTGTAACCATTGGTATCTTGCCAAAGAGCAAGTATGTAACTTCCACCTAATGCAGGCAACATTATTTAAACATTGTTGGTTATATACACAAAGGACATGGAAGTAGGAGGGAGAGGTGGGGAGAAAAGAAGAGTTTTAGTATAAGAAGGGGGAATGAGGCAAAGAAATAAAAGACATTGGGTGCATGCATAAAACTGTCAAAGAAAAGCTAATAAAATAAATTAAAATAAAAATTTTAAATGAAAGTTATATACTTTGAAAATCATATGTTATGATTATATTCAGTCAATTATCACTTAAAAATTCTCTTTAGGCTACAGTCACTTTGCAAATCAGTATGACAGTTTCTCGGAAAAATAGGAATCAATCTACCTCAAGACCCAGTAATACCACTCTTGGGCATATACCCAAGGAATGCTCAATCATTCCTCAAGGACACTTGCTCCTCTATGTTCATAGCAACATTATTCATAATAGCCAGAACTTGGAAACAATCTAAATGCCCCTCAACTGAAGAATGGATAAAGGAAATGTGGTGCACATACACAATGGAGTACTACTCAGCTGTAAAAAAAAAAAAAATAATGGCATCATGAAATTTTCAGGCAAATGGATGGAACTAGATAATATCATCCTCAGTGAGGTAACCCAGGCTCAGAAAGACAAACATGGTATGTACTCACTCATAAGTGGATACTAGATGTAAAGCAAAGCATAACCAAACTGCAACACACAGCTCCAGAGAAGCTAGTTAACAAGGAGGACCCTAAGAGGGATACATGGGTCTCTCTGAGAAAGGGAAAGAGATGAGATCTTCTGGGTAAACTGGGAGCAAGAGGTGGGTAATAGAGAAGAGGGGTTGGGGGATGGGAACATAAGGGAACTGGATGGTAGAGGTAGAGAGTGGGAGAGCAATGAAAGAGATATGACAGAGGGAGACATCATGGGAATAGGGAAAAACCTGGTGCAAGGGAAGTTCCTAAGAATCCACAAGGAAAACCCCAGCTTAGACTACTGGCAATAGTGGAAAAGGGTTCCTGAGCTGGCCTACCCTGGTAATTCAGGTTAGTAAATACTCTAACTGTCATCATAGAGCCTTAATCCAGTAATTGATGGAAGCACATGCAAAGATCCACAGCCAAGGACCAGGCTGAGGTCTAAGAGTCCAGTCGAAGAAAGGAAAGAGGGATTCTATGAGCAAAGGGCATCAAGAACATGATGGGGAAACCTACAGAGACAACTGAACCAAGAAAATGGGAACTCACGAACTTTAGATATGCAACATATTAAGAAGAAGTGTGGTTATGTTGGTATTATCATAAAGTTGTAGACAATGGAACAGACTGATGATACCATTTGCAAAAATGACTCTTTTTAAATTCAAATCTACTATAAAGAGAAGAATGAAGCTAGAATGGAAAAACTGCCACAAAAATAAAATAATACTAGGAGCCAACAAATCCATCTTATTAATCTACATGTAAATCCAACTCCTCCTCTTGTTTTTATTTTGGTCAGATAAATCTTCTCACCATCATTTCCTTATTCCTCTTGAGAAAAGAAAGACTGACAGTACCATGATGCTTTTCCTGTGAACACCCTATGCAAAATCTCACTGTCATACACAGCGCCTTCTACAGTTTAATTCTATATGCTCAATGTGTAAATGTATAATCTCAAATTCTGAATTACTAAAAACAAATTAGCAAAAGATTAAAAATCAACAGTGAAAGCCTAACAAGTCTAAAAACATAGTAGCAATAATAGAAATCATACCAGGAAATACATAGATAGAAGATCTACTTTAAAAATTAGGTCTGTGACAAATCATCATATAATATAATATCTTGGAAAAATTATTTCACATATTTGGGTTAACCAAAGATGAATGGCAGTCATAATCCTCTTAATGTGCAAAGAGGTGCCAAAAAAGAACATATAAAATCTACTTTAGATCATTAAATGTAACATTAAACTCCAATGAAATTTAACTTTAATTTCACAGTATACATCAATTTGAAATTTCCATTCCTAGTTAGTAATTCTCTCCTTTTAACTTCCTATCAGGTTGGCCTTGCCAAACTTATTCCTTTGATCACACTTTTCACTAGCTCATTCCTAGTGTCAAGGGTCAGACTGTTAATGAACAGCCAGACAAGGAAGTCCTTGATCTCCAGAAACAATGAACCTCTATATTCTTAATGAATATTATATTCAGCTCAGTAATATTTTCATAAATGTTCTATGTGAAAACAATTTTCATAATTAATATAGGGGCAATTTAGTAAAGACCCTGGTATTTATCAGAAGAGCTAAAGCAACATGTTTGTAGTTCTGCTTAAAAGAAAGTAGAAATGCTCATCGACATTTATCAGTTAAATCTCAGGTACATTAGGTCTAGTACATCAATGACATTACGGTCCATCTAAATCACAAAATCCTATGGTTCCAACATAAGTCCCAGTGCAAGTGTTTCCGGTTCACTTTATTTTACTCTTTCTTCTCTTTTTGGTTTAGTTTTCTTTTAAAATTTCCTATGATGTGTTTTGATCATATCCACCACTACACACACCTAACATTGAATCTCATTGTGGTTTTGGAGCACATTGGTTCCAACTGACTTGTGACTCTATTCCTGACTCTATGTTATACAGTAAAGATCATAAGACAGATGTTAGAGTAAGGTATCATTAAACTATGAGATTCTGTGAAATATATGACAATGACATCATTGTAATTCACACTAACAAATATGATTTTTTGTCATATGAGATAAATATATCTTTATTGAAAGAAATATGATTTTTCTCCCCACCTATACCAGTATAGCTCCATGGCAGTTGGTGGTAAAATTCTTGAGGAGTCTGGTTCATTGACAAAAACCTGAGCAATGTTTAGGCCTGGCTATAAACAAGTATAAAACCTTGACCTAGAATCTTTCATGGAGGGAAACTCTCATTGTTACAGAGGACATAAAGCACTGCCAGTTCATTTCTGCCCCATTGGAAATATGGTCCAGGGCTCAGGATTCCTTCTTCCTGAATTCCTAAATAGCACCTCCTGGGTGTCTTTCTCAGACACTTCCACTGAGATCTCACAATGGGGACCTTGCAGACATGTTTACCACTATCCCTTAGCAGTTTTCTTTTCCTTGCTCTTGCTTCCCACCCTCATGTTCATAAAATGCCACTCTTTTCTGTGTAGTGTCTCTGGGAGGTGATCTGATTCACTATGTGTCAATTAATCTGATCCTTAACAATTGCAGGGTTTTTTTTTTTTGTTGTTGTTGTTGTTGTTGGAAATAAACAATGGAGGTCCTAGTATGTTCTGTAATTTGGGCTCTTGATTATAATTCACATTAAGTCATTGGTGTTACATTCATACCAGCTTGGTTTTAGCAAACAGTACTATTTAGCACATTTACATATAAAACTGGCCAAGCATTCTTTTATATTCACCTAGTTGTGGTATCCTAACTAGTTTTTTACAATTTTAACTTAAAAATTCTATCCTTTGAATTTATGTCGAGAAAAATACATTTCTAAATTACTAAGACTCTTAGATACAAAGAATACTTTCTTAACAATTATTTTTCATTTTGAATAAGAATAAAAACTGATACATTCCTATGAAATAGTCAATTCTGTTTATCTAGAGTTTTGTATTTCACGTAATAGTTGATATTCAATACTTTAATTAATAAAACATTCAATTATAGTTAAATTTTATTAACTCATTTTTTTTATCAGGAAATTTCTTGTAATACTACACCAAAATGATGATGGGAAGATGGGAAGACTGACTACAATGCTCATGGATCTGTAGGATTAACATAGTAAAATGGACACCCTACCGAAAGCAATCTATAGATAAAAGGCAATTCCCATCAAAGTTCCAACAGAATTCTTGAAAGGACAATTTTCAACTTCATATGGAAACACACAGACACACAGGCACATAGAAACACACACACACACACACACACACACACACACACAATCCCCAAGGTAGCTAAAACAATCCTGAACAATAAAAGTGTTCCTGGAGCTCTCACAATGCCCAATTTCAAATTGTACTACAGAGCTATAATAATACAAACCACATGATATTGGCATAATTACAGACACATTGGTCAATGGAACTGAATTGAAGGACCAGACATAAATCCCCACACTTATGAATACCTGATTTTTTATAGAGATGCCAGAAATACACACTATAAATGACAGCATCTTCAAAAAATCGTGCTGTTCAAACTGGATGTCTGCTTTTAGAAGAGTGCAAATAGATCTATATTTATCACTCTACACAAAACTCAAGTTCAAATGGATCAAAGCTATCAACATAAAACCAGAAATACTGAAACTGACAGAAAAGAATGTGGGGAAGCCTGGAACTTCTAGGCCAGGCAAAGACTTCCTGAACAGTACACTAATACCACAGGTACTAAGATAAACAATTAATAAATGAGACATCAAGTAACTGAAAACCTTTTGTAAATCAAAGGACACCATCATTCAGATGAAGCAGGAGCCTACAGAATTGTAAAATAATTTTACCAACTTCAAATGTAATAGAGCACTGATATCCAAAATTTATAAAGAACTAAGAAATTAGATACCAAAAAACCCCCAAATATCCCCAAAAATGGGATACATACATAAACAGGGAATTCTCAATAGAGAAATCTCAAATGACTGAGAAGCACTTAAAGAAATGTTCAACATTCTTAGCCACCAGGGAGATACAATTAAAAACTACTTTGAGATTCTATCTTGTGCCTGTCAGAATGGCTAACATCAATAATACAAGTAGCAGCTCAGGCTGAGGATGTGGAGCAAGGGGAACACTCCCGCATTGCTGGAGGGTGTCCAAATTTTCCAGCCCCTGTGGAAATTAATATGGCATTCTTTGGAAAGTTGGGAATCAATCTACCTCCAGATCTTCCTATACCATTCTTAGGCATAGATCCAAAGGATGCAACATCTTACCCCAAGGACACTTGCTCAATCACGTTCCACGCTGCTCTATTCACAATAGCCAGAAACTATTGGGAACTATTCTGGGAATATCCTAGATGGCCCTCTCCAGAAAAAAATGGATACAGATAATGTGGTACATTTATAAAACAAAGTATTATTCAGCTGCTAATGATATCATAACATTTTTAGGCAAAAGGATGGACCTAGAAAAAACTATGCTGAGAGATATAAGCAAGGCCCCAAAATATAAATATGGTGTATTTACTTATATGTGTATATTAGCCATTAAATAAATGACAACCAATCTAAAATCCATAGACACAGAGAGGTTAAAAGTGGAGGAAGAAGGTAGGGAGTGTACAAAGATCTCCCTAGGACGGGGGATGGTATAGATTTTATGGGCAGATTAGTTGCAGGTAGGGATGGGAATGGGAGGGCCAGGTGAGGAGGGGAAGGGGAAATACAGTTGAGGGAGGAAATTCAAATAGAGACCTCTGGAATTGAAGGGCATTTCAGGATGATGTGGAAATAGCACAGTGGAAACTTCCTAAAACATATGAAGGCAAGCCTAATGGGGGATATTGAGTCCCACATGTCCATCTCTTGTCACCAAATGAGGCTTCCAGCTGAATTGGCTTTCATTCAATTGAATTGTTGGCCAAGAAGGTTCCATGGAAATCCCTAACAACCCAAGCTGTTGCATAAGACAATGGGTTACTTTCTGCTGATAGTGGAACCCCATTGCAAAGGACAACATGCACACAAATCATTGAACATGGAAAAGGCAAGGTGGTATGTAGGTGTAGTTTTCCTGCCTGGCCCATGGTCAAGGCAAATCTCTCTCACCTGCCAGTCCCACAGCCACTCAGACCCGACCAAGTAAACACAGAGACTTATATTGCTTACAAACTGTATGGCCATGGCAGGCTTCTTGCTAATTGTTCTTACAGCTTAAATTAATCCATTTCTATTAGTCTATAAGTTGCCACGTGGCTCATGGCTTACTGGCATCTTCACATGCTGTTTGTCATCCTGGCAGCTGGCAGTGTCTCTCTGACTCAGCCTTCCACTTCCCAGCTTTATTCTCCTCCTTGTCCCGCCTATACTTCCTGCCTGGCCACTGGCCAATCAGTGATTTATTTATTGACCAATCAGCAACACACTTGACATACAGACCACCCTACAGCAGTGGTGTCCATGTGGAACCTTCATTCCTATGTTATAGTATCTTTGTTGTGGGAAGATACTTTGCACGCTATCAAAGAAGAAACATAAATATCAACCGAGCTATAAAACCTTTGATCTACAATTTGTCTTTCAGATAAGATATGCTAGGGAAATGGTGGCACAGAACTTGTCAGAGCAACCAATCAAAGTCTCATTTGACATAAGGCCTACTCTGTGAGATGGAACCCATACCAAACATTGCTTGGGTGATGCAGAACCAGTGACTAGATATCCCAGAGACCTAGGGTACAACAAAATACTACTCATCAACACACACACGGGGGGGGGGGGGAATGACTTCTAATGGCAATACTTATATATCAATTCATATATTGGTGCCTTATTCAGTCATCATCAGAGACTCAGACATCAGCAGATAAAAGCAGATGTCTGAGACCAAGAGCCATTAAATATATGCCCTCAGAGCTCATGGATTCCCTCCAAAAGAGGAGGCAGAGAGAATAAGAGCCAGAGGGGATGGAGGACAATAGGAAAATAAGGTCCTCTGAATCAACTAAGCAAGGTTCGTGAACTCACAGAGACAGCAGCAGCAAGCACAGAGTCTGCATGGGTTTGCTCCAGGTCCTCTGTGTATATAGTATAGCATTATTCAGCTTAGTATTTTTATGGGACCTGTGAGTGTGTGGTCAAGTGGGTTTCTGATTCTTGTGTCTGCTCTTGGGGATCTTTTCCTTTTCTTGGGTTACCTTGTACAGCCTCAATGTGATGGTTTTGCTTTATCTTATTATTTTTTGTTTGTCATGTTTGATTGTTAACTCTTTGAAGCCTGTTTCTTCTCACGAGAATGGATTCAGAGGGGAATGAGGCTGGGGAGGAACTGGGGGGAACAGAGGGAGGTAAAGCTTTAATCAGCATATATTTTATGAGTAAAGACTCTCTTTTTAATAAAAGGAGAAAACTTTAATATACATTATATATATATATATAAATTTTAAAATAACATGATGAACAATTTATTCAAAGAAATTTTTAAATACTTTATTATTTCAGGTTAAAATCGTGAGGGAGAGATGTTTTGTTTTGCTTTTTTTTTTTTTTTTTTGCTGTTTTATTTTGATTTATGAGACATAGTTCCATATACCCAAAGGCGGTCTTGAAGTAGTTATGTAACTAAGAATGACTTGGAACTTTTAATCCCTTTGCCTTTTCCTCCTCCTCAGTGCTGGGATTATGGGAATGCCCTATCAGATGCAGTAACTACCTGATGATTTACAGAGGCACAATGTCATTGTTTCTAGTAAACCACTAGGTTTGATGATTTCCTGTATTATATCTCAAAGCTAAATATTCTGTGTTCTTTTTGAAGATAGTAAACAGAAATCTTAATAATTTGTATTTGATTTTTATTATTACTTTAATTAAATAATTTTTTTATATTAGTGATATCAATTTGGGCTTTGTTACAAATTGCCACCTAAAATACAAAAATGTCTTTATATATGTATATGCATAAAAAGCATAAATATGTATAACTATAAAATGTCTTATATACTATATATAAATAAATCTGAATTATATATACAGTCTATAGTATATTCTTTTTATATACATTTTGAGGGTAAAAATATGAAACTAGTTTTTTTTCTTATTGTTCTAAGAATTAAAATTATGGGCTGGAGAGATGGCTCAGAGGTTAAGAGCACTGGCTGTTCTTCCAGAGGTTCTGAGTTCAATTCCCAGCAACTACATGGTGGCTCACAACCATCTGTAACGAGATCTGGTGCCCTCTTCTGGCCTGCAGGCATACATGCAGGCAGAACACTGTATACATAATAAATAAATAAATCTTCAAAAAAAAAAAAAGAATTAAAATTACATGACGTAGTTAGCATATTCTACTAGTAGAATCCCTACATATAGGTTTAAGATGCTTAATACCACTGGCTGATTCTAATCACAAATATAAACCGCAGTAGATATTCTGAAACACTTTTGAATATCTATAGTTCTCTATATTATGTGTGTCATGACTTAAAATTCTTATACACAATGGCAGTTTTATTCTTCATATATGTTACCTTCCTAGACTTAATTAGTTGCTGGCCTCAGAATTGTTTCTCTCTCTACAACCTAAGAATCTGTTGAGCTGCCACCTCGATGACTGTATCTGTTTTGTTTCAAGGGAGAGCTTCAACTGCATGTGATCCACCTGTAATATATTTCAATGGAACACTTCTCTTTAAATGAAGAGCAACTGTGTGACAATCCTCTTGTACACATTTCATAAATGGTAATAACTTGAGGTGATTATGTTTACTTGGAAACATATTCTTACCTACATTGAATGTCAGGAGGCTCTCACGCATTACATTCCTTTATTTGACTTCTAACTCTGCCTCAGATTGCCTCAGATATGATGTACACAATGCTGAGACTGGGCATTCTTTTCTCTTTTGATCTCAGAGGAAGAACAATTCATTTTCTCCACTTTGTTGTTGCTACCAATCAGATTTCCACGCATAACATTTACCATCAAGTTCTTTCTGTTCCTGGTTTATTAAATGTTTTTGTCATGAAAGTATGTTGATTTGGTGAACTTTTTACAAATTATAAGCATAATAATAATAATAATAATAATAATAATAATAGTAGTAACAATAAATAACACTTAACTCAAGCAAAATTGGGCACAGAAACTAAGTAGACTTTTCCTCAAAGAAAACATACAAATTGCATGCGATATGTACCCTAGTGCTCCACAACCTTAAGAGTTAGGAAACTACAAACTAGGACCATAAAGAAGGACCAGTGAGATGGGTCATGCATAAAGGCACTTACTGCTCAAACCAGGAAACCTTTGCCCTCCACATGAACCCCATATTGCACGCACACTTACACATCATATGCACATAATAACAACAATAGTAGATATAATAGTAAAATTTAAACCATGAACATTACTTTCTGCATTTGGATTACTATTATTCGAAATATAGATAAATAAAAATAGCAAGATTACTCAAAGATATAGATAAACTGGAACCCATGGACCTTTGCTTGCAATGTACAACAGAGATGTAGCTTGATTTGCTTAATAGTCCCCCTGGCAATAAGATTGGGATCCATCACTGGTGCATGAGCTGGCTTTGTGGAGCCCATAATCTATGTTGAGACACTTTGCACAACCCTGGATGCAGAGGGAGGCGCTTGGACCAGCCTCAACTAAGTGCACCAGGCCCTCCTGATTCCCCATGGGAGGTCACACCTTGTGGAAGGAGGAAGTGAGGAGTGGGTTGGGGGGAAGGAAGCTGGGGGAGGCAGGAGGAGGGAAGAGAAGGGGATCTGTGGTTGGTATGTAAAATAAATAAAAAACTTTCTTAATAAAAAAATGATAGCATGTAGCTTTTTCAAAACATATATAATAAATTATCATATACACAATCAATCCCATTTATGGAGTATATAAAAATAATTGTAATCACTATCTCAAAATATATTTATATGTGTATGTCCATTTCAATATAGCCAAAGTAAGGAAATTATTAAGTAGACTAAAGAGAGAGGACACACCATTTTTATTCTTATAACAGCAACATTGATAAACTTGAAGGTCATTATGCTTAGGGAAATAAGCAGTCACAAAGAATAATCTCCACATGAACCCACTTTATGGGGAAGCTACAAAAGTCAAGATCACAGAAATATAGTGTAGAATAATGTTCTCTGTGGACCGTGGGAGGGAAATGAGTTATTACCAGGGGTCTGTTATGGAAGATAAATAAGTTCTAGGAATGTGCTGTAAAATAGTGTGTCTATTGTTAGCATGACTTTATTGTGCACTTAAAAATTTAGGAAGATTGATCTGACACTACATATTTTCACCACAGTGAAAAAGAGGGTAAAAAATAAAGTACAATGGGAATTTGCAGCCTTCCATACTTCTTTCCTCACTAATGCACATGACTTTAAGAATGGCACCCAACAAATAATAAAGTAGGATAGGGGAAAATCTCAGATTTGTGGTTGCTAGAGTTCATGTAATTTCAGTTGATTTCTCGTTAAGAAAGGTGATACACAATGATGAAAAAATACGTAATGATCCCTCTGGAAGTGTAACATCTCTGCAATTGAGACACTCAGCACAATATACCTCAGCATTCTCATTATCAGGTACCTCTTCTCAGGGAGAAAAAGAATGCCATTTGTTGATCAGTAGCTATCAAAATTCTCACACGCTACATATTTTTCACAGACTAATTGGCTTCTGAATGTGAACATGACAGAATGTTTTACAGATAAAGGAGTTAGAAGACAGTGTTTCAGACCATGACCAGATCTGCCACAACTTATGAAGAGCTGCAATGGGATCAGAGAAATCAATAGCTCAGGTCAATGAGAGTCAATAAAATATTAGCTACTAAAGTCAGGAAAGAAAAGAACTGAATCCCAAGGTACCCTATGCTGACAGGTGACAGTCAGTGGAGATGATCACAAAACAAATATTCAGTTGCCTAGAGGCACATATTTGATCTGATTTAAAATCTGAAAAACTATCCAGGGAATGATAGATCGGGAAATCTACATGTGAGCCCAGTATTCCAGTGGTACACTAGTACATCTGTATATTTCTTTTCTCAGACTAAACACAAAGTGATTTTATACTTCCTTTTAAAACAGTATAAATTCTAGTTAACCGAGTTTTACTTGATACATGAATTAAACTCAGGACCAATAGGGAGAAAATAGTTATCCAAGGGAAGACATATCACCTACAAGGCAATGGGGGAGGGGTAAAAAGGAGTACTGAGGAAAGTTCTGTTCAACAAGCCAAAGACATCAACAAATGAGTTCTTGTTCAATTTAGCACAGAAAATAAATGATGTTTAGTGTTGCTAAGGCTTAAGCCAGATGGCTAATCATATTTAACCAGTGCAGAAAACAAACAAAAAAGATAGTATAAATTAGAATATTTATATAATATTATGGATCCTTTTACATGTCATTATTTAGAGTGTCAAAGATTTCTTGTTGCCAGCAATTATCTATCTTCCACTTTACTTAATCATCAAAGAATGACACTATTTGAAAGGATTAGATGTGCCATTGGAGGAAGTCAGTGGAGGTGAGCTTTGAAGTTTCAAAAGCCCAAGCTAGGTCCAGTTTTTGGCTCTTCCTACTGCCTGTGGATCTGGATGGAGAACTCCTAACTGCTCCTCCAGCATCAAGTCTGCTTTCATGCCACCATGCTCTCTTCCATGATAATAATATACTAAATTTCTGAAACTGTAAGCAAGCCTCAATTACATGGTGTCTTTTACAAGATTTGCCATGGTCATGGTGTCTCTTCATAGCAGTAAAACAGTAACTAAGATAATTAATATTTCTTGATGCCAATGAACTGTAAAATAAAACTTCATTTTGTCTCAGCTGGCTTTTCACAAGCTACTGGCTGTTACTCAACCATGATGACATTGCAAAGAGATTAATTACCTATATTTAGAGATATTCTCAAGAGTCCTTGACAAATATGGCTTCCAGAGATGCTTAATTAATGGTAGTGCTCACTGGATTTTATTTTACTTTCATTTATTTACTTATTTATTAGTTTGTTTGTTGGTTTGTTTTACTTGCCTAGATCTATCAATTCCTTAAGAAAATACTCAGGCTTGTTCAATATTAAAGCAGTTCATCCTATGAGGGACATGGTCTCCCTTTTCCCAGTGAACATAGAGAGTACTCTGTAGCAATTCATTTCACCAGAGAAAGCCATGTTATGACAGACATGCAAGCACATGTTCTTTTTATAATGTGTTTTCTAATATCAAAGCTTCATTAAAAATGCACAATACAATATAATTCAAAGCATTTTCTTCTTAAGAATTAATATATGAACAAGTAAGAAGATGCAAAAGGTACTTCCATCCCTCATCCTTAGTACCATTGCATGCTGGGAATTAATTCAGAGAGAGACCCAAGATACATTTCATAAATTAGCAATATACATTTTTAGGTGAAGAGACACATTTTTAGGTTAAAGGAATTTGTGTTATACAAACACATTACGCCTATATTTTCAGATAACTAAATATTACTCCTCCTCTGGAACTCTTGAAGTTATCAATACACATACACACACACACACACACACACACACACACACACACACACACACACAACACACATCCTGTACTCATGCACATCTTCTTATGGGTAGCAGTCTTAACTTTTTATTCTTGGACTCTGAGCATTCACAATTTCATGCATGCAAATTTGAGCTTATAGTGTTCCTGGAATACTTAATAGATGTGAATTTACTAGGAAGACAATTTGCATTTTAAAACTAAAGAGATATTTATAAAATGTTATGCTAATACATTTTCTGACTAATATACAGATACATAATCTTACTACACCAGTACAAATGATTTGCATAATTACAACTGCTCTGTTGGGTACCTACCAACTGTAGGATAGATATACAACCTTCTAATAATTCTCTTATACTCTATATCCAGTATTCATTTAGCTCCCCAGAAACAACAGAGCACAAGGTAACTTTGCAAAATGCACACACTGGACAGCATCTCTGTTTCACATACTTACATTGATGTCTTCCAAATCTAAGTTATTTAGAACAATATTGTTCCTCTTCCATATGATAGGGGGTCTCAGGGCTCCCACAACGGCACAACTCAGAACAGCACTTTGTCCCACGGTGGCTGCAGTAATGCTTACTCTCTGATCTTCAGGTAGACTCAGCTGAATAACTTCTGCAATGACAAAGTGTCAGTATATTGGTGAGTAGGTAATTTTCCAACATTAATTATCATAAAGTTTTTGAATATGAATGATTTTGACTTTGAATTTGAATAACAGAGGAAAAAAGCTCCCAATGAAATGAAGAAAAGAGTAAATTGTTTCCAATTAAAGGTCAGAATGACATTTCAATTTAATTGATTGACAAGCATCCTCATGAGGCGATGAACTATTAAACATGAAATGTGTATCAGAAGGAGAATTACAAAAAGCCTGGCAGATTGCACCTGAAAGAGAAATAAATTATTTAACCACCAATTCAACATGTACTGTGTCATCCTTATTGAAATAAAAATTATGTTGTTTATTGTCTGATGGATTTATACTGTAGGTGAGGTGAGATCATTGTTGGCCAGCTTCAGAGAGCAGTTGCAGAGCTATATGGGCAAAATGCATCATTAAGCTGGGAAATATAAATTGGCTCTAAGAAAAATGGATTTATCTGGGAAGTTGTAAGAGGAGAGGGAAAATAAAAACATACTCCAAATTTCACCAACCACATAGCAATGAAGTGGCATTACATCTGCCCTCCCTGACTGAATGCTGGTACAATAAAGTCATCTTCAGGTCATTGAATTTTACACTTAAACATTTTTTTTTTTAACTTATAAGTCTTCCAATGATTATGCAGAGTCATGAGCACATTGTTGGAAGAATGAATGTGGCTTTTCTCTTGTTAGTCAATCCTTACCAGCTGAGAATTAGCATCCAGCCCCTGATGGGTTACCATTAAGATGTCTGAAATAGTGTCTCCCATTTCTGCATCCATGTGGCTCTGCCCTGTGGTTCCTGCCTATTGTTTAGATTCTTATTCTGACACACTCTGTTTGAATATTACATTTTAACCTGCTGAATATCACAAATGACTTCTTAGGTTTACAGGCTTTTTTGGGCAGACTGAGTGACCCCCGTTATGTCTTCTCTTTAAACCTGTGTAGTAACTGCATTTTGCAATTTCTCCCCAGACACCTCTCATTCAAGGTCCAGTTTTTTGGGTTTTTTTTATAACTCTTCTTTTAATCTTATCTGTTTTGAAGAGAAACACAAATGAATTTTATATGCTATAACCATTCAACAAAAAGCCATTTGGAGTTCTCATCATCATTCCAAATTTTGTTAATGACATGTGTTTTGTTTTGGAGGACAGGGACTGACATGAGACCTACACCCTCCTTATGCATATGGGAAGTGCTCATGATAAGTGATTTTTATGACATTCAGCACAGTCCCCCACACCACTAACTAAACTGGGGAAGTCAGAAATAGACTGGACTCCTATTCTATTACTCAGTATCTTGTCTCCAAGACAGGAAGAATAGTTATTTAGATTTTTACAGTTTTCCATTATCCAAGAAGTGGGGAGGATAGTCTTTATACTGAAAACCCCTATTACAGAGATTCAACCCAATATCCTCTATTGTAAATTACATCAGAAAAAGTAAAAATAGGCAATTACCTTGCTGAGTCAATTGTATAAACAATTTAATTTTTCTCTATAGCATTGACTGATACTTGTTTTTATTTTCTCATGCTTCTTGAATAATAGTATAGAAAATATTTCCATCTGTTTTACTTTAATATACATCCTGCCATATTTGTATATATGTATATTTATACACACACATATATATTTATATATATATATACACACACACACATACATACACCCATGTATGTAGTGGACATCTGCTCTACTTATGACCTTGAGGGACAGCCCTTCGAGATGCAGCAGTTATCTGTTCTACCTATAACCTTGAAGTACCTGCCTCTGGGGCGTGGCCATGGGGCTACCCTTATGACCTGAGACACACATATACTGTCTCTCCTCTCACTCCTGGGCTTGGATGGTGTGGACTGATTCAGGCAGCAGAACAGCCTGGAACTGTACCTCAACTTTCCAGGACCCTGCAATGATTCTCCTATTCTGACTAGTGAATTTTCTTTCCTAATAAATTCCTTTTACCCTTTAAGCAGACTCCCGGGGATTTCTTGCTATACATATATGTATATGTGTGTGTGTGTGTGTGTGTGTGTGTGTGTGTGTGTATACACTTAAATGCATTTATCCATGTGGTGAAATTCACATATACAATAAATAGGCACAACTAATTGTTATGTTGATTAGGAATAGAAATAGTTTGAAATTTTCAGAGAATTCTTTTTATAGTTTAAAAAAATTAAAAACATAGAACGTTATAAACGTAATACATATAGATATCATAAAAACTATTAATAATTCTCTATGAGTGTTCCTGAAATATAGTATCTGAGCTCCTCTTTAAATAACAAAACAAAATAATAGAACCTCTAATCTTAATAGCATAATATTATTGTGGGCTATTTCAATACTTAGAATATAATTGCCACTAGGTTATCATGAAAACCTCTTCATTCACTCTTTCACCTGGAATTGGTATGCCATTTGAAGTTGTTGTGCTCTTTATAGTGATATATTACATTTTAATTAGATAACATGATCATCTTATAACAAAACGTTGACAGAGTTAGTTGCCATCCAAAATATATTTTAAAGCGAACTTATAATTAGAAAAAAATTACTATTAAGGCAATAATAATATATACAGAACATTTTCTCTACAACTATATTTTAATTTGTTTTAGAAACTTTTTAATTATTAACTATAGATATTTTGAAAAAATATTTAGAATTTTGTATATCCATAGCTACATTACAGAAAATTTTATCTACATAAACAATCATTTTTATTGTAACTGATGCAACTCAGATCAACAGGGTCTTCCCCAGACAAACTGAGCAGAAGGCCTTCTCTCTAGGAGGCCCACCCTGTCCATCTTCAGTATTTTAAATATGATTTATTTTCCAATATTAAAAGTTAAGCATCTTTATTCTTAACTTGTAGTAAGAACACTTTATGGTAAATGATGTGCATATACAAACATGAAAAATGTATTATTATCATATCCTATTATAGTATGTATGGATGAAGCTATCATTCAATTTAAAACTTCAAAATTGATCAGGATAAGGGGTGTGTCTTTAGTGTGTGTGTGTGTGTGTGTGTGTGTGTGTGTGTGTGTGTGCACCTGTATTGTAGTGCTTGAAATTGTAAGCTTATAAACAAAGATTCAAAGAGAAGCATGATCTTTTATCTGTATTTTCTTGAATACATATGAATGATAGCATTTTTTTTAGCATGCTATCCAGAGTCATCTTTTGCTAGTTATGTGCAGAATATCGCTTGCAGCCATAAGAGCAGCCATCTTAGTTCTCTTCCCTGTACCTTTACTCTAGTGATAAAACGTTTCAATGGAATGAGCTTTATGAAAAAGCATATGTAACATGATGTCAAGTACCTGTGGGCCTGTTAGGGTGATGCACTTTTGTGAAGCCCATGGTTGGACAGCTGAGGTAGGAGGACAAGTTTAATTACTTCTTGAGCTACACAGTAAGACTGTTTAAAACAACAACAATAATGACAACAACCCCCCCCGAAAACAAAACAAACAAACAAACAAAAACCATATAATACTCTTGTTAAAGGGAAACCTACATGGAGTACACATAGGAATGTTTTGAAATACTTCTGCATTTTACTGACTCATGAGAGTCTCATCTTCCTGGCAGTTTTTTTCTCATATGTAAGGAAAGAAGTCAGAATTCTTATATTTTGAATACAAGACACTTCCACTATAGATCTTTTTTTTTTCTGTCTGATAATGTTGCCAAACAAAATCATGTAAATTACTTGCTTATTGTAGGTTACTATGTACTTTTTCTTATCTTCATGAGTAGAATTAGGGGAATTATAAGAATGCATTTTCAGGGCTGAGGCAATACTTGCCACAAAATCAAGAAAATGAGTTGAAACATCAACACCTAAAAGAAAAGCTAGACTTGGTGACCTGTGCTTGTAACACCAGAGCTAAGAATGGAGACAGGAGGGGTCTTGTTGTTGGCTAGTCAGCCTAGGCTAATCAACCAGCTCCATATTCCAGTGAGACCTAAATAAGATGGATGGCACACAAGTTATAACACTGGAGCTTGCCCTCTGTGCACGTTTTGTGCACAAGTGCATGAATGTATGCAGGCACACATGTGTGTTTACACACACACACACACACACTCACTTTCTCAAGTGAAAACTCTTTTATTAAAAATGGGTACTTTTCTCATACAATATATACTGATTACAATATACCCTGATGATAGTTTCACCTCCCTCTACTCCTCCCAGTTTCTTCCCACCTCCCCTCCCATCTGTATGCACTCCCTTTCTGTTTCTCATCACAAAAAAGCAAAACAAACAAACAAAAAAACCCAGATTTCTAAGAGATGACAACAAAATATGACAAAATAAAATATAACAAAATAAAATTAAAACCATCAGATTGATGATGGACAAGACAACACAACAGAACAGAAGGAAAAGAGCACCCAGAGAAGGTACAAGAAGCAGAGACCCACTTGTTCACACATTCACAAGTCATATAAAAATACTAAACAGTTATAGCTCGACCATCCCATTGCCTTATGTTCTCATGCCCCATCTCCTACTCTCTGTTGTCCACCTCAATCCCAGTTTACTCAGGAGATCTCATCTATTTCTCCTTCCCAAGGTGATCTATGCCTCCCTCTTAAGGTCCTCCTTGTTTCCTAGCCTCCCTGGAGTTGTGGGTTGTAGTCTGGTTATCCTTTGCTTTACATCTAGTATCCACTTATGAGTGAGTACATACCATGTTTGTCTTTCTGAGTCTGGGTTACCTCACTCAGGATGATTTTTTTCTAGTTCTATCCATTTACCTGCAAATTTCATGAGGTCATTTTTTTTTTTTTTTTACTGCTGAGTCATACTCCATTGTGTATATGTACCACATTTTCGTTATTCATTCTTTGGTTGAGGGGCATCTAGGTCATTTCCAGGTTCTGACTGTTATGAATAATGCTGCTATGAACATAGTTGAGCAAGTGTCCTTGTGGAATGACTAAGCATTCCTTGGGTATATACACAAAAATGGTATCATTGGGCCTTGATATGGAGTGGGAGAGCAATGAAAGAGATACCTTGATAGAGGGAGACATCATGGGGATAGGGAGAAGTCTGGTGCTAGGGAAGTTCCCAGGAATCCATAAGGATGACCCCAGATTAGACTACTAGCAATAGTGGACAGGGTGCCTGAGCTGGCTTACCGTGGTAATCAGATCAGTGAATACCCTAACCGTCATCATAGAGCTTTCATCCAGTAACTGATGGAAGCAAATGTAGTGATCCACAGCCAAGCAGCCAAGCACCAAACCAAGCTCCAGGCATCCAGTGGAAGAGAGGGAAGAGGGATTCTATCAGCAAAGCACATTCAATCATGATGGAGAAATCAAGCTAGTGGGAACTCATGAACTTAAGACCAACAGCTGTGGAGCCTACATGAGACTGGACCAGGCCCTCTACATAAGCAAGACAGTTGTGCAGCTTGGTCTGTTCAAGGGGCCTTAGCAGTGGGGTCAGTATCTATCCCTGGTGCATTAGCTGGCTTTTGGGGCCAGTTACCTCTGGTGGGACACCTTGCACGGCCTTGATGCAGAAGGAGAGGATTGGACCTGTCTCATCTGAATGTACCAGGCTTTGCTGACTAACCATGGGAGGCCTCATCTTTTTGGAAGAGGGAATTGTGGGTGAGTTGTGGGAGGAAGGCTGGGAGAGGGAGTGGGAATACAGAAGAGAGGGGGATCTGTAGTGGTATGTAAAATTAATAAAAAATTTCTTAATAAAGAAAAAATACTAAACTGAAATTATAAAATACATGTAGAGGAACTGGTTCAGACCCTTGTAGGCCCTCTGTTTGCTGCTTCAGTCTCTGATAAATACATTTTTAAAAAAACAAAACAAAATCAAATAAAGGGTAGGAAACTTCCTCCAAAAGCAAAAGTTCAAAAGACAAATCTGGTCTAATGTCACTGATATCTAGAATATTTGTGAAATATTCATTTAATAGTGACTGCATGATACATAAAAATAGGAATATTTGTAAAAATATGAGACTATAGTAGGAAAATAAAATAAGAATTTGAGAATCATGGTGTATCTAAAAAGAGAATGATGATATTAAGTTAGACTTATTTACTTTTAAATCAGGAGAACTGAGCATCTTTACCAAGACTATATTATATTAACTATGTATCTATTGTCCAGTAGCTAGGTATAGATTCTGCTGCATTCTAACTTATTGACACAGTAGTCTCACAATGTTAGTACCCTGGGTTGCATATAATTCCTACTATGACAATGAAGCATAAAAGAAATTAAATCAGTGATATATCAAATAACATATACTACTCCCTTCTTTACTCTAGTAAAAGACACCTAATTAAAAGCAAATCCTAGTACCATAATGAGAAAGAAACATATCAAAAAAAAAAGATAATTAAGTGTCCTAGATGGAGTAAATTGATTCTTCTCATAATGAGAGGTCTAGGATGACTCAATATCCTGATTTTAAATAACTGTGAAATTTAAATTATATTTCTTTCAAGAAATGAAGAAATAACTAAGTAAATGCTAGTCTGGCTTAGATAGGCCAAGATATACACTAATTAATTATAGTAAAGTATATAAAATTGTAGACTAAATGTATATAAAATATTCTCTATATATGTTGCCTTATAAAACAAAAAAGTAATGAATCAAAAGAGTAAGCAGAAACTAATTTTTCTTTGTCTAAAACAGACTAGATCATGTGGTTTTATGTATCCACATCAATGGCACAAATATAGAGGCTAGAAAGGTGTATATGATCTCCTGGGGCTAAGTTACAGGGCATTATCATCCACTTGATGCTCAGAACCAAACTTCAGTCATCTACAAGAGCAAAAGAGAGATCTTAACCTCAGAGCCATTGCCGCTGCACAAAGATAGTTCAGTCTGAAAGACCTTGTTTATCCTGTGTCTCAGAAGGGAGTGTTGCCACTTACAAGAAATATTGCATCTGGAGCCATAATTTTATTTCATTGATATCTACATAGCAACATCCCATCTTAACACTTTTATACACATTGAAATTGAGAAGAAAATAAATACTTTTTCCAGAGGGAAGTGAGGAACAAAGTGAGGGAGGAAAGAAGTGACAAAGGAAGAAAGAAAAAGAAAGGAAAGAAGGAAGAAGAAAGGAAGGAAAAGAGAAGGAGAAGGATGAGGAAAAGGAGGAGAGATGGAGGGAAGGAGGAAGGCAGAAAGGAGAGATGGAGAAATAGAAGATGGGCGTTATTGAGAGGGCTGGGGAAGGAGAGAGGGAAGGAGAGAGGGAAGCAGGAAGGGGCAAAGGAGAGAGGGAGGAATAGAAGAAGAGAGAGAAGGGCTGAGGGAGCTGCAGAGGGAATGGTCGGCCAGGGAGCAAAGTCAGCAGAGCAGTCTGCCCTTGGCCCTGAAGCCGTTCCTCCAGCAGATGATAAATGATCACAGTTGGAATCTCAAACTTGCAAAATGGAAGTGAAAAAAAAAAGAGGCCACAGACTTAAGATGGAGCTTGGGATAGTGCTGGACATTTAATAAAGAGGTAGAAATGTTAGAAATATACTACATAAATGTAAAATAAAAGAAAATTTTAATTTAATAAAAGACCCTGAGAAGAATTACAACCAAACCTCATTCTTCGAGTGTTATGCTTTTGAGTACTTTTGTAATCTTGGTTAAGGAAAAGATTTCTTAAGTCAACCACAGAAGTCTAACTTTTATCTTAATCATTAAATTATTTAAAGACACTATTAAGAGAACAAATCCACAAGTCACTGAGCAGGAAATGTACTGCTCAAAAATCTAACAAAATCACATATGCAGAATGAATAAAGATCTTCAGATGATTGCAAGCTGTTAAATAATCAATAGGACTAACAAAAGATTTGAGCAAATGTTCATGGATCACTCTAAGCTACATGGCTAACAATACTCTGAATAAAGGTAGTGCTCAGCAGTCCATGAAATCAGGGAAAGAACTCTCATTCTAGAGCCTATAGGACTGTCTGTAGCTAAAATTAACAACAACAATGGTTGAGAGTGTTTGGAGATATGCAAACTTTAAATTCCTTAAACATGAGTGTAATTCATATATACACTTTATTTCTCCACTTGGAGATAAAGTCAAGGCAAAGCTGCCTGTATAGACATGCTTCCCCAAACAAGCCAACCCCATGTCTTACAGATGCCTTGAGCTGTGAAACTGAGCAGCAAGTTTTAGGCCTTAGGATGGCTTGGTATAAACACAATGAATACACACTTATATATTAAAAATCCACATACACAAAGTACACTATGAAAAATGTAAATCCCACTGACAATGAAGACATGGAGACCAGCATGAAAAATATTATCAACTAGGTAACATGGCATTGCTGCTACCTCAGTTTTATTTCTAATGAGTTCAGGGGCTTTCTGCAGATTGCTGTCTGTTTCTATAAGTCCCCCATTTTTAAAATAAACATGATATCTAATCTTTTAAAGTTGAGGTTAAGAGTAAATATGATGTGGAATGCTTATTAAGGTAATTTTTAGACCTGGTATCAAATGAATTTTAAACAGACTGAAGCTGCCATTACTAATAAAAAGCAGTTGATACATATCTGAGTTGAGATGGGCACTAATTCATCATGTTTAGGAGTATGTTTTATTTTACATGCAAAAGTCACATAATTTAATATACTTTAATAAATCACAAGTACAGCAATCAGCCTCATGACCATAGGCTTCCGATGTTACACTTTGATGCTAATTTTGAACTAGGTGCTTTTGGGGTTATTCGGAAGTGTACATACCTTTGCAAAACATCATTCAATATCATGATGATCCCTATTCTACATTGAAAACTAATGGAATACTGAAATAGCCAAGCATCTTTTCCCCATATGATTTATTTCAAAACCACATACTGAAGAAATTTGATAATACAGTCTAAGTTTGTGGACTAAAAATATTTATAATGTTCTATATACAAGGTGACTTGAATGTGACATGGACCAGTAGGCTCGTGTGAACATGAACTGTTGGCACTGTTTGAAGAACTTTGGGAGTCTCTGAGATAGGTGCCTGTCTGGTATAACGTGTCACTATCTGGTCACTAGGGGAAGGTCTTCAAAAGCTGTGTCGATCAGCGTCTCTTTCTCTTGGTCAGTCAACAGGATGTGATGATCCACCTAGCACTCTCATAGATACAGACTCTTCTCCCACTGGTATTTTTCCACGCAATGATTTCATGTCTCAAAGGTTTGAGCTAAAATAGACCCTTCCTTCCTTTCGCTTCTGTCAGGTATTTGGTCAGGACAGTGAGAATGGTGACACAGTAGGTTTTACCATTTTTGTTGTGATCACTTTTAAAGGGAATTCATATGCATCCTAGAGTTCTATGTACCCAGCATATAACGAAATTCACTTGAGCAGACCATAAATGGAATTTGCGCTGTTTCGTAATGGGAAAAATCTAGCATCCATTTGGGAATTCTTTTCTGTCAGGGGAAAGAAATGAGTTATTCATACCCATTTCTAATCAACATAGTGCCCCCATGCTGTGTTAGGAGCTGTTACAAGCATGAGGGAAGAATTTGATCCTCTGTGTGTGTGTGTGTGTGTGTTTGTGTGTGTGTGTGTGTGTGTTCATTTTTGGAATTTGTCTAAGGCAATCCCAGAATCTTGTTTTGGAAAAAAGATCAAATGATACATTATTTTTAATTCAATTTTTTCTTCTTTCTTTCCTTCTTTCCTTCCTTCCTTCCTTCCTTCCTTCCTTCCTTCCTTCCTTCCTTCCTTCCTTTCTTCCTTTTTATTTACAGACAAGCAGAGAGGTTTCTTTCATGTGATAAGATAGAATTTTGTCATATCAGGCTACACAATGCCTTTTATATTATTGTCTAATTAACAGAATTCTGCTAAGAGATTGCTATCTGCCTCATGGCTCACCTCACTACTGAGAAACTGCAAATGAGATCAGAGCATTGGCTTCCATAGGAAGCCTTACAGAGTGTGGCTCTTTAAAAGTTTATAGCAAATAGATGTGAAGGTCCTGGGAACCAAGAGCAGCCTTCTCATTTCTGGCCACTCTTCACAGGATCCAAGGATGGGCCTCAGCTATGCAAATGACGAAATAAATTTAACACTTCAACCAGAATTAATTAGGCTATTGAGGGTTGACAGAGCTAATCAAAACACCAAGTTTATGCTGGAGCATCGCATCTTTTACTGACAGTGGGAAAGCATCATGATTAGTCACAAGCGTTGGAGGTGACTCTGGGAATCTCTCTTGCAATACACAAGTGAAAAGCTTTAAAAAACTGATAAATAGAAACATACAGAAAAGGGAGGGGGACTATTCCCCGGGAGTAAAGTTGATCTGCTCTTTCAACACTAGGATTTCACTATCTCAGATCTTTCCTTTTCACTTTCAAGGGTTTTATGAAAGGGTTTACGTGTGACAAATCTTGGTTCTTTGAGAACTTTTTTTTTTATGCACATCCCTGTGTCTATAAAACTATTACATTAATTCAGGTACACTACAGGAGAATTGAGAGTTTTTTTGTTTTTGTTTTTTGGGTTTTTTGTTGGTTTGTTTGTTTACTTGTTTTTCAGAGGCTTCTTCATTTTATCAAAAATTCCTACTGTGCTTGGCAAACCATGCCTAAAGACAGAATCCATCTACCAAGCCTCTTTGTAGGGATGGAACACAGCCTACAATCCTCCTAGGATTTCCTTGTTATCTGTGGCTGCTTTGAGCTATGCAGGCAACATATAAATATATGCAAAGCCTTAAGTATGTACTCCCTGAGCAGATGCAGCCTGTTTAGTGAATATTTCCTATTCATCTGTACTTATTTAAATAGGATCCATTTGACTCTGCCCATTCTCTATGACTGAAACAGGAAACAGAACTACCTAGAGAGTACAAAACGATTATTCATATGTATGTGAGGGTGAATTCACAAACCACCTTTTCCAGCCACTGGGCAGCAGCAGCATGGGATGGACAGCTGCTGCTTCTCCAGCCACTCAACAAATAAGAAGGGAGTGTTTGTCACTTTGCCATGCTTGCCCAGCATTCACCAGCTCCATCGTTTCTATGTCTGATGTACCAAACAATGATCCTTTCTTCTCTCTTCATGATACCCAGTCAAAATACTACTTTTCAAGAAACTGGAAAAAAAAGTTAATTATTCCATGCAAATCATCATTCATACTACTGATCTGAGAGTGGGAACATGGTTGGTTCTGCTTCAGAGTATTCACATGTTAATAGGGCTCATTTTAATTTAAATGCACCCTTAACCACCAAAGTGTTAATAGAATACCTCTAAAGGGAAAACCTTCTCACTTTCTGTGGAGACTTGGTAGATCTCAGAAGGACCGAGATCTAACTAAGATGTCCTTGATAAAATTCAGGCCTGCAGACAGATTTATTTCTAATTCTAGGTATCTGGTAACCTAGGATATTTTTACTTTAGAAAACATGCAACCGTAGATCTTTGTGACGACCTTGAGATAGAAGGGTCTTATCCCTTGACAGTTTTTATTGTTGTTATTTGGTATTAATCAATTGAAAATTTGAAGCTATTGAATTCATTCCAGGGTCTCATACACACCCAACAAGTACTGTACCACAGATCAACATCACTGGCTCTGGACAGTTTTATAATCCTGAGCTATCTTTCTTAAAAGGTCCTGTGGCATTCTGTGAAATTCAATCACTGAGGGCAATGGTGCCTGCACTTCCGTCACCATTGGAGGACAGGAGTCCATCTTTCCTGATCGTCCACCGTTGATGATTAGCAATCACAAGTGGCCCACCATGCTCACCAGTCCCACCTCATTCACAGTGTCCCCCAGCATTTGCACACTTGCCAACCACAGTAGTGAGTAACCCTTATGGCTTTGAGTGCAGCACAGTCTGCAGCCCCAACGCAGCCATCTCATCACAGAGACCTGAGCTTCAGTTCATCTGCTGGGACGCTTCTGTGACAGTTAGCAACGAGGTTCGACTTCTGAAACCTTGCCAATATTTTGCTGTTTTATTCTCACTTATACTTCAGAGGGAGTTTAAAAAGAATTAATGAGAAAACCAGGAACAATCATCTATGGCCCATTACACTAGAAAGACACAGGATACTGAGAAATACAAATGTAGTTATTTTTACCTTCACAGGCTGGAAATAATTGCCACAAAACAAGGATAGTTTTCATGTCATTGGTTTATGTCCATTTCTGCCTATGTACACATAGTTGTAGAGGCCCAATTCTTCATATACATAGGTATAAAGGGCAGTAGTATTTATAGGAACTCATTTCAGAAGTAGATATGACTTTAAATACATCTATTTGGATGTTTCACAACATTTTAGTAAAAGTCTAGAAAAAATAAACAATGAATACTTAATTTAACCTTGTAAATATAAACATGATATAAAAAATCAGGTATGGAGTCAGAGGGGTGTCTCCGTGGGTAAAGACTCTGTGCAACTCAAGCCAGGCAACCTGAGTTCAGTCGTAGGAACTGGACTTCTGGCCTCTGTACATGTGCAATGAAACATGTGTCTCCAGCACATGCAGCATGTATACATATGCACAAGTACGCCAAAAATAAATGTTTTTAAAAAATGCAGATGGAGCTACATCTCATGAAGCAGTAGTTTCCCTTTAGAAACTTCATAAATCTAAACAAGTATCTTATTTTTGAATTTGTGTCATGAAAATGTCAAGTCATATCCACTAAAAATAAATTAACTAGTAGTTCCAGTAACTATTATTTGACTCATTCTGAAAATAATAATCTAATAAATGGAGGGCATAACATGTCTCCAGTGTTCCATTATTATTGATTTAGTAAAATCTAACTCATATATGTCCGATTCACTTGTGCCAAATAGCTACCAGGAACATAGCAAAATCCTTAGCTAACCTTTCTGGCCCTCATAAACAGGAAGCTTTATAAGTAACATAGCTGCATAGAAATATTTTGTATTATCCATTTTCTTTTTTATCAAAATTTTCACTTTTAGAAACAGGGATTAACTGCATTATCACTGAAGCATGAAATTGGATGTATTAATTCCCTAAGAAGTAAAAATATTAACATTCTAATGAGACGATAACTTGTAACTTTTTGTTATACAATCAGATTCTGGTTCCTTGCTTAAAAATGTAAATGAGCTCTAAAGAAACATATTTCAAAATCCAAACCTTAAATCGGCCTCTAAGTTATGCTAATGAGACACCATCTGATAGAAAATCTTTAAAAGTTGTTACGAGATATGCATAATAATGATAAATGTGAATATACTTGGTGAAAGTAACTTTTTAAATGAATGCACTAGGTTTGAGTTACATGGATATACTATGACTTATTAGGTACATCTTTGCCATGAGGCATATTATCTGTATCAGTAGTGGGGTATGATATAATTGCAGGCAGTCAATCTCCTTAGGTAAGAGAAAACTGCCTTTTTGCATGATTCTGAATTTTAATTCTGAGAGGCTAATGGTATGCTCTTGTTTTCTTTTTTGTTGTTTTTGTTTTTATGCTTTTTAGTTTATCAAGACAAGTTTTCTCTGTGAAACATCCTTGGCTGTCCTGGAACTCCCTCTGTAGACCAGGCTGGCCTTGAACTCACAGAGATCCACCTGTCTCTGCTTCCTCAGTGCTGGGACTGGAGGTACGCCCTACCACCGCCAGGCTTGTTTTCTTTGTCTAGAATTTGGAGCTGTATTAAAGATGTTTGTTGGAATATGTTAATAATGAAAGCCTCAATAGCAATCCATAGGTGCAGCTTTTAATATGATTGAGTTAACAAACATCATCGTTCTAACTAGTCCCAACTTTACGGCATGACATGTTTATTGTTTAAAATAGACAGAATTGTCTGCTTCAGAAAGTAGAAAAATATATCACATTTACAAGATTACACACTCAGAGAATGTAGGAAAACACTTGCTTTCCTTGAAACAGATCCATGTTGTGATAGAATATGTATAGATTTTGTCAATTTTGTTACAGATATTAACTAATTTTAATATTAAATAATTAAAACACTTTTTAGCAAAACAAGTCAAGATAGAGCTATTGTAAAATATACTGTAATTGGTTGGTTAATTGGTTAAAATACTAACAATTTCATCCTAAATCAACCTAATGCCTAAATAAATAAAGATATAACTATTGAAAATTACTTCTGAATTGAAAATCTACCTCATCATAGAGGATTTATGTAAAACCAACACATACTTGTTGATAATAAAATTACAGAAGGTCTTTGAAACTATAGAAGGTATTTCCTTAAGAAATGTAAAATCAATTATAAGCTTTATTTAGTATTTATTTAGTACAAAGTAAAGAAGGTATGACATATTGGGGGATGGCTCAGAAGGGATTAAAGATACAGAAAGAGAGAGACAGACAGACAGAAAGACACAAGAAAGTGATACACAGAGGAAGAGGAGAGCCAAAGAAAGGGGAATCCAATTAAATTGTTAAAATATTGCATCTGAGGGATAAATAGAAGATAGAATCAATTATCAATTGCAAATAGGTTGCTTTATTGAAAAACAGTCTTTCACTGACATACTGGCTATGTGCTTATTACCTGTCATACATTAAATTAAAGAAATTATCACTGGCTCTACTGATGAACCTAATAACGCTATGGGAAAATAATAGAGTAGAAACATAGGTTCAAGGTTTTCAGCAAGTGAAGTACTGAACCCTGGTTCTTGTTAACTCATGGGAGATTTATGTATTCAGTTTGTATAATAAGCAAAGACAGTTGCTATTTAAAATTTGTTAAGAAACAACAGGTTTAATTAAATATTCTCTCAAGTAATTTTCAAGTGTTCACTGAATTTTTTTCAATGAACTTTTGTACTTTTCTACAATGTCATCACAAAGATAAATGTATTAATTAATTTGTGTTCCTAGTTTTGTTTTTGTTGCTGTGAGGTAATGGGCTGACCAAAAAGATTCAGGGAGGGAAAAAAAATTCCATTGCAGATTAGATGTTAGAGTCATCATTGTGGCAGAGCAGGAATATGAAGCAGGAATCAAAGAAAGCTGGAGAGTCTCAGTGATTAAGAGTACTCACATTTGCCAGAGTACCTGAGATTGGTTCCCAGCACCCACATGGCAGCTCAAACTCACATGGATCACCATTTCAAGGGAATCTGTAGCCTCCTGACATCTTGGACACCAGGCATGTTTGTGGTGCACATACATATATGTAGACCAAGCTCTCATACACATAAAATGAGTGTATCTGACTTTTTGAAGATTAAGACTAGATATGTAACATGTTAAATAAAAGAGCAATTCCAAACCAGTGGATGTGAGGTGTAGTGGGTAGCCATTCCAGCTTTGTTCTGGAAGTTCCAACCCCCATTGAGACTTCGGCAACTGTCACGCCTACAAGGCGGGGCCAAGGGAGGCGCCTGGGGACCCGAGATCCGGATCGGCGAACGCTCTCTTGGTTCCAGGACGCTGGATGGTGGAGGTAGACAGAGGAGAGCTCCAGAGAACACCGCTGGACTGTGATACACCTTCCCCAGACCCCGCGACCTACCTATCCCTTAATTTGTAAGTTACGCCATTAAATAAATCTCCTTTTAACTACGTGGAGTGGCCTAAATAATTTCACCAATATCTGGCGCTCACGTGGGGCAAATCCCAAAAGCCTGGGTGGCTCCTGCCCTCAGCCTCCTCCCCGGCTAGCGGGTACCTAAACCCGCCTGCAAAGTTCCATATAACCAGGGAACACCTACACGGTTCCATTCCCGAAAAAGGGAGCAGCTAGTCCGGTCTCAGCTCCCTAGCTTAGCTCTGAGACCAGTGGAAGAGGCACTCCCCTGCTTCCTGAGTGCACGCACGCCAGCTGCGGCTCGGCTCCGCCATCTTGACTCCAGCGAGCTGCAGTCAGCCAAGATCACCAGCAGGCCCTGCTTTGGAGCTGTACCATCGCCACCTGGTGGCTGAAAAGTGCTACTACACCCCCCAAAACCACGAAAGGTAAGTAAAAGTACCTGATAATTTTACACCTTAAAATTGACTGACAAATTTTGAGTAATTCTGGTAATATGGCTGACAACATTACCTCACAAGAATTTGAAAACCTTTTTGCCTGTATGATGAATAACATCTTCCTGGAAATATACGACCTTCCTAAGGCATATCTGGCCTGTACCATTTTGGCATTCATCGTAATAATTCACACAGTGTTCAAACACTGGTTTAAAAACAAGAACAAAGATGAGTTATTATTGGGACTGATACAGGCTTTAAGTGAGAGCAATGACGGCTTACAGAAAAAGATTCTATCTCTGGAATCTGCTTTAATGGATAGCAATGAGACCTTAGAGAAAAAGATTCTTTCTCTGGAATCTGCTAATCAGGATTTACAAAACAGGCTTGTACCAAAAATTGATCTTATTGATAATAAATGTGAATATTTAATGGACAGAACACTAACTCTCCAGACACTATATAAGGAAGAAAGATTATCATTAATTGATAAGATAAGGTCCATGGAATCATGTGTATCTGAGGAACATAAAAACTTCTATGATTCCATGAGAAATCTGGAGTCCCTTGCCAGAGAGGAGGTTCACTCCCTAGAACAGACCCTAGGTGCTCGTTTGCAGGCCTTAGAAGAAACTCTCAGTAAACATGACAAGGGACCTAATAAGCAGAAGGGCAAGGCCATAGAGGTTGTAACATCTCCAAATGGCTCTCACACAATGGCTTATCCTGTTATCATCCATGAGAAGCCAGCGGATGACACACACCCCGAGCCATATAATACATATACATTACAACCAATTTCAACAAGGGACTTTAAAAATATAAAGGAAGCAGTAGTTACGTATGGGATACACTCCACATACGTAAAACAATTGTTAAATTCATGGTCTACCTCACATAGAATCATCCCAGATGACTGGCATCAGTTGATTTCAGCTGTTCTAGAATATAGTCAGCAGCTACAGTGGAAAAGCTGGTTGAGAGAAGAGGCAAAAAATTTAGAACAACAAGGTAAACTCAGAGGTTTTGTGATCTCCCAAGATCAAATACTTGGTGAGGGATGTTTTGCTGACAGGAATGTACAAGCCATTTATGATGAACATACAATATCCCTATGCCGTACAGCAGCTCTAAATGCTTGGGAAAAAATTCCAGAACCTGGAAAACCAACTGAGGTATACACAAAGATATTTCAGGGACCGCACGAACCCTTCACTGATTTTTTACAAAGACTGAACACAGCTATAACAAGAGCTGTATCAGATAAAGAATTAAGAAAAGTATTAACTGAGTCCTTGGCATTCGACAATGCTAATGCAGAATGCAGAAGAATACTTACACCATTAAAGATCAGATCAGCTCCTTTGGAAGAATGGATTCAGTATACTAATGGTGTTGAGTCTCGTAACTACAGTAATGAGGCTTGGATAGGAGAGACAAATCCCAGAGGTGAAAGAAGGCCCCGTGTTACCAAATGTTTTAAATGTGGTACACCAGGTCATATAAGTAAAAACTGTACATGGGGTACTCCTAGGAGTAATACTCCTTTTAGGAATAGCCTAAACAGGAGACCCCAACCACCTCCCGGATTATGTAGAAGGTGTGGCAAAGGCCGACATTGGACCAGTGAGTGCAGATCAAAAATAGATATACGAGGTAACCCTTTACTGGCGGGAAACGCTTCAGGGGGCCTCTTGCAGGCCCCCAAATCAAATGTAGTACGAACATTCCCAGCCACTGTGGAAGAAATTCCTCTCCAGGACAACTGAATAAACCACTGCCTAATGTAAAAACCGATACTGCAATGGATGATAAAACAGCTCTGATGGATGGATCACAGTTTACAAAGAACACTATAAAACAAATATTTTGGCAGACTTCCATAAATGGTCAAAGACCAAAGCTTAGAATTCGAATTAATGGCCTGGTTATGGAGGGACTGGTAGACACAGGTGCAGATGTGACTATAATTACACCAAAATCATGGCATCCGAATTGGCCTCTTCAAGAGGTAGATGTCCAACTTTTAGGGATTGGCACCCTATCTCAGATAAAACAGAGTTCGAGATGGGTTGAATGCATAGGGCCAGAAGGACAGAGAGGAAGACTGAAGCCATATGTAGCAAATGTAGCAGTAAATCTTTGGGGCCGAGATCTGTTACAACAGTGGAATACCCAGATTAAAATTCCTACACTTTCAGAAAAAGAATACAGACCAATGCATGTTTCTAGGAATAATATCATCGCATGCTATAAAAATCAGGCACCAACCATTCAGGCTGTTCACAAACAGAGCACAACTGCTGTTGAACTCTCAGAAGTACCAACTGCCTTACCTTTAAAATGGCTAACTAATAAACCTGTCTGGGTTGGACAATGGCCTTTGACAAAAGAGAAGCTACAAGCTTTAGAACAGCTGGTTCAAGAGCAGTTAAATGCTCAACACATTGAAGAATCTACCAGCCCTTGGAATTCTCCTGTATTTGTTATTAAAAAAAAGTCTGGTAATTGGAGAATGCTGACAGATCTGAGAGCTATTAATAAAGTAATTCAGCCAATGGGCTCCCTACAGACTGGGATGCCCTTGCCCTCTCTGCTACCTAAAGAATGGCCTATAATAGTTATTGACTTAAAAGACTGTTTCTTTACCATACCCTTACAAGAAAATGATAGAGAAAAATTTGCCTTCACAGTACCTAATTATAACAATTCTCAGCCAGTCAAGAGATATCAATGGAAGGTCCTCCCACAGGGAATGTTAAACAGCCCTACTTTGTGCCAATACTTTGTGCAGAAACCATTGGAGATAATTCGTGTAAAGTTTCCACAATCCATAATTTATCACTATATGGATGATATCCTATTAGCTGATCCAAAGTTAGATACATTAGAAAGCATGTTTGAAGAAGTAAAAAAAGTTTTGCCTCACTGGGGACTGCAACTTGCTCCTGAAAAAATACAAAGAGGAGATTCTATTAACTACTTAGGATATAAGATAGAGCTACAAAAAATTAGACCCCAAAAGGTACAGCTAAGGAGAGATCGATTGAAGACTCTTAATGATTTTCAAAAGTTATTAGGAAGCATTTCCAACTTACTGGGTATCATGGGAATACCCAAAGATGGACTACAAAATTTGGCTAATACTCTAGAAGGGGACAAAGAATTAAATAGTCCAAGAGAATTATCAGCCGAAGCTGAGAAGGAATTGGCTCTAGTAGAAAAGACAATTCAAGAAGCACATGTGGATCGTGTGGATCCAGAACTTAAATGCATTCTTGTCATATTCCCCTCCAGACATTCCCCAACAGGTATTTTGATGCAGAGGGAAGATATTATATTGGAATGGATATTCCTACCACGTAAACCAAATAAGAAATTAAAGACTTATATAGAAAAGATCTCTGATTTGATTCAAAAAGGTAAACTAAGACTTCGCCAGTTGACAGGAATGGACCCAGCAGAAATTGTAGTACCTTTAACTAATGAAGAAATTTCATCACTATGGAAAGATAATGAATACTGGCAGAGAGCCTGCAGTAACTTTTTGGGAGAGATTAACAACCACTATCCCAAAAGCAAGAGAATAGAATTTATAAAGAAAACCGAATGGGTCCTTCCTCACATTGTACGACAAAAGCCAATTTCTGGAGTCCTCACATTCTATACTGATGCAAATAAATCAGGGAAAGCAGGATATAAATCAGGAGACTTAAGTAAAGTGGTACAAAGTCCATACAGCTCTGTACAAAAGGCAGAACTGTATGCCATTCTTATGGTACTGATGGACTTCACAGAACCCCTCAATATAGTCACTGACTCTCAATATGCAGAGAGAGTTGTTTTACATATTGAAACTGCTGAATTTATTCCTGATAATACAGAATTAACTTCATTATTCATACAATTGCAGGAAATCATCAGAAAAAGGGAACATCCTATATATATAACACATATCAGATCCCATACAGGTCTGCCAGGACCTCTAGCACAAGGTAATGATGAGATTGATCAGTTACTAATAGGTAATGTGCTAGAAGCTTCAGAATTTCATAAGAAATACCACACAAATAGCAAAGGTTTGAAGAAGGATTTCTCCATCACTTGGCAACAGGCTAAGGATATTGTGAAAAAATGTCCTACTTGTTCCATCTATAACCAACTTCCATTACCTGCAGGGAGCAATCCAAAAGGTATACAAAGAAATGAAATTTGGCAGATGGATGTGTTTCATTTTGCAGAATTTGGAAGATTAAAGTATGTACATCATACCATTGACACCTATTCAGGATTTCAATGGGCAACTCCTATGAGTTCTGAAAAGGCTGATTCTGTGATTACACACCTATTAGAAGTTATGGCCATCATGGGGATACCTGTACAAATTAAGACAGACAATGCTCCAGCATATGTCTCCAATAAAATGAGACAATTCTTTGCTTATTACAATATAAAGCATGTTACAGGTATACCACACAATCCCACAGGCCAAGCAGTCATAGAAAGATCCCATCGAACTTTAAAGGATATGCTAAATAAACAGCAACAGGTAACAATGACTCCTAGAAATAGATTGCATAGTGCTTTATTAACCTTGAATTTTCTCAATGCTGATGAGAAAGGAACAACAGCTGCAGAGAGACATTGGACGACAGACAAAACTCCCGAGCTAAACCAACCGGTTTATTTCAAGGATGTGCTGACCTCAGAATGGAAACCTGGATATGTTCTACGTTGGGGAAGGGGTTTTGCCTTTGTTTCTGCAGGAGAAGAAAAGCTATGGATACCAACAAAATTAATAAAAATTCGATTTGAACAGGAAAAACCCCTTGATGAGGTGAAGTAAAAGATCATCCACCAATGTGACATCTCTACAAGTTGTAAGAAAAATTTAACAATCAAGGTTGGGGTAGGGTTCTGTTTTTGTCTTTCCAGGATAATGGAAATACCCATCTTCCAAAAATCATAAGGCCTTGGATATCCGGATGTTTACAGCAGAAAGAAAGAATCTATTGGTACCAATCTACACACGGTAAAATCTCACTGTCTAACATCTATCTCTCTATTAATATAGAAAAGTTGTGGTCCCAATTCAATTATAAGCCAAGCTGGCTTTGGAGATGGAATTGGCTCACTCCTTCTCTAAACCCAAGCACATTGCTAAAAGAAAAGTTTGAGAGATTCTTCAGTACCATATCAGAAGAGCCCTCTGGTGTGGGACAGAAGGAAACCAATAAAAAGGGACCATTGTCTTCTAGATTCTAATTCTCTCCATGCTTACTCTTGATTTCTCAGAATCCTTTCTTACATGCTATGTCCTCTTTAAATCCAAATCTTCCATTTTGATAACAAATAAGTTTTTCTAATAGCAATCTCAGAAGTCTCCAGAAGGAAGATGGGGCCCCAACAACAACTCTACCCAATCCAGAATGATGCCATGGTAATCATCATCATACTACACTTCTTACCAGAATTTCAGACAATCTTACCCATTACTCTAAGACTTGCTGCAGAACCTACAGTTAGTCTAACTGAAATTTAACTATCTGCGCTTTCTCACAGTACCCAACAGAGATAACATCACCCCCTAAACAGCAGGAAGCAATCCTAAGAAAACGACGCCCCTTCTCCCTTAGGTTTCATAATTCTCAGGGTTATGGATGATGGTTACAGGGTTGGGGGTGGAAGGAAATATTAAACTCAGTACTCCCAAAAAAAAAAAAAAAAAAAAAAAAAAAAAAAAAAAAGGAAAAGAAGAAATGGAATGGATACGTATAAGACATTATGGTAGATTATTGTGTATACTAGTAAACAAATTTAGTAAAATAGCAGCCTTAAATAATTTGCACTGTAATTTACACTGTTATGGATTCTTATATGTTGATACAAATGTAAACTATTTTTATATTCCTGTTTAAGATAATTTGTATATTGATACAAATACAGAACTATACTTGGTATAATGTACATATATTTCTACTCTTATTTGAAATGTTTGTATATTGATACAAATGTAAATTTATATCTGTCATACTTTATGTATGTTCTACTTCTGTTTAGGATATTCGGTATATTGATATATATTTAAGATTATTGTCATATTGCATATCCCACTACATACTCCTACCTCTGTTATAAATATTGATATATATTTAAGATTATTGTCATATTGTATATCACACTATACACTCCTACCTCTGTTATAACATCTTGTGTATTGTCACAACTTTGAAGTCATCGTTCTTTACCATACACTTGCTTATAGACTGTCTACCTTGTTTACGTGAAGCCTTAGTCCTTAGGTTATTTCAGTAGATAAGACTTGTAGATTTATAGTCACCTATGCTTGTCATCTCTATAGTTACGTTAGTCAGGTTATACAGATTTACAGATACATAGGTCAGATGGACAGGTAATCTTCAAACACTTCATAGACCTAGAGAATATGGCATTTAAATAACTTAGAATTCTGTTGATGCGAGACACAATTGCTCCTGGCTGCACCAATTTGATCCCGAGAGAATGTTGGGCTTCTAGACATTTCCATTTGGAAGTTTGTCTTCTTGGCACAAAATGGCCTACTGGGCAAAGAACTGCCCTTGCCTCGACAGCTGACAGTACAAATGCAATGCTATCCTTTCTGGACAAGCGGGACACAAGGAAAGCGACCACTGTACTCTGCCAAGACAGGGTAAGATGGTCTTTCAGAATTCCTGCTTCTGAAAATGGTCTGTCAGATACTTTAGGCCTGTAGCCAATTTGAATGCACCAACAATGCTGAGAAACATTAGGTGATTGTCCAGGCTGCCAGCTGTCTCGGTCTACTCTCGCAAGATTCCCGAAAGTTGCTTGCATCCATCTACCATTTCTCAGGTACCATTATATTCCTTCTCAGGTCTTTGATGGGATTGAAGACTAGCAGTTATAGTTACAACTTAGTAGATAGAACATATTAAGTATTAGATTCAGGTTCTTTAGGGTAGGACACCTTTTGGAATGATCTTTGTAACATGCCATTTATCTATGCTCTATACTTCTCTGGATTTTAATATGTGTTTCTTGCTTGATATTGTTTGCATTGGTTGTAGTTCCATCTTATCTAGGTCATTATCCCTCATTATTCCTGGACAATATTTGATAACCATTCCTTTGTATATAGTCTTGTATTAGGTTAGAACCTTCTTATTTAGACAAAAAGGGGGAGATGTAGTGGGTAGCCATTCCAGCTTTGTTCTGGAAGTTCCAACCCCCATTGAGACTTCGGCAACTGTCACGCCTACAAGGCGGGGCCAAGGGAGGCGCCTGGGGACCCGAGATCCGGATCGGCGAACGCTCTCTTGGTTCCAGGACGCTGGATGGTGGAGGTAGACAGAGGAGAGCTCCAGAGAACACCGCTGGACTGTGATACACCTTCCCCAGACCCCGCGACCTACCTATCCCTTAATTTGTAAGTTACGCCATTAAATAAATCTCCTTTTAACTACGTGGAGTGGCCTAAATAATTTCACCAATAGTGAGGAGTGAAGGCTTTAACATTTTTCTTATATTTTATTTTATGTATTTACTTATTTTTATATTTATTTTATTTTATTTTCTATTTCTTTATTATAAAACTAGAATGTACTATAGATCACCATTTTCTAGATCATATAAATTATACTAAACTTTATTAGAAATCACAATTTATTTTTAAGTATTTTCCCTTACTATATCCTACAATGAGAAATTAAGGGAAGGATTTTAGCAAGTTACATAGTTTCAAAAATATTTCTAAATTTTCCGTGGGAGGAAATATAAAAAAAAGACATTTTGTCAAATAAAACATTTACAAATATTTAACTGAAATTTTTGGAAAACACAAACAATGACATGAAGGACTGAAAATGTAAAATATTAAAAGGCCAAAAAAAAAAAACCCAGTAAAACAAACAAACACTCCAGCACTTCTCGGTCCCCTTGACCGCTTGTAAGTCTCTACCCAGCACTAACAGAAAGAAAAACATAGCACAGTAAAGAAGCACAGTAATGTGTGACAGTCCACATGACAACCATGGGAAGAAGCAGGGTATGGGGCAGAATGAACTACAGCCTCAACCACAATTCCATTATGTGAGCCTGACTATGGAAACCAATTAATAACGTGGTTAAATCAAAGCCCGGGTTCAAGAACAAAAATAAGAATGGCCATTTTTGTGTGTGCAGCCATAGGTGTGTTCAAACTGAAATTACCATTGTATCCTAGAAATTATCCCACTCAAAAGGTTTTAATTCTAGAGTTTATAATAAATACTAAAGGTCCCATTTCTCCTTTTGTTTTCTTTCATTGTTTCCATGATGAAAGGAAAAATCAGTAACCACAGAACCACATCACTGAATGTGAGAAATAGAAAATTTGATTAAAAGACGAAGTGGTGAACTTCAGAGCTCACTGCAGATTTCCTTCCAGCTTATTCCTAGGACAAGGTGGATGGTTATTAATGAGTTCTAAACACGTGAAGCTCTGTGAACAGGCATATACTAAACTCATTTCACAAGCAGTGTGACACTGGTACTGACCAATGAGTACAGGTGGTGACCAGAACCACCCGCAGCAGATCTGCTCAGGCCAGATTCTGGCAAAAGCTAGAACTTTGATTATATGTGGAATCTCTTCTTGATCTTGACTATCATACTGTAAGGACTACATATCACTTATTAAATATTTTCCAAGAATAATAAAGATAACTTAATAAAGTACATGCTAGTGATCTTATGTTTGTCTCGTATTATTTTGTCTTAACTAAAAGGTCAAAGTTAATAAATTTTAAGGTGCATAGATGTGTTGCAAAATTGGTTCACTAAATAACAGTAATCTTATTTTAAACATTCTAATATGATTGTATCTACATTAATTTTAGACTTGGGATTACTTGGCTTTCTCCAGGATGAGAAACAGTAGTATAAAAATTTTTCCCCTTGCACATATTTGCTTTCTGATGAGCTGGCATACTCTGGACAGAATTATTCTAATGTTTGGGATAAAAGAGAAAACCGGAGAATGCTCAGATGACAGAGCTGGTTTTCACATGACCTCAGAGTACTGTGAATGAGTCTTCAAGAACTGAACAAGACTAAGCCAGACAAAACCTTCGCTTAGATAGGAAAGTCCATCTCTATCTGAGAAGCTATTGGTGATTGTTGACTTAGACAAAAAGAAAAGAAAAACTTGTCAGAGACTATGTATCTATCTAATCTATATTTATATTTATATATAATTTTATGACGTTTTAAATTTTGTTAGATGTATGTGAATATGTGTTATATGTGTGTGTATGTGTGTATATGTGTGTCCTGTATGTGCACACATATGCATTTATTCGTGCATATAGTAAAATGAAACATATGCAATATTAAATGATATGGATTTATCTAAACACATAGATCCTTGTACTCTAACATCCTACTCCACAAATATGCTTCACTTTTTGCTGCAATATTGCACTTCTTACACAGTTTTTCTAATTATGATTAAACACATTTAGTATGCTCTAATACCCCCTGTTCTTTATTTCTGAAATAATTCCTATTAAATATCTTTTTATATATAAAATGGAAATGCAACAAATATTATTTTAATATTTACATTAATTTTAATTAGTCATTTGTACAAAAGAGTGAGCAAAAAAAGGTTTTATTCTCTCAGATTCTGAGAAGTATAAAGTGGACTTGACAGTGTCAACACATACATAACATCTTTTCCTCCCTCCCTCCCTCCCTCCCTCCCTCCCTCCCTCCCTCCCTCCCTCCCACTCTTTCTGTCTGTCTGTCACACATACATACACACAGAGAAACAGATTTATAAAATAACAATATTTTGTTTGATAAAATACACTATATTAACTGAGTCCTTTATTCCATGTGTTTTAATTAACTTTGTTGCTTTGAGTACGTTTGTGATTCTCATCAATTTATTTTTAATTGACAAAATTAGTGTATAAGATTTTTAACTCTATTTCCATAATTAACTTTAAGACTTAGTTGTTAAATATGAGAAACACTGTATTCACTCTGGTTTAGATCAGACTTCAATCTCATGTCTCTTGGGCAATTATTCTGCTCTAGGACTTTCAGATTGCCTCATTCTGCTGCCAAATGCACAAAGTTATGCTGTGAGTGAGCCAGAGTGGAGGTAAAATGGCCCACTGTAGGGTACAGACATGATGTTCCTCTGCCTAGTCTTGAGGGAAGCACAACATCTCTAAACATTTCAACTTCTTACATATAATGAAGCTTCATGGAGATACTATTCCTCATATTTAGAAATATGCTTTCACAGGTACTATTACATAGAATATGTACTTACAATCGAAGGAAAATTAATAGAATAAAATTATTTACCTTCTCAGTACAGACCTTACCATCTTCCATACTGTTTCCTAGTATTTATGCTGGACTCAGAAATATTTCTTTACTCCCCTTTCTGAAAATACCAGCCTTTTAATCATAATAATTTTTAGGCTGTGTAGATAAGCGGTTACATTGTTTACAAATAAGAATTGACTATTTAAGCTCTACATCACACTTACATTAATAGTCCTTTTGTGATCAGTTAATTTCAAAATCGGCAAATAAAGTTATGAGCTATTCATTCCAAGAAGTACTTGGGATTTTTTGGGGGGTGGTATTTGTACTACTACACACATCTATGGATACTCTGTTCACATGATAGAGTAAATTACTATTTTATAAGTCAGTATAACAGGCAAAAAGTGAAATTACTTTTAGCAGAAATAAAATTGTTTGCCTGAGAAAATTCTTGTTACTTTTCTGTAATAAAAATACTGAATTTGCCTTTCCATATATAAAAGTTTCCTCACAAAATAAAGTCTGTTGAGAAAACTGTTCTTTATAACAAGGTGACTTCTGCAAAGTTCCATAGATTGTGCTCTGAATTTCTAACATGCATTTCAGAACAGGCAAAAGTTCCATGTAAACATGAAAAACTTGAAATGAACCTAGTTTGAGTTGTGATATCCTGTGGTTTAAAATATGCATTTGAGTTAACCAGCATTACAAAAACTATACAAATATATCATTGTCATATCAGTCATATACTAAATTAATTTACATATCTGTTTGCAGTTTTATATGGCAAGAAAAGCTGGAATAACACATAGACATCCTGAAAGTATAATAAAAAAGCATTATTTTATGGAACTTTTTAGATAACAGAATCACAATTTACATATCATACAGTTTACTATTTTAAAATGTACAATTCATTGCATTATGTGCATTCACATATTATACAAACCCATCTATCTATAGTTCAAACCTTATTCTTACTTAGGAGGACATTGTCTATTAAGCACTCAGCCCTGATCTTACCTCTCAAGCCCACGGGAACACTCATCAACTTTCTCAATCTGTACAAGAACCTGATCGAAATAGTGCACATTCAGTAAATAAACTTGTTGTCATTATTTTCCGGAACACAATATTATAAGATTTTGAATTTACTAGGTACCTGAGATTGGTCTTAAACTCCTCCCTCATCATCCTACCTCCACTTCCACAGTGTTAGGATCCCAAGCATGCATGCCTGGCCCCAGGCATCTCATTGTCACAATGCTATCCTCTCTTGCATTAGGATTTGCCAGCCTTTTGGTTTTACTTAAAAACAGAAAAAGCAATTTGCTACTAATGTTGTTTTGCTGTGAAGACACATGACCAAGGCAACTCTTACAAAATAAAGCATTTAATTGAGGGCTTGCTTATAGTTTCAAAGGCTTACATTCATATATGGATAGTTGAATAATACTCATATTACACTTACATTCTGAAGTTGCATTGTATACTTGATCGTAGGTGAACATTTTGAGTATATTTACATTTTTCACCATTTTTGAATGGGGCTGCTATGAACTTTAATGAACAAGGGTTTTGGGTTTTTTTTTGTTTTGTTTTGTTTTGTTTTTTTTGAGTATTTGTCCATAGTTCCTGAGAAATATAAAAAGAATGAAATTGCTGAATATATGGTAAAAGTTGAAGGTTTTGAGGAGCCACCAAACATTTCTTTACTGTATAACCTATTTCACTTTACCACTAGCAAAGTACTGGAGTCTCTGTTTCACTGCAGGCTTGCCAAATTATTTTCTATTTTTGATTACAGCAATTACAGCAGGTGCACAGTGGTACAGAATATGGATTGTGAATTGAACCTCTTCACAAAATGAATGATGCTTAACTAATTTTCAGGTGCTCATCACACTTGCATTTCTCTTTGGATGTCTATTCAACTCACCGGCTATTTTTCTTTGAGCTGTTTGGCCTTTTATTAATTTCAAACAGCCTAGTGATACCACTCGTGGGCATATACCAAGGGATGCTCAATCACACCACAAGGCCAGTTGCTCAACTATGTTCACAGCAGCATTATTCATAACAGCCAGAACCTGGAAACAAACTTGATGCCCCTCATCCTGAAGAATGGATACAGAAAATATGGTACATATACACAATGGAGTATTACTCAGCAGTATAAAATAATGACCTCGTGAAATTTGCAGGCAAATGAATGGAACTAGAAAATATCATCCTGCGTGAGGTAACCCAGACTCAGAAGGACAAACATGGTATGTACTCACTCATAAGTGGATAATAGATATAAAGCAAATAATAATAATAATAATAATAATAATAATAATAATAATAATAATTAAACAAAATCAGAATACAACCTACAGCTCCAGAGAAGTTAAAAAACAAAGAGGACCCTACGAAGGACATACAGATCACCTTGGGAAGGGGAAATAGATGAGATCTCCACTAGTAAACTTGGGGTGGGGGTGCAATAGAGGAGGGGAACAGGGGATGAGAACAAAAGGAAATAGGATGGTCGAGCTGGAACAGGAACAGAGTGGGAGAGCAATTAAAGAGATATCTTGATAGAGGGAGACAGTATGGGGTAAGGGACAAACCTGGTGCTGGGGAAATTCCCAGGTATCCACAAGAATGACCCCAGATTAGAGTATTAGCAATAGTGGAGAGGGTGCCTGAACTGGCCTATCCTGGTTATCAGATTAGTGAATAATATAACTGTCATCATAGAGCCTTCATCCAGTAATTGATGGAAGCATTGCAGAAATACACAGTCAAGCACCAGACTGAGCTCCCGGAATTCAAAGAGAGGGAAGATGGATTATATGAACAAGTGGGGGGTCAAAATCATGATTGAGAAATATACAGAGACATTGAACCAAGCTGTAGGAACTTACAGACTTTAGACTAACAGCTGTGGAACCTGCATGGGACCCGATAAGGTCCTGTGCATACAGGAGACAGTTATATAGCTTGGTCTGTTTGAGGGAACCATGGAAGTGTGATCAGGATCTATCCCTAGTGCATGAGCTGGCTTTCTGGATCCCATTGCCTGTGGTCAGATGCCTTGTTTACCCTTGATGCAGTGGGGAGGGGTTTGATCCTGCCTCAACTGAATGTACCAGGCTTTGCTGATTCCACATGGGACACCTTACCCTGTTGGATGAGGTGATGGGGGTAGTTAAGGAGGGGAGGCTGGGTAAAGTGGTAGGAGGGATGGGAGGGGGTTCTGGGATTGGTATGTAAATATGAATAAAAAAGTTTTTTGTAATATTATTGAAAATCTTAATCCTCAGTAATCAGAAAATGACTATGGTAAGAAAAAGGGTTTTCGAAGAGATGGTTTAAAATGTTAAAGAATCTGTAAGGTTCAAGTGACACCATTAGAGTGGGCTCCAGTCTAATCTAAATGGTATTGTGGGACTAGATTCCTGGGACCAAGAGGGAAAAGCCACGTGGATGGTCACAGAGCATGAACATATGAAAGACCCCAGGTCTGCAGCTACAAAGCCCTGTGTAAGTGATAAAGAAGGGCTTCTGAGGAACAACACAGATCATCACCAATCCATGGCATCAAGCCTCCAGAAGGTAGTCATCATCTTTTGATAAGTAAATAAGCATGTGACCTTTTCTTCAGATAACTTATGTATACAAATATGACCCTACATTTACTGTAGAAAAAATAGGTGGCTGTGCATAATAATAATTTTAACATCTGCTGTACTTGGTTTTCTATATTTAACAAAAATATTCCATGTGTATGTTTATGACAAATATTAATTTATGCTTATCTCTTTTTCGGTGTATTTTGGCTTTTGTAAAAACAATAATTGTGTTCCAAAAGAATGTGGTATAGTGATACTTGAAAAATTATGAGTCAGACTCTTTATAAAGCCCAGCAGATAGATCAATACACAATCCCTGTCCATATGAGTTGTCTTCATGTTTATTCTGCATCTCCAAGCCATGGCAGCAGTGTGGTCAGCCATCTGCAATGGAGCTAGAAGGAACATGGAAACTGTGGTGATGATATATTGTATACTCTAATAAACTTGACCTGAAGATCAGAGGACAGAACTACTAGATTAAACATAGAAGCCAGGCAATGGTAGCACACACTTTTAATCTTAGCACTGGAGAGACAGAGATCAGTCTGGATCTCTGTGAGTTCAAAGCCACCCTGGACTATATGAGATTGACTCAGTCTGGGAGAGAAAACAGAGCCAGGCAGTGGTGGCCCACACCTTTAATCCCAGTGCTTGGAAGCACACATGCCTTTAATCCTAGAAAGTCATGGCTGTTTCAGCCAAGGAAGCTCATTTGGCTAGAGGCTTATAGGCTGAGGCTTTCTCAGGGTGAGGGGTTGTTGAGATAAGAGGTGGTGGTTGTGGCTTGTTCCTTTGTCTCTCTGATCTTTCAGCATTTATCTTAGTATCTGGCACCGGGATTTTTTTATTAAAAGACCGTTTAGAATTTGTCACAGGAAACTATCTGAAATGGTAAATTTCTGAAAATTTATTAACCTTTGTTTGTCATAGATCCCCCACCAACCATGTTCACTGTCACTGAAACAGATGGTTCTGAAAACACATTGACTGTCCCATGAAAGCAGAGACATCCAGGAGATGCTTACTCCAGCACGTCTGTAAAATTCTATAGTGTGATATTGACAGCAATCAAGAAAAATAAAAGTAAGTCAATGAGGAAGTCTAGAAATTGATAAACAGAAATCGAAATCTAGAGTAAATTGAAAAGTGAGATAAAGTGAACCAAAGAAGAGGATAAATGATTTTATGGGCTGTTTAAAACTCCAGAAATTGATTAAAGAAAAGAGAAATATTTACACTTGTTCTTCAGAATAACGTCAGTTCATATATGTAAACAAATAACTTTATTTTTAACTACCAATTATTCTTAGGAGTGATCTACTAAGTAGACATTTTTATGTGCAAAAGAAATATAAAAAGTACTGAAAATAGGGAAAGGAGACTTAAATACTGGGAAGTATTCTCTAATTTGTGTTGCTTTTTCTACCTCTACACATGTATTTAACAACAAATTCTACAAATTTTATAACAATAAGACAGAAGTGATTTCACTGAATATATTTTGCAATTACATAATCTATTAACAAGGGCATAATTTTGAATTCATTGCTGCATTTTCAATTTATAATTAACAGGTTTCAAAAAGTAACGATGAATCTCAAATCTCATTAATTAATCTAAGGAAAACATATTTATATCTGAAATAAGATTGAATTAAACTTATATTCATCTGTTTAGAATATAGTTTTTAAAAAACTTCAACAAAATTCTTTAATCTAAGAACTTGCATATTTATAATGAATATGCACCATGCAAACATATGTAATTTGATGCATCCTGCTGTTTGTTATTATCTGTAAAAAGAAAAGAAATATTCAATGGAAAAAATTTTTTTCCAAAAGATTTCAATTTTTATTTGGGAACTAATTTCCCAAAGGGGTAAAAAAATTCACACTGTCAAACATCTTTAAGACAGATTGACTGTCAATAACTTATTACCAATGAAAGTTATAAGTCTCTCACAATAAAAGAGAATTCTGACATTTTCCACAACATGGATGACACTGAAGGACCTTATGCTAAGTGAATCAAACGGACATAGAAGGGTAAGTATTACATGATCCCACTTAGGAAAAGAATCTCAAATAGTCAAAAATCACAGAAGCATCAAAGGGGAGTTTTGATTACCTGGGGTTGTGGGCTACACAAAGGGAGAAGAAAGTACTGAGGGAGATACTTGAGTCACGCGAGACGAATCAATCACTGCCTGATACCTGCTATAAAGTACACAACATGGAATTAACCATATTGCAAAGGCTCTTTTCCTTCTGTTTGTTTCACTCAATTCCAGTGTGTTAGGTTTTGTTTTATCTTACTCTATTTTATTTTAATTTTATTACTATCCCTTAGAAGTCTGTTTGTTTTCTAATGAGAGACAGAAAGGGAGTGGATCTGGATGGAAGAGGTGTGGGGAGGAACTGGGAGGTGTAGTGGGAGGGGAAGCGCTAATCAGGATAGATCATGTGATAAAACAACTACATTTTCAATTAAAGGTTAAAAAAAAAAACAGAGAGAAGAGAGAAAGGAGAGCCCATGATATAGTGAGAATGGGCCTTCAACATTGTAACCTATATTTTTATTAGTTTAAAAAAAAAAAAAAAAAAAAACCAAGCCGGGCGGTGGTGGCACACGCCTTTAATCCCAGCACTCCGGAGGCAGAGGCAAGCAGATCTCTGTGAGTTTGAGGCCAGCCTGGGCTACCAAGTGAGTCCCAGGAAAGGCGCAAAGCTACACAGAGAAACCTTGTCTCGAAAAACAAAACAAAACAAAACAAACAAACAAACAAAAAACACACAAAAGAGCTGGAATGTGGAAGAAGAGAGGGTGTAGGGAGTGGAGGAAATCCTGAGTGGAATGTGTAAACTTAGCAGATAAAGTCCTAAGGAAATATGTCCTGTTGACATTGGAACATACAGTCATTTGAAACACACCAGTGTTTCAGATCCATGGTTAATAGCAAAGCTTTCCCCAGTTGAGGCTCATAGTGATGGCAAAGCCGCCTTCTGGTCTGTGTGGGGACATTGATGATGTGTGTAGAAACTACCAATGATGATGTATGTAGAAACTACCAATCGCAGCTTCCTCCCCTGAGATGACTGCAGTCTGACACTGCTGCCCTATAGAGACCTACTACCAAGATTAGCTAAACCTGCCAGGCGGTGGTGGTGCATGCCTTTAATCTCAGCACTCCGGAGGCAGATCCAGGTGGATCTCTGTGAGTTTTGAGGCCAGTCTGGTCTACAGAGCGAGATCCAGGACAGGCACCAAAACTACACACAGAAACCTTGTCTTGAAAAACAAAACAAAACTAAAAAAGATTAGTTAAACCTACTTCCTTAACCTCTATATTCATCTGTATCCAATAAGTCAGCCTCCTCCATTCAGAGAATGCTGAATGCATAAAATAAACATTGTGAGGTTCTGGATTTAAAAAGATGCAAAAGCATAAACCCATATTTTATCAATATTGGGGTTCACCATATGGCCCTTTGCATTACGGAAATAGGTCTACCACTAAGTCATATCATCAGCAATTTAAATGTTATATAAGACAGCATCTGACTGAGGTACCCATAAAAATCCTTGAGTTTATATATATATATATATATATATATATATATATATATATATATATATATATATATATATAGATTGTGTTCCCCCTAGCTCATTCTATCTAGTGGGTAGGTAGGATTCTAGGTAATTATCACCCTTTTTTTCTGGATGATTTTCCATTAATTAGTCAATAAAATTTAGTAAGTGTAGGAGGAAACATTGAGTTATGTTGGAGATACTCATGAAATCCATCATGTTCTTAATTCTGAGTGTGTGCTCATCTACAAACTCATAAGTTGCACATATTAAACATTGCAGCATCCCTAATGTCAATCTATAAGGATATTTTTTTCAAAAATTAAACTGTTCAAGCTGAGACAGAAAATGATGGTTCTATACTCCCCAACCAGGTTTCTTCCAGTTTCCTAAATACTCTCTGAGTTACTCCAGTAAGCTATTGGTTCACATTTTGCAAACTCTGACCTCATAAGTTAGAAAAAGTCCTATTGTATCAGAAAAGAAGAAGCAAGAAAGAAAAATGAAGAGTCTTCACATCTAGACATGCTTTTCATTGTAATAAAGCAATTTAATAAAAATACTTCATTCTCTCTCTCTCTCTCTCTCTCTCTCTCTCTCTCTCTCTTTCCCTCTCTGAGTGTATGTGTGTGTGTGTGTGTGTGTGTGTGTGTGTGTGTGTGTTTGTCTTTTAGTAAAAATTCTAGAAGAAATAGTGAATGTTACAGTACTTGCAAAGCTTTATTAGAAAGATCATAACCAGGTATCATTGGAAGGATGAACCAGGGGTCAAAGCAATTTAGTTTTTAAAAAGACACAAAGGATATCTTGCAAATTGCATTATAATTATGAAGAGAAAGTGTCTTCCTTTTATGTATAATATAGATGCAAATATAAATGAAAAGAATTTAAAAATGTATTTCTTTTTCATTTCACTTCTCTTCCTAATGACACGACTAGCTTCTATTTTCTTGCCTTAAGGAGCATGTGGATGTCTGGGATTAGTTCCCAGAAATGTTAATATTACTTTATTTTCATTCTCTCAAAGCTACTAAAACACAGCTGGGAAATTAAATGCAAATGCAAACATTTTCCTTAGCAAAATTCTTTCTTCTTTACCAAAAACCTCTTCCATCCATTTGTTTTAATGATGAATCCTATTCAACATTTGTCATTAACTTTAATGAATTCACAACATGGATTTGATTCAAAGTGAATAGTTAGGTCATCTAAATCTTTTCAGACTGCTGATTCAAAGCTGCCTGAGTTATAGAAATCTGAGTTACAAGTACCTCTTACTCTATGGATGAATTGCCTTAGATGCTCAACTCACATTTCCTGTATCTCCTTTCTCTTCTTTATTTTAGGTGATGTTCCCTGACTGTATGTCTGTAGCACCTAATATTCTGATATATGTAAATTGCAATGATATATATCCATATAATGACACTGCTGATCCATCTATATGCAGAACTAACCCTGCGGCACTTAAAAAGCTATTTCCTCCATCTAGAGCTCTAGACAATTTCCATTTTAATCATTCTCACAGCTTTTATTACCTTAAATAGATTGAATTACATTCTTAGCCAAACTATTTTTGAAATGGCATATATCAGAAGGCATGATTGACTACCTATTAATACCAGATATGCTAAATGTCAGTGGATAGACATCATGGAGGTATGTTAATCCTTCTGGCCACTACTCTACCCTGGAAGTTTCAGGACCTTTACCAGCTACAGTTAAAACATGTCTTTAGTAAATATATTAAAAATGCATGGAGCTTTTTATAATGTTATCCCTACATTTGCAAGAAGCAACATCATTCCGACTAAGAAAGTACACAATTTATAAGAACAGAAATTATCAATATCCAATTATCCAAAGACCAAGACAGAAAGCACATTTATCAAAAGAGAATGCAGGTTTATACCTGGTATTCATATGTTAAGTGCATTTTGTTTGTTAAATTTGTGAAAAAAACAAAATAATATGTTTATATATGAAGCTATTTAGCCAAACATCAGTTTGTATACATACATTTACTCCAAAATGCTTTCTCTTACCACTAAACTAATTGTGAAGGTAAAAATATCTAAACATATGGAATGATACATAATGTATCTGGAAAGTTCATATAGTTCCCACTTACTGAGCTTAACTAAACTTAACTACTATCAGTATATGACTTACACTTTTTCTAAATGAAGCAATCAGTTATTCTCCCACAACTGTCCTCTAAGTCATCAAGGGTACATATAAAAAAAATTAAGACTGTGCACTGTTTTTAGGATGATCTAGATATTTTGGTTTTCTTTCCTACCTTGTATCTATAAATAATATTTCATAAGATGCACTGAAGGGGGCTGCTTGACAAACTTAGGGGGCAAGTTGGAACCAGTATTCAGCTTTCCAGCACTCACATAAATGATGGGGGTGTAAGTTGGCTCAACTCCAATTGTAGCATAGGAAAGGCAGAGAGAGGTGGTCCCCCAAGCAAGCTACATTAGCCTACATTGATATCAGGCCTCCATATACAAACAACTATGTACAAATACACACATGTGTGTGCCTAAAAAAAGTGAGGAAGCACACACAACAACCATACAAACACACACACTATAGATACATGTGAAAAAATGTACAGCCAAAAGCAAAATCTGAGGTGGGAACATAGCTCAGTGACAGAGGTCTAGTGTCCAAAATGGCACTGATTTCACTCTCTAGCTCCACACATTTAAAAGAAAAAAAAACAGGCTGAAGGAATAGCTCAGGACTAGGCTTTTCACCTGTCATAACCTGCAATTCAATCCTTAGTACAAGTAAAAATTTTGAGCCATGTATTATATACATAGTTGTAATCCCAGTACTTAGGATACTGAGGCAGGAAAACCAAGAATCCAAAGCTATTTCCTGTTATATGGTCATATAGAGTTATACTTCAGCTCATCCAGATGAGATTCTGCTTTAATGAATAAAAGTATTTTTTAAATAAATGAACAAGTAGAAATGTGAGGAAATGAATACCAAATGTGCACTGCATCATGGGATAAGAAATGACTTTAAGAAAACTAGACTAGCACATCCAAACCAAGAGATGAACATCAAGGTATGTTCATCAACAATTTTGTACACATCTATGAAAATAAAAATTAACACTGGCTCCTGATCCAATATCTAGACAAACATCTGCATTGAGGAGAGCTAATAAAAAACAAAAACATTGAACAATATTAAACTGTCACAAGATAGATTAAAACTTCATCCCTAATCATCAGGGAAATGCAAATCAAAATGACTCTGAGATACCACCTTACACCTGTCAGAATGGCTAAGATCAAAAACACTGAAGACAGCTTATGCTGGAGAGGATGTGGAGCTAGGGGAACTCTCCTCCACTGCTGGTGGGAATGCAAGCTTGTACAACCACCTTGGAAATCAATATGCGCTTTCTTAGAAAATTGGGAATCAGTCTCCCCCAAGACCCAGCTATACCACTCTTGGGCATATACCCAAGGAATGCTCAATCATCCCACAAGGGCATTTGCTCAGCTATGTTCATATCACCATTGTTTGTAATAGCCAGAACCTGGAAACAACATAGATGCCCTTCAACTGAAGAATGGATAAATAAAATGTGGTACATATACACAATGGAATACTACTCAGCAGAGAAAAACAATGACATCATGAAATTTGCAGGCAAATGGATGGATCTAGAAAAAAAAATAATCCAGAGTGAGGTAATCCAGACTCAGAAAGACAAACATGGTATGTACTCACTCATAGGAGGATACTAGATGTAAAACAAAGGATGACTAGACTGCTACTCACAACTCCAGGAAGGCTACCTATAAAATAGGAACCCAAGAAAGACACAGGGATCGTCCAATGACAGAGAAATGGATGAGATCTACATGAACAACCTGGACATGAGTGGGGTAATGAAGGGCAAGGGTCGAGGGAAAGAGAGCTTAGGGGAGCAGGAGATCCCAGCTAGATCAAGAACAGAGAGGGAGAACAAGGAATAAGAGACCATGATAAACGAAGAGCACATGAGAATAGGAAGAAGCAAAGTGCTAGAGAGGTCCACAGAAATCCACAAAGATACCTCCACAATAGACTACTGGCAATGGTCGAGAGAAAGCCCAAACTGACCTACTCTGGTGATTGGATGGCCAAACACCCTAATTGTCGTGCTAGAAGCCTCATCCAATGACTGAGGGAATCGGATGCAGAGATCCATGGCCAGGCCCCAGGTGGAGCTCCAGGAGTCCAGTTGATGAGAAAGAGGAAGGTTTGTATGAGCAAGAATTGTTGAGACCAAAATTGGAAAAAGCACAGGGACAAATAGCCAAACGAATGGAAACACATGAACTATGAACCAATAGCTGATGAGCCCCCAACTGGATCAGGCCCTCTAGATAAGTGAGACAGTTGATTAGCTTAATCAGTTTGGGAGGCATCCAGGCACTGGGTCCAGGACCTGCCCTCAGTGCATGAGCTGGCTGTTTGGAACCTGGGGCTTATACAGGGATACTTGGCTCAGCCTGGGAGGAGGGAACTGTACCTGCCTGGACTGAATCTCCCAAGTTGAACAGAATCTCCAGGGGAGTCTCTGCCCTGGAGGAGATAGGAATGTGGGGTGGGCTGGGGGGAATGTGGGGGGGAGAGGGAAGAACAAGGGAATCCATGGCTGATATGTAAAATTAAATTAAATTATAAAATTGAAAAAAAAGAATATCTTATACTCAAGATAAAGATTTACATCTATATCTTCCAAAAAAGGAAAAAGAAAAAAGAAAAGATGCCCAAGAAGAGTAAACATAAATTTTGAAAAAAATTCACAAAATAGGTGTGCTTGGTAAAATTTAATAATATTAAAACTATGAAGAAATTGGAGACTTTAAAAAAGAATAAAGTACTATTGAAAGGATAAGAGGTTGAAATGAGAGTAAAGTGAGATAAGTTTTACATGAATAGTTTTTATAAAGAAAACATCAGAGAGGAGATAGTATTAGCCTAATTAAAAAACATATTGACAGCAATAACAACATGTGATAACACACAATCATATGTCCAATCTACAGAACTTTGCTAAATCACATCCTAGAAGAATGAGATGAATCAAATTTAAACCTGAAGATTTATGCAAGTTCATACTTCTAAAAAATAAGGTGGAAATCTTTTTAGATTTAATTAGAAACATCCTGATGATACTGTTAATGGAGAAAGATAATAGAAATTTTCATATTCTCAGTTCATGTTAGGTCACACACTTCTAGGATAACTCTTTAAATCTACATAGGCTACTGCAGAATGTGTGCCTCCAAGAGGCAGATTGTGATTTTGCAAACTTCTCATTCCCAGTGTTTTAGATTTTGAATTATTGGTTATTGCTTATTGTTTTTTTGGGTCCTGTTTTTCTAAATAACTACAAGGAGAAAACTCTAATTTGAAAATGTTATTATAATTTGACAAATTTGAATACTAGCAAAAGTAAATAGTTCAATCTAATTATATACTCAAATAGTTACTATACAAAGTTATTTAAAAGACAGAACAGAGCACACAAATAATAGAATGTGTCGTTTAATTATTTATGAACATTTTGTTGAAAAATTCATTTATTGACAAAATTCAGCAACATTTGGTATCTATGCAGCACTGATCCCATTAATATAAACTGTTAACATTTATAATAAAAGTAATCTTTAAATTCTATTAATTTGAACATTTTGCTATTGTTTTTAGTGAAATTATAAAAAGATATACTTCATCATTTGAATAAAAATACTGAATGGATACTATTCTCATTTTTTGATGTTATGATTATTGAGAAAGCAAAATAAATGTGATTCTCAATAAATTATCTGAAATCTACCTATTTTATAAAATAATTACATTAATACTGCACAAAAGTGGGAGAGATTTTAAATCTGCTGACATCAGAAAGTGATTACTTAGAACCACTATAATTAAAGACTGAAATGTACAATTTTTTTCAATATCAGAGTAGTATTGTTTGAGAATAAATAGCTAGCCAGATTGCTACTAAATAAACAAATTATCTGGACACTGATATTCACAGTATTAAACATTAAAAATTTTACCAACAACACATCATTTCTAATCTAACCAGTGATCTAGCAACACACACACACACACACACACAGAGAGAGAGAGAGAGAGAGAGAGAGAGAGAGAGAGAGAGAGAGAGAGAGAGAGAGAGAGAGAGAGAGAGAGAGAGAGAGAGGTGAGAGAAATGGGTGAGAAAGAAAGACATAAAGGGAGAGAGGGAGTGATAAAGGGAGAGAGGGAAGGAGAGAGGCAGAGGGAGAAAACAATAATTATGGATTAACATATCTATTCCTAAATTAAGTGAAAATCATCTCCATTTCTGCATGTGTAAGCAGAAACAGGTGTGCCTTTCAGCTGAACTGGAAGGGAAATGCATTATTAAATAAATGAAGGCAGTCAACTTCCCAAATTCTTTCTATCCACCTCACTCATTTTTCTGATTGAACAACCTAAGGAATATTTTCAGAACTTTCTTGAAGTTTCTGAAACTCTGGTCAACTTTAATCTGTGCCCTTGATCCTGTCTTTAAATTTGTTATAATTGCATGAAAACTGTTTTCTGATGTTAAAATGCGGGTTTTGTGGTTTACTTCCCAGCTGTTGTTGACCACTAGCCTCTTACTCTTACAGTCACCATAAAGAAATGGGTATAAAGAAAAACGAAATACAAGGTTCCCTTTGGAAAGGGACTTAGTTTTGCAAACTAGAACTAGATACGTGATAGAAAGATGTGCTTGTGGAAAGGAACCTGGGATTTTAATACTATAGATTAAAAGAAAGCATGGAAAAATGCTACAGGTCTTGAGCAAAGGACTATGAGGACGGGAAATGCTAAGGCAGGGAGAAGGGGAACAGTGATGCTCACAAGCTTAGCTTACTCCATAGTGTAGGAAGTTAGTTTGGTGCCCAAAATATCAGAGGTCCACTGAAAATTTCTCAGGAAGAGAGAAGCACAGTGCTGAAGTTTAGACATCACTATATCTGCCGCTTAGAGAAGAGAAAGTAAGCTAGACTTTTAAAACAGGAATATGAATTATGAGACTTTTCCCACTAAAATATACACAGTATGAAATATCTAAGTCCTAATCAGTTAGTAAAGATGCAGATAAACATGAGTTCTGAAGGATATACAATTAAGCAGATTCGTTGATTTTTGCCTATAAATAATTATCTACAGAAGGTCAGAGCAATGGGAAGCACATCAAAGGATAATAGTAATATTCATTTGTTGATTTATTTTTATTAAAATGTTAATAGAACCATTCAAAGGAACGTTAAATTGTATAATCATAGGATATTTTTACTTGTGTGTTTGAGTTCAGTTTCAGATGGCAAAGGAAACAATTTCAAACATCTTGTATAAAGGATTCACTAATGTCTACCATGTGAATTATTTCCCACAGAACCACATAGTATAGTTAACTTTGGGTACATTTAACTTTTTTGAATGAGAAATGTTTTATAAGTGGAGTGGTGCAGGTGTGCAGTGGTTTGTTATCCCTTTCAAACATCGTAAAGGCATTTAAAACAGGTTTTATAACTCTTCTCTAACAAAGTGAATTGATATGTTCTTGCCTTCAGTCAACATTGCTATACTGAAGTTCATGCACAACTAACTGCTTTATGCAACATCCTGGTAGCTCCTCTGAGAATACATTCAGAAGTCCCAGGAGTCAGTCACAAGATCATCATGAACCATCCATCACATTCAGAAGCCTCTCTTCAAAAGCAGACACTGGGGGCTGAACGATGGATGTATAAACTCAGCTCTCAACTTAGGGAGCAGCAAAGGGATGCCTCCCTTTCCTTTGTCACAATTTAAATAAGCCTGAGCCATATCTCTTTCCACCGTGTCCAGCCAACCAAGAATATCAAAATGCAAGGACATCAATATTTTTATACAGTTTAGCTATAAATCTTAGTACATAGTCATCACCACTTTTATTTACCATCCCCCAACATGGCTCATAAAATAAACATTCCACTGTCCCCTTTCCATCAGCTTTTCTGTAATGGAATGAAAAGCAGGAACAGGAACAGTGGAATTGTTTTACAATGTTGAGCTTGTGAGAATTCAAGCTTCCTGAGTTTTAAGCACATGAGTATTAAAAACTCTGTCCTTATACTTGATCTTTCCAGATGAACAATCATAAAAAAATACAGCAATTACTATTCCATCAAGTCCAGTGATAAATGATTTCTGCCTTAAAAAAAATTGCTTTCAATGATCTCAAAACTCATAAGAAAGAATAGTTAGGTATTTTAGGCAAAGGGAAGTCTGAAATGTGAAAATTTATTAAAACATATACAACACCGCACATTCTTACAGCTTTGAAATAAAAGCTGATAAGTTTTTACTTGTCTATACACAAGCACTCTGTTATGCCCACAAGCATTTATAATGAAGAGGATAATAACAGCAGATCCTGATTGAAAGTGAACCTCAAAGAATTTGAGGAACAAACAGATGTTATAGATGTGGGGGCAGGCATCCTATGTTCTTGCGCACCCCACAAAAGATGCAGGGATTAAAGGAACCTCCAACAGCAGATTAGCATGGACCACTCATTCACTATGGTGGGTGTAAAGTTGTGCCCGTGGTTTTCTTGTTTGTGTTAGCAATATCCTGCAAATTATTTCAGCCTGTAACAACAAGTTGCCACTTAATGCAATGTATGGGAACATTTTATTATTTTTTAAAGTAAATACACAACAGTCTTTTATGTCAATCATGTGGCTTCAGTTTCGGTGTATGTATAATTATGTTTCATATACTTATCTCAGGGAAGATTTCCTGTGATATGAAAGTGATGTTCTTTTTAAAAGCAGGAAGGGCCTATGTTGTAAACTTTGCCTCTAGAATATGGTATGAAAGGAATTACAAATAAGTGAGGAACTTTTTTTGTTTGTTTTATAATTTAAAGGTAAATAGATTCTTTTTTTGTAGATTCTTATCTACAAAAAAAAGTCAAAATGGGAGTACTATTAAGTACCTGAATCCAGGGTTATTTCTCATATTTCTCCTGCCATTAAGGCATATTTTCTGCTTTTAAGCTGCTGAAGAAAACACAACTGCTATATTGATAGGAATTGTATCCCAAAAGATTGAAAACACGGACCAAGGAGACAACAACCTGATACCACATTTAAACCTGTTGCTGGTGCTGTTTTCTACATCTGCAGCTTATACATTTTGGGGGCACAGAAAGAAAGAATGTTATGCCAACAAAAAATCTTTTTCTTTCAAATAAGATATTAAGATAATATTATTCAGTTTCAGTGCAGGATGTGGTGTTTAGAGCACTTCTGTCTACTGTTTAAACATACGTAACAAGTGTAAGAATATTTCATTGTACTTTTCAGCAGCATGGCAAATGCGTAAGGATGCAGATGAAAGAGCAGTATGTTTAAAAAGATTTCACAAAAAAATATAACTTATACAGAAAATGTGTCTATAGTCATACTGAATACAGTCATTAAACAAATTTAATATCTGGACAAAATGCTTCCAGTTAATATATTCTAGTAATGATGGAAGTATGAGAAAGAAGCTTGCTTTTATAAAAATAATTCCAGTAAAATTAATTTCATCAAACATAGTATATATTATTCATGTACTATATGCCACAATTACTAGTTCACATCTTCAGTGTTTTCACCTAGCTTAATTTGATATTGTTTCAAGCTACATTTTTCATTAGTAATGGAAAATTTAGTTCAAAACTTCAAAAAGTTAATTTATTCTTGACTCAGTAGAAAAAGATAGGTGAGAAATCATTTTATTGTGATACATTTATAAATTATTCCTGCCATAATAGTTATAAAATTTTCTGGTAGTAATGTGAACTGCTCTATAATATGATGTTTTATAAAGCCAAACTTGAGACTGGTTTATTTAAATGTCTTTGTAAGTTATAGCAAAACTTGTTGAAAGGATTATTGACTTTGGTTTTGCTTCCTGGATAAAATTAAATGTATATTTGACACATTTCCTGATTTCCTGAAAATATTAGTATTAAACATAGCTCACATTTTATTTATATACAACTGAGATATGTACTGAACTCCATATTTCAGATAATTAGGATTATGTTAGTGTGCTACAGGACAATGATATGATTATAGTTCACCGATACCTGTTGTATATTTTAATAATAACTAAGAGAGAAAAGCAAGGGCTCTGGATACAAAGTGATAAGGAGAATGAAACATTAGTCACTCTTATTTGATTGGAGAAAAATTCTGAATATTCAACTGAGATATCATTTTTTACTGTTTATGTACAAATAATCACTATATCTCAAATGTTTTACATGTTTCAGGAGAGTAAAAAGTTAACCACTTCAATTTGAGGATTACATAGTGCTTAAAGTTATTAACTTACTATGCCCTACATAATGATACAATTAAAAATATTAAAAATAATGCTAAGGTTTTGGTGCCAGGCTGTAGCTCTGTTAATGCCCAGAAGCATCTGCCTCAGGAAAAATCCTCACTTGGCATCATCTAGAGCAACACCAAGGAAAAGATGCTGAGAATATTGAAGCCTAGTTATTTGTCATAGTCTTACACAACTTCCAAATTCCTTGCCTTTGTGAAGAAAGCTCTATCCACACATAGTTTCAGAACTACACAAAATGCAGCACAGCCCTCAGTCCAAGGAGTTTCTGAGAAATTTCTATGGATATCCTGGGTCTAGAAAAGCCAACGTAACAATGATTTTTCGTAAATAATATAAAAAGCAGAGCATATACCTTAGGAAAGCACAGACCAGAATATTACACTACTAGTTAGGAGTAATTTCAGTTAGATGAATTTTTATGACTGACAAGATACATGAGAGTGTATAAATTAGGAATGATTGATCAATTCACACATTATTCTTTTGATTTCAATTTCATTAAGCCACAAAGTGCCTTCCTTTCTCAATATTTGTACAATACAAAGAGCCTACAGTGTGAAAGTTAATATTGAATGTTTCAATTTACATAAAAGAGAAACTGATGGATCTGATTGTGTCTGGTTTAATGCTACATAGAAATTGCACTAGCAGACAAAATTTCTTAATGAGAGACCAGCAAGGGGGGATTTTGGGAGATGAGAATACAGAGAAATCTGCAGAAGCAGAACATCTAAAACAGATTTTTTTATAAATCATCTTAAAATGTAAAACTAGAGGGCAAGGTGGAGGACAGGGCCATCTGAAGTGGAGAGAAACCTAACATTTCCATTCTATTTTAAATTGTACTTCACATCAATATTGCTTCTCTGTGCTCCTTATGGTAATAGTTGCTCTAAAAAAAGAAATATTTTGTTTCTAAGCAAGAAAACCTTTGGAGTGCGTGTGAATCATTCTGTCCCTGCCCATTCGAAAGAATTCAGAGAGACAGGAGCCAAGCCAAGCACAAAGTTCTTAAAAGCAATTGTAAGAGCAATGCTTACCAGTTAGGGGACGTTTACAAATGTGAACACTTTGAGTTACAATTATAAATAAACATGTTCATTACTAGTTTAACAGCCCCACTGTGTCTCAGAAGAATAAATCCTCCAACGTCTCAGCCCTTTGAGTCTGCTACAAGGTTTCATATAGTTCTCTCTAGGATTAGTTTATAAGATTTAAATTAACATATAATGAAGTAACCCCCAAATTAGGGTGAACTTAAAATTGTACATGGTTTTATTTGTCCATGTACTAATCATCTTTCATATATAATTCCTGAGATCCTTCACAGAGACTAAATTAGGTAATCTTAATAGACTATAGTTTTATTTAAATTAATAAGAATTTGAAACAATGAAAAACCATACTGTAATGCATAAAAATCAGAAAATTAGCACAAACTGATGGCACAATAGAAATCATCAAAAACTTCAAAGAAGAAAAAAGAATATTACCACCAGCATCCAACTTGTGTAGTACAATAAAGTTAGGCTACTGAGAAACTGGAGCAAAAGATGGAGGACAGACAGGAGCATCCTAAAGTGCAGACGTTTGCCCTCCCTTTCTCTCCCTCAGAGGCCACAATCATAATGACTTTAAAACCACACATGAGCTTTAGCTGTCTGGAAGTTTTCTAAATATAACCATGTTCGATGCATGCTTATGTGTGCAGCTTCTCTGATGAACATTACTGTTTTTCATGTTTCTTTAGTCACCCTCCCAATCACGACTACTTTTGCTTCCATTCATGACTCCCTGCTGAAAAATTTAGGACCAAAGTTATCAGTGACTTCTCTGCTGACAAAGCAGACATTCTTGCCTCGGGATTAGCCTTGGAAAATGTTGGTGTATTTCTTATTAGAATGTAATACTTTGCTTCTTTAATTCCTACCTTTCTGTGTTGTTTTTCATTTTTAGTTCATGCTGACAATGATTTATAGCCTCTCCTCCCTGTGCTGAAGATTGTACTCCTGACTTTTACTCTTAACTTGACCATATCTTTAAAGAGCTTTAATGAGGAATTGTCAAGATCAGGTGGTCATGTGGACCTGTCTTTGGGGGATTATCTTGATTGTTAGTTGATGCTGAAAGATCACCCCACTGCAGCTAGCAGCCTTCCCTAGGCGGAGGGTCCTGGGCTGTATGGGAGTGGAGAAAACAGCTAGTAAGTGTTCTTGTCCTCATTTTGCCTTTGCCCCTGAATTTAGACTTGATGCTTTAAGTTCCTATCTTGACTTCCTTACAGGAAAGGACTATGACAAGGAGTTGTAAGTGAAGTAAATCATTTCAGACTCTAAATTACTTTTAGACAAAGTATTAGTCACAGCAATAGAGATGAGGCAAAGCAAATTCTAAACTCTCAAGGAATGGTAACTGCAGGCAGATAGGTCTGTAAAGAGTTCATTAATACCATGTTTGTCTTTCTGAGGGAGGGCTGGGGGGTGGGAGGAGGGAGGATGGGGGAATCCGTGGCTGATATGTGAAATTAAGTTAATTATAAAATAAAAATATGTAAAAAAGGGTTCATTAATATTTAATCAATCATAAGTGGGGATTAATTCCAGTATGAGTGTCTTTATAAAATGGACACTATACCCCTGCTCCAACTGTGAGGACACACTAAACCTACAGACATTCATTGGCATTCCAGGAATACTGCAAATAGGAAACACTTGGGGCACCTTGTATGGCCTTGGTGCAGGGGAGCAGCTTGGACCTGCCTCAAATGAATGTACCAGGCTCTCCTGACTCTCCATGGGAGGCCTTGCCTTGGAGGAGGTGGGAAAGAGGAGTGTGTTAGGAGGGAAGGCTGGGGGGGTAGGAGGTACGATTTCCTATTATTGATACACAATTTTATTTGTGATACCTAAACATTTTTTTAATTGGACAACTTTTGAAATATGTACCATTATACAGAGCTTGCAATTAAGCTTCAAAAATCCAATGAGGAGAAAGAGACACCCATTTTAAATTCACATTTTTGTATAAACACTGTCAGTGCACCCAGCCCGTAAAAGTCAATTTATTTCATTTGAGGGTTTATAATTTGACTCTTGTTGCAAATGAGGGTGAAGAACCGAGATGATGATACCATGCAAAGGCTGCTGCTTCATGAGACCAAAAAGAACTAAAATATCCTCCAAAATTGCAGCATTGTTTAGAGAAATATGCCATTAAGCAATATAATTTTAACATTTAAACTGAATACATTTATATAACAACAAAACTTTCATTACATGATGGATAGTTGCCAAACACATTTTCGTGTGTTTATTTTCTTTTTTAAAATGTGTACTTCACTTATCTTTTGTGTTCATATGCATGTAGTGTGAACAGGGGTGTTAGCATGTGGACGGAGACACTTGTGTGAAGGTTGATGTAGATACCCAAAGTTGACATCAGGCACTCCCCTCAATTATTCTCTACTTTATTGATTGACTTGGAAGCTGTTTGTTCAACATGGACTTTACCAGTTAGAATAGTAAAGCTAGGCAGCTCATCTTTTCCCTGAGATGCATGTCTCCCTATTCTTTGTGAAATAATTAAAGGTAGATCTCTACCACCACCACTACCACCCCACCCCACCCCCACCCCACCCACCCACCCCACCCCCACCCCACCCACCCCCCCCTCCCCTGATTACATGGGCTCTGGGCATCTGTCCTGGAGTCCTAATGCTTGCACAGCAGTTGATCCAGCTTTAGGGTTTTTTTGTTTTGTTTTAGTTGTTTTTTGTTGTTGTTGTTGTTGTTTGTTTGTTTTGAGGCAGAGTCATGATACATAGCCCAGGCTTGCTTAGCTTTGATCTTCCCATCTTTAAAATTTGAGTTTTGGTGTTCAAAGTGTAAGCCAGCAAGCTGGGCTGCTAAGTGCTTTTCTTACCTATCATATCCCTATGTTTCAAATATTGAATGTGTAGACTCATATGTTATTTTAACTTTGACCTAAGGACAGAATCATTACAATAACAATTAAGTTAATTGTATGTACTATAAATGTTTCCCATCACATTATATCTGAGTACAGTCTAAGAGTAAATAGAACCTCATTACTTTTCTTCTCAAATTAGATATTTCCTTATATAAAGTAGCTTTGTGACCAGACAATGATGTTTTATCACGTTTGAGTTTCATTGGCTATTGATTTTGTGTTTTAAAATGCCACTAATCAGAACAATATACTTCCATATCAACACCAAATCATATTCCAAAGCCCCCGGCCCCCAAGCAAAACAAGTAGCAATAATGTAGCAAGATTCTTATCTGTTGACACATTCAGATATAATTGCATAGAATCCTCATGAACTGGCTTAAAACAGCACACTGTTCACATTTATCTTTGTTTCTTTTCCCACTGTTTCACCACTAACAAAACACAAATATTTCCCTTTAGCACTCTTCTCAATGCTTTGTAAACTGTATATCTCTCAGTTATTTCCAGATAATGCTAAGTATTACTTCCCTCATTTAATTCAGCTCATGTTTTCTCCTAGTGTAAAATATGGGTAAGGGTTGGGACATTAGACAAATGATTAACGAAATTAGCTACTAAAAAAAAATAACCTATAGTTCAATAGAACTTCATACAGAACATACTCGTGATGAACAATTTACTTTACTCATAAATTTCAAGTACCTGCCTTCTTGATTATGCCATTTTTCTATTCTCTGACCTTTGATCTTTTTCCCCAAGTTTAAAGCCACTTAACCTAAACAGTCATATTGCTATAATCTTTATAAAGACCCTACCCACCAAAGCACAGATGACAATCTCCAGTCATTATTAAAAGTTACTTTTTATAACCTTCTGACTTGTGTACCATTATAGAATAATAGATGCTGAGTTTTTGTATTAAATTATATGTATATACTTTTAACTAATAAACTATCTTTTTTTCTCTTCTGCCTCCTTGAGGTCCCCAAAAAATGCCTAATATGGGGTATAAAATGCACTGTTTTAACAACAAAATCGACATAGGCTTGACAGAATACTTAGCAATTTTCCTTTATCTCTATGCCTTTCATCTTCTTCATGTAAACTTACAATGATTAATTTCTTTCATTTCCTTATTTTGCAAGGCATATTAGCTTTGAAAACCCTCTTAAGGGACCAACAACTTACTGAGTTATCTTGTCTGATAAATTCCCCTTTCTCATCTAAAGAACATGCAAAACTGACTAAATCCTGAGAACATATTATAACCTTATCTCAAAATATATAGCCTCCTGCTATTGTTTTATACTTAGGAGTATGTGTGGTGTCTCTGCATGAGTATTCCATGTGTTGCAAGGGCCAGAAAAAAAAAAAAAAAAAAACAGTGGATCCCATGTAACCATCTCACAGAGGTCGGGACAACGGAAACGAGGTTTTCTTTAAAATCATCAGGTGGTCTTAACTACCGAGTCATCTGCCCAGCCTAAAGAAATAATATTTTTAATTAACCCCTTCCAATGGAAGTCGTTTTATTTCAAAGAAAATCTTTTCACATTAATTGTACATCATATTTCTTTTTCAGCTAAGCATATCTGTCTAGCTCCAATTCATCTCTCTGTCTCATGGTGTGCTTCCACGTGCTCAGTTCAATGTGTCGTAGGCTTCTCTAGTACTTTGCAAGCACCCACACCATGCATTTGTTTTTGCTCTTGAGCACAGATCTTGATTTTTTCATTGTTTTTGTTGTGGCTTCCTAGTCCCTTCTGTTTCAGTTATTTTTAAAGAGTAGATTGATAGAAAATGTATATTGATTAAATCATTTTCATGGTTTTTGTTTGTTTGTTTTATAAAGCACAGTTCATCATTCTAAGAAACATTGAAGCAATTCAAACAAATATAAATTGTTCTGGAATACCTTAGCATGGATATAATATTTCATTCCAATGAAAGAAAGGACAACTCCAAAATGCAAGGCCTCCTGGAATGTTCATTTTGCCTTCCCAATGAAGTTGTAAATGTCACTGCATAAGTAATTAAATTGTTTGTGATGCATGGTGGCTACAGGTCAGTGTTGCTCCTCCTCCAGAGCAACCACAAAGGCAGCTTGGTAAATTGTCTCTCACACCAGTCAGTAGGACACAAGATACTCTAGGAAAGACAGCATAGCCACAAAATGCAAAATCTCCTAGCTTTGCATATGTTCTGGAGGAGCCAAATCCTTAAATTCTCTTCAGTATAACACTCCTTCTAAGAAACAGCTTGTACTTTGGGATCAAGCTTACAGACCATATTGCTTAAAGCAACAGGAAAAAAAAAAAGAGCAAATGAATAAGGATTGACTCTGTACTCACGAAATGCTCTATAGAATTCTTCAAGAGCCAAGTGCTTGTCAGCATTGAAGTCATCATACTTGAGCAGATCATACAAAGTACAGCCAGAAAAGTCCTTGTTCAGTTCTTCCTGTTTAATCACCTGGCAATCAATACAGTAAAACGTTTATATTTGTCTTAATGCTTCTATATAATATAATTATTTGTAGGTAACAATCACATAATAGATTACTTTAAATCTGCAGAGCAGTAAAAAACTAAATCAACGACAAATAGATTTTTATTATTGAAAAATTATTTTTAACTACTATAATGACACAATTAAGATACAGCCTTAGATTTTGTCTAATCCTCACAGCACAACTTAACAAATCTGCACATTTTCTATTCAGCTTGTATTATTTGCTTTATTTACACCAACTCAAGGAGACACCTGCGCAGGAAAATCATGCTCTATTCCTCATTGACCCATGTCGGAAGAAAACATTGTTGCATTCTGTTGCGAAAAGTGCAGCATGCTGTGACGACTTCCTTCTTCATATTATTTGTGAAAAATGAAGTTAGATTTTATTTTCCCCTTATGCCTCAGCTCCTCTGTAGCTGGGAGATGAGTCATTTGAGATTGGGCCAGACTCCCTGCTCACAAAAGAACTATTAAGCAAATGACTGTTTCCAGGAGCCAGACAGAATTAATGCACCGATTGATAACAAGTCTACTCATGCATGGTGAAGCAAACCATCATTGTCATTCCTACTCTGTGTACACCCATGAACGGAGGTTCAACATTTTTATACTCTGATGATTTTGACTATTGCTTGTCAGAAAGCAGAGTTCACACAATTTAACAGACATTTCTATACATGTATCTGCATTGCTGTGTCCACAGTTCCTCAGTCGTTAGTATTCTACCACCTACAGAGGCAGCAATTCCTACTGCGTGTAGATCAGCCTCAGAGTGGTTTGTTGTTCTCCTTGCTTTGAAAGGTGAGGCAGTGCATAATCTCTGTAGTCATCACAAGTGTACTTGGTCCTGCCAAAGCTACTTATTAGCTGTCTAATTTATTGTAAGTTAATTCACATGACTCAATTAAAATATAAATACAAATATTATACATCCCTTCATATAGAACTAGTCAAGTATAATCAATTCATGTAATATTCACTCAAAAATGGTCTTTTAACATGAAAAAGTCATTTCTTTTTATGTAATATGTATCACTAAATAATCCCCTGCAGGTTTTCAGGCATCAGCTTGTGTATGCTATGGCTATGCATTCACATGCATTTGTCTTCCTTTTGGCAAAACATAGCATTTCACATATATTTTGTTATAGAGGCAGGCATTGGTCCCATTCTCAGGATCCTCTGGTGCTTTTAATGTATATTTTAACCCTTGGGGGGGTACCCATGTATTGGAGGTTGGGTGACCCACATTGAATGACACTGCTTTGGTGGCTAAGTTTATGTTGATCCCATCTTCAGAGGAAGCTTGTAAGTCATTCCCACTCCATTCTGAATCTGCCAACCTTCACTTGAATTTTACACTTTAACTATCAACTATATTCTTGCAGAGAATATTAAATTTTTATTGATTAAGCTGCTATTTGCAAAGTAGAGGTAACAAGGACATAGTATTATCTGGCATGATCGTCTTATAAATAGATGCTGTAGATGTGATTATTATACCATATGCTCTACCCATTCTAGCCACAGGGATTAACAATACTGCCTAATGGCTGAAGCCATCTCTGCCATAAGCCTTTTGGGAAAATAAAGCCCTTCTTTTCCATTTAGAAGCAATGGATCCCTCAGTCGTTATCCATCTGTTATTGATTAGACAGCATATAATGCTTTTGCTCTGGGCTAGGAGTTGGCAGTGCATCTAATCATGCCACACTGTGGTTTTTCCTGAAGATTCTCATTGTTGATATTAAGGCAATATTTAGGATACATTAACACCAAAGTTTATCAGACATTTCTATTTTAGGTACTTCTAAATCACATAAATTTGTAAATGGATAGATGGAACAAAGACATTTGGGTTTATTTTTTGTCATTTTATGCCTCGCATTTTTTCTAATCTTTTGCTAAAACTGAATTCATTTTTATACCTAGAAAATGAGTTTCCAGCTTTTTGGTACTTGATGGTCTTGTATATTTTTGTTTTTTCTAAACTGGATTATGATTATACAGCTCAAGGTCAGCATGCTGCTATAATGAGTATGTATGAAAGTTTGAAAGTTTGGCTCTTTTATCTCCATAAAATGTCTACAGAATTTTTTAATTAATGCCATAATTCAGAGATAATTCAGTGCTTTCATACTGTATCATTTCTGATCCAGAATTTTTTAAACTTTCTTTTTAGTAGATTATGTTCCCTATTCTTCTTTAGCCATGGACTTAATGGTTAGTTTCTAATTGTGATTCTTACCAGCCACTGCCCCCGAGTTTGAAATATAGCTTGTGATAAGACAGCAAAAATTGTCCTTAACTGAGAGCAGAGCAAGACTCTGGGAAAAATCACTAAGAGGTATATATTTGAAGAAATATTAGTTGGAATAACTACTTTGCAAGGAAACATATTTACAAGAACTGTGGAAATCAGGCACTTTATGGAACTATGCAAAGACAGCAGCATGCTAGCATAGTCATAAGCAAAGACCCATTTGAAGTCAAGAAGGAAAGAATTATCTATTTAACCTTCTCCAAACTCGAGGCCGTGCATCATGGGGCAGGTGGCTCCTTTGTTGAAGAGAGATTGTGATGTCCTTAACTTGGAACTTAGAGACAGACCTACCATGGAAACACAGTGCTGGACCAGGCACTCTAGCTGGACCAGGCACTTTTGCTTCATGCTAACAGATTGGATGAAGCCTCTGGACTCAGCACTGACAGTCAGTGAGGAACTGAATCTATCAGTAGTATTCTAAGTGTGAGATACACAGCACAGAGGAAAATCTCCCTGTGGTGGATGGTGAGATGGAGAATGAACCACAGAAGTTTCCTTGAAATAATACTGGGCTCTCATAGTGAAACTCAACACCAGGCAAAATGTAAAAGATCCCGTATCCAGGACACTCCATACCGATGAAGCTTCTGGATCTGCATTGTGTGAAAAGAGATCTGCACCCAACAGAGTGATTTTGTCCTGCCATAATGAAAGTTGAGGTGCAGGTCTGAGATACACCTAAGGAGACAGTAGAGATGGTTGTAGTTAAAAGTCCTTGGGTACCATCCTGCTTAGTGCTCTCCTCGGTGACCAAGGCATTCCCTCCACCATCTCTTTTCTAAATTTAGCTAGTACAGTCTGACAAATGACTCTGTCTGTCTTGGAATAGAAAAGATGTGCAAATTTTTGAATTGCTGAGCATCTTATAGCCAGGCTTGCCATAGTAAAACCCAGTAACTGTAAGACACAATGACCCTGACGTCAAGCGAGTACCTGTGGGATTTGCTAGATTTTGGGATTCTTCCTGGTGACAAGCTCAGGCTTACAGCCCTGGTAGGACAGATTTGCAATCTAGCCTACATTGTATCTGGCAGGTGTCTCAGTCCATGGGTTTGGGTTCTTCTCCTGTGTTGTGCTCTTATTAGACAGTTGAGCATTTCAGGGGCCTTAGTGGTCTGGAAGTTATCAATCCATCCCCTCATCAACCTCAGAAAGCACATAGTCTGCCCAGGTGATGGGTGATGTCGCTTTGTATGCTATGAATGTGTCACTCTGATTAGTTGATAAATAAAATGCTGATTGGCCAGTAGCCAGGCAGGAAGTATAGGTGGAATAAGCAGACAAGGAGAATTCTGGGAAGAGGAAGGCTGAGTCAGCAGTCACCAGCCAGACACAGAGGAAGCAAGATGTGCAGGCAGAACTGAAAAAAAAAGTACCAAGCCACGTGGCTAAACATAGATAAGAATTATGGGTTAATTTAAGTGTAAGAGCTAGTCAGTAATAAGCCTGAGCAAATGGCCAAGCAGTTTTAATTAATATAAGCCTCTGTCTGTTTACTTCAGTCTGAGCAGCTGCGGACAAGGCAGGACACAGGAATACTTCTTACTATACCCAGAAGAAGAAGAATGAATAGGCACTCATCCTGTGGCAAAGCTAGGGGATATTAAAATCAAAGATTTTAAAGGTTTAAAAATATCTAACACTTCAACATTTATAAATAAACCTTTCAAGTAATTGTTACATTCCATAATGGAATAAGGTACCCAAATCCAACCATAAAGTGGTAATAGGTGAGGTCTCCGACAGTGTAAATTAACTATTTTAAGAAACAATATGAATTTCAAATAGTGAGAAAAAACAATTGAATAATTTGTCATATAAACTTAGCAGAAAGATTCAACAGTTCTTTTGAATCAAACATAAATCCTGGAATGGAAAACTATACTAGATGAAATGAAAATCATTCAGAAACAAATAACAAAACAAAATCAGCAAGTTTGAAGACAAACTAGATACAAATATGTATTGAATGAAGAAAAATAATTAGGAAAATAAATAATTAAGAGGGCCCAAAAAAGTTTAAAAAGTGATTTGACAGCATTAGATAACAAATATTAGGTCAATGAGATTCAAGAAAGACTTGATAATGTGAGTGGATTTGAAAGACAATTCACTGAGAACAAATGAAACAACCCACAGAGTGGTACAAATGTCCAGGTAAAAAGAAATTAAAGAATGACCTGAACAAAATACACCCTAAAACATATTAATGAACCACTCCAAAATTAGCAAAGGATTTAAAAAGTGGAGAGTGAAAGGAAGAAAATAGCCCCCAAAGGGCTTACCAACTTATCCAATAGTAGACTTCTTTAAAGAAACTGTCAAAGCAAAGAGAAAGGTGAATAAGACTGCCAGAATGAAGGAGGAGGAGGTGGAGGAGGAGGAGAAGGAGAAGAAGAAGAAAACATGGTTTATGTACTAAGCAGAGAGGCCACAGTCCAAGAATGAAGTCATGCAAAGGGAATTCTGAGTGCTTATAGTAAAGCCCCCCCCGCCCCCTCCCACACACACACACAAAAGAAAAGACAAGTGTCAGGTGACCCCTGTTTCTTCAAAAACGTGGAACAGTTCTTGGAATGTGCTTTCTTGCCCCTCCCAGGTGTAGCACATAAGAGTGAGTTTAATTTAAATTATTTATTATAACTGGCTATTATTGTTTATATACCTGTATGAAAAAACATATTTTTTGCCATGTACAGCCTGTCCTCGTGATTATATATACCTTTAACTCATAAGAACATTACTCAGGTGATCGTTCTTAACCCTCAGGATATAAATTGATGCTCTGAATAAAATTGGCTATTGCATGAGACTTTAGTCTGCCTCATTTTTAGGCTCCATTCTCCAAGGTTCCACTGTCTCTAGGTGGTTATCGCCAAGCCAAGCCTGTCCTCGTGGTATGAAGGAGAACTTGGGCTATAGCTCAGTGGTAGAGGGCCTTTCTACCATGCATAAGTCTTTAAGATCAATCCTCAGTAAAGCAGACATACCTACACAGCACAAACTCTCTCTCTCTCTCTCTCTCTCTCTCTCTCTCTCTCTCTCTCTCTCTCTCTCTCTCTCTCTCACACACACACACACACACACACACACACACACACACACACACACGGAAACACATGGAAACACACACAGTAAGACAGACGACATATTAGCAATGAGAGAGATAATGGAGCACATGTATTTCCAAACAGTCAGAAGCTGAACAAATTATCACCTCAAGTTTTATATAAAATGCCAAAAGAAATACTTCAAGATGAAAGGGAAAAGAGTGAGTACATGATAATTAAATCGATGTTATGAGAAAGGCAACGGAAGATGTAAAAAGTGCCATCAAAAATGAAAGTTTGGGGAAAAAGTCGAGTACACCTGTAGTTAGTAATTATGTTTTTCCCCTGTTGTTCTCTCATTTTTAAGATTGTTTTAAAGCATCTGCTTATAATCAAAGGGCAGCTTTTGTAAGACTCGTGAAAATAACAATGCAAAGTCTAATATTACACTTTTCCAGTCTGCTTTCCATTGCTGTGATAAAACACTGACCAAAACCAACTTGGGGGTTGGAGGTTTATTTGGCTTCTGCTTCCATATGTGAGTCTGTCATTAAGAGAAATCAACAGAGGAACTCCAGGAAGAACCTGCAGGCTGCAACTCAAGCAGAAACCTTGCAGAAATGCTGCTTACTGGCTTGCTTTCTCTGGTTTACTCAGCTACTTTTCTTACTTAACACCCAATGCACAAAGATCTGGGCCCGTTCACATTAATGTTAATCAAGAAAATGTTCCACAGGCTTTCCTATAGGCCAATCTGATGGAGACAATTCCTCAACTGAGGTACTCTCTTCTCAAATTCTGTGGTTTGTGATAAGTTGACAAAAACAGCACATTGACACAATAAAAATTATAAGACCAGAGTCAAAATACAACAATGAAGAAAAATTAACCATAAAAGAATGAGATAGAAATAGAGAAACTGCAAAACCCTAAAAATAGGTAACGAAATGGCAGTAATAAAACAATGCTAGATCATAATACAGTGTAAATAGATTACATTTTCTAATTAAAAATCAGAGTGATTAAATGTCTAAATGTGAAAAGCAAAACAAACAAAAACAACCACATGCTGCTTACAAGAAACTGAGTCATATTTTAGAATATACATGTGTCAAAAGACAAAGTGAAAAAATGTATTCTATTTAAGTGGATGTTTTTAAACAAGCAGTAATAATCATACTTTTGTCTATGGAAATAAACTATTCAAATCAGTAAAAAGAAAAAAAAAAGACAATTTACAATGAGAAGGAAGTTGGCTCTGATAAATCAAAAGAACTCCAAATATAAAGGCATTGAGTATCATAGAACTCAAGTATATAGAGGAAATATTAGTACAGATGAAGAGAGTCACAAACTAAATACAGGACTATCAGGTACTTCAACACCCTACATTCAGTGATGGGCATAATATCTTGACAGAAAACCAACTAGGGACCCAGAACTAAACTACACCTAAACCAAATGGAGCTGACATTTACATGCAGTACATTCCATACAGCTGCTGCAGAATTCATTTGATGAACACTACATTGAAACTTTCTCTAGGATAGCTCATAAAGCTGTTCCTAAAACAGAACTGATAACAATTTTAAAAACTTAAACTTGCAAGGAATTTATTTAGAAACCTCAATAGAGGAAAAGTAGAAATCAATAGCATAACATCTTTGGATATTTTGTAGATATATTCAAATCAACATTATTGGAAAATCTCACAAAATTAATTCAAAATTTAAAAAAAATTGAAATTTATTGAGACAAACGATAACGGAAAATAACGTACTCAACCCTCAAGGATACAGCAACATCAGTACTAAAAGCGAATTTTATAGCAGCCACTTACATGAAAAAAGAATAAAGATCTCAGACAATTAGCTTATCATTGCATTTCAAGGAGCTAGGAAAACAAAAAGAAAACTGAAAATTAGTATCAAGAAAGTAAGACAGAAGATCAGAAGAGAAATAAAATACATAGAAGAAAACATACAAAGATCCATTAAAAGGTAGTTGTTTTTGGTATATCATTATTTAAATAAAATAAACAAATCCTTAGCTTAACCAATAAGAAAGACAATAAAAGACAACAAAAGAAAGAAGACAATAATAATAAAAACACAAATGAAAATGGAGATATTACAATTTTCACAAAATAAAATCACTGGATATTATTAGTATATAAAGAACTATAAGCCCTCAAGTTTGACAATACGGAAGAAATGAGGATGGAAGTAACAGGAGAGAGAAAGAGAATGGTAGAAGGCTGGAAGCTGCAGATAAATGTCTCTACTGAACATAGATACAAAGACTTCAACAATGTTCTAGAAAGCCTGATCCAATTACACATTAAGATTACTCCCAGGATCTACTGATCATCATGTGAAGAATTAAAGGAGCATTCATGTGCATAACTTCACAAATACATGTTAGCACATGAACAAAATGAAGAATAGGTGCGATAGGGTTATCTCATTAGACAGAAAGGGCTTAATCAAACTCAGAACCCTTTCACGATAAAAACTCAGACAATAAACTTCATCTAGCAGTAACATGAACCAATCTATTGCAACACACCCATTGTGTAATCGTAATATTCAGTAAGGGGAATGGTAATTTCTGTCTGGGGTAACTGGAATGGGACAAAGGTACCACTTTCTTCACGAACATAGTACTGAAAATTCTACATGAAACAATCAGGAGGTCTAAAGGGATGAGGAAGAAGTCAAATATTCACTATTAGATGCAACATGATCTTACATTAAAAAAATTCCCAAATTCTAAAACAAAAGTTTCTTAGGTAAAATAAGTTCATCATCATTTCAGGAAACAAAATCAACATACGAAAATAAAAAAGCAAATGCTTATCCTGATTTGAATATTATACTATAAAAATGTGTGTGTCAGACGGTGCCTCCATAAGTAGGTAGAGATCCTATGTGTCAATTAAAATTTTAAAATACGTTTAAACCTTCATCTTGCTTATGAAATTTAATTTTTAATAAAGATAAGCACACACACATTCTTGCACACTCTCATACAAATACCCTCAAACACACATGCTTATACATTCATAAACACACACACTAACACACTCATGCACATAAACACACAACATTAAATGTTTATGGTGATGAGACCATGAGTCTAGAGAGGAGACACAGAGAGGTGTGGGGTTTTTCACGTAGGTGTGACTTTTTTACTTGCTAGATAGAGTACAGAAAGTATGTTGAGAATGCATAGAGAGGGGTATGATTATGCCCTGGTAATTTGCATCCTCCTCCCTCTCAAATTAATTTTCCTGAACAAATCATGATCACGCTATGTGCATGGTAGAGTTTACGTTCAAGGCTTTTCTATTATTAAGAAGGATTACTAAAGTCATTTATTAAGTCGAAAAGCAAGGTAAATTTGTTAATTTCTGTACCCAGTAAATGTGTACATTGCATAAGAGTTTAAAAGTCAGAAAACACAGATATCTCTTTTGTGAGAATGCATATATTGAAGTATTAGACTGAAACCCCCTCATTCTCTGTAGCTTCTAGCATTCTGTTGTCCTCTTCCATCCCTCCTCCTTTCCTGGCCCTCCCTCCTGTCTCTTTGCCTCTTCATTCTTTTCTTCTGGTTTCTGGCTTCTGATATCAGCATAATGCAGGACTGTGAGAATGTGCTATAGAAGACTAAGATCCTCTTCAAAGTTTTGTGACTGATCTGAAAAGCATTTTTATTGTTCTTAATTAAATGTATGGGAGAATTCAGCAGTGGTGTCATCAGACCTTGGTTTTTTTTCCTATGATGGAAGACATAATTATTTCTACTTTCTTACTTTTTCCTGTACTCCATCATCTGGAAACTTTTTATTTCTTGTATTTCTTTCTTTCCTTATTTCCTTTTATGCATGTTTTTACAATCTTCTTTTCAGTTACCATGAATGGTGGAGTATGTCATGTACAGAAATAAGTTAGCAGAGCAGGACGCACAGGCCCAAACCTGATGGAGTCTCTATGCTAAAGAAATTGAATAGGAACATGTGATGGTAGAAATAAGTAACATAATTATAAACTATCTACAGTGCGCTAAATAAAAACAACTTGAAAAGACAAATAAATGGTCAATAGTACAAATTTTATTTGTTTAAGCATATGAAATGCATATTATCCTATAAGAAAAAATAAAATCAAAAGGAAATTGTTGAATATAGTTACATTTTATGTTTTCTAACATGCCGAATATAACTCTTAGAAATCAATAAGGATGAGTTGGCAAGATGGCTCATCAGTTAAATGCACTTGCTGCCAAGTCTAATGACTGTCTATCAATCTGCTATGGTAGAAGGAAAGATCCACCTCTCTTAGGTATCCTCTGACAGTGCACACACTAAGGAATGCACACATATGCATATGTACATCAAATAAACAACATTCAATTTAAAATAATCAATATAGCAATTATTTTGAAAATTCATATGAAGGATGTGTTGATAAAGAATTGTTGGTTTAAAAAAAAGCATTTTATTCATATGATGTTCTATTTATCACAGGAGGGTTTTCAAAACCAGGATATAAAACTTTTAAATGAAGCCAGGTGGTGGTGGCACATGCCTTTAATCCCAGCACATGGGAGGCAGAGCTAGGAGGATCTCTGTGAGTTTGAGGCCAGCCTGGTCTACAGAGCGAGATCCAGGACAGGCACCAAAACTACACAGAGAAACCCTGTTTTGAATAAATAAATAAATAAATAAATAAATAAATAAATAAATAAATAAATAAATAAAAACTTTTAATTGAGTTTTACATTCTTATGAAAAAAATAGTACTTAAAATCTCTAAATTATAATATTGCAGTTTCCCTGGAGCATATTGGAAACAGCATTTTACACACACACTATCCTTGAGAGCTTTCTCTTTCCTTTCAATTGCCCACTGTTGCTATTATTCTTAGCACTGAAGGAATTTCCATAACTTCTCAGCTCTATCTTCTGTCTTGACAATGGTGGTATAAAGCAAACACATGGTTTTCATTGAACTATTTTGCATAAAGGATAAGATTATGCCCTTTCAATCTGAAAATACTTACCAATTCACCATTAACAGGTGATCTGGACAAATACCTTGGTACTTTTTACTATTGTGTATTAAATGGGATTAATACCTATGAAATTCCCAGGAGACCCTAACTTAACCACTCTCTGTATTCACAGAAGTTCTTGCATGTTTGGTTCTACTTAGTTACCACTGAAATAGCTTTTTGTTCATAAGACAAAACAATCCTTACTAGTCTCACAGTAAATAAGTACCCTAGGTGGCTGAGAATTAAAGAAAAGAGAGAAAAATATAATAGTGTTCATCAATTCAAAATAAGCTTTAATAGTCCCTATATAACTATTTTAATTATGTTAAGACAAACACTTATTACATGGAAATATTGCAAAAATGATCATTACCATGCCACCTTGTTAGCTAAATAAAAAAAAACACTTCCTTTTATTTATTTTTACTTTTTACTTAATTTTGTAAATGTATTCACATGTGCTTGTCATTGAGCAAATGGATATAACAGGGTAATCTAAATCATGCGAAGAAGTAGTTCTTCCTATAATTTTATTAAAGAGTTGCCATATGTGCCCATTTGAAAAACATTTCATTTTACTATGCATTTATAATGCAAATTGGCTTATTAAGATGACAGAATCTAAATGCAGAAAAACTGAAACCAATGTAATCACTACTGCTGCAATATAAAACTCAGTATCACAGGGAGACTCTGAGCAAATCCCATACCCACCTTCCTCTATTCTTACGAATTTATTATTTTTTTATTTGGCACACACACACACACACACACACACACACACACACACACACGCGCGCGCACACACATCCATACATATTATATACTCATATTCATGTGTCTGAGAGTATGTCTGCATGCCATGTGTATGTTAGTGCCTGAGGAGGCTAGGGAAGATATCAGACTCTGTAAAATTGGGTTACCAGGTGGTTGTGAGCTACCAAATGTGAGTGCTGTGGCTCCACCCTGGGTCCTCCTCAAAGGAAGCAAGAGCTCCTATCATCTGAACCATTTGTCTGTACTGCTTACTCACATTCCATAGGAGTTATTCTTTCAAGTAGGGGAAGGCTACATGTTTCTAAGGAGTAATCAGCATTTTACTCTAAATGTCACAGATTTACTGCTAATACAAAATATACCATTCTGCTTTTTACTGTTAGTGTGCAAAATCCTACTCAGAACAAAAGCAACTTTGGGGAGGAAGGGCCTGTTTTGGAAGTCAAGTTCACCAGAGTTTGAAGCAACTTCTCCCATTATGTCCACAGTCAAGAGAAGAGAGAGATGAGGTGCTGTGGGGTTGGCCCAGAGGACAAAAGACTTGCTATGCAAGTGTGAGGATCAGAGTCTGGGTGCTGGCACACTGGCACCCATATAAATGCTGAGCAGGTCTGAACAGCCTGTAATCCCAGCATGTGGTAGCAGAGACACGTTCACAAAAGTAAATGTGTGAATGAGTCTGAGTTGAGGAAGTAGTCTGACATAAATAAAGAACACTCAATGAAATCACCTAACACACATTTTCACTCTCACACATGCACACATGAGTGCATATAATACATACACACAAAGACAAGGGGGCGGAGACAGAGAGGGAGATGGAGGAAGGCAGAGAGAGAGGGAGAGATGTTTTTGTTCAGCTATCTTCTCTTTATGTAGTCCATGAACAAAGTCCAGGGAAGGGTCCCCCGCTCCTTTAGGCTGAATCTTTTCATATCAGTTTTCCTAAACAAGATGATCCCTGACAGACTTACCCAGAGACCAGCTTAATTTAAAATGTCTGTCATGATTCCGCATTGAGGCTTATCTCCTAGGTATTTGCAGATTCGGTCAAGTTGACAACACTTATGATTGCTGGCATTCTGTGATACTGGCTCTTTGTGGTTTCATTTGACCAAAATAGTAATAAACTACTACTTTCTTATCTAACATTTTGCTTCCCATGGGTTTAATTTAGCCATGGTCAATGTCACCTCTGCCCTTTGTGCGTGCGTGTGTGTATGTGTGTGTGTGTGTGTGTGTGTGTGTGTGTGTGTGTGTGTGTTAGCAATAGAAAATTTCAGAATGCATTTTGTTACTGTACATTTCAGTAATTATTCTATTTCATTATTTGTTTGTACTACTTTTGTACAGTGACAAGCTGATAAACTACATGAAATGCATGCATATACATGAATTAGTACATATAAAATTTAGAATGTACATGTTTAAAGCTCCCAGTTGGAGCCTGAGAATGTATTCCCACAAACAAGGAAGAGCTACCCTACAGATTACAGCGTAGGGACTGATTATTTTTCCCTGAAAGACATTTTGGGACCTTTGGGACTGCTGAGGCACACTAGAAAGACAAGAAATGTTTTGGGGACACAGGAAAGAACAGGACCCTCTTACCTCTCATGCATGTCAAGTTACAGCCTCTCAGCAGCTGAGAAGTAAGAATTCCAGGACAGTTAGCAATATCTTTGTGAAGGCTGCTAGTATAGCATTGGTATTCTTTTTACATTCAAATATCAAGCTAAAATAACAATGAACTATGCTTGAGACCTAAGCCTATTCAATGTTTAAGTGATGTCTCATTTTCCTCTTGGATATTTTTTAGGAATCTCATGAACAAAATCATCTACTTTGATTATAATGAAGATATCCTAATTTCTACATTTATACTTTGATCTTATCAATTATAATTCAGTCTTGTGCACCTCAGAGGCTACCACATAACACCACTTAGGTTGTTTGGTAGCCCTTGACAGATTAGCTTCAAAATATACCGAAATGGAGTCTACAGCTATTTTGAAGACAGTGAAGCATCTCTCCTTTGAGAAACCCATGTCACACAAAAGTACATACTATGGTACTGTTCCTGGTTGTCTTTTCTTCTTTGTGTGCATTCTACATTATAATCTCTTTAAATAAACTCCAATTCTGCTTTATACTGTGGTGTATTGAAATTATTTTTTTGTGATGTCAAGAATTCTGGGTTTGGCTTAATGGAAGTCCCTATATGAGAAATGGAAAACCCTAGTAACAATGTGGTTACTATTTACATGACACTATGAAGTCTCATTCTCCCTGTTTCACAATCTATACTTATTACTCACTTCCCTTCCAAGTCTAATGTGTTGCTCTGAGGAAACCCAGTTCTCTGAACAGAGAATTATTTTTCCTTAAATTTCTTTAAAAAATTTTGTATCTCTTGAGTCTGGTATACTGATTCACACTCTTATATGTAACTTGGGATGCTAGTGAATAGACAGTAAAGTTTGGGCTACCTCCTGAGATTCTGTCAACAGCAATGACAGCAATAAAAAAGGAAGCAAAGAAAAGAAAATAAATGAAAGGGAAATAAAGAGGGAGTGAGGAAAAGAAGGAGAAAAAAGAAAAACTGGCTATCACCTAAAAATTTACTTGGAAGCTATTTTTATCCTACATCATTCTAATGTAGTACAAGCAAGGGAAAAGATAACTTGGTATTTTAGATTATTTATTCTTCCCAAATTAACCTTCTTCAGTCAGATAAATGGAAAGATGAATAGAAGATAGATACTTGGTTGATCAATAATAGATAACCTCACTCCTTTGAGTCTTGGGCAGTTCAGATACATGATTACTCCCTCATAATTCAGAAATGTCTTTATCTTCTGATTCCTTGTTTCTGTCCACTCCTGTCCTTCAGCATCCTTGCCAACTTCATTACCAGGTGCAATGTCCTATTTCACTGTAAATGATCACTATCCAATTCTTCTCCAATGAGTAGTCTTCTACGTTAAGAACTCTGTCCATACATGCTCAGTTCTTTCATAATGAAATCTTGATTACAAGTATTACATATTCATGTCTTTTTTAAATAATGGTGTGTATTTTTAAAACCATGAGTGCAATTCTACATGACAGTGTCTGGCCACAGAAGGAGATATGGACAACACTTAAGAGAAATAACAGTTCATGTTGGTTATGCTTGTGACTACATGCTTTTTAAAATTGGTATTTGCTAAGATTTTGCAGTGAGCAACGATACACATGCACGTGTTAAGCCAATTTTAAGATTATTGCTTCAAAAACAATAGTCTTAAAAGCAAGTGTTATTGAAGCCATATTTTGTGACAAATTCAAAGAGAGTGTTGAATGTTTAGAGTTAGAGAAGAAAATTTAATGGAAGAGAAAGACCACATGACAGATAACAAATAAAATTTAATAGAAGAGAGAGACCCCATGACAGAAACCTGTATAGGTTTGGGGAAAGGAAGGAGAAGTTGGTGACCTCACAACTCCACAGCGTAGATCTCAGGCAAAAGTTCGCGTGACTGCTTTCTTGTAAAGTAAGAGCAATCACTCAGAATGAGATCCAGTCGATAGGGTACTAATATGAGAAGAGACTGAAGTTTACCAGAATTGAGCAAATACCACATCATCCTACCCATTTTTAACCAAGGATGAGCTTTCAAAGTGAAGAAGCAAAATAATTTAACTGGGTTGAAATCCAAATGTGTATGAGCATGGCAGAAGATACAGGCCATAAATCTCACCAGCTTCTGTCTATAGACAGGTGAGCCACTTCAGGGAAGATTATGCAAGCATTTTCTTCAGATTTAATTGATTTTATGCTTTTCAAGTTAGTATGTAAGGAACTTTTATATTATCAACTATGAAATATTATATATTTGACTTCATAAATTTCTGCTTAGATGATAACATAGACCTATATTATTCTCAATGTTGATGAAATTGCAACCACCAGGAAACTACAGATTTATAGCTGATAATTGTGGAAACTGTCTCATGGGTGCTAAACTATAAGAGGCTTCATGATCATCATGCTCCAGCACCACATCTTAATGTATTCCATCAATGACATCAGAGGTCATTTGACCATTCTGCCTACCTGCAGCATCCCTTCAACACCACACAGATTTTCCTTCTGGGGTCAGAGGCTACATATCCCAGCCAAGCTGCAAATATGTGAACTAAACTAATACAAATTAGTCAATACAAAATATCTCTACAACTAACTTTAAGTACTACCTATCCAAGTCAAGGCCAGTTAAGCCAAAACTTCTTTTTTGAACAATACATTACACTTTGCCCTATTTATAAAAGACTGTTACTCCTCACAAGACATCTTATTTAGTGTTCTTGAAGTGAAAGTGGACTGGACTGCACAGTTCCACCTTTAATACCATGGGACTCTATATCAAACTGTAGAAGCTTGGCTACTGAGAGCTAATAGCTAAGTGCCTTTTAGAAGAATTGCATCACTCCATCTTCTGTGAGTGTCAATACACAAAAGCTGGTCCATGGGCAAAAGGGCAACTGTCTTACATCTCAACTTGAGACATTGGAAGGAATACCCCAGCTCCCAAGATGTCTTTGACTTGGTAGAGCCTATTGCTGTCACTAAATCACAGCTCAGCTTCAGCCTGGTCCAGCTGCCTTTACACCTCTCCAGGTGTTGAGCCCAAAGCCACTTCCTGATAAATGTTTCACATGCTCATCTCCGTTTCAGAACCTGCTTTCTGAGACAGGTCTTATTTATGACGAAGTCATACTTACATTTAGCTAGAATCTTTTCTTAAAAACTTTAAATTTTGACAGTTATATTTATCAGTCATGGTAAATCCCATGGAATTTTGTGTCATATTCAATCCCACAGTGCACGGCAACCAGTTAGGGGAGAGACTATATCGGAAAGGCCTGGCTCTACCCAATCGATGCAGAATCCGCAGTGCATTTTTAAACTGAATATTTATTTCTGTAGGACTGGAAAAGGAGTATAGAGGTGGCAATAGAATCCAGATTATGATAATGATAACTGAATATATCACATACAATATTTTGAAACAATTAATATAGTTAATCAAAATGCACTAGTTCATAAATATGTTACAATATTTAAAAACAATAATTTCATTCTTTTTAATATACTATTTTAAATGTAATATCTTACTTAAATTTTAATATATGATTTTCAAATTCCTTTAGAATTATAAATATATAAATTATATTTTGATCAACTATAACTTAATTTGATAGGAAAAAACTATATGTACATGTGCTTAAATTTTTCTAGAACTACTTTAGCACAATGTTTACCAGCATCTCAAAGTTTAATACTCGTTATCTACCTTATATTAGGTTCAGTTTAACATCTACCTGTAAAGATATGAACACTGTGTATTCTAGGAAACATAGATCTCAGTGGTTGCAGAAGAAAATATTTATACATGTCTCTGGACCAGACTGAACTCTATGACTTAAATACACTAATTATATGAGATGGTAGATGAGAGCCTTTAGGGATGGATAATATAGATATCACACCATCATTTATTTTTAATTTATAAGAACTACCAAATATATTTGTCTATTTATATTATAATTTTTTTCTACTATTAAACCTCCACTTAAAATGTTTTGCATGTTTGAAGCTATGCAAATAGATTACAGAGTTATAATAGCTTCGAGTAGTATTTCATTGTTTTCACCCACAACTCATAAAGGTGTCAAGGTTAAGCATAATGGAAATACTGGTCAAGTTCTCATCCACAAATTCAAGAAAAAGTGTCTTCTTTCCTCCATTATTATCCCACTATGACCTCATGAAAATCTGATTTCAATGTGTCATATCCAAAATCATGCTGCCTAAGTACTCATTAGTTTATACAAAGTTTGTATATACTCAGTCACAACAGAGTGTCACATCAAATTTAAGTAGTAATTACTATTGACATTATTAGTTCATCAACAGACAATGTGAGAAATTGAGGATTTAAGTGACTTGCCAAATATTACACAGACAGTTATTAGTTAATAATTCTGTAATTAAAGTTCTTGACTGACACCTTTTGATGACAAAAAAAATGATAACTCAAAAGTATTTTAGGAATTCTCTACTTTAGGTTCTAATTCTTTGCCAATGAAATATTTTCTTTTGATCTTGGGAAAGGAATATCCTGTATTAATATTTATTGACACTTACTCTTTAATATTGCATTTTAAACTCTTCTAGAATTTCAAATGTCAATGAAAAAAATATCTCCAGTGCTCTAACACCAATTTTTTCGATTGTATGCCATACTATTCCATTAAATATTTAAGACTTTACATTAAATTATTATTTTATTTGGACATATTCTGCTTACCATAACAACATATGTGTGTTTATTGTCACCCATATTAAAGTATAGTAAAGAAAGGGGATTTGAATGTTTATCTCTACAACCAGTCAGTTCATTGTAGCTAACATTTTTCTTCTGGCTGACAAGTTTTAAGTATGATGCCTTCAAGTTGTTAACTGTAATCTTGTCATCTCCAATTACTGCTTTTTATTATGAATTTTTTCTCAAAAAGACAAGACTGTAGCTGCCTATTCACTTTAAAATATGCATGAAAAACTCTAGAGTATAACTTCAGTGTGTGCAGTAAGGAAAAAATACATGCGGACAGATTTCTCACTGTATTCATAACATCTCAGAGAAAAGTTATAAACTTTAATTATCACTTGTAACTTGTACAATTTAGAATCACTTGTAACTTGTGTACTAGAACAACATGTTATATATTATTCTGTGAAAATTAATTGCAGATATCATTAAAACCTTTTAATCTTACTTCTTAAAATCTAATTATTTTTAATTTTTACATTATTATAGGATATCTTTTTAAGGTTGTAAGAAAATATAATGCATATCAAGTATTATAACACTTGACATATAGATTGCTTAAAGAAACAAACCCTCAAAACCACAGGTAAAACTATTTTAAAAAGTATTTATTATATATTTTCCAAGGAGCCTATATAAATGTTGTATTATTGTTCTAAGCAACTACTGATAGATGAGATATTAACACTTTCACTATTTACTGTTGGAGGTGGAAGACACAAATGTGTTATGGGAAGATATAAAGGGACATCACTAAAAATCGTCTGAATACTTATAAGTGCATGCTAACTGTTAAGTAAATGATAATCATCTACAATCCACAGACTCAGAAAGATTAGGTAAAGAGTGCTCTAGAGGGAACACATGAACCTCCCTGGGAAGGGAAAATACAAGAAATGTTGTAAGTGGACTGGAGATGGACTGGTATGTGAACAGGAAGGAGAAGGAGATGAGGTGGAAGAGAATGAGGGGAGCGACAGTTGGAATTGGGGAGCATTGTCAGGGTGGTGTAGAAACCTAATGTGATAAAACTTCCTGTAATCTGTGAGGAGGATATGGAATCTGAACTTGCCGTCATTTTAGCCAGGCAAGGATTCCAGTGGCGGGACCAGGTTACATTCAGTTGAGTTGACCAGGAGGGTCCTGTGGAGATCCCTAAACAACCCATGCTAATACTAGGACCAATAGTCACTCTCTGAAAACTGACAGCAAGTTCCATGGCCAAGAACAACACAGTTTATTGAACTTAGATGAGGTCTAGCTGGTGCATACATGGAGCCTTTACCCCTAGTTTCTAGTCTCTTTGGCATGAGAAGGTACTCTGCAGGCTACTGAAAGAGAAACCTGGACACCAACTCAGCTACAAAACCCAACATCTACAATCTGCCCTGCCTGCAATATTTGCTGGAGTGATGGTGGCACAGAATTTGCAGGAGTGGCCAACCAAGATTTGGTTTCATTTGAAGCGTATGTCCCAAGAGGGAGCCCATGTCCCACACTGCCTGGATGGATAGAAATAGAGGCTGGATAGCTCAGAGACCTAGGTTAGAAACAAAAACAACTGACAAAAAAAAATCAATGAAATGAAATGACTCTTAATGTAATTCTGTTATATCCATAGATCAGTGGCTTGTCCAGCTGCCATCATGTTATCAGTGAGGCTTTCTCCAGGAGCAGATGGGAGCAAGTGCACAGACCCATAAGCCAGACATTATGCAGAGAAACTCTTAATTGGAGGTCCCCATCGGGTCCCTCACCTGAGATGTCATAGAACCATGCAGAGTGGGAGAAGAGAGATTGTAGGAGTCAGAGGAGATAGGGGGCACCAGGAGAAATCAATTAAGCAAGGCTCACATAGGCACACAGAGACTGAAACAGCAAGCATGGGGCTTGAATGAGTCTGCACCATGTTCTCTGCATGTATGTTATGGCTGTTAAATTGGTGTTTTTGTGAGACTTCTAACAGTGGGAATGGGTGTTTCTCTGACTCCTTTGCCTGCTCTTGGGACTCTTTTCCTCCTACTGGGTTGCCTTGTCCAGCCTTCATATGAAGGCTTTAGCCTTATTTACTGTATCTTTTTTTTTTTTGGTTCTGTTTGACTGTTGTTTCTTGGAGGCCTGTTCTTTTCTGAAGAGGAAGTGGAGGGGGAATGGATCTGTGGGAGAAGGGAGGTGCAGGGAGTTGTTGGGAGATGTATTGTATGAGAGAAGAATCTATTTTTAACAAAAATTTAAAAGAAGAGAGTCAGTGAATATTAAGAAGGAAAATAAATGAGTATTAGGAACAACTCTATAGTCCAAATTTGATAGCATGGAAAACTAAGTAAATGCTTGAAGAATATCATTTAGTAAAGGTGACATGTCAAAATATACCTATATCTTTAATGACATTGTCTCACTAATTACTGAAATTCCAAACTAAAAAATTCTAGGCTGAGATGTATTCTATTAAACACCAGAGATATAAATTATAACATATTTATTTCAGAAGCTAGAAATGAGTACTTTCTAACTCATCCACCATGCCCTGCATTGCTTGAGTATCTAAGACAGACAAAGATGTAGACTGCAGATAAACAACTTGCCTGAATATATATGCAGTAGTAAAGCAAATGATGACACATTGTAATCAACCTCTTGATCAGTTTAAGTTCAGAGCTGTACTTCACAACAATATACAACATTGTCATCACCAGCATGTGTACACACTCTGCTTCAAATGACTCCTAAGACACATTTTATACATTGGCAGAAACTGAACATTACATACATTTCAAAATGTATCAGGAGAAATTTTATAAGTTCCATAACATAGCTTATATGTTTGTTTAAAGTACAGATGTATCATATTTCTTTTAAACTATAAAATACTACTGATAAATGTTGCTGATAAATTAGCTAAGTCCTTTTTTGTTTTCCCCTGTAGGTGGTGATGGTGACAGAAGTCTACCATATATATACTTAGTGATATTACAAGCCCTTGTCTTTCTGAGTCAGGATCAAATTATGTATCCCAGCCTGGCTTCAACACCATTGTACCCTTTCATGTACCTCCATAATCAGTTATGTAATCAAATATTAACATAATATTTCATTTCCACTCTTTTGGTATTATGAATTAAATATATTATTATATAGAGTAAATTCTAACAAAAATACAACTATCTGCTATAAGCAAGACATTTTATTTAATTGTTGGTCATACCTGAGTTAGTTCATTAATATCTATAAGTCCATTACTGTCTGCATCAAAATGCTTGAACATTTGATCCACCAACGGCTTCTTCCTAGATATGTCATCATCGTTAGAATTCTCATTTTCTTGTGTAATGTACTTTTGATTTTGTAAGTCTAAAAGCATACTTTTCATCTTGTTGTACTCAGTGGCCAAGCAGTTGTCTCCTGTAACAAAAAATTTGAGTTATTTTTGAAGTAATCTCACTGAGAAGAAATTATTTTATTAATATTTAGAAATTGATGTTATATGATCAATGTATGCAATGCAAAATTTTTAATTTCCAATTTTGCATACTTTAAAACTTGGAAAATGAATGTACTGTTCTCCAGGTGATAGAAAACTTTCTGCCAAGTTTATAAAATTTACTTTTTTTTATGAGAAAGACATTAATATTTTAAGAAACATAGAAAAACATGCTATCAGCTGGCTGTAGAGTTTAAATTAATTGCTTTAGTTTTTATCCTCACACTACAGCTCTACATTGATAAACTCAAATATGCACAAAATAATGGGCAGGGGCTGGAGAATGCACTTTCTGCACTTGTAGAAGATTAAAATTCAGTTACTGCCACCCATATCAGTTGGTTCACAACAGCCTCTTACTCCAGCTCCAGAGGTTCGACATGCTGTTCTGACCTCCACAGATATACTCTTTAGGTGCCCATATGCATACACATAGACAAACCACAGATAAAAGTAAAACAAACCTGTTTTTTTAAAAAGAAAATGAGGTTCAGATAAGAAGACAAAGGGTTAAAGTCTGCCTGATTTTGTACTTAAACTCATTTACATCTTGCTCCACAATAATTGTACCATATTACACAGGATTAAGTTCAATATATTTAAAACATTTGGATTTGTGTTAAGAAACTATCTCGCATTTCAACCTGTCTGTCTATATTTAACATTTTCTCTCCCCATCTGAAAATATCCTTAATAGCAGAAACTTCATATTAGGATCTGCACACCTGCCTTTTCTTACTGCCATGGTACCCACTTACTGCTTCCTAAAGTACTGACATTATCATATAATAATGTGTTTTCATTTTATACTGTGAAGTTTTAACTTTACAAATCTCATCTCCAAGTTAAATTCATTGCAATAAAGATATTAACACACTTTTAGTATCCCCTGGGTATAAACCTTAATAACAGGGGCATTAGAATTAATTAAAATAATTGCATACCTAATGTTTCTTAGAAAAACAAAACAAAGAAACAAAACTAATATTACTGATCTGGTATTTTCACATAATTATTTCACAAAGGATTTGACTTCACATGTCCTTCTGATGAGGCCTGTAGTAAAAGTAGAATATTGAGATAAAGCCGGGCGGTGGTGGCACACACCTTTAATCCCAGCACTCGGGAGGCAGAGGCAGGCAGATCTCTGTGAGTTCAAGGCCAGTCTGGGCTACCAAGGGAGTTCCAGGAAAGGCGCAAAGCGACACAGAGAGACCCTGTCTCAAAAAAAAAAAAAAAAAAAAAAAAAGAATATTGAGATAATTCAACCTGCTGATAGGAAACATGACATAAAATATATTATAAAATGAGAGTGAATAGTGCAATTATGAATGAAACAATAGGTGCTATATTAGGTGGGAATTTTACAACATATTTTTAATTAAATATAGTTCTATAATTGAGTTTCTTTTTACAATTAGGCTTGGCAGTATTGACAATTTTCAAAGAAGATTTCTAAAGATGTATAAATATATGTCTGGGAAGCCTAAGGTTGAGGCTCCATTGTCTTTCAAGACAAGATGGAAAACAATGTATTCTAGAGAGAAAAGAGAGGATCTTACTTCTTTAAAGGGCAATAAAATGACTGCTGTGCAGCGATTTTGGTGTTTGGTAATCCTTTCAAGAAGTCCTCGTTTTAAAATGAAAAGTAAATGTGGTGCTATACAAGAAGTCAATTTCACATTATTCTGTTCTCACTGAAGAATAATAATATCACACAACAGCAAAGAACTCACTGCCAAAGGAGCAAAGTGATCGAATCTAGATTCAATAGCCAGCAATTTGGGTGTCTGGAAGAACAGCACAAAAGCAAAGCTTCAGTCATGTGTGTGCAGTTAGGCACATATGTACACCATGAAAAAAAAGACTCCTGTGAGAAAGAATGGCAAAGCATAGCAAACCATTCCAATACGTCTGGCTTAGCTTTCTGTACAGCCAAAAATACAGGATAACTTATCCAAAACAAACCTCCATGTGTAATGGTAGTTAGTTAGTCTAGGGTAATGTGGAACAATCTTTAGGAGCTGATATAAATGAGTTTCAGTACAAAATTTGCAAACTCTCTTGCAGGTCAGAGGATAAAAAGTGGGTATTTGGAGGTTGATTTTAGACTACAGACAACTTGGAAATCAGAATGTCAATGAGAATTGTAACAGAAGGAAGACATAAGCATGACATGTACTTTAATAAATGTTTACATTTGAAGTCTATATATTTGAAACTTTGTTAGTCTAATTTTTTTTTCATTTTTCTTTATTAAGAAATTTTCTACTCACTCCACATGCTATCCACAGACTCCCCTCCTCCCTCCTCCCACCCACAGACTTCTTTCCCAAGCCACCCCACATCCCAACATCCCCTAAATCGAGGTCTCCCATGGGGAGTCAGCAGAGGCCAGCACACTGAGACTAGGCAGGTCCAAGCCCCTTCCCACTGCACCAAGGCTGTGCAAGGTGTTACACCACAGGCACCAGATTCCAGATGCCTAACCATAGACCAGGGACAGAGAGCTGCAAAGGAAAAAGACCAAGTAACATATGAAGGCAGACCCATAAGAAAATGCCTACTTCTCAATGGAGACTCTAAAAGCCAGAGGTCCTGGTCAGATGTTATGCAGATACTAAGAGATCATGGATGCCAACCCAGACTATCATACCCAGCAAAACTCTCAATCAACATAGATGGAGTAAACAAAATATTCCATCATAAAACCAGATTTAAACAATATCTCTCCATAAATCCAGCCTTACAGAAAGCACTCGAAGAAAAAAATCCAACCTAAGGAAGTTAGATATACCCATGAAAACACAGGCAATAGATAGTCCCATACCAACTAATACCAAAGAAGGGAAACATACAACACTACCACCAAAAAATAACAGGAATTAACAATAACTGGTCATTAATATCCATCAATATCAGTGGTCTCAATTCACCTATAAAAAGACACAGGTTAACAGAATGGATACGAAAACAAGATCCATCCATTTGCTGCATACAAGAAACACACCTCAACTTCAAAGACAGATACCACCTCAGAATAAAAGGCTGGGAAAAGACATTCCAATCAAATGGATTTAAGAAGCCAGCTGGTATAGCTATACTAATATCTAATAAAATAGACTTCAAACTAAAATTAATTGAAAGAGATCAAGAAGGACACTACATATTTATCACAGGGAAAATCTGACAAGATGAAGTCTCAATTCTGAATATTTATGCCCCAAATACAAGGGCACCAACGTTTGTAAAAGAAACATTACTAAAGCACAAATCGCACATCAAACCCCATACACAAGTAGTGGGGGACTTCAACACCCCACTCTCACCGATGGACAGGTCTGCCAGACAGAAACTTAACAGAGAAATAAGGGAACTAACAGACATTATAACTCAAATAGACTTAATAGATATCTACAGAATATTCCACCCCAACACAAAAGAATATACCTTTTTTTCAGCACCCCATGGAATCTTCTCCAAAATCAACCACATGCTTGGTCACAAAGCAAATCTCAACAGATTCAAAAAAATTGAAATAACCTCTTGTGTCTTATCAAACCACCATGGCTTAAAGTTAGACTTGAACAACAACAAAAATTACAGAGAGCCTACAATCTCATGGAAACTGAATAATGCCCAATTGAATCACCAATGGGTCAAGGAAGAAATAAAGAAAGGAATTAAAGATTTCCTAGAATTCAATAAAAAGGAATGTACAACATACCCAAACTTATGGGACACCATGAAAGCAGTGCTAAGAGGAGAATCCATAGGACTAATGTCCACATAAAGAAGTTGGAGAAATCTCATACTAGTGAGATTAACAGCACACCTGAAAGCTCTAGAACAAGAAGCAGCAAACTTACCCAGGAGAAACAGACGCCAGGAATAATCAAATTAAGGGCTGAAATCAATAAAATAGAAACAAAGAGAACAATACAAAGAATCAAAGAGTGGGTTCTTTGAGAAAATCAACAAGATAGATAAGCCCTTATCCAAATTAACCAAAAAGCAGAGAGAGAGCATCCAAATTAACAAAATAGGAAATGAAAAGGGGAACATAAAAACTGACAATGAGGAAAACCAGAAAATCATCAGGTCATACTTCAAAAACCTGTACTCCACAAAATTGGAAAATCTGAAAGAAATGGACGATTTTCTGGATAGGTACCCCATACCTAAGTTAAATCAAGACCAGATAAACTATTTAAATAGACCAATAACCCCTAAGGAAATAGAAACGGTCATTAAAAGTCTCCCAACCAAAAAAAGCCCAGGACCAGATGGTCTCAGTGCAGAATTCTACCAGATTTTCAAAGAAGAGCTAATAGCAATACTCTTCAAATTGTTCCACACAACAGAAACAGAAGGAAAATTAGCAAATACTTTTTATGAGGCTATAGTTACCCTGATACCCAAACCACACAAAGATGCAACAAAAGAAGAGAATTAGAGAACAAACTCCTTTTTGAACATTGATGCAAAAATACTAAATAAAATACTGGCTAACTGAATCCAGGAACACATCAAAAAAAATATTCACCATGACCAAGTAGGCTTCATCCCAGGGATGCAAGGATGTTTCAACATACGAAAATCTGTCAATGTAATACACCATATAAACAAACTCAAAGAAAAAAACCACATGATCATCTCATTGGATGCTGAAAAAGCCTTTGACAAAATCCAACACTCCTTCATGATAAAGGTTCTAAAGAGATCAGGAATACAAGGAACATACCTAAATATAATAAAGGCAATTTACAGCAAGCCGACAGCCAACATCAAATTAAATGGAGAGAAACTCAAAGTGATTCCACTAAAATCAAGAACAAAGCAAGGCTGTCCACTCTTCCCATACTTATTCAATATAGTACTTGAAGTTCTAGCTAGAGCAGTAAGACAACAAAAGGAGATCAAGGGGATACAAATTGGAAAGGAAGAAGTCAAACTTTCATTATTTGCAGATGATATGATAGTATACATTAGTGACCCCAAAAATTCTACCAGGGAACTCCTACAGCTGATAAACTCCTTTAGTAAGGTGGAAGGATACAAGATTAACTCCAAAAAAATCTGCAGCCTTCCTATATACAAGTTAAAAGGGGGCTGAGAAAGAAATCAGAGAAACACCACCCTTTACAATAGCCACAAATAATATAAAATACCTTGGGATAACTCTAAGCAAGTGAAAGACCTGTATGCTAAGAACTTTAAGTCTCTGAAGAAAGAAATTGAAGAAGATATCAGAAAATGGAAAGATCTTCCATGTTAGCCTAATTTTTTTCCAATTAAAATAATGTGGGAACTAGAAAGACGGCTCAAAGGTTAAGATCACTTGCTGCTCTTGCAGAGGACCCAGATTTAATAACCAACAATCACCTAAGATAGTTCACAACCACCTATAACACCAGCTCCAGAGGATCAGACATCCTTTTCTTTTCTAGCCTCTTCAGGAAAGCACATTAATGTTCACAAACCTGCCTATACAGACATACACACACACACACACACACACACACACACACACACACACACACACACAAACACAATCAAAAATAAATTCAACCTTTAAAATTATAATTTTTAGTAAATTAATGGTTGTAGAGTTTTCTCCAATAACAATAATTTCACAAGCACTGATCACTTAGCTAGGTTTCCAATATCAGGTATAGTATCCCTCTTGTTGAGAAAGTCTTAAATCATTGGTTACCACGAAAATATGTGTTCCATTACTGATCCTGAAAGGTTATTGTGCCATGCTGATTATTGGTGTGATGATGGAGACCGCTATTGAAACCCACAACCAATATGCATGGCGTGGAGCTCAGTTCAGATATTTTGTGATGAGTTAGTAACACCTACTTTCTGAACTTTGACCAGTTGTTTCTGTGTTAAACATCTATTGTGCAAAGTCTTCCTTGATAAGATATGGAAGCTATACTAATCTGTGAATAGATAGAAATTAATTCAGAAGGCAGTTTGACACTGTGTCTATTTAACAGAATAAAAACAGTTGGTTTACTTCTAAGGCTGATGAGCTCCACAACCATGGGCTTTTAGTTAGATTTACCATACCAGACATTTATTTCCTCCTATAAGTAGTCCTTAAGTCCAATCACAAAGTAGTTGGTTACTGCCATACATTTCTGCCACTACAGTACCCACTGACAGCATGGCAGCGGTTTCTCTAAAAGAAGGTGCAATAATAACTAGTTTATTGGAAGAAGAGGAAATGACAATATATTTTTCATGTAAAATTACACATTAAAATCTATTTCTTGAAAAACAGTAACACAGTCTGACAACTCCCAATCAGTTGAACGAATATGGAAGAAAAACGTTCCTCCCTTTTTTGTAAAGCAGAGGTATTCCATGAAAGCCAGTCAATGATTTCATATTTTACCATCTGCAAAAGATAAGTGTTTTTGTCTGTGCAGAGGACAAAATTAGTATCTTTATTTAAAAGATGAATACAAGTTCATATAGAGGTATGGTTCTTTGATGTGGTACCGACTTATGTTCAGAAAAAACCTGTAAACTATATTTGCAAGAATTACTTCAAGATAACTCATACCATGGAAAACTTACATTTTATTACCTTGACTATATACTGGTCACTTTTGTTGAATTGTTATTGATCTAAATTTGCAACATACTCCATATATACTTCTCTAAGGTGTACAAAATTTCTAAACTCAACTGTGTTGTAAAATTTCTAATGTTCACCTCATAAATAAATAGCATAAGAAGATGGCTTTCGTTCTTTCCATTTTCACGTTTTCCTTCAGATGAAATGAACTAGAGAACTTTGAATTTAAAGTCAGTCATCTTCATAAGTTTATTGCAGAATACTTCCTGAATACATTTTTGAAAGAATGCCTAGAATTCAAATTTGTAAGGATAAAAAAAATAACAACAGAGATTTTAATGTCATGTATACTCCATATTTCTTTTTTTTTCTTTTTTGTTTCTTACTTAAATTGCCTGTTTATCATGGAGGAGAACATTCTCTGAAGGTTACATATCAATATTTGTTATTTTATTTTATATATGTGTGTTTATCTACATATTAATGTAAGATATATAATATATCATTGACATAATTTCTACTTGATTTTCTAGGATTTCATGAAATGGACAAGGGTATTTTTACAAATACCATTTATTATGACCAATCAGTGTTGCTTTCTTTGATTTGGATGTTTTTCAAATATGATAACTAACATGGTCAGGTAAATGTTAAAAATACTCAGACATTATAAAATTCTGCTTAAAATTATTCATTGTTTATATCATAACCTTCTACATTGTCTGATTACAGCCCTTGCATGTCTTTGAGGTATTTTATTATTCCATACATGGTGCATTATTTAGCAATGGACAGTAAATCCTGTCTGTGGATGTTCAAGTGAATGTTGACTAGCAAATATTCAGTCAACATCTCCTTTTGTGGAAAATCTAGCTTTAAATATATTTGTAGATTTACTTCCATGATTTTTTTTTGTGTATGTGTGTGTTTATGTTCATGTATATTCAAATCTATGTGGGAATACATATTCATCCGTGAGCATTTAGAAACCAGAGGTGAATATCTGGTGTCTTCTTTAATATCTATCCACTCTACTCCTCTGAGCCAGTTTCTCATACTACAGTTGGTGGTTGCTGACCTGGCCAGTGTGCCTGGCCATCAGGTCTCAGGGATCCTCCTATCTTTGCTTCCACAGCATTGGGATTACATGGATGCTGCTCTGGGACAATTTTTTTTTTATCATAATAGCTACTGTTAAGAATTGGGTCCTCATGCTTGAGTAGGGAAATAAATTATGGCATGAGCCATCTATTTGCGTAGACCACTGAAATTATTTAAGCTATATGGATTTGTGACTTTTAACTTTCTCTGAACTAAGGATGTCTGTCCATTTCTCTCATAATCATGAAAGACAAAATAAAATGTTAATGTGTTCATTTTGTAACTGCATGATATATGTGTATGTATATGTAATATACATTTTATATATATATATATATATATATATATATATATATATATATATATATATATATAAAATCAGCATTTAAAACACTAATTCTAACTTGCCAAATACATATTTTTTATAACAGATGCCTAATAATGGTTCAAACTGCTTTGATATCTGTAGACATAAGTGACATACATGCCCCATGACAGGAGTAATTTTCCACAAGTGAAATCTCATAAGTCAGTTCATGCTTGGCCTCAGAAAGAATAGCATAGAACATAAGAGAAACAGGGTCCTAAAGGAAACAAATGGAGCCTATTTTAAACTTTCTAATCTTGAAAATTATATAAAACAAATTGCCCAAAACATACAGAACTCACTAAGTGAGCCCTTCACCATTTAAAACAGATGCCCTCTGTGAATAGAGAAAAGTGCCCACCTCCCCATGATCACAGCTCCATCCTATAGCACCAGCCTTGTAAATTCAGCACCGTTTGCACTCAAGGTCCACCTACTGCCCCAGCTACCTGCCTCAGAGCAGTGTGCAGTGAATCAGTAACACTGCCTTCATGCTTTTGCTCAGGCCTAAATGCTCTACTCAGACTTCTAACAGGGATACATATTACTAATTTATCAAAATATGGATTTTCATTATCATAAAATAAAATTGCTTGAATCGAAAGAGATTACCTTACAATTTTTGAAATAGTGATCAAATGTATTGTGAAAATGTGAGCTATTTCTTCTGATTGTTTGTTTTACCTTATTTGATTAGGTTGTTTTCAGTTTATCTTATTTTACTTTTGTTATTATTATTTAGATGTCTGTAGCTAAAGTTTTCCTGCCTGGCCCACAGTCAGGGCAAATCTCTCTCACCTGCCAGTCCCACAGCCGCTCAGACCAGACCAAGTAAACACAAAGACTTATATTGCTTACAAACTGTACGGCCGTGGCAGGCTTCTTGCTAACTGTTCTTACAGCTTAAATTAATCCATTTCTATTAGTCTATAAGTTGCCACGTGGCTCATGGCTTACTGGCATCTTCACATGCTGTTTGTCATCCTGGCAGCTGGCAGTGTCTCTCTGACTCAGCCTTCCACTTCCCAGCTTGATTCTCCTCCTTGTCCCGCCTATAATTCCTGCCTGGCCACTGACCAATCAGTGATTTATTTATTGACCAATCAGAGCAACACATTTGACATACAGACCATCCCACAGCAGATGTCTGTTTGTTTTCTAAGAAGCAACAGAAATGGTGTGGATTCAGATGAGTGTGGAGAGGGGGAGGATCTGAGAGGAGTTGCAGAAGGGGAAACTAATCAGAATCTATTGTATTAAAAAATCTGTTTAGAAAAGGAAAAGAAGGAGTGTCGAGTAAATGAGAGCTCAGGCTTCACAGAAAACAGTGCGTCCTTTGTTCGGCACCACAATCTCTGCTGAAGGTACACTTTTGATATTTCAGCTTGCTCATTCAGAGCATGCATTTGGTATTAACACTGGAAACAGGAACCCCTGATTCTGTGGATTGCTTCCTGTTGTTATCTGATCAGAGTTTCCCAGAGAACAGACAAGATTTTGGCTGGTAGTCAGTACTTAATTCAGAACCTGTCCCTCAGAACAGCCCATGTCTTTGGAAGGTTGCCAGATTAGAAACTAAAAGGGGAGCTATCTAATGCATGGCCTTCATTTCCATCTCATTTCAATTTTTTTTTTTTTTTAAATCTTACACAGTTTTTCCCTACTGACTTGGACCCTGTGAAGCAAAGCAAATCTTAGCACATGATTTGCGCAAAGTTTAAAAGCAATTGAAAAGTCCAAGGAAGTAAAAAGGCAGCAATAAATTAATGACAACTGTTTTCAGGCTGTTCATATTGAGGACTAGACTTGTTTCATCAAGAACACTTTTCCCTCCATTTACTTATTAAATTACAAGAATAATTTAGAAGAACTTAAAATTACAAATTATCCAGAATCACTAATTTTTAAAAAAGCTACACTACATTTTGCAAATTTTTCTTTAATAAAGGGCTGGGGGTAAATATTTAAGTCTTACTGATCTAAACTGTCACCACTGAAACAGAATACAAAGACAAGGAAAACTCTGGGTGTGGGAAAAGCAAAGACATTCCTATCAACCTGGATACATACTAAATTTCTCCCCAAAGACATGATTCCAGCACAACTAAGGTTTTCTGTGAGGTTTCCTGCATATGGTCAGTATTCATTTTATAGAGAGATTTAAAATACATTAAAATAGCCATGAATCTTGCATAATGTTTGTATATATTCTTATTACTTTTTACAATATTCTCTTGTTATCTCACAAACAGAAATGGAAACTTTCATTTATAGTAAAAAACAAAAAGCAACAAAAACCAAACCAAAAAAAAACTTTTTCTGCAACCCAGTACTATGTTTTTACTTTGGCAGGTGTAATAATGTACAGTGTGCATCAGACACTGCCCTGTGATCTCATTCACCAAAAGGAGGAATGGGAAATAAAATTCCTTAGCAATCTTTGAGATGAGATTTGAGAGGCACTGAAATTATCCAAGTGCAGCTATGTTAAAGATATCTAGTTATAACTTTTTTTTTGTGAAGCTTTACACTTATGCTTTCCTGTGTCAGCTCTTTCCTCTGAGCACTTATCCTCTATTAGCTCTTTGCTACTTAAATCTAAGTTAAAATCTTTTATTAATAAATTCCGAGTCTGCCCCATACTGTCCAGGAATTCCTTCCTGTAGCTAAGACTCTAGATTTATGTGAATCAGAAAGGATTCCTCAGGCTTCCATAGATTTCATTTGGAGCTATGTCTTCAGCTCCTTACTTGCAATGGCAACCACTTCAGCTCTTGAGAATTGAGTTAGAGTTGATTTCCAAAGGACATGAGTTTCTTGGTGTCAGATTATGTAGCTATGCTTATGAAATACCTGGTGCATTTTTTACTTGGTCTGTCCTCCGAACAAAACTCAAGATATTCCTAGGTGGAACTTGCTGCTGAATTTGGAGAAGAAATATTAAAACACTTTTGTAATTGATGTGTAAAGTAAGACCTCTATATTTCCATCAAAATGTTATAGATATATTCTCTAAACTTCAAAGTTTAGTTAAAAGCTTCTCCCACCTGCATACCTTGCAAAAACAAATTGTGATTCTTCAAAATAAATATAAATTATTGAAGAATAAAGTTGAACTTAAGATTCTCTATATAGTATCTTTTCAATCTATGACTATAGTTTGAGTCTTAAATCTAAACTAAGGATATGTAGTTTGTTAAATATTGAGTGTGGGGAAAACTAATGAAATTGCAGTCATATAAATTATGTTATCTGAGACTTACAAAAAGTGAAGCAAGAGTTTAGGGAGGAGTTGGATTGACTATGATCAAAACACACTTTATGAATCCACAAATAATTAGTTTTAAGTATTTGACCTCTGTTTGTGAATTGTTATAATCATTATGCTATTCAATATACTCAGCATAATTTTTATTTTGTGCTAGTTATAGATTTTGTTTTGTATGTTTTCTTGCTGGATAGTTTGAATTTTATTTTCTCTGCTTCTGGGAGTGTAGCTCATCATTTTCCTCTTAGCAGATTTGCCTTTTACCTTTTTCTATTTGAGAAATTTGTTTTTGAGTTTTGTTTATTAATGGCTGACATGTTTTATGAGATTGCCACTTTACCTTAATTTCATTAGAGCATTAAGAAGAGGGGAAGTCAGTCTTTAGCCTCAGTTGACTCCTGTTCTGTCTTCTTAATCTTCATTGCTATTGTTTGTCTGCCAATATTGAAACTAAATAAGTTAACTTCAGGACAAAAAAAAATTCCTTATTATATTCTAGCATTACTTTCCTAACTTGCTAAAACTTCTTTTTGTTTGCAATCTTGCCAAAATTTAATCCAGTTTCCACATTACCATTATGTTAAGATTTGGGATGTTTTGAATGCTTTAAACCATTATGTCTCTAATCTTTTCCATATATAAGTGATACTATGATTTTTTCATTAGTCTATTGATTATTCATTTTCTATTGTAGTTGTCTCATATACTTTGAAATTCCTGGAACTTCACTTTACTTACTGGCTGATAAATTATTTTAAGAAATAATTTATTTCTGTCTATTCAGCAGGATCATGTCACAAAAGCATAATGAAAATGCAGAGTAAGCATTATAGTTCATTGAATTTGGTTAAACATGCAAATGTGTCATAAAATATTGTGAATTGGATACTTTAGTGCCCTGGAAACTAATTTACTATATTTAGTTTGGTATTTAATTTCACTAAAATAATTTGTTTTGTTAATTTCATTTTACTCACTTAAACTCTCTCCTTTTCTGCATATGAACTATTAGCTACTCTTTCATGAAAAATAACAAGTTTTCTCAAAAATTTAAAACTGAACTACATAATACAGTCAAATAACTGAGGAATCCTAATAATAGTCTTTAATTATAAGGTTTAAAGAACACCTACAAAATAGATTTTCAAGCAAAAAGGAGGATCCCTATAGTGCTTCATAAGTATTTTTTTTTTTGTCTACTATCAGACTCAAGTAGATCTTGGTTTATTGCAGTACACTGAAAAAGACATAATTTTTTATCATTATTAGAAAATTCTACTTGATAATGCATTGGTATTCTGGTTTTGGAGTTCTTTTTTCTCATCATACATATTTCAGGTAAAGCTACTAGGGGTATTCCAATAAAATTCTACAAATAAAAATGTTTCGGTTAGCCGGGCGGTGGTGGCACATGCCTTTAATCCCAGCACTCGGGAGGCAGGGGCAGGCAGATCTTTGAGTTCAAGGCCATCATAGTCTACAGAGCGAGATCCAGGAAGGGCCCAAAGCTTCAGAGAGAAACCCTGTCTCGAAAAAAAAAAAAAAAAAAAAAGAAAGAAAGAAAAAAAAAAGAAAGAAAGAAAGGAGGAAAAGGAAAAGAAAAAATGTAAAAAATATTTTGGTTGATTTTATTCCCATTTTTAGTATCTGAGTTGTCATTCATGCATACTTTAAGAGAATCCATTCCCCATTCGTTCCATTTCAACTCCTCCCCCATTTCCACCACTCCTTCTTTTCTCTCAATTCCTTAGCCTCCTTTTATTTATTTAAAACTCATTGAACTCACTTAATGCTCTCAGTATGTGCATGGTTGTAGAAACATCTATTAAAGAATGAAGAGCATCTTAGGAGCCAAATCACTGAAGCAAAAAGATTTCCTCTTCCCTAGCCACCATCATCTGCCAATAGCTCTCTCAACTAAGGGGGATACTTCATAAAATTCTATCTTATCTATTCTGGACTTTTTGTCTGGCTTGATAATCTACTCTAACACCTTAATGATAGGTCACTTTGATACCTCATTCTGACCAATGTATGGATCATTCAGATATAAATGAAAAGATAAATCATAGCACTAAATGACATCATAGATCTAACACACTAAGGGAAAATCTATAAGACAATACATACAAGCAGTAGGTAGCACAAATTTCTCTCAATAGCCCCATGGAAACTTCACTAAAATAGACCATGTATTGAGATATAAAGCACCTCTCAACAAACAGAGCAAAACTGAAAAACTTCTTATTGTATTAGCAGCAGTAGGAAGATAAATAAAATATGCATGGTTGTGGAGATTGAAGATACAGCAAAGAAAATTATAAATTTTTAGAGGTGAATAAAAATGAAACATAAGATAGCATAATCTATGACATAATATAGAGTCCTATGAGCAAAGATTATAGTTCTAAGTGCCTATATAAAAAAGATAACTTAGAACGAACCCAAATAAAGAACTTAATGATATTTTTAAGACTTTGGAAGTATAAAAACAAACAGCTCTCAAGGATGGGCGATCAAGAGCAGAGCATAAATTAATGGAATAGACATGTGAAAAACAATACAATAAAATAAAATAAAGAATTGAGTGTTTAAAAAGAATAACAAAATTCATAGACCTTTAATAAAATCAGTCAAAAGAAAGAGAGAAGATAAAACATAATTAATAAATTTGGAAGAGCAACTGATGGGATCATATGCAGAGACCCACAGCCAAACATTATGCAGACTTTGGAGAATTCTATGGAAGAGAGGCTGGAAGGATTATAAGAACCAGATGGTTCAAGGACACGAAAAGAAAACCCACAGAACCAACTAACCTGGGCTCATAGAGGCTCACAGAGACTGAATGGACAACTCGGGAGCCTGCATGAAACTGACTTAGGCGCTCTGCATATATGTTACTGTTGTATAACCTGGTCTTCTTGTGAGATTCCTAACAGTGAGAACAGGGGCTGTATCTGACTCTGATGCCTGCTTTGTGTCACCCATTCCTCCTACCAGATTCCCTCATCCAGCCTTAATAGAAGAGGAGCCTAGTCTCAATGCTATGCCATGGCTGGTTGATATCCATGGGAGGCCCAACTGTATCTGAAGAGAAACAGGGGACAAGTAGCCTGGAGGGGTAGAAGAGAAGTAATGGGGAATGGAAGGAGGGGATGGAGGGGGAAATTTTGGTTGGGATGTATTAACAATAAAGTAATTAATTGATTATTTAATTTGGAGGGATAAAAGGAGTAATTACAAAAGACAGCAATAGAACCCAGGAAACTATAAATACATAACTTCAAAAAAAATCTGTCTTCTTTCTAATTGGAAAACCTAAAGAAAATATATTACTTGCTTAATGAGTACAAGAAATCAGAGTTAAGCCAAGAACAGATGAAAAAAGTATGCAGATACTTTACAGGACACAAAATTGAAACAACAACAACAACAACAATAATAATAAAAAAACTCACAATCCAACAAAACCAAAACAACAGCAAAACCAGGTGGATTTACCACAGAATTTTTACCCAAACTTTAAAGAACTAAAACCAAAACGTCTCAAACTTTCTAGAGTACAGAGGAAAGACTGCTTCCAAATCTCATTTAAACAGCATTTTACTCATAGATTACTAGCTACATCACAACTTATCTGTTAAAAATCTCCAAGTAAAATATATTTTTACAGAATGGATAGCTTCAACCATTAAAGAAATGTCTAAAATCCACGTACCATTGTGTATTTTATTTCTTAAAATACATTAAATGTTTATCAATAGTCAACTACCAAATGTGTAACAAATAACATGCTCTCAACTATGCAGATTCTCGTATATTTTCAATTGAGACAGAACTGATCCACCCTCTACATGTTACGTAGTGATGACTTATAATTGAAAGTTTATTGGGATGCAATTTTCTTGCATTAACACTTCTCAGATACAGAGACAGTATTGAGAACTTAGGAAGTTCATTTCTTTCAAGTTACAATGATGTATTAATTCAGACAGTACCATGAAAATTATTAGACTAAGAAAAATACGAACAATTTTTCACAATTACTTCCTGAAATGGATTATTCTTCAGGTGATAAAAACAATAAACTATCAACCTTAAAGTTATTGTTTTCATGCTTCAAATGAAGACATAAAGCATAGAGTGTGATGGTTAATGCTGGTAGTCAGCTTGGCAGGATTTGAAATCACTGAGAAGACAAGGTTTTTCTGGGCTTTTCTGTGAGGGATTTTCTTTGTGTTAATCAAAATGGGAAAGTCTTTGACACATTTTTGTGGAGTACTGGACTGAATGACAAGGCAGAGACCTGAGAAACGACATTCATTCTTTCTGATTCCTGGCTGAGTGCAGTATGACCTGCTACCTCAGCTTCCCTGCCATGGTTCATTTCTCAGTATTGTAGATTGTTATTTAAATTTGTGAGCCCAAATAAACCCTTCTTTCCTTAAGTTTTGCCGAGTTATTTTGTCACAGCAATGAGAAAAGGGACTAATAAACAGAGGTCAAGTAATTTAATAAGAGTAAAATATACATGTAGCTGAAATTTAAATTCAAGTGCTGAGGCCCAGTGACTGTTATTGTAACCATCTCAGAGCATGCTTCAAACAGCTTGAAATACAATATTTACAAAGTCATATTGGTGTGTAGCCACAATAGCAATTCAAATATTGTCATATCAGGAAGACACTTGTTCAATTGTAGAATACTATTATCATACAGAATGACATAGATAGCTAACTTTAAACCTGATTTGTTATTCAAACAGTGATTAATGTCTTATATGGAAGCACTGATTAAACATTGTATTTTTTCATCACTGAGATAAAATCTTTCTCACATTTTCAACTTTATTATGGTTCTAACTTTAATTTCCAGATGTTTTTGCTGAAGATTTGAAAGAAAAGTTTTTTTTTTATTTTTTAAGTAGATATTTAGAAAATAAAATCCTAAGTTACAAGTTTTTCCTCTACATGATAAGTTAAACACAGCAAGCAAATAGAATACTAACACACAGAATCTTTCTAAACCAGGGTGAGGTACATCTTAGAGGCAGGTCCAAGAGGAGCATTGCTAGGGAGTTCCCTTCTTTTTCAGAACACAAGAACTAGTCCTTCCAAAAGACTGAGACAGAAACTGCAAATTTAGCAAGTTTTTTTTTTTTCCTTAAGGTACAACGATGTATTAGTTCAGAAAACACCATGAAATTTGGTAGATTAAAAATATGGGCAATTACCAAACATATTTGCTGAACTAGGTTGTTCTACAGGTGATAAAACAATCACATGAGTATTTTGATTTTCATAAGAGCCTACATGATCTTGGGTAATATCAAAGAATCAGTAATTACTTTGCTGCATATTTGTTCATATATTAAGGTGTCTGTCTAGGTTATTAGAGTCTATATGATTTCAGTTTCTGTTGATAGAACCCTAGAAATTTCCAGAACCCTTATGAAATCATGATAGATGGTTAAATGTTTCACTATCTGGCTGCAGAATTTTATCAGCTGATGAAAACAATGTTGCATTTTTTGAGTCATGAAGACAAATAATAAACAAGGTTCCAGTTCCTAGTTCCAGCCAAAATAAAAACTATTGTAAATACACAAATATTTGCAAGATATTTTGGTTGGTTCATTTTGCTTTCTGGGAGGGTCGGGAGCTGGAGAATTGGCTCAGAGGTTAAGAAAACTGGCTGCTTTTCCAGAGGACTCAGGTTCAATTACCAGAAACCACATAGCAGCTCATTTTGCTTTCTGTTGTTGAGGGAGAAGTGTTTCTTAGGGGATAAGAATTGTTGATGGTATGGGGAGATGGCCCATCAGGTGATATGCTTGCCTTGAAAGCATGAGGATCTGAGTATATTGCCTCAGAACTCAAGTAAAACTAGACATGGACTACTAGATGGAAGGCAGAAACTAGGGGATGCCTACAAACCACAACTCAGATATCCTGGCACACACAGCAGTGACAACGAGACCCTGTATTGAACAAGGTAGAAGGAAAGAGAAGGAACAACACTTAAATTAATTGTCATACCTTCATATTCATGATGTGAAGTAAACAAGTGAGTAACCACACACACAGAAGTGTGTGACCTACACCCACACACACCAAGTCTATAATACAAAGCTTCACATTTTATCTATAAACTGCACTATTCCTTCTTATTCTTCTATGGCTAACAAAACAAAAAAGTAGGGGTTCCATTCATTCATTCATTCATTGAATATTTATATTGTGAAGAAACAAAGGACCTCAACTCTGTGGTTTTCTGGAATTTGGAATTGACTCTATAGGAAAGTGCCGGTGGAATAATCTTTTTGTACACTGTAACAAGTATTGCCCTCATTGTTAATAAAATCTGATTGGTCGATAGCTGGGCAGGAAGAGATTGAGCAAAACAGCCTGAGAAAGACAGAAAGCTGGGATAAAGAAGGTCAGAATCAGGAGATGCCATTCAGCTGCTGAGGAAGCAGGATGTGTAGAAAATGAGGTAACAAGCCATGAGCCATGTGGTAGAGCGTAGATTAAAAATGTGGGTTAATTTAAATGTAAGAGTTAGCTAGTAACAAGCCTGGCCTTTCGGCTGAGCATTTATAATTCATATTTAGTCTCTAAGTCAGTTATTTGGGAAGTGGCCACCAATTATTTGGGAGAAGGTAGTTGGGACTAGAAAACTATGCCTACAGAAAATGTCCCCAGTGAAATACAACAAAGTGTGATCCCTGCTGTGTAGTGAGGTCACTCTAGGTTCTTGATGAGAAAACAAAGTCCTGTATTCTTTCCAGACATGTAGGTCCCAGGTTGAAAATCCCTTATTCAGCAGAGTTCAGCTTTAAACTTCCTACAATCACAGTTTTCAGGAAGGCTGATATATACTTGTGAGATTGTGTTGAAAAATATCAATTTTTACTGTGTTGTATATAAATATTTATAAGTATCTTACCAGCCAATATGACAATTTTTAAAACAGCTTTTTGAGAAAAATGTCTCCACCTAGCAGGCATTCCATCAATTTTCTTGAACACCTGATGAGCTGTGAATGAAATGTGCGAAGAACAGATTAAAAGGAACTTCCTGTTGGGATTTTCCTACTAATATGCCTGCTTCTCTCCCCTAAGCAGGTTATTTCATTTTCTGGCATTCTTGGACGACACCTTTCTCTCAATTTACACAATACTCAGTTATTATTATTATTATTATTATTATTATTATTATTATTATTATTTACTTTATAACTATTTTACCACGACAGTGAGTAAAACTGTCAGAGATCTGACAAATATATATAGTTAAAAAAACAATTTTGATGATGTGAAACCCTTTTTTAATTAATATTTACTTATTTTCATTTTATATGTGTGTTTACTTGGTATGTATTTACACCACACGTGTACCTGGTACTCACTCAGCCCAGAAGAAGATATCACATTCTCTGAACCTGTAGTTATAGGTGGTTCTGAGAGATCACATGGGCACTGGTAGTTGAACCCAGGTCCTAAACAAGGGTAGGTGGTGTTCTTGACTGGTTAGCTGTCTCTCCAGCCTGCACTATGCTACACTTTGAGAAAGAAGATGGCTATTATTACTGATATTTTGTAGTTTTTGTTAAGAAGAAATGGATTATTTTATTTGGAAATCAATGGCAGTTGCCCATTCTAAAAAAAAAAAAAATGTTCTAGAATGTAGTTATACTCACTCAGGTGATTCTCTAACTTGTTATTATGTAGGTAGTATGTATGTGTGTGGGGAGGGTCTTTCAGAATCTAACTTCTACTTCTTCAGCATATTTATAATTATATAATCCTCACTGATCGTTGTCTAGAAGGTTGGCAAAATTCTTGCTCTGCTCTTCTTCTGAGTCTGTCCATCTGGTGCAGAAGAAAACAGTAAGCTCAGTACTACACAGCCTGCCTGCTCCACAATTCACTCTTTGGTGATACTGAGAAAGCACTCTTGCACTTTAAGTGACAATGACAGGTTATTAGGTGCTGTGGCTCAAAAAGCCTCTTCAAGTCAAGGATAGCTGCTGCCAGAGCATGGAATAAACAGAACATAAACACTGTAAGTGAGCAGAAGTCCTCCACAAGCATGGAACAAGAAGATAAAACATGATTATTCTTTTTGACCAGTGTTCACCATTCAATCACATAGTGATTATTTTTAACTTGAAGACAGAGCTGAGTAGAGTATGTTCTGTGTCAGTAAGTTGGAAATGCATTTTTAAAACTTTATAAAGCACATCCTTTGTAAATGTTCTGAGGTGTTTTACGGTAATGATACATAAACAGGAGTACAGGATAAAGTAAATATACTGAATTAGAAACTTTCTAGCTGTCCTAGCATCTAATATATGTTTATTACTTTGTTTACAAACAGAAATGAGTTAATTTGGTATTGTATTCAAAGGAATATTTCATGGCTTCTGCATTATGCCATTAGTTAATTTAAGCTTCCTTATTCAATTAGCATGTAGAATGGTTTGCAGTATTTATCTCTGCTTTGTGATTTATTAATTGAGTAAATTTTATCTTATAAAACAGCATATTTCAAGTTGAAACTGAAAATCCATATGAAATGTTCCATATAAACAAATATTGGCATTGATTAAATATGCCAGCACGTGTTGTGTTTAAAAACTGAGTTGGCAAATATTGATGTTCAAACATTTTAATCACTAATTTATCACAATAGTGAAAATTTTTACTTTAAAATTTGTAATACTAGTAGTTACATGTAGTAAAAAACTATTATTACATCAATTAAGTTGCATGAGCAGATGATTTTTCTATCTGTGAAGATATCAACCAAAACATGTAAAATTATACTGAAAATGTTGCATTTCAGCTGAGGCTCTAGCAAATTGTCATCCACGTTTCTTTCTCTGCTGACCTGAGCAGGAAATATGTTCTCAGCAGGAAATAAAATCTTGTGTGTTTAAATTACTCCCACTGAAGTAGTGCAGTACAATCTCTACATTAAGGACCCTACATGTAAAGGGTTCACTGACAGGTAAAATAGTGTAATAATATAATTTAATGGCTCAGAAGTAGGTGAATTTGGACACAGACAATTACTGAATCATTTTACATTTTTACTATTGGATTATTTCAATCTAAAATAATATGTAAAATTTAGATTTAGCAGATTCTCTAAAATCATGTATATTCTAAACATAAGTTTGTGGTGATATGTTGTGTATGCTCTTACAAATAAAGCTCGCCTAATGATCAAAGGGCAAAGCCAGCCAGTAATTGGCCATAGAGGCCAGGCAGTGGTGGCACATGCCTTTAATCCCAGCACTCTGAGGCTGAGGCAGAGGAACCTCTGTGAGTTCAAGGCCACCCTAGGCTACACAGGTTGATCCAGTCTATGGTGATATTTTATTTGTATTAAAATGTTATTTGTATGTTAATAAATAAAGTTGCCCGGGGTCAGAGCTATTAGCAAGCCATAGGAAAGCAGGGCAGTGGTGGTGTACACTTATAATCCCAGCACTTGGTAGGCAGAGCTAGATAAGTCTCTGTGTGTTCAGGGATACAGCCATTATTAGATACACATGCCTTTAATCTCAATACCAATCATGGAAAACCTGGAGGCCTATACAGACAGGCTGTGACAAGGCGTTCATGTGGTTGGGTTTACAACCAATGAGAAGGCAGAACAGAAATTCTATATAAGGACTTTAACACAGAAAGTGGTTCTGGTTCAGAGAGGTAGGACCACTGCAGGAGGAAGGGTAAGGTTTTAGCTCTTAGCTCTGACCTCTTGGCTTTCTTCTTTTTTGCATTGGTTCTGTGTTTCTTATTTAATAAGAAGGTTGGTTACATCTACACCAGTCTAAAGGAGAAACAGTGGTGGCACACACCTTTGATCCCAGCCTTGGGATCCCATTTCTTTAATCCCAGCACTAGGGAGGTAGAGACAGGAAGTGATATGGCTGGGCAGAGAGATGATATCAGGCAAGAGGAGATAGATTTCAGCTGAGGATTTAGTAAAGATGAAAACTGGTGGCTGGCTACTCTGCTTTACTGATCATTCAGGATTCACCGCCCGATATCTGGCTCTGAGTTTTTATTAGGACTAATTAGGATTTATGCTACAGGAGTTATTTTCTTGAGATGTTAAAAAAAAAACTGTCATACTTTTCTATTCATAAGATATATCTAAACATATCAATATAGGTTTTCATCTTTTAAATGAAAATTAATCAATTTTGAATAAAAAATATTTATTTATATCAATGGCTACAGTATTCTGAAAAGTTGTAATTTAAAAACTTTAAATTATGTTTTTATTAATTCTCTAGGGTTGGGCAACAGGGGGACTGTATGAACTGTATGTCCTGCATGACCCAGCCCAGCTGGTGGAGGTCCAAGGACCACCTGAAGGAGTCAGTTCTCTCTTTCCGTCATATGGGTTCCATGTATTGAGATTAGGCCACAGGGATGATGGCAAGAGCTTTTATCCTCTGAGCCAATTTGCTTTGCCAGATACCCAGTTTCTTAAAAGCATGACACAAATATATTTAAACACACAGAAATGATGGCAAGGGTAAAAACAGAAACAAAAGAAGACACCAATAATAACTACTACATTGAAGGAATAAAATGCTCATTATGTCAGCTTTTACAACATTCTGTTCTAGACCACTCAGAGTTTCCTATCACGGTCCTAGATGTGAAATATTCTTGGATTCCATTAGTGGCAGAGAACTACAGAAAGATCACTCTGTGATGAGATCACTCCCATGCTTGTCCCTTCAAGCGACAAGGACTTTTTTGCCACCCCCTTACAGAAATAGAACTGAGATAATGATCAGTAGAGCCCACTTGACCAAATCTTCTGAGCTTTATCTGTTCAATCTCTCCCTACTCTCCAGCTCTTCCTCTATTTAAACCTGCCAATACCCTGGAGATTGAGGAGATGCTTAATTTTTACCTTCCCCCAAACAGCCTTTAAGATTGAAATCTTCCCTGCCCTTTATCCATTACTTTTGTTAGTTTTTTGGGTTGTTTTTGTTTTTGTTTTTGGAAAGCATTTCCACTTGACATGAAAGAATCCCCAAGGTTGAAAAGATACATGGCCTAGGACTCCAGTTACAGCATCAAATATTAATATCTAAACAAATATGAACAGACTTAACTTAGAATGCCTATCTATTTCAATAGTCTCTCAGGTCTGCATCACTGAACACTAGCTGGGTACTCTAGAGAATCACTGTTGCCAAACGGTTTTGATTTGACTTCATTAAGAAAGAATGTTTCAGGATTTGGAACACAATTCATTGACAGACTGCTTGCCTAAAATGCACATGGTTCTGGCTCTGATCCCAAACACTGTGTATCCTAGGCATGATAACACACCAGGAACTGAAACACTTGAAAGGCAGAGATAGAAGTAAATAAATTCTACAACTGAGATTAACGAACATACCTAACTGAATAAGTAGCAACATTTAAGTGGTCATGGAAGCCTATTTAATTTATTTGAATTTTAATTTGTACTTTATTGTAATGAAGCAAGGAGGTATTACTCAAAGCAGTCCTTTTGTGTGTTCTTCATTGGTACCTTGCATGGCTCAGCCTTACTTTTCAGAAATAGGATATCTATAGAAGTTGACTTCTTTTCGTTTGGCTATTTGTCCCTGTGCTTTATCCAACCTTGGTCTCAACAATTCTTGCTCACATAAATTCTCCTCTTTCTCGCTAATTGGACTCCCAGAGCTCCACTCGGGTTCTAGCCATAGATCTCTGCATCCAGATCCCTCAGTCGTTGGATGGGGTTTCTAGCACGACAATTAGGGTGTTTGGCCATTCCATTACCAGAGAAGGTCAGTTTCAGCTGTCTCTGGACCATTGGCAGCAGTCTGTTGTGGGGGTATCTTTGTGGATTTCTGTGGGCCTCTCTAGCACTTTGCTTCTTCCTATTCTCATGTGGTTTTCATTTACCGTGGTCTCCTATTCCTTGTTCTCCCTCTCTGTTGTTGATTCAGCTGGGATCTCCCGCTCCCCCAAGCTCTCTTTCCCTCCACCCGCGACCTTCATTACCCCCACTCATGTCCAGGCTGTTCATGTAGATCTCTTCCATTTCTCCGTCATTGGACAATCCCCATGTCTTTCTTGGGGTCCTGTTTTCCAGGTAGCCTCCACATGAACTATGAACCAATGGCTGAGGGGTCCCCAACTGGATCAGGCCCTCTGAATGGGTGAGACAGTTGATTGGCTTGATCTGTTTGGGAGGCATCCAGGCAGTGGGACTGGGTCCTGTGCTCATTGCATGAGTTGGCTGTTTGAAACCTGGGGCCTATGCAGGGTCACTTGGCTCAGTCTGGGAGGAGGGGACTGGACCTGCCTGGACTGAGTCTACCAGGTTGATCTCAGTCCGTGGGGAGGCTTTGCCGTGGAGGAGGTGGGAATAGGGGGTGGGCTGGGGGGAAGGTGAGGGGGGCGGGAGGGGGGAGAACAAGGGAATCTGTGGCTGATACGTAGAACTTAACTGTATTGCAAAATAAGAAAAAAAAGAAATTGACTTCTTAACTGGTGATATTTTGTCTAAATGATAACTTTAATAATTAGTTCTCTCAAAGTGAAAATAAGAGAGTATATTCTTAATTATATTTATTGTATTATTTTACATGAACAATTGGAAACTAGAACAAAATTTGTTTGTTGATTTCTTTGTTTGTTTTTGAAACAGAAACTTTATTACCCTTGCTGGCTTAAATCTCTCTATGTAGATCAGGGTGGACTTGAAATTACTGAGCACTTCATGCCTTTGCCTTCTGAGTACTGGGAATAAAGTGTACACCAACATGCCTCAAAAGAAGGAGTTTTTGGTAAGCTATCTGACCATGATAGCACTGAAGATAGAAAAAAAATGCCCAATTAAAAAGAATATCTCCCCAGGCGGTGGTGGTGCATGCCATTAATCCCAGTACTCTCGAGGCAGAGACAGATAGATCTCTGTGAGTTCAAGGCCTGGTCTACAAAGTGAGTTCCAGGACAGGCTCTACTAAACTAAACAGCCTACTGCTGAATGAAAAGTGGTTAAAGAAAGAAATTAAAATTGTTTTAGGAAAAAAAAATGTTTTAGATATAAATGAAAACAAGACAGAACATATCCAAACCTATGGGACACAATGAAGGTGGTTATAAAAAAAGGTTAATATCACAGTGCCCACATTTAAAAAAAAAGACTAAAAACCAGCTGAGATCTCATACTAGTAACATACAGCACACCTGAAAAGCTCTAGAACAAAAATAGGAAATAAAAGCCAAAATGAATAGATAGTGAGAAATAATCAAACTCAGGACTGAAATCAATATAACAGAAAAAAAAAACAAATAAAACAATACAAAGAACAATGAAACTGAGTTGATTCTTTAAGAAATTCACTAAGACTGATAAACTCTTCACCAAATTAATTAAAAGATGGAGAAAGAAAATACAAATTAATAAAATTAGAGAAAGAAATGGAGAGATTAAAAACGGACACTCAGGAAATACAGATGATCATAAGAACATACTTTTAAAATATTTCCTTCTCCTAATTTGAAAACTTAAAAAATTGATAATTTTTCATATATAACACCTGCCAAAATTGATAAAGAAAATTAAACAAAACTATAGACACAAGTGAAATAGGAGTAATTATATATCCTCAACCAAAAACAAAAAAATAAAATTACCAGAGCCAGATTTATTCAATGCAATATTCTACCAGACTTTCAAAGAATTAACACCAATGGTCCTTAAATTATTCTGCAAAATAGAAACAGAAGGAATATTGCTTAATTATTTTTATGTGGCCACAATTACCCTGATACCTAAATCACATATATACCCAACAAAAACAGAGAACTATGGACCTTATAATTATAAATACAAAACTTCTCATTAAAATACTAACAAAGAACAAAACAAAAAAGATCATCCACTATGATGACGTAGGATTTATCCTGTAGAAGCAGGAACAGTTTAACAACTTTAAACTAATAAATATTATTAACCATATAAACAGACTGAAAGACCAAAACCACATGATCACCACACCAGATAAAGAAAAATTTTTGGCAAGATCTAACACTCCTTCCTAATAAATTTTCTACTGATACAAGGGACATATTTCACCTTAATAAAGGCAATTACAGCATCTCATACCAAACAGCAAACTGAATGGAAAGAAACTCAAAACATTTCCACTAAAGTCAGGATTGAGACAAGGATGTGCATCTCTCCATATCTATTCTTTATAGTACTTGAATTCTTAGCTAGAACAATAAGACAACTGAAGGAGATCAAGGGCTTACAAATTGAAAAGGAAGACGTCAAACTATATTTGCAGATGACATGATTTTGTACATACAAGAGCCTAAATATTCAATGGAAATTTCAATAAATATAGGCACTTTGGGCAAATTATTAGGATACAAAATTAACACACAAAAATCAGTATCCCTCCTACATGCTAACAACATAAAGACTGAAAAAAAAAATCAGGGAAACATACCTTTCAAATAGCATAAAAAATCCTGGAATAACTATAACAAAGCAAGCAAAAATCTTGTGTAATAAAAAATATAAGTTATTGAAAAAAGAAATTGCAGAAGACAACAAAAATGGAAAGGGCTCCCTTGCCCATTGATCATTAGGATTATTATACTAAAAATCACCACCTTACAAATGCAACCTGTAACATAAATTCTAAATGTTTTTTTTTTAATTAAAAAAAAAAAACTCAGATCCTGATATTGGTGTGAAAGCTGAAAGATCTGAGAAGCAGAGCAAGCCACAGCCACCACCTCTTACCTCACCAACTCCTCAGCCTGAAAAAGCATCTAGCCAAAAGACTTTAGTTCCTGTTTCCTCATGCCTTATAGACCTGTCTCCACCTACCCATATCATTTCCTCTCTTAACTTTTCTAGTGCTGGTATTAAAGGCATGTGACTCCCAAGTATAGGGATTAACAGTGTGTGCCACCACTACCTGGCTATGTTTCTCTCCTAGACTGAGTCAATCTCATGTAGTCCTGGGTGGCTTTGAACTCACAGAGATCCAGATGGGTCTCTGCCTTCCAAGTGCTAGGATTTAAGGTGTGTGCTACCACTGCCTGGCTTCTATGTTTAATCTAGTGACTTGTTTGGTTCTCTGATCTTCAGGCAAATTTACTAGGGTACACAATATATCACGACAGCGATCTACAGATTCAAGGCAATCTCCATCAAAAGTGCAACATATTTCTTCACATTAATTAAAATAAATATTAAGCTTCATATGAAAAAAAGACAGGATATCTAAAACATTCCTGAATAATAAAAGAACTGCTGGAGATTTTGTCAGAAACACACACTAGAATTAGAGGCAGCATCATTAACAATTGGTTCTGGTCAAATGGATGGCTGCATGTAGAAGACTGAAAATAGATCTATACTTTCCACCTTGCCCAAGACTCAACTCCAAATGGATCAAAGAACAACAACAACAAAAAAAAGACTGAATACTCAGAATGGTATAAAAGAGAAAGTAGAGAATTATCTTGAACTTATTAGCACAAGAAAGACTTTCTGAATAGAGCACCCACTGACTGTAAAAGCACTAAGATCAAAAATTGCTAAATGGAACCTCATGAAAACTAAAATCGTCTACATGGCAAAGGACATCATCATTTGGACAAAGAAGCAAATTACAGATTGGGAAAATATTTTTACCAACTACATACTCTATAGATGGCTATCTTAAATATATAAAGAACTCAGAACATCTGATATGAAGATAAAAATAACCCTATTTTTAATGGGATACAGATATTAAAAGAGAGTTCTCAATATAAGAAACACAAATAACTTAAAAACAAAGAAATTTCTGACATCTTCAGTCATCAGTAATGTTCAAATCAAAACTACTTTGAGATTTCATATTATACTGTCAGAATGGCCCAAACCAAAAAAAAAAAAAAAAAAAAACAAAAAAAAAACAAAAACAAAAACAAAAACAAATAGCTCATGCTAGAGAAAATGTGCTGTAAGGTGAACACTCCTCCACTGAAGGTGGACTGCAACCTTGTACAGCCACTATGGAATGAGTGTGGCACTTCCTTAGGAAACTGGAAATAGATCTACATTGACATCCATCTATACTACTGTTGGGTACATACTCAAAGAATCCTACTACAGAGATAGTTGCTCAAACACATTCATTGTTGCTCTACTCATAATAGCCAGAAATTGGAAACAGCCTGGATATGTGTTAAGGAAGGAATAGATGGAGAATATTCAGTACATTTACACAATGTAATATTACTCAGCTGTTAAAAAAATCAAATCATGAAATTAACCAGTAAATAGATGGAGTCAGAGGTAGAAAAAAAATTGTCCAGAGTGAGGTTACCCAGACCCCAAAAGACAAATACGGTATGCATTTCCTTATATGTGGATGTTAGCTGTTAAGTCTTCAATATTCAGGCACCAATCCCTATCACCACAGAGGGCAGGTGTAGAGGAAGGTGCTAGGGTCAAGGTAAGGGTCTCTCTAGGAAAAGGAAGTAGAATAGACAATTATATATGGACAGAATGCTCTGGGAGCACCAGAGTGGGAGGATCAATTTGGGAAGAAGAGGAAAGGAAGGGATAAGGGAGGTGATGTGGGGAGGCACAATTAAAACAAAGTGACATTTGAGGAGTCATATGCAAACTTACAACAGTAGAAGCTTCAAAAAATATATGCATATGTGATAGAAATGTAAATTGGTATCACCTGAATAAGACATCTCTCACCAGTTTATAAGCTCAAGTTCCAGGACTGGGTTACATCTAGTTCAGTTGTTGGATAAGGAGCCTCATGGAAATCCCAATCAACTGGTCTAATAGATGGCTATTGGTTTTCTCTCCACAAATTGATGGTAAGGCCTTAGTGCTGAAGACGACATACATACAACTCACTAAACGTGTAGAAGTTGAGATGGTGCCTACATAAACTCTTCATCACTAATGACTCCTGTTCATGGTACTGAAAGATACTGTGGACGCTACCAGAGGAAAAATGTAAATCACAGGGTTTGTAGCAGGAGAGCCTTACCCACTGGGAGTGGTACCATCCACAGGCAGTGGTATTAGGTATGTAAGAAAGGTAGCTGAATGTGAGATGTGGGTCGATCACATCTCCTTACCTAACAGAAGATGAACATTTCTCGTTCATACAGTGGGGCATGGCTGGGTGGCAAGCATGAACCCATTACAAAGGAGTAAAATGGAAAGATGGCATCTTCAGGCCTGGACCAGGAGCAGCTTTTTCTAGTTCGCTAGTCTGTTTCTCTGGAGTTAAACACATGTCACACTACTCTCCCTAGACCAGGACTTAGTTAAGTTTAACAAATAACCGATCTTCAGTACATTTCAATAGAGTGTGTGAATAAATTGTGTATATTACATCTAATTTTACTATAATTGTGATATATGTGAAAAGAGAGCAACAGAGAGATGAATTGTTTGATTTGTTCTAGCTAAACAAAGCGACCAATGTCTGTAAAGACACATTTTAGTCAAATGTTACAGAGCAAAATAAGCATCTCTGATTTGGGCCAAGTCACAGGCTAGAACCAGGACAAGTAAGATTCAACACTTAGTAGCTGTCAATTATGGTTTCTTAAACCTGTTTAGAAATATATTTTCTCTAAGGAAACAAATTAGATGAATAGCTAACAGCGTTACAAGAATGGATAATGAGTTGCAGAAGGAGAATAGGGTCTCTTACCTGGCAGTGAATGCTTTTAAATTTAGATTATTTCTAGATGAAAATTCTTTAAGTTAGTATATTGATGGACTTTTTTATGCTGCAACTACATATGATACACATGGATAGATGCCTATAGGTCTGTATACATGTGTATATTTTTATTTATAGAAATGTAATCTTATAAAATATTAATTTTGATGAGCAAATCTGCAGAAATATTAAATGTCTTCATTTTATGATTAGGAAATAAAAGAACAAAAATTAAGCAATTTAACTTAAGGATTATCAGTGAAAAAGAGGAATTATGCCATAACAGTGGTAAATCAAAGAGTAAACAATGGAACAATTACACTTTAAGCACGAAATCAACACAAATAGCATTATGATGAATGTATAGCAGTTGATCTATGACAGTACATGATTTACATTAATACTAGTTTTTCTTCACATTTCTTATTTTAAGTATTTCGTAGGAGTGAAAACAATTCCTAGTCTGTTTTGTGCCATCAAATAACAAAGACCTCGTAAATGAGGAGGAAACAAGAATCCATTTGGCTACCATGCAAAGAAAGACCTTAACAGCAGGTGATGACAATAAAGCTACCTTGTTGTTATATGGTTAACATCTGTGCTTTCTAAATGATAAAGTAAATGAACATAATGGATACAGTCTGGGATTCACAATTTGCCACCTGCCTTTGTATAACTAGATACAGTGTGTCTTCAAACCACACAGACCAAATCTCAAATCTCAAATCAGTGGCTGGGAATAAGCACACTTGTGCAATTTTAGTCTCAAGGAAAGAATAATACTTAAATTTATCATAATAAAAGGCTAAATTAGCACATCTTTATACATCTGCATAAAGACCACCATGGCACTATTATTCCTTCAAATTTAAGAAACAATATTTTGGAAAATTTTATAAGAAACAGAAGATAACACCAAACTGGAAAACCAAAAATAAATAAATATTTTATTCGTAGATATGACCTATCAAAATTAAACCAAGATCCAGTAAGCAACCTAAATAGACCCATAACCCCTAATGAAATAATGGAGTCAATAAAAGTCTTTCAAACAAAAAAAGCCCAGGATCAGATGGATTCAGCACAGAATTCTACCAGGCCTTCAAAGAAGAATTCACATTGATACTCTTCAAATTATTCTGCTAAAAAGAAATTGAAGGAATATTTCCTAATTCTTTTTATGAAGACACCCTAGCACCAAAACCATACAAAGATCCAACAAAAAATAGGAAAATTATAGATCAGTATCCCTATGAACATAGATGCAAGAATTCTCAACAAAATATTTGCAAACCATATTCAAGAAAAAAACAGAAGATATTAAACACTTATTGAAGAAAGGGCAAGAATGTGTGAACTTTGGGGTTTGTTGTATAATATTATTTTAAGATGTGTTACATTTGTTTATGCTGTGGACCATTTGTTTGATGATGCAAAGATGTGTTGCATTCTTTTATATTACATTTGTTTAACTCGGTGAAGCTGTGTTACTTTGCCTGTCTAAAACACCTGATGATCTAATAAAGAGCTCAATGACCAATAGCAAGGCAGGAAAAGGATAGTTGAAGCTGGCAGGGAGAGAAAGAATAAAGAAAGAGAAGGAAGAAAGAGCAAGAGAACAAGGAGAGGAGGACACTAGGAGCCAGCCACCCAGCCACACAGCCAGCCATGGAGTAAGAGTGAAGGAAAAATTTACAGAAGTAAAAGAAAGGTAAAAGTCCGGAGTTAAAAGATATATGGGACAATCTAAAGTTAAAAAAATCTGGCAAGAAACAAACCAAGCTGAGGCCAGGTATTTATAATTAATAATAAGCCTCCGTATATGATTTATTTTGGAGCTGAGTGGCAAAAGAAAAAAAAAACTACAGGGATTGATATAATAAAATTAATAAAGTTTTTATATTTGATGAATTATGTGATTTTTTTACAAATAAAACTGTTTAGGGGGGCCCGAAGCAATCCCCAGTGCATGAGCCAGCTCTTTGAGCCTAGTGCCTATGGTGAGACACTTTGCACAGCCTTGGTGCAGGGAGGAGGGGCTTGGACCTGCCTCAGCTGAATGTACCAGGCTCTGCTGACTCCCCATGGGAGACCTTGCCTTGGAGGAGGTGGGAATGGGGGTTTGGTAGGTGGGGAGGCTGAGGGGCAGGAGTAGGGAGGTGAGGGGAATCTGTGGTTGGTATGTAAAATGAATATCTTAATAATAAAAAAAGAAAAAAATTATTTTCATGGATACTTGTGGTCTTTAGCTATTCTGAACAGAAAATCTTGCTGATCCATTCAGAAATGTTGTTTTGTATTTTTTAATATACTGAGAAATATTTCAATGGGGTTGTATTTAGAAATACATAGACCCGCTGTGTAGTAACTCCAGAGATACTGTTGATCTGCATGTTGTAATTTATAAATTCACAAACGGTGAGCAACAGTTAAAAGTAAAGGGGATAAATGTAGTTAGAGTGGTGCTTATTGCTCTTAATATTGCCAGTTTATGTTGGCCCACTTAAAGACTTGATTAACAATACAGTTGTATTTGTTAACATATAGTTCAGTAGATACTTTTAATTATTTGTGAGCAAAGTCCTAAAATTTCTATTTAATGAGGGATTAAAGGAAAATACTTCAAATTTCTTGCCTTAAGATTCTCTTAGCTTCAAAATGAAGGTTCTGATTTCAGTCTTATAAACACTGACAGCCCGAACTGACCTACTCTGGTGATGGGATGGCCAAACACCCTGATTGTGGTGTTAGAAACCCCATCCAACAACTGAGGGATCTGGATGCAGAGATCCATGGCTAGGCCTCAGGTGGAGCTCTGGGAGTCCAATTAGCGAGAAAGAGGAGGGTTTATATAAGCGAGAATGTCGAGACCAAGGTTGGATAAAGCACAGGGACAAATAGCCAAACGAATGGAAACACATGAACTATGAAGCAATGGCTGAGGGGTCCCCAACTGGATCAGGCCCTCTGAATGGGTGAGACAGTTGATTGGCTTGATCTGTTTGGGAGGCATCCAGGCAGTGGGACCAGGTCCTGTGCTCATTGCAAGAGTTGGCTGTTTGAAACCTGGGGCCTATGCAGGGTTTCTTGGCTCGGCCTGGGAGGAGGGTTCTGAAACTGCCTGGACTGAGTCTACCAGGTTGATCTCAGTCCATGGGGGAGGCTTTGCCCTGGAGGAGGTGGGAATGGGGGGTGGGATGGGGGAAAGTTGAGGGGCCCAGGACGGGGGAGAACAAGGGAATCCGTGGCTGATATGTAGAACTGAATTGTATTGCAAAAAAAAAAAAAAAGTCACATAATGAGATGCACAGTATCTCTTGAGATGTTTAGATAGTAATCACTCCACAGACTCTTTGTAAACAATTCATGCACCTAAATAATACAGTAAAAATAAATTATAAAAATAAATAAAATAGCATTCACTCAAATGATTTGAAAATAGTGATTTATCAAGAATCCATTAACATCTCTGCCCCTGAGAATGCTGTGTTTTTATTTCAATGAAAAGGTCATGTTATATAACTATGAGTTATTAATATCAACAGAGTCTGTGATGCAGTGAGTATCTGAAAAACCTGCAGAGTTGCATGTGCCTCCAGAAGATGAAATGAGACTGTCAGGTCTTGCCCCAGGATGAGAAATAATTTTACCTTTTCCCTATTTATTCTAAAATCCAGTCATTAGTAACATTAAAGGGTTTATCCCTAAAATCAAAATTCCACTTCAGAAACTGAGGATCCTCTTCTCTCTCTACATCTTTAGAATTTGTGAAGAAAATCATTCAATTTTAGAATCATGTCTAAAATTATAAAAATATAATTAACAAGCACAAAATATTTGATGAAGTTCGTCTAAGGGTTTGAATAAGGTTAAATATACATTTCTGACCTATAAAGTAAATGTATCATTTCAGTAGTGCATGTAATATTATTTTATTTATTCACGAAACAAAAATGCCATACTTGACATACTGAATATTTCTTCATCGCAAATTAAATGTTTGATGTCCAGTGTCTATTGTACAACTGTTAATACGTCATTGTGGAAGACATGCAATTTTTCATATCCTGACTTGAGATTTTCATACCCAACATGGGTGTCTTTATAACATTATTTTAATGTCAGTTTGTTACCTTTCAATATGGGAAAACAGGAGTGGATTGAGCACAACTTATCCAGAATTTAAAAATTCATAATAACTATAAATAATATTTCAAGGGAAAAGTCGAAGTAAAATTTAGCAAGTAAGCAAAAATAAAAACAAAAGTGATAGAAATGAGAAAGTATTTATTTTGTTTTGTCTTCTTATGTGTGAAATATAAATATCTTAGATTTTCTTTCTTACTTGTAAATTTAACCTATGGAGAAAACCATATCAAGAGATAACATTGATGCACATTACAATCTGTAGAACTGGTTCACTTCCATAAAAATTTTCTTACTTACTTTAGACCCTCTCTATAGACACTACAAACTGAGTCATAGAACATGTAGGTATCAAGATGGTATGGACCTGAAAGCTTTATCTCTACTGGCTGGTTTTCAAAGTACTAGAAGGTGCTATGTATGATACCAGAGGAGAATCATCAGTTTTATCTAACTATGAATCCCATACAACAACAATTGGTCTATTAGACATACACACTGATGTAAAAACAGCATGAACACCTTAGAGTAACTGTGGTAACACCAAATTGTGCTTCAAGTCCTCCTCCAAGGGATAAAACCTGTACTGGCCATACAAGGCCAAGTTAGGCCAAGAATCTGTGGCTATACAGGTAATAACCTGTATGGGATAAAACGTTGTTATTATTTTGCTAAATGGACATAGTATTAAACTGCCTCCTAATGACTTATCATTATACATATAGATAATGTATTCTCAGTCCTTATTGAAATGCTTCTATGTGCAACCAATAGCACTTAAAACAGACCAACAATTTGACTAGGTAAAAATAATAAGATATTGAAAAATATCCAGTTTTAAATGGAACATGTATATCACATTCCTTCTTCTCAAGGCTCCGGGATCTTTATGGAAGAGGGGGCAGAAGGATTACAAGAGCTAGAGGTGGCATATGACCTCTGGGAAACAGTTTCTTCTAGACACAACAAACCACACTCCACTGGAAGTATATTTATCCAAGAATATATGGACAGCACAAACAGTACCTGACAAGTATAAAAAAACAAAACAAAACAAAAATCAAAAGAGGACTCAAAGTTGAGTGGGTGGGGAAACAAAATGGATCTAGGAGCAGTCTGGAGAGGAGATGAACACTAACTGAAATTCTCAAATAACTAATAGAAAATTTAAAAATAGAATGACTAGTTGTCAACGTATAACTGTAAATATAAACTGGAAAGTGCAGAGTATACTCTAAAATATATTATGAACAGTTAGAAATAATAATAATAATAATTGCAAACATGAAACAAATTTATTATTTTAGAAAAGTGGAATTTATATTGAGGCTGTTAAAAGAATTTAAGTGTGATGAGCCCATAAAAATGACAGCATTTCAGAGTGTAAAATATTCTGCAACTTCAATATTTTTTATAATGTTGCTAATTTGGCTTGGTCACTAGTATCTTCCATAGAAACTTATTAAGTGAACTAGTGAAATTATTTCCTTCCGCTGTGTTTGGAAGTAAATAAGAGAAAGTGATTCTTTTTCATCTTTATAACCCATGACAAAGGACAAGAGCATGAACTGCAACTGTTGAGGACAAGTGGGAATCTGTGTTTTCACGATGCTTGATTGAAATGGGAAAGATAGACATGTCAAAGAGAAAGAAATCAGTCTGCAGCCATATCCCCCCGAATGTTCCTGATCTCATTCCTGATCTCCAGGGTCAGGGCTGGCTGTTTCTTAGATAAAAGAACTTAGGATCTAGAAAAATTGGATCCTATAGTAAATAACTGCAGATACGTGTGTGTGTGCACGTACGTGTATGTGCATGCATCTCTCTATCTCTCTACAGAGGTGTAGAGACAGATATGTTCCTAAACAAAGCAGTGCTAAACCCTCATCATAATTCCTTCAGGAGCTAACTACACAGTTAATGTGTAGTGGACTGAGCATACTTGGTGTTTTATTGTTTGTTCTGTTGGTTTGCTTTTCACTGACTGATCTTGATGCTGATAAGGTAGCAATACAACTCCATGGGAATAAGGATCTGCAACATCTGGGGGTCTGTTCAGATATGAGTATGAGTAGGAACTGAATACATCATATTTAAAATTATCTTACATCTTCCCTATGTCAACTGAAGGAGCCCTCTAGTAGAGTAAGGATACAGAATATAGTTACAAATTAAGAGCTGTTTTGAGCCTAAAATAGTTCTTTAACATGAATGCCAACATACAATTCAATGTCCCCACCATTTGGTTACAAATGATCCAAAATGAAACAGAAGTATCTTAACAAATAGAACATTACAACATTTGTAGCTCTTTATAATTCTGTAGAGGACATGATAATAATCATGATCTTTTTTTATTTCATGTTTATAATCTAATCTCAAATTCAAGTTTGGTTCTACATAATAGCATTAAATTAAATTGCTGATTTTTCTTTAACGTTTTTATGTCTTTCCAATCTTCAAGATTAATCTACTATTTAAATTAAATATCTTCCAATCAGAAAAGTATCTGTTGTTGAGATTTTTAACAAATCTCAAGGCGCAGTTGAATATCAGTGGTTTTTCCACGAAACACTTTACAAAGAGAATGCTTTAGTTTAACTAATAGCAACCTATGCTGAAGTCCTGATATTATTGTAATATATAAGCATATGTCTTAAGACAGGAAAATACTTTTTGATCTACACCATTTGGCTCACAGTGAGGTAAATCCCCCATCACAATCATGTGTGTTTCAAATAGTTCATTAATATGACAATGAAGTTATCAATATTTTCAGCCTACATCTGCTAATTTAACTACTTTGGAATCACTGTACTTTTAAAAGTTAGTTAATTGTTTCATAAGCATTAATTTTTGTTATTATTAGGCTGTTGTAAAGAGAGCACTATTCTTTTGTGTGGAACTTTTCTTTTGAAGTCTCTTTCTTGATTGTTCTCTGACAGACCCTTATTGTTCAGAGGCCTCCTCTACATTTCATAAAACTTCTGTTGACTTTCTCTTATGTTCTTTGCCACAGGGTCTTAAAATTTTTTGTGATAATGGTGCATTTGGGAAGCTCACTTTGATCTTAAATTTAAAAATATAACCAAAAGGAAAAGAAAACAGAAGAACAAACAAGCAAACAAACAAACAAAAAGTTAAAAAAAACCCACGACTTTAATAAGTTTAATGAGGCTTCATTGTTTTCATAATGATTTTAAATACCAAGCATATAATCCTCAAATTTTATGCTTAAGAACCCTTTGTACTATGATTTATTGCTACTAATAATGGTATTAATGCACTACTCTCAATTATAGTCAAAAATCAATTCCAATTTAAACAAAAAACAAGCATGTTTTTTTTTTCTTCCAGGTTTTCTTTGAACATCAACTGTTGTCTTTTTATGTATGCCAGGCATCAGCCCTGGGTGAGGACACAGCACTTCATAAAGAAGCTTGAGATTGCATTCAGACTTCATAGGCCTGAGAAGCTGCCCTTATGCTAGATCACATCTCACTGCTAAATGGAGGACTGAATCTAGGGCTATAGGTGATACTGCCAAGGTTTTCTTTTCATCTTATTCACCAAGTATTAAAGGGTCCTCTCTTAAAAGACAGCATCTTGGGTTCATAGGAGCTCACAGAGCCTGAACCAACAATAAAGAAGCCTGTATGGGACTGATCTACACCCTCGACATATATGTGACAGTGGTATAGCTTGGTCTTCTTATGGAACCCCTTAACAGTGATAGCAGGGTCTGTCTGTAACTCTTTTACTGTTTTTTGAAATCCTATTCTTCACAATGGGTTGCCTTGCCCGGCTTTAATACAAATGTTTAAGTTGTTTTCTGTAATCATGTAAAAAGTGAGCATATTTGTTTTAGATGCATGATTTCAAACTGTCTTACCTGTTAATAATTTTGAAAATTTATCAGGTATTTTAGCATTTATTAAATTACTAAAACATCATAGCAGTAGTTTAAAATGCACTTATGAAATAAACTTTTGTCAGAGATTATATCAGAGATAACATAACTCATGGATATAGTTTATTTACATTACCAGCTAAAATGTCTACTTTAGCATTTATACGTTTCCTTATTATTAATATGTCAGTAATGATTACTGCAAATGCTAAGATTTTCAAAAATGGTGTACACAGGTAGTTACTGCATAGATTTCTATGAAGGGTACTTCATAATGGCTAACCAACCTTGATGGATGTTTACTTCTATTTGTTGCATATTTATACTTATTTATTTATTAACCACTCTTTATGTGGGATTGAAATGAAACCTAGGTCCTCAAACAAGAGAGACAAGCATTCTACCACTGAGCTACACCATCTAATTTACCATAAAATCTACAATATGTAGTGTGTTTTATTGCTAATTTACAGACAATACAACTGTATTTAAATTTAGGGCATTTAATTTGGATATTTACTAGATCAAGACTAGTCATACTTGAGTGGAGGCTTAAAACTCAAGTATTCTCTGACCTGAAGATGATATCTCAGCCCCAAATAACCACACAGTCAAGAATTAGTCTGAAGCTGTGCGCGGTGGTGCACGCCTTTAATCCCAGCACTCGGGAGGCAGAGCCAGGAGGATCTCTGTGAGTTCGAGGCCAGCCTGGGCTACCAAGTGAGTTCCAGGAGAGGCACAAAGCTACACAGAGAAACCCTGTCTCGAAAAACCAAAAAAAAAAAAAAAAAAAAAAAGAATTAGTCTGACGACTGTGAACTTTCTCTGTGATGAAGACAAATATGAAATATTTGGATAAATATAGGTACATATGTTTACTTAAATGAACCGTGCCTTGCTGTGGGATGTTCTGTATGGCAAATGTGTTGCTGATTAGTCAATAAATAAAACACTGATTGGCCATTGGCTAGGCAGGAAGTGTAGGTGGGACAAGGAGGAGAATAAAGCTGGGAAGTGGAAGGCTGAGTCAGAGAGAGACTGCCAGCCGTCACGATGACAAACAGCATGTGAAGATGCCGGTAAGCCACGAGCCACGTGGCAAGGTATAATTTTATGGAAATGGATTAATTTAAGCTGTAAGAACAGTTAGCAAGAAGCCTGCCACGGCCGTACAGTTTGTAACCAATATAAGTCTCTGTGTTTACTTGGTTGGGTCTGAGGCAGTGAGACTGGCAGGTGAGAGAGATTTGTCCTGACTGTGGGCCAGGCAGGAAAACTTAAGCTACAGTGCCTAATTGTAATTAATACTTAAATATTCTAATGGTACATTGTACTTTGCTGTTATTTCAAGTACCTTGTAAGAAATATATATTCATATTTAAACATAATACATGTTAAAAATACATGTGGTAACTAAACATTTAATGTCTAAATAGTCACGTTTGTGTTACTCAAATATAAGTGTTAGGGAACATCAAAATTGAGGTAATACAAAATTAAATGTTTCATTCAAAATATCAAAAGTTGTGTTTAAAATCAATAGAGAATTATAGAATAGCGGTTCATGGGTCAAAATTTCAGGAGAAAGCACTACCAACTTCACTTCACAGATTAGGAAGTAAGGCAGGGCAATGAGGTAAGACACTCAAATCCACACAAACACTTAAATATCAAGCTGAGAGTTCATCTTCATGGTGCTAGTGTGGGCTCTTCTGGAAAACAGTTCGCTAAATCTTTAGAGCTAAGGCTCATCTGAAGTAATCCACGGTTACTGTTCCAAAGTGGTGTATGTGGATATGTTTCCTCCAAGTGCATTTTAGGGTCTTTATATTTTGCTTTTGTTTTTACACAGGGTGTATTCTGCCTGTCATGGAACTCAATAACTCACTATGTAGTCTCAGTTTAGTCCTGGAATTCTGTGTGTGTTCCTGTGTCAGTCTAGTAAGTGCTATGATTGAAGTTGCATACCACCATGCCTAAGTTTCCAGAGGAATTTATTAAAAAATTCTAAAGTAACTTACCTATTTACTACCTTTTTACAACTATAAATTCCACAAATTCTAACTTTCCATAATACTAAAATCAGTTTCAACTTCAAAATGTTAAAGAATTTCAGGGCTTAAATTTTATTTTTTATGATTTTTTAAAAGAAAAAGCAATAGTTTGTAGCATAGGAAATTAATGTAATCATGCTCTTTTATTACACAAATTTTAAAACAAAAATGATTTAAGTAAAATCTAGTTTACTGTAGACGTTATTATTCCTAAACTTCTAAATTACAGAGCTGAATCTTAAAGTCTAAATCTTTGTTTAATTGTTTAAATGATGCTTAAGAGGGACAGGATATGAAACATGATCATCCAGACAAAAGAGTTTCTATATTTACATGAAATGTAATATGTTGACCTAAAGAAAATGTTCTTTTATACAATAGTCAAGCGCTATAAATGTAGAGAAAGTCTTTCACAGTATGTTGCTGCTTTCAAACAAGTGACCTCCAACTGAGAATGGGGGATTGTTTCAGTACATTTGCAGACTGACATGATGAAGAAGAAGTTATATATTTATATCATATATATGTGTGTGTGTGAATGTGTGTGTGTGTTGTGTGTTGTAAAACTTATTATTATATCATATTTGGTAACTGAAAATATTTTATTTTTACATTTCCAACATGTTAAGTGATTTATTTCTGAAATTTGTAGTCTTTTTAAAATGTTAGCAGAAATTTTACTGTAGCTCAGGATATAAATGATATATTCATATGTATTTCATTTCTTATTTGAGAAATATAATTTTATTTGCTTCTTTCTGTTACCTAAATGAAGGCTAATTTCACTTTGTTTTATAACTTTATTTTACCCAAGTTATTAAAGCAAATCTTTACATGCTACAGTTAATAGGTATAAAGAAAATTTTAATTTCTCTCATACCACACACCTAAACTACTTTACTGTAATTAAATTTGCATTTTTATTTTACTAGTAGCAATTCTTCATGAAAGTTTTGTCATTTTAGTAACCCATAACATTATCAGAAAATACATTGGCAGCTGATTAAACTATTCTCCAAACTTACTCAGGAAGAATTTGTGCTTAACAACAATTATTGTTTATTGTTTTGAATCTAAGTTTAAGGACACTTAAACATTAGACCATACAAAGTATCCATTAATACATGTTTTTAATTTGGGAAAATCTAGCACATAATACATGTGTAAATACAAGAATAAAGAGTGCCAAATGTCATAAGACCTAAAAACTGTCATCAGAAGAAAATTGAAGTTAAAATCAACCAATCACATTAAAAAAATCAGTATACTTCTAATATTTTTATATATTACTGAATAATTTAGTTGAAAAATCAATGCCTTCTTAACAACCCCTCCAACAAATTAAATGCTTATGTATCATTATGCTTAGCTGATTCATATTTTAACAGTTACAATATAATTTACATTTGGGAAAGTTGTAATGACTCTATACTCATACAGATGTTTAACTGATTTTTTAAATTGTACATATTCCATGAAAATAAGGCATTATTTAGAATTACCAAGTTAATAGTGCATGTGGCCTTTGTTTGAGTATATACCCACTTTTGCTAGTATTTTCATGCCTTTTATTGTTTGGGACTATTGACACCATAAAGAGAAAAAAATCTAAGCCTTTACAAGGTGCATATTTATTTTTCATTTCACTTAAAATGCAATAAAATGATTGCAGGTGTTCAAATTGCATAAGACAGAGAGTGAATAAAGACTCTCACATGATGGGTGACAGCAGTGAAGATCAGAAACTCATTTTGCTCATGTGATATAGATAGTTATTTCTATGTTACAGACTCATTTACTCATTTATAGGTTTGAATGAAGTATTCTGTCTAAAAGATAGCTCAAAATAAAAATTATCATGAGAAGATATATTTACACACGTGGCTCACAACTAGCACAGGTTTCTCTCTAGCAATGAACTTGAGGTTAAGTGTAAGCTTGCTCTAGAACTCAACATTGAAAGTGTGAAGATTAGTTAGGAAAGGACAACAGAAATTATAGAGCAAAATTCAGTATTTCCTAAATATAGAGTATGCATGTATTTATACACAGAGCCACAGTCTCGAAATAGTTATTGTATATAATTTATTCTGGATTTAGATATTATAAAATTAACATCTAAGCAACAACACTGACTCTTAAGTCAATAGTGGAGAAATGTCACAGCAAAAGCAATCTACATATTCACTTAAATCTCAAAAAAAATTCCAACTCTTTCTTTACAGAAATAAAAAAGCAGTCTTTAAAAATTCACATTAAAACAAAGCAAAAAATGTCTTGATAACCAAAGAAATCTTGGTCCAAAGAAATATTGCTAGATATATCATCATTCTTGATTTTGAGTTTTATCCCATTATTGTAATAAAAACAGCATGGTGCTGTAACCAGGACAGACGCGCAGATCAATGGTAAAACTTAAATTAAAGGGCTTAAATTAAACATATTCTATTACAATCACTTGATTTTTTGGCAAAGCTGTTAAAAATATACACTGAAGGGGGAGAATAATCTTTAAAAAGTTTCCTGGGAAACCTGGACATCTTTTTGGAGGTAAATGAAACTGGATCACTATCACTTTTCTTGAACTAAAATTAACATCAGATGGATCAGTGTTCCTAGTGTAAGACTTGAGAGTGTAAGGAGTAAACCTCTGAAACTGCTAGAAAAATAGTAGGTAAAATGCTCAACAAAATAATGAAGTATTTTATGAGTATGACTCTAGCTGCATAGCAATATAATAACAGTTTACAAATGGGGTCTAATGAAATTAGAAAATTGTGCACAGCAAATGAAAGAGTCCATAAAGTGAGAAAACAGTCCACAACATGAAGTAAAATCCTTTCAAGTTGTATATATGACTGGATTGATACCTGGAATACACAAAAATTTAAAAAAGCAAGCAAAACAAACAAACAAAAACCCAAATGAGCTAATGAAGTAGAGTCAGTTCTCAAAAGATGAAGTATAAATTGCCAATAAACCAATGGACAAATGTTCACCCTCACTAGTTATCAGATAAGCACTAACCGAAAGGACAGTGAGATTTCATCTTACCTCAGTCCCAAACCCAAGGCCACATAGATGGTTCTAGCTAAAATCACTAAGACACAAAGCAAACAGGCACGAAAGTGGGAAATGGAGGATCAGGAGAAAGAAGGAGGTAATAATAGGAGTGAGAGGGAGGTTTGGGAGGATTGAGGTGACCATAAACAGAACATTCTACATGAAGTGTGTGAAACTGTCCAAGAATAAATTTAATCAATAGAAGTAAAACAATAAACAACAGCAAACTCTATTGGTGATATTCTAGGAGCTATTCACAGGCATCACAGACACTCACTGTGGCAGTCGTAAAATATCAGCACATTGTAGTCTTCTACACATTGCTATTACTTGTACATTGCTTAAGCAAACATAACTTTAACTTAAATTCTATGTTCACAAATAAGGTATCTATGCATTCATCTATCCAACTCTTATCTATCATCTATCTATCTATCTATCTATCTATCTATCTATCTATCATCTATTATCTATCTACAATCAATTTATCATCTATTTATCTATCTATTTATCATCACTCTATCGTCTATCTATCTATGGTCTATCCATTATCTATCATCAATCTATCTATCTATCTATCTACCTATCTACCTACCTATCTATCTATCTATCTTTACTTGTGTTCCAAGCTCCCTCTTCTCCTTTTCTGTTATCTATCCTTTTATATTTTCTATTCTACCAATAAAAATGAAATTGCATAGGAAATCTCTTATGGAAGATCACCTCTGGGAAAGGTGATATAGAAAGTCTTGGATTTAGTGTACACATTTACGTTTCTGCATGCTATTTTCATAAATAACACATTAAAGCCACAAGAAAAATCATCTGCAAGGTGTTCAGCACCCACTGCATAATTTAGGTGAAAGAAAAATGGTATTTCTTATTTTCTTGCTGTGGTTTTATGTCAGTCTTTCTACAAAAATGAAAACTGCTTAAGAATATTCTTTTATCTATCAAAAGTACTAAAGTTAAGTAGCTCCATAATATAGGTATGCCATTTGCATACCCATTTTCTCAATGTGTCTCTTTATAAATTTGAAAGAAAGAAAAAGAAAAAGTAACTGTCGTGTTTTAAACAGATTTCAAAAGAAAATCCCAATCATGACCCTGTTTTGTATCATATCAGGGTGACCTTCAGTAACACAAGACTTTTTTTTCTTTTAAGCAATCCAGAATTTGGCTTCATCTGCAATACATTTGAAACTCAACAAATTTTCTTCTTCTTTTTTTAAAGAAATTGTTTATTCATTTTACATACCAATATGTACATATACAGATCCTCCTCTTCCTTCCTCCTGCCCCTCCAGCATCCCCCCCGAACCTAACCCCCATTCCATCCTACAAGAAGGTAGGGCCTCCCATGAGAAGTCAACAGAGCCTGGTACATTCAGGAGAGGCAGGTCCAAGCCCCTACCTCTGCCTCAAGGCTGTATGAGATATCCTACCATAGGTAGTGGGCTCCAAAAAGCCATTTCATGAACTAGGCATGGATCCTGACCCTACTGCCTGGGGACCCTTAAGCAGATCAAGCTACACAAGAGTCTGGGCTATGCAGAGGGCCTAGTCCAGTCCCCTGGAGGCTCCACAGGTAACTCAACAAATTCTTACTGAATAAATAGTGTCATCTACCATTTTAAACAATTGCTGATATAAAGAAAGTTGATAATGCTCATCTCAAATTTTATTAAGACCTAATTAAATAAAGCAGATTATTATGAAGTATACTATAGACGTTCAATATGTATTAATTATTTTCTGTCTTTATTTTCCAATAATGTTCTGCTTAGGAAACATCTGACACACTGGATCTCAAACAAGTGAATTACATGAGTAAAATTTTCCACATAATGAACACAAAGCCAAAGAGAATGACAGTTATGAAAAAAAAAAAGCCTTGCTTTTGCAGAATGCCTGAATAATATTCAAGATTTTCAATTCAGTAATTGCATTTTTAAATTAGTTATAATAAGCTTATATTTACAATGTTTCTACACTAGAATAGACTTCTAATTAGCATCACAGTTTTATATATATATATTTTTTCCTAGTTGAGAACAATGAAACAATATCGAGAATCTTACACGTTTTGTCAAGTAATACTCAATGAGACCAAAAAATTATGAAAATAGTATGATTTTCTGATCTTATAATTATAGTGATAAGCATAAGAACACAATTTAACACAGCTTAAATAATTAACATTGCATCTTCATAACACATCATGAAGCTCCTGTATTTGTCCATCCTGTGTCCTGGATTCAGATAGAGGTGGAATGCCTGAATTTTTAAATTGTGGTTAATCTGTCACATAATCTCACCAATATTTTTGTAGTTTTAAATACATAATTAAAATAAAGGCATTCTAATAGTATATTTCAGTCACATTAGCCTGTTTGAGAAAAACAGTCATAGTAGGAAAACCTCATTTCACTACTAAAGCCGTATGTCAGTATGTTCTAAAGGACCGGTAAAATCTTAAATCTGATTTGTTAATTTTACAGGCTTTTATTCCTTCAAAGTGTGTGTAATATTTTCCTTTAAATTTGTATGAAAAGCTCTTATATTGTCTAACCATGGGTGTGGCTACTTTGTCTCTTAACCTATGTCTTCTCACCAGGGATCTCCATGTGAAATATGACTTTTTTTTGAGTTATATTTAATAAGATTCTGTTTCAGTAGGATTATCTGATTCTAACCCTACAGTGTGTTGACAAAGAACACATTTTTGCTGCTTGTTATGCCCTGGTGCCCAGGAGATGCTATTATGCTATTAGCAAAAACCCTTTTTGAAATAAATGCACTTCAGAGTGTTTCATGGGGTGCATATAATGTAAGTTAGACTGAAATCCTTTGCAGAATGACTGTAATTATTACTCATAGGAATATTGCCTACTTAACCTACCTACTACTAAGATTAAGATAAGCACTTTTCTTGTCTCCTTTGAGAAACAAATTAATTCCTGTTTTGGAAGCAGGATTCAATCCCACTAGCCACTTCTTTGCACATGAACCTTTGCAAACATAACTGAAAGTCTGAAACCTTACTTCACCATGCTTGGCTAGTGCAAGCAGATAGACTGACACATTTGAAGATTTTTTTTTCCACTTTTAATGGCTACTTTTACTTTGCATTGATCTAAAAAAACCTACTTCTTTAAAAAAATTAATAATTAGGTTATATTTTTGTATGCATTTCAGGTGCTTTTACATTTTCTTTTCAGTAATTGGTTGCTATATATTAAATCAATGCCACAACTCGAAAGCATTTTATTTTTAATGACTATAATGTAAACTGTTGAGAATTATTCTTAAACCTCATAGGTTGACACCTGAGTTAACTTAGCTCAGTGGAATGCCATGGCTCTGGGTGTTGCTGTGTGAGTGTTTCCAGGGACAATGTGAATATGAGAGTTTTGTCCTGACAAGTGGATTGAATCCTAGGAGGCATTATGAGGAAAAGGTGGACATGTTGTCCACATGGTGCACAGACACAAATGTAGACAAAACACTCATATGTAAGAACAAAACTAAATAAATCTTTAAAAATACCAATCAGTGGTTGGGCGGCAGTGGCACACTCCTTTAATCCCAGCACTCAGGAGGCAGGGGCAAGAGGACCTCTGTGAGTTTGAGGCCAGCCTGGGCTACAGAGTGAGTTCCAGGAAAGGCTCCAAAGCTACACAGAGAAACCTTGTCTCGAAAAATCAAACAAACAAAAAAAATCAATTAACTAACTTGTTAAAACAAATGATTTAGCCTATAAATCATTGATGTACAACAATATTAACAACTAGATATCAAAAAATAGGAAGAGAGGCTGTTAATTATATTTTAATATGTCATCCTATTTATTTATTTATTTATTTATTTATTTATTTATTTATTTATTTATTTATTTTACATCCCAACTACAGTCTTCCCTCCCTCCTCTCCTCTAATTCCCCCCTCATTCTACTTTCCAATCCACTTCTCCTACTTCCCAATTTCTATCCAGAAAATGGCAGGTCTTCCAAGGATAATGACAATATGTAGTATATCAAGTTGTAGTAAGACAAAGCACCTCGCCTTGTATTAAGGCTGGGCAAGGCAACCCAGTATGAGGAATATACACATGCATATTTATCTTTTTTTCTTCTATTTTGAAGAGGGATCAAATTAGATATAATTATTGTTACCAATGAATTTTTGAATGTAGGATTCAAGAGTATCTTGGAAATAGCCTATATTTTAATAGCATGCTATAGTAATTACCTCTGTCACTATATAATACACTAAAAAATAAAAGAGAATCAATTGGGCACATAAATATTTTTTCTCATTCTTATTTAATTTTTACAAAGTGCAGTTTAAACTGATACTGAATTTTAATGTTCTAATATTTGTTACAGTCTTATTTCTTGTTGGCTAATTAATTTCTTCTGGTGGTCATCATTGTCATATTGTTCTAAATACTCCAGTGAAAAAGAAGTACAGGCTGTGACTGTCTACTCACAGAGGGGCAAATGTTACCATTTTACTTTTGCTTTTATAAGAGAATACTGGTCTATTTTTTTAATGGGCTTGGTAGTGGTCTGGTTACAAGAGGTATAGTCTTCCCAGAGTGATACTGCATGACCATCTAAAAATACAGTCAAAAAAGCCTTTCACTCAATTCCCTGGTTCTAAATATAACATCTTAACTGGTAGATCCCCTAATCCCCAAAAGGCTAGTAACCATGCCAGCAAGTAATCATATCTTTTGTATCATGGCCTCCAGGTGACTGATTTAACTTCCTGACGAGGTCACAACCTTCATCCGATCATTTAAAATTTTCATTTGATCAGGCTGATTGAAGCAGAAAAAATCACTGACCTTCCAAATGTTCAAAATATAATTCTGATATTCTACATGTTTCATGAAATCGTTTTCAGTTGTGTTAAGGTCTTTCTTTCTTTTCCAGCTCTGTGCTCTTTCAGGCTCTGGCTGAACGTTTTCCAGACTGAGGATCATCTGTAATATTTCCTTCCTCTTATAAAATCTAAGCCAGTGGTAATGGGCTTTAAGCTGATCACTGTCTTATCTGAAATTGTTTCTCTTTAATTCAGGATTTGCTCAAATCACTGCTGACCCACAGCTTGAAACTCACAAATCTCCAACTAATTCCTGATGGTTGTTCAGCACTCCACACACTCATACAGCTTTGGAAACCTCTTTTAGCAACATGGTTTTCTCTTCCTTGTCTATTTTAATGTGCTGTATGCATGGTTATCCAAAGGGTATTGTTTTTAAAATAGAACAAGAAAACATTAACATGTGATGAATATTATTTGTAAATCCAAAATAAGTTCTGTTTCATAAAAGATAAAAATGATAAATGATGTATGAGAATATTACATCTAGGACATTTACCACTCGAATGCACAAAGAATTAATTCAGAAGGCTTTTTGAATGTATATGTCACATCCACATTTTCTTCATCTCTACTGCATTTTCATTTTTATCACAACCATCATTTAACAAAATAGTTACTCTCCCAGGAGAATGAAGAGCCACGGTAGGTAGCCACCATCATTTCTAATGTTTTCTGGTTATATATTGAGAAGATTGTTTTTAAAACTAAAGTTCATTTAAGTGAATATTTTTTTTATTTTATTTTACATCCAAAAGATACCTCAATGTGTCCATACAATTTCATTTGAATCAGTAGTGAATTATTGATCTTCGTGAAATCACTCTCAGATAATACACACACACACACACACACACACACACACACACACACACACACACACACAAACACACACACACAATTTTGTGTAATGTCACCATGAGCTTTTTTTCTGTTATGAGAACATACTACTCAAGAAAGAGTTATTTCTTACTAAATCACGAGATTACAGCTTGAAAAAGATGGAAAACATGGAACTTGAGAAGAGTGTAATACATAACCACAACACTTTTATCTCTCTCCACAAACTAGCTCTTTGGAGACTGCCATTAAGGGTTTGATTGAAATAGAATCAAGAACACTTAGTTGGAGAAGCCTCATTCATTCAGCACTCAGTAAGACAAAGTTCAAGTGACTGACATCAATGATTTGTTTTCAGGTTGTATGAAATTGTGCCCTTTTTCTATTGTGCTTCTTAATGGGACACTAACTCCATTACTGTCATGAGCCCTACCTACCTTAATCACATGCAGCTTTTACTAAATAACTTAAGATTTAAGTAGAGATCTCCCTTGGTACTTACTGTAATGAATAGAGAAAAAAAATAAGCCATTTGTGATGATGAAATTGCCTCTATGGAAGGACTCTCACACTCAACAATCATAGGCTTCTTTATCATTTATATGTTTTAATTTAAATATATTTTAGTGAGCACACCAAAACATAAAGTTGTGCCCATTAATGAGATACTATGTGATGTTTTGATGAATATATATGCTGTGTAATATTTGAATCAGGTAATCAAGAACCTTTCTCAGAAATGGAGCATAAAAGTCATTACAGTTTATGAATTGAAAGTAGGTACTGGTAAGTAATGGCATGAAGCTCTTATGAGTCAGAGGCAGGAGACTCATGTGCCTTCAAATCTCCCCAACTGTCTCTAGTTATAACAACAGTACAGCAGGTAATTCCCTGAAGCTCACAATCCAAGGTGTATTATTCTATGTTCTATGTAAAAATGCCTTTCATACGTTTTGAACACTTTCTGTGAAATCTGTTCAATATTTTTAGAAGGAAATTTTCATATTTCCAAACTCAAGTTCAGTATTTTCACTCAGAAATCAAACTTGGAGTTACAAATCTTATAAATAAATTTACATTTTGATTATTAACCTATTTTAATCACTGTAGTTGAGAATGATCATATGTAAGAGAAACAGTTTGAAATGTAAGCTGTGGGTATTTGGGGATAGAGACACACTTTTCTTGTATGCGTGAGTCCCAGAATTCAATAACTCACAAAGGAAAAGTAGAGCAAAAAAAATTAATAATTGCAAAAGAAAGAAACCATCAGAGTATCTTCACAGGAAAAAAGATTAATTTAAATGTGTGTCTACATGAAGAATTCAGTCAATAATTTGCCATGTTGTTATTACTATTTCTATGTACACTAGTATAAATGTTTCCAGGGACTGACATCTGTCTTAGTCATAGTCATGTTACTACAGTGACATTCTAGGGGCAAGTAACTTATAAGTACAAAAAAAATTGTTTGGCTTGTGGTTCTGGAAGTTACTGTCAGAACTGAGCTGCCTTTTTGTTTTTAAGACATCATGGTAAAAGCATGTGGTGTGGCAAACTAATAACATCTCAAAATGAGAGAGACATGGTCTTTAGGAGAGGTTGTATAATTCTTGTGATTAGTTAGGACTCACTAACCTATGGTCTTATATCTCGGCTTCATCTCCTGCAGGTTCCCTTAGTGCTATCCTGGGGACCAAGCTTTGAGCCTGTGGGCTTCAGAAAGACGCTTATCCAATCATAGCCTAGGAAGTAATTGATGGATGGACAAACAAGGGACCTGCACTGAGTCACTATTGCCTTTTTCTCTCTCCCTCTACTGTGTTTCCTGATTGTCCAGTGGAAGATAGTGGATAATATAATGCTAAGCACACTCTGTTGATAATCAAAGGGCACAGAAACAATTGAAGCAATTTAATCTATAATTCACGGTGCAAAAAAAGTACAAATAAACTAAAATTGACTCTGCTTGAAATAAGAACACATTTAATTAAGCCAGGTTGTCTTTTGGTTAGGCACTTCTTATTCACTTATTTAGAAAATTAACAAATATATGAGCAAAAACCATTTTCTATGAAAGATTCATTTAAAAGTATTTACATAATATTGCACTTTTCCAAACCTACTCATTCATCCAAATTATAAATCTCTAGAGCACTCATTACCACACAGCCCAGGGTACTTACCACTATACTATCTAGTATTATGCAAATAAGAGCAACTGATAATGAATGCTATCACAAGAGAATTCTGGAAGTGCTAGAATGTTAGAAAAGCTTCTTCATTATAGCCCTTCAGGTTACTCTGTACTCTTTTGAAAGAAAAATAGGTTGAAGTGCATACTAAATAATGATATATTCAGCAACAATTAAAAGACGTATTTTCCTATATTTTTGCTTTTTTAAATAGTCTTATATAGAGCTTGTAATGTCATCTGGCTTTCATTTTCTTTTGTATGTAAATAATCTTTATGCATGAACAATGCTGTGATAAACATAGGCACACTGAAAATGAGAAACATCTAATTTAAATTTATAATTAATAGGTGGATTTATGGTTAAGCCTATTGAAATATAGGAAAAAAAACAAGAGAAACTTTATCCTATATAAGTGAAGAGATTACCCACACTTTAAAATCTGATGCTGATATACTTCAGGGTTTGAAATCCAATTTCTGCCACTGACTAGATAAAAGTCAGGGGTCAACTCTAGATGAATTATTCGGGTGACAGACAGTCTTTGATGTTCATAAAGTTTGAATGATTTAATAAATCCTGTAGTTGGAAGACAGCCATCAGAGTTAATGGTTTACATGACCACAAGGGTTTGACAGAAAGCAAATCTTCAAAATTTTCAAAGTAAGGTTATTGTATTAAAAAGAATATTTGGAAATTTGAACTTGAAAAGTTTATCATAGTTTAACATAGTTTAATAGTAAATTTAAATGTGAAAATAATTTCTATGGTGACAATTAGGGTAGTCACTAATCTAATTATAGGGGAAGGTAAGTCCAGGCACCCTCTACGTTATTACTAGGAGTCTTAGCCGGTGTCATCTTTATGGATTCCTGGGGATTTCCCTAGAACCAGGTTTTCCCCTAGCCCCATAAAGGTTCCCTCTACCAAGGCATCTCTTTCATTGCTCTCTCTCTCCGTCCCTCTCTCCACTCAGCCATCTCAGTCCCTCTTGTTACCATCCCCCATCACTTCCCTTCTACTCCCCTGCCCCCCCCCAGCCAGTTTACCCAGTAGATCTTATTAACTATTTATCCTTCCTGGTGCTGTCCTCCATGTGTGTCCCTCTTAGGGTGTTCCTTTTTAACCTAGCTTCTCTGGATTTGTAGAATATAGCCTGGTTATCCTTTGCTTTGCATCTACTATAAATTTATGATTGAGTACATACTGTGTTTGTCTTTCTGGTTCTGAGTTACCTCACTCAGGATGATTCTTCTAGTTCCATCCATTTGCTTACAAATTTCATGGTCTCATTGTTTTTTACCACTGAGTAATACTCCATTTTAAATATTGTGCAGACATTTCATCTTTTTTATCAATGTCCTGAACAACATACAATGTGATTTTCATTTTCTAGATCACTATCTTTTTATAGTTTATAGGATTTCATATTTAATTTCTCCTGTGGTTATATACACTTAAGAGAAAAACCAGTGATAATTGATATTGTTCATCATTAAATATCTATCTTATAGATAGATAGATAGATAGATAGATAGATAGATAGATAGATAGATGGATAGATGGATAGATGGATAGATGGACAGATGCATATAACAGTCCTCCAAATCAATTCACTTTTTTCTTTAAGCCAAGTTATTGTAAAACTGAATACCATAGTGGTTCTACCACATAGAAAGATGTTCAGTATACACTATAATACAATCCATACATTTTAAAATTTCTTTGTATATTTTCTTTAATTGTAATACAATTACATCACTTCCCCCTTCCTGTTTACTACTTCAAACCTCCTATATATCTCTCTGTGCTCTCTTTGAAATCATAGCCTTTTTCACTAATGTTTTTATACATTATCATCCATATAATTTACAAAGAAGACACTGAAGTCCAGAAAAAAAAATGACACCTCACTTTAAAACCCAATATTCAGGCCAGCAAGATGATTCAGTCAGTGAAAAGCTTTTGCTTAGCATTCTGGACATTCTAAGTTTGATCATGAAGTGATCATCTGATATGGACATGCACACTATGCAAATATACTCATGCATTCACTCACACATAAACAGTAAAATCTTAAATGAATAAAATGAATGTAAAATCCAATAATTATCTATTTCCTGTGTACTAATTCTCCTGCCAAGTCTATTTTCTTTTCTTTTTCCTACATTTAATCACCAATTTCCATAAAATATAACTGAAAGCTGTTGGAGCATTTCTCCAAGAAATAACCAAAAGTATATGGTGACTCTGGGAGAGACTGACATTCATCACAGCATTTGTTTTCTTCCTTTGAATACAATGAGGCCGAATCTTCCAGCCACACCTACAGTTAGACACAGCGAAGTGATTGAATGGAATAATAATATGTACCATTTTCTGCTTGGCCTCTTAAGATCTACCCAGGTTTTTTATTCTCACTATCCTTTTACTACTGAGTGAATAGGACATATGTGACATAAAATATAACAGAAACCAAAGATGGAAGAAGTTTGTGTCTCTGCATTCAAATGAGCATGGTTTACTTGAAGCTAAAATCAGAGGCTAGAACCTGGCAGATACAGGAAGGCATCTTTCCCTGTGTGACAGTGGATCTAAAAATCCTGTGTTGTATCACGTAAGAATCAGCTCATATTATAAAACCTTGCCAAGGAAATTTAACCTTTGAGATTTTAAATAGCATTTAATTAGAAATTTCATTGGCTTTTGTTTACTAATATATATGGTGTCTTAATACAAACATAATGAATATTCAAATGAAAAAGGAATGGTTGTATATGACACTGTCTTTGATGTTTACTTAAACTTTTTTTAATATATATTTTTATTTTATAATTAATTTAATTTTACATATTCAGCCACGGATTCCCCTGTCCTCCCTCCTCACACCCCCCAGCCTTCCCCCCCAATTCACCCCCCATTCCCACCTCCCCCAAGGCAAGTTCTCCCCGGGGATTCTGCCCAGCCTGGTAGATTCAGTTGAGGCACGTCCCTTCTTCTCCTTCCTGCACCAAGGCTGAGCAAAGTGTCTCAACATAGTCCCTAGGATCCAAAAAGCTAGCTCATGCACGAAGGACAGGTCCCAATCCCACTGCCTGGGGGCCTCCTAAACAGTTCAAGCTCATTGATTGTATCACTTATCTAGAGGCTCTAGTCCAATCCCAAGGGGGCTCCTTAGCTATTGGTTCATAGTTCATGTGTTTCCGCTAGTTTGACTACTTGTCCCTGTGCTTTTTCCAATCATGGTCTCGATATCTCTTGCTCATGTAATTCTCTCTCTCTCTCTCCTCTCTCTCTCTCTCTCTCTCTCTCTCTCTCTCTCTCTCTCTCTCTCTCTCTCTCTCTCTCTCTCTCTCTCTCTCTCTCTCCCTCCCTCCAGTTTGACTCCTGGAGCTTCACCTGGGGTTTGGCCGTGGATCTCTGCATCTGCTTCCACCAGTCACTGGATGAGAGTTCTATCATGACAGTTAGGGTGTTCAGCCATCTAATCACTTGAGTAGGTCAACTCAGGCACCCTCTAGCCCATTGCCAGTAGTCTATAGTGGAGGTATCTTTGTGGATTTCTGGGGACCTCTTTAGCACTCTGCTTCTTCCTATTCCCGTGGGGTCTTCATTTATCATGATGTTTACTTAAACTTTTATTATCAGTTTATGTTTAAATAATTAATAACCAGTCACAATTTGACTCATGGGTCATGAGGATGTGGGGATGCCTCCTTACTGAGCAGGTGGGTTTTGTTTTGTTTTTTCCCTAAACAGCAGTGCTTTACAGCTGTTTACATACCATTTAGACTGTGTTAGGTATTATGAGTAGTCTCAATTAAAGTTAAAATTCAATTTAATAATTTATATTTTAAAGTGATATATTTTCTCTAACTGCTGTTTTATAGTTAACAAAATTTATTCATATTTTAGAATGTGAGCAACGATCATTCTCACATTTCCTACCAACTTTTTCACTCAAGTCTATTTTGACTTAATTCTCTATACCCTCTTTCCACTGTTAGTTACAAACACACTGAATACTTATTTTGTTATTCATGTTTAAAAATCACTACTACCATTATGTTAGTCAATTAAGAAATCCAAGATGATTTCTCTTTTATATAATTCACTATAGTTCTATTTGCCTTGATTTCAGAAAAAAAAAGGAATCATTGTAAGTGGGCTTTAATTTTGTAATTCTTCTCAATTCATTCAATTACTGTATGAATACCACCACATATTCTTTGTCAAAAAAAAATACATCAGTTGTAATAGCATCAGTTGAGTCTTCCTATGCAAATGATTGTTAAGTATTTGTGGGTTCAAATAGGAATTAAGTACATCAATTTAAATAGTCACAACAGGTTCTTAAATTTGAAAAATTAAAACATAAGTAAGCTTGTGGTGTTGTACATAAATCCAGAAATGATCAAATAATATTGTATTTATTATTAACTGCCATTTACACATATAAACTATTGCTAATATATACAATAAATAATTTTTTCATAGAAGTTATCATATCTAGAGCTGTTAGCCTAATAATTTAACAGCTTAAAAACAATCTACTAAGTGTAAATTCTTAAGAATTTTATTTGAAAATAGTTGTTATGAACTGCAAGCTTTATAAGACACCATTTTATATCTTATTTTCCTTTTAACTAAAAAAATCAAGTATAGAAGTACATTCTTTAAGAATTTGTCCTAATGTTTTTTAATGGGTGCATACATCCATTTGTGTGTCTTACAATAAATGTAAGCATTTATTAATTCTGGTTTTAAGATGATACAATCAATCGATGTTTTTGAATCATAGGTAAATTTCTACTTTCTTTTACAGAAAAAAAATGGAAAAATTCCCTGAACATCCATCTACCATCTGGTTAAGCACACACATATAATACTTCTGCATATGTGATCATTGACAACCTATCTAATAAAAGGCAGAGGCTGGATCTAAAATGATGAGTGTATAGCTGTAGTTGAAACCATTAAGGATGAATAAGGTCATTATGTACCATTTGCATTGCAAGGACCATAATTAAAGAGAAGCTCAAATAACTAGATAAAAAAGAAATGATTCTTTTAGCAGTTGTTTTAAATTGAAGACAGATAATGGAACACCTAACTTATCATTAGATTTTAACATACTGAAATTGTTTTGAAGTTTTGTATTCCATACTAATCTTAACTTTAAACTTACTTTACTGTAATTCTTTTATTGGTTTTCATCTCATGTTTCTAATAGTGTGATCAATGCAAAATAAAACTGTTCCAGTTACTTTCCAATTAATAGAGCAATAGAAAGAAAATAACCAATGTATTTAAACTATAAATGGTGAGCAAACAATTTCTCTTATCTGATAATTTAATAGCTCTATCTAAACACTGTATATTTACTGTGGTCCCTTTTAACAGACTAATTACTAAATATTTTACAAGAACTTTTAAGGTAGAGCAAGTAAACACAATGGTATGCTCATTGTGCTAACAGCACTAATTAACAATTATCATTGAAAATTTCCATATTCTAAATCATCAACAATTTTATTTATATATATTTTCTCTATTTGTAAAATTCCACAATCCTGGTGCCTAAATATATTAATTTTTCCAAGATTGATAGGTAAGGCCAATTTTTCGCTTCTGACAAGCTAATATTAGATATGTTTCCTGAAGAGTTAGAAATGTAACCATCAGAATAATAATAGATAAGCTTTCTGCCAGCACCTCTGAGCTATTTTATAAAGTATCTGGACGTGAAGACTCCTCTACTGTCCTGTGCTTAGAGTTTCAATTGTAGGGCTTATTGACACCAGATTAATTCAGTGTTATAGACATAGATCAGAAAATTTAAATCTTGGATGATTGCTTGGACAAAATCACACTGACCTAACAAATATGGTTTACTGTCAGGCCTGACCTAGAGTTCAATGTTCTCTCTACAACAATATGAAGATGTCACATGTGACCTAAGAAAACAAGGACACATTTGTGTAGGTTTGATACCGTACAATTCCTTTTAATCCATCTCTATCATGACAGAATCATCACAATGCCCAATATCTTATAGCATTTGAATAACTAACAAGCACACATGGATTGTTTGGGGTATGGCTATATGTCTTCCTATGGAAAAACTCTGAAGATGTCTCTTTCATAATTTGTTTGTGTAACCATACCTGTATACACAATGCTAATTTGTGTGATGTGTATTTTTGTCATATCCCTTATTGAACATGTAGCTTCTGTTAAAAAATATATCATAACATTATTTAAGAATATGCAGAATATTTTGGGTAAATCTGTCATGATTTTGCTCACATTTTTCTAAATCAAATGAAGCTTAGACAAAAACGATTATATTAATAGCTCACATTTGCCTGGTGATCACTATATCACAGGGGTGTGCTTTGTGATATGTTAATTAAATATCCAATGAATTCAACTATTAGGTGTAGTAGGTGTCATAAAAGAATCTAGAACTGAACTGATCACTTCTTCAAGGTAAAGCTAACGTTAGCAGGGAAGTGAGAACTTGAGCGTTCCTACTTCAGGAGCACTATCTTATTCTCAATGCCATACTGCTTTTCATTGTTTCACTTCAAATCTGGTAATTATTTGTGCCTCCTACTATTCAAAAAGGATTAATTTTGAAAGGGTCATGTCCCTTTTAATGATACTGAGATGCATGGCTGTGAATCTGCTTACAAGTAGTAGTAACAGAAACTGAATGCAACATTTTAAGACCAGAACCACTTCAACTACAAAAAAACACAAAGAAGAATTTATATTCTCCTTTGTTGAGTTCATTTTGCAGGGTTTAGAGTTGCCTGCTATGGTTCTATTTATACTTCAGGAAAGACTACAACAAATATGATATTACTGTTAATGCTTAAAAATTTCTTTAAAATGCTTTGAATAACCACTGAAATGATCTCTCTCCCTCTCTCCCTCTCTCTCTCTCTCTCTCTCTCTCTCTCTCTCTCTCTCTCTCTCTCTCTCACACACACACACACACATACACACAGTTTGTGTACATCTATTTAGAGAGAATATATAATCATACAGGCATGCACAGACACACATGATAGATAAATGGATAGATAGATAGATAGATAGATAGATAGATAGATAGACAGATAGATAGATAATATGTATATACATACAGAGGGAGAATGAAGGAGAGAAAGAAAGCATGTTTTTTGGTATTCTGCTACAGCGACACCTGAGAAAGTCAACTTAAAAAGAAGAAAGCTTTATTTTGGCTCACAGTTTTGTAGGTTTCAGTCCATGGTCAGTTGACGTGTTGCTTTTGAACCTGTGGCAAGGCGGTACATCATGGAGGGAGCGCATGGCACACCAAGTTTCTCATTTCATTACAGCTGAGAAGTAAAGAGAGAGGAAGAGGAGGGACTGGGGTCCCATTATCAAGGACATGCCTCCCAGTAACCTAACTTCCTCCCACTGTGTCCCACTTTTTAAATGTTCCACCAATTCCCAATAGCACTGCATGGTGAAATATATAGATCTCAGGGAACATTAAATATCAAAAGATATCAGTCCTTAATCTTCACAAAACACTACTAGGGTTATATTTCACATGTCTCATGCTTTTTTATGTACTAGTTGTTGATCAGAAGGCCAATGACTTTAATGTCCAATGAGATCACACTACCACTGACAAGGTGATGATGGGGGAATGTCTTTCTGTATGCTGTGAATATATGTTGCTCTGATTGGCTGATAAATAAAGCCATTTGGCTTATGGCAAGGCAGCTTAGAGATGGGTGGGAAATCCAAACAGGTAGACAGGAAGAGAAAGAAGAGGCAAAGCAGACGTTGCTAGCCACCACCAGGAGAAGCAAGATGTAAAGATATCGGTAAGCCATGAGCCATGCGGCAAAGTATAGATTTATAGAAATGGGATAATTTAAGATGTAAGAGCTAGCTAGCAAGAAGCCTGCCATGGCCATGGTTTAAAAATAACACAAGCCTGTGTGTGTTTATTTGCATCTGAGCAGTTGTGGACCAGGTGGGACACAGGAAAACTTCCAACTACAAGGTGAGGAAACTACTTTCCTACATATAATATTCCTTTAGATTGCTGAAGATATATCACTGTCAATGACAAAGATAAGGGAAGAATACGTCCTTCCTCAACCTAATTAGAAATCAATTTTTAATTCCTTAACTAAATTTATAATAATAGATTACATGATTTATTGAAAATTAAAATTATTGTTTTGCAGGATAGTTAAGACAGGTGGTATGTGGACAACCTAAAACAGGTGACATGATTATTAACACAAAAAGTGGATTGACTGAAGAAAGATATGTTTCTGTTTTAGTACTTTCAGAATATAACTTTTGTGGGTGAACTCAATCCTTCTTGGATTTTATATTATCTCCCGCACATTTGATAACTTACCACTGTTAATGTTTATAATTGCTCTCACCTAGAGTGAGATCTAATTAACTCAAATGATTAGGTGCTATTATAGCTGAAGCCAGACTTTGTCAAACACCTTCCTTAGACATTTGTGGCATTGCTCTACTAGATCTTTTCCTAACTGACATCACATTCCAAGGTCTCCTTTTTGTTCATGCTCTTCATTCAATATTTTTCTTCATTAAGCCCTCTGGGAATTAGTCTTCTCATTTATGTGTTATCAGTTTCAACAAATTTAAAAGACACTGTTGAAGAAACTGGCCCCAAGTGTTCTTCTCAAATACAATTTCCATTTCCTTCTGGCATAAAAGCTAATTTAATTTTTTTACAAAAAAGAAAAAATCCTATCCAAACCATTATATCTTTCATCTGCAAATGTCAGTAAAATAACTGATGCTTTGTTAGCAATTTCTTCACTTTATTACATGAACCTATGCTTTCAAAACTACTACCCTGTCATCTTTGAAGATAGAGTTTATTACAATGTGATCATTTTAAGTCCATTAGAAATTTAATAAAATACATATCATAGAAATAACAAACTTGCAAGTATTTTATTGAAAACCAGATGGCTCAATTTTGGACATATCATTTGATTTCCACACACACACACACACACACACACACACACACACACACACACAAAATACATATCAAGTTTTACTGTGCATACAGAGAATTGGGAGTTTGTAGTTTAATACAGTAGTCTCTCTTTAGGAAATACCAGGCTTTCTCCCAAGAGTTTGTAACCAATATTTTTGTGGATGCAAAGGAAGACAGATTAACCACTAAATGAAAATCAACCTCAAGGCCTGTAAAATGTCACCCTGTGCCCCATGAATTTTCCAAGTCTTCACCTTTGTTATTAGTAGCAATGGCAAGCAAGCCACAGTTGTGAAAATACCATCAGATAATATGCTTCTTTGACTGTCCTTAGAGTACATTAAGATAGCCCTGTATAGGATAATCTGCATTTGTGTATAGATTTAAAGTATAAATGTTGAAATTCAAATTGACTCAGTTTCTATGAGAAGCTTTGGGTGTGATCCCTTAGAGATGCCCAAGCACAAAAGACCTGCTGTGCTTTTGTCCCTACCACAGCCTCAGCTCTTGGTTATCACTGGATTGGCTCAGGAACTGGGGGTGCAGTAATGAATGTTGATAATTCCGTGTCTGTCAACAGCAGAGTCACAAGTTTCATTTACTAAAATTGTTCACAAGCCCACATCCTCAAATGCTTTAGGACTTGATAATTAGAAAAGGGAAGTGCTATATTTTGAAAATTCAAGCCAAGAACAAATATGAAAAATGTCCCACTCATTTTTTCTTAAGACATAAAATTTTATTTTGAAAGCTATATAATTCCTCTCAACAATTAAAAAAACACTAGTATTGTTCAGTTTACAAGATAAAGAAAGTCACTTTATTTGCTTATTTAAGGAGAAAGGGAACATTTCATATTTAATGGGAACTCAAATTATAAAAACACACAAAATTGTCACTTATCATACACGTACATGTTGACCCAACAAAAATGCTAAATTAATTATTATTTGCAAATTCAAACAAAAAAATTGTACATGTCAATTTATGTAAAAAGTGTTAGTGGACTCTCAGCCAATGGTGATGAAGGCACACTATTTGGTGTGAATACCTTTCATTCAAAAGGAGTCATTGGATTTGGGTTGTAGTTGGGAAAACAAAGACTGCCAGTATTGCTATTGATTCTAAATTTAAATAAAGGTTAGTATGCATAAGTATATGTATATTTTATTGTGTCTAAATACATGTTTCTGAATTACTGAAATCATTCAGACTGTTATTAATTCAGTATTGCACATGTATCTTAACAATGGGAAGTTGGTACATATTGTTTTAATAAAGCTGATATATAAAAGTTCAGTTAAAGTAAATTATTGTAAGGGAATTAATAGTTTTGTTAAATAATTTCATGTATATTTTTGCTGTTGTTTTAAGAGGGTTTCTCTATGTAACCCTGCATGTCTTGGAACTCTTTTGGTATACCAGGCTGTTCCCTAACTACCAGAGACCCATCTGCTTCTGTCTCCTGAGTGCTAGGTTTAAGAATGTGCACCACCACTGCACAGCTCTCATGTAGCATCTTTACATGTTATTTTAAATTACACATTCAAAGTCCTTATAGATAGTGTTGGTACCAGAGTTGAGTTTAATTGACAGGATGCATCTGCAGGACAAACTGGTATGTAATTGGTATGACTGGTCAGAAAGCACATGGCCAGAATATGCTCACACAAATATATTGCTGCTAAAGCAGACAATTTGGTTTCAAGATAAAAGGCTCCTGAATGGTTTCCTTTGATGGTGTGGATATAATGTGAATGAAAGACTTCATTAGGGAAAATTATGGTCAAAACTAATCAGTATGTGTTTTACTTAAAAAATAAGAAAGAGTCAAAATACAGCTCCTCCTGTGAATGGAATTGAAGCCTGGGGATGGGAGCTCACAGGTACTTAAGAAAGGCTCAATCTCAGCCATTGATCCTCACACCTATGGAAACCCAAGGGCTAAATAGGCAGTCCTGACTGAAACTGGAAAACGGAAAAGGACACAGAGCCTTGAAAGCCCAGCTGAACAGAATGGAAAGAGGAAAGCCTGTGTCTCTTTGACTGTGGCCTAATCAGACACGCTTGTACAAAAATGTTTTAAGTGTGACTCTAGATTCTGAAGTTAGAGTCGAGCATATACAATCCTGTGCCAGGTCCTCAAAATCAATCCTTCTAGTGTCTTAGTGAGCAGAGATGTGGATTCCACACAGGAGAGGGGAAAAGAACCCTAAGTGCTGGAAGATGAGAAACATGTAAGCCCAGTCAGAAAATGACAGGAAAACAGTGTGGGCTCTGCCAAGCTGTGGTGCCATGAACAACAACCATGCGTTCAGTTCTTCCAGCAGCAAGAGAGTAGACAGAGGGGAGAAATCACATCAGTGTTCTGGAGCAAGAGCAGGTGAAACGGAAGATAACTGATAAGCAGCATGGTGAAAAGAAAGTTTTGGAGTAGATACTCTCTCCAGTTGATCATTCACATCAGTCTGATTGAAAATAAGCTTGGAACACATTTTGCTTTCTGTACACTTAACAGTTCTTTCATGCCGATCTTTTATAAAACACTATAGGGATGACATTCAAACAGGTCTATGCATTGTCCTTTTGCAAAAAAACAATGTAATGGCAATTTTCTATCACATTTCCTACCTTTAGGATCTGAAATGTACCCTGGGCACGTGATTAAATACTTAGTCCCAGCTTGTTACCCTATTAGGAGGTCACAGAGGTTTTAAAGTGTGAGTGGAAAGGACTTACATCATTGGGATTATAATAATGTTAATTGTCATCTGGAGGAAAATCTAGTATCACATGGACTATATGCCTCTGCTCATGCAGGTGGTGGCATTCCGTATTATATTAGTTGAGATAGGAACACCTGTCCACTCTGGATAGCCATTGCCCTTAGCTGGGATTCTAGACAGTATGGTATAAATGGTGATAGATGAGCACCAACATGTATTTACTCCTGTTTCTTTACTGTGGATGAAATATGACCAGTTTCAACCAGTTCCTGTGACCTTGACTAGCCCATGAAGAACTGTATCCTATATCTGTTTTTTAGAGTAAACACTTAAAAACAACTTAGGGAATTTTCTTTAGCCATGATATTTTATCACAGCAATAGGAAAAGAATCTAAGTGTGTGCTTTGGAATCTCTAGGACCTTCATCTTTCTCTTGTCCTTACCTAACCACCTTGAGGTGAGGAGTCACTCCTGCCACATGCTCTAACCATGATGTGTTAAGCCTCAACATGTCCAGATCAACAGAGCCAATAATAGAGACTTCTAAACCTTTAGTCAAATTAAACCATGTCCTTAGTATGTAGTTTATACTTTGGTCAGAAATGACATAGGCTGTGTGGTAAAGGATTGTTCTTCATTTGTTGGATCTAATCACTGGAAGGTGATTGTATCTGGAAGGCTCTTATTTAATCAATGGATTCAGAGTTTGATGACATTTCTAGTTGTGGAGGGAACTAGAAGGTGAGGCTTAGAGGATAGAGGATAGTGGGTAACCTTGATTGAAAGGTATATAATATTATCCCTGACCCCTTTCTTTCTTTTAGTTGCTTTCTGGGAATTGGGGGCAGGCCCCTGCACCAAATGTTTCCACCACCAAAACATTCTGATTTCCCTCAGGCTCTAAGCAATGGAGCCAGATGAGAGTGAGGTTGAAACAACTGAAACCAGGTACTGAAAGAAATCATTGCCTTTATATTATGTCAAGTATTTTGACATATTTTTGAAGCATCAACTAACACTATCAATTTTCTCAGATACTGCTTTCAAGTCTCAGGAAACAATGGTCCACTCCCTACATGGGAAGATGGAAGCACCTAGAGGGTAAAGCAAAGTAGGTGGAGGGTGCAAACAGAGGACTTGCAAATATATTGAAATCAAATTTATTTTTAATGTGATCTGGAGTCAGATACAGCCCTATTGCTTGTAAGATAATGGCTAGATATATGGCTGAGGCTTGCACTGAATTTTTTATATTCTATGGCAAGATAACTAGAATTACATTTAAAGGAGGGGCATAATCTTTTTATATATTTATAGATGTTCTTTATGCTGATTTTCATGCTTGTTGTTGTCAGTAGATGTAGACTCAGCAGTCAAACATTTATAGACGAGTTGGTTTGAGTGTTTACTGTGGAATCAATGAACAAAAGCTGCTGCTATGTTGTAACCAGCCCCTTTGGAGTTGTGGAGAATGTACTAATGTGTCATGTAAATGTTTCCACTTGTCAAAATTTCTAAAGGCCAAAACATGTGTTATATTACTCAGGAATATTTTTCTCTGGGACTTGGAAGAAAATTTGACATAAATTTAATTAAATCCCCAAATGCGACTGTTATGCTTTGTAGACTGTCAACACAACTAAATACCATTCTTATTATTCTGATCCTATAAACACACGGCGTTCACGTTTACACATTCCTTAATATTCCACGCAAAGTACTATTAATGAAAGCCTAGGTATATTTTAACAAGAGAATTAAATCTATAATATTTGTTCTGTTGGTTTACACACTTGTTTTCTTTTACATATACAGTTCTCTTGGAAATATTTATATATGGAGATGTATAAATGAAATACTTGTTTCTCCTTGTGCCAGGGAAACTCCTAGGCATCTACAAAGATGACCCCAGCTAAGACTCCAAGCAATAGTGGAAAGGGTGAACTGGCTTTCCCCTGTAATCAGGTTGGTGATTAACCTAATTGTCATCATAGAACCTTCATCCAGTAGGTTGATGGAAGTAGATGCAGAGATCCACAGCCAAACACTGAGAGGAGCTGGGAGTCAAGTTGAAGAGAGGGAGGAGGGATTATATGAGCAAGAGGGCTCAAGATCATGACAAGGAAACCCAAAGAGACAGCTAACCCAAGCTCCTGAGAGCTTATAGACTCTAGACCAACAACTAGGGAGCCTGCATGGGACCAACCTAAGTCCTCTGCATGTGGGTGATTTTTGTGTAGCTTGGTCTGTTTGTGTCCCCTAGCAGTGCTACTAAGATCTGTCCCTGGCTCCTGAGCTGGCTTTTTGGCTACAGAGGCCAGACTGGGCATAGAATCCTCTGGAACTGGAGTTACACATGGTTGTGACCTGCTGTATAGAGAAACTGAACTGCTGAGCCATTTCTCCAGTCCCAAGACATGGATTCTGATTAAAGAATCTTGTCTTCTTACTAAAGCAACCATTAAATAACCATTAAAGCTATAGAAAATTCACATATATGATGAAAGCCAAAATTAATTCTCCAACTGCTCCATGCTATTTTATTAATTTAATTATTGCTATAGCTAGTCCCCCTTAAATTTGAAACACAACACAGTCAATAAGTATAAATTGCTAATAAAAAAGGAATGCTCAAGTATTCCCAGTTATTCATGTGTTTAAACAACTTTTTCTCAATTATATTGAGTTACATACATTGTATCTATATAATTATTAATAAAATAAGATTGCACTATGTGTATTTACAGACAAATTTTGCATTCATTGTCCCCTGTGGAGAGTTGTACATCAAGAACCTTTTTTAATCCTAGTTGAGACCAGAAATGGATACCTCATCAAGATAATCCAGCCATGTGCTACTGCAAGCTTTCCAATGGACTATAAAGATGCAGCATGTTTTGTCATCTAAACAGATTCCATTATTAGTTACTTTTACTAAGAACAGATATAAAATGAATGGCAGCATTAGGAAATGATGACATAATGTGTAACACAATGTAGAGATGTCGAAAGCCACTTTTGTCTACAGTGATACTCCAATCTTTAACCATAAGACATGTATTCCAAGAACCCAAATAGCTGCCTAAAACTATCATTAGTACTACATTTCTTGCTTTTGTATAGTACATATCCATGAAAATTTAACTTATAAATTAAGTAGAATATCACATTCAGATTAACTGATGATAAAATAAAACACCATGAAAATGCTACTGTGAAAGTCATGTTAGTGTTATATGTCTTTCTCCTTAACAATACTTTTGTCTACTAAGCTGATATTCCTTATAACATGGGAGTCAGCACATCACCTGTGTGGTGGCACCAAGTGTAGTAAGTGGCACAGACATTATGGCTTCGGTATTTTTTTTTTCCTTATCAGGAAAAGAACCTTTTTTTTTTTCCTTTGAGAGGAATCCACTTGTGGCTGTCCTTTCTATCTCTACGGGCTGGTATCTATGACTTGTGGGCAGTACTAAGTGAAATAAGAGTTACATGAACCCAAGCATGGCAATAATATTCTCACTGTGAGTTTATAAGCAGTGGTATTACAGGATTGTGACAAATGTAAGAAATCCTGATTGATTCTCTCCTCCCCACCCCCCTCATTGTGGGAAATGGTACTTGATTCCCCCTACACCATGTAAAATCTTACTAGATCTCCATCCTTCTCTTTCACTGCCTGGTTTCTTGTCTCGCAGAATTTCTCCCACTACTCAAAACTGCAAGAACTTTGTACACTGCTGTTTTCAACCAAATATTTATTTACTTCAATAAAAAAACTATGCACAAAGGAAACCTTCATAATATAAAATGTACATAATTATATGACCCTGAGGGTACCTATTCTATTTTTCAGGTGGAGTATGGTTAGTGAATGTTATTTGCCCCTGTGCCATGGGTCTCAATTTTGCTGGCCAGCAGCACAATCCCTCTCTTGAATTATCTCCAGTTTGTGCCCCATCACCATTCCTTCAGCTACTTTCTTGTTCCAATCATGTGCCACACTTGGGAGGACACATTGACACATTCCTGCCTTTATTCAAGTCACGTTCTAATGCATTTGCTATCTCATTTCCTCAGGGCTAATTTTCTATCTCTTCACTCTTTCCAAAGTTCAACATGACCTAAAGCTTTCCAAATCAGTGTTCATTTCCCAACACCTAGCCTAACCAACTTCAGAAAGATTTAATACAGTTCATGAATCTGTCCATTTACAAATTTCCTGTTTACGATCTACATCTCAGCACTGTCTTAATGTATATCCTGTACCAGCAGTAAGTATGCAGCTGTGTACTGTGCTGGGCTCTTCCCATGCTTGGAAGTATAAAGTGCATCATATTTTTGTCCTGACCTCTGTGATCTTCTGAGTTTGCTCTTAATTTCTAACCACATTTTAGTGGCAGAGACCCTTAGATTTGTAACTCTATCAATGTATCTATAATTCTCAATTGTACACCTCCTGCTTCAAGCTCTCCTTCAATGTCCTGACTGACATCCCAATGCAAAATAGCAATTCTGTTAGTTTGACTATAATAGGATGTTAGCTAAATATTCGTAATAGTTATTTAAAATGTATGAACCCCCTACTGTTTCACATCTATCTATTCATGGTTCAACACCAGATCTAGAGAGGAAATCTTTTATGGAGATTTGTAAGTGTGCAATTTAGGTTAGGCCAAAAGAAAAATATACTGAAAAAAGAATGTATTGACAACTAATGTCCGGATTTCATGGGATAACTTTAGAAACCCATTATGCAAAACATTACATATGCATATTTTGATTAGTAGCATCCCTTAGGGTGATTATTATGTAGAGAATACATTAAATGTGGATGATCTGGTTTAATATATACCACACAAAGTATTGAATCTCTGCTATGTGTGACTGATAAATCACTACATATAACACTCTGACTCTTCTTCTAAAACTTATTGAATATTATTCAGTTAAATTTATTTATACTGATATTAACTAAGCTGAAGACATTCTTCATTTATTGAATTTTTACATATTTGTTGTTTGTTTGCTTGTTTTGTTTTCTGGAAAAGCTTTTCTGTAACTAAGACTAGCCTTAAACTGGCTACACAAGGGTCTGACAACCTTGAAATGATTCTCCTTGAAATGATTCTCCTGCCTCTATTACTTGAGTGTTAGAATTGCAGGAATATTGGTACCATACCCAATCCAAAGATGTGTTCTTCTATTTTTCTTAACCAGTGTCAAAGGAGCAGCATTGCTAACTAACCACAGTATATTTACATTGTACTTGGAAGTATCTAGTTTTCTTTATCGAATGCATTTGTGTGTAAATGTTTTCCTTCCACATAGCTGTCTAGAGGAAAACATGCAAAGCTATTCCCTTTTACATTTCGTTTTAATTTTTATTGTGAATAAATTTGCAAATGTTCTCTGAAATAGCTGGAGGCAAGTTTGAAAAACAATTTTAAAAGGAATATAACTCAAATTAAGAGAGAACAATTCTTATAATCATTTTAAAGATATTTTACCCCAGTTTTGTATGTAAAATATGGTCAATTATTATTTTCATTATCCTGAGTTTCAAAGACACAAGTTAAGGCCAAAAGTTAACTATATTGAATATAAGGGTTTGGTTTTGATTTGTTTAAAAAAGAAAAAACAACATTCTTCACTTTTTAACATTCTGAAGATATACCACTGTTATATTTGGCAGCTGAAAACAAGATAGTAAGAAAATGAACATAACGCTAAAGTTGCTGTTGATCAAGGATGACCAACTGTGTCTAAACAGCCTGAAGATAGAAGCAGTATTTGAATTACTAAAATGGCTTTGAGTTGTTGCCTTCTTCAATATTATGCTCACAACTGTTATGAAAAGTTCATACAGTCATAGAAAATAAAACATGAAATAGCAAGATGCAATACTTAAAACTGGGAAGAAGTTATAGTTTAAAAATATAACATAACAAAAAAAATTGTGTAAATATTTGAAAGTTAAACTAACTACCACATACCACAAATGGGAAATTGTTTAAAAAATTAAATATGACAAACCTACTTCTTAACCTTTAATATTGGTATGAGAATTAAGAAGAAAACTGAGATAGTAAAATAATATTTTTAACTGTCCAATAAATGCTCTATGTATGATAATTTAAACACAATTATTCTGTACATGGTAAAAATTATAAAATTATTGTTTTCAAAAGGCATTGAATAAAAAGTATATTCCCAAACTTATTTATATTTTTTGTAAATATTCTCATCAAAATTCAGAAAATTTACTACAACCACTTTGTTATAACCTGGAAAATTTAGTTTTTTGACAATTTGACCACAAACAAGCCTAGACTTTAAACCTAAAACACACATGTGACCTCACACATAACTGTCAACTTGCATTCCAATCAAATGTGCACGAATACTGAAGTTCTAGTGATAAATTCAGTCATTTTATACCACTGTTTTGTTCCAATAGTCAAGAACTGCTAAATTTATGAAATATTCTCTACAAATACCATTAAAGTCAGAATGTCTTTAAGTGATTGCAAATATTCACGTGGAAGTCATTACCAGAGGGGAAATATGTGGTACAAACTACTAAGGCCCATTTGCACACTAAAGGTAAACACAACATCCCTTAGTCTCTAACTGAGGTCAACATTCACTTTCCATTTGAATGCTGTCAGGTCATTTATATTTCCCTGAGCTTGTTGACTTCCTTTCAGTACATTGATTCACTGTGATGAATTAGAACCACTGCTACAAGTTTCTTTAAATGATTGACTATTGCTGGTATCCTCCTTGTCTTTCTCTGCTGCTCTCTCAAGTTCTCCCTGTTTGAAAGCTTGCTTGCTTCTTTTCTTCTTTTTCTTCCTCCCTTCCTTCCCTCCTTCCCTCCCTCCCTTCCTCCTTCCTTCCTTTCATATATATAATTGTGTGTGTGTGTGTGTGTGTATAATTCCTATATTATTTATGTTATTTCCTTCTTTCTTTCTCTCTCTTTCTGATCTGGGTGTTGGACTCTGGGTCTCCTGCACATTAAGCAAATGTTCTACCAATGATCTATTCTTCCAGCATTGTAATATATGTAACACATTTGTTGAGTATCCCTCATAAAAACCCTCATTGAGTGATTTATTTAGCCTAAATATTATTTTAATATTTAGCTCATTTTCATTTTATACTGCACACACACACATTGTGTGTGTGTACCATGAATCTAATAACTATTTATAAATGACAGGTAAATATATAATCATGTACATTTTAGCAAATATATTACATATGTCTTTAAAATTAGGGGAAACATTGTATCAAGCTAATGTCAACATGAAGTGAGGCAACTGTTCTATACCAGCAAATTCAGAAAGTTTTCACATAAATTCACCAAAAGTAATGAAATTAAAGCATTTTTGATGAGTGCTGAGTAAATTCAGAGAAACAACCACTTCTGTTGTCCGCTTGGGTGAGTTTGCCAACTTTATCATTGCTCATGTTACTAATCTCACCATCAACCTGAATTTCAGATGATGAATACTCACCAAACAAGGAAAAAAATAAAAATCTGTGTGTTAGACCTCCAAGTTCACTTGTTTTTCTTAAAGTGGTATAACAGAATGTTTAAACATAAAATAAAATAGAAGGTTTTTGAAGGTGCACTTTGCAAAAGAAAGGCATCCTAAATATATGTGCAAAGTAGCTCATGATATTCACTGATGTGTTGAAAAATATCACTCTCAGCCATTTTCAACTGTAGCTTCTGTAATTCTCTGATTTAAAAGTCATGTTAAAAACACATGAAATGGTATGGAAATGCCTGTTCAGATTATGTGAGGAAAAAGGAAACAATGTGAAATTCCATTCAAATAGTGCATGGATAAATGTAACAACCAGAGCTCCAAGTTCTTACTGTTTGTGATGTACATTTAAGTGCACAGAACATTTGCCTTTATGGCAGTTTTATTCCCAGCACAGTAAATGGCAAAAGGGTTTCTGTTCAATTGACTTTCTCATAAGAGGTTTAATTCCCTCTTTGTTTTGGCATAGTTTGTATCTGAGTTTTCGTACTCCAGCTAACCTCTACATTCGGAGTAAGTAAATCCCACTTTGCGTGACAGACTGACCCAGTGTCAGGAAATGGTACTTGTAGTGCTAGTGTGTATACATACAGTTTAGACAATCCTTAAAAAAATGACTTTCAGGCAAGAGTCTCTTAGCACAAAAATAAATGGCTTTGAATTGTGTAAAAGTATAACATTTAAGTTATGCTGCACATTACTACAAAGTAACTGATTCCAATAACAAATGCTAAACCTTATTTCCAAACAGAGCAACTGTTTCATGATGGAATAAATGGAGATGGAACTAATGTAGAAAATAAATGTGTTCATGAAATATTGTACTTCTAGGTCCACAAGTCACATATCACTAAAATAAATTTTGGTAAAATCATTTATACATTTCATTTTTAGTAAATATTATGATTGCTACAGAGACATTTCAATATTTAATAGTAAGCAATAAATGAGACAGAAGTAAGACTATATAAAATATTTCACAAGATACAGATATTTTAATGCACATTCTAAGCACAACTTCGATCAATCAATACACATGATTACACAAATTAAATCTACTTTGATAATTTAAATACAAATACCAAACATGTACCTGGTAAACTCACTTTACAAAGCAAGTAGGAATAACTTAAAATCAAACAAGTAGTGAATAGTATAACTGATGGCTTCTTTAAATAGTGACTATTTTCTACTATTTTTCAATACTTTATGATTTAATATTTTGTGATAATTTTTGATTCACATAAATTTGTAGAAAATAATATGTAGATTGCATGTGCCCTGTATGCAGTTTCTTCCAAGGGCAGTATTGTTCTAATTATGGTACTACATATAACTAGGATTCTAACTCTCATCCAGTTCCCACACATGACTCAGACTCACTTATTCACACTTTTGTGTATGTATTTTGCTCTATTCAAATTTATGACACATGACAGTCCCCTTATTCACCTCAGTAGTCAAAATGATACAAGTAGTAAAGATCTAATATAACTTAAGAAGTGGATTTTTAAAGTAAGGACAATATCTTAAAGCAATGGCCAAAAACATCTTAGTCTCTGTGTCATAACAGCTATTGTATGTCCTGAATTCAAGTCCCTATCTGTAGCAGGCTACTGAAAGGTGGGTGTGGCTCTGCTCTGTAAAATTTTGGGGAAAATAAAGGAGTCAGAGGAAGGGAATGGAGTTTGGATTTCATCCAAACACATTGCATCAATGTATGCAATTCTTAAACAATAAAAATATTGATTTAAAAATTAACCTGGATTAGCTGATAGATCTTTGCTAATTTCTCATCTAAGATTTTTCACAGTTGTCAGTTTTCAGTCTTAAAATACAAAATGTGCTGTATGTTTGATTTGTTTTGACTTGGTTTGACTTTGTATTTGAATTATCTAACTAATTACAAGATTTTTCAGTTGTGAACTTAATATTTTTAGTTGTTTCTTCCCATATGACATTGTAAGAAACAAAGTAAAAGATTACAATTCTAGAAAAAAAATAGTTCATAATCACAGCATCTATTACAAAACACTGCAATAAAGCCAGCTTCTGAGAGTGGAATCTATTTCACATTTCAAAGTGGCCACAGGTACACTCCTAACAGGACAAATACTTTGTTTTGTTTTTTATTTACCCTTTCTCTGCTCAAATAAAGGCATTTTAGAAACTAACTTCCTTAGGCATAATGCTAAAACAAAAAAACATAAAATCCTCAACTTCTGGGAGCTGGAAATATGTTAATGTTAACTCTAAATAAAATAAATGGTATTTCAATACCCTGTGATGAAAATGTATTTTGAAGCATACATAAATTTAATTAAGATTCAGGATGAGTCTAAAGGACAGAAGTTTTTCAGCCAATCATTGAACAGTAAATTCTAAAGAGACTCAGATTATTGTTCATACATTTCTTGTTGATTTAAATATTTGGTGACATTGTAAATGAGTGCTCAGTTTATCAGGCAGAACACTAAATACACTAGTTATCTTCTAAAATGATATTTAATCACATTTCCATATGTTCAATTGTACATGTCAGATGAACAGAATCTCACTTTAAAATAGGATTGTATAGATAAGTGTGCACACTACTCTTCCTGATGTTCTGGTTTTGTCCCCCAGTACACACACTAGGTAACCCACAATCACCCAGTTCCAATGGATCTGAAAGCCTTGGCTTTTGTGGACACTGTAGGCATGCACATGTGCATATGTCACCATGCACACACACACAAATGTTATTGAAAAAGAATAAGACTATAACTTAATGTACTTATTTAGTTACATATTAAATACAATTCCCTTAAGTTTATGATGCCAGTGTGGTAGTATAATATTTTATTCTACCATATGAGGTTAAAATGACTGAAAAAATATTCTTCCCTTTAAAAGTCTAACATAAACAATTAAATATTGACGACATTGCTTGAACTGAAAAGACAAAGAGATTAATTTGAATCTATAACATCTTCAATTTAGTAAAGGAGGGGAATCTACTGTGGCAAAACTCTTTGGAAAATGTCCACAGGATACAGTGCATAGCTACAGTGCTCTTACTCTTTCACATCACATGTTGCTTCTAGAAGCCACAATGACCGCAGGATACCAGATCTTATGCTATCTTAAAAGTGTCCTGTTAGATTATATGAGCAAGAGATATTGAGACCATGATTGGAAAAAGCACAGGGACAAATAACCAAACTAGTTGAAACATATGAACTATGAACCAATAGCTGAGGAGCCCCCATGGAACTGGACCAGGCCCTCCGGATAAGTGAGACAGTTGATGAGCTTGAACTGTTTAGGAGGCCCTCAGGCAGTAGGACTGGGACCTGTCCTTAGTGCATGAGCTGGCACTAGGAACCTAGGGCTTATGCTGAGATACTTTGCTCAGCCTAGGTGAAGGGAGGAGGGGACTGGACCTGCCTCAACTGAATCTACCAGGCTGAGCTGAATTCCCAGGGGAGTCCTTGCCTTGGAGGAGGTGGGAATGGGGGGGTGGATTAGGGGGAGGCCAGAGTGGGGGGGAGGAGGGAGGAAAGGGGAATCCGTGGTTGATATGTAAAATTAAATTAATTATAAAATTTTTTTTAAAAAGTATCCTGTTAGCATTTTTGCCTCCTTGAAATACACTTTATTGAAAAATTATATTTAACATTAACAACTATAAATCATCATTTGTTAATAAATTGGCAAATGAAGGGTTGCAATATATTTTAACCCAAATTCAAGAAAGAAATGTCCTCTCATTTATATAGTGTGAGCACAGTTAAGAAGTATTCTGATTAACTGAGATGCAGGAATTCACCAAACTTCAAGAATCAACTTGATCATTGATCTGTTAGAACGATGGATGTTTCATACTTGACTCTAGAATTTAAATGAGTCATAACACTAAAAAAAACCACTTCCTACAACTTAAATAACCAAGTAATAAACCAAGGTATAAATAAATATATGATGCTAAAGTCTTTTGGTGATTTATCTATAGAACATGATAAAATGGCATATCTCATTACTAATTCAGAAATACTATTCACTAGACCATCATTTCAATTGTATGAATGCAAACAATAATACTTTAAAGTGTTAAACCATCATTGTCTCAGATTTGCTAATTGAGTTTCTTATGACATTATTGTTATTGAAGTGAGTAATTAGAGGTCCCATATAATTTGAGTTATGTGCTGCAAACTGAAACTGTTCTGCAGATCAAGAAGAAATGAGAAACTGCCACAGCGTGGCTTGGCATTCCCTGTGCCTTCAATCGCATTTTAGGTGTTCTGCACTGGGGAGATTTTATCTACAGACTAAACTGGCTACCCTCTGTCCCTATAATAACTCCATGATTGGGAAGCCATATGGTGCAATGCTGAATGCTATATTAAATTGTGAGTCAGATTTTGGCCAGCTTTATTCTCATAAATGAATATCAGAATTCTATCCATGCAAATTTCCGTACACTGATGCTTCTTGGTTTCGTTAAGCTTATTTTGTCATTTTCCTTTTTTAGACACTTACTTACAGAGATAAAATCATACTATACTTAAATCTTAACAGCACTAATAGAGAATTGGAAATATAGAGGACTATGATGCTGTAGGCCTCACCCTGCTCTTACCTTTAAAGAAGCAGTCTTCATTGTGAACGATGGTGATCTTTTGCTTTTTCAGGCAGGCAGCTCTGTGAACTTCACAGTGGTTTTCATAGAATTCCCCATCAGATCCACACACAGGTTTGTAGTGCTGTTTGCAAACGTCCATGCAGGCACACTCTGCATGCCTTGTCTCTCTGCTGATGACACAGTGCCTCCCCAAGCCACAGTACTTATTTTCACAAGATCCAAAAGGGCCATCCGGAATTAGAAATTCTGGAAATAAAAAAAAAAGGAAATCATTTGGTTCTCTTGTTGATATAACCAGTTCATTTCAAAATATCAGGTGAACAATGTGTTCAAAAACTATTACAGAAATTCAAATACATAATGAAGGAACTTGCAATAAAACCAAATGAGGAACCATTTCAAAGGCTGTCAGATTCTTCCCTGGTTTCTCACTTCGAGTTCTACTTTCCCTTTTCAGAGTACATTGAAATTTGAGGACTTTTTATTATTATTAAGTATAATATTAGACATTTTGAAGGTGTTATGCAATGCATATTGACCATTTTCACTATTGCCTCCTTATGTCTTCTTACTACCCAGCCCCCTTACAAATCTTTTTCTCATGATCATGTCTGATATTTTTGTTTTGTGACCCACTGAGGTTATCCAGGTCTGTCTATGTAACTATAAGTTTGGAGTTATTCTTTGGAGTTCGATTGAATCTACGTGATGTCACCATAATAATTACAAGAACAAATTTGTAAGCAGAGTTCAAAGTGTGCCTTGAGTAACACTAAAAAATTTTACATGCATGAAGCTTTATTTCTTAGCTATTATTATTGACCCTTCAAAATGAACTTTCATACAATTGAGAAAAGTTAAAATACTAGTTTGATATTATAAATTAAGCTCATAAATTACTTTAATTTTCATCTTCATACTTTGATTCCAAGTCAAATTTAGATCAGCTAAATTAAAATTGAACAAAAGCATACCAATATCAATGGCATAGTACAAACAATAACCTAACTCAGGACATACATAGACCAAACTAAAATTTCGGGGTACACAGCTTTAACAAAAAGCTGAGATGCTGACAAGTGGAAATAGCCAGAGTTCCATCAACCACAGGCCTCCAATTCATCACTTCATATCCAAACTAAGTAACAGCTCATCACGCCATGCCCAAATACCATGGTTGCTATTGGTTGCCAGTAAGTTAATTTCTCTAATCTGTTTCCATTGTGTCTAAAAAAAAAACTTTCTATCACATTTCAGAAGGATGCTCAGCCTTTTTTGGTTTTGAGTGACACAGAGCTGAAAAATCGTGTAGTAGTGTGGTCTTTCTTTCACTGGGCATAGCATGATCATTCCAGCACCATCTTGGGCTAGAGACTACTTTGCTCAGTAGTCATGGCAACTAACTGAGCAGAATATTACAGAGAAATGATAGCTCAGCTATTGGCAGTAGGAAAGAGGTTAGCAGGACTCCAGCCACTACTCCAACCTCCTCTTCCATATGCAAAGGATTTTGGGAGATGCTAGATGGTATGCTATGTAAAAAGTACAGGTCAGAATGTTAAGACTGGGAAAGGAATTGATAGGAAATTACCCTGCAGAATAATCATTATTAGGATAGTGACCCTCATGATGATGTGAGAGAAGCCACCATGATTGGGCCTTGAAGGGAGAGGGCATTAGGAGTACAACGGTGTGGTATAATAGCATACAAGAGTCAGACGAATAAGAGAGGGGGAAAGAGACAGACAGACAGACAGACAGAACTGAGAGAGAGAGAGAGAGAGAGAGAGAGAGAGAGAGAGAGAGAGAGAGAGAGAGAGAGAGAGAGAGAGAGAGAACTCCTCTCTAACCTGGAGAGGGGCTGCATTGGGATAGCCACCATATATTTTGACAGAGGTTTGGAAAGAACATGTTCTTCAGTTCCCAGAAACTAATAAAATTCTTTACTTTTATTGGTTTCATGGAGTGTCAGAGGTGTATGCTAGATGATTAAGTCTGGTCTAGTCTACATATTAAGGGACAAGGATGATAAACTTGCATGGAGTAGAGGGCTGGGCTTGCTTTTCCCAGTGAATCCTAACCTTCACGGCAGAGGTCTGTGTGCTGTTTGACAGACTATCAGGAATTTTTCTGTCATTATTATGTTTTAGATAATTTTATATCTTTATTTTTACAGCTAAATACTAAAATTTATCAAGAAAGTACTTATTTACTAAGTGAAGGTTTATTAAAAGAGTGATAATTTCACCAGTTAGTAAAGCTGAGGCAGCTCATGGAAATATTGCAGTTTCCCTTGGCTGAGTTGTGGTACCAGGTGGTGGCACTATCTGGTATGCCAATGTTGGTGTGATAACAGGTGGTGGCATTATCTGGCACACCAATGTTGGTCTGATAACAGGTGGTACTATATGATACATGAGGTTGGTGTAATAACATGTGGCTGTCTGGTACACTAACGTTGGTTTGGTAACAGAATGCTCTTTCTGATACACTGAGGTTGATGTGTGTCTCCAAGAGTCTCTATTCCTAAATTATTGCTTTTATATCCTGTTCTGAACAGAGATTTCAATTAAAATGCTGGCCATTTTGTATACATAAATAGAGTATTTTACATTCTAGTTAGAAGTTTTTGTTGCTCATTGCTACTACATTTAAAAGAAATGCAATTGATTTATAGGAATTCCTTGAGAAAGTTTATTTATGTAAATGAAAAGCAAGGACATATCCTTTGTGACAGTAATTAGCCACAACTAATGTTAAATTTAAGTTTCAGCTAATGTTAAATCAATTAAATCTGATCAGCATGTCAAAGATTTTCTTAAAGTACAGTCAGATAACACATTTAATTAATTTTAATTAAGGATTAACTTGTAGCTTGGTAAAGTAGCATTTGTTTCTCCAACAGTGGACTCTATATTTGCATCATTTGATAATTTCTGTGCCTTCCTAGCATTACTAAATGTTCAAATTATAAACACTGAAACATTAAAAGCTAAATATCACACCAAAAAGCAGAATTACACAATATTATATTAAAGACATTTGTTGTAGCTTCCCAATCATAATTTGCTTCTCTTTAATAGATTTATAGATCTATATATATGCACATATATATATATATGAAAGACAATATCAGATACATAGCTAACATTGAGTTAAACCTTTGAAAGTGAATTTCTTTTTATGTGTAAGTTGTGATATTACTTGCCTGGGATGCATAAAATTGATAATTTCTTCAAATGCTTTGCAAAGGGAATAAGATAGTATTTTAGAGGCAAAGATTTAGAGACCTGGTAAGGGGCACAAAAAAGATTAAGGGACACAGCACCAAGGTGGATGTCATAATGCACCCAACGCAGCTGAGGTATATAGAATATTATTTTAAGATGTGTTAATTTTGTTTATGTTGCATTTGTTTAACTCTGTGAAGTTAAATTCTGCCTGTCTAAAACATCTGATTGTCTAATAAAGAATTGAATGGCTAATAGTGAGGCAGGAATGAGAAATAGGCATGGCTGTCTGGCAGAGAGGATAAATGGAAGGAGAAATTTGGGAGAAGAAGAAGCCAGAAAAGGAGGAGGACTCCTGGTCACCCACCCAGCTACATTGCAAGCCACAGAGTAAAAATAAGATTTACAGGGGTAAGAAAATGGGATAAGCCCAGAGGCAAAAGACAGATGGAGTTAATTTAAGTTAAGAAAAGCTAGCAAGAAACAAGCCTAGCTAAGGCTGGTCATTTATAATTAAGAATAACCCTCCCTCCGAGTGTGATTTATTTGGGAATGACTGGTGGGCCCCCAAAGGAGTAAAAGAAAACAACAAACAACAACAGAGCTATTTATCAATGAGTATTTAGAAAGCTGATGATGATAGGATATGGGGAAAAGACTGAATCAAGATTTAAAATGATAATGGGGGAGGAGAAACAACAGATTAGGTGAGCTGAGTTAATTATTATATGGAATATAAACATATCATTTAATTAGTGTCGTTATTTCACATGTTGTCTTCCAACATGTGTGATGCTGAAGTGTAAGATGTATTTAATAGCAACTCTAATTTATTAACAATTTAGTCAAAGAAGAGGGCTCATTTTCTTTTGTTTTTAAACTGTAGTTTTGTCTGACCTTGATATTCTATCAATAAAACAAAGGGTAACTAGCAAGTTGCTTTTAGTCTCTCCATAACGTAATCCCTTTGTTTAAACTTGTCTGCTAAAGCATGATTCTAATTGAAGTTATGTATGTAAAATATACTTAGATGTCTCTAGAATGACTAAGATGTATTTTTCACCTGCATTGAAGTATCACATATTGACAATGCTTAACTTAAAAATATTTACATAATCTAAAATATCCTCAACTATACCAAATATAAACTAATTTTGACTTATATATGATAAGTTGATCTATTAATCTAAGGCTTTGTTATTTGATTTTGTTTCATACGGGTAAGTGCAACTTTGACTTTTAAAATTTTATTACCAGTCTTCCCTGAGAATGGTATTAGCCAATTAATTAAATGCTCAAGCCTCATTTTTTTATCAAATAACAACATTATTAGAATTCATTATGTATTACTTAAATAAATAAGAGAGAAATAGCAACAAAGTTAATAATGTTATCATGCAGTTGCTAAGAAGATTCGATACACATGGCACTGGAAGTGTCTGGTATGGAAAATTTGATTAAGGAATGCAATGATTATGATTAAGAATAATAAGTTATTATGGATCTAGCAATACGATATACAAATAAAATTGTTATAATAATTGTCTTTCCCAACAAACTGCATTAAAAAGTCTGTTGAGGCTGGGCAGGTATCATATGCCTGTATTCTGGGAATTATATAAATGGATGTAGATAGACATCAAGTTCTAGGCCAACATGGTCTATATAACAAACCCCATTACAAAATAAAGACACAGGCAAGGTACATCAAGGAAGTGTTTGAACTAGTGTGCTTCAAAATAACACTCCTAAAATTGCCAAGAAATTCTAACACGATATTTTTCTCAGATGCCAAAAAGTTAAAAATAATGAAAACCTTTAAAAATTGAAATGAAAAAGAGAAACAAGAAATACAGAAAATGGGAGAAGATACAAAAGTTTCATTTCCATAATTATATATTTTGATTTAGAGTTGTTGCAAGCATCCATTTTCATGATAATTTGCCACCCACGTATAGAAAGTTGGGAAACCAAAATAAAATTTTGTTTTGTATATTGTAAAGTAACAAAATGGTTTCATTTCTCATACGTTTCATGGCTAGTGACAAGTATAGCAAACAACTGGAAGGCATGCAGAGGACTACACAGCGTGACCTTTCCGTGACCTCTGTGATTGTGGCCTGCATCTCCTGGTGTTGCTCCTGTGTCACTACTGAAGACAACCCATGAGAAGAGAGGGTCCTCTCTACCTTGGATGTGGTACTGTCTCCCTATCTTATTTGGAACAGCTTATGAGATCTTCAGCTAATTCTGCAATAGTGTATTTTTAAAGATAAAATAAGCAGGAGTGCAGAGACATCTCCTACAATCTGCCACCACCCAGAACATACAGGCTCCCCAGCATCGGCATATTGCATCAATGTTGTAGCAAGAGCTGCACCATGATTGGGCATTGTCAAATGTTTTCTTTAAGAGTGGTCTATGCAACCATTTCTTTCTGTCCTTGGTCTCCTGAGATCCTGACAACCTCTGATCTCTATCTTAGGGCATTCCAGAATGTCCTATAGTTGAAATTAAACATTATGCATCCCATTTTTTAACAGTTTTTTTAATTATAATATAATTACATTTTCCTTCCTTTTCTTACCTTAAAACCCTTCCATTTTCCCAACTTTTTCTCAAATTAATGTTCTCTTCTTTCATTAATGGTATTCATGCATATATGTATATGTATATGCATATATATTCCAAAATATAAATTGCTCAATCCATATAATGTTACTTGTATGTATGTTTTCAGGGCTGATTTAGTGTTGGTTTTTACTGAACAATATGCCTCATGGATTGCTCCATATCTATTCACAGGTTTTTAGGAAATTTCATTTTTAGTGCTGCCTAGTATCCTACTGTATAGATTATCAATCTGTTTATTCATTCACCTATTGAAAAATGTCTAAGTTACTTCTAATATTTGACTTTATAAAGATCACATAAACAAATGTTCTCAGATATGTTTTATGTTTTCAGAGTATTTTAATGGTGATTCTCAACCTGTGAGTTGCGACTCCTTTCACAGGTGTTAACTAAGACCATTGGAAAACACATATATTTACATTGTGATTCATAACAGTAGCAAAATTACAGTTATGAAGCAGCAATGAAAATAATTTTGTGGTTGGAGGTCATCACAACATAAGGAACTGTATTAAAAGGACACAGCATTAGGGAGGGTGAATACCATTGGTTTAGTAAATAGGAGTTCACATGCTTTATCAAATGGTAAGTGCATAATTTGGAAGTGAATACACTATTTTACACTTCTCCAACAATAAGCATGCATTCCTATCGATATCTATCTAGCCTGATATCTCACTGATAGTTTGCATTTCAATAGTTTGAATTTCCTTTTCACTTAAAATAAAATATAAACATTTTTCTTTATTAGGATGCTCAAGAATGAACAAACCCCTACAATGCCCTTCAAGTGATAAAAAATGCATTTGATCTATGCTGTGGGACCAAAATGGTAAGGTCTCTCACAGTAGCTGTCAAACTGCTCCGTGAAAAATCCCCATTCACTAAGGAGAAGATCTTTTCGGGATAGTAATGTTTCTCCTGTAGATTCCAGCCAAACAGCCACAATTTCCCCGGGATCCTTTATTCTGACCCCAATACACTGATCCTTGTTCCTGACTCTCCTCAATATCCAGGCAATCAAACCCACCCAGGCTGTCTCTGGTGCCTGCAGAACATCTGTTTGAATTGTTACTGCCCTAAAACCCTCAGGAGCACAGTTGGGGGTGGGGTAAGATTATAAAGTTACATCAAGAATACAGGAAAACATTGATGAATGTCACTTTGACATAAGTGTAATGTTATCAAACTTCTGCTTTAAATAATAGGTGTGAGGGGAACTGCTACCCAAAGCAAACTCCTCAGTCATGGAGACATTTACAGAGATCCAGTGTGCAAAGGTATGAGTTACTGTCATAGTGCTCTACACAGATGAAGGAGTTTGCAGAGGAAAGTAGATGCCGTCACTCCCTTAAGCTTCTGGTTCCTCCAGCTGTTAAATGCTGACATTCTGCCTCTCACCTGTCTTAGGTAGCATTTTATTTTCTTTTTTTAAGAATGACTAAGAAAATGGTAAAAGAGATGGTGTGGAGATGGGGAAATTGGGAACAAAACATCACTGTAAGACAAATTAAAAATACTAAAAACAAATGTAGCACAATATTATAATCAAATATGCCTGAAAACACTGCCTGCTAATGAACAATATGATATACAGCTAAGGTGGGAGTTGACGGGAAGGGGTAGAAGCCATAGGCCTACATCAGGAGCCTTTCAATGAACAGAATTGACGTGCTGCTTTCACTGAAAGCCTTCTTTGATTGTGACAGAACAGATGAAGACAAGCCTAGAGATCACACAGGCACAAATACATAGGGGAGAGTCTTGTCTTCCCACAGCAGTGGGAGATGCAGGATGATCTCAAAGGCCTCAGCATCTGATGCCATCACAGTGAACTCAGGGATACCCCTACTGAGGGTTTTGGTGGCCAAACTGACTCCTTTCTGAATGCTGAACAAAGTCAAGTAGCTTCTTGGTGAGGTGGGCAACTGCAAGGGGCAAGGCCTTCGGATTCACTCATGGTTGCACTGCACAGGCCTCCCTGTGATTCAAGACCAGTCCACCTCAGACAGGAAAAAGTGCTGCACAGTGATAATTTGTGTTTTTCGATTCTATTTGTCTGTTTCTTTTCTTTTTATTTATTCTATATGTCTTTTACATCATGTATCTTGATCTCATTCATTTCCCCATCCCTTGGCATCCACCTTCTGCCCCTGAACCCTCCCCCAACTAAAACAAAATTTCAGAGAAAAAAGGAAAAAAATATTAAAAGGGGAGGGGATTAAAAATCTCATCATGGAAGCTGCAGTGTGACACAGTGAGTTATGCAGTAAACCCCTTTGTTCACATATCTTTACTTGCAAGTGTTCATTGCAAAGAGTCATTAGTCTCCTTCTGGTCTCTGGTTTCTACTACACTGTCGATTCTGAGCCCTCACTGGAACTCTTCCTGGATATCCTGTTGTTGCCTCCTGTTGTGGAGAACCTGCAGCTTTGTGTCTGAGGGTCAGGTCCCTTCATGTGCTCCAGCGGATCATAGATGGAGTGGATGTTGGGGTGGGCCAAACCCGGGATCTGGGCCTGGGCAGCTGTCAGGGTGGTCCTCCAACCAGTTCTTCCCTGTCTTCACCACCAGGGTGAGCTCTCCAGCATTGCCCCAGCTAATTCACCTCTTGCAGCAACAAGTAGGGGTGGGGCCAGTTCTGTTGCTTTCATCCCCTCAGGGTCAGCTTTCCAACACTATACCTTTATGTAAGGCTCTATTGTGTTACCCAGGTTAGGCACAGGGACCACTGTCCTTTGCACTGCAGCTGGTGAGCGGTAGGGACAGCCCTCTCACTCTTATGACCCCAGGTATTTATCAGTTTCTATGTAGTAGTTGTACCTATGCATATTAATTTAAAATCCCCTGATTATATACAGTACAGAACATAATTGCATTTGCTTTTTTGCCTTTCTCACATCATCTTTGGCAAGGTTCCTACTCAGGACTTTTACATAGCCTTAGAAATTAAGTGATTTTATTTTATTGACACATTGGAAAACATAAATATTTTATGAAACACAAGGCGATATTCCTCAAGGCCTTAAGAAATGCTGAAGCAATATACAGTAAGAAATGATAAAGACTGGGAAAGAAAATAAATGAAATCTAAAAGAAAATGCAAACAATGAAGGAAAGAAATGAAAGTTAGAAATGTATGGTTAGGGCAATTCTGTAGGCACCTGCACTCCTGTGCACATATCCATCTACACACACACACACACACACACACACACACACACACACACACACACACGCACATACACACAAACACACATACACACAGGCACACACGCACATACACACATACACACACACACACACACACACACACACACACACACACACACACAAACACAATTAGAACCAAAATATATCTTTATAAAGAATATGACTGGCAATCTTTTAGCCAAACTAACCAAAAGAAATAGAAGACTCAAAGCAATAAAATTAAAGCTGAAAAAGAAGATGCTTTATTGACATGAATGATATTCAGAGGATCATTATTATGTGATTTGAAAAATTGCAAATTTGCAAATATAAAAGTCAAAAAGTAAATTATTTTCTAGACACATGTGTATACCAAAGTTAATCAAGAGGATATATAAACAAAATTACACAGATATGTAACAAACAATGAAATTGCAGCAACAATTTAAAAGAAAAACTGTATTATAACAACCACAACATCCCAGACCAAGATGGACTTACAATTAAATACTACCACACCTATAAAGAAGAATTAAGACCAATGATCCTCAAATTATTCCACAAAATTGAAAAAGAAAGATCACTGCTTACATTCTTTACAAAGCCCAGTATTACCTTGATATCAACACTAGAAAACAGACACAAGAAAAAGGGAAAAAAATAATGAATGTCCATTCCTGATGTCTCTGTGAATGCCACACAGAGTGCCACTTCAACCACCTACTGACCACCACTCTCCACCCACATCAGAGAAAGTTAGTGGATTTTGTCCATATATATTACAAAATCTTACTTGTCAAACAAATCCAGAGACACCACAATGAGATAATTACTGTTGGGCATTTTGACAAGACTTTTTCAAACTCTGTATCAAATCCGACCTCATTCTCAGTGTCTTCATTACATTAATAATTTTGACTTTGGGAATTATAAAAGTCTAGAAAATAATGCAGACTTTTTAATCTCTATTTTTTTTCTAAATATATTATGCACATGCTACCATAAATATATTTTTCTCTTAAGTTAACTTCTCTTTAATATGGAGCACAATTTTGCTCCTTTAAAAAATTTTGAACCAACTATAAATTAGTAATTTTAAAATATATATGTAGACTTTTAGAGATGCAGTCCCAAAATAGAGACAGCCTGTTATATAAATAATGGGAATTTGTTTAGTGGCTCTTTGAAAGCTGACTCTAAGCTTTTAGATGAGTAAACTGGAAAAAAATATTATTTACTAAGCAGATTCCCTTTTTACATAAATTTCCAAGTACCTTGCAATATAAGTCTTACAGTTATTACTAGAATACAGAGGTCTTATTTGATCCATCATTGGATTACTAGTTCCCCACCAATGCACAATCATGTTAAAAGTCTAGAAGACTATACACTCATAACAGAGATGGAAAATGTTGAATTTAGAAGACTAAGAGCATCCCTGTCTCCGTGGCTTGTCCTCCACAACCACACAAAATTTTTCACTGCCATAGCATTAGCTTTTGTGTTAAGGATCTTTTGAACATGATATTGGGAGTTTACTAAAACGTATTCACTTGTGTCATCCTCAGGGAAGCTTACAGTTGAAGACATTTACCCAATGATCTGTAATACAAAAGCATGATTTTTGTTATTCTGTCTTTTCTCATCCTCCTCTTTGTCTCCCTCTTCTTTCATAGGCTCTTTCTATGCAGCCCATACTAGCCTTGAACTTGTAGTCATCTATTAGCTCTGCCCCTGTCATAGCCTCCTGAGAACTGGATTTGACCATGTAAACTGTCACCACAAAGTATGTCCCTCTCTTAATCAAGAGATGAAAGCTTGCATGAAGTAGACAGCTGAGAAAATCCTCGTATGGACCATCAGGTCAAAATAAACATGTAAACAATGTGAAATGAGATTAAACAGTGAGGACAAGTACTGTAGAAACAAAACAAAACAGCCCTGTATCTTACTGATTTATGCTCACAGAAATGAGAGCACAGCTAATCCTTAAAATAAAACAACAAAAGTCTTTATAAAAAAAAAATGATCTACTTGAATTTATTTTAAAAAGGTATGATCCTTAAAGTATCTAAGAGCAATACAGCATACAAAAGTAAGAAAAGTATATGGAAAACGAGTAAGTGAACATAAAATAAAATATAGAAAAGAGAAAATGTCAAGCCATATGACTGTCAGTTCCTGAATTTCTAAAGCCAAATAATAGAAGGTCCAGATGGGCAGGGAAGAAAAACAGATGGGAAGAAATAATTAATAAATTATTAAAGTATTTCCTAGAACTGAAAAAAAAAATGGATTGCCAAACTTAGAGACTTTGCTCAGTACCCAGCATGAATGAATTACAGTGTACACTTATCATGACATACTTTGAAATTTAGAGATAATGAAAGTATAGAATAGAATTTTCTATAAGTTTGTGAAAAACAGTAAAATGTTCATCCAGATCAAAGTGAGTACAAATTCGATTGCATTTGATTTTTTAGCAGCAACAGAATCATAAAGCCAGAGAGTACACAATTCTGAATAGAAAAGGACCCTGCTTAGAAGTCACTGCCCTAGTCTGTCCACAGGTCTGACTGCTACAACAGGCAGGTCATTTCCTTCTTTCCACAGAGGAACGTCAGCTTTGACGTTCTCCTGACAGTTGGAGGAAGGAAATGATAAAAACACAAACAAAACTCACAACCTTCTTCCTCCCCATACCTACACTGTCACCTCTACTAGCCTATACCATAAAATACTAGACTTTACCATCTAGGTATCCATCAACAGATGAATGAGTAGATTAAACATTGTGGAACAAGTCAACAACACATCAAAAAGATCATTCACCCCAACCAAGATGGAATCTTTCTGTATTACAAAGTTGGTTCAATAGATCATTACAGAAAACATCACATAAATAGACCTAAGTATAGAAATCACATGATGAGCATGAGGGATGCAATAAAAAGAAAAAAAAAAACCTTTGATAACAGCCCTTTTTAATTTTTTTTTTTTTTTTTTTTTTTTTTTTTGGTTTTTCAAGACAGGGTTTCTCTGTGTAGCTTTGCGCCTTTCCTGGGACTCACTTGGTAGTCCAGGCTGGCCTCAAACTCACAGAGATCTGCCTGGCTCTGCTTCCCTAGTGCTGGGATTAATCTTTTTAATCTTAAATTAATTAGTATTAAAAGAAACATGCACCAGAGAGTGTTTCTACTACAGCCAGGAACTGAAGCAGAGGCCACAAAGGAAAGCTGCTTACTGGCATATCCATATCCAGACTTGTTCAACTACTATCCTCCCACAGTCCAGTCCCACCTGATCACGAATGGATTGGGGCCCTATTAAAACAACTAGCAATGGACTCACAGAAACCACACAGGCTAATTTGATGGAGGTATTCCTCATCTTAATTTCCTGTTCCCATATGTCAAGGTTTGTGTTAAGTTGACAAAAACAAAAGGGCACAGAAAGTAGCAATGAATGAAAATCTGGATAAGGACAGTAGGAAAAGAACTGAACCTCAGTGGAAAGTAACTCAAACCACCAAAATCATAAATAAGAAGCAATCATGTACTATCTCTACCTAAGGTTTCTAAATATGCCTGAGACATCTACTTTGCTTTGATGTAGGCACCTGTTTACTAACTCAAAAGGGCAGACACTCATCCCTGTGCTTAAAACATTCTATAGTGGAGCAATGCCAGTTGGCTTTGAACATCATTTGATAAAATTCTCGCCTAGAAAATTTAAAATTGATACATTAAATTCATTAATATATTTAAGAAATATGTAAGGAATGATGACAAACTTAGTAATAAAATGGTAATCAGAATATTTTAGTTTCTTTTGTGATAGACAATAGAATCCTATTGCTAATCTTGAGGTTAAATACAGTTACAGTACATAATTTTGCCACTTTAGGAGAAGTAACCATAAGAAATGGTATATTAGATACTTCAGAGATGGCACAGTAGATAAAGGCACATTTTGCCAAGGCTGAGGACCTGAGTTTGTTCCCTGGAATCCACCAAGCAGAAGGAGAAAAACAACTCCTGAATGCGGTACTGTGATGTGCAGGTAAGTATGTGCTGCCTTGCAGAGACAGACAGACACAGACACAGACACAGACACAGACAGACAGACAGACACACACACACACACACACACACACACACACACATATGCACTAATGAATAAATACTTAAGTAAATGCAGAAAATATAAGATGTATCATTTTATTCTGAAGAAGCATGAAAGTAGTAAAAACATTCCTTTTAAAAATTTTTTATTGAAAATAGATTCATCTCTCATACAATACATCTTGATCACAGTTTCTGCTCGCTCCACTCATCCTTGCTCACTCCACATGTATTCTCTCCCCCAGATCCACTTCCCCTCCATTTCCTCCTCAGAAAAGAGCAGGCCTTCTAGAGAGGACAACCAACAAGAACGAAACAAAATACAATTAGACAAGGCAAAATCCCTACTATCAAAGCTGGACAAGGCAACCCAACGGGAGGTAAAAAGTTTCAATAGTAGACAAAAGAGTTAGAGAAACACACCCCCACTGTTGGGAGTCCCCCCAAATCACCAATCTAACAGCCATAACATATACTCAGGACATGGTATAGACCCACTCAAGCCCCGTGCTTGCACTTTCAGTCTCTCTGAACCCATGTGAGCCCTGCTTAGTTGATTTGGTGGACAATATTCTCCTGGTGTCCTCCATCCCCTCTGACTCCTACAATCATTCATTTCTTAAAGAGAAAAAATGATGAGTTTGGAATGAGCTAAGTGTACATTAAATTATATAACCATTTGCTATTGGCCCAGTGCAAGGTTCATTATCTCCACTAATACTAGACATAATTTTTATAAATAATTTCAGATACATATGTGCTTGAAATCCTTGAAGATTGTTGGATCAAAGGATTGCTTTAACTGCCTTTCTCCACTTAACATTATATTATATCATGGACAATCAAAATGCACCCTTATAAAGCATGCTTTTAAAACATAATTGCTTACTTTCAGTATTAAAGAATTGTGTGTTAACCTGAAATATAATGAATGGGACTTGAAGGATGGCTCAGAGGTTAAGAGAATGTACTATTCTTGCAAAGAAACTAGTTCAGTTTCAAGCAATCATATTGAGCAGTTCATCTGGATTCCAACTCTAACTCCAGGGAACTTGTTTCCTCTGACCTCATGTGGACTCACATGCAGACCATACCTAAACATAATGAAAAATATAAAATAAAGCTCTAAAGATAAATGTAAATCCAGAGTCAGGAAGAGCTGTTAGAACTGTTTGAAATCTATTTCCAGGGAAAATTTTCTCCCTTCAGCTGTGACCCCAGTTCCCCACATTTTCTTCTTCCTGAAGAAATTCTCGTTTTTTTTGAGGCCGTTGTTCTATAGTGTGATAGTCTGATTGAAGGACACAAATGTCATTTTAGAACATCTATGTTTCTTCCAAACATCTGTTTGTTTGTTTGTTTGTTTGTTTCTGTGGTTTGCCTGTCTCTTTTACTATGCTGCAGACTCTCTTGCCTGATTCTCTTTTAATATCTCATTCCCCTCCACCTCACAAAGATGAAAACCACAGAAATAACTCATCGTTCAAACCTTTTGAGTCACCTTGGATTTCTGGAAGAGAAAGGGATTAAAACTACACCCAAGCAAAGATGAGCCCTCAGGGTTATACAGCGCTGATGAGAACAAATACCTGTGAGGTCTAAGTCACATCCTGAAGCGGATGTGATAGGAGCTTCTGTCCGGATAGGATAATGATTAAGAGACTAACAATCTATGTAACTCTATGCAGGACCTCAGCAGAGAACATGCGGGCCCACAACTTGATTGTGATTGCTAAATAATTGCCTCTTGTCCCTTGCCTCAGTCTTTGATCTATTTTAATCTATAGCTCGTCAGTGATCAGAAGATTAAATTAAGGTCTGAACCCCTTTTACTGTTTCTTTTCCCAATGTTCCCACGCTGAATGGCCTCGCATTGCTTTTTATCATTACTCATCATTGTGACTGTCTGACAGGCATGTATGGCTAAGCGTTTGGGAATGCCTATGGAAGCCAGAAGAGGGCATCAGAACTGGAACTGCACTTACACATGAGCTGCATTGTGGGTGTTGGGACCACATTGGATTTTCTACAAGATATGTTAAAATATTTAAATTTAAAATATTTCAAAAACATAGGCTTAGGGAATATCACAGAAGAGCAGGTAGGAATAAGGTAAGAGGCAGAGACCCAGGAAATTTGCTATAAATTTGTGTCTCCTAGAAATGACTGACAGAGAGGTTAAATACCTGATACCTCAAATATATGGCTGCCTAAATAAGACCTGAACAGTGGCAACACCAATAAATATGCTAACTTGACATATAAAGATTTCACAGGGCCTCATCTTTAGGCAATGAACTACGGGCAATTAATTCTCCTTTCAAGAGGGAAGATCAGTCTTTCCCAGGAATGAACCCACTAATCGGTTATCTAACATCAAGTGATCAGACCTGATATCATATGCACACATGTAACTGGACTCAGCAGATTGTATTTACATACTGATGTGCTTAAACACACAAACATTTAACAATAATAATCAAATAAAAAGTGGTAATTATATTGTGTTTATATTGTAATTAAATTTTAGTGTTTTTTAAATGAACAAAAATTCATATATTTTCATAGTAAAATTAAAATTTTAAGTTTAATCAATCATTAACTATGCATCCACCCAACTTTACTGCTTTAAGGGATTGATAAGCTTTGTCTTCATTAGGGTTTCTATTGCTGTGACCAAACACCATGACCAAAAGGCAAGTTGGGGAGGAAAGTTTGTTTGGCTTACACCTCCATATTGCTGTTCATATTGAAGAAAGTCAGGATAGGAACTCAGGAGGCAGGAGCTGATGCAGAGGCCATGGAAGGGTGCTGCTTACTGACTTGCTCAGTCTGCTTTCTTCTAAACTCAGGACCTCCAGCCCAGGGATAGCACCACCCACTGCGGGCTGGGTCCTCCCCTATTGATCACTGATTGATAAAGTGCCTTGCTGCTGGATCTCATGGAGGCATTTCCTCAACTGAGGCTCCTTCTCTGATGACTCTAGCTTGTGTCAAGTTGACATACAAACCAACCAGCACAAGTTCTATGGTAGCACACATCTTTTCTTTTTTTTTTGGGGGGGGGGGGTTAAGAAATTTTCTATTCATTCTACATACCAAACAGATTGCTCTCTCCTCCCTCCTCCCACCCCTAGCCTTCCCCCACAACCCACCTCCCCATTCCCACCTCATCCAAGGCAAGGTCTCCCATGGGGAGTCAGCAGAGCCTGGTACATTCAGTTGAGGCAGGTCCAAGGTCCTCCCTGCTGCACCAAGGCTGTATAAGTTGTCCCACCATAGGCACTAGGCTCCAAAAAGCTGATTCATGCACCAGGGACAAATCCTGATCCCACTGCCTGGGGGCCCTCTTAGTTCAAGCTAAACAACTGCCTTGCCTGTCCAAAGGGCCTAGTCCAATACCGTGGGGGGTTCACAGCTATTGGTCCACAGTTCATGCATTTCCACTAGTTTGGCTGGTCGTCTCTGTATGCTTTCCCATCATGATATAGATGTCCCTTGCTCGTAGAATCCTTCTTCTCTCTCACTGATTGGACTCCTGAGGCTGGGCCTGGCTCCCGGCCATGGATCTCTGCATATGCCTCCATCAGTCACTAAATGAAGGCTCTATGATGACAGTTAGGGTATTCACCCATCTGATTACCAGAGTAAGCCAGTTTAGGCACCCTTCCAATTATTGCCAGTAGTCTAAGGTGGGGTCATCCTTGTGGATTCCTGGGAACTTCCCTAGCACTGTTTCTCCCTATTCTCATGATGTCTTCATTTATCATGGTATTTATTTCCTTGTTCTCCCACTCTGTCCCTGTCCTAGCTCGAACCTCCCATTCCCCTATTTTCTCATCCCCCATATCTTGCCCTCCATTAACCCCCCTCACCCCCAGTTTGCTCATGTAGATCTCATCTATTTCTCCTTCGCTGGGCAATACACGCGTCCCTCTTAGGGTCTTCCTTGCTAGCTAGCCTCCCTAGAGCTATGGGTTGCAGTCTAGTTATCCTTTACATCTAGTATTCACTCATTCATATGAATGAGTATATGCCATGTTTGTCCTTCTGAGGCTGGGTTACCTCACTCAGGATGATATTTTCTGGCACTGGCATAACTGGATGTCAACATGTAGAAGATTGCAAATCTATCCATATCTGTCACCATGCACAACACTCAAGTCCAAGTGGATCGAAGACCTCAACATAAATCTAGTTATGTTGAACTTGATAGAAGAGAAAATAGGAAGTAGTCTTGAATGCATTGGCACAGGAGACCACTTCCTAAATATAACACCAGTAGCATAGACATTGAGAGTAACATCAATCTTAAATGGTCTTTAAAAAAAAAAATCGAGCCAGATATTGGGATGAATACTAAAGGATCAGAGAAATAGGACAAGCCACAGCCAACCTCATCTCTCCAAATTCTCGGCCAATTCTGTTTCCTCAGACTGAATGCCTCTGAATCCTAACCTGGAAGGGATCTCAGCTGAACTTCTTAAAAAATTCAAAGCTTTAAAGCCTCTATTTCCTGGTCCTCACACCTTATGTACCTTTCTGATTCCTGCCATCACTTCTTGGGATTAAAGCTGTGTGTCCTTTCTAAGCAAAGGCATGAGATCTCAAGTGCTGGGATTAAAGGTGTGTCACCATTGTTTGGCCTCTGTGTCTAATCTAGTGGCTGTTTTGTTCTCTGACCCCAGATAAGATTTATTAGGGTACACAATATGTTGTGGGACACAATATATCACCATATATCACCATACTATGTGTTCCCTGGCTTTTAGTATTTTTTAACAAATTTGAAAATTGGGTGTTTTTGTTCCCCTTCCCCTCTGTTTCCAGTAACTCAATTACATATATGTTTGCTGCCTGTAGTTTGCCTACCAGTGACTAAAACCCTTTTTCTCAAAATTATCTCTCTCATTATTTAGTTTTAAATATATTTTGCTCTTAAATATTCAATGTAGGCCGGGCGGTGGTGGCGCACGCCTTTAATTCCAGCACTCGGGAGGCAGAGCCAGGCAGATCTCTGTGAGTTCGAGGCCGGCTTGGGCTACCAAGTGAGTTCCAGGAAAGGCACAAAGCTGCACAGAGAAACCCTGTCTCGAAAAAAAAAAAATATTCAATGTAAGAAACTTCACTTTCTGGTGTCTTAGTCCTTCCAATGTCTTTTTTATTATGGAATGTGTTTTTCAATTAAGAGGTATAATTGGCATTTGGGTCTATGTTCTATATTTCTGATTAACACACTAAATCTTTCTTCTAGTGGTTTGAATATATGGAATGAGTTATGATGTCTCTATAATGTTCTTAGCTACTGCATCTATCATCTCTGTCATAGAAAGGTTTAAGTAATTGCTACTTCTCTTTTTTATTTTAGCTTTCTTAAACTTTTGATATGACAAGTGAATTAATTCTTTTTTCTCTCTTCTTTATGTTTTTGTTGTTGTTGTTGTTGTTCATTATTGTTATTGTTTGTTGTTTGAGGAAAGGTGGCATGCAGGCTAACTTCAAGCTCACTCTGTAGTCAATGATGGCTTCCTCCTGAGCCTGCCTCTAGTATGCTGGGATTGTATGTGCTTGCCACTCCACACAGCTCCTGACTACTGAATATCATCTGAATAGAAGCTATCGTAAAACTGACCTAAGATCCTTTATACTTTTTTATTTAAATATTTTTACATAATTTTCTTCAAGAAAGTAAGTTACTTAGAAATAATTTGATCTATTTTGTATATCAAGCTTTTAAGCGATGTCCAACTTTTAAGCTTTCTGGTCTGGAACTGTCATTACAATTCATCACAATATTTGACCTAAGGCACAACTCGGGAACTCCAGCAGCCCTTGCTTCCCAGGTTGTGAACTGTTTTCTCTCAGTGGCGGGAAAAGTATTACTCCAGTTCCTCCATGGGATACAAGAGCTGTGCCAGTCAATCTTTCACTTGATTGCCGCAGCCACCCCAAAAACTCTGCCACAGTGCATTTTCTCATTTCCAAGGTGGAATGCAGCGGCAAAGGGATTAATGGTAGACCAGATGCAGTAAAGAAAACACCGTAAACCCTGAGGACTCAGGTGAAGACTGGAGTGAGAGCTTCTGCTGATGCTCTTTTTTTCCCCTCTGCGGCCCTTTCCAAGTAATGTGTGCTTTGAACTCTCGCTGCCTGAGCCTCCACACTCTTTTCAATTCAGAGAAACTGCTGCGTCCTCCCTTTGGGAAAGTCTACAAACTGTCTAATCCATTCCCTACAGAGCCATATATCTCGCATGGGTGATTGCCTTTTCTGGGGGTCACTGCCCCTTTCTTCCCTGATGTCTCCATCTTGTAAAAGCTTTCATATATTTGGCCTCTATTTTTTAGCTGCTTCCTTAGAAGCAGAAATCCTTCATCTGAGCTTGAAACACAAGTATTGTAAGAAACTTAAGTTTTATTATCATAAAATGACCATGTTATAAACAGTGGCAAAATACATTATCTGTAAAATACAACATGTAAAAATTTATGCACCTGACTGATTCTAAGACATATGTTTTTAATTGCAAGGTTTTATTTTATGGTTAGTGTGAAAATAAAATCTAAATTAATTCAAATAACTCTACAATTTGAATCATGTGTTACCTCAGGTAATTATAGTTTCTTTAGGTAAATCATTTCAAAATACAGCATATATGTCTACATTTTTTGTTAAAAAGATAGACCTTTTACATAATGGAATATATTATAATGATGATGATAGTAAGTTGAGAACCATACAGTTATGTTTTCATTAATTTACATTTTACAAATGCAGGATTTTCTAACTTTATTTTATTTTTTTTTAATTTTTTTTAGTTTTTTTTTTAAGTTTCTAACTTTTTTAACACAAAGTACATGAATATGAAAATATCACACATTTAGATTAAAAGTAGTTCTTCATATGTAGTTGGTTTGGGGAATTTGCTACCAACACTCTTTTAGCATTTTCATGATTTGAAATTTATTTATGTGGGAGTCGTTTAATCCATCTTTATTTCTGATCACTAACTAGTGTCTTTGTTGCCTCAACAGAAGAACTCAGCTGTGAATTTACAGGGAAGAAAGTTAAGGAAAGACCAGATCTTGCTTCTTGTTTCCTTAGAAGAGCTAAATATGTGTGGTGGGTTATGGTATAAGAAAGTTTTTATTGTGTAGTTGATTAAAAACAACATGATCTTTATAATAGGGTATATTTTGTTCATGCTTAAATAATTTCTTTCAGATTACTTAAGCATACAGTTGTTCTTACATCTGTTGATTCTTGTTTTTTTTTTTTTTTTTCAATATGGAAGAGAATTGATAGTTAATTTCCATCAAAGACAAACATGGTTTCAACAAAACCTAAGGAGGCCCAGAAAAACCAAGAGTAAGAAGAATTTCAGAAGCACCAGACAGAAATGAGAAAACCATCTAATAATTTAAGATGGAGAACGATCATGAGCCTCTGTGAAAACAAGCCAGGGATGGTAGGAAATACACACATAATCAGAATGAATCCCTTTTGACTTTGATATTACTTTGTAGTTTTTACTTTTCTTGTTTAGTCTGAAATGTTTTTTGTTTTTTGTATTGTTTTGTTTTTTGTTTTTTTTTTTTGGTTTTTCGAGACGGGGTTTCTCTGTGTAGCTTTGCGCCTTTCCTGGATCTCGCTCTGTAGACCAGGCTGGCCTCGAACTCACAGAGATCCGCCTGGCTCTGCCTCCCTAGTGCTGGGATTAAAGGCATGCGCCACCACCGCCCGGCTAGTCTGAAATGTAATGGGCTTCATTATGGCACTTCCACCAATAAAACTTTGGTTTTGTTGATTTCCCTCCTCCACTGATCTCCCCTACCTCCCAGCCCTGCAACTCTCCTTCCTAACTAGTCACCTTTTTAGTTCACCTTTTTATGCATCCCATTAAAAGCAACCCCCCCCCCCTTAGGGATTCTGATTTTACTCAGGCCATTTTAGCCATCCTACACTCTACTATAAACATCAGATCTGCACATAAGATAAATTTCATTTTTTATGGATGAATAAACTTTGCCATATGTATCATGTTTTTTTAAATCTACATATCTATGGATGGAGATATAAATTTGTTCCATATTTTAGAAATTTTAATAATGTAGCAAGAAATATGGATGTGCAAGAATTTCTCTGGTACAACTAAGGTTTCTTTGGTATAATCCGAGGAATGGTGTTATAAGGTCATACAATGGCTTTACTTTTTTATTTGTGGAAAAACATCCTTATTGACTTCCTCAGTGGCTGGAATAGTTTACATTTCACTAGCAGCATGGTGGATTTCCCTTTGTTCACACCATCACCAACATTGGAAATTTTTTTTAATGATTAGCATTCTGCCATTCTAATTAGTATGAGAAGAAATGAATCTCTTTAAATTTTAAATTTGTGTTTACCTAGTGGTTAAAAAAAGGGATATTTGTAAAAATACCTATTTGCCATTGTTTTTCTTTTGAGAGCTTTATGTTCAACTTATTAGTTCATTTGTTGATTAGAGAATTTTCGTTTGGTTTAGGTTTTGAAGGAAAACTTTCTGTGTTCAGTTTTACAATTAGTTATAATCTATATGTTACCACCAATCTAAAGTATCACTGGCCTTTGCTGTATTTTCCATCCATTCTTTAGGGTGTCATTCATTTCGTTGATAGTATCTTTGGCTATAGAGAAGTTTCTTATTCAAATAATTTGTTAACTCAGGGTTATTTCCTATAATAGTATGTAGTTGTTATGACATATCATGAAAGAATTCCTAAGAATATGTTAAAGGCTAATGCTATCTTGGCTAAAACTGGTCTCTGGAGCAGCCCTTACTTCCTGTACAATGTGATCCTGGGCTAAAGGTTAACTGCCTGACCATTCAGCTGTTATTTCTCTGATTCTGTAAACAATGCTTGCTTTCTGTGTATTTCACAACTGCATTTTTTAGTGTATTTTATTTATTTTTTTATTTTATAATTTAATTTAATTTTACATATCAGCCACGGATTCCCTTGTTCTCCCACCTCCTGCGCCTTCCCCTCACCTTCCCCCCACCCCACCCCCCATTCCCATTTCCTCCATGGCAAAGACTCCCCTGAGGATTGAGTTCAACTTGGTAGATTCAGTCCAGGCAGGTCCAGTCCCCAGGCTGAGCCAAATGTCCCTGTATAAGCCCCAGGTTCCATATAGCCAGCTCATGCACTGAGGACAGGTCCCAGTCCCACTGCCTGGATGCCTCCCAAACAGATTAAGCTAATCAACTGTCTCACTTATCCAGAGGGCCTGATCCAGTTGGGGGCTCCTCAGCCATTGGTTCACAGTTCATGTGTTTCCATTCGTTTGGCTATTTGTCCCTGTGCTTTTTCCAATCTTGATCTCAACAATTCTCGTTCATACATTCCTTCCTCTTTCTCGCCAATTGGACTCCTGGAGTTCCACCTGGGGCATGGCCATGGATCTCTGCACCCGGTTCCCTCAGTCATTGGATGAGGTTTCTAGCATGACAATTAAAGGTGTTTGGCCATCCTATCACCTGAGTAGGTCAGTTCGGGCTGTCTCTCGACCATTGCCAGTAGTCTATTGTGGAGGTATCTTTGTGGATTTCTGTGGACCTCTCTAGCACTTTGCTTCTTCCTATTCTCATGTGATCCTCATTTATCATGGTCTTTTATTCCTTGTTCTCCCTCTCTGTTCTTGATCCAGCTGGGATCTCCCACTCCCCTAAGCTCTCTTTCCCTCGACCCTTGCCCTTCATTACCCTCACTCACGTCCATGTTGTTCATGTAGATCTCATCCATTTCTGTCATTGTGTGATCCCTGTGTCTTTCTTGGGGTCCTGTTTTCTAGGTAGCCTCCCTAGAGTTGTGAGTAGGAGTCTAGTCATCTTTGTTTTACATCTAGTATCCTCCTATGAGTGAATACATACCATATTTGTCTTTCTGAGTCTGGGTTACCTCACTAAGGATGATTTTTTTTCTAGATCCATGCATTTACCTGCAAACCTCATGATGTCATTGTTTTTCTCTGCTGAGTTTTTTTCAGCTCACCTCTTGGAATTGCACTTAGGGTCTCACTCATGACAGGCAAGCTTCTTACCACTAGGCTTATTTTCAGCCCTACTGTGATATTTTAAATGAATTAACTAGTTCTCTACCATAGATTTGAAATCTGTCCTACTTGTAGTAAAGACAAAACATTTATAGTAAAATACAAAGCATGTTAGTTGTGATATTCTTTCTCTTAAGTCCAATATGAGTAAAATCTGATAAAATAGCCACAAATTTTTATCTTTTCTACAAATTAAATAAGTTTATTTACTACTGTTGACAGCATTCATATTAGAAAATTTACAAAATAAAAGTTGATGAGTAACATGTTGTTATTTCTATTTTAATAGATATACATATGTATACATAGAGAGATATACATTAGGTGTAGGTGTAAATAAGCCAGATGGAAATTTTTGCATGCTTGAATTTCTTTCTCCTAGAATCCTTCAGAAAAGTAAAAGTGTGTGTGTGTGTGTGTGTGTGTGTGTGTGTGTGTGTGTGTGTTAGTAATACACTGCATTTGGGGAGATATTTTATGGGAGAAGAGCATAGATTTGGAATAAAATCTAACTTTAATCTGGATTATGCCACTTGCTTGCTAGAACTTTCAGCCTCAGTTTATTCCTACTATTTGGGGAAAACAATAATCTTACTGATTTACTATAATTTAAATAAAACTATTTAAGCCAAGCAATTTGTATACACATGGCAATATAAAAATATAGTGTGTAATTTTTCTTATTTCTTATAATTATATTCCATGTATCTCAAAAATTGTTTCATTAGTACAAGAATATTTATATATGCTCAGCTTCAAGACAAAAAATTTTTTTATTAACATATGTTTTAAATATTTTCTATGTTGCATGTACTTGTTAGAAAAATGCATTAAGAAGTTGATTTGAAAATTTTGCAACTATAAATTAAATAATACAAAACATTCTCAGCTAGTTTTCAACTAAAAAGTTATTAATTGTGCAAATGAAATGCTGCAGTAACCTATTCTCCTCCTCAGATGGTGTAGATCCTTCTAAAATATTTCCAATTTGAAGGGGTCTAGGCACTGTACGAAATAGAGCTCAATAAGCACATGTGCTTGAACACTCTTAAAAGCATTGAAAATCAATGTTTGAACTGCTGTTTTCTGTGAACTTTCCATGTCCAGTTACTTTCCCTTCTTGTGATAAATTCACTGTTCAGGAGGAATAGTTTCTATGTTTTTACAAAAGTCTCCCAACTAACATTGCTCTCATTTATTTATTAATTAATGCCAATTAATAGTCTTGTCTATGTATGAATATAGTAAAAGTAAACACAGTATGAGGGATAAATGCAAAGGAATATTTCCTTTAATGTTTGGTATATGTATAGTTGTAAGATACACTAGAAAATTATTTAATTGATTATTGATCTATCAGAACACTCAGTATTGCTTTAAAATGATCATGTAATAGGGTTTACACTTATTACTCATGAATAAAATTATAGTTATGAACTCTGAGATATAAATGGATATCTACAACAAGGACAAATGATTTCAAAAAAATGGGAAATATTATTCATCAATGGAACATTTCTCTAATTTTCTGTACACTCTATAATTGCTAATTTCTTGTTATTCATTTAGTTATAGTTTGGGGCTAGAGTGAAGTCTATGTAACCCTCATAGGTGATGCCTATTAAATAAAAATAAAATAAAGTAAAAAAGGTGCTTTCTTCATATCATGAAGACTCTTCATAAGAATAGGATATGTTCTGAATTAGTAGTCATTTAATGAAGATGAAAATTTCAAGTAATATTTCATTCTAAAAGAAAAAATGGCATTTGCACATGTCAGTTCACTGATACATTTTTAAATTTTTATTAAGTTATTAATGAATTTCTCATACTTTCCACTGGATTCCACAGAGTGTTTCTTCTGTAGCTACTTAACCATGGGTTCCGTTTTCATGTGGATTGCCTCCCATGTGGCTTTCTTTTCAAATTACAGCAATGTACAAATTTTACATGAAACATGAGAGAGTTGTTTATTATTTACTTCAGGAAATCTTAGGATCTTTCATAAAGTAAAATGGGAGATTTAATAGAATCTAGGATTAACTACTTCAAATGACTACCCTTGCTTATTATCTTTCTGTTATTATAGAATCATGTGATATTAAGTGTAAGTTTTCTGTTTTCTCCTAAAATGCAGATACTATAATTTGTAATGTCTGCTTTATTCTTATTATGGAAGTATTAACAAACTTTGGTGTCTCTTAGAACATAAGATAATAGTGATGGAAATTTTGTGAAACATGAGGCTTTTTGTTTCTGTTTATAAGCTATATTTTTAATTAATTTCCTCCTAACTTTATAACACATGCAGTCACAATTCCATATAATTACTTCCTTTGGTTTCTAACCAGTATAATAAAAATTTTTTTCAATGAATAAGGCCCACTTTAATTGTTTCATTATACCATTGCTTTGTTGGATTCTAGAGGGAGATAATGCTTCCTTAATTAAAAGGGAAACATTTGCAGTTGATAAAAAAAAAGCACAGTTCTCCAAAGCATTACAATACCTGAAAATAAACACAAATTGTTTGAACACTTTTTCTAAAGTACCTTTATTCATTGGAATATTAACAGTTATTAAGTTTTCTCTAGCCATCCTGTCTCTCTTTAGTGGGTCTACTTCCTTTCATCTTGATTTATCTTCTGTGCAACAACCCAGATTCCTGAAGAGTTTATTTTCAGAATCACTGCCACATGCTTCCTGCTACAAGCTCTTCCAAGAGCCCCAAATATCCAGGACTATGGGATGCTTGGCCTATAATGTGACTATGGGAGTAAGACTATATCAAATCCCATTTGCAGATAAGCTTAAAAGAAGTTAAGAGCCTCTAAATCTTCTGCATGGAATAGTAAATTGGTTTTTCCTACACTACAGAGAGAGGAACTATTAACTTGCATTCCTTTTCATTTCTACTACATATTCGGTTATAACAAACCACATGGTGGCATGCTGTTCCCAGCAAGACAGGATGAGATTTTTCTTACTACAGGATGTGAGGCTTAGAAGGAACCTACAGATAGGAGGCCACTATTTTTTATTATTTTGCAAATCTTTTAGAAAGAATATTGGTTAGTTAATATTTTTATTAATGAAATTACTTTCAACTAATACATGGATCCATGCGTTTTGTACATAATAAGAGAGAATAATGTGATATCTCAACACATACATACATTGTACAATGCTTAAGAAAAATTAAGCCTTTGGAAGCTCCTTTATTGTACAGTATTGTTTTAGTTATCCTTTTTTTTCATATGAAGTTGAGTATTGTCTGTGAAGAACTGTGTTGGGATTTTGATGGGGATTGCATTGAATGATTATTCAATGCTGTAGATTCAATCTGTAGTTTGCTTTTTGTAAGATTGCCATTTTTACTGTGTTAATCCTACCTATCCAAGAGCATGGGAGATATTCACATTTTCTGATATCTTTTTCTATCTCTTTCTCCAAAGATTTGAAGTTCTTGTCATACAGGTCTTTCACTTGCTTAGTTAGAGTTACCCCAAGGTATTTTATATTATTTGGGGCTATTGTAAAGAGTGATGTTTCTTTGATTTCTTTCTCAGCCCATTTTATCATTTGTATATAGGAGGGCTACTGATTTTTTTGAGTTAATCCTTCCACATTACTGAAGGTGTTTATTAGCTGTAGGAGTAGCAGTGGGACCAGGATCTGTCCCTGGCACATGAACTGGCCTTTTGGAACCTATTCCCTATGGTGAGATGCCTCGCTTAGCCTTGATACAAGGGAGAGGAGCTTGGTCCTGCATCAACTGCCTTGCTTTCTTGACTCCCATGGGAGGCCTCACTCTTTCTGAGGAGTGGATTGGAGGCAAGGACAGAAAGGAAGTGGGGAAGGAATGGGAGGAGAGGAGGGAAAGGAAACTGTGGTTGGTATGTTAAATAAATAAATTAATAATAATAATAATAATAATAAAAGAAAAAGAAAAATTAAGTCTCCATATTTCTTCAAAACAATATCATTTCTTTATGGTGAATATTCATATATGTAAGCCCATGATAGCAAACACCTTATTGCACCCAGTTTGTTGAATGCTGAACACAGTGTTCATTAAGCTGTTCTTTGATCTTTTGGGTTAAGACATTTAATGGATGAGAATGGCTGATATAATTAGACCTTACTAGTATTCACACTGAAAATAGTTTCAGGAATTCATTCATCACTTACCAATGTACTGTGGATTATCTATTATCATTTCTAAAGTCCCCACATCCTTTGCTTATTAGCTTAAGCTATAGACCTTCAATAGCCAAATAAAATGGACGGAATGCAAAACTGAGACCTAATATATCACAATACACCTGTGCACATGTTAAAATGCATAGATTTATATGAATTGTGTGTGTGTATGTTTGTGTGTGTGTGTGTGTGTGTGTGTGTGTGTGTGTGTGTGTGTGTGTGTGTGCATCTGTAGCTTGTTTCACAGAGATCATCAAGCTCTAATATGCTCTTGAGGAAAAAACATAGAACTATACTAAGAAAATGTTATGCTTGTTCTGACTCATGCTCAAGTGTCTGCCACTGAGTAAGAAGAGGGTTTGGAAGCCTAAACTTTCAGTCACTCTGACGTTCAGCTTAGAGCTCTACAATTAAATCCATCAATTCTGATTTCGTTGAATACAAGCTATTCATTCTAGGTTTTATTATGCCCTACACTTAATACACTAACTATAACAAAAACATTAAACAAGTTATTCAGGATATTTTTAGAGCCATTTTCACAGCATTTAAGGAAATTACTAAAAAGACACTATTATTGGGTAAACTCCAACTCAACACTCATATGCTGAGGTACACTCTGTGTACTTCAGAGTGTAACTCTATCCAGAGATGAGTCTGTGCAAGGTCATTGATTTTACAACTCATTGAGGTGGATCTAAAAAAAAAGGAAACAGAAAAAAATAATATGTTGGTGGCTCAAAGAAAATTCTGCATATGAAATGTCACAGAAGAAGTCATATGGCAGAGGCAGAGCAGGACCATTTGGTAGCCGAGACTAGCTTAAAAGAAAAGCAACCAACTCATCTGGCATGAACCTTAAGAGAAGTAAATATGTACATTCATATAGATATATAGATAAGTAGATGGATAAATGATAGATATATTGTGGTACTGTATTCCCCCAAATATTGTTTATGCTAATAAACTTATCTGGGGTCAGAGACAGAGCAGCCACAATATTAAACATAGAAGTTAGGCAGTGGTAGCACACGCCTTTAATCCTAGCATTCCAGAGGCAGAAATCCATGTGTTCAAGGATACAGCTAAGGATGGTGACTCACGCCTTTAATCCCAGAAAGCAAGCCTTTAATCCCAGGGAGTGGTGGTAGAAAGCAGAAAGATATATAAGGCGTGAGGACCAAAAAATAAAGGCACTTGGCTGGTTAAGCATTCGGCTGGTTAAGATTTTAGCTAGTTAAGTTTCAGTCTTTCGAGCAGCAGTTCAGCTGAGACCCATTCAGATATGAGGACACAGAAGCTTCCAGTCTGAGAAAATAGGACCAGCTGAGAAGTTGGCCAGGTGAGGTTAGCTGTGGCTCATTCTGTCTCTCTGATCTTCCAGTGTTCACCCAAACACCTGCCTCAGGTTTGATTTTATTAATAAGACTAAGATTCATGCTACAATAAATAGATAGATAGATAGATAGATAGATAGATAGATAGATAGATAGATAGATGATATAGATGTGTTAGATATGTGTGTGCACATACATGTGTGTATGTACATTCATATGTAAGCATTTGTGTGTGCATATGTATGTGTGTGTTGTATATACAGTTTAAGTAAAGTTATGACACACAGGAGATAATGCTTTATCAAAAAGCCTTAGATTACCTAACCAAAAAACACAGTGCCAGGCATAAAAAAACCTTCCTTGGAGTATTTGGTCAGGGAGTCCAAGATACCATTTAAACAGTAGAAGCTATTTTCACTGCCCATGGTTGCCTCCCAGAGCCTGAATGTAACCACTGTTACAGGACACAACCACTCCAAACATAGAACTTGGAGCAATTGATCTAGATGCTTCCTTGAAGACTAACTCTCATAGATGATAATGCAAACTGCCAAGAGAGAAAGACAATCAGTTTTACTGCCCATATTTAAAACATATGTACCACAATTATGACCAACAAGACAAGAAATTACCAATGGTAAATGGTGGTTCTTTTATCTTCTGGATGAGCAGCAGGTTTCTAATTATATTTAAGTACCACTCAATTGGAAATAATTAATACTTGGTACTGTTAAGATGACCAAATACCCACAGTTATAGAGGTTGTAGACCCTAGAGGAAACCGTTGCTGCCATTTTCCTAAACCAATAATACCTCTAAACATATTTTAAATACTGTCCTTAAAGCCACAGGTAAGTATAACTCTGACTTTTCGTCACAAAAAGTTCTTTTGGCAGCAGATCCAGACCTTTTTTTTTTTTTTTTGGTTTTTTGAGACAGGGTTTCTCTGTGTAGTTTTGCACCTTTCCTGGAACTCACTTGGTAGCCCAGGCTGGCCTCGAACTCACAGAGATCCTCCTGGCTCTGCCTCCCGAGTGCTGGGATTAAAGGCGTGCAACACCACCGCCCGGCTCAGATCCAGACTTTTACAAAGACCTATGACTGGTCTAACCATAGAGAATCAGTGACCTTTGGAGTACAGTTGTTGAAGAGAAGGACTTTTGTTGTATTTCTCATTTCATTCATTACTCTAATAATTCTATAAGCTGAGAAACTTTAATAATTCATTATGTTACACATCGATTATCTCAATGTGAAATGCATTTTTCTGGAAGTTAAGTGGCATACAAACAAAGTTCAGTGTCTGACCAAAATGATAGAAACATTGACAGAGGAAGAAATATGTCTTCAATATTAGTTAAGTAAAATTAAATGCAGTGCACATTGCAAATATAATCACTTTGAAAAGGATCATCCTTATTCCAAATCTATGTAAGTGACAGAATTCAAAAAGAGATAAAATCTTCTGGAAATGAAAATGTAGTGCATATAAACCAAATAAAGGCATCTCTTTGATCAAGAATGCACAAAGGGACGTAAAGAACTATAAAATCTTTAATTCCTGTAAAGGACAGATATTTTCCACTAAAGAGTTGTACTTTATGCAGTTTCTGCAGCGTCTCAGTAGGGAGAGTGCTTGCCTTGCAAGCCTGAAAGACAATCTGTGTTTGATTCTCAGAACCTATATAAACTGGAAAGAAAGAACTGACTCCATAGGCAGTCCTCTGATCTTCACACATATGTGGTGGTACATATATGTGCACATATAATAATAACAAAATAAATAATTATAATAATAATATAATTGAATTAATTAAAATTTAAAGAAATATTGAAACTTTGGGAATAAGATACTATTGTAAAAATAAAATAAATTTGGGGGGACTTAGAAGAGTCATCAGAAATAGTCTAAGTCAATTATTCATTTAGCATTTTAATGTCAACAGAGATCTAACCAAGCCATCATTCCCTCTACATCCAGACACCTCCTGTGAGGGCAGTACCACACACAAGTCGTTAAAACTGTCTCTAGCATCTCCATCATACAAATCTAGCATTTGGTTTACATAGAGTCAAATGTATTCAAGTTATTCTTAACTCATTAATCCCATTAGAAAGAAAAAGAGAGGAAAATCCTCCTTTTCAAAAAGATTCACAGTGAGTAAAGATAACTATTATACTTCTTACTATCTATCACAACGAACACATGCATGTGCATATCTGCTGAGAGAATATTTCCAAGGTTAATAAATTTACAATTTCTATGTGAATTTTGCCATGATGTTTGGAGTTATTTGTATAATTGGGAGGGGACCTATTTGGGAAGTTATTGATTAAATGACTTAAAAAATTCCACCATGTTGAGTTCAATGGAAGACAATAATCATTTCATCTATTATGCCATTTAACTTGTAAAGTATGGACTATTAGATTTAGTTTATACTAGCTTCTGATACATGTCTTCCATTTCCTTGTTTTACTTCTAGCAAGTTATTCATCAAAAAAGTGTTAAAAATAGTCATTTTTTAACTTAAAAATACTAAATTCTCCAAATATTACCATATTTAGGATTACAAAATACCAATCTAGTTTATTGTGTACTGCTATTATGTGGATATTAGCGTTTTTTCCACATCCTTTGTAGAACACTTGCAGGGCATGAGCAAAGTCTTGAGATTAATTACCCCACAGTTCAAATACCAGAACACAAAGAGCAAGTGTCATATGTCATCAGCTGACATAAACAATGGGAGAAACTCATTAGAGCCTATAGTGACACATCAACACTAAAATGGACTCAAGTCCCAACATGATGAAAACAAGTACTGATTCCAAAACAGTAGCACTAATGCAATTACTCCAAGTGCTTACTGGACATTCTGTAAACCATGGTTCAACCCTTCCTTATGTCATCAAAGCCAACTTGATGATATTTTCTAAAGTAAAGTTCCATCAGCTTTTTTGCATCACTAGCTAAATACCAAATCAAAGATACTTGGGTAAAGATGATAAGATGGTCCTCCATGATTTCTGCCTCTGGTATTCATTTATTTACATAATTCTTACATCAGGCCTTCAGCCATCTACTTAATTGTGAGAAGGAATTGCCACCTTCTTCTAAGCAAAATAATATGGCTAATGTAACAGGAATTCATAATATTTAACATTTATTCTCCCCCAATAATCTTCCTTTTAATTATCTTGGCTCGGGCAAGCTTCCATGCACAGGGTAATTCAGTGTCAAGAAGTCCTGAGAAAGACTTCTTGCCGAGAGAAAGCAAAAAAAAAAAAAAAAAAATGATCTTCATTGAAATAGACCCCATTTACTTCAGAACCTCCCATCAATAGACAATCACAATGAACCCTTTCCCAGTGAAGTTTTGGATGAGCTGCATGATTGCTACCTGGCAAGTGAGAGCTCTAAGGGGAGCTTCGTTATTATATATATGTATATGTATATATATATATGTATATGTATATGTATATATATGTGTGTGTATGTATATATGTATGTGTGTGTATGTGTGTGTGTGCGTGTGTGTGCGTGTGTGTGTGTGTGTGTGTGTGTGTGTGTGTGTGTAATATTATATTACACATACTTTCAAGCTGAGTAGTCCAGTATGGCCTCCTACTCTTTATCCTCTTGCCTGTGCTCCCAACTACTTAGATTACATGCCTAACTTTACTCTTTTCACCCACAGAATTGACTACATACAAATGCACTGGGGTTTGTGATAGTTCATTACTACGAACAGAAAATCCAGTCACGGTAGTCTCAGGTCAGGTGCTATATTAGACAGCATCACCTCTGGAGACCTCTAAAACTCTCCCCACCTCAGAGTCCAAACTTAGTACTAACACTTTCTACTTTCAACTATTTGTACTGCCAAAACACTTCTCCTGGATGACTTCTCATTGACTCCAAAGCACTTACAATTTCCTAAGAAACTTAAAATCTCACATGCATAGCCATTCCCCATCTCTCCAACCTCTCATTATTGTCCCTAAGTCATGTGTTTTCTCCATTCTTTGTTCTCAATGACAATGGAGTCAGCTGCTACAGTGATTGTTTCCCTTGTGTTAGTTAGTAAAAGTATATTTCATAAGAGTAATAACTGCAAAATATTAAGTGCAAAAAAATGATCTGAGGGCAGGAGATAAAGGCTCAGCAATTAGACTACTTACTTCTCTATCATGAAGACCCACATACCTGGTCACTCTGGTGTACACAAACTTACGAAGACAGAGATAGACATACACATTAGATAAATGTTTTTTAAAAAGAAGTATGATTTTGTCAGGGTTTTAAACTGCCAAGCTTATTTTCTCCTCTCAGTTGTCTCTTTATTCACTGTAATTCTCTCTCTATATATATATTTATTTTCTTTCTTATTGTTTTATCTTCTTGTTTGTCTCTCCTTTGTCATCACTACAAAAGAGAAATTATGAGAAGTTAGTGGTATTTTTATTTTCTAATGGACACCAGTTCCTGGATTTTGGATGTGGTTCAAGGGGCAGATCAGTTTCCAAACCTGAAAGAGGCTCTGAAATCCTTCTTCAATAATGACAAATATAAAAGTAAAATAAAACAATGTTGCCATTTCCTATAAAGATCAAAAGCATAAAAAGAATTTGATCTTAAAAATAGAGTAAGGCATTTACTTCAAGATAGTTTTGCAAAATGCAACATACATTAGACCTTTGCCTTTTCTGCAAGATGCAGAAGTTTAGTTTTCAATTCTAAGATGCACATTTCCTGAAAATCTAGTAGTAACAGATATAATGTGAATGCTGACTAGATCACAAATGTTCCCCTCAGTAAGATGCAGATATGATATCAGAGTTTCCTCAACTGTGGGTCACTGCCAAGTGCAGCATACACTTCATTTTGCAATGTAGATTCATTAAAAGATAATGAACAGGCTTTGCTGTTATAATGATGATCATCACTTCACAATAAACATTACAGTAAGAAAGCAGAGTATAGACTTCCAGGGATTATCTCAAGAGGCACTTTGCATTTTGATAATTTGCCACCAGAAATTTAAGACTGTTACAGTATAATGTCATTGCTCTGTTCAGGGTTGCCTTTGTAACTTCAGGTGTAGGACAGCACTATACAATCCACATGCACTCACAGATTTTATATGCATATTCAGCACATTTCTCCTGTGTTTTCATATATCCCTATGCTTTCAATAATGACATATGTATTCTCCACACAAGCACATGACAAATACTGAATAGCGAAGGCAGTTTGGAATCTTGTCTCTTTGATTCTTTGAGCTTAGTTTTATTTTCATGACTAAAAGAAACTTTTTTTTCCTCACCAATCCTCATTTTAAATATTACTCTAAATGTTAACATTGAATGAGTTCTTAAAATTAATGTATGTTCTATATGGTTAAATTCCACTAATATATACTAATTGTGAACATAATTGATTCATGTAAAAATTTATAGATATTATGGTCATCCCTGAAAACATATATACAGGTAGCATTATACATACTGAATAGAATATATTTAGGGATATATATGTATAAGCATATATTTATAATATAACTTTATAATTGTATAAATATATAAATTTATAAATGTACAAATATGCAAATTTATGCACGCAATGGCAATTAGTGGATTAAAGAGGTCATGAATTTAAAGGAGAGTGGTATGAGTGAGGACTTGGAGGGAGTAAAGAGAAAGGAGTGGTGTTGTGATTATTTTCTAAAAATAAAGAAAATTAAAAATTACATACACTATATATTTTAGTCTAGTTTTCTTTAGAAAGAAAGTTACTGCATGAAGATTAGCTACATCCCATGGATCTTTTCTATTGATTGTTTTTTGACACTGAAATGCCTTCTGAGATCTTCTGTGGGTCTGACTCCTTCTGCTACCAATGATCATCAGAAGGTAAAGGAATAACCTGTCTATTAATAAACTGTCTATTGTAAGGGTAAAGAGACTTAATAATTTCAAAATGGAAGGGTTCTCTACAAATAATTATTATTTTTAGCAACACGTGGATGCATAAAACATTCCTTTTTTACAGTACATGCTGATAAAATAAAGTTGTGCTTTGAAAAGTTTAAACTTTCCTATCTCATCTGTTTTCTTGGTCTGTCAGTAGCTGTACACTCCTTAACTTCACCCACTGGTTATGAAAATCCATTAATATCTCTACAGAAAACTATGTCCTTCACACAGCTTTTGAATACAACAATAACACTGGAACAATATTTGACTCAACTTGTGATATGCAGCTAAACAGATGATTTATATTGCAGCAACTCTTTGCTTCTGTATTCTACTATGCTCCTTTTTATATAACAATTAAAGAAAGGTATAAAAAAATGAAGGTGTAAGTTAGAAATAACTGCTTAACATAAAAAAGTCCCAGGTTCATTCTCCAGAACTAGTCCCTCAAAAAGAAATAAGAGTTTTAAAAGAAACTACCCCATTTTTATTCATGAATTAAAATTATTCATTGACTACTTGTTAGGATTATAAGGCAAAGAACCTTAGTGGTGTTTACAGTACTCTAATTACATTGTAACTGGATAAAAATGGATTTATTACGATCAAAAGATGTAACATTATTTAGTTTTGAAAGCTTTTATAATATTACCTTATTGGAATTCAGTCAGATAGCTTATTTTAATTAAAAATCATGAAAGACTAAAGAGAATATCATTGTAGCAAATGATAAATTAATCCAATGAAAGAAAGACCATTCTTGTTCCTGTACTCCTTATGCTTACAAATCAGGACAGACAGATAAAAAAGCATCTGAAAGTATACAAATCATGTAAACTGTTCAAAAAATGGTCTGTATTTCATTCCACTTTAACATGCCATGTTAGAAGTGATTGATTGACTGTTGATCCCACCATGTGTGTGGATCTTGGCCCTTCCATCTTTATCACTGTTGTTGCGCAGGTATCAAGGAGCCTGATTGTCCCAGTGAATTTCTGAGGCAGACAAAAGGAACAACATTTCCTCCAAAAGTCTTTCCTAGCTTTCTACTCCACTTGTGGGAAAACAAATTTATGAAAATGCCCCTTGCCTTTCGATGCTGAACTTCTGCCACATCTTGCAATCAAGTCAATAATAGACCTGAAACTGCTGTACTGGATGTGATCCCTTGCTGTGTATCCAATCCACTTAAGTTTAACATTCCTTTAAGAAAGCAATGGGCGGGGGGAGCAGAAGAAGTGGAAGAAGCAGAAGCAGAAGGAAGAGAAAGAGAAGGAGGAGGAGAGGAGGAGGAGGAAGAGGAGGAGGGGGGGAGGGGGAGGAGAGGGGGAGGAGGAAGGGGAAGGGAAAGAAGAAGGGGAAGAAGAAAGGAGGAGGAAGAAAAGTAAACAATATAACCAACCTTACTATTCCTTGAATTTCCCATGATCAGCCTTTAAAGACTATGCTGAATACATAGCTTTAGTATTAAACTAATATTCTCCTCCATCACCCTGACACAGAACTGTGTGTGTGTGTGTGTGTGTGTGTGTGTGTGTGTGTGTGTGTGTATGTGTGTGTGTGCTCGCGCGCGCGCGCTGTGGTAATCATTTACTAAAAGCAGCCAACAGGCTGAAAGCAACCTTCATTAAAGACAACAAATATCACATAAATATTGGAAGCACATGTGGATGTAAGTAGACAACATCTGTTTATGGTTTCAAGTGCTACCCTGGAGTCAGTTAAGTATCTTCTACCCTTATAAAACTCTAGTAGATGATTTTCCCCAGGGGAGATCATAACAATTGTTTGTCCAGTTGGGATATATATGAGATATTTAGGGAGGAAATGGAAGTAGAATACTTTGTAATTAAGATACAACCTCATATTAAGTTTTCTGTGATGTTTCCTAAACATAGACCAAAGCATAAGGATAGGCAGACGTCAGACATACATAACAGAAATATAACAGCTAAGCCACAGCCCAGACTATAGGCAGAGAGAAGACACAAGGGGGGAAGTAAAGAAATTGAATCAGGGGTTGCTTTTTGTCTAAATTACTTCAAGAAGATTTTTTTCATTCCTTAATGTCTTGTCAACATAGAGCATATAAAATGCTGAATATTGCTAGGTTATTCAACTGTAAGGGTAGAAATGGAACAATGACTCTTTAAGAATGTTCCATGGTATCTCCAGTGAATCTAGTATAACATTGATTCTGAACTATCAATGTATAATAATGATTATTTGAATCATGTCTATGGCTTCAGATTAATATTTATCACTTTAGCAAAAACGTGAAATATGTGTCTTTGCTTTGAGTTCTAAAGATCAATGTACAACTTAAAGATGAACAACTTTGATTAAAGTAGAATGTAGTGTATGCAATCATCCACCTAATGACCCTTTTCTTATTGAATGTGTTTTATTGTATCATGCCATTCAACCAGGTAGCATGGAAATTAAACTATATAAAGCAAACTAAAACAGAATCTCATAGTTAAGACATTATTTTGGTTCTTATGATCATCATCATTACATCCCTTTCTTTACAACTAGACTTTTGCAAATCCTGTAGAGAATTCTTTCAAAAGAATCTATACATCTTCTTACACTACATTAAATAAATGACCTATAGAAAATCTCTGTACTAAAATAAATTCATGTAAGATTTCTTACTCTATTATCTTTCCTTTTGATTTAAGATACAGTATCAGCTTCAGATCTTTTAACTGTTCTCTTTTTTTCATAAACATATTTATCCTACCCCTTTAATGGTAAAGTATAAGTTACTGCTTTATTTATATACCTTACTATAATATTAAAAATTCATATTTTTTGTAAATTAAAAATTATCTATAGTCAGGGCTGTTGAGATAGCTAAGCAGTTGAGAGAGTTTACTTCCCTTCCATAGGACCCAAGTTCACTACCCAGGACATGGTGGCTTACAACTCACAACTGCCTGTAAGTCCAGCTCCAGAGGATCTTTTACCAATATCTGGTTTGAGTATCAATCACTGCAAATATCACACACATAAATAAATAAATAAATAAATAAATAAATAAATAAATAAATAAATCTTTAAAATTATTTTAAAAAATATTATACTTAAAACTGACAACATCTTTTTCAAAACTAGGAAGGGATTTGATGAAACTACTTAGTAATTATTTAGGATTACATCAGTTTTCTGTGCTTCAGATTGTGCTATGTTTTTTTCTGTACTAGGATTCAATTTGAACACTTAATTCATACTTCCTTTCATTTATATTACAAAAATATTATCAGTGTCTACAGGATGTATGTGTAACATTAAGTTTAATATCCCAAATATTATACATAGACTTGATATGATTGAATAAAAGAGCATACCAAACAAACCCTATTAACATTAGAATCTGATTTTTAAAATATGTGTATGTGTGTGTGTGTGCACATGTGCACATTCAAATTGTGTGCTTGTATGTGTGTAGGTCAGAAGACAATTTTTCTCAGAATCATTTGTCTTCTTCTAAAATGTGGTTTCCAAGGATTGTCCTTATATTACCAGGTCTGGTGACATGTGTCTTTATCTGCTTAGCCATATTTCTGGTCTACTAGAAACTGATTTCAATAATGGTTTTCCATTAATCTTAACAAATTCCAGTTCCTCAATCCTCAGAAATTCCCAAAGGATTATAGTATCACTAAAAATAACCAGTGGGTATTCTTTTTAATATCTATGAATGTGATTGGAGACACTGGTAATATGTTCATTATGACTACTGTGTTTGTGCATATCTGAACAACATGGGCTGTTTTTAGATATCTGTATATTTTAGTTTCACACTGAGCTTTAAGAAAAAATGTCTAATAATGCTGTGAGTTTGAGGCTGACCTTGCTAACGTAGTGAGTTCTAGGACAGCCAGTGTTATGTAGAGAGACCCTATATCGAAAAGTAAAAATAAAATATTAGAGAACAACAACCAAAAATATGGTATGTTATCATAAAATAAAGAATTATCTTCCTATAAAAATATAATAATAGACATAGAGTTTCCCTCTCCCTTCCTCCTGTACCTAACATGTTCCATAAATGACATCTAAATTTATTTATAATTATTTTCAAACTCTTATATGTTAGAATCAAATATCCCTCAAAATGCTGTATGTTAACAACCTGGTTTCCCAGTCTTTGGTTCTGCTGGGAGGTGGTCAAACTCTGTGAATATCTTAGGTCACTGAGAATTAGAAGGATATTATGAGAGTCTCCTCCCATTCTGGTTTGCTTCCCGGCTGCCATGAGACAAGCAGCTTATTTTCCTACACAGCCCTGTGATTAGCTGCTTGAACAAACAGACATGAAAACAAGTCAACTCACTGGGCTGAAATATTAAAACCTGAAAGACCAAACAAACTTTCCTTAAAAGCTGATTCATCAGGAAAGCTGACTAAAAGACAAGGAAAATTGTCATCAGAGTTCATTTTGTTTTTTCCTCTCATAGAACGAAACAGGTTTTAATATTTGTCAATCTCACTGTTCAGTTAGAAACATTTTGGAAACTCATGAAGACTCCATTGAAGTTATCTTTGATCAGTTATTTTTTAAAATAGGGTATGAAAGCATAAAAGAAATAAATGTAAAAATCAAGTACATTTGGTTTTTAAATTGTATGTTATTTATAACATGAATAGATGATTTCATTAATCTATTATGTATTGCACATATTCATCACAATTTTCAGTTTTTGAAATAAATAAAATTTTAAATAAAATATTTTGAGTATACAATTAATTCAAAATTTTGTTGGAATAGATAAAAGGTTATAGGTGAATATAATTTTGAATACACCTACACTTCCATATCTATATGCAAACAGTATTATATTTGGAGGACACAGTATGCATTCTTATGTAAATGGCTCTTAAAATTATCTTCAGGAATTATAGTTTACAAACATTTATAGACAATTATTGTTACAAACTTATCTGTGTTTCACACACATGATATTTTAATTAATATGCATGTGTTCATGTATTGCTATAATACTCATTTCCTTAGCTGTAATATTATCTGTGCAATGATTTTTCCTAACCACCTCATATCATCAGTTCTTTTTACTGTCTTATTATTTATATTATACTTTGTATGGATCACAGACATTTTGCTGTGTTGATGGCTTGTTTTTTGTTAAAAAAAAAAAACACTACTCTAATCCAAAACAAAGGATCACCTTTAGGAAATTTGCGAAGATACATATTCGGGCAGAGAGGATAAAAAACTTTAAAGCATCTATTTCCCCTTCCCAGGGTGATCCATGACTCCCTCTTTGGGTCATCCTCCTTGTTAGCTAGCTGCTCTGGAGCTGTGGGTTGTACTCTGGTTATCCTTTGCTTTATATCCAGTATCCACTTATGCGTGAGTACATACCATGTTTGTCTTTCTAAATCTGGGTTACCTTATTCAGAATGGTATTTTCTAGTTCCATCCATTTACCTGCAAATTTCATGATGTCATTGTTTTTTTTACTGCTGAGTAGTACTCCATTGTGTATATGTACCACATTTTCTTTATCCATTCTTCAGTTGAGGAGCATTTAGGTTGTTTCCAGGTTCTAGATATTAACAATAATGCTGCTATGAACATAGTTGAACAAATGTCCTTGTGGGATGATTGAGCATTCCTTAGATATATGCTCAAGAGTGGTATATGGGTCTTGAGGAAGATTGATTCCCAATTTTCTGAGAAACTGCCAAACTGATTTTCAAAGTGGCTGTACAAGTTTGTACTCCCACCAACAGTGGAGGAGTGTTCCCCATGCTTCACATCCTCTCTAACATAAGCTGGCATCAGTGTTTTTGATCTTAGCCATTCTGACAGGTATAAGATGGTATCTCAGAGTCCTTTTGATTTGCATTTCCCTGATGATTAAGGATGTTGAGCAATTCCTTAAATGTCTTTTGGCCATTTGAGATTCTTCTGTTGAGAATTCTCTGTTTAGCTCTATACCCCATTTTTTAATTGGATTGTTCAGTATTTTGATGTCTAGTTTCTTGAGTTCTTTATATATTCTGGAGATCAGCCCTCTGTCAGATGTGGGGTTGGTGAAGATTTTTTTCCCATTCTGTAGGCTGTCATTTTGTCTTAATTACCATCTCCTTTCTCTTACAGAAGCTTCTCAGTTTCAGGATGTCCCATTTATTAATTGTTGCTCTCAGTGTCTGTGCTACTGATGTTATACTTAGGAAGTAGTCTTCTGTGCCAATACATTCAAGACTACTTCCTACTTTCTCTTCTATCAGGTTCAGTGTAATTGGTTTTATGCTGAGAGATCTTTGATCCACTTGGACTTGACATCACCATGAGTAAATTGGGGATGAGTGGAGGGGGAATGGAGGGTAAAAGATGGGGCATGAGAACATGAGGGAAGAGGATGGTCTAGCTGGAACAGGGATGGAGTGGGAGAAAATGAAAGAGATACCATGATAGAGGGACACTTCATGAAGATAGGGAGAAACTGGGTACTAGGCAAGTTCCCAGGAATCCATAAGGATGACACCAGCTCAGACTACTAACAATAGTGGAGAGGGTGCCTGAACTGGCTTACCCCAGTAATCAGATCAGTGAATACCCTAATTGTCATCATAGAGCCTTTCTCCAGTAACTGATGGAAGCAGATGCAGAGATCCACAGCCAAACACCAGGCCGAGCTCCAGGAGTCGAGTTGAAGAGAGGAAAGAGGGATTCTATGAGCAAGGGCATCAAGATCATGATGGTGCAACCTACAGAGACAACCAAACCAAGCTAGTGGGAACTCATGAAATTTAGACCAACACCTGTGGAGCCTCCATGGGACTGGACTAGGCTCTCTGCATAATCAAGACAGTTGCGTAGCTTGATCTGCTTAAGGGGCTCCCTGGCAGTAGGATCAGGATACATCCCTGGTTCATGAGCTGGCTTTTTGGGGCCTACTCTCAACCTATGGTGGGACACCTAGCACAACCTTGAGGCAAGGGGAGGGGTTTGGACCTGCATCTACTGAATGTACCAGGCTCTGCTGATTTCCCATGAGAGGTCTTACCTTCTTGTAAGAGATAATGGGGGATGGGTTGCTGAGGGAAGACTGGAGGGGTGGGAGGAGGGAAGAGGGGGATCTGTGATTGGTACGTAAAATGAATAAAAAATTTCTTAATAAATACAACTTCAAACATAAGGATGCCTCATATTTCTAAAGCAACAATTTACTATATAAAAAGTAAAGTCAGTGAGCTTACATAGATTAGGAGAAGAACGCATACTCAGTGAAATAATCAAATTAATGTCTCAGACAAATGCTGACCTTTAGGCTATACATTCTCAATGAAGGGCATGACCCACACCTCAGCCAAATTCATTAAAGCAAACACTGACGAGAGAGCTTCTATCTTTAACTTGTCTAAGATCACAAAGATGTGATAAGTTTGATCACAATGGCCTGAGTTTGATTACCAACAATCATGTATAAGTGGAAGACGAGAACTAACTCCACAGATTAGTCCTCTGACTTTCATGTTGGGGGTCTCCCACTAGGGATCCCATTCAATGCTCTAGTCTCACTCCTCCTATTCCAGATTACTCCCCTCAGAAAGCCCGCCAAAAGGCAGCCCCTCCCTGGGGCTACTCAAGACCATGCATACAGACTGTATAAGACCTGGTAGCTCTATTTGCAGTGTAACTCTTACCCTGCCTTTCCAAGGGACACCCAAGTTTGCTTTGCTGTGTTCATTAAACATGGATTTATTAATTTGGCTTGATTTGCTTATTACAACATCAGTGTTGGATATTCAGCAACCAGGGATTCAGAATTTATTACTCCAAAGAGAATTGTGGCAAGCATATATCTGCCAATAGCCCCTACACGTCACACACACACACACACACACACACACACACACACACACACACACGCTTACATTTAAAATTTAGCCTAATGAGAGATAAAAATGTAACTTTTGTGTAATGTTGTAGAACCCATAGATTTTTGTTGGCTTCTCAAAAATTAGGATATATAATATGACCAGAATAAGTGGATGAATTTTGCCTGATGTAATTATTTAGCAAGATCTATCAATTTTCATAATATGTTGACCACAGCCATGAGAAATCAAACACAATTTCATATAGAGCTCAACAGGCAAAGAACTTTCTGTTGCATTTAAGCTAATAGAAAAAATTGCAGAGGAATAATTTAAAAATATAGGTTGATACAGGACAAAAAAGTAACAATAGCATAGAATGTCCCAGAATTATAGTGAATAGCATCCAGTTATCCTCAGAGTAGCACTACAATTTCTAAGATGAAACTATTGCATAGAACGTAAAGCTCAGAAATTGATTATCATTCAAAAACTGTGACAGTATGATTCTCATGTGAAGCCAATTGAGTTCTATTAAAATATCAGAAACTTCCAGGAAAGATGAATGCCTTTAATGCATACATTCTAAAGATTAAATGAGCCGAGAATAAGTTGAAAATTTTGAAAATGTATTTACATGCATAATCCACCATTTATGAGCAAATAAGCTAGTTCTTAAATATTTAAAATTTTTCCTTTTCTAGTGATCATTGAATTAAGAAATCTAAAATGCTAAGTCTGTTTAACTTAAAGTTGCAGCAAAACTAATTCCAATAATGAAACAACCCATTACAGCAAGTCTTTGAATTATTAGAGGATTTTCAGATAATTTCTTGTGACTGCAAACAAGATAATCATAGAAGTGCATATATCAAGTAGCCCATTCTTCAAACACTAGTGGTCATGCATATTCAACAGAATGCAAATATTGACTTTTCTGATAGCAGTAGAACAGATTGAAAAGGTGTCTGATGGGAAATTATAATCGTTCTGTAAAATATGGCAATGACCTTCATACCCCCTAAGCCAAGTGTATTCTACTTGAACAATTCCAGCAACTTGAGAAATAAAACACATATCTAGAAAAAGGTAGTCTGCCCCAGGACAAGAAAGGCTGCAGAGAAAAAAAAAAAAAAAAGCAAGCCTAGTGTCCGAAAATGTTCCTCAGGGTGGTTCTGCAAGAGAGATCCTCAAGTTGTAAGTGACAAAATGAGAAAGCAGTACAAGAAAAGCCTCCCCGCTTTACATATAAAGGGAAGATAATGAGAAATGTCAGCAACTGTCTACCAAGCACTGCCATCTGTATACCCCTGAAATATAACCCTCAATTTCTACTTAACTATTTATTAGGTGTTCTAAGGGACAAAACACAAACCTCCAATGATGAGAACAGGAGATAAGCACTAGTCAGATCCAGCAGGAAAGCCAAGCAGCACATCTGAGAATGTAGAGCTCTCCCTCTTGGTACATTATTGTCTGGTACAGGAGCCTGGGGCTGTACTTCATGAGGTGACTGGGTCTAACAGGAGGCACCTGGACACTGTGAGTTTGAAACAACTGGGCTGTCCACTCATTACCCTCTCCATATTTCACCCATGTTTTTGCTTTAAGCTCTTAGAAGGTTCAAAGATTGGCATCCTTGGGGTACCTATCAGGAGAGCCCCACCTTTGAATCCATACTGAAGTCAATGCAGGACCTCTAACCCCTCTCAGTTCTTCACCTTTGAATCAATACTGAAGACAATGCAGGAGGTCTCCACCCCTCTCAAGTACCACATTTGAATCAATACTAATCTTCTATCCAATCCCACCCTCTGTGAGTCATCAATTTCGTCCTTTGAATTTGGAATAAAAGAACCCACTGGCTCAAAGACTTTTAGCAGTCCGCGTTTTGTGACCCTAGCCCCCCAAATTTATGCTTTCCATGTTGAACTTGACACCCCAAAGTTTACCATATCAGTAGAACCACTGATTTTATTTTCATGATTTTTATTTCATAAACACAGACTTATTAAGCTTTAAGCACAAGCCAAAGGCAGAGCTACAGAATCAAGTTTTAATGCCAAGAGGACTGACCTTAACTTTTATGCAGGTTTCTCACCACATTAAAAATAGATGATACTTATTAAATTAGCAAACAAGTAAATACAACAAAAGAAGCCAATCTTAGTAAAAAGTTCCATATGACAATTATTCTCTCATTATATACTCTGTAAAAATTAGGGGACAGAAAATAGATAAATGTTTTTAAAAGGTTGAGAGGAGAAAGAGAAGTTTTGTCTAAAAGGTTGTACATTTGAATATATATGTAGGTGATGGATCTTTTTAGTATCCTGGCAATCCTGGTGATTACAGGAAGTTTAATAGATATTTAAACCCACGTAGATATACTCCAAAATGGAATATCTAATAAATGTATGTTCATATGGATATATACACAATATGTGGCTATATATTTGGCTGTGTTGGTGATTGTTGCATGTATGAATATATTGTCAAAACTCTCAGACCCTTTGAACAGAAATGCATATCCAAAAATTTTTCTAAAATTTATGTCAAGTAAATTTAGATATATGGTAAGTAACTGTGGGGAACTAACAATTCTGCTTCCTTGTTGAGTCAACTCTGATTTAGGAAAGTCAGCTTTGTAACTCATCTTAAAGAAGATTCCTATGAGTGTTTCCATGAGATTAACACAATGTGAGGTATTATGAAAGTAAGCCAAGATGTGACCAATGTGTCTTCTCTATCAAAACATCCTCAAAATAAAAGCTAAGCATCTCCCATTTGGGTTTGCTTTCTTGTTGTATTTTCAATAAAATGGAAAATGTTATAATTTCATGAATTAAAAATAAAAGATTAAGCTATGCTATGGGTCTGCAGGATGACTCAGGAGGTAAACTCACATGTGGCTGAACAATTCTAGGAACCTGAACCCATTTCTGAAACCCACATAAAGGTGGAAGGACAGAACCTAGCCCACAAAGAAGAAATCTTTCCCTGTTCTTCAGTGTCACTTTGGTTGCTGTGACATACAACAGCTCTTGAAGGATGTGTGGTTGAACTTGACTTGTTGGGGCACAGTGTGACCTTAAGTCCAGGAACACTACTTCTAAAGCTGATATATATTGATAAAGTTAGGACAATAGCAAAAATGAAAATACAATAAAATTTACTAGGAATTCTCATAAAATGATAGCATTTAAGCACATAAATTATATTCCCACCTTATGCAATATTCTCAGTGTAAGCCATTAAAAAGCACAGTGCCATATACAGTTCAAGGATATCTGGAAGCTGACAGTAATGTGACAAAGGAAGACATTTCAATACTTTACTGTAGGTAGAGTTTTTGCTCTTTTTTGAGTAATATTTTCATCCTACATCCCTATGAATCACCATAATGTTATGTAAAGATGATCCAAGTGAACACCCCTCTACTGAATTATTTTTTTTGTAAAAGAAATATGTAAGAATCAATGCACATAGGTTTGAGTTGTGTGGTACATGCCCACCCTGCCTAGGTGGAAGGCACATATACTGAAGTGTATGTCTCTCCTCATCTAAAGAACAAAGTGCATCAGCTTCTACACAGTTATTAATAATGAGTTTGGATATCTAAGCAAATAGAAATATTCTTGGAAAAAATGTCTCCATACATAGACCGAATTTCAGCACTAATTTCACATCAAAATTTATTATAATGTTATTGATTATTAAATATGGTTATGATGTAAAATTGAAAGAGCTATTATGATTTTCATCCTGGAAATTTTAAATTATCTTGCATTTCTTTTTAATGTAAATTAATTCACATAACCCACTGACCTTTCTAGCATCTTTATAATGGCTGTCATTTTATAATTTACATCAATTTTTTTTATACCTGGGATAATCAAACTTTGAAAAATCAAAACAGCACTTAAATACTGAAGAATTAAGAAATGAAAATTGCCAGAGTCAGGCAATTCCCCTCTCTGTCTCCTTTATCTCTTCATCACTAGTATTTTTGATGGAAAAATGAGATGGGAAATGTGCAGATAACATTTTAAGACACAAGTATAATACAAGCATTCACATTATTAATTGAATAAAATTATTTATCCATGATGCATTATGTACCAAGAAATATGCCTGAGACAGGATATGCCGCAGTGACTGAGCCTATGTCTCCAGGAGAGACCAAGTAGGATAATTTTGGTATAAAGTAAAATGACTATGATGAAAGAAAAGGCAGAGGCAGAGGGTAGGAAGGCATAAGAGAATGGAGGATTTTAGTTATAAGTAAGAGAGTCAGAATAATGCTTCAGTAGAAGTTGGCCTTCAGCTTTAAATCTGTAAAATCAATCTGAGAAGCAAGTCTTTCACTATGAGAGTGACTCAGATGCATAAGCTGTTACATGTAATTTTAATATATTAAAATAAAAACCTTCCTTTTTTATTAGATAGAAAAGGGGGAGGTGCAGTGGGGTGGTCTTTCTGTACACTTTGAATATGTGTTGCTACCACTGGTTAATAAAGAAGCTGCTATGGCCTATGGCAAAGCAGAATAGAGCCAGGCTGGGAATCCAAGGAGAGAGAGGAAGAGAAGAAGGCAGAGTCAGGGGAGATGCTGAGCTCTGCCGGGGAAGCAAGATGTAATGGAGCACAGGTAACACCACGAAGCCACATGGCAAAACATAGATTAATAGAAATGGGTTGAATTAAGTTGTAAGAGCTAGTTAATGATAAGACTGAGCCGTAGGTCAAACAGTTTGTAATTGATATAAGCCTGAGTGTTTACTTGGGACTAAGGGGCTGTGGGACACAGGAAAACTTCTAACTACAATAAGCCACAGGAGAGGAACTCAGGAACAAAAAAAAGACACTTGTGGTTTGTATTTAATGCAACAGGTTTTGCAATACCTAAGATATGGAATTGTCTTAGTTGTCAACCAACAGATAAATAAATTTAATCGTATATCTTAATAAATCCTTGATATCCGTTTAACAGATTCTCATGGCTTTGCTTGCAAGTGTGAATTCACTTACAGAAGTCTGAATTGCATTTTACCTTTGCTCAAATTTTAACTGTAGTATAAATGATTCAAAAATCAATGGGAAAAACAATAATCTTATGCTTTGGGTGTATGTTGATGACAGGGAGTTTTAAAACCACAGTTCAGGACGTAGGTTCAGAAAGCCTTTTTTTTTTTTTTTTTTTTTTTTTTGCAAAATCTCATTATGTAGCCTTGACTGGAAATCACTATGTACATAGACCAGGCTCTCCTCTAGTCACAGAGACCTACACGAGATACCTGCTTCTGCTTTTAGAGTTCTAGAATTAAAGCCATGTGTCATCATGCCTGCTCAAAGGTGATTTTTCTATTAGAGATTTTAGTCATCTGTACACTTTGCAGGAAGGGGAAATTGAGGCAAGTAAAACCTAATACGATATTATGCTTGTCTAGTTTTCAGCTTAGTCATAGGTTGTTGCCTGGGTATATTTGTCTAATTAGAAATATATAATTGGAGATCAGCCTTTTGTCAGATGTGGGGTTGGTGAAGATCTTTTCCCATTCAAAAAGCTGCCATTTTGTCTTATTGACTATGTCCTTTTCCTTATAGAAGATTCTTAGTTTCAGGAGGACCCATTTAATAATTGTTGCTCTCAGTGTCTGTACTATATTATATTTAGGAATTGGTCTCCTGTGCCAATGCATTCAAGGCTGCTTCCGACTTTTCTCTTCTCCAAGATCAGTGTTATTGAGTTTATGTTGAGGTCTTTGATCCATGTGGACTTGAGTTTTGTGCATGGGGATAGATATGGATAGATTTGCATTCTTCTACATGTTGACATCCAGTTATGCCAACACCATTTGTTGAAGATGCTTTCTTTTTCCATTGTACAATTTGGGCTTCTTTGTGAAAAATCAGGTGTTCACCAAACCAAATTAGTGTGAACTCATGAAATTTAGATCAACACCTGTGGAGCCTCTGTGGTAATGGACTAGGCCCTCTACATGGTGTGACAGTTTTGTAATTTCATCTGCTTAAGGGGCCCCATTGCAGTAGGAACAGAATACATCCCTGGTACATGAGCTGGTATTTTGGAGCCTACTACCTATGGTGAGACACCTCACATAGCCTTGAGGCAGGCGGAGGGGCTTGGACCTGCCTCTACTGAATGTATCTACCAGGCTCTGCTGACTCCCCAATGGAGGTCTCACCTTCTTGTAGGAGGGAATGGGGGGTAGGTTGCGGGAGGGAGACTTGATGGGTAGGAGGAGGGAAGAGGGGGAACTGTGACTGATATGTAAAATGAACAAAATTTCTTAAAAAAATCAGTGTTCATATGTATGTGGATTAATCTTAGGGTCTTCAATTTGATTCCATTGAGCCATGTGTCTGTCTTTATGCCAATACTAAGCTATTTTAGTATGATAGCTCTATAGTAGAGCTTGAAGTCAGGGATGGTGATGCCTCTAGAAGTTCCTTTATTATACAGGATTGTTTTAGCTATCTTGGGTTTTTTGTTTTTTCATATGAAGTTGAGTATTGTTCTTTCTAAGTCTGTGAAGAATTGTGTTGGGATTTTGATGGGGATTGAATTGAATAATAAATAGATTTCTTTTGCTAAGATTGCCATTTTTACTATGTTGCTCCTACTTATCCAAGAGCATGGGAGATCTTTCCATTTTCTAATATCTTCTTCAACTTCTTAAAAAACTGACAGTTCTTGACATACAGTTGTTTCACTTGTTTGGTTAGAGTTACCCCCAAATGTTTTATGTTATTTGTGGTTATTGTAAAGGTGATGTTTTTCTGATTTCTATCTCAGCCTGTTTATCATTTGTGTATAGGAAGGCTACTGATTTTTTTGAGTTAATCTTGTATCCTGCCACATTACTGAAGGTGTTTATCAGCTGTAGGATTTCCCTGGTAGAATTTTTGGGGTCACTTACATATACTATCATTATCATCTGCAAATAGTCAAAGTTTGACTTCTTCCTATAAGGAACTCAAATAACTAGATATCAAAATACCAAATAATTCAATTTAAAAAATGGGGTACAGACCTAAACAGGGAATTCTCAACAAAAGACTCTCAAATTGTTGAAAGACATTTAAGGAATAACTCAACATCCCTAGCCATCAGGGAAATGCAAATCAAAACAACTCTGAGATTCCGTCTTACAACTGTCAGAATGGCTAAGATCAAAAACACTGATGTCAGCTTATGTTGGAGATGATGTGTCGAAAGGGGAACACTCCTCCACTGCTGGTAGGAGTGCAATCTTGTACAACCACTCTGGAAATCAGTATGGCGGTTTCTCAGTAAATTGGGAATCAATCTACCTCAAGACCCAGCAATACCACTCTTGGGTATATACTGAAAAGATACTCAATCATACCACAAGGAAACTTGTTCAACTATGTTCATAGTAGCATTATGTGTAGTAGCCAGAATCTGGAAACAAGCTCGATGCTCCTCAACTGAAGAATGGATAAAGAAAATGTGGTACATTTACAAAATGGAGTATTACTTGACAGTAAAAATCAATGCCATCATAATCTCTGTGTTCACATGTCCCTTTGAGTGACTGTCCCTTGCTAAACAAATGAACTTATACATAAGTTCATAGTACATACTCTATTTGAATAAAAAATTATTCGCTTTTACAAAATTCAGAAACTTCCAGCCACCTTGAAGTCATTTACAATATACATTCCTTTCCTTGCATACATATATCCTGCAGACCAGAAACACACTTTTCAAGATTCTAACCACTTCCTTTGACATGTGATCATCCACAGAAATTAGTTGCCTGCCTTTTTTTTTCAAAATTCCTGTTTTATAAATCTCACAAAAGAGCCATAGTTCAATAATATTCCATTGCTTATATTTTGAGTCTTTTCTTTCTCAAAATTAGCAAATTATACTTCATCTATGAAATCAAAATCTTACTCTGAGAAAAGCAGCAACATATTTGGAAATATTTTTGTGAATTCAAATGTATAAAGATAATGTAAAGTAGCTCTCTTAAGATTTATCTTTAAATAAAATAATTTTTAACAATCTAATTGCTTAGGAGGAAAACTAGAAAAAATTGTACTCTAAATCTCTACTTTGATATTGTTGCCATAAGCAAATACATTTAAAAATAAATGTAGTTTTGTTTTGTAGAAAACTTAACTTCATGGTCATGTACTTGAACATATCCCTAATTCCTGTTGTCAAGTGATTTGTCTAAAAGAGTCATCTCATCATGGTAATGGGAAATATCTTTTAAGGATATTATACAAGCAATGAGCTATTACAAACTGTATTCCAGTATGTAAACTTATTACCACTACATCAAATAAATAGGCAAAATTTCCCATAGGCTACATCATCCATGGTAGGCATTTAGAAAAATCACATATACAAAATATTAACATTAAAAAATAAAAGTAATAATTACACTTACTTAACTATTAAAAAATTATATCCTTTTATCAAATTATTGTACCCTGTAATACACATAAGTATTGTCAATTAAAAAAAATAATTAGATAAAATAGATTTTTACAAGACAAACAGTAAAAGCATTTGAAGATACTGTGTATTTCTATCAGAATAATTTTATGAAAAAACTTAATTGCTATATCATTTTTTAAATATTAAGAACAGGAAAAAAAGAATAAAATGTCTCATGGGAAATCAATGGCAAATTAAAATTGATAAACTACAGAAAAAAATTTTAGGAAGCATCATGAAGTAAAGAAAGGAAGGAGTACTTAGATTGAAAATACTGGCATGCATTCATAGTCAAAATTTTATGTATAGTCTGAGAAATAATTCAAATTACACACACTTTGGGGATATTAGTAACGAGCAACAATTGGAATAATGTACCTGCAAAGATTCCTAACCACATAGTAAATCCTCTAGAGTAATCAGCCTCATGCCCAGCAAACTATAATGAATCTTTCAGAATGAAGTGAGCACTGGATGAAACACTGATTATATGAAAATCAAAGATGCTTTTGGAGATGTCTGAAATAATATAAATGGTAACAAAAGACCCATACCTGAATTTGCCACTGTGTTAAAATACGAAAAATATATTGGGATAGGGATATTTAGTTGTAGAGCACTTGCAAAATATACTTGAGGACTTAGGTTTAATGCCTGGTGTGTACACACACACACACACACACACACACACACACACACACACACACAGAGAGAGAGAGAGAGAGGGGGGGGGAAGGGAGGGAGAGAGAGACTCAACTTGTGCTAAGGGAGAGTTTCAGAATATACATGGTTTTAATATTGCTTTTAAAAGCAGATATTGCTCAAATAACTATGAGATGCAACAAGAATTATGTTCAAGAAACAAGGTAACGAAACTACTATTATTACATTTCCTGTCCTTAGATATACTCATGTTTCAATTGGGACTGTTCAATAAAGACATGAATTTAATTTATTTTCACACTGAAGAAATTTGTATTCAATTTTAAAGAAAAATAGGAAATCATAAAATTTCATGTAAATTGATTTCATGTAATTGATTATATATATATATAATATATATATATATATATATATTATATATATATATATGGGGGGCTAGAAACAATGACCCCAAGTGAAGCAATCCAACCCCCAAAAAACAAACATTTAATCTTTTATCTTATATGTGGATGTTAGCATTTATCTTTCAAATATGTGTGCTTCTTTTAGACTATCCATAGAGATTAAGTAACTAGGAAGGTAGCAGGAATTATGAAGGACTATTCCAATAAGAGTGCTATAGAATATAAGTTATAAAAGGATATAGAGGAAATTAAAACAGGAGTAAGTGGAACAGAAAACACAAGGATGAAGTATAGGGGGAAGTCTAGGAAGTGACAACTAACACTAAAGGCCTTTCAAAAAACCATGTACACACCTACTACAATAGATTTCTAAAACGGATACATATGTAAAAGTCTTTTATGGAGATATTTTATTTGTCCTGAAATGCGATTTTATTTATATGTTAATAAATAAGGTTTGCCTGGAGATCAGAGGTCATAGCGAGCCAGGAACAGCAGAGTCAGGCAGTGGTAGCACATTCCCTTAATCCGATCACAAGGCAGGCAGAGTCTCTGTGTGGTCAAGGACACAGAACAGCATGGTGACATGAACTTTTAATCCCAGTACCAACCATAGAGACCTGGAGTTCTATGTAGACAGGCAGTGACGAGGAAGTCATGTGTTTGGGTTTAGAGCCAATAAGAAGGAAGAACAGAAAGGCAATAAAAAGATAAGTCAGACAGGAAGAAACTCTCTCAGGGGAAGCAACAGCGGCAAGTGGTAGGCTAAAGGTAGTCATGGCTCTTGCTCTGACCTCTTTGGCTATTAACTCTGTATTTGGCTCTGTGCTTCTTATTTAATAAGACTGCTTAGAATTTCATCTACACTTTTTAATTGGAGTTATAAAATGTAGGATACGTTATCCCTTTTAGATACTACCAAATAAAACCCCCAGTACCAGGAATAGGTTACATCTTTCTGAGACATTGATTGGCCAAAGGGCTCCAATAGACCCCCAAACATTACAAGATAATGCCAAGGCTCAGGGAGATGCAGAAGAGAAGGCAGAAAGCCCATAAGAGGAAGAAGTGCAAGATGACTTAAATGAAACAGTGTCCAGATAAAAGAGGACTGATGTACGTATGAATTAACACAGACTGTTACTATTAGATATGTGCATAGGTTCCAAACAGATCCAATTCCAGAACAGAGATGAGAAAGTGCTAACCAAGATTTAGTCATTGCTTCTAAGAGAGAGAAAATCAGTTTTCTTCAATAGAGTGACATTGTTTATACCAACCACATTCCAGGGCATATTCGGAAGTGTTGGTCAACACATGTGAAACTCCATGTTTGTTTGGTTTGCGGTTTGGTTTGTGTGTGCATGCTTTCTTGGCCGCTTCTTCTTCTTCTTCTTCTTCTTCTTCTTCTTCTTCTTCTTCTTCTTCTTCTTCTTCTTCTTCTTCTTCTTCTTCTCCTCCTCCTCCTCCTCCTCCTCCTCCTCCTCCTCCTCCTCCTCCTCCTCCTTCTCCTCCTCCTCATGCTCCTTCATCTTCTGGTGCTGATGCTTATCTATTGCTGATGCTTTTTATTATTATTATTAAGAGACAAAACATGAATTTGCTGTGTAGTGAGGTGAAAGAGGTCTGGAAGAGGGAAAGAATACTATCAAGATGTATTTTGTGAAATCCTCAAAGAGTAAATCAATACCTTCTCATAAATCTAAAAAAAGAAGATGGTAAACTCCTCTAAAGAACTGACAATAGAAATAAATACTATCCTGCAGATGAAAGTTCCATGCATGCTTAAAATACTGACTGAAAATAAACATCAAATAATTCTTAAAAATGAAGTTAAACTTCAAAGATGTAATATTAACATTAGCTTGGTAATAATAATTTGGATTAATGAAAAACAAATTTATTCTGAATTGTCTTCTTTAGTATATAATAAATCCCTTTCTAATTATCTCCATATATTAAATACTTCATGGTCCACTGACGTATCTGTATTCACCAGCAATCAGATTGTCTAAGAATGTTTCAAAAGAAGAACACTACACTCTTCTGGAACAATTATACTTGATTACATATTCACAAGTGGTCTAATGAGTAAGATACTTCAATTCAACTGAATTACTTCTGTAAGGGTCTGTACATTTCATTCATGCCTTAATCACATCTCAATTTCAACATACAAATCTTCGATAGATTACATGTTCATACAGATAAACAGAATACTGAAATTATGATGTAAAATATTCTCATGGACATGCTTCCTTCAACAATTCCCACAGAAGTAACCACTGTAAGTCCTATTATAGTTTAAAATAGAAAATATTTTAGAAGTTAACTTTTCCTCTCATTTCCCAACGAACACACAAGCAGATTTCAAAATAAAGTAACAGTATTTGGTGATTCCACAAACATTGTAAAATTTGCCAGTACTGCATGACTGAAGGCTGAGACTTTGATGAGGTAAACTGATATACTGGATATGAAGTTCTTTGCTAAGAGTTATCAGGGAAAAGGGTGTCCAGAGGGTTGACATGGTAACACGAGTCAGTCTCTGTGCGTATTCTCCTTGGTGGATACAATAACAAAGACATCTGTAAGACTGAGAATACCTGCCTTTAACTAAAATGAAGCATCTAAAGTTTCCTAAGACATTTTAAAGGTCTACTTTATACACAAATTACATTTCTTCAGTTTTTTTAAATGAAATAACAAGTTAAGATCATATACTTGGGTAATGGTGCAAAATATTCCTGAATGATGACCTCTGACATTAGGGGGTACTGAAAATCTGCATTCCCCAAAACAAATAAATTATGTCATTACCTTCCACAAGTAGCTATAAACTATATTATAGTTTATATAACTATAAACTCGACTACAGGGGGTTGGGATGTGGGCATAAATTATGTCACAGCCCTTAACAAAAATTGAAAGAATAAATTAAAAGGGAAAAAAAACATCAAATAGTTCCCCAAAAAAAGTGAAGTGAAACATCAAAGATATAATATCAGCCTGGAGCTGATCAACACCACACCTACAGGGTATTTTAGCTCAGACCCTAGACCTGCCATGTACTTTCTCCTCATCCTTCACCCACCTCACTTCTCGGGGGCTTGAGAGTCACCCAAGGGTGTTCATTCATTAAACCTGGTCTTTTTGATTTGGCTTGATCTATCCTATTGTGTCGGTGGAGAAACCTACTACCAGGGATACAAAAATACTTATCATCTGGTGCCCAAAATCAGAAAAAATTGAGACTATCTAGTGGCCATGTGGCTACGGAAAGCCTCATTATAGCCAGGAAACATCTTTTATTCCTATGTTTTCTTACATACTGCTCTACACTATAAACTGTTTTTTCGGGATTTGTAAGTTGCTCATCTGACATGGTTTCTCATGGAAAGTTTTATTTGTCTTCCTGTTAAAAAAGGTCCCATCCATTTTGTGTGTATAGATGTAAATGTATGTGGCCACTGCATGCTTGTTTATGACTGGTCCTAGATACCTGAGGTTATGTGTTCCATGTGTCAGCCATTGCTATTTCAACTAGCTACCTGGGCTCAGAATTTGCCTCTGGGTTTTTCTAGTGCTGAATCTGATGTAATGACCGAGAAAGCTACTTTACGCTGTTCTACCTTATTACATAAAAAAACAGCTAAGAAATTGGGTTGGTCAAAAATCTGCAATAAAAAAATTAACTTAAAACTTACAAGTCCAAATTGGAACTGCTTTGGAAAACAACACATGATCTGCCACCACCTAAATTAAGTACAGCCACGTGGGCAGCCACCATTTTGACTAAGGATGGGGAACAGGGAGGTCATATGACTTCACTGACATGTTGAATAATGGTGACTATATGGAGTGGATCCACCAACAGACAACAAGTCTCCAAGTTATTTTAGATTAGGATAGACTTCTGTATGATAGTTCCTGTCTTGTCATAAAAAAAACAAGGTTTATGAAAAATAGGATTTAAAACAATGATGGTTTAATGAGGTATTAAAGCTGCACCTCCATGCATTCATGTACAGGGTCGTATCTTGCTGGCAGCCAGATTTTGTAATGGAAGACTAATCCCCTTGTTATTGATTGTAGAAACACTAAATTGTTTACACTGTGAAAACTGGGTTTTGCCTTCTGGAATTACTAAACTGCTTATACCTAACAGACAATGGTTCCCTGATCCTCAAACGCTTCAGAGATCTGAGAATATGACATTGAAGACTTATACTTCTCTGGAACCCCTGTCCCCAGTGACTATGGAGAAACCTGGGGTAGCTGCCTAGGTAGCCAGTACGCTGTATCACTTCTGCTTACTTGGGTGAAATTTATCCTTCTCATATCTGATGGTGTTTGATGATTACGGCACTGATAGATTTACCAGTTTAATAATTCTCCCCTGACCTTCCAAGGCTACAACCATCTTGGTAGCTCATTAGTTCATTAGATAAATTTCCTGTTAAAAATACAAACAAGTTTGCCTTGTTCACCGGCTTCATAATAAAGGATAAACAGCTTTCAAATGTAACTTCCCACTTAAGGTTTGTAAAGATGTTTCAGACTTTTGTCCCCTTTCTATCCAATTATTATACTTGTGGTTGATATATTGTGCACCCCAATAAAATTGTCGGGTGATCAGAGAACAGAACAGCCACTATATTAAACATAGGTTTAGGAAATGGCAGCACATGCCTTTAATCCTAACATTCAGGAGGCAGAGATCCATCTGTCTGGATCTGTGAGTTCAAAGCCACACTGGAAACAGCCAGGCATGGTGACATATGCCTTTAATCCCAGGAAGTGATGGTAGAAAGCAAAAAGATATATAAGGCATGAGGACCAGGAACTAGAGGCTTTTTAGGTTTGTTAAGCTTTTAGGCTTTTAGCAGCAGTTCAGCTAAGATCCATTTGGATAAGGACACAGAGGTTTCCAGTTGGAGGAAACAAAATCAGCTGAGGAATTTGTCAGGTGGTTTTGGCTGTGGCTTATTCTGTTTCTCTGATCTTTCAGCATTCACCCCAATACCTGGCTCCAGGTTTGTTTTTATTAATAAGACCTTTTAAGATTTGTGCTACATATACTGGAATTTTAGAGGTTCAAGTTTTAGCATTGATAAATGAAGTTTTGAAAATTTCTGTTAATTTTACTCGTGCCAGCTTTTAGGCCTACATAGTTTTTCCAATTGTCTCCAGCCACACATATAGAAAAACTCTGCTGAAATGCCAACTCCTCCCCCCTGAAACAGGTTAGCATAAGAGAGGGTATGGACACTTGCAGGTGTGTTCAACTCTGTTCCTCCTCCCGCTCTTCAGCTCTTCAGCCTCCTTCCCTCTTTACCCTTTTCTCACTCAACCTCTTTCATTCAGTAATTTTTTTCTGGTTGTCTCATTAGGCTAAAACTAGGCCCTAGGAAAAAATGTTTTAACCCAAAGAGATAGCCTTTGCTATGCCAACAAGGTATAAATCTGTTCCAGGTGTTTTACAGACACCTGCATGTTCCTAGGGAAAGAGTTTTGCTACTCTATCAAGGAATCTGGCTTGGTGGAAATTAATATCAGATATGCCAGCCCTTGCACCAGCTCCAAGGACAGCAAATGGGTGACTGGCAGGTTGATTTCATCCACATGCCCATTCATAAAAAGCTCTATTATCTCTTAACTCTTGTTAACACAGTTACAGGATAGATAGAGGCATTCCCCATCTCCAGGGAAATGGCAGATGTAATAGCTCTGGTACTGCTGGAACATATCATGCTCCAACTTGGCATGCCATGCCCCAAAGCTCCTGGGACATCAGTGCTGATACCACCTCTCCAGGCTCAAGAGGGCACCTGTCCAGGATAAATGGTCTGTCTGGTAACCAGAACCCTTCACCCTCTGGGTTTTTCAAAATTTCCCAGTGAGGGATTTATCTGTTCTTCTTGCTCATTCACATTTGTCATTCACCCTTGCCTTTCTTGTATAATAACCAGGACACATCTCCATTCCATTTTTCTGGAAGTCTTTACTCTTCCCATGGCTAGCCCCATTCAGAGGACTGATGTTAATAAGCTTTTTTTTTCCTCCTGCTTCCTCAAGAAATAGATTCCTGAGGTCATGGCAGTTGACCAAATGCTTATTCACCTACACCTCTTGCCAAGCATGAGCCCACTGACTCACGACTCCCCTACCCCACGTTGCCTCATGCCAACAGCAAGTAGCCAGACTTGAGCCAGTGCCCTTATATCCAAGAAGGTTGGGATGTTCAGTTGGAAGCTCCACTTTAATCCTACTTCCCCTCATTCCAGACCCCACCCCTCTCAGAAATTCCACCAAGCAGCAGCTCCTCCCACAGAGCTCCTCAATACCACACCTACAGGGTATTTAAGCTCCTCCCCTGCCTCACTTCTAGGGGGCTTGAGAGTCACCCGGTTTGTTCATTAAACCTGATCTTTTTGACTCAGCTTGATCTGGCTTGTTTTGCTATTGGAGAAACCTACTACCACTGAGGATATAGAAATACTTCTCAAGGGGGTACAAAGGGGACTAGTTTTTTTCAGGGCTTTGAGGCAGATCATGAAAAAGTACAGATAGGAGGGGGAGTGTGCAGAGGGTAAATTCATGGTTAGTCAGGCTGATAATACAAACAGCACTTACCAATATCAGGTCGGTCTCAGTTTCAGTAATTTACTAATGGTGAAATAAATCCTCTTCTCTGAAATCATTTTGGAGCAGTGTTTTTGTGTGAGTCAATGGTAAAAGCTGTACCACATGCCCCCTACCCGATGTTAAGCATACACAAGGATCCAGCAAATACCTATATATCTGAGTACATCTTAGAAGTGTATTGTGTAATCATAATCTTAAATTTCAAACTCAAACCAGATAAATAATTGTGTACATTTTTAAGAAACAGCAGACAGTTTCTACCATGTCTCATAGTTTTGTAAAATTTTATAATAGATCCTGTGGATAATAACTAGTTCGAACTTTTACTTCATTGAATCATTAATGAATTCCTCCTCTGAGCACTCCTCCACCTATTTGTAGTTTAACTGTAGAACAACATTTTGATAACTCTAGTGACTAAGCAAATGCAAAATGGGATGAATGTACTGCTACTTTCCTTTATACATGTTTTCCTGAACATTAGATTATGAGACATTATTAGAAGGGCCATCCACAATCTTACTCATGCAGTTTATTTGTCTGTCATACTCCCACATCTATTTACATTTGCTGTGTGCCAGCTTCCTTGTCTGGCTTACTCGTTCTCATACCCAGAAACATGGGCACTACTACTAGAGATGATCAGCCAACGCATAGCATGACTTCAGTGAAATGTGTCCCATTTGTTTCTGTATACTTGTTCTGTCCTCCAGCAGAATAGATCAGTGATAGAGGCAAGTTCTTGAAAAAGAATGCAGAAAACTATGTTCACTAGAAGATCATTGAGGTAAGGAAAACATGCTACAAAACTTCAGAGATGAAGAGGCCTAAGAACCTACTGGAGGAAGGAGGGAGCTCTTATAAGCTTTCCTCCTTTGTTACAGGCACATACACGGAGACTAGTTCTGAATGCCAAGCTCACTTCAAATCCCTTTCTATAAATTGTCACTTGTGGGAAAAAACAGAAAGTGGCTAAAATTGGCTTTGTACTGAAAAGTTCACTCTCTCTCTCTCAGTGCACATGGCTTCTCCTATTTCTATTTACAGATCCTGATTGAATGCACAAGTTATTTTCACGTTTATTCCAAATAATGTGTATTCACATGCATTTGCACCACCTTCTGACGTGCATGATTAAATGTTGGCAGCTTCACATTCATACAAAGTATTATCCACCATTATTGCATAAGTGAAGACAATACGGGATTTAATGTTAGATGTTGTAAATCAGGAATACAAAGAATGGCGAGGTACCTGATTGTGATTTTAAGAGGACTAAAATTATATTTGCATATTTTGTGTAATGGGGGATTGATTCCTGAACATTTAAAACATATTTATTTTTATTGTTCACAATATTAATAACTGTAATAAGAATTAGAATACTTTCCTTCCATTCTAAGTATTGTTAATTTGGTGCCTCATAAATTTTGGAGAAAATGAAAGAAAAATAAGTAGTAGAGTTTTAAAAATATTTTTTTGCCTTCCATTTGTAAAATAAAACTAATGAAAATGTAAGAATTATGAGAATTAATGTTTAAAATTAGATGTATTATATTAAAATATATGTTTGTGAGGAAGTTTTATGTGTTTTTTATATAAGTAAAATAGATTTCTGATTACTTATCAACTTTCTATGCTAAAATGTGTATTCCTAAATTAGAAATATTATTTTTTATAGATTTATTTTTTTCTTGTGTGTGTGTGTGTGTGTGTGTGTGTGCCTGTATGTATCTGCCACATGTGTAAAGATGGCTGCAGAGGCTAGAAGAGAATGTGTGAGCTAGATTGTCAGGTGGTTGTGAGCTGCCTGATGTGGGTGCTAGGAGTGGAAGTCAGATCCCTGGAAGAATAGCAGGTGTTCTTAACTGCTAAGTCATCTCTCCATCCCCAAATATTGCCTTACTTATGATTGGACACTCAATACATATTTATGGAGCCTGTTCAATATCACAAATATCACAAGCTGTCTAATGACAAAAACCAATAAAATAACCACCTTGTACTTAGCAAGGGTTGCTTAGTATTTAAATTATTTCATCAGTTATGAGAATTTTTAATTCAATGCTAGGTCATGTTTGCTGCCAATAGCTTATGTTACTTCTTTGAGTTGTTCTGACTTCCAGACATATTAGCTCAGCTTTATCACATAGTCCAGTATTAATTGATTCAAGTGGGTGTTTCCATTATTCTATGAAAATCATCAATGCTTGGTAACATATAAGTTACTATAAACAAAATGAAAGAAATAAAGTGGCTGTCACTCAGCATAATGAGGCTATTAATTGAACAGGACTGCAAGAAACTACTGTATATTTAATTGCTATTCTTATGAAATCATTTTACAAAAGTCAATATACTTTAAAATAAAATACACTGATACTTAAAGTAAACTCATGTGTGATTCCCAGGATTTTTGTTGCTGTTGTTATTTTGTTTAAGACTCAGATCTCTTCCTGAGTCTGGTGAAACTTATATTGTGGTTACATGTATCAACCTCCCATGTTAACTTCTCAATGTTTAACCCATCACACCACCCAACTGTTGAAAAAGTAGAGGAGGAGGGTTTATTAAAAGTTGACATACAAAAATCTAAAAATACTTGCAAAATCCCCAGACTTTAACAATCAGCTCATGGCCATTTGTACTTGACTGATGTCTGTCAGTACCTAACTTCTAGTGTCTAATGGTGACACATAGAAACAACTAGTTTCAAGAAAAAAAAATCTTATGCTGCAAAATTTACTACTGAACAAAATAATAAAAGATTCTATTTTTTACTCAAGTAGAGAACCCTAACAACAGCTCACAAAGATAGTATCAAGTAACTTTCTAACTGCTATAAAATTTTTCACTCCCTCTTAGTTATGATATTCTCTCTCTGGAGTCTTACTTGCTGCTATCTTGAAGTATATTTTAATAACTTCACTTTTTGCACCTTTGGTAAATTTTTACTGCCCATATGTCAGAAGTAGTATAGACTCAAGAGATATATCCCTGCTGTGTAAGTGGCAAATTCTTCTCAATAGTTCAATGGTAAATGTACTGTGGTTTACTCATAAGATGGAATGCTACAGAATAATGAAAATAATGAAAACAGAGGTTTAATACACAAAACTCACTAAATTATGAGCACAGAATAATCTGTGTTAAATTCTACTTATTTACGACTAAAACTGGAAATTAAACTAGCATCATTACCCATGAACGTGGTCAATCCTTGAAGTTAGTAATAATCACACTATGAGTTACACTTAAATATATAAAAGTATTTCATAAGCTTATTGGTATCCTGTTAATAGATTGGCTACACATCACATTGAGACAATTTATTCATATTCTCTTATTGAGCCAGATCATTCTACATTATGGACTTATAATATGTTTTCAATAGAAATTATAAAAAAGCTATCCTGGCTAAAATTTTTTGCCAACTTGATACAAGCCAGGGTCACCTGGGAAGAGAGACCTTCCATTGAGAAAATGCCTCCAACTAGATTGTTTCTTTGGCAATTCAGTGCAGCATTTCTTTGATTAATGGCTGATGTGGAAGGACCTCTGGAAAGGTGGCCCTGGGTTGTATAAGAAAGCATTCTGAGCAAACTTCAAAGAGCCAGCTAGTAAACAACTCTCCTCCATGTTCTCTGTCTGCTTCATTGCCTGCCTCCAAGTATCTTCTCCAAATCCCCCTCTTGATGAACCTTAACCTGTAAAATGAAATAAACCCTTTCCTTCTCTGGTTGTTTTTGGTCATGATCTTTATCACAGTCATATAAAGTGAGCTAAGACATAAAAATGTATTTAAAAGATATAATTAAAACTAATTTGATGTTTATTGAACATATATTGTTGAAAATTTAAAGACTAAACAGATTGTCTAGATTAATTCAATGCCCACAAGAGCAACAATTCTTAACTATTGCTTATTTATATTCCTATAAATATAAAACATATAGTGAAAAATAAAGACAGTATAAGTACTTCCTCATCATAGGAACAATATATCCCCCAATAAATGATGGTATGACAAGACTTAGGTTTATTAAAGTTAGGATCCAGTGATTAAACTCAGTGCTTTTAATATTTTTATTGTAACCATTGTTTATTTTTCTTAAAATGCTTAGAATCCTCTGATTTTGATTAAAAATAAGTACCATTTAATAAAAACGGTATCTGATTATACATGTTTTAATATAAAAACCATGTTTTTGAAAATCTTCAGTCTGGAGACTGCGTTACTCCTGCAGCTTTTCATAATGCTGTGACAGTCTAACAGGAAGTTGTTCTCCTGCAGAAACAATGGCGTGATTGCAGGGAAGTTGGTCAGGTTAATCAGGAAAAAGAAAGGAGTCATTAAATATAATTTCCATCTGTCAAAGAAACAGACTTTACCTAAAGCACAATAAACTAGGTAGAAAATTGCTGATCTTTGATGTCTTTTAACATAAAAGTCTTCGGGCCATTTTTTGTTCTATCAGAGATGAGTTGCCAAACTTCAGCTTGAGTTGCATAGTTCTTTAAAGATAGTTTACATTACATATTTCTTATTAAAAATATTTCATCTCCCAAAAGTCAATTGAAGTGCAGCATTTCTCTCTCTATTTAGTTTGCATAAAGATGTTTGATGTGAAGCATGTGAAATGGCTCATTGGGTAAAAGTGCGTGTTTCCGAGTCTGAAAACCTGAGTTTGGTCCTTAGAAACCACACAGTGGTGGGAGAAACTTCCAAATGTGTGAAGAAGCGTGCTAACACACACTAACACACACACACACACACACACACACACACACACGCAATAATCAATATAAAAATAAAAGTTTTTAAATATTGTATTTTGTTGTCATAGAAAAGACTGTTTTCCTGGTTTTATAAAGGGAAACATGAAAATTTTAGTTTTGATTGACAGAATCATCTAATTTTTAGAAAATATTCCCATAATTACATATAATTAAACTGCTAGTTAATAATAGATGTGTATTTTTAAGACTTCTTAGAGACATCATTCCTTTCACAATAATCAGAACTGACACCTTCATCCACCTTTGACACTAATGCAGCACACAGCCTTGTTAATCTAACCCACTGAAATTAATGAAATATGTATAAGTGTCTAGTGTAATTGTTAGCAGTAGTGTTCTAGTAAGGCTTAATTTAGACTCCACTGTAATATCTCATCACAAGTCTGACACAAAAGTTAACCAGAGCTGGCACTTTTAATCATAAGTTCAGATTGAAGAGCAGGGCAAAAGAGTGTACTCAGAACCAGGGTATGACCTTAATTGTTAATGTAATGCAGCGATTTTTGTGAGAAGCCAAGAGCACAACATGAATATGATAATTGTTCCAGCAGAAGTGTGTACAATGCAAGAGGTCATGATTACAAGTATGCTGTGTGAAAAGCACACTTGGATTCATATTTTAAGGTTATATAAGAATTGGCCCAAATGTTACAAGTAGACACTATTTAGTAGGAGGTTAATACAATTAATAAAAATTAGAAGTATTAACTCATGATTAGTAGTTAACAAGTGGCATAAATAAAACTAATCTGCTACATCAAGAAGATAGATTATTTTTAGTCTCATAATATTTAATCATATAAAAGTGTTTCATCATAATTTTGTATTTTCAGTTTCTTCCTGTGTACATTATATTTAGTTCATCAACTCAACTAAATCCAATCCTAGGCTCATGAAAAACAAAGGAAGATGGGTTTCAAAGAATGTAATAGCCAATGATGTGGAAATGTACAGCCCAAGTTACTTTCTTTTCATATCGTGTAAATCATTCACCTTTCATTGTTTTCCTTATAATTACACAATAACATATTATTTCATTCTTGTTCAAAACTGTTCTTCACTTGATGGAAATTTTACATCTTTTCCAATTTCTCTTATGGTAAAGGCTCCTATGAAGAGTGTATAAAACATTATGTATGATTATATTTTTTTTTTATTTTTCTTGGGTTAATATTAAGTGATTGAATGGCAATGTCAGGCAATAAGTCTGTGTTCGAGATAATTAGATTTCAATATAAATAATGTGTCATAAAAATAAAGACATAATCACATGACCATTTAATAGACACAGAAACATCATCTGATAAAGTTCAGCATGCCTTTATGATAAAATTCCTGAAGAAAAATGGAATAAAAGGAACATATCTCAGGCTAATGAAGTATGTATATGATAAAACTATAGCTTAAATTTAACTAAATTTGCAGTAAAACTTAGAGCATTTCTATTTAACTTTTTAATTTTTCATTCATATTTATTAAGGGATTTGGCTTAGGTTTTAGATAACTTGATTGGGTTTATGACAGCTTTATACATTTCAACACCCAATCTGTGATATACATTCCTATTCTTCTTTGTGCACTCTTTCCATCTAAATCCCTCTCTCTTCTCCACTCCATATTCCTTTTTACCTCATCTTTATAATCTGAAAATAGGAAAACTACCCCATTTCCTCTTCTCACATTGATTTTTTAATTCAGTTGATCTAATGCTAATGCCTATCATGGTATTGCCTGTCATTACCTTCAAGTTCTAACTCAACTAGCTGACATATGAATAACTGAATGAAAAAAGGATATCAACACCAGATATGACAGAATTCAGTAGAGTTAGAAATAGTCAGAAATGTGCAAATTGAAATATTAGAAATAAAAAGTAAGTCAAACTAAGTAAAATTTTCAGTTACAGTAAAAAATTAGGTCAATGGAGGACAGAATAACAAGTGTGGAAGACAAACGGGTTATTTAGAGTATTCAATAATGGCAATGACAAAAAATGAGACAGTTTGAGTGCAACATATGAGATTGCAGGACAAATAGAAAGGCCACATTTATAAGTCATGATGTGTGGTGATACTTTATTTGTGCTGAAATGTGATTTTATTTGTATGATAATAAATAAAGTTTGCCTGGAGATCAGAGGTCACATAGCAAGGTCACATAGCCACAAGCAGGAGTCAGGCGGTGGTAGCACACACCCTTAATCTGATCACATGGCAAGCAGAGTCTCTGTGTGGTCAACGACACAGCCAAGTGTGGTGACATGAACCTTTAATCCCAGTACCAACCATAGAGACCTGGAGTTCTGTATAGACAGGCAGTGATGAAGAAGTCATGTGGCTGGGCTTAGAGCCAATGAGAAGGCAGAACAGAAAGGCAGTAAAAACACAAGTCAGACAGGAAGAAGCTCTCTGTGTTGAAGCTACTGCATGGTGGTAAGCTAAGGCTAGTTGTGGCTATTCACTCTGATCCCTTCGGCTATTACCTCTGTATTTGGCTCTATGTTTCTTATTTAATAAGACAATTTAGAAATGTGTCTACAATGATGAAAGCAGAGAAGAAATTAAGGTAAATGACTAAATCATAAGAGAAACATCCCCACATGTAGGTAAAAACATGGGCATATAGATTCAGGAGGCACTAAGAATGCAAGATCAAAAAATATTCACCAATGGCCTATTATAGTTAAAATCCTAAGCCTGGAAAAGAAAGAAAAAACACTGAGAATTTGGGAGAAGAGCACCAGGTAACATGCAAAGGTAACCTACCAAAACTGTAGCATACATTGTAATAGAAATCCAAAAAGCCAAGAAGGCAGGGAATGACATATCACGTTATTAAAGACAATAACTGTCAGTATAGATTCGCTATGTCCAGGGAAGTGACTCATTACAGTGATGCAGAGAGAAAATTTTCCATAACACAAAGCATACAAATTCACAATCATTCAGTCACCACTGTAAGCAAATACAACTAGAAACAACTGTTTTGAAGTGCGACAAATTAGACTTCAAGTCAAAATAAGTCAGAACACCATTGTTAAATTTCACTCCATTACTCTGGAAATGGGTCAGCAGGAAAAAGTCCTTGTCATCCAAGTCTGATAAGCTGAGTTGGACACCTGAATGACACTGTGGAAGGAGCGAACCAACAATTGAAAACTGTCCTCTGACCTTCATATAAAAACCGTGGCACATGCACATCCACATGTGTGTACATGTGTATGCATGGGTATACACAATAATCAATAATAATAATCTAAAATAAAACTGTAAAAATTTTAAATAAAATTTGTAAAAATTGACTAATGGAAGAATCTAGTAAAGAATGTAATCAATATATAATTGCATCAAAGCAAACGTTACCAGATAAAAAGACAGATTAATCCCAACACAAGCAAAGTGAGTGACTGGGATACCCCATTCTGATTGATAGAGTGGTCATCCTGGCAAAATATTGGTAAGTATCTGAATTAATTATCATCATAAAATTAATTAATCTAACAAGCACCTGCTGAATATTTTATGCTAAGTCTCCCTAATACACATGCTTGTATTCTGCCAATGGAACTTTTCATAAAATAGGTTACATATAATAGTACAAAGCAAGCCTTAGGAAAGACAGGAAAATGTAAAAAATAGTATGTCACATATGATTATATTGTGATAAAATGAAATTTAACAGTAATATAAACAAAAGAATATTCACAGACTCCTGCTGATTGAATAATGCAGCATTGAATGATGCATGGAACATTGAAGAAATTAGGAAGAAATTCTTCTGAATGCTTAGACTACAAGGAAAATTAAAATGAAACATAGTGAGGCCTTTGAGATACAATGACAGCATCATTGAAGGTGATGTTTAAATCTACAAGTGCCTTTTTTTTTTTTTTTTTTTTGGTTTTTTGAGACAGGGTTTCTCTATGTAATTTTGGTGCCTGTCCTGGATCTTGCTCTGTAGACCAGGCTGGCCTCAAAATCACAGAAATCTGCCTGGCTCTGCCTCCCGTGTGCTGTGATTAAAGGCGTGCACCACTACCACCCAGCTCCTTCATTTAAAAAAGGAAAAATCAATCAGAATTCAAGTAAATGACATAATGTCCCTTAGCAATTGAAGCAGTAATCAACAACTCTCCCCTGTTGCTGCAGACAGCATCTACATAACTCACTGGACATGGAGAAGTCAATCTGGTGCCTACCCAGAGCCTTTACTCCTCTGACTAGTGTGTGTTGATAGTCCTGGAAGATTCTCCGCTGCTTCCAAAGGAGAAAGGTAAAGAGCAGCCCCGCTGCAATCCCTGAGATCTACAAGTGTGACCTGACTGCAAGGTGCACTAGTGTAACAGGGGCACAAGCTCCTAGGGAGGAACCTGCCACTATCTGGTTGGAATTGAGACGCACTCCATGAAATGGAACCCATCTCTGAGACAGCTCAGGTTGCCAAGAACCTGAGACTAGGTAGGTCATGGACCTATGGGAAAATACGCCTAAGGGAATATAGTAATAAAATGACCCCTAAGAACATTTTGATGTGCTCATAGATTAGTAACTTGCTCAGCTATCATCAGAGAAGCTTCTACCTGCAGCAAATGGTAACAAAAGCAGAGAGCCGCAATAAGAACAAAAACAGAGAGCCGCAATGGGACAATGTGCAGAGAGTGAAAGACTTCATTACACTCCTACCCTCATGTCTCAGAGAACCCTGCAGAAGAGGAGAAATGATTGAAAGCCAGTGAAAATGGAGGAAACCAAGGAAAGAAAGCCTTCTAAACAAAGCAGGACTGACACGCATACAAATTCAGGGAAACTATGGCAGCATGCCGGGACCTGCACTGGTCTAAGCCAGATAGGGTCCCTGAATGGAGAGGGAAAGTGGACACAAGCTCCAATTCCCGAGCCAGAAGCTATCTCCAATCGATAAGCACTTTCAAAGGAAAAATTAGCCTTCTCCAACGGAGTTTCATTGAGTATACAAAGTACACTTAAGACTCCATGCCCAACAGTAGATGGCCAACACAAAACAAACTCAGTGATAATTTGTTGGTTCTTTGTTTCATTATTCTTTGTCCAGGCATCTTTTTATCATTCTATTTTTCTTCCTTAAATGTCTTAGTTTATACATATATATATACAAGTATATTATGGTTTCGAGTTTTGTGTTTTTATGGGGTTTCTGTGTGTTACACCTTGTGTGGCTCTCATTCTGTATGTATTTCTTCTGCTTTTTCTTTGGCTCTTTTTGGTTGTTTCATCCTATTCCCAATGCTTGTTATTATTTTATCTTACTTTATTATTTTTTGATACCCTTTTATATTTTAATAAGCGAGAGGAAAGAAAGGTGTTGACTGGGGTGGTTATAGAGTTAGGAAGTATCTTGGAGTAGTTAGTAGACTGTAATCAGAATATATTGTATGAAAAAAGAAAGGAAGAAATGAAGGAAAGAAGGAAGGAAGGAAGGAAGGAAGGAAGGAAGGAAGGAAGGAAGGAAGGAAGGAAGGAGGGAGGGAAGGAAGGAAGGAAGGAAGGAAGGAAGGAAGGAAGGAAGGAAGGGAGAAGGAAAGAAAGATCTCCCCACTCATAAAAACTCCAAGTACAGATGGATTCACTACTAAATTCTAGTAGATTTATAAAGCAAACCAAGGATCCCCAATATGGGGTAGCATAGCTGAATTGGCGACAGTGAAATGTTTTGTGAATGTGCATAGACAAAAATAAACTCAACACCAATACAGACTGAATCCAATACATTTCCAGCCATCCTTTCTCACGAGGAATCTTCACTGTAGCCTTTGGTCTGAACACGCAACATGAGCCTAGGCCATAACACTATGTATCATCAGCTAATGCTGCCTGAAATTCCTCAGCTCAGATTCAAGACTAAGGTACCATATGAACTGCAATGTTTTTACAGTGCATACACAGAAATGCAATGCTTTAATTGTAGAAAACAACTACTTTTAATACTTTGCCACTGTCACTACTGAGCCTATAAGTACCAATTTAGCATATCTTTGTATTGTATTATATTAGAATGTTTGATTTTAAAAATCGCTACATGAAGCCAGTTGTTGGTGGTGGTGCATGGCTTTAATTCCAGCACTCAGGAGGCCTGGGCAGGAAGATCTCTGTGAGTTCAAGGCTAGCCTGGTCTGCAGAGAAAGTTCCAGAATGGTCAAAGATCCACAGAGAAAACCTCCCTCAAAAAAAAGAAAGAAAGGAAGAAAGAGAGAAACAAAGAAAGAAACAAAGAAAGAAAAGAAACAAAGAAAGAAAAGGCTGCACGAGATGATGAATGGAGTTTTGTGAGAATATTCTTAAACGAAGTTTGGATTAGGATAGAATTTCCAACAATTTCTTAATATGCTTTGTTATAACAAAGAGACTGTGAGAGTGGCAGATTTGAGAAAGAGCATGACAGATGTTTAGAGTGCAGAATGAACCTTATTAGGAGAGAGAGCCTTGTGACTATGGGGTCAGGATTATGACTTGAGGCCTGAGATAGAACTTCATATTAGAGACATTAAACATGAGGGATTTTAATGGAAGAGAGGGATTTAACACCCAAACCATGAAGGGGAGCTTCATTGAGCTTAAAATAAGAATAAGTGAGACAAGCACCATAGAAAACTTGATGGTGTAATCTGAATAAGAAAGAGCGTTCAGAGACATTCCCAGAACAAAGAAAACACCTGACTTACCTAGCTTTGAGAAATATGTGGAAAGTTCAACATCACATAATGTACATGCCAAGAAGATAGATAATTGATAGGAATATAAATAAATTTATCTTTCAGCTACAAGGCAGAGGGAGTGGATTTAATACTCCACACTTCCCACTGAGAACTGTGTGCTCTGGCTTTCACACTGGAGTCTGACAGGTAGAGACAGGCGTGGCTTGATTTCTTAAATTAGCAATAGCTGTAGGTCTTAGATCTAACAGACCTCAAATATACTTCTCTCTTTCTCTACCCTATATTTATGCAACATGAAATTAGCAATTATAAAATGATAGCATCAATTAACTGGAAAACAATGAACAAGCTATCTTGAAGTATCAATATTCAGCTAAGATTAATTCGTTATGTAAAAGCAAATGCATTTCATTCATATACAATTTTGCATTCATCTCTTATAAGTGATAAGATTATAGTTATACCAAAATGTTTTAAAGTAGGTCTCAATATGTCTAATAAGTAAATGTTTTATTTGCATTCCAGATTTATAAACCTACATAGCCAGGGTCACTTTTTTAAAATTTATATTATTTCATTTATTTGTTTTTTTAAGAAAAACATTCCAGGATGAGAAAATTTTAAGAAACCCTGATATTAAGTGTACAGAATGATTCTAATCTGTCACTTTTTCTTCATGTACTCTAATCTTAGTTGAGCATGCCCAGCAGTTTACATCTGAAATTGAGAATGTTCAGAGATGTGAATATTTCCAAAGTGCATTTCTTTATGAACATGGATGGATAGGCTTCCCCAATAAAATCTTAATATCTCCTTGTTAAGCAAGAGCCGTGCTTTGGCACTGACTCCCTGGGCTCTCCTACCTCCAGGTGAAGAAAACTGTTCTAATCCTTTGGCCTTGATTGTTTTGCCAATGAACTTACCAAAATTCAAAGCCGCTGAGCTATGTCATAGAATGACTCCAAAAGAGTGAACCACTGCAACTCTACCTAATAACTGAGACATAAAATAATGTAAAAGCTTTGTCTGTGATAAAACAATATTTGGGGTTTCTAGGTTCTATTACAACACACCAAAAGTATGATTAATGTTATCTACGCCTAGCCTATGAGATGTCCCTAGGATGCAGGAATTGTGTTAGATTTGCAACAGGTCTGTCCAAGCCTACTTTCTATTGACATTTTGAAGAGTAATTTAAATAAGACAACCAGCAAAAAAAATGATAAAAAATGTTTCTCTTAGATTCTTGGAAATTGTGAGTTTTCTCACTTCCAGATTGCTTCTTAGTGAACCAGCGTAATACAGCTAGTAGAGAATGGGATCAACAAGAACTGCAAAATGGTAGAGACTTAAACAGCAAAATGAATGCATGTCACATGCTGATAGAAAGTTATAGCTCCCAAGTTTGCAAAAAAGTGATTTAATCCAACGTAAGCCATTGTTTCCCCAAATGTAACCGTTTACCTGAGTTTCTACTAAGGCTAAGCTGCCTAACTTGTTGCAACTTTCTTCATCCATTCTTCCTACTCATTCTAAAGTCTCTTCAATTAATCTCCCAGACTTCAGAGACTGTTCATGAGATCCTTCCTTCAGTATATCTTGAATTCCACTCATTTGGCTGCCCTGTTCTCACAAGGAAGCAGTCCCTAGAGAAACTGAAGCCTGTATTTTGTTCTTGGCTTAGTTTTTCCCCAGGAAATTACACCACAAAATTTTCTAATAGGAGCTCTCTGTCTGCATCTAGTACCTGCACAACTTCCTTTCTTAAGCAGATAATATTTGCTATTTGTATGTTTCAGTTTGATTGAGAGTATAAAGTACAAAGCATTAATGTGTAGGACAGTATGAGAGCACGATGAGATGTACAGACATGAAGAAGGGCAAGACCCTTGACACAAAGCAGAGAGTAGGACAGGAGCTGAGGATGGGACCAATGGAAAGGAGATATGGAGCAGGCTCCCAGGCTGTGCTCCAGTGATCAGCAAGAGTGGGGATAGGCAAGAGCTAGAGCCCAAGAGTCTGTTTTGCTTTCAGAGAAGGATTGGGGAGGTCTGCAAGCTTGCAGTGGCAGTGGTTGGGGAATGAGTTAAACCTTTGTTTTCCTTAGCCTTAGGAACAGCTTCCAGTAATGAAATTCTAGCCAAGTTCTTTACCTATTTGATATCACGATACTTAGAGTTGGGGACGGACCTACATGTCAGAGTCAATGAAGCAATACATGTAGTATGTAGCAGCAATAGAAATCATCTTGCTGATGGTATGGAATATCTGCATATTATTCACACCAAATCACTGCTAGAGTTCTTCAGGGAGGAACTCCTAGACCTATGCCATCTGCTGTCTTGATCCAGTCACTTCTTGCCTTGCCTCCTCATATTTGTTCATGACTTTCTCCCTGTACAGCTTGGTTCAGTTACACACAGGCTCCTTGAAGGCCTCCAGGTGGTACTTGAAGTGCTCCAGGTACTGGCAGACGGCCATCTCAACCTTAGTGAAGAATATTTATTTATGCATCATAAACTATTTACAAATATTTTCTATGTAACTTTTGTGAAAATGGCATTTGCTGGCTATTTAGAATAATATAGAAATGGATGGCTTGATTTTATCCATTTATAAATGGAATGCTTCTTTGAACATGTTATAGTGTATATATTATAAAACATAATAGCCTTCAAATACCAGAGTCAATTTTATAATTTTACTTATCTTAACATGTATGTAGAAATATATTATCTTGTTTTTAGCAGATTTTGTTTTTGTATAATTTTATAGAAATATAAAATTATGCTTTTGTCACTTAACTATAAATATGCATATAGACATATAGAACATATATAGTCATAAACTGAAATTAGATTCAGATTTTATTAGCATTAACTGAACATCAATTACTTTCCAGTTGATATGTTAATTATCATTTCATACCTTGTCACATCCTTTATCTTCTTTGGCCTTCACAAGAAAACCTTATTCTACATTAAACATATAAGGAATAAATACTTAAATGATTTATCCAGATTTCTCATGTGAATTAATATTCTATTAAGTTCCTCCCATAATTAACCAGGATCAGGGAAAGAGAATCCTATGGATAAATGCACATTATAAATAAAACTAAATGGTGGATGGTGAAAGATAGTAAAGTTTGGACAAAGAACACTAAACTATTAACTATAAATTTTAAAGAAAACATTTAATTTTTGACTGCCCAAGGAGGGAAGATGAATGGAAATGTAAGAGAGGATGAATTCATGATAAACATTATACGGTAAGAGATGAGTCACATTCATAAATACTGAAGATTACATTTAAAAAGTGAACAGCAGATCCAACTTAGAACACTCCTTCTGTCTCTTACTACTGGTACACAAACAAAATAGAAAAGGAAAGATCTCAAAAGAAGAACCATAGTCAAAATTTCCTATTGCAATTAGGCAAGTTGCATGAAACAAAAACAGGGACATGGACCAGTGCTGTGGGATGGTCTTTAATAACAAAAAACAACTGTTAACTTACATATTGTACATCAATATGGATTTAGTTTATTGATACAAATTTAAAGTTAATTTTGTTATATTATATATTTTTTTCTGTATGCTGTAAATATGTTTTGCTACCATTGGTTAAATAAGAAGCTGTTTTGGCCTAAGGCAATACAGGTTATAGCCAGATGGGAAATTCAAGAAATACAGGGAAAAGAAAGGTGGGGTAGAGAAGATGCTGTGAGCCACCAGGGGACCAAGATGTAATGGAACACAGGTAAAGTAGTAAGACATGTAACCATACATAGATTAATAGAAATTGGTTAATTTGAGATGAAAGCGCTAATTAATAATAAGCTTGAGCCATAGAGCAAACAGTCTGTAATTAATATAATCCTCTATATGTTTATTTGGAACCAAGTGTCTGTGGGACACAGAAATACTTATATCTACAATTAGTGCACAGACATGTAGAAAGAATTTCCACATAAAACCTGAGAGCTTTAAAAAAAAAAGGTTTTAAAATGGAGCTAAGATCGGCTTCCTAGTTCAGGTCTCACTACAAGCAATGGTACAGAGATGTGCCACAGTGGGCTTCACCAGCAACATGGCAGACTCTTATGGTCTCTCAAGGGCTGCAGTACAAAGAGGCTTTGCCTAGCCACTGCCTGTGGGCTTGGGAGCACAGCTGCAGGCTTAAAGACACATGCATGCTCCTTAATACTGCTTCCCAGAATTGGGGAGGTAAGTATGACCTGTTGGTTCCTGAACTATGTTGTAAAGCCTGAGCAGGATGGAGGCAGCATCCAGTCCTAGCCATGAAGCTTAGCAGTTTAAAAACCCTCCTGGTCAGAAAATTATTAAAGATCCACAATAAAACAGATTCAGATAGAAAAAAAAAAAAACTCTAAGCAGGTTACAGTATGTTTAAAAATATACATAGAAGCCGGGCGGTGGTGGCGCACGCCTTTAATCCCAGCACTCGGGAGGTAGAGCCAGGCGGATCTCTGTGAGTTCGAGGCCAGCCTGGACTACCAAGTGACTCTCAGGAAAGGCGCAATGCTACACAGAGAAACCCTGTCTCGAAAAACCAAAAAAATAAAAATAAAAAAAAAAATAAAAATAAAAATAAAAAAAAAAACATAGGCCTGGGAGAGAAAAGAAAAAGGATAGAAAAAGTCCTTAAAAAAGAAATAGAGTAATGAAAAAATCCACATAAAGATGGAAAATACACAGAGAGTCTAGATACTGTAAATTATTATGTTGTCAATGGGATTTTTAACTGCGGAGAGACATTTGATTGTAGGGGCTGCTAAGTTAAACCAAGATATATATCTTAAAGGTGTCTTGACCTCAAAATTTGGGTCTAAGGATATGTTGCTTTGGGAAAAAGGTTCTGCTCTATTTTAACAAGAAACTAGAGGCTGTGGATTCATTCTATGTTAAGAAAAATCAGATTTGATAGAGGAAGACCCCCTGAAAAGTCTCCAATGAGAGCAGATGGCCCAGATGATCGATGTTTCAGAATACCTCTGTTGCAGGTTCCTCTTAGTTCTGCATCCAGAAAGGCTTCAAGACTGCTGGCTGAGATGACCCAGTCTCACAGACTATCCAGTCTGGCCTTGACCATAATCCTAAATTTTCTCATAGTCCCCATAAGATTAATAACACCCTCAGTCTGCAGGGAGTAGTCTAGATAACTATGCCCACACTCACACAAAATAGATTATGGATGTTTGTCTTTGTTTAGGGGGTTTGGTTACAAATTATTATTGGTCATAATCAATCTTTTTCCAAAAAGGTAGATCTTTAAATCTACTTTAATCCAAAAAACAACTGTTGATCTTACATATTTTACATCAATATGGATTTTAGTCTATTGATACAAATTTAAAGTTAATTTTAATATATATATATATATATATATATATATATATATATATATATACTTTTTTAGGGAATTATGTTTATGCAACTCATTTAAAATGTAATACATAATTAAAAATACAACTTAATAGTCATCTTAACACTCAAACTTAGCCATAATAGTTAGGTTCTCTGAATATACAGAGTTATATTTCAGATAGATAGGTAATCTTCAAACACTTCAAAGACCTACAGAATATGGCATTTAAAACATTTTAAAAACTTAGACATAACCACTGGTACATTAGTGTTATGAACATTATGCTAGCAACCAACTGCTTTCTGCTTGTATTTATGACCAGAAACATAAAGCAGCAGTCATGTGTGACACCATTATCAGATTCAAGAAACTGTTGCTAGATAGGTCGTAGACCCTAGGGGAGAGCAAGTACCATTACTCTGCAAAATGAGCACAGTGTTAAATCAATCCTAATGATTTCTTTCTATACAGATAGATTAGTGCATTTTTCAGTCTTCACCAGAGAAGCTTCTTGTTGCAGTCAGTGATGGCTAAAACAGAGACCCATACCAAGTCAACGTGCAGAAGATATGAAAATATGGAGAGCTCAGCCCTAAATGGGATGACTATATCATCCCCCACATCTCCTAAGGCTTATAAAACTTTGCAAAAGAAGGTGTGGAAAGACTATAAGAGATAGCGATGGTATTTAACTACAATGAATTAGTGTTTTAGCATTTTAGACCTAAAAGGGAATTTGCACATATGAAATCACAGTGGTTATAGCAGAATACACAAGACTTGTTGTAGCTAGAGTTTTCCTGCCTGACCCACAGTCAGGACAAATCTCTGTCATCCGCTAGTCTCACAGCCGCTCAGACCCAACCAAGTATACACAGAGAATTATATTGCTTACAAACTGTGTGGCCATGGCAGGCTTCTTGCTAACTGTTCTTATATCTTAAATTAGTTCATTTCTATAAATCTATACCTTGCTACATGGCTCACGGCTTACTGGCATCTTCAATGCAGCTTGTCATGGTGGTGGCTGGCAGTGTCTCCTCCCACCTTCCTGTTCTCTCAATTCTCCTCTCTGTTAGTCCCACCTATACTTCCAGCCTGGTCACTGGCTAATCAGTGTTTTATTTATTGACCAATCAGAGCAACAGATTTGACATACAGACCATCCCACAGCAACTGGTCCTAGACAAAATTTGAGCAAAAATAAGTAAATAAATAAACAAAAGAGGTGGTCATGAACTCCCACCCCCTAGTTGAAAAGCTACTGGCAAATTAATAGCTACTGACAGCTATAGCTTAAGTTCAGTTTACAGTCAGTATTGTTTATGTCCTGTGTCCTTACTACTCAAAGTAATTACAATCTCAATGTAGTGCCTATCCACATTTCAGAATATAATATAGGGCGCTAAAAAGAATAACCTTAAATTTATATTTATCTAACACTATTATAACATGAGTTCAAGGTTCTAAAACTGTCTGGAGAAAAAACTAGTTGGAAACATGGCATTACCTGAGTTAAGAATAAACTACCTAGCTTAAAGAGTATCAAAACAGCATTGTTCTTTCCTAAACTACAGTTATAAAACAGAGCAGGAATATTAGCAGTAACTTGACATACCTTTCAGCAACTGGTGTTTCAGAAGTGTTAAGCAAACACAGGTTGCAGAACACAGTCTTTTCAATAAATGATGCTGAGAAAATTGGACATCACATGGGCAAGAATAGAAATAGACTCTTGTCTCTTGCCACTTAAAAGAAGTTACCTAAAGTGGTTTAAGTACTTAAAGATTAGAGTAAGAACTAGGAAACTACTACTGGGAACACTAGGTGATACCCCTTCCTTTCAGGGATTAGAAACAGATTTTTAAAAATCTCCCCTACTTCTAACAGCTTTCTGACAAGATTTAATAAGCTGGAGAATAAGTTTGTGATATGTGGTAAGGTATTGATAAATAGTCTCCACAATATGTTTTGGGGGGAAAAAAGATAAGAAAGCAAATCACAAGACATCACTCAGTGCTGTACCTTCATTGGACTAGAAAAGTAACTCAGCATTAAAATACTTGGTTACCATATGAAAGGCTTTGACTTTCATCTTCACCACCATAAATAAAAACACCATGACTGCATTAATAGATATTATTTAGAAAATACATTATTTATATACAACCAAATATATTTTATATTATATGTAGGCATTTTATTAAAACAAATGTATATTACAAATATTCTCTATGCCAAAACATTTATAGAAAAAAAGTTTAAGAAGCAGTGATTAAAAATTAAAAGACAATATACTGAGTTACTCATAGGAAAATAGTAAATTGTACAGTCATTGCAGAACATTTACTGTATTGAAAGTCCAGAAATCATGATATCTTCAGAAGTAACTCTGATTTAGATTGCTGCATGCTCTCAGGCACTATTCAGGACTTTTCTGATAATCCTGCTGAGATACTAAAATGAATAATAAACATGGCCTACACGTGGCATGGAGTCCTTTGTGGATTTATGGGAATCATGAAAATTAGTATATTTGATTTGATTCTGAGAAGATTTGTAGGATAAAATAAAGAGATTGCTCACGGTTATCACAGTGTATAAGAAATCATGCCTAATCTTCCGAGGCAGTTTAGTGGCTCTGTGGAAAAGCTAACTTTCCTGTGTTGTGGACACATTTTCAAGAATCAATAACCTAAGATTCATCAAAATAGGTTTTTTTTGTCTTAGGATGATTACTGCATTCTGGTAACCATTGCTATATTTAAACACAGCTGATATTCAGCTTTTAAGTTTGAAAGGGAGACATTTGTGAACCACTATTGTATCTGACTTAATAATTTCTTACATTATGTCCCAATGCTGAATTGACCAATCTTATTCTGCCATGCACCTAAAATCTGAACCTGCTAATGATTGTCTACAGGGCCATGTTGGTGAGCTTGCTTCCTGGAGTCTTCCCCAATGACCAAGAAATTCCAGTTTATTTATTTTTTATTTGAATACAGTTTAAGTAAAAGAGAATTATATCACATTCTTCATTCCCTTTCTTTGTTACAGTCCTCCCAGGTATCCCCCCAAACCCTTTTCATGTCTCATAAACACACACATACACACACACACACACACACACACACACACACACACACACACACTGTAGTAGAATATTATTTTAAGGTGTGTTACTTTTGTTAATGTTGCATTTGTTTAACTCTGTGAAGCTATGTTATTGTGCCTATCTAAAACCCCTAATGGTCTAGTAAAAAGCTGAATGGCCAATGGAGCGGCAGGAGAAAGGATAGGCAGGGCTGGCAGGCAAAGAGAATATATAAAAGGAGAAATCTGGAAGAAGAGAGATGAAGAACCAGAGAAGGAGGAGGACTCCAGGGGCCAGCCACCCAGCTACACAGAAAGCCATGGAATCGGAAGGAAAGAGTATACAGAAAGAGTGAATGGGAAAAGCCAGAAGTAAAAAGTAGAAGGGATAATTTAAGTTAAGGAAAGCTGACAAAAAAAAAAGCCAAGTAAAGGTCAAGGGCATTTATAATTAAGAATAAGCCTCATTGTGTGATTTATTTGAGAACTGAGTGTAAGGCCCCTCCTAAAAAAAGAGCAGAAAAAATAAACAACACACACAGACACACACACACACACACACAGTCTATTTTTTGGTGTTTGTGTGGATATGGTCTCAGGGCTGTCCACATTGTGTTAGGAAAATTCAATTATTGCCATTACTTCATCCTTTCTTTTTTCCCTTCTGGGTCATGTTTAGCTATTGTCCTAGAATGGAATTATGATTTGATTAAAGCCCCAAACTATAACCAATAGCATTTATACTACTTAATTGATGTAGAAGACATTTACTAATGGGTATAGAAAACAACAAATATGGATGGGTTAAAATCTGACTGGAGAGCCACTACAAAAGTGTCCTTTCGAAGCCCTGCTATCTCTGCATTACAAGGACTGACTAAACAAAGAATCTGCCCTCTTACATGCTAGCTTCCAGGTCTACTCTGACTTATCACTGCCTCTGAAAACAAAACAACTGTTCCACTAAAACGTCTTTTTATTCCATGTGGCCGCTCCATAAAATACCCTGCTTGTATGACTCTGACAAGGGAAACTTAAACCACAAAAGTAAGGCCAGTTCCAAAGAACTCCATGACAAGTGGTTTCTAGTTCCTGAGACTGAAAAGCCCGTGAAAAGGACAGCATACTAACTACTCTTAGAAACAGTTATTAACTGATTCCATCTCAAAGCCTATACCAAGTTTTTAAAAACAGGAGTGTTTTTGAGGATCTATAAAAATACATGTGCTAGATTTCTTTTTTAACTTCTGAAATCATGATTACGTCATCCCTCCCTTCCTTTCCTCCCCCGTATACTCCCCTTGTTCTCTTTCAAAGTCATGTCCTCCCTTCACATTGACTGTTATTATATACATATATGGATATTTACATACGTATGTTTTCCCAATATAACTTTCTCAGTCTCTTTAATGGCATTTGTATGCATGTTTTCAGGGATGGCAATTCAGTATTGAATAAACAATCGCAGCCGCTGTGCTCTTCCCTGAAGAATACAATTTCCCCAACTATCAGTATTCCTTAAATGTGGATAGTTCTCTATGCAGGTTGAGGCCTTCTGGGCTTTCGCCCATTCACTTTGGAATATCTATTGGTGTCATCCTTGGTCAACTCACATTAAAACAGTTACAAAAGATGGAGCTCTCAGCTGTTTCTCCTTCGCAGAGCAATCCATGTATCCCTCTTTAGGTCCTCCTTGTTAGCCAGCTTCTCTGGAGCTGTGGGTTATCCTTGACTTTACAACTAATATCCACTTAAGAGTGAGTACATATTTGTCCTTCTGAGTCTGGGTTACATCATTCAGAATATTTTCTGGTTCCATCTATTTGCCTGCAAATTTCATGATGTCATTTTTTTTTAACTGCTGATTAGTACTCCATTGTGTATATGTGCCATATTTTCTTTATCCATTCTTCGATTTGGGGGGCAACTGGGTCTTTTCCAGGTTCTGGCTATTATGAATAATGCTGCTATGAGCATAGCTGAGCATGTGTCTTTGTAGTATGATTGAACATTTCTTGGGTATATGCCCAAGAGTGGTATAGCTGGGACTTGAGATAGATTGATTCCCAATTTTCTGAGAAACTGCCATATTGATTTCCACAGTGGCTGTACCAGTTTGCAATCCCACTAACAGTGGAGGAGTGCTCCCCTTGCTCCACATCCTCTTCAACATAAGATGTTATCAGTGTTTTTGATCTTAGCCATTCTAACAGGTGTAAGATGGTATCTCAGTGTCATTTTGATTTGCACTTCGCTGATGACTAAAGATGTTGAGCAGTTCCTTAAATGTCTTTCAACCATTTGATATTCTTTTGTTGAGAATAATCTGTTTAGCTATATAGCCCATTTTTAATTGGATTGTTTGGTATTTTGATGTCTAGTTTCTTGAATTTTTTAATATATTTTGGAGATCAGCCCTCTGTCAGATGTGCGGTTGGTGCAGATCTTTTTCCATTCTGTAGGCTGTCGTTTTGTTTTGTCTTATTGTCCGTGTCCTTTACCCAACAAAAGTTTCTCAGTTTCAGGAGGTCCCATTTATTAATTGTTGCTCTCAGTGTCTGTGCTAATGGTGTTATATTTAGGAAGTAGTCGCCTATGCCAATGTGTTAAAGACTATTTCCTACTTTCTTTTCCATCAGGTTCAGTGTAACTGGATTTATGTTAGGTCTTCCATCCACTTGGACTTGAGTTTTGTGCATGGTGACAGATACGGATCTATTTGCAATCTTCTATATGCAATCTGCTTTCTTTTTTTCATTGTACAGTTTTGACTTCTTTGTCAAAAATCAGGTGTTCATGGGTGTGTGGGTTAATGTCAAGGTCTTCAATTCAATTCCATTGCTCCACAGGTTGTTTTTTATGCCAGTACCAGGCTGTTTTTATTATCATAGCTCTATACTAGAGCTTGAGGTCAGGGATCGTGATGCCTCCAGAGGTTGCTTTCTTGGACAGGATTCTTTTAGCTATCCTGGGCTCCTTGTTTTTCCATATCAAATTGAGTATTATTCTTTCCAAGTCTGTGAAGAATTGTGTTGGGATTTTGATGGGGATTGCATTGAATCTGTAGACTTCTTTTGGTAAGATTTTTTTTACTATGTTAATCCTACCTGTCCATGAGTGTGGGAGATCTTTCCGTTTTCTGATACCTTTGATTTCTTCTTCAGAGACTTAAGAATAAATCAAAACCAATCAAAATGCAGAGTTGCAGAGCCCAATCCCAGGAGATTTCTATTTTTATAATAAAATTACTGATAAAATCAACTTACAAAGTAATTGGGAGTGTTTTGACTTATACTTTTGAGGATTATAGTTGGTGAATGATAGATAAGTCACCAGGTTTTGAACTAGCATGAGGGCACATATCATGATAGGAAAGTGGTGGAGAAATACTAACATAGAGAGGAGGAGAAAAATATGAAGTGATAGAATTCTATAATTTCCTTTGATGGCATGCCTCCACTTCCCTAAATACATCCCACTAGGTTAAAACCTTACATTTGATTGGCATCACTCTTAGGACCAAGCTTTTAACTCATGGACATCTGGGGAATAATTGATATTCAAAATACAGAAATTTCTGATTTCACATATAAAAATGTTAACAATGGTCAGTTTTAGATAGTCAATAAAAGTTACTTGTCAGTGTATATCATTCTTATACAGGTATGCTTCCTGTCTATTTAAAATTTGAGCTTCCTGAACTGAGTGTGGCAGGATGGTGAGGCATTGGCTATCCCACTTTTCATCTCTCTGTTCTGCCACAGCTAATGAAATGGATCTTTTCTCCAATATTACTCAGTGCCATAGTTTTGCTTTCTTTCGCTATGACAAAATTCCCTGACAAAAGAAACTAAAGAGAAAAGGGAGTCATTTGGCATAATATATTGCTGGGCCATGGTCAATCATATTTAGGACCTGAACAAACTATCTCTTATTCCCTTTGCTGTGATAACTGTTTTTTTGTGTTGACAGAGGAGTAGTTAGTCTAAACAGTCATGACAGAACACGTCAGCCCTACTCATCATTAGTAGATTAGATCTGTATAAACATAAAACAAAATAATTAAAATCATGAAAAAATATAAAAGTTATTATGACTTGATCATTCATTTTTGTGTGTTTATGAACTGAAGCCTTTGTCATAAGTATGTTTCTACCATTGTATATTAAACAGGATTCTCTAAGAACTTATAAATAAAGCACTCAAAAACATATACTATAAAATAATATTATAGGATTAGCTTACACAATAGAGCTGGGTAATTCATAGTAATCACCTGTGTGCCAAAGATGTTGAAAATCCAGTAATTGTTCAGTCCAAGTAGCTCAATACTTCATTAGTCTAGATCCAGCCCTAATAGCCCCACAGCCCCATAGACTTGCTGATATTAAGTACATACTGTGAGGCTGAAAAAGCTGGAGTCTTCTGCTAGTGGAAGACTACAGAGATCAATACACTTGCTCAGAAAGATGAGGCAAAGGCAGATCCATGCACACAGCATTTCCCTTGGACCCTGCTCTGTCTGGGCTGCCTGTTGGAAGGTACCACCCATAGTCAGGGCCAGCTTGTAACTTCAGTTACTCCTCTCTGGCATCCCTACAGAGTCACCATAGTTATGTTTCCTAGATGATTCTAAATTCAGTCAAGTTGACAATCAAGATCAACCATCAAACATGGATGTATTAAAATTAGTGTAAATGACACATTGAATAACATATGAGTAATCACTCATATAATCTAAGAGCATTTCATTTACTCAATGGGTCAAAAAATAAATGCTTTACTTCATTTAATACTTAGGCCAGCAGTCTTTGGTATATTAACATTAACAGTGAGAAGAGATAAAACAGCGAGCTTCATGAAAGGATAAATAATTGATTAATGTAGCAGAAATCAGCTCTTCTTCAAATATGAGTCTAATTACTCTAATGCTGTGAACCATGATCCAAATTTCCTGAAAGGAGGGTGATACGGAAGGGGATCCTTGACTCAATTAAATACATGAAATATGTATTTAGGCAAAAGTAAGCAACACTATATGAGTATGGAGAGATCTTGCAATGTTATGATGCATATTTGAACCACATCTTCATTTTTTTCTTTTGCATTGGGATTCATGTACCAATAATTTTAGAAAGTTATAATTTTAGTATAATGTATAAGTGTGGTCACTATGCATACTCTGTGAGACTTTAAAATATCCACATAAAGCAATAAAATGGGAATGTATCATAATTTATAAAGGACAATTATTACATATTTGACAAACTGAATCATAAATTACCTAAGCTGCCATAGCTGGACAAGAGATATTTAATTAACAGCAGAGAAAAAAACTAAGTAAAATATCACCTTTTACTATAATTCTCTTTATTTCAAAGAAGCTCAGATACCTACCTCACAAAACATTTAAAATTGATATTAAATGTTAAGTTCTTGGGAAGGAAAGAATAGATACATATTCCAAAATCACACGATAATAAACTCCTTTTAATGAAGTAAAATGTCATGCTTAATGTGCCTGAAGTGTCAAAGCAAAAAAGGAAAGCAAAATGCGTAATGGACCATAGAATTTTCTCTTTGACCTATAAAACAGGGACTCTTGTACAAAACAAAATTCAAATATTCAGCCACATGACCATTTCGGCATTTATTCTTTCATAAAATTACATTGCAAGAGAAATGATTTCTTCACACTAAATACATGAAATATCAAATATAGTTTAGGTGTCTTATTGAAATATTAGCTACGTGAAGAAATTGAAATACAATACACACTTTTTTAAAATCTCTGTTGGAAGTCATTTTGCTTCTATTTTAAAAGTCTATAGTAAGAGATGCTTTTAAAGGAAAAGTCAACATTGATATGGTAGTGTATGGTTTAAAATGTATCGAATCATGAAAATTCTGACTTAAGTATCTACAATTTGCATTTCATTTTATATGAAGCATTAAATTATTGAGAAAATATAATTAGTTATTTGGGGTCTGGTTCCTCAACATCTCCCATCCTATTATGTTCTTTTTTTAAAATTTTTGTAAGTATCAGTATTTGTTAATTTGACAGGATCTAGAATCACAAATGTTGCAAGCTTCTGCACATGTTTGTGCAGGATTATTAGAGTAAATGGAATAGGAGGACACACCATAAATGTGGATATTACCATCCCATCGGCTTGGATCCTGAACTAAATAAAGAGGATGAAACAAGCTACGTATCAACTTTCATCTCCCTCTGCTTGCTGACTGGGAATGGGATGTGATCAGTGACCTTACACTTCAGTCACCGTGCTGTCTTAACCATAATAGATTTACCGTCCACCTATAAGCCAAAATAAGCCCTTCAGGTATTGTTGTGAGATATTTTCTTGTAATCAAAAAAAGGAACTAATAAAGAACGTACTGGGAATTGCAATGTTTTGGAAGATGGATGTTTATCATAATAAAATTATCCAAGGCTCTTATTGAATCATAAGATTTAAAATTTCAGATCCCTCAGTAGTTGGATGAGATTTCTAGCACGACAATTAGGGTGTTTGGCCATCCCGTCACCAGAGTAGGTCAGTTCGGACTGTCTCTCGACCATTGCCAGCAGTCTGTTGTGGGGGTATCTTTGTGGATTTCTGTGGGCCTCTCTAGCACTTTGTTTCTTCCTATTCTCATGTGGTCTTCATTTACCATGGTCTCCTATTCCTTGTTCTCCCTCTCTGTTGTTGATCCAGCTGGGATCTCCCACTCACCCAAGCTCTCTTTCCCTCGAACCTCGCCCTTCACTACCCCCACTCACGTCCAGGCTGTTCATGTAGATCTCATTCCATTTCTCTGTCGTTGGGCGATCCCTGTGTCTTTCTTGGGGTCCTGTTTTCCAGGTAACCTGCCTGGTGATGTGAGTAGCAGTCCAGTCATCCTTGTTCCACATCTAGTATCCTGTTATGAGTGAGTACATACCATGTTTGTCTTTCTGAGTCTGGGATACCTCACTCAGGATGATTTTTTCTAGATCCATCCATTTGTCTGCAAACCTCATGATGTCATTGTTTTTCTCTGCTGAGTAGTATTCCATTGTGTATATGTACCACATTTTGTTTATCCATTCTTCAGCTGAAGGGCATCTAGGTTGTTTCCATGTTCTGGCTATTACAAACAACGCTGATTAGCGAGAATGAGGAGGGTTTATATGAGCGAGAATTGTTGAGACCAAGGTCGGATAAAGCACAGAGACAAATAGCCAAACAAACGGAAACACATGAAATATGAACCAATGGCTGAGGGGTCACCAACTGGATCAGGCCCTCTGAGTGGGTGAGACAGTTGATTGGCCTGATCTGTTTGGGAGGCATCCAGGCAGTGGCACCGGGTCCTGTGCTCATTGCATGAGTTGGCTGTTTGAAACCTGGGGCCTATGCAGGGTCCCTTGGCTCGGCATGGGAGGAGGGGACTGGACCTACCTGGACTGAGTCCACCAGGTTGATCTCAGTCTGTGGGGAAGGCTTTGCCCTGGAGGAGATTGGAATGAGGGGCGGGCTGGGGGGAAGGTGAGGGGGGCGGGAGGGGGGAGAACAAGGGAATCTGTGGCTGATATGTAGAACTGAATTGTATTGCAAAATAAAAATTAAAAATAAATAAATAAATAAATAAATAAAAAAGATTTAAAATTTCAGATGTGTCAAGCTTTTTATTACCATGAAATAAATTGTGCTATTCACCATAAAAAATGAATTGTACATAGACCAGTTAAATTACTTCTCAAGGACCACACGATATAGTTTGTCAGAACAGGACCTAAACAACTTCTCTAGAACAGGATTATGCTGCATTTCCCCACTTTCATTTTAAAATAGTATGTTTTAAATTGTAAATTCATCATATCTGCCTTCTTTTTTATCCCTTCAAATCATTCCACATAGCTTTCCTTCTTCTCTTTCAAATTTATGGCCTTTTTATTTTCATTAATTATTGTTACATATATACATATGTGTTTGTTTCTAAATATACAGATACAACCTACTCAGTATAGTGTATGTTTTCATTTAAAAAGTTTCCAAGTACTTAGCAGAATATATATGAATGGCAAGTTGGACAATATTTGTAACTCTGACATTAAGGAAAAATAACAGAAAATAGTAAAACTCATATCTTCAAATTCTGAATATAGAAAAAACATTTCTAATTAAATATTGCTAATTTCTCAATCTACAACTAATAATTGGTTAAAGGGTGATTTATTTAAAATAAATAACATATTATGATATTAACACAAATTATTTACTTTTGATGTGATTTTTCAATATTTTATCTTTATCACTAAATCTTATCTAATACTACTTCATTGAGAATTAAACTGATGTCGTAGGAACAAATAGTTCAAACCTATGTCTGAGATTTATTAAGCATTTAATAAACAACTGCACCTATGGAGAAAGTAACTTAAGGTTTGCTTTCCCTTTACCGTAGGATATTAGATTAACCAAAATGTAACTAGTACCAGAAGATATACATCTTTTATTTCTGTCATTCCTCAAGGAGAATACAGTTGTTCATTTAAAACTAGGAGGAAAGCAGCTTGTGCGGAGACCCACAGGATCACACGGTGGATGATATTTCGTCTTTCATTTACAGAACAAAACCGGATTAAATTCAAAATTTCCCCAACATATAAGCACTTGTAAACTATCCTAAGATAATTTCAGCAGCTGTTTTCAACTATGTGAGCAACTTAAAATGTGTCAAGTTGGTACAAATGTTAAGTTATTTGTGATTCAAAAATTATTTAAATCTTAATCAAAACATTGTTTCACCACTATGGTCTATGAAAACATTATTGTACTTCTTTGAGAAATATTTGCATATTTTAACTAATTTGTTGTATTGTATATTTTGGAAATAATCTTCAAAATTAATTATTTACTAACAGTATTTTTACAAAATTTAATGGATTTCAATGCAATATATGATATGCTAATGTGTACATAATATCCCTGTGAAAGCATGTTAGAGATTGTCCGATGCAGCATTAATCCTTCCAAACCTACAGCACTGTCTTGATTTCCTTACTGTGACCTTCAGTGCAACCCCAAGCATGATAGACTATCTTAAGTAATTGTTAACCTCCAAAATTAGAAATCCAATACAGAGTCACCCCTGACTCATTAAATATGGGAAATTTATAAATTAAAGCTATTTAAAATGTAAAGGAATGCGTTTTGTCCATTAAATTACATAAACACATAATTTTATAACATATAAAGATATTATATTCCATAATATTTCAAAAGAAGATCATATTCTACAAATATTAACATGTAATACAGTTATAATTTTACATGCATTTTAAAATTTACTACTGTGTACATGAATAAAGTAGGAATCAAGTTTCATTGGAGTACTTTGTGATTTGTTTATTAAAGATCACTGGAAACATTAAGTTAGAATCATTAATTTGGGGATGTTGTTATGAGCAAACCCAAGCACCATAGCAGGAAATTAGATTAAAGCCCTCAACTGGACTTAATTCTATATGATAAACTTGTTCAGATAAATGAGATTAGCCGTTAATCAGGAAGTCAAGGGAACTACTGGATGAAAATGCTATAAAAATTATTAAGATAAATTACAATGATTAGTTTCTATGAAACATAAATTATTTAATTTTCAAAGTTGTTTATCAGCACATGATAAGCTTTAGCTCCATGCTGTGTTGTTTGCTTTTGTTTTATTTCATATTGACACCATAAAACCTAGTCTTCAGAAGATGACATTATTCCCACACCCAAGGAAACATCAATCCTTTCTAGATGGAATAAGCAAGTTCTAGTATCAGAATTCACCTCTTATTTACATACAAGTCAGTAATTAAAAAAAAATCCTATGTGTGTTAGTTTTGAATCATATGCGAGCTAAGAACAGGGGAAGAGCTGGCAGACATCATCTCAAAATTTTATTATATTGCTAAAACATGTTCCCAGACAATGCTTGCAAAACATAATTTCTACTTGAGATGGTGTGATTTATATGTCCAGGGTAATAAAACATCAAGAAGAATGTTTCACTAAACTTATTTCTGCTTCAACAACAGAGTTACAAATATGATTTAATGTTAACCTGATACACTGGGGCAGGAAGATGTGCAATCAGTATGCCAGAAATTCATGTCATTTGAATAAATATTAGACAGCACATCTTAGGACAGAAATTCTTATTTGCAACACAAAAGTGTGAGCCTTAAATCTAACAGTGTTTTGAAGTTAAATATGTGTAACAATTTCACATACAAAATATTCCATATTTTCTATTTCTAAGAATTAACTTAAATAGCTTGGAAACTCCTCAATTGACAATCTAGAATGTGTCACACACACACACACACACACACACACACACACACACACACGAACACACACACCATTTTACTCCTTGTTAGAGTAGACTTATGTGGAAATTACTGTAGGAGTAGCCAGTTGTTGAAAACTTTCTAAGTAGAAGTGTATTTGGAATTGTTAATTAAAATGAACTTTGGCCTTGAGAGTTGTTGCTCTTCCAGAGCACCTGGTTAGATACCAGAACCCACATGGTAGCTTACAACTACGTCTGCATCCAGTGACAAGGGATCTGAGACCTTCTGTCATCCATGACTACTAGCTATGCTAGTACTACTTCCAGAGTGCATAGACACACATGCAAGCAAAACACCCATACACATAGGATAAATTAATAATTTAAAGATTTTTAAAGAAGCATCATTGTCTAAAGATACTAAGGAGTATGGCTATCCTTCTACCATGTCAGGAGTACATGCCAGCTTGCATGACTATTAATTTAATAGTCTTCCTATACAAGAAATATGGAAAGAAACACTATGCTTGTATTTTCCTCCATGGCCATGATTGGACTGGGATGCTTTAGAGAATGTAGAAGTACACAGGAAATCCCAAATGTAAAATAAAGATCAACACATAAATGGAGAAGCCATAAAAATTAAGTCAAGAAAATTCTGTATTTTTCCTCATTATTATCAGTAAGAATTATTTTGTTAAAAACTACAACCATAAAGAGTGACTTCTTGTATCAAAAAATAAACTTCAAAACTAAGAATGCTATAGGGAAATCACCTTCTTCTTACTAGAGATATATCATTCTATGTTGTTACCAATTTAAATACATAAACAAATATCTTCAACATTTTATATACAAATCAAGTAAGGTAACAATGGCTAAATGCTGAGTTCTCCATAGCACGTATTTTAAAACTTGTCACTTGTCAATTTATAGATATGACAGAATGCTAAGTAGGGACAATGGTTGAGGCAGGATTTTCATCTGGACAATATAGAAAAATAAAAACTTATATTGAGATCATCAGAGCATCCTACGAAATAAAAAGACTATTTCAACAGAGAAGTCTATTGGCCACACAATCATCAGATATTCAAATAGTTTTAAAATTACATTGTAGATTGTGAATTATCCTTATTTTAACTGTATTTACAAAACGGTATTACATAATTTTTCTTTCATCTTTGAGAGGTTGTTTTAAAATATTTATTTCTTACCTTTGATTCTTGAGATTTCTTGACTTTTTTCCTGCTGAAATGAAAACATAAATGTGTCAAAATCTTTATACTTTGCCACAAAAAATTATCATTAACAATAGTTAAATGCTTTTTATACATATACCTAAAAATATACTTTTAGAAATTATCAAAGTCATAATAATTTTCCGTGCACAAATTTATCTAAGAAACCCATACATATGTTACAGATAAATAAATGGCTAATGAATAATAGTTATTCATGCCTCTCTAATTCTCATTCCATTTAATCTAAATATATAAGCAATAATGTGTTCCAAATTTTATTTTGACTCAAAATTAATCATAAAGTGTTGGCAATGGTAAAAATTTAAGGATAGATAGAGAGAAAACTCTTACTAAAATGGTATAAAAGACTGTTCAACTACCTTACTTCAATTTGAGTTAGAATTGATCTTACTTTAATGTTAATATTGACAATTCTTTTTTTATTTAAAAGCTGCTCCAGGCAAACCTGTCCATCAACTTGGCATCCTCTTTATTGATTACCATATAACCTGAAAAAATTAGCTTACTTTCAAGTTTTAAATTAGATATTGTGTAATATGTAACTTCCCAATTATGATTTAGACTTTACTGTCTTTACAAATTCAAGACCTCATCTAAAAAATTTTAAAAAGTGTTTCAAATAAAATGTCAAATATTAAATATATATACACATAGAGAGAGAATTATATGAACACCAACCAAATTTTGTTCCAGTAAAAAGGAAAAGAGACTCATATGTTGTTACAAACATTAATCCAAAATTTCAAACTCAGGATTGTAGAGGGTGTGGGGGGTGTAGGGGTGTGGGTGGGTGGGTGGGTGGTGGTGGTGGTGGTGGTTTGAATAGGTATGGCTCCTATTCAAACTCCTGTGTTTGAATGCTCGGCCCACAGGGAGTGGCACTATTAGGAGGTGTGACCTTGCTGAAGTAGGTGGCCTTGTTGGAAGAAGTGTGTCACTGAGGAGGTGGACTTTAAGGTTTTATACACTCAAGTTGTGCCCAGGGTGACAGAGTTGTTTCTGCTGCCTGCAGATGTAGAACTCTCAGCCTCTTCTCCAGAACCCTGTCTGCTTATACACCACTACCATGAAGATAACGAACTAAACCTCTGAAACTGTAAGCCAGCCCCAATTAAATGTTTTCCTTTATAAGAGTTGCCATAGTCATGGCATCTCTTTACAGCAATAGAAATGCTAAGGCAATATATTATTAATAATTAATAACTATTAATAAAATAACTGATAATAAAATAAATTTATTATATATTTATATTTATAAAATAGTGGAGTCAATGCTGTGACTTTGAAAGACTATTATATGTAAAACATATCATTCTTTATTTATACTTATGTAGTTTTATTATATAGTCATTTCATATGTGGATGATTTCAAAAACCTCATTTTATACATGACTGTCAAGTACTTTGAGCATATTTACCCAACTTCCTCCTTCTCTTCCCTCCTGCTATTCCCATTGTTTCTCCAGGACTGTCTTGCTTCTAGCTTTCTTCCTCATAAATAAATGATTTCATGTATCCACCTAAAATACTGAATCTAAAACAGGAAGAAAGCAAGTAGTATTTGTCTTTCTGTATCTGCCTCATTACACTTAATGTTATGCTCTCCAGTTGTGTCCATGTTCCTGCAAACAACATAATTATGTTCTTCCTTAGGACTCTATAAACTCTATTTATAGTACACTACCCTTTTATCAGTTCCTTTTTTATGCATTATACATTTAGGCTGCTGTCACATATTTGAGATTTTGAAAAATGTTGTAATAAACAAGAATGTACAAGTGTCTCAATTATATGCTGAATTAATATCCTTGGTACATATACCCAAACTACTTGTTTGATGTGGTAGTTATAAGTTTTTCAATATTTCTGCTATCTTTAGGCACATTTCTGTTGTATTTAAACTTACTTTAATTCCCACTAGCCCCATCTAGAGTTCCTGCTTTCCCTGTAATGGCACAGCATTTACTTTTTCTTAATGGACAGCCATTCCAACTAGTGTAAGTCAAAATTTGAATGTAATTTTATTTTAAATATCTCTGATTATAGAGGATATTGAAAATTTTTTCATCTTTATTGGTTATTGTTATTTCATCTTTTGGAAGCTAAATATTCATTTCATTAACTCATTTATTGATTGAAAGATTTGGAAAGCTTTTATGACATTTGATTTTTATAATTCCATATTCCATAATATATTAGCTATTAACCCCATATGATACATAGCAGGCAACAATTTGGTTTTCCCATTCCAGTCTGTGTCTTTACTCAGGATAATTCCTTTTCTTGTGAAGAAGCTTTAAGTTCATATGACTCCATTAGAATTTGGGATTACTTCCAGGGGTACTGGAACCTTATACAGAAAACTCATGATTATTTCTACATCCTCAAGCGTTCTGTTCCCTCTAGATTTTTAAAAATTTCAGTCGTGACATTCTTCATTTGATTCTGCATTTTTTTGCATGGGAGGGATTTTGATCTAGTTTTTTTTTTTCTCTTACAGGTGGAAAGCTCTTTACCCAGCAACATTTATTAAAGAGACCTTTTCGAATCCACTGTTTGTTTGGTGATCACTGTCAAAATTCACAGGGCTGTACTCAATTGTGTGGGTTAGTTCTGGGTTGTCTGTTTTATTCTGTTGATTGTTGTATCTGTTTCTTGTTGTTTCTTATGCCAATACTATACTATTTTATGACTATCTCTCTATGGTATAGCTATATGCTGATGCCTTCATCATTGTACTTTATGCTCAGAGTTGCTTTAAATTCAAGGTCTTTTTCCTTCCATATGAATTTTATGATTGCCTTCTCTTCCGTTTTTGATGGTAAAAAACGACACTGGAATATCAATAAGGATTGTCTGACTCTAAAGATTTTTTTTTTTGTACTACAGATGTGGGAATGATACGGAATCTACTGATCCATGACCATGAGTTGTCTTTTGATATTGCGTCTTTTTCAATTTCTTTCTTTGGTACTTAAAATTCTTTCACTATACTGAGTTTCTAGAGCAGAAGATTTCCATAAATGAAAATACCATATAATTCAATGGACTTGTTCATTTGCCCTGTCTGGAATGAATAGACATTCACTGTGTTCCTAAGAAAAGTTCACATAAGAGAGAAAAACAATTACAAGTGCTTTATCATCCTTTTGAAAATACATGTCCTTGTATTTTCAAAAATATGAGGTTTCCAGAATGGCTAGACTGGATTGAGTAGACAAGATTCAGTAGAAGGTGCTATCAGCAACGCCATGAAATATTTATAATGGTTTTGGATTTTAGTCTGAGAGCATTAAGTGATCAATGAATATCTCTTATTAAGCTAGTAATATTGGAATGACATTTGAATACAAAAATAACCGTTTTGGTCATATCTTTAGAATAGTTTGAGAAAGGCAAGGATAAAATTGGGAAGTAGGGACCAAGAATATGTTACTGTGGTAACACAGGTAGATGGTGGCAATGACATAGAATAGTGTGGCGCTGGATTGGGAGCATCTTATCAGAACTGGCACAGTGACTACTAGACTAAACATTGGGCATGAGAATCAGAGGAATCAAGGATTCTGCCAGGGTCATGGGATTGTGGAAGAATGAAGCTATTTCTAGCTAGGTAAGTTATTGACTGAAAAATAAGCATTTTAATTTCTTCATTTGTTTTCTAATACACTACACTCTGTTTTCTTCTAATTCTCTGGTTGAATATCTATCAGATATTCATGGTGATTCTTCCTGATTCTGACTTACAGACACTACTTCTTCAGGTATCAACCTTATAAAAGCTTTGGTGAATTTACCTGATATTCTGGCTTTGAGAACCATCCTTATTATAAAGCATCACAGATTTATAATCTTTAGGCAACTACAACATCAAACTTATATTTAAAATTTCTACCTACAATCTTGTTTTTTTTTTTTGTTTTGTTTTGTTTTGTTTTTCGAGACAGGGTTTCTCTGTGTAGCTTTTGCGCCTTTCCTGGAACTCACTTGGTACCCCAGGCTGGCCTCGAACTCACAGAGATCCGCCTGGCTCTGCCTCCCGAGTGCTGGGATTAAAGGCATGCGCCACCACCGCCTGGCTCAATCTTGACATCTGTATCTAGATACCCAATAATATAGCTGACTGTTTACATCCAATAGTTTTGATCTTCCCTTTTTTGGACATCATACACTAGGTAGAAATAACAGCTTCAACATTCTACTTACTCAGACTTTGAGATTCATCTTTATCACCCTTTCTTTTGAGACTTAATAGACAGCAAGGTTTTTCAATTTATTTTTTATGTGTAAATGTAATTATAATCCTATTCAAAAGTTGTGATGGGATAGGAGACATCCTCTTGCATTCTCTTCAGCCATCAAACTCCTGAAATAATGGATTGCAGAGAATGAAGCCTCAGAAATTCATGATGAGGGAAAGGAAAGGTCTAGTGCCCACCAGAGTAGGAAGGGTTTTCATAGGGAAAAACACCTCACATAGTTGTAGTGACTTCACTCATATATGTCACACGTATTGGGAATATATATATATATATATATATATATATATATATATATATATATATATATATATAATTATGTTATGTGTGTATAATTTCATGAATTTTGTTTTTTATCTTTTCTATAAAATGGTAACATTGCTGTAGGAATGGTGGAAAGTAGTTGTCTTTTTCTTGCTTAGCCAAACTACATCTAAATCTATTTTCCCTTACTAATTTCTGCCTCATAACTTAAAATACAGTGAAACAAGGTAAGAGGCCTGTGGATTCAAAGAAGACAGATCCTAAGGTTTAGAATTCATAGGAGACTATTTCTAGAAGATACATAAAATTTGAAACCATTAGCTTGTATGTAAATAACCACAGTCTTTATGAGGAGAAGACAGTTAAATAAAATATTATAGAATTAAATATTCAAAATGAGGAAAAATATAAAGTTTAATTATCCAGTAAAAGAGAACGGAAAGACAGAAATTGGTAGGATTAAAAACCCTGTGAGCAAGAAATCATAGACTCCCAGGTAATGCATTATTTATTAAGTGAGTTTTCAATTGTATAGATTCTTCTCAGAGGTCAAGTACAATTATCTCTTTAAAGTGCTCATTAGAGTTATTGAGCTAGGTAGAATCTTCGCCTTCAGATAAAATACTATTTTGTTTCTCTTATGGGTTTAGAAGTAATATTGGAATTATTCAGGTAAAGAAAAGGATACTATGACATGTGCACACTGATAAAAAAAATTTCATGATATACCTAACTAGTAAAGAGTGACTTGAGTTGTGTGTTTTTGTTCACATGATGTCTTGTTTCATTTTCTTTTGTTGTCATTTAGTTTTATGATGTTATTATTATTTGTGTGCTTATAACAGTAGAGTCTGAAGAAGTCTAAATAATGGGAGGAAAGTAATGTAAAAGAGAATGACAATGTTACTGATTTTAAATTATTGACACACAGAATGAGTAGAAAAAATGTGATAGAAGAAAGACCAGTTTTGTAACATGGCATGTGGAGATAAAAAAGCTGAGGTATGCAGGTCTGATTAATTAATTATGCAAGTTCAATATAATAGTTTACTTTATATAGTGAGAAGAGAAATAGCTCAACATTGAAGGCTGAATGGTTTGCCAAAGTTCAAGAAGCTCCCAGTGATTTAAATACACTATTGCATGAAAGCAAGAAGAATCTCATACCACATAACTTGGTATTCTTGAGCCAATTGTAACAGTATGAAGCCAGCACAACTTTATGATACATATCTTTGACATATATTTTATAAAGACAAATAGGCTATTTTACTTTACACCAATATATTAATATCCATTTATATAAATCAGTTTTAATATTATTTCAAAATATTTTCAGATACGTTGATCAATTTTTAAAATAGGAATATTTTGTGCACCTATTAAATTTGATAATAGGAACACCATTCATTTTTCACTTTGTATTATAATATTTCTTGAAAAATTTTCAGAGCATTGTAATTTGATTATATATAAGCAGACACCATAAACTCTACCCCAGAGTTTAAGTAGCTAATAAGACTTGTGTCAATTCACCTTTAATGATTCCACTTCCCTGGGCAATTATCTCTTAGCTCTTACTTTTTTTCTAATCTTTCTTCTACCCATCGATTTGATGATGATACCTTGTCTGACATCTTTGGGAGCATCTTTGTTACAACAAAAACATACAAAGCAATGTGGACAGAAAGATAGATTCAGAAGACTCACACGGATATTGTGGTAGTTTGAAGATAAATGTCTCGCATAGGCTTATAATTATTGGCACTTATTAGGAGGTGTGGCCTTGCTGGAGTATGGTGAGGCCTTGTTAGAGAAAGTATGTCTAAGTTCACTTCCTGCTGCCTATGGATCAAGATGTAGAACTCCTAGCTCCTTCTACAGCACCATGTCTTGTTGGGAAATATCTGATCACACTGTGAACCCCAGATTGCATTTGCATCAATTAAATAAAATTAACCTTGGTTCATGAGGCTGAGTTAGCAACTAGTTAAGAGAAAGTAATCATAGAGCACCAGAGGGCATCCAGGAGAGAAAAAGAGATGCAGTAAGTAGTAGGGTGTGGTTTGGAGTGGAGAAACTTCTTGTGCTTTGGCGAAGTGGAAACATGGGTCTTCTGCGAATGCCAGCAAAGAGAGAGTCTCTTTGAGCTTGCAGGTTTTCACCCTAGCCTTGTGAATCTCAGGTCTTAATAGAACGACATTTAGTTAGAGCTACCTTTAGCAGCAATGACAGGGCCAGTTACTGTGGGAGCAGAATTCTCACCAGGTTGAGGCCTGAGCAGCCAGGCCCCTGCTAGATAAGCAGGCCATGAACTCTGGAGCTGCTATTGCTGGCTAAGTAGCTGAAGTTAAAAAAAAAAATCTGCCTGCATGCCACCCACCATAATGATAATGGACTAAATAAACCCCTGAAATTTCAAGCCAATCCCAATTAAATGTTTTCCTTTATCAGAGTTGTCATGGTCATGGTTTCTCTTCACAGAAATAAAACCCTAACTAAGGCAAAAGTGGGTACCAGGGACTGGGATATTGAGGTGATCTGACCATGAGCTTGTTTGGAGGAATTTGGATTTGGGGATTTTGGATTAGGAATTCAGTGGAATGCTTTAAGCACTGATTAACAGGCCATAATAGTAGAAATATGGAAGACAGTGATGCTGAGTGTAATTGAACTGTGGGGTTGGGGCTGGGTCAAGAGGTTTCAGAGGAGAATTTTATGTTGCCTAGCGATTGTTCTTGTGATATTTTGGTGAAAAACATGACTGCTTTTTGCCCCTGTCTGAAGAGTCTGCCTGATGTTAAATAGAATAAAAGAAGTGGTGATCTCAGGGCAAGACCCCACCCAGCTAAGCTTCCATCTTCTGAAAAGAAATTAAAGAACAGATTAGATCCAGGCATGGTGGTACATGCCTTTGAGCCCAGAGCTCAGGAGACAGAGGCATGCAGATCTCTGAATTCAAGGTCAACCTATTCTACAGAGCAAGTATCAGGACAGCCAAGCTTAGGCAGTGAAGGAAACCATGAAAAATATAAAGCTGGCGAAGATGTAATTGAACAAGGGGCCATGTTCCAGACCCAGCAAGCAATACAACTTGGCAGCTTCAGCCACATGGTTCAGGGTTTAGAGTTATGGATAGGAGGAAGGGATTATAGATTCCCTCTCTATGACTAAGGAAAGCCTCTGAAGCCAGGCTTGTGTCAGGGGTTCCCTGAATAGGGGCCTAGAGATGCCATTGTGGGAAGCTTTGAAGGTGAAGCCTCAATTGCCTTGGAGACCACAAGATGTTGGAGATGTCATTGGATACCTGTCAAGGAAAGCTGCTAACAAGGAATGGGACCAATCCAAGAGAAAGAAGTATATTGTAGTAAACAAACTGAAAAGAGTTGGAGATCTAAAGAGTTCTTTGACATCAGACATTGAGATAGACAATTTAGAGTTTGGAGTTTGCCCTGCCAGTTTTCGATATTGCTTTGGTCCAGTATTTACTTACTATTTTCCTTTTCCTCCATTTTGGAATGCATATATATATATATATATATATATATATATATATATATATATATATATATATATATATATATATATATCCTGTGCCATTATACATTTGAAGAATGTGACCTGCGTTTTTATTTTGATTGTGCAGGGTATTGCAGTTATGAGATTACATGAGTCTCAGAAGATACTTTGATCTTTGGGTATTAAACAAGTTTGAGACTTTTATACATCATGGGGACTTTTGAGGCATTTTGCATTATGATATAGTTACAAACCTATGAAGGCCAGAGAGTAGAATGTGATAGTTTGGATGTAATTGGTCCCGAAAAGCTTGTTGTGACTGGTACTATTAGGAGGTGTCCCTTGTTGGAGTAGGTCTAGCATTGTTGGAGGAAGTGTGTCTCAGTTCATTTCCTGCTGCCTGCAGATTAAGATGTAGAACTCTCAGGTCCTTATCCAGCACAATGTCTGCCTGCATACCACCCACCATGACAATAATAGACTAAAACTCTGAAAATGTAAGCCAGCCCCAATTAAATGTTTTCCTTTATAAAATTACCATGATCATGGTATCTCTTCACAGCATTAAAACTTTAACACAGGTATAAACAAGAGTCTCTTAAATATTTTAAACCAATTAAGTCAATGTAAAATAGCTAATATAAAATGAAGTTGTATTGGCATATAAAATGGTTTTAAGCAAATTTAGTGGTCCGAAAAGATTTATGTAACCTGGTATATAACCACATACACCAAGCCACATACTAGCAGTTTCTTAGCTTAGTATTATCAAAAAATATAAAATATAATTTAGACTATTCATTATCAACATTTTAATATATAGCATGAGAATTATTAACGTTGTAGTTTATTTATTTTAAATTTCTTTTCAAAACTTTTATGTCTGATATTTATTTCCCAAATTAATGCCGCAAACAAAAATAGGAAAGTAGGAATTTTCAGAAAATGCATATATAACATGTAATTATTTACATTACCATATGGCAAAAACAAAGAAACTGTTTTAAAACTAACTATTGGAGTTATGATGCTTTGAAGTTTGTAAATTAATGGAAGTGGCCAATAGGAGACTTATTTAGTATAAATAAGTCATTATAATTTGATAATACATTTATTTTTTTGAATTCCAGCACACAAATATCACAAAATACACAAGATTTTTCATCTACTATCCTAACCATTTTCTCAGTAACATTAATTATGCTGGTGGTAATTTAATTATAAAAATGCCTGGCAAATAAAGCACATTAGTAAGTATGAAATAGTGCATGTGGCTTACCCAGTCTTGGTAACATAAAAATAATGTAAGTAAACTATGATAAAGTTTATGAAATTAATTTTAAAAGAATTTTGCTTTATTTTATTTCAAATACTTTTTCTTGGCATTTTTATAATGTTCCTGTTCCACTGTTTCCTGAAAAAGGCCTTCTTTGGATCTTTAGTCACAAACAGTATCTCGATTACTTGATTATGATAACCAGCTTGCATTCCTCACAGATAGTACTTCTCCCTTCAATGATGTTTGTGATCATGCCTGTTCGCCTTAATGGAATTGTGATTTGAGAGACAAGAGGACTTTGTTGTCTCCACTTATAAACCCTCAGGATCTAGATAAGCATCTACTAGAAAGTGGCCTTTCTTTCACACAACCTCTGGCTCTAGAATTCAGTAGTTGGGTGTCAAAAAGAGGCGCGCGCACGCATGCACACACACACACACACACACACACACACACACAGTGGGGAAATGATAAAAATATACCAATCAATTATGAAATTTTACACTGTTTGGAGTAAATTCATGGAGAATTGTGGCCCTCTTGTAAGTTGCACGGCTTAAGGTAAATAATGAGTAGTAAGAAACTGGAAAGCCTTGTGACAAGAGATTCTAGGGGAAAGTAGTTTCTTTACACAGTTATCCCATGACATCACATTCTATCATAGGCTCAGAAATAGAAAACACATGTTCTCTTTTACAGGTGAATCCTAACTTTCAATCATCAGATGCATGTGTTCAATCTGGAGTACCTGTAAAAGCAAGGAAATTATGAATGGACCATTAGGGTTGGGGATGTCTTAAGAGATGGGGATAGTCCAAAATCAACGATATGAAAACAGTGTGGGAATTTGAGGTGTAGAACATTTAAGTAGGTAAAGTTGTATGAATATATACAAGATGATGGAGGATGGAGGCCTAACCAAAACTATGTGTAAAAGTTTTATGGAAACTTAATACTTTGTAATTCAATTTAAATGCATGGATTTCAGAGATGCACGACAGAGAGAGAAAAAGAGGGAGGGAGAGAGAGAGAAGGAGGGAGAGAAAGAGAGGATAGGAGAGAGAGAGAGAGAGAGAAAGGTAAGTATTCTCTACATCTGCATAATGCTGCTCCTGAAAGTCAAGGTCTTAGCCTCTAGGTAGAAACTTAATACTACTTTTTGTTAAATTATCCTGGTACCGAGTTGTCTTCTAAATGTCTATGTTTATACCCATAGACAGATACTAATTCACCATTGGCTCTAATCAGACAATCTCCTCTCTGCAATTAATGGTGATAGCTGTAGATATGCATGCTTGCCAAAGTGCTGAGATAAGTGAGGATTAAGTTCTCAGCCATAGACAGGACGTTCATACTACTCTTCTAAGGTTCAGGTAACATTGCAGAGGAGGAAGTGGAAATATTAAGAGTTGGGACATTAGCTGAAGGGATGTGAAATGCTGTTTTCTGGGCATAAAACAGCGTATTCCGTCATGACCTCACAAGAGCTGTGGCTATCTCACTCAGTCCTATAGAAGACTGGGTCTCTCAGTGATCAATTGTGGGCTGGGAGAATTTTATGAGATCCCTCCCATTTATGATGAAGTGTTGTCTCCTGATATATGTAGCTGAAAGTTTTTCTGTGTCCCGGCCTGCCAGTGGTCGGGACAAATCTCTCCTACTTGTGTCCCCAATTAAACACACATAGGCTTATATTAAATGAAACTGCTCAGCCATTAGGTTAGCCTTACTACTGACTAGCTCTTACACCTAAACTCAGCCCATTTCTGTTAATCTATATGTTGCCACATGTTCCATGGCTTTACCAGTGTGCCATTACTTGCTGCTCCCTGGATAGCAGGCTGACGTCTTCTGACTCAGCCTTCCTCTTCCCAGAATTCTCCTTGTCTGCTTATCCTGTCTATACTTCCTGCCTGGCTACTGGCCAATCAGCATTTTATTATACCAGTGTACAAGGGCATTATCCCACAGCAGATATATTCAATATTCAAACTACCAAAAAGATGACAACAAAAGGGATATGCTGGACTTGAAATTTACAAAGTATAAATGAATTCATCTACTCAATTTTTTCAATGTCCAATAACATGTGAATTATTATTGTATTACATATGTCCCAATTTAAATGTTTACTTATTATTTAGATGTTTCATATGATGAAAGTATCAAATAAAATCAATAGTAATTATGAAAAATACATAAATAATGACATTTACAGTTTAAATTTGCTTAAAAAGATCAAAAGGTGTATTTCTGTTTTTGTTTTTTATGGTGATATTTTATCTGTGCTTAAATGTGATTTTATTTGTATGTTAATAAATAAATTTGCCTGGAGATCAGTGGTCATAGCCATTAAGCAGAAGTCTGGCAGTGGTAGCACATACCCTTAATCCGATCACATGGCAGGCAGAGTCTCTGTGTGGTCAAGGACACAGCCAAGCAGTGACCTGAACCTTTAATCCCATAGAGACCTGGAGGTCTGTACAGACAGGCAGTGATGAGGAAATCATGTGGTTGGTGTTAGAACCAATGAGAAGGTAGAACAGAAAGCTACTAAAAATAGAGGTCACACAGGAGAAGGTCTCTCAGGAGAAGGACGGCAGTGAGTGGTAAGCTAAATGCTCTGATCTCTTGGGCTTTTAACTCTGTATATGGCTGTGTGTTTCCTATTTAATAAGACCATTTAGAATTTCATCCATAGTTTTTTCACCAAGATCATATTCATTAAAATTATTAAAATTAAGACCATAACTCACACCTGAAAATAATCAGGATGTACTGTTTCAAAGATTATAAAACATAATTTTGCAAAGGTGCCACAGAGAATATTTTTGCTTTATGGACTCTAAATGCATGAACACCCTTGGTCTCAAATATCAGTGTTTAACAATATAAAGGAACTGTTGACACACAGATCAGAAAAATTTTCATATGGAGGGAAGAAATTAAATGATAATATATGTTCAGAAAGACACATAGGCACATAGTAAGCACAGTAGATAAATGAACCAAAATGATGACCATTCATTAAAAATCTGTTATATATATATATATATATATATATACATATATATATAATTCTTTATAATAAAATTCATAGTTATTTGTCATTTCTTTTATAATTTTAAATTGAAGGATTGAGCCGGGCGGTAGTGGTGCACGCCTTTAATCCCAGCACTCGGGAGGCAGAGCCAGGCGGATCTCTGCGAGTTCGAGGCCAGCTTGGGCTACCAAGTGAGTTCCAGGAAAGGCGCAAAGCTACACAGAGAAACCCTGTCTCGAAAAACCCAAAAAATAAATAAATAAATAAATAAATAAATAAATAAATAAATAAATAAATAAATTGAAGGATTGAATGTCTGGTGTAAAAGAAATATTTGATCTGAGATCAAATTTTTAAATAGTGATATTTTATATATTAATACTAGCATTATTTTTCACTATTATATTTTGACTTAACATATGAGGAGAATGTAAAATAAACTCATCTGATGAGACAATTATATTCTATTTTCTAAGGAAACTTCATATTAAGTATTAGAGCTAAAATTATTTCTACAGATCCCAAGATTAGATAAGCATAGCAATCATCATAATAGTTTTGCAGTGCACTTTATGAATGAGAAACATAGTGTTGATTTTCTAGTATAAATAAGTAATTAAAGAATTTGTAATAAGTGAAAATATTAATCACTAATTAATGAATTTGTCATGGAAATTAGAGCTTTGCATGATTTTAAACTCAGACAATCACATTATAATTTCTTCTATATTTTTTCTTTTTAAGAACTTGAATTGGTAATTTACTGTTTGTAGATAGTTGCTTAGTAGTAATTGTTATAGCAATAAAATCATTAGCTTTTTTAATATTTCATATTGGGGATATATCACTTTAATAAAATAAGCTTTCAAAATAATCAAAATCAAGCTTGATTAATAAGGTATATATTTATACATTTCCAGCAGAAAGTAAATACCATAAAGAGAAAGAAATTATATATTATCAGACATTCCATAAAAAGAGACTTATAACATGATGGTTGGATATTACTTCATAAATAGGAATTAAATAAAATGATTTTGACTTTTATATTTACCTTTATAATACATATATCTTTAGGGATAGAAGCAACACAACTAATTTCAATATTTTAAGTTATCTAAATTTGAGCATAAGTGAGCTAAAGTGATGAAGAGCACCTACTGTTACTGAGAACCTTGATTTCATTCCCAGCAAGCACAGGGAAGTTCACTACTGTCTGTAACTTGAGCTCCAAGGGGTCCGATGCTATCTGTTCTTCCCCAAAGGCAGCAGGCATGCTTGTGGGACACAGACATACCAGCAAGGAAAACATCCATATACATAAAACTTTAAATAATGAGTTTTTAAAATGCAGCAGAGTTCTTCGCAATTCTGTGTAGGCCATCTTCTCTCTCAAAATGTTAAAAAAAAATTCTTGAAATACATATTAAAGAAAAACTAAGAAACTTTGACAAGAAAATAACTTCATAACATCAAAGGCATTGTTTCCTAAATTAGTACAAGAAGGGGAATATGTAGCTCTAAAGTTGAAGTGATGTACGCAGCAACAGTGTGGCAGCTTTGGAATAGAGAAGAGCAGAAGGAAAGGGTCTGAACTTCAACCCCAAAACATTGCCCTTTGTTAAGAAGACAGAAATATTAATAGCATTCATAAATTAAAAAAGAATAAATAAATACATGTATTTAAGCCAAGACATCTGCCATGAATTTTATTATCACAGGAAAATATGTTGGTACATGGAGATATTTGATTATATGTGTCTTCAAAAGAGCATGATTAAACTACTGCTTCATGTTAAAAGTCCTGTGTGCAGCAGGTGGCAAATAGGTCATGAGGGGATGGAGCATCCAGATGGAGTGTCTGGCCCATCTGCCTGCTAAATACTATAGCTGAGGGGTTCTGACAGCAGCTTCATTTTTATCTAGCTTTTAAATTCTGCAAACCTCATATCACTAAGTCATAGCTTTCTAGTCTGACTAGAAAAGTTTTTTTCTGTCTTCTTTTTTAATCTAGTTTTATCTCTAGAGCTCCACACATAGAAGGCTGCTATTCTGATATATCAGAATATCCCAGCCATAACTTTTTTTAAAAAAGTAAATCATTTCAGCTGAAATTAAAATAAAAATGATCCTAATGGTTAGTTTACCCAGTATTTACTCTGGTATAATCTATTTTAATAAATTCATAGGTTAATATTTCATTTGATCTATATTTTTGCACTATGCAAAGTATAAAACAATATGCAAAATTAATATAATTTCAATTATGTTATTTTGCTTTAAAAGGCAATACAAATGTAACTATAAATGTGTTACGTATAGCAATCATTCTTCTTTTAAAATATCTTAGGGCAGTTCTAATCAAACAAGTGAAAGAGTCATATGATAAAAATTTTAAGTCTATGAAGAAACTGAAGACAATATCTAAACATGGAAAATCTTTCATGTTCATGATTCGGTAGGATTAGTATAGTAAAAGTGCCCATCCTACCAAAAGCAATCTACAGATTCAATGCAATTCCCATAAAAATCTCAACGCAATTCTTTCCAGAACTTGAAAGGACAGTTATCATCTTTGTATAGAAAAACAACAACAGTGGTGGGAAAGCTTCAACAATCCTGTACAGGAGAAGAACTTCTGGAGGTATCACCATTAGCATTTGAAGTTCTACTACACAGCTCTAGTAATAAAAACAGCATGGTATTGGCATAAAGACAGACAAATGGATCAATGGATCAAATTGAAGACTCAGACATAAATCCACACACCTCTGGACACCTGATTTTTGACAAAGAAGCCAAAATTATACAGTGCAAAAAAAAGAAAGCATCTTCAACAAATGGTGCTGGCAAAACTGGATGTCAACATACAGAAGAATGAAAATAGATCCATATCTATCACCCTGAACACAACTTAAGTCCAAGTAGATCAAAGTATCCAATTTAAAATCAGACACACTGAACTGTGAGAAGAGAAAATGGGGAATAGCCTTCAATGCATTGGCATAGGAGATAAATTTTTGAACAGAACATTAACATCTTAGTGCAGAAACTAAGATCGACAACGAGTAAATGTTGCAGACACTAAGATCAACAATTAATAAATGGGCCTCGTGAAACTGAAAAGCATCTGTAAGGCAAAGGACACCATCAATCAGCAAAAGAGGCAGCCTAAGGAATAAGAAAAGATTTTTGCCAACTCCACATCCTATAGAAGTCCAATATCTAAATTGATATAACAGCGTGTGTTGACTACCAAAGGGAAGCCTTACTCTCTATGGAGAGGGTATGGGGGTGGGATGGAGGTAGGTGGGGGAAGTGGGAGAAGAGGAGGGAGGGGGAAAGGGTTGGTATGTAAAAGGAAAGAAAATCTTTTTTAAAGTAAAAATTATATATATATGTATATATATGAAAAAAGATCTCAAGAAACTAGTTATTGAAAACCAAATAATACAATTAAAAATGGGGTCCAGATCTAAATAGAGAATTCGGTTTTGAGGAATAGAGGAATCTCAAATTGTGAGAAACACTTTAGAAAATGTTCAGCACCCTTAGCCATCAGGGAAATGAAATTCAAAACTACTTTGAGATTCTATTTGCTCAACTGTGTTCATTGCATCTTTATACATAATAGCCAGAAACTGGAAACAATCTAGGTGTCCCTCAGTGGAAAAATCAATAAAGAAATTGTGGTACATTTACACAATGTAGTATTATGCAGTAGTTTAAAAAAATGACATCTTGAAATTTATAGGAAAATGAATTCAACTAGAAAAACTCATAGGGAGTGATGTAGCTCAGACCCATAAAGACAAATTGGTATGTATTCTTTTATAAGTGCATATTGGTTGTTAAGTAAATTATACAAGCTATAATCCACAGACACAGAGAGGTTAGGTAGAGAGAAGCATGGATCTCCCTAAGAAGGAAGTAGAATAGATTCTGAAGGTGGACAGGAGCTGGAGGGGATAGGAGCAGGTGGGATCAGATTGGGACAGGGTGGAGGGAGAGAGTGCAGGAAGAAACAGCTGAAACTGGACAGCATTTGGAGGGCAATGTGGAAACCTAGTGCGGTGGAAACTCCCTGGAATCAATGAGGGTGACCCTAGTGTAAATTCCTCTTAATAGAGGATATGGGCTCTGAACTGGCCATCTTTTGTAGCCAGGCAAGGCTTCCAGTGGTGGAATTGGGTTGCATTTGGTTGAGTTGTTGGCCAAGGGGGACCCTTGAAGATAAAAACAACCCAAACTAATGCTAAGACAAAGGTTGCTCTCTGAAAACTGACAGCCTGTGGCTGGTAGGGGAACATTACTGAGGGAAACTTCCACACAGCTCATTGAACGTAAAGAAGTTGAGCTGGTGCAGGCTTGTAGCTTTTACCCCTACATTCTAGTCTCTTTGGAACGAGGTCCTCTGCAGGGAGTAGTCAAAGAGAAGCCTGGACAGCAACCAGCCACAAAACCCTCCTCCACCTACACTCTGTCCCTAGTGCAAGATGCACAGGGGCAATGGTGATGCAGAACACATGGAAGTGGACAATCAAGTGTGGTTTAACTTGGAGTCCACCCCACGAGGGAGAGCCCATGCCCTACAGTGCCTGGCTGGCTGGCAAGTGGAGACTGGATGTTCCCGAAACCTAGTACAGAACAAAACACAACTGAAAAAAAATTAAAGTGATTTCTAGTGCTATTCTGCTATACTTAGATCCGTGCCTTGTCCAGTCACGATCGGAAGGTTTCGTCTGGCAGCAGATGGAAGTGGGTGCCGAGATCCACAGCCAGACCTCACGCAGAGACTTTAGATTGGAGGTCTCCATTGGGTCCCTCCCCTCAGAGTTTGGGGAACCTCATGAAAGATGGGGAGGAAAGACAGTAGTCGTGAGACGGGATGGAGAAGCCCAGGAGGACACCAGGATACGCTACCAAATCAACTAAGCAGGGCTCACATAGACTCACAGAGACTGAAATGGCAAGCACAGGGCCTGCACGGGTCTGCGCCAGGTTCTCTGCTATGTTATGGCTGTTAGCTTGGTGCTCTTGTGAGACTCCTAACAGTGGGAGTAGGTGTATCTCTGACTCTTTTGCCTCTCTTGGGACTCCTTTCCTCCTATTGAGTTGCCTTGTCCAGGCTTGACATAAGGGCTTTTGCTTTCTCTTATTCCTTATTGTATCTTCTTCTGATCTCTTGGAAACCTATTCTTTTATGAAGATGAAAAAGAGAGTGAATGGATCTGGGGAAGGGGGGGGGGTGGGCTAAGAGTAGTGGAGGGAGGAGAAACTGTGGTTGGGATTCATTGTATGAGAGAAGAATCTTTTTTTAAAAAGTCACAAAAATTGTCTTTAATTTCACTCTATATCAATGTATTCTTATATTTTAAAGCTCTAACGCTGAGAGTAAAGAGTAATGTCTGAATGCACATTCTGAAAAATAATGTGATAAGGGAACATTTTAGGATTTAGTCAATCACATATAGAGACACTTAATTGATTCCATTTGTACAAGGAATTGCAGCAAAGTGTAGGTAATAAAATACATGAAGTTGAGGATGGTAGAAGATGAATGAAACACACACATGTCATATCATATGTGATGAAACAATTTCAATTTTAAAAACAGAGTAGCAAAAAAAACCATGATTTTATGGGGGGGGGGGCGGTTTCAGGACAGGGTTTCTCTGTGTAGCTTTTGGAGCCTATCCTGGAACTCGCTCTGTAGACCAGGCTGGCCTCGAACTCACAGAGATTTGCCTGCCTCTGCCTCCCAAGTGCTGGGATTAAAGGCATGCGCCACCACTGCCTGGCTTGGGAATATGATGTAGCCGAGTCATTACTTCATAGGAAATCAAAGATGTCAGAAGTCAGAGAAATAAGAGCAAAATTGGACTTCACTTTTCTAGAAATGGGAATAAATATGATCCACTTAACCACCTTTAAGCCACTGTTTGTTCTAATAAAATATCTGTTTAAGAATGTCATTAAATGGAGTCAGATTTCTGAACTAATACAAAGAGGACAGAGTTCTTGCTCTGAATCAAACAATAGAGACTAAAGAAAATTAACTATATTGGCATTGTTTAAATGGATGGAAAAGTGAGTCTAAAAGTTACTAGTAATAAAATTCTTTATTGTATCCGAAAGATGTCATCAGTGCATTAAAAGTAAATAGATTTTTAATATTTGAGCACTTATTTTTTGGGTTGTTTTGAGACAGGGTTTCTCTGTTTAGTCCTTAAAGTCACTTTGTAGAACAAGCTGGCCTCAAACTCACAGAGAACTACCTGCCTCTGCCTCTCCAGTGCTGGGGTTAAAGGTATGTACCATCATGCTGGGCTGAGTGAGCAGACTTTTTTAAAAAGTTACAAATCTCACAATATTGAAAATTATTATAAACTAACTACCAGATGAGTAACAAATATTTAAAATGTCCCCAAATGTCTAACCTACTATGAAGAAAAAGAAAAAAAGAACCCTAAACTTTTACACAATCTAATATTATTTGGTAATTAAATGCCAGCAGGTGTAAAGAGACATATTTTTAATACTAAGAAAGGCACAACTCCTGCACCTAAAGCTGAGGGAACATGAGAGAAGAGGAGGCAGAAAGGCTATAAGCATCTGCTGTGAGATTGTGTCATCTCTTATGAATGAAAAGGAAGCCACACCCATGATACCTCAATAATATGGGGGCCTAAACAAGACCTGAACAGTGAAAACACAGACATGCGAAAGTAGAAGGAGGAACTCTCACAGGGTCCCATAACTAGATAAAGAACTACAGGCAGCTAATGAGTACTGGCAGAGGGAGAATTAGTTTTCCTGGGGGATGAGTCTCCTAACTTGTTATAAACTAACAGGTGGACTGTCCTTAAATAATGTACATGGAGGCAAAACTAAATAGACTTAGCGAGCTGTATTTATATGTTTATTCATATGCATATATATGTGTGTGTGTGTGTAACAATAATAATTAAGAAAAAGTAGCCAGTAAATAGAGTCAACAGATTGTATATATATATATATATATATATATATATATATATTCATATGTGTATCTATATGCACATCTGCATGCATATACATAGGAATGTAATGCATATATATGTGCATGTGTGTAACAATAATAATCAAAGAAAAAGGCAAAAAATTAAAAGTGAGTAAGGGGGAAACAGAGAAGGAAGTGATGGGACGAAATGAAAAGGGGGAGAATGTGTAACTATATTTTAATTAAATTTTAAAACTTATTTTTAAAAAGAGGAAAAATGGGATTGGGGATTTAGCTCAGTGGTAGAGCACTTGCCTAGCAAGCGCAAGGCCCTGGGTTTGGTCCTCAGCTCCGGAAAACAAATAAATAAATAAATAAGAAAAAATTATTGAGAAAACATTGTACAAATTTTATACTAATTGCCAAATATTTCTCAGAACCAAAATATTTCATTCTTACTTAGAAGTACCATAATTATGTTACAGCATACAGATGTTTAAATTGGTTCACGTTCAAATAAAAATCAACTTGTCTGTTGACTAATGTAGTTATATTCAGAGCTCCAAAGTTCACAACCATATATTGGCAGTTGAGAAGAAAGGTACGAGGCATCATGGTGCACTGGTGTCACTGTGTGGGTAGGAGTAAAAGGAGTCCTCACTGTGACAGACTGTGAAGCTAAAATGAGGCCAGAACCAGAGGCAAACATCAATCTTGAAGTCATGACTCCAATGATCTCCTCCTTCCAGCCAAGTCATAGATGCTGAAGGCTAGCCATAGTCACAAAAGAACACCTTCAGCCGGGAACAGATATTTAAGGCAGACCTATATATTTCCATTGGTCTCATAAGTACTGAAAGTGTATTTCATTTTATAATAAAGCAGTATCATGTTAGTCTGCAAGTCAGTGCACAGGAACAAATGTCAGGAAAAATTCAAGAGTCATAGTGGAGTCAAAATACTAATAGTCCTTAAGTAGCAAGACAATGGAGGTGTGTGGAAAATACTACATTAAGTGAGGAAGCCCAGGCCCAAGAAAGCAAATATTTTATGTTTTCTCTCATCTGTGGATCATATCTTTTAGCTTTATTTCTTTATGTTGGAACAGCTGTGGAGGACCGGACACTAGAAAATGGCCGTACTGTGAGAAAAAGAGACATGAAGGAATGAAGACACGAAGAGGCGGGATGGTAGCAGGAATGTTATGTGAAAACAGCAGAGGCAAGTTGACTGGAGCTGACAAAGTTTAAACAGAGATAGATTGTGGAATGGAGAGGAGAAAGAGTGTAGAGGGTGGGGGACCTAAACTAAGGAGGCCTGATGAAGCCACCATGAAACCTACTAGCCATGACTTTGAAAAAGAACAAGGATAGGTGTATGTGAGGGATTGAGGGGATGAAAGAAAAGGGGAAAGGATGTAATTACAGTATAATCTCAAAAAAAAAAGGAAATAAATTTTAAAGTCACTACATGAATGATAAGCAGATGGAAAGATAACAGAAGACAAGTAGTAACAGATGGATAGTTCTTAAAAACATAATTAAAAAATAATTTGAATTGGTGTATGGCATTGATGGATAATGTCAATCCCAGAAGCCATGGGTTGCTAAACAACAACTCCAAGTATAGGACACCTTCCTAAGAATTGCTGACTAACGTGGCTCCCAAAACAGTACAGGCTATCGGTAATTCATTTGGTTCCTCACCAGAAATGGATGGTAACACCTTATGAATTAATACACCATATACACTGGTTGCAAAATAGAGTGAAACCGTTCTGGAAGTGAGCTGGAAGCTTTCTCTCTAATGCCTGGGAATTTCTGTGCAGGCAGCAGAGTGAGAGAAGAGACTGTGGCTCTAGCATGATAAAATAACAGTCTGCCTGCTGCTGCAAGAATGACACTATTATCATGGTGGCAACGAATGGATTTTCTGCTTACATCAAAGGCCTGTTCCACATAAAGGAATTCATGGCGCTGTGGATTTGGTAAACGGCTCATGGCTTTCAGAGGTCATAGATATTAGGGGTGAATCTACTATGTTGTTTTGATAAATGAGTATGTTTTCAAACTGCCTCCTAAATATTTGTGTTTCTACATATAGACAAGTGCTGCCCTCAGCTTTTATCAAAAAAGCTGCTATTTGTAGATAATAGCAGTTAATGAAGAGTCATGGCTACTCAGGGGGCTAAGAATAATGTCCGCTGTATTCTCAGGGGGTAGGAAAGCCTCTTACTCCTTTCAAGGCTCAGAGAACCCCGCAGAAGAGACAGAAAGAATGTCAGAGCCAGACAATGGGAATGAGAAGTGTGATATGTTATTTTACGGGCATGTCATGAGCATGGTGTTAGTGAACTCCCAGCAACTACAGTTGTCTGCACAAACTTAAGCCAGCAAGCTTTTGGGAGGTAGTGGATCATGGGTGCCATCCTTCCCAGGAAAACAGTAAAGGGCAGCTGAGATGAAAGAGAAAAATCCAGTGTTTTCAGTGATGTATTCATTGATGAGTTTTTCCTGCCCCACTAGATAGACTAGTAAAATGCCATTAAATAAAAAAAGCATAAACACATGAAAATGGAATGAAGATTCTTGGGGCTATAGATCAACTTGGTGGGGGTGTGCAGAAGATAAGACAGGGCAGAGCAATGATAATGACAAGAATGTGTTACACACATAAAAATATCAAATAAAAAATAATCCTTAATAAATAAGTAAAATGGTAGTTCTGGTGATTAATCTTGGCAGTCAGCTTGAATATCTGCTGATTGCATTTGGGTTTTGCCACCTCCAAGTGTGTGAACTTCTATCAACGATGATATAGATGATAAGTCTTTTGACTGGGTACTGATGTGTCTAGAGGTGTGTACAAACAGCCCATGTGTTTCTGATGGTGTTTCTTCATCAAATAACATTTGAATAGCTAGATTGAGTAAAGCCCATTGCCCTCTCTTACATTGGTCTGACATCACCCAATTCACAGAAGACCTATAGAGAGTGTAAAGGTTGCCTCTCACTATTTAAAACTCAGGGAACATCAAGTACAAAGGAAATGGAAACAATAGAATACTCAGTGGCTTAGAACTACGAAATGCTGACCTCTGGGCATGAAAAAGTGGTTGTTCACATCATATAATAGCAGCTGTGGTTACCTGGCACAAGGTGAACACAATATCACATTTTAGAGCATGATGGGGAAGAGATCTTCAAGTTTCTGTCTATGTCATGGAGCCAATGGCTGTTAAGGGCTTTGGGGATGTGTGCTCTATTAGGGTCCTCATGTGCTTATGGGCAATACTAATTGGACTCAGGGGATTATTAACAAAAAACAAGTAAATGAGGAAAAATAGCTCAGAGGGATATGAGACAGGGGAATTAGGGAGAATTGGAGAGAGGTAGTGGTTGTTGTAAATGATTAATATACATTGTATAAATATATGGAATTTTTCAAAGGATAAAAATAATATTTAAAAAAAGGAAAAATGGCATAAGAAGCATATATTTTGGCCTACTGTATGTGATTGCTTTTACATATCTAACTGCTGTAAGTCTTAGAGGGAGGGAGCCATTGTCTCATCCTGAGTTTCAATCCTGCCAGTTTCAATCCTGCCAGTTTTCAAATGAGATCTCCATATTGGTTTGGTCGGGTCTCCAGCCTGCCAACTATAAATCTTGATCCTTCTAAGATTCCATAATTGAATGATCTAATTCCATAATTTATATGATGTAACAGGATATTTTCTGAAGAACATAGTCTAATAACATATGTAAGAAACCCCATATCCTTGGCAAAGATTGTAAAACTTTATAAGAAAAAGGATATGAAAGGGATCACTTTCTACGTGAAATACTTTACTACGCTGAGCACACCCAATCCTAATAACATTGAAAGGACAATTCTTTCTCCATTGTGCCTCTTTTGTATATTTAAAAAAAATATATTAATAATGTGTTCATATTTAAGATATATCCACACCTTTTTCTGTGCAATTTTAAAAATGTGTATTTTGCTGTTGCACAGTGATTTATTCTATATATGACTTGTTGGTTTTTATGGAGCAATGTAGTCAAGTCTCCTATAGACTTCCTGATTTTTTTCATTACCATCTAAGATGGAGAGCAATATGAACAACATTCACTCTAATTGTGGACTTGTACTTATCTATGCTTCTTTCCGTCCACAAATTTGTACCTCCTTTATTTGGAAATTCCATTAGTAATTAACTTACACATTTCAAACTACTTTAGTGTTTCATTAATTTGATTTTTAATGGTTTACAAATAGTATTTAAAACTTTTAATTGTCATGAAATAGAATGTGATGATTTACATATACATAATTAGTATAATTAAATTAATTGATACATTTATGCAAGATTCATAGAACTTTTATTCCTTGTGAGTGAACTTCTGTATCTTTGACTAACATGTCCTTTTTCCTACATCTCTCCAGACTCTTTTACCTATCTGATTTCATTAATTGTTGTTGCATGTGTTTATATGCATATATGTATATGCATATATATATATATATATATATATATATTCCTAAATATAAGGTGCTCAGTCTGATAATGTTGCATATACATATGTTTTCAAATCGGACAACTTGGTATTTGATAACCACTCAGTGCGCTCTTCCCTAGGGAAGGCTATTTCTCCATCTCTCAGAATTCTCTAGTTCCCTATAGTTCGGTGTAGGTTTGAAGCCTCCTGGGCTTTTGCCATCTGCTTTGGCACGTCTGTTTATGTTTTCCTTGTTCAGCTCAAGTTTAGCCTATCATGTAAAAAATTTTTAAACAAAAACAAGATGAAAATTGGCATTATATCTTCATGGTTGTCCTAATTTATAGATGTCATTGGGAAAATAATTTAAACATCAACAAAAATTGATCTGGGAAACTATGTTATAGTGGTAGTGTGTTTCATAGTTTTGTTAAGAAATCTTAATAGATGGAGACAAAATGGTAGCAATTATTTGTACTCACTTGTTTTGGGGGGTGAGTGTGATTTAATTGACAACAGTTCAATTAACAAAACAATGTATAATTAATAATGGAACATATCTAATTGAAGTTTTTAATGATCACTCACATCTGAAAGGCCAAAGTGCTTATTAAAGCATATTCTTCCTTTTATATTATCAAACACGCAACAAGGAAAAAACACTACTAGCAATCATCAAATTCTAGATATTCTTAAAAAAAGTAGGTTCACCTAAAACATAAGAAGGAAGGAACATGATGGAAAAAAAGTCCTAAAACCTGTTATGAATACTTTAAGTATAATAGAAGTTATAACTCTTCTATTAACAAATGATTTTAGAAATAATTACTATCAATTACTACTTTAATGAACCTATATGTATGTATGTGTGTATAGATATATATATTTCAATATATGGAAATAGTTCTTAGAAGACACACAAGTTTTATAATTACTTAACAAACAGTGAAATCTTTGTGGGCTAGAACTAAGATAAACAATTGGACCATCTTTCTAAGAATCAGCAAACAGAAAATGGAATGGAAAGTACGTACATAAGATCCAGAGATACGGTGTAGGGATGTAAAAAACTATTCTCTAGACTCACATGTGGAGGCCAACAATGGATTCCTAGTGAGATCTGAGCTTGTTTTACCCGGCAGGGCTGCATTAGAGGATTGCTTGGCTATATACATGGTTTCTAAGTGACTTGACTAAGCTAGGGGGAAGTGTTTTGCTCCACCCCTTGGCATTCCCTAGGCTCTCCTGTGTTTCTGTTTCTCCCCCTTGTAGTGGGTAGCCATTCCAGCTTTGATCTGGAAGTTCCAACCCCCATTGAGACTTCGGCAACTGTCACGCCTACAAGGCGGGGCCAAGGCAGGCGCCTGGAGACCCGAGATCTGGATGGGCCAGTGCTCTCTCTCTGTTCCAGGACCCTGGACGGTGGAGGTGGGCCAAGCAGAGTTCCAGAGAACACCACTGGACTGCAATACACCTTCCCCAGACCCCGCAACCTACCTATCCCTTAATTTATAAGTTACGCCATTAAATAAATCTCCTTTTAACTATGTGGAGTGGCCTTAATAATTTCACCAATACCCCGTCTATCCTTCTATTTAAATCTCTTATCCCTCATTCCTCAAGAGTACCCTGTTGTAAAATGTGGGAGTCAGTCTCCCAGCTGGCCTCCCACACTCACACAACCATTGCAATTATTAACTCACGACAACTGTAATTACATGCATTCAGCCCCAAAAAGACAGGATATCAGTCAAAGAAAGGGGAGGGGCTTGTGGGGCCCTACCCTTTAGCTCTGAACTATCGACTATGATAGATCTGGAAGAAGAAGAACTATGGTCTTTAGCTATGTATTCACTGCTGAATCCAGCAGCCGTCAGTGAATAACACCAAACCCACAGTCACACACACAGCCCTGCTTAATTTCAATGGAGCACAAAATAAAATGAATAGATATGAACATGAGAAAAATAGAGAGAGAGAAGATAGGTAGGCAGGAAAGGAGGAAGGCCAGGTCTGAGAGCAGTCCTTGTACATTGTGTACAAGTGAGAAATTATCTAAAACAAACTTAATTTAAAGAGTGGGTATTGCTCAAAACAATTTTAAACAGATTGCTCATATTTGGTTGAGGTGATATTTTCTTTGTGCACCCCAATAAAGCTTATCTGAGGATTAGAGGAAAAAGCCAGTCACTAGAGTAGACATAGAAGTCGGGCAGTGCCAGCACACACCTTTAATCCTAGCATTTGGGAGGCAGAGATCCATCCAGACCTCTGTGAGTTCAAGGCCACACTGGGAACAGAGCAAGGCATGGTGGCACACACCTCTAATCCCAGCACTAACCATAGAGGTATGAAAGTCTATACAGATAGACAGGAAGTGATGTAGCTTGGCAGAGAAAGGAAGTCAGATGGCAGAACAGAAAGGCATATAGGCATGAGTATACAGAAAGTAGGTCTCTTTGAAAGCTGAGGAGTCAGTGAGGTGAGGTTGACTGTGTTTTGACCTATTCTCCTGATCTCTCAGTTTTAACCCCAATATCTGGCTCTGGGTTTTTTATTAATAAGACTGTTTAGCAATTCACGTTACATTTGGCTATGATAGCAAGTAGTTTAATTCAAGATGTATTCAATTATGGATTGCTTAACATTTAAACTTAGCATGTATGGTGGTTAATTGTCTGTGCCTCTTCACTAAATTGTACAATGTCCATGTTTGCTCAACGTTATTATAGATGTTTCTATGAGGATGTTTATGGCAGGTTTATGATGTGATTTTTAAATTGGAGAATGCTGCCCATTATTCTTAGTTCTGGGGACTTTGTGTAACGATGTGGAGGTTTAACAGTATTCCTCCTTCCTACTAAATTCCAGCTAGGATAGTGGTTTTCTTCTACTCTGGCTTTAGCTGAAATATAGGCACTTCCTAAGTGTGCAACACCCTCAGCCATTCAGGCTTCAAATTCGGTGTTATATCCTGCTGATGCTGTGGCAAAAAATTATTTCAGAATGATAAGTTAAGGAAATATTTGTGTCCTAGTGATCTATTGATATTAAGAGACAACATGACCAACGCAACTCATTAAACAAAGCATGTAGGTGGGGTTGGTTTTATAATTTCAGAGTTAGCCCATGACCATCATGGCAGGGAACTTGGTGGGAGGCAGGCACTGTTCTCGAACAGTAGCTGAGAGATTACATTCTGATCCTCAGTCTGGAAGCAGAGAGAGAGGAAGAGAGAGAGAGAGAGAGAGAGAGAGAGAGAGAGAGAGAGAGAGAGAGAGAGAGAGGAAGAGAAAGAGAGAAGGAGAGAGAGAGAGAGAGAGAGAGCAAGAATGGGTCTGACACAGGCTTTTGAAACCTCAAAGCAGAGAAGCAGTAGCGAATTTCTTCCAACAAGGCCACACTTGCTCCAACAAGGTCACATTTGCTCCAACAAGGCCACACCCCCTAATTCTGCCACAACCATTTCACTCACAGGAGATCAGGCATTCAAGCATATGTACCTAGGGGGCCATTCTCATTCAAACCACCACAATTTGTTTCTTACTGAGTTGTTTCTAACAAGAAATTGTTTAATTGACAAATGTAAACACCCAATGACACAAATATCTATCTAAAATAAAGCCTAACACATTTTGTGTTTTGTTTTTAATTATTTCAAAGATAAGAGAATTTGAAACCAAAGTTCACTTTATAAATCAGGAAATGAGTGTGTTTCTTTTATTTATTTTTTTAAATAAAAATTATATAACTGGCATAACTGGCATTTGTTTGTAATATAAAAATAAAAAAAACAAAATGAGTCCCTCTGCTCAACAGTGGATCTAGGGGAACTCTCCTCCACTGCTGGTGGGAATGCAAGCTTGTACAACCACTTTGGAAATCAATATGGTGCTATCTCAGGAAATTGGGAATCAATCTCCCCCAAGACCCAGCTATACCACTCTTGGGCATATACCCAAGGAATGCTCAATCATACCCAAGGATACTTGCTCAGCTATGTTCATAGCAGCATTGTTTGTAATAGCCAGAACCTGGAAACAACCTAGATGCCCTTCAACTGAAGAATGGATAAATAAAATGTGGTACATATACACAGTGGAGTACTACTCAGCAGAGAAAAACAATGACATCATGAGGTTTGCAGGCAAATGGATGGATCTAGAAAAAATCATCCTGAGTGAGGTAACCCAGACTCAGAAATACAAACATGGTATGTACTCACTCATAGGAGGATACTATATGTAAAACAAAGATGACTAGACTGCTACTAGTCCTCACAACTCCAGGGAGGCTACCCAGAAAACAGGACCCCAAGAAAGAGACAGAGAAATGGATGAGATCTACATGAACAACCTGGACATGAGTGGGGGAAATGAAGGGCAAGGGTCAAGGGAAAGAGAGCTTAGGGGAGTGGGAGATCCCAGCTGGATCAGGAACAGAGAGGGAGAACAAGGAATAAGAGACCATAATAAATGAAGACTACATGAGAATAGGAAGAAGCAAAGTGCTAGAGAGGTCCACAGAAATCCACAAAGATACCTCCACAATAGACTACTGGCAATGGTCGAGAGAAAGCCCAAACTGACCTACTCTGCTGATAGGATGGCCAAACACCTCAATTGTCGTGCTAGAAACCTCATCCAATGACTGAGGGAACCGGATGCAGAGATCCACGGCCAGGCCCCTAGTGGAGCTTCAGGAGTCCAATTGGCGAGAAAGAGGAGGGTTTGGAAAAAGCACAGGGACAAATAGCCAAACAAATGGAAACACATGAACTATGAACCAATAGCTGAGGAGCCCCCAACTGCATCAGGCCCTCTGGATAAGTGAGACAGTTGATTAGCTTGATCTGTTTGGGAGGCATCCAGGCAGTGGGACTGGGACTTGTCCTCAGTGCATGTGCTGGCTGTATGGAACCTGGGGCTTATACAGAGACACTTGGCTCAGCCTGTGAGGAGGGGACTGGACCTGCCTGGACTGAATCTACCAGGTTGAACTCAATCCCCAGGGGAGTCTTTGCCCTGGAGGAGATGGGAATGGGTGGTGGGCTAGGGGGAAGGTGGGGTGTAGTAGGGTCAGGGAGAACAAGGTAATCTGTGGCTGATATGTAAAATAATATTAAATTATAAAATTAAAAAAAAACTTCTTTTACAGAAACAAAATCAGTATTACTAGGAAATATTGTCATTTTTACAAGCTTTTTTTTTTTTTTGAAAAGTTCAAGTCAGTGAATTTTCAAAATAAGAACTATATTACCCACCTTACATTACTTGGCTTAACTGTGGGATAGTAATATTATCTAAAAGCCAACTTTGAATTTTCCTTTCTCTCTCTTTTGATTGTTTCTTGCGTGTCAAAACTTACTCTAGTATAAAAGTCTATTAAATTAGCTCATCACAATCAGTCTTCATACAATCAGATATATTGTTTAAAAAAACTTTCCAATTTATGTAACTGGAAATTATATTTGCAGTGACCAAATAATCCCAAGGCAGAAGTGATTTGTGTACCATTTAATGTTTTATAGATTTATCATTCCTCCTTTCCTAAGCAGATTTTTAAAATACGTTTTATCAATTACAGTTTTATTTTTATAACGGTTATAATTCACATTTCTTGGAATGTTTAATGTTCTTAAATGACATCATTCTTGGTAAAGAATACAAATTTGTTTTTATATACTCATTTTGAAACTTTAAATATTCCCAAATTTATTAGTATGAATTTTCTCTCAATGACCAAAGTATTTTCAGCATGGATTTTAAGATACTCTATGGAATTCAAATGGCACTGATAAATATATTACCATAATGAGTCAATTTGTCATCTGGCACCATTAATAGTCTGCAAATAAACACTTGAAAGAATTGTATCAGATACAAAATGGACACTCAGAAGACACTTTTGCTAAAGATCATTGAGTCTTCACTTGGGTCCAAACCAAAATCAGAACATAAACAATGTCTTTTCTGAGGCTTTGTACCTGTCTCTGTCCTTAGGGGTCACTTGCTTACCTCTGCACACAGGGAATGTTAATCACTCAAGTAGTGACATTCAAATGTACTTCACTTTCCTTGAAAGCACAGTGTTTAGTCATTGTTCTAACCCTGAAATAATGTTGGATTCCAGGATGAGCAGAACCTCTCAAAAGAACCCAAGCCTCAGAGAAAGTTAATTAATAGAGAGGATCAAGGTGGCTGCACCCCAAAGCTGATGTAAAGATCATCTGAGAGCTATCTTGATCCCCTCAAACAATGATAGTAATAAGGACATTCTTTAAAAAGAGATAACACACACACACACACACACACACACACACACACACACACACACTTCCCAAAAGGATGAATAATGTAGCAAACTGCTCCTTGACCAAGGCTTCTCAATTATGGATACTTCTTTAAACATTTGCCCCAATTCTTTCTCCAAACCCAAAGCTAATGTCATTACCGCAAAGACAGACTTGGGATCATTAGACACTTTGATCCTCTTCCTAGAATAGATATGCTAATACATGTGCCCATTTAATTGGCCTATTGGAGTTGGGTGGCTGAGCTGTGGTAGTCTGAATGTAACTAGGCCCCATAAATTCATAGGGAGTGATACTATTAGGAGGTGTGGCTTTGTTGGAGTGAGTCTGGCCTTTATTGAAGTGTCACTGTCGGGGTGGCTTTGGGGTTTTTCTATGCTCAGGATACCACACAGTGTCTCAGTCAACTTTCTGTTGCCTGCATATAGGACTCTCAGATACTACAACACCACATCTGCCTGTACGCTGCCATGCTCCCCCATCATGGTGATAATGGACTGAACCTCTGAAACTGTAAGCAAGACACCTCAATTAAATGTTTTCTTTATAAGAGTTACCATGGTCATTGTGTCTTCACAGCGATAAAAAACTTAACTAAAACATGAGCCTAGCTATCTAAAATCTAGACGTTTTCCCTAGAAAGAAATAAAGTTAAGTAGAGTGAGACATGGCATGAGTATGGTATGTTAGAATCAGAGATAGACATTTATGACTCTCCACAGTGTCAAAATTTATTGAATACCAATATACTAACAAGGTGGGGTGATGTGATTAGTATTAATCTACCACGTACCACTTGTCTTGGTATTCCTGGGAAGGTAAACACAGATTCTTTTATGCAACTCTTAATAACTAACCAATTACACAAACCACACAATAAATCTCTCTCTCTCTCTTTCTCTCTCTTTCTCTCTCTCTCTCTCTCTCTCTCTCTCTCTCTCTCTCTCTCTCTCTCTGTGTGTGTGTGTGTGTGTGTGTGTTACAAAATGACGGTAAATGTTTAAGGAGCCACACAATAGTTCCCTAGGTAGCAGAGATCTGGGAAGCAGAAAACAGACAGGGATAAAAGTAGGGTACACAGTGGGATAAGTTCTTAAGCACTGGCTAAGTGTTGGTTAAAGATGAAGAAGTTGCTGAGGCTGCAATTGGAGTTGGGCTGTAGACGAGAAGTGCACCTTGGAGACTGCAGGTGCAACCACTACCAAGAGTATATACATTCAGCTTCTGGGGAAAAGGGTCAGCTATGTGGCACCTTTAATAGCTTTCTGATATCAAGAACTGGAGAAGCTGCAAGAAGTTCTTCTTTACATGTTAATGAGAGTCTTCCAGTTTTGCTGGTGACAGGAGATATCAGTCTCCTGCATCATGAGAAAATAACTAGACCATTAATGACAGAACAGAAAGTTTTCAAGAATTTTACCATTTATTATTATATACCACCTTACCCCATGCAGTGTGGAAATAGTCAAATAAATGCTGTATTTATTTCTTAGGAACAACCACCATGGTGAATAGCTAATAACAGGTTACAAAGTTTATCATCCTTGTACAAAACTAGGCCACCCTAGGATTCCCTTTGGGGATTATCAGGACCCAGATTGCAGCCTCACTGTAAATTAACTCCTTCCTCTGCACAGTACTATCAGCATTATTATATAAGGATGGTTTTCTCAGGACTTCTTCAACAGAAGTCCTTCAAATTTCTGTCTTAGCAGAAAACTCCAACTCTAAATATAACGTATAGCAGACAGAAAACAGGCATGATTGCTGGTAGTACAAGTGTTGTAAGCAAATTTCCTGAAAATAAGCTGAGCCTTCCATTATGCCTTCTGCAATGCTGATGAACTAATTACGACTGTAGTAGTTGTGAATTCTGGAATATTTCAGTTCCAGACCCACATTATCTTAGGGCATCTTCAGCCCCCTTAATCACCATTCATTGTCATCCTTTTTATGTTGCCTAGCATCTTTCTGACCATTAGATACATCTTTTGGAATTTACAAACAAAATACTTCTTTCCAACCAACAAAAAGATAATCATGCCATCAGATATTTCCTGATACCTATAACAGACATTTTTCCACTTTGCTTTAGCCAACATTTTTTTTTTTTTGGTTTTTCGAGACTGGGTTTCTCTGTGTAGCTTTGCACCTTTCCTGGGACTCACTTGGTAGCCCAGGCTGGCCTCGAACTCACAGAGATCCGCCTGGATCTGCCTCCCGAGTGCTGGGATTAAAGGTGTGCGCCACCACTGCCCGGTGCTTTAGCCAACATTTAATGTTTCCACCAATGTATTTGGAAAGTGACTCATTTATAACATTCCTGTTTGTTATTATTGAAACTGCTTCCACATTGGAATGTGATATTTGGGGTAACCTAAATCTGTGTTCCTGGACCACAATCAATCAAACTTGACACAAGAATACACTCTCTCTTTGTCCTTTGAAGTGAGAGTTGGTTTTTTTTTTTCATTGACAGCATAAACACAGGTGCTCTTGAATGCAGGTGGAATTCCACACTAATAAACTCATAATCCTTTGCAATTTCATTTTATATGCCATAAAACAACCACACATATCAGAGTTCAAGGACACACAGTCCAGAGAGCTCATTGCTTCCCATTGTGATAGCCTTGCGCAGCATGCTGTCAGAGATGGCATTGTGTCACATGTCAGTAACAGAGGAAAGGTCAAACATCAGAATCTGAAGATGAGTTCTATTGCTTTCATATCATATTCATTCCACTGCCAGATGTTGGCTGTACCTGAGCCTGTGTTTGGGACTTCTACAAAAATATTGGAGAACTGAACAGGTGCAGCTCTGGTATTGGAACTCTTTGGAAAAAAAAACAGTATTTCTGTTTTGTCTGTTACATCAAAAATTCTGAAATATTGTTTTGTAAGGAAGAATAATATTAGCTGCTGGAGAGATCACTTCCTAAATCTAATACCAGTAGCACAGACACTGAGAGAAACATAAAAATAAATGGGACCTCCTGAAACTGAGAAACTTTTGTAGAGCAAAAACAGGGTCAATAAGACAAAACGACAGCCTACAGAATGGGAAAAGGTCTTCACCAACCCCACATCTGACAGAGGGCTAAGGTAAGACTCAGAAGGACAAACATAGTATGTAATCACTCAAAAGTAGATACTAGATGTGAGGGAAGGGATGGCCAGACTGTAACCCACAGCTCAGAGAGGCTAGCTAACAGGGAAAGACCCTAGAAGGGACATATGGGTGTCCCTGCAAAGGAAAAGTGGATGAGATCTATCTACATGAGCAAACTGGGGGGGGGGGGGGGAGGCGAGGAGTGGGGGATGAGAACATAAGGAAATGGGAGGGTCAAGCTGGAACAAGGACAGAGTGGGAGGGCAGGGAGGAAGATACCATGGCAGATGAGGACATCATGGGAATAGGAAGAGGGGGCACCCAGGCAGGGGGATCGGTATCTGTCCCTGGTGCATGGGCAGGCTTTTAGAAATCCTGTGCCTGTGGTGTGACACCTTGTGCAGCCTTGGTGCAGTGGGAAGGGGCTTGGACCTGCCTAGGTTCAGTGTGCTGGGCTCTGCTGACTCCCCATGGGAGACCTTAATTTGGGGGATGTGGGGATATGGGGTGGCTTGGGAGAGAGGGCTGGGGATGGAATGAAGGAGGAGGTGGGATTTGTGGGTGGTATGTAGAGAGAATAGAAAAAATTTTAATAAAGAAAAATGAAAAAAATATTAGCGCTGGATTTGGAGACTGGGGAAATTCCCCCCTTCAAAAAAATCTTCTGGCAAGACAATTCTAGTTCCATCATTCCATGAGAAAAGAAAAAGGATAAGAGAAATCAAGAGGTACCAAACCCTTTCTTTTATAATGTAGTCCCTAAATAGACAACATCAGATCAAGAGGCCAACACCATCATAAGTCAACAATTAAACACTCTTACTGCATTGTGGATCAAATTCAAAACCCATGATTGTGGGATATACATTTTAATCACAGCAATAGATTCAATCAAGTAACTTCTTCCATGCTTAATGATGATGTAATAATCTTACTTGAGATCTCAACTGAACAATGTCATGCTACTATATATTTGTATTTTACTGGTGTCTCTGAGGGGCATCATAGATTAGTGGGCAAAGAAAATACCTGTGAAATCATTTAGATCAACAAAATCCTGATAAACTTCGTGAGGGTGAATTTTAAGAATAATAAGCAAGAGAGTATTTATCAATGGAGTTGTAATTATGAATATTCTGTATTTATTGGATTCATTTTAAAATACGACTGCTAATTCTTTTGCTTGATTAATTGGCCAAAGAAGAATGTGCAACAGAGCTTTAAATTAAATAATGCTGAGGGTTTTAAATATCCTTGTTTAGTACAAAAGATTAAAGAAAAAACTCACAGTGCTAGTGAAGTTAGAATAGCTTTTAGCTACATACTCAAAATGTTTAATAATATTTCTCCGATAGACCAGAGCATAAAAACTTCATTAAGGCATTGGTGAGTGGTCACAAGAATCCTTACAATGTTCCTTCATTATGCCAAAAGCAAGAAGAACCCCTACATTCTTGATACAGAACCTGTGTGCCCGGAGACTACTTGACTACTTTTGGTAAGTTGACTGTGCTAAGCGCATTCCCCCATGGAGTAAGTAGCATTTTCCATACTAGAGTAGACAATCATCTGCAAATAGATTTGTGGGAGTTTGTTGTTGCTGTTGTCGTCGCTGTTAGTACCATTTTGGAGCTGTCTCTTTATTTCACATTCACCAAATGCCTCATTTAACACTATAGACAGCTCACAACATAACTGATGGACCAAGTAATTCATTTTACATTAAAACAGGTTTTCAGTGTGGCAATGGAATGAGTTTGTTTTGCTGGGAATTCCAATATCTAAAAGAAGCTAGCTCTACAAATAGGATTAACCACTTAGTGAATACTCAGTGACAGTTCCAGAGAAGAGAAACAATCCTCGTAAACTGGCTCTACAAATTGATAGGTGCTATAAATTCATAACTAACACACGCTATTGTTGCATATTCTATAAGATAAGGGTAAAAAGAGGAAGATAGGGAGAAGTGTTCTTGCAACTCTACTTAATAACATACTTTCAAGTTTGGTCCAGACCTTTTCTGATATTGAGTTATGCTATTTTGTGCACCAGAGGACACACAGAACTATACCCCAAAACTGTATATTTAACTCACCACTGGATAATTTTATGCCTTAATGTAATTGAAGCACACAAGAACACAAGAAACCTGTCTAAAACTCAGAAAATTCCCTGCGTTAACTCATATTTCCAGATGCATTATTAAATAATAATAGGAAGTGAGGGAAATCTAATGGAAGAAAAATCATTTAGACATTTACTAGCTTCAGAAAAAAACTGCAGAGAGAATACAGGAAAACAATAAAATTCTAGTGGGTGATTATTATCTAGGAACTGGTCAGTGCAGGGTCATTTAAGCTTTTACTGTGATTGCTTAAGATTCTTAGATGATAGAAATAACCTTCAATTCCTACATTCCTTTATACTCCAAACCTGCTGGAAATCTTAGCCAAATTTTCACATGTTCGTTTTCTAATTTCCAACTTTATTTCACCCAAAGAGTTCCATAAGTTATATAGGTAATCTAAGGTTCAGGATAGCGTATATCTAGTTGAGTTCCATGGCTAAATTGTTGCAATGAATATTACCCAGAGATGTACCACATTACAACCAAAATTCAGTGTATCCTTCTGATTATGTCAGTAGGGAGATATGGTTGTGGAGATGATGGAGAGTAGCAGAGATAAGGTAAAGTCCTATATGTATTTACTTTACATGATTTTTAACAGAGATATCAATGGAAATTGTACTTAAACGTTTGTGAACACATAGGTTTTGTTATATTTTTATCTGCTATGATATGTGTAGGTTATAAAGCCCATAAAATAAAATAAAATTAAAACATTAAGGATAGATTTATGTTTAGTTGAATTTATATTTATATAGATAAATATACTAATATGTTGAAAACTGTCTTTCATTTGTAGAAATATTATATCTTCAGAGCAGAACAGGGCAACACCAAAGTATTTTATATTCCCATGTGCAAAATATTTATAAAGGAGAAAGGCAGCAGGATTTGAAATAAAAGGCATAATTGGGTTACAGAAGGAAAAACCAACTATTCCTTTATTTTTATTAATAGATTTTGGAATGGTCTAAATAGAGTTGATTCAGCTGTAATGCTAGACTATACAAAGATGAGCAGAAAGTCACTATTGATCTTAGGAGTGCATTGATAGAGTAGATAAAGTGTGTAATTGCACTTTAGGAAAGCAGCAAAGGATTTCAAATGGTCAAATTTGATAGTAGTTGATAGAAAAGAGAGTGCACACATTTATTACTGAAAGTATTACAATATTCAAGCAAGAAAATGAAACAGACTGCAGCAAGCACAGCTACAGTGGTCTTCCTAGACTTAGATTTCAGTGGTTTTCCAAGTAGATATTACACACCCTGTCTAGTTCACATGCACTGAGCAAAATTGCTTGAACCAACATGGTGTTGAGACTGCTTTATGTTTGATGGATTCTCTGTACTACTTAAGATTTGTTTCAAACATATTTAATGATACTTGTACTTACTTACATCTTGATATTTGTTTTTCTATAGAAAACCATATATAGATTTATTCTGATTAATATATTTAATGTGTGTTCCAACACTGCCAGGGATAATAAAAATCTTATTCTGCCGGGCATAAGCTTATAGGTAGAGGGTTCTAAGGAAGAATGATCTCACAGTACTCAAAATCCTGTAAATACAGAGGGCAGAAGCTCTGTAACATTCCACATAAGAGGCTAATTCTTCACATTTATGGAGTCTTATGGCATATACTCTGTAAAAATTGTACCTATGTATAATTTAGTTACCTATTTTTCAGTGTTCTACCATTTTTTGTATAATTTTTCATTTCATCACCTTACATCAAAAATGTTACTTTTTGTTTTCTATATCAGTAACTTGAAATTAGATCTGGCCAAAATCCTTATGCTTGGAAATTTGCTCATGTGTTGTGCTTCTTATTAAAGTTTTTAATAGAAAATTGAAAAAGATTTTGTAGTAGATTGAGTATTGAGCTTTTTAAATGCAATTGCTTTAACAATAAAGTCCTAAATAAATTGGCTAAGAGGACCCTAGTGTAATTAAGTTGTTAAAATTTAAAATATATGTTGCACACATAACATTATTAAGCTGTGTTGCTTTACACAAAATTATTCTGTGAAAATTATGCCCATGGGATTATTTTCTTTTCTTTTTTTTTTAATAAACTGCAAGATGAAATTTCTTGATTGAACTGGAAAGTACCTTTATGACAGGTATTTACCTGGCCTCTGAATAAACTTCATTTTAGGAATCATTCCAATTATTTAATAATAAGTATGTAATCACTCCCTATTTATTGGAAAAGCTTGTAGACTTGCAACACTGGGGCTTATCCAAAGTGCTCCTGGGTCATAGATACCAAAAGACTCTTAACCAGCCACATTTCCATAACAGAAAATCAAAATGAATAGGATATAATGGATCACAGTGGAACTCAGAGTTCAAGGGGCCATGAGGCTCTCTGCTAATGAAGTGGATCAGAGCAAGAATCAGAAGGATTTAATTCCCCTTTATCTCTGGCCTTGCATTTGGCTAGCCAAAGGCTAATTTGCAAAGTGATTATCTTTGTCTATAAACAGAAGTAAGACAAACAATGTGCAGAAAAAAACAAATCAAGGTCAATATTTCATCTTTGCCCTTAGAAAGCAGAATACACATGAATAGCATACAGAATTGATACTTTCTTAGTAGAATCTGGCAGTAGTAGCAGTGAGGTGGTTAAAATATTGCTGTTAGACTATTCCTTTGTTTTTAAGAAGAGTTTTCTAACAGAAATCGGTTTATTTAACAACAAAATGGAGTCATGTACTGAGGAAGAGCTCATATATAATATGGCATCTTTTTCACATATATGCTGAGAAATACAAATACAAAATGCAAAAACACATTCAAGAAGAAAGTTACTTCTCTCACCTCCTCCCTCACCAAACACACACACACACACACACACACACACACACACACACACACTCATCATAGAGAAATTTAGAAAAGTACAAATCTCAAAGATCTATAGAATTTAGTAAAATTTATCAGTCCTAATAAAATCTCAAAATAAGTGGTTAAAATATTCTTCAAAATTATTTTGATCTAAAATTCTTTTACAAGATTTGAAGTACTGTATTAAACAGATATGGAGAGAGTGGACAGCCTAAATCTTGTTCCTGATTTAAGTGGAATTTCATTGAGTTTCTCTCCATTTAAATTGATGTTGGCTATTGGCTTTCTATATATTCCCTTTATTATGTTTAGACATATTCCTTGTATCTCTGATGTCTTCCCAAGACTTTTATCATGAAGAGGTGCTGGATTTTTCAGCAGCTGGTGAGGTAATCACGTTTTTTTTTTCTTTCAGTTTGTTTATATGGTAGATTATATCTCTGATATGAAGCCTACCTGATCATGGTGGATGATCTTTTTGATGTGTTCTTGGATTAGATTTGTGAGTATTTTTGCATCAGTATTCCTGAGGGAGATTGGTGTTTGTGTAGTTTGGGTATCAGGGTAACTGTGGTCTCATAAAATTAATTTGCAATGTTCCTTCTGTTTCTTTTGTGGAATAATTTGAGGAGCATTGATATTAGCTCTTCTTTGAAAGTCTGTTATTATCCTGTGCTAAAACCATCTGGCCCTGGGTCTTTTTGGTTGGGAGACTATTAATGATTTCTTCTATTTCTTTAGATCCATTTAAATTGCTTATCTGATCTTGATTTAACTTTGGTAAATGGCATTGATCAATAAATTTGTCCATTTCTTTTAGATTTCCCAATTTTGTGGAGTACAGGTTTTTTTAAAGTATGACCTAATGATTCTTTGGATTTCCTCAGTGCCTGTTGTTATTTCCTCGGTGTCCCCTTTTCGTTTCTGATTTTGTTAACTTGAATATTCTCTCTCTGCCTTTTAGTTGGTTTGGATAAGGATTTGTCTCCATTACTGTTTTTCTCAAAGAACCAGCTCTTTGTTTCATTGATTCTTCGTTTTGTTCTCTGTCTCTATTTTATTGATTTCAACATTGAGTTTGATTATTTCCTGCCATCTACTCCTCTTGAGTATGCCCTATTCTTTTATTTCTAGAGCTTTCAGGTGTGCTGTTAAATCACTGTTATGAGAATTCTTTAATTTCTTTATGCAGGCACTTAGTGCTATGAACATTCCTCTTAGCACCACTTTCATTTTGTCCCATAAGTTTGGGTATAGTCTACATTCATTTTCATTAAGTTCTAGGAAATCTTTAATTTCATTCTTTATTTCTTTATTTTTTTATTACATATCAGCCACGGATTCCCCTGTCCTCCCTCCTCCCGCCGCCCCCCCCCCGCCCTCTCCCCAGCCAACCCCTACCCCCCATTCCCATCTCCTCCAGGGCAAGAACTCCCCTGGGAATTCAGCTCGACCTGGTAGAGTTAATCCAGGCAGGTCCAGTCCCCTCCTCCCAGGCTGCACAAAGTGTCCCTGTATAGGCTCCAGGTTCCAAATAGCCAGCTCATGCACTAAGGACAGGTCCAGTTCCCACTGCCTGGATGCCTCCCAAACAGTTGAAGCCAATCAACTGTCTCACTTATCCAGAGGGCCTGATCCAGTTGGGGGCTCCTCAGCTATTGGTTCATAGTTCATGGGTTCCACTAGTTTGGCTATTTGGGACACCAACTCAGCCACATAACTTTCAGTCTACAATCTATCCTGCCTATGGGATGTGCTCAGTTAAGAGTGCATAGAGATTTGGGAGTGGCAAACTAATGATTGGTCCAGCCTGCGACACATGCCACTGCCTGGAATGCCAGGACCTAGAGGCTGGTTGATGGCCTAGAGAACTTGGATAGAACCAAACAAAGAAAAAAAAAGTCAGTGTAATGATGCCTAACGATATTCTCATAGATTTTTGCCTACATCAATTGTCATGAGAGAGGATTCATCTTATAACTGATGGAAACAGATGCAGAGACTCCCCCAAACATTAAGCCAAGCTCAGGGAGAATCCTGCTGAAAAGAAGGAGGAACTAGAGGGGTCAAGGACATCACAAGAAAACCCACAGAATCAACTAACCTCAGCTCATATGAGCTCACAGAGTCTGAACCAACAGCCATGCAGCCTTCATGGGACTAAACTAGGGCCTCTGCATATATGGGACAATTGTGTAGTTTGGTCTTCTTGTGGAACTCCTAACAGTGGGAGCAGGGGCTGTGCCTAAGGCTTTGGCTGGGTTTTAGGAACCTATTCCTCATACTGGATTGCCTTGACTAGTCTTAATACAAAAGAAGGTGCTTAGTCTTACTCCAACTTGATATGCCATGTTTTGTTGGTATCCATGGGAGCTTTGCCCCTTTCTGAAGAGAAACAAGAGGAGGAATGGATTGTGGGGAGGGGGAGAGAGAGGAGAGTTGGGGGAAGGAATGGGAGGAGAGGAAGGAGGGGAAGCTGTGGTTGGGGTTTTAAAATAAATAAATACATTTTTGATTAAAAAAATGAAAAGATTTGAACTAATCACAAAATTTAAAAATTGAGGTATTATATACTAATGTGAATTTTTTTTTATTTCTTTTTGAAGTACTGTAATGATACTTTAATGCCATTAGCTTTATCAGAATTATATGTTAGATTCTGGTAAATGATGATGGTCAGCTTTGAAACTATGTGGTTAGATTTTTCTTGTCAGTATTGATCTATGATTTCCTTTCTGTTCTTTTCTGTGAGCTAAGATTAAAACCACATTCATTTGTGCTGCCTTTGAGAATTTGCATTTTTGATGAAACCATCCATTTTTCTCTACATTTTTCAAATTCCTACAATTGAGTTTCTTCAACAACTGCGCCTGACTCTTTTTTATCTCTGGTGTTATTTCTTATTACTCTTCCTTGATCTGGCTTATGTATTTGATAGTAATTTAAAGGAACAGCTTTAGGGTTTATGAGCTTGTTTCACTGAATTTATGATCTGCTTATGTTTTAAGCCTTTAGTGTCACTTACATTTTACTTATCGTCTCATATTTAAATCAAACAACCAAGTGTTTCCCAAATCACTTAATGGTCAAAGCATTTAACATTCAATTAAGCACTTCTAATCTAAGTATTGTAACTATCATTGTGCCCACCAACCCCAGTTAATTTATGGGATTTTTGAATGCCAGATTCACATGAATTTTCATATCCACTTGTGAGGACTCATAATTAATAGCACATTAAAGGCATAAATAGATGTCTTCTGATATTAGGATCATATTATATGTAAACAATATATACACAATGGCATATAATATTTTTTAATATTAATACTCTCACCTATTAACCTCATGTGGCATTCCAAACACATAATTAGAAACTAGTATAAATAAAAAAATTTAAAAATTGCACTAGTTTACACTGTGAAGCAAATCAATACAGAATAGACAAATGCTAATTTTGAAGGTACCTTATAGTGAAATTTTATAAGCTTGTTGAACAGTCTGTATCAGTTAGAACAGGTGCAAATTTGTAGGGCTTGCTCAATAACAGTGGTTTGTGAAACATTCATTTGAAAAGAGAAGAGTCATCAAAGAAATAACACACTATCTTTTCTACATTTTAAACAAAATGACTAGACATAATACTTTGTGATATTGATTTATCATAGACATATTGAAACATGGAGAACATGTAGTTAGCAATTGATCGTTGCCTTGTACTTTAATGATTAAGTAAGTATAATAAAAGTCTTTGGAGCATTAGATTTATAAAACTCAATGAGCTGCCATCATAGGATATGATCTAATTCCTGTTGAATGAATGTTGTGAATTCAGTTGACTTAAGGCATGATAAAAGGAGGAAGTTCAAGTTGATGGCAAAATATTTCCTTTTTCCTAAAAGGGTATGACATCAGATAGGCATGTTTTCTCATTCAAATAATTAATGTTTAGACTGCAGAGCTTCATTTAAAAGAGATTTTGAAAAAAATTATAAGAAGTCACATTTTTAGGCAGACGTTTATTCCTTTTAAAAATATAATTATAAACTGAAAATATATGAGAATCAATAAGAAAACTCATGAAGTTGATTACTTATAAAAATTAATTTGAAAACTATAGAATATTTTATTTACCTGTAGGAAATGATTTCAAATTGTCAAAATAAAATAAATAGCAGAACTTGTAAAACAGTTAAAATTAAACCTATCATATGGAGCATCAATACTGGAAGAATAATGAAACAGAGAGAGAGGTACAGGAGAAATCAGTTGCTTTATCATGAAAAAAGTTAAATTTTTATAGATGTAAAATTAACATCAATGGCTATTAACATATATTTGATTAAGAAAGAGTTAATTGTAATGCAAGAAATAATTCTGAATTTTTTTACATAATTTATATTTGTAGAGAAAAAAAAGAAAACATGGCAAACAAGCAGAAAAAAATGTTAAAAGAAAATTATACAAACTCTTGGCTCAACCAGATCCTGCACATCCTTCCAGAAGCTCTAACAGAGTGAGTCTACCTGATCCTCCCATCCACGCATACTTGAAAATTCTCCAGATAGACTTAAGCCCCATATCCAGAGCCCAGTCTAGTCTGGCTACCTCTGCTACCATGACTCTAGACTCTAAAAGTCTGGCTAAAAGGGGACTGACCATCTTCAACTTCCAGGCTCTTTGTGCATCGTCCAAACTCTCTGTCTATCCAGATCCATACATTGTATGCTAAGATCTAGTTGGGTGAGTCTGTTGATCCCCCTCTTCCTATATTCTCTCCAACCCTCACATCAGTTCCCAAACTCCAGGCCTGAGCATGCATGTCAGTCCAGCCTCTGTACCCACCTGACTTCATCCCACCTAAGCCATATCCAAACTTAAGACAACATGACTATACTTCATGTATTCTACTCCAACCTACTCTGTCCATATCACCCAGAGAACTAACAATGAAGTTCACAGGAGCAGATATCAATGCAAAATGCAAACATATTAAAGATCAATGGAGTATTACCTGCGCACACACACACAAAAAAAAAAAATTCCACCAGTTCTGTAGAAATGTTCAACAATGAGAACTACCTAATTGAGCATAGGACACAGAATTTAAAGGAACATTCACAAACTCATCAAAGGGTTCATGGGGTTTCAACAGGTCATTTTTTTGCTCACTTTTGGGACTATTTTTCTTCTATTGGATTGTCTTGTCCAGTCTCAAGGGGTTTTGCCTCATCCTATTATATCTTCTTTTGCCCTGTTTGACTGTCATCTCTCAGAGGCCTGCTCTTTTCTGATGAAGAAATAGTGGGAAATGGATCTGGGGGAGAGGGGAGGTTAGTGTAGTGGGAGGAGCAGAGGGAGAGAAAAAGGTATTGTATGAGATGTATTGTATGATGTATTATTACTGTATGAGTGAAGAATTTATTTTTAGAAAAAAAGAAGTCACAAAGAAACAATGTGAAGGATATAAAGAGAATAAATGTAAATTGCTTAAGTGACACTCAAGAAAACACTAATATCACAGTGATGGACATGATGAAGACATTCCAGAATTTGAAAATAGAATTTGATAAAGAGATAGAAATATTGAAGGAACCTCAAGCTGAAGTAAGGATGTGACTGAAAAGAAATTGATAACCCAACTAGAAAACTTGAGAGAAAGCCTTATAGGTAGAATGAGGCAAGGAAAAGGTAGAAGATAATATGGAGGATCTAAACAAAATAACTAAATAGTATGAAAGAAAAAATGTAAAACATAGTAAAGGAGCATGCAATAAATTTTCAAATTACAGACACTGATGGAGAAGAATCTCAGATCAGTGGTATAGACCATATTTTCAACAAGACATAGAATAAAACTTCCACAAACTAAGGCATACCTGTACATGTACAACATTCATAAAGAACACCAAATAGACAAGACCAGAGAGAAATTCACTATGGCATACCATAGTTAAAACACTGGACAGAAAAAAGAAAGAGTATTGAAAGCTGCAAAGCAAATAAATAAATAAGTAAGTAAGTAAAAATAAAAACATATGTCACATATGAAGGATAACTTACCAGAACAACATCTGATTAGCAATGGAAACTTTGAAAGAAAGATATGTATGGAAGAAGACATTTCAAGTCCTAAAATACCAAGACAGACAACCTAGACTAATGTACACAGTAAAACTATCTGCCATAGTTTAAGGAAGGAAAAACTTCCAATGATATAAACAGCCCTAAAACATCACATCCAACTCAAAGAAAAGCTATAGAGCATACGCAAAGCAATATTTCAAGATAAAGAGAGGAATGAAGAGAGCTAAGAGACTGCAACATTCCTAACAATCAGGAAACTACAAACCAAAAACATATTTGAGATTTCATCTTACCCTAATCAAAGTGGAAAGATCAACAAATCAACCAAAACAAATGCTGGAGAGAACATTTGGGGAAAAGGAACCCTCATTCATTGTTGATAGGATTGCAAACTGATGCAGACACTCTGGAAATCAGTGTGTAGAAATTTTAAAAGGTAAAAATAAATATAACACATGGCCCAGCTATAACATTCCTTGGCATTAACCCTAAGCACTCCACATCCTACTCTATAGACACCTTCTCAGCCATGTTCATTGTTGCTCTATTCACAATAACTAGGGAATGGAATCAACCTCAATTTCCTTTAACTGATTAGTTACTTATGAAAATATGACATACATTCACTATGGAATATTACTATCAGTAAGGAAAAATGAAAAATTTAGGTAAATGGATGGAACTAGAAAATATTATATTGAGTTATATAACCCTGAGCCAGAAAGACATATACTTGATGTCTCTCATAGACAATTCCCAGCCCCAAATCTTCGTATGTGGTTATATAACCTGAAGTAACTGCAGAAATCAGAAAAATAAAGGGGAACAATAGGGTGGAGACATTGATAGGGGAATAGAAGGGTACAAGTCATTTAAAATAGAAAATGTGAAAATGGAGGGAACTTTAATTAGGGAGATGTTAGAAAATTAATACAGAAGATGTTTAAATAACAGCTAGGATGTCTGAAAAACATAAGGAATCATATTATTGTCTATATGCCTAAAATTCCATACACTATTTATGAGTTTGGATATATATTTATATGTATGTATGTATGTATGTATGTATGTATGTATGTATATGTGTGTGTGTGTGTGTGTGTGTGTGTGTGTGTGTGTGTGTGTGTGGTGTAATTACATTTGCCCATCTGAGCTGACAATGTGTCCCAAGAATTGCAAACTATCTTACAAAAAACCCACAGCATGAGTGAGAAGCCTCTTTTGAGTTGTTGGTCAGACTTGTCCAAGAGAATCCCAAAACATTGTAGGCTTTAAGTGTTCTTAGTTTCCTTGTTTAGAGATGGGGTGGGAGAAGGTAAGTCCCTATTTCTAAATACACCATGCACTTTGGACACAGGATTTAGAGGACCTGAGCCAGATCTGATCCAAATCCTCCTCCCTGAAAACAAGCTTTCTTTCTGTTGTTGTAATAAACCTTGAGCAAAAGCAATGTGAGTAAGGAAAGAGCTTACATTTTTTGTTCATTTTCAAGATTATAATTTAATTAGAATATTTCTTCCTTCCCTTTTCTCCCACCTATACACCCCTTCATGCTCTCCTTCAAATTCATGGCCTTTTTTTCATTAATTACTACTGTATGCATATATATATAATATAAATATATATTCTTAAATATAACCTATAAAGATCATACAATGTTACACATATGTATATTTTCAGAACTGACTGATTGGCACTGGACAATCAGTTGATGTACTCTTCCCTAGGGAGGACTACATCTCTGGCTCCCAGCTTTACTCTATTGCCTACACAGTCCATCATTGACTACACAGTCCATCATTAAGGGAAGTTGGGACAGGAACCTGCAGGCAGGAACTGAAGCAAAGGCTATGGACTAATTATACTTAGTGGCTTCCTTTCCATTGCTTTCTCAGTTTGATTCCTTATTTAACCCATGATGATCTGCCCAGAGATGGCACTGCACGCAGTGGATGGGGTCTTCCAACATCAATCCTTAACAATGAAAACATCCCACAGACATGCTCATTGTTCAATTTGATAGAGGCAGCTCTTAATTGAGGATTCCTATTCCCAAGTGGTTAGTTTGTGTCAAGTTGTCAAAACCTAGTTTTCCATCAATGAGTGCTACAAATATCCAATTACCTAAAGAATTGAACTAAAACAATCAAGCAGGATGCTGAAACAGTTTGTAGAAAATATATGTACTGATATTTTTATTACATAGTTCACATCCCATATTGTCACTTCTCTCTGTGTCTCTCCCTCTCCCTCTGTGTCTCCTTCTCCCCCTCCATGCTTCCCCTCATGTGTTTGTGTGAGTGTCTGTGTGTCTGTGTGTGTCTATGAGTGTATGTTTCCTTCTACCTTTTTTGTTTACTATTATTTCTTATATAATGGAGATTATTTACTCAATTACATCTAATCAGATAGTATCCCAGATGGAATTCCATGCTTTTATCCTTCTGACATGAGAAGACATCTTAAAGATGTGTGCTTATACCACTGACTACCAAACTACTGAAACAATAGACCCCACAGAATTAAACTTGCTTAAGGAATCCAGAGTTGAAGGGATGGAAAGGCTGAAGATCTGTTGTCAATGGGAGAAAGAACATGCCTCTCTGAAAGACAGCCACACCATTCTGACAATAATATATACGTACAAAAAACACTAGATAAGAATGCAAACAGTCACCGGGCGGTGGTGGCACACATGCCTTTAATCCCAGCATTTGGGAGGCAGAGCCAGGCTGATCTTTGTGAGTTCAAGGTCAGCCTGGTCTACAGAGCGAGATCCAGGAAAGGCGCAAAGCTACACAGAGAAACCCTGTCTCAGAAAAAAAAAAAAAGAATGAAAACAGTGATGCTCAGTGATAGAGAAGAGTACAGATTGACCAGGACTGATTGGCTACTTGAATCTCTTTTAAATATTTCATTTTATTATTTCTAACTATGGATAGTTATGTATGTCTTCATATAAATGTAGATGTCCTTGGAAGTCAGAGTTGTCAAAGCCTCTGGAGCTGAAGTTACAGTTGTGAGCTACCATGACAGTGTATGTTTAATTCTGTGGGGTCTATTGTTTCAGTAGTTTGGTAGTCAGTGGTATAAGCACACATCTTTAAGATGTCTTCTCATGTCAGGAGGATAAAAGCATGGAATTCCATCTGGGATACTATCTGATTAGATGTAATTGAGTAAATAATCTCCATTATATAAGAAATAATAGTAAACAAAAAAGGTAGAAGGAAACATACACTCATCAAACCTACAACAACTGGAAGAGTACCCCATGCTTTTAACCCTGAGTGATCTCTCCAACTCCCTCATATGCACTCTCTGCCTCTAGTTAAATCTTAGCATATGTCAGTGTCCAAAGATGGATTTCAAACTAGTTAGATCTTGTTCTCCTTTCTGGTATCAGGGACAATATAAACAATATATGGGATATGTTTGAAGTCCTCAGTTATGGTATAGATGATATGTAGTGTGTGATATTATTATTTTTAAGCAATAAAGCATATGTCTGTCTCTGTGGGAACATTTGGAAAATTGATAAAGTCTCAAATGATATTATTTATTAATACTCTTTTAATAGTGAATTTTGAGCAGTTTTTATGCTTTATTCCAAATGCACTTTGCCTAGGGGCCTTCTTTTTGGTTTCCCAATGTTTTATCAATCTGAGAGCTATAGAATTTTCTTTATTCTTTCAGAGGGCAAAATCTCCATTATTGTGTATTCAATAAAACTTCTATTGAAGTAAATTTTAACACTATTTTATGATATAAAATGAAAATATTTTAGTAATGGTAAATAGTTAAGGAAAATTGAGTCAACTCCATTTGATAAATTGATTAAACTTCAGCTGGCAAATGACATTCCACTATTAAGATTTGTCTTGTGAATGTGCAGATGACTGCTTTAATATTTGAAAATAATCACTTGTTAATCATGGAAAGATGAGCATTCATATCCACAAAATCTTAATTCATCTATGTACATAATTTGGAGTGCATTTGCAAGTAAATACATGCCTTACTCATGGTGAAGGTATCAGAGTTTGCAAAGCACTGATGTTTGCTTTCAACTCAGCCAGTGCTGTTATATTTCAGCATGAAGGAACAAACCAAACCAAAGATTGAATAAGAGAATTTCATTAAAATAAAAATGCATTCAAATTCAAAGCCTGTCCAAATGAAAAATATTAATGGTATTAATTGAGATTTATTTGAGTCTCTTTTTATAGTGATTTAAGACTATTAAAAATCTACAAAAGCACATTTGGTAGCTAATTGGGTTTATAATTGTCTAAAACTGTCTATAAGCATGGGAACTTGAATTATCGTCACCATCAGTGATAAAAATATTTTCCCATTAGGTATAAAGATGCAGTTATTTTCCATATGAGAAATAAAATAAAAAACTCAGTGTATGTGGTGGACAAAGAAACATAAGCAGAGCCATGTGAACACTCATCAAAGCTACCTAAGGCTCCAACCTTCTGTCCTTCAGCTACTATAGCAAACATGAAATCCATTGATATAAGGGGACATTTGTAAAGGCATAAATGAAATATTCCATCATTATTCTACTTTATAAATCATGGCTAACATATCTTTAGCAAGTGTCTCAGAGAGTTTCTATTGTTCTTTCCATTAGTGTGACTCAAGAGGCACGTCACATGACATAGTGGTGCATAACTCAGGCTCACAGCACTGTCATACATAAATCGCAGTACACACGCACGCGCACACACACACACACACACACACACACACACACACATTTAGGAGAATCACTAGTAAAATTTCTGTATCACTGAGATATATTCGGCTCAAGTTGCAGCCTTATAAGCTACCAAACAACCATTGTTATGTTACTCTTATTAGTGCTATTCTTAGATTATGACGATACACTCTACCACCCTGGTTTAAGACAAATCTCACAAGTTCGTGCTTACCTTTTACAAATGTTCCAAAGATTTGAATAGCAGTGTGGGCAATGATAGAAGGACATGGAAAAATAAAGAAGTCGAGAAATGGGAAAGAAGCCCCTCACCCTAGAAATCTGGTTTCTGTTTCTGACTCAAGTAGTCCCTCAAACCTCTAAATGGAGTGAATGGTATGAAGATGGCCTCCGAGGACAAAGTTCATTCATTTGCTGTGAGATATGTCCAAAAAGAATGTTGAAGCAGCTAGCAAGCTATCCTTGAAGCCAGATTGTATGTAACCTTGAAGGTTAACAGTACTGGTACTGTCTTTCACGAGTAAACCTGAGCAGTGGACTTCACAACCCATCTTAGCATTTCACTTACAAAGAAAATTATTTAAGAGACAAGAAATATAAATAAGCCAGTTCACATGCTTTTTTTATTTCTAAATGTTACTTAATATTATAGAAGTTTTTTCTAGAATTTTCTTTAAATGTTTCTATTTTGCATAATATAAACACCAAATTTCTAAGATTTTTCTCATTATTTGATACAAAATAGAATTTTAATATGGTAGCTAATACTTAAGCTCTTCATTTACTTTTTGAAGTGCTGGGAACAAGCCCAGGGCTGGCCACTGAGCACACCTTTATGTTCTTTAAGAAAGATAATTTGAAACAGCTGTCCATTATTCTTGATTTCTGTTGGAATGAGCTTTGATGTTGTGTTTTTACGGTATTTGTCAAAGTGATGGTTTACATTGAATGTCAAGCTGGCAGAATGAAGAGTCGTGTTACCCAGGAGACCAGGCTCTGGACGTGCTTGTGAGGCATTTTCCAAATTGGATGCATTGAGGTGGGAAGATGCCCCTTAACTGTGGGCAGCACCGTTCAGAGCTGGGTGATGGACTGAATAAGAATAAAAGTGAGCATTAGAATTCAAACCTCTCTGCTTCCTGACTGCAGACCAGCTGCTTCATGTTCTTTCCTCCATGCCTACACACAGAAGCAAACCCATCCTTCGTTAAGTGGCTTTTGTCTGGTTACTTCATTTCAGGAACAGGGCAGCACAACAAGTATGCTAATCGTTGATAAAGTTACCTTACTGTAGAAAACTATTCTCTCTAATAGACTCCTGATTCCACTTTATTTTAGAGAAGTGTTGGCGTTTCTTAGAAGACATTTCACATAATTGTTTTTTGGCAAACCAGATTTCCCTGAAGTGAAACACATTCTAAGAATATAAGAATATTAAAGCAGTTACAAAGCCAACAAAACTAAATAAATGTATGAAATTAACTTAAGCACTGTCATATTTGGGTGGTTTTCATTTGTGTCAACTGGGACATCAAGTTCTTAATCTATTGTCAAGTTTTCCCACCTGTGCTTCTAATTTATTCTCCTGTTGAGTGACACATGATACTTGTTTTTCAGTTATTTATCTTTATCATAGTCTTATTTCCATTGTTACTGGGAACTTAATGAAGGTAATAGTTCATTAACACCTGCTTAGCTCTTCAGGCTTCAACCCTCACCACTGAAACACATGACTGTTAGCAAAAAAAAAAAAAAAAAAAAAAAAAAAAAAAAAAAAAGATCTTGGATAAAGAAACAAAAGCAATACAATGATGGTGCACACAGATAATACATTGAACCTGGCATCCACACACACAAAAGTAATAGGGTCTAGGCCAAACACTAAATCTTTCAAAAAAAAAACTTGAAAGTAGAAAAGTAGAACTTTACAAAAGAAACCACTTCAAAAAAAAAAAAACATTACAAAAATAGATAACACAAAACATCTGCCAAGAAAAACAAGAAAACAAGTAAAAGTTTTCAAGAAACTTCTAAAAGACACCTGCAAATATTACCCAAAGTATAGAAGGAACTCTTTACATTCGAGGGAAGAGAAAACTAAGAGTTCACTTACAACATACTCATAAACCTGGTCATATATCATGATCAAAGAAGACCCATGAGGACAGTTGGCCTAAAGACCTTAAATTTTTGTAATTATGTTATTAAACATTAAACAGGATAACATAATACAACTGTAGAATGGGTGAAATCCCAAATGCTGGGAAAGGTGGGCAACAACAGAGCTCTACTACATTGTATATAGTACTTTGAAATGTAGTTTGACAATTTCTTTCAAAGGTAAATGCATACTTACCATATGAACCAGCAATCATGCTGAAAATTTATGCCCATAGTCAAATGTAAACATATAGACTGATATTTATAGCCGCTTTTATCAGAAACTATGAACTGAGCAAACAAAATGTCCTTCAGCAGGTGAATGAATATATACATAAAATGTGTGCATACAGGCCATGGAACTTTATTTAGTGCTAAAGCAGAAATTTACCATGAAGTCATAAAAATCTATTCAGGAACCTTGACTGCATATCACTATGTGAAAGAGCCCAGTATGTATAACCCAGTTACTGTGGGATTCCATTTATATAGAAGGGAAAATTATGAAAAAAAGAGTTATCTTTTAGAAGGCATTAATAGGCAGAACGCAGAAATTTATGCTGTAAAAATATGCTATTTATGTTACTTCATACTCATCAAAGCTTCACATGCTTTCAAACCAAGGCCACAAATGAATCTTTTTGCTAACTGTGGGCTTTGGATGGTAATCAAGCATCACTGGCTGATTGTAACAAATTCCCCACTCTGCTCCACAGCCTGAATAACTGAAAAGCTATCTATGTGGAAATGGGAACAATGGGAATCTTATCATTTTTACTGTTCACTGACAATGGCCCGTATAATTAAAATCAATTACTAAAAAAAAACTGTGATTAAAAAGAAAAAAAGAAACTAATAATACAACCAAGATTTTGAGCAAACACTGGACTGACTGCCTATTAAAATAGACACTTATTATTGGACATTTCTATCATAATGGCTGACAGCTCCATGTGTGAGGAGGGTCCTGTGTTTAATCCACCTAGCTGATAAATACATTCTCAGTGAGAATCCTTCAACTCAACACCTTAGTCTAAGCCTGTTTACACAGTTAATTGCATCATTTATTTTCCTGTAGACAGCTTACTATAAAGCAAACTTTGTCCTAGCTCTCCCTAAGAGACACTCGCCTTATTATACATTTCAATACATATTGAATCATATTTTCATTGAATCATGTTTTCAGTTAATTCATTTGAGATGTTCACATCACTAACAATCATATGATGAATTAGTGTATTTTCCAGAGAATTCAATAGGGAATCATTTATTCAATGCTCTGCATATACTAGGCACTTAATAAAAATGTGTTGCAATAATAAGTAAATGCAACTTTCTTGGTAAAAGAATACATGTGGAAAAGTATTTGCTTGAGGCTAGAGCATTAAACACAACAGGAAGGTGAGAAACATGGGTTCTAGTTTCATGTTTAGAGCAGCTCCCTGTGTCATTTTCAACAAAGAGTGTGGTTTGTCAGCCATCAATTGTCCTACCTGCAGCACATGTGTGTATGTCTGTGTGTGTGTGAAAATATGTATATATGTTTATATGTGTATTCAACACACTTTCTATATATTATTATAACTCTAGAAATAGAAAATTACAACTCTAAAGAATAACAGTTGATAAAAATAACACTGCTCTTTCAATTGTTTATATGCTACAAAGTTTTTAATTACTTAACCATGCTGAATATCAAGCTCATAAACTGAGATTTCTTCTCATTTGTAATATAGAACTTTCCTAATTGAATTCACAATGAAATTTTTTAAAAATTAAAGATGTATGGAATAATACATAATTCATTTATACATTAAAGTAATGACTGCAAATGCCAACTTGAAACTATATTAATTTTGAAGATCAAATGAGTGTATCTTTACTTATTCAACGTCATAACCCTTCTTTCATTTATTATGTCTATACACACACATATATATTTAAAGTATCTCCATGAAAATCTGCTAAATAAAACCACGTCTCTCTTTTGTTTCTAAAGTGTGTTGGTAAAATGTGATCAACTAATATACATTCAGATGTGTTTTCTTTACAGAACCTACATGATCATGTATCATTTTCCCACATGCAAAAAAAAAGACAATTAGCTCTGATGGTAAGAAGATTTGAAAGTTAAACAGAAATATGAAAAGAAAAATTATGGCAATGTATTTTACAACACCCACGTCTTAATACACTGGTGATCATTGATCAATGACTCTTCACAAAGGAGAGAACAAGTCATACACTATAAACACAGAAACATACACACATTGAATGGACTAAGAATCAGAACTGTGATTCATGTCTTTGGAAAAATGTATATTTGCATGGGACAAAACTATTATATGTGCCCAAACTTATATATAGTGGAATATATGGAATCCTGACAAGCAATTTAATTTTAATGTGCTATATGCTTGATTTATTTGACTACATCTTTAGCTTAGTAATTGGAAATAAGTAGGATGATAAGTCATCACATATTTTTGCCTTTTAATCTTTGAATTCTTCAAAGGAAAACACTACTTTTTCAAGTCATAGATATTTTTAAAGCTTTGAGTAACATATTCTTTTTTCCAACTGATATGAATTTATTTTGAAGATTAGAGGCATGTGCAAAGGTAAGCACACGTTCTTGTCTCTTTTAAGTGGTGGTAATGCTTTAAAGGAAAATTTTATGCTATGTCTTTTTTTATTTATTTAACTTTTTTTTATTTCACATACAAACCACAGTTCCCCCTCCCTCCCCTCTGAATGTGAGTGAGAGTTGTGTGGCTTGATCTGTTTGTGGGGGCCTTGGTAGTGGAGGCAGGTCTTTCCCAGATACATGAAATGGCTTTTCAAGAGCCCATTCCCTATGGTGGGATACCTTGCTCAGCCTTGATGCAGTGGGGAGGGGCTTATTCCTGCCCCAACTTGATATGCCAGCCTGTCTTGACTCCCCAAGGGAGGCCTTACCCCCTATGAGGAGTGGATGGGGAGTAGGGTGGGAGGGAGGTGGAGGAGGAAGAGGAGGAGTAACAGGTTCTAATGTTCTCACAGAGGTAAGAGGAGTATCATTTTGCAAACCACCTACTACCTTGAGAATTCATTCCCAAGGGACAAAAGACAATTCTCTGTCAGAGAGCCTTATCTGGAGAGTTTCATATACCAGATATACACTTGTGTTTGTTTTTGTTAAACAAATTGACTTTGGACATCAAATGCCAAATAATTTTCCCCAGAGGAACAACTAAACTTTGGTTGGTTAGAAATAATAAACAACATTTCCAAAGCTTACCACAGCACTATTTTCTTAAAGATTTTAAGAAGATTTTCACTGGGTATGAGGAGGAATGAAGCTGTAGCCACACAGCTGGTTTTTAGTCAGCTTTGCCCACACAGTACTGAAGTTTAAACAGATGTATTAAGTGTTAGTTCTGACTTGATACATGGCCCAGTCCCAATATATATTGGAAGATAATCCAAACATGGCTTCTTGTGCTCCTACAAATCTGATGACCTGAGCCACAAACTGACTATCATTTAATCTATGCTTCCTGTTGAGGCATGTTCTTGATCAAAGGAGATTCCCAGTAAAAAGAAGCCATTGCTATGTTGAAGATACTACAATGCTAACTTCATGACTATGTTGAAGAACTCAAGAAGTACCGTGGGTTCCCTTTAGTAGTTTCTTTAATAATCATTCACTTCCCACCGCTGGCTCTGACATAACATCACTGTGGATATCTGTTAAAAGTCATGGATTGTTTCTTAGTAGGACATTAGTTTGCACCAACTTCAAACTATATAAACATTATATAGTCCAAATACTGATAATCTGACTATTGTCATTGCTGAATATTGGCATTTTCTTTGTCTCTAACCCAGGGGATTATGACTTCTGTTACTAATTGTGAAACTATGTATGCTTAAAAAAACTATTATCTATAAAGTGAGTGAAAGGAAAAACCTCAGACCTTTCATGGTTACTGACAGTATGCAAATATACTCACTGAACAAACCTTAATACATCTTTCTCTGCCCTCACAATATTTGCAAGAAAAAAATGACCAAGGAGCTCAGAAGAATTCCTCTTTGTCAGCAGTACACCATTATAATATTGCTTTTAAAGTCTTTTATCATGAGAATAATAAAATTCAGAAAGTATATTAGTAATCCAAGCACAACACATTTCTAAAAGGATTTCTATTTTATATGTTCTTTATTTCACCTTTACTAATATCTTTGACAAAATTTTTGTGCACTTAAGGACCACAACCAGATATGTAAATGAACATATATAATGAATTAACCATTATCACTGAGCTAGTAAAGATACCATTACTCACATATTTATTATTTTTTCTATGTGTATGTGTGCATGGCAAGAATTCTTTAGATCTACCCTCTCACAAATAAGTAGAAATGCATTACTGTTAGCTGTAGCCAGCACATCATACATCAAATCTCCAGAAGTTATTCATCTTGCATGACTAAAACTTTTTCAAAACTCTTAGCAAGTGTTGCCACAGTCTCTTAAATTAAGGGGGAAAACATTTTCTTGTTTTTGAATATGAGACACGTTTTCACACTGTAACTTAAGATGGCCTTAAAATCACTGTGTACCTCAGGCTGGCCTAGGACTCCTGGCACTGGGCCTCCGAGGTTCCTTTAGTGTTTATCTTTGTCCCTATACTTCTCTCCTGCTGCTTTCCATTAGTCCACATCTATCAGCGTTAGTACAAAAGCAAAAGAAACAAAAAAACCTTATCTCACAAATCAGCTCTTTGAATTATGTGGTATCATCATGAACAGCTACACTCTCAAGAATGATTAAATTTCACACAGTCTTTGCTTCATTCACACAGTGATCCTCACAGGGAAACTCTTTGATTTCAGGGGGAAAAAAATCATAGATCAACTTCGATTTGCCAGGTTAGCTGGACATGACACTCTGGTCAAAGAGAGATACAGACACTTAAAGGCCTTTAAGTGGCCCCATTAGAGACACTCAAAGATTACTATGGTCCTCATACAGTCTTCCATCAGTCAATACAGTGGCAGTATGATAAGCACTACAGGTAGAGAAGCACGCAAGGTAGGCGTTGATGCAAGGAAGATTTACAGTCCGGTAAGTAAAGTGCTTGTTGATATTTGGAGATGCCAGTACATTAATATTACAGGTTATACAAAGAAGAGGAGGCTGACTTGTTCTGAGATATTCCATGTAAGCAACTAGTAGGTGGTGGGGGAATAAGGGGAAAATGAAGATGCGAAAATGTCAAAAATGATAATGAAACAAGGAGCCAAAAAAAGGAACAGGAAAAAAAATCACACGGGAATGATGTGCAGTAGGCATAGGAAAGAGTTCTAGCTTTGTCTTTATCTGTGAAGGGAAGCTGGGAGCACAAGAAGATGACAGACAAATCCCAAAAATCAATGAATTAACATAATAAAGAGCTTTCCTCCATTCCTTGTTCCATGATACCCTAACTAACAAGATATATTATTCATCATGTGTTTTGGACAGACTGGAAAGTTAGATGGTTAATATTTGTCATGCTATGGGGTAAAGGAGAGTTCTGGGAGATTTTTTTCAGCATAATTGTCGGAAAATGTGCCGACAATTATGCTTCACACAGCTCTGTTCTTAACTCACTGGCCACAATGGTACCTTATTTTCTCCAAGACAAGTTTCTTTCTTTAACATACTAGAAGACAGCATGTGGCCCCAGAGGGGATACTAAGCAAGGAGATACGACTTTATTCAATGGTCCATAAAAGACCAGAACTGGGAGTCTAACTCAGTGCTGCCCCCAACATTACCAGAAGATTAAAAGTCATATACTTTCATGAGATGGGAAGATCAAAAGATTGGTAAGTGTAGAATATTCTTAACATTTCTAGGAGAGTGTCACAGTGTCTCCAAGGATCTGTCCTCCTCTTCCTGATTGATTATTTAGTTGGTTTCATGGTTTTCATGGAAATGGTAAACCATCATGGCACTGTAAATGAGAAATTTACTAAGGGGATTAGTTTTCAAGAAGTAGTAATGAAACTGGAGGACTAGCAGAGGTCAAGATGGCAAGCAAGTGTATTTGAAGTGGTCTGCTACACCTTGTATCTCACTTTTTACAGAAATTCAACTTTATCGCACAACCAGGCATTTTAACGCACATGCTGGCCAAGCAAGGAGACTTGGGCAGGGGTGAGGAAAGGAAAACAAGGGGAAAAAATGAAGAGGTGGAGGAAAGAGTACACGTAACCACAAAGAGATCCAAACAACTATTGTGGGGGCTGGAGAGACATCTCAGCAGATAAAAGGACGCGTTCCTCTTGTGGACAACTCAGAGTCTATTTCCAGTGCCCACATGGTGGTTTATGACAATCTGTGATTCTAGTTCTGGGGGTCCCAATGCCCTCTTCTGACTGCTCTGGACACCAAACAGGCAAGTGACAAGCATACATTCATGTAGCCAAAATGCTCACACATTAAAAATAAAATGAATAAATATGATAAAACATGTAATTCTACTTTTGTAAGGGCCACAAGGATGAGGATGTAGCAAAATTGTGAACACATGGCACAGAGTTCTAATACTATGAAAACACTCATTTTTTAAAAAAAATCTATATCAAATTATTTGACTCTATTTTTAAAATCCCAATCTGTAATTTAGGGTGACATTAAAATAAATAGATTTTAAACACCCATGAAATCATGTTCCCTTATCTATAAAACAGCAATAAATCCACTTCTTCCATGAGAATGCCCATAAAATTAAAGGATCTAATGTAGAGAATGAAGTCAATAATATAAAATGAAAATAGAGGCAATACGAAAATTATGGGACCTAACGTAGAGAATAAAGTTGGAGTGGCAGCTACATAAAAATAAATATCTGGTGACACAGTTACATCTGATGTTGTCTGGTACTCCAACTATACTAATTCTCAAGTGGCACCAATGTCTCAAAATTTTGAAACTCTTCACAATGCATATGGTAGTCTATCATTATTGAACTATGCCTGTGGTGCAGATTTCTGGTATCAAAGCAATAACCCAGGTGATTTCTATTTATCCTAGTAAGTCCTCTCTTGAAGGCTGCCCTAAGCCAGGCTACAACCACCATCAGTAAATACTCACTTCAGAAAACAATATGAAAACACAGTTGTTTTGCTTTGGGGGGAGCAGAGGCAACAGTCTAAGAAACAGACATTTCTCTCAGGTCATTATCATGTTACTTTATGACCACTGTCTTTAATTTTAGGGTGTATCTGCCCAACCTCTGTCCTACATTCTTATTTTCCTGTTTTGTTGATGATGGCTGTTGCATTCTCTTGCTCTTAGGAAGGCTACTTCAGTTCACCTCGCTGAGTTATAATAACATCACTCAAATGAAGAGGAAGAGCAGTCCTGTATCCCAGACGACACCACAATTAAATGACAATGTGTAAGAAAGTGGCATGTAAAAGAGTACACCATGTCTAAGTTTAAAAACATAATAAATAAAAGCAGAACTTTGTGTGGTTTGCATTTAGTGATTGCATTTTGCAGTTCCTGGGTGCTAATGAAATGCCTCAGATGATGCTGCATAAATGTAGTGAGATAAACACATTAGTAAAACACACAATCAGCTCTCCCTCAGACTTATATTTGTAGAGTATAATTAAGATTTCTATAATTAGCATGGCAAGTTTATTGTTACTCATTTTTACTGCAAGATACAGACATGTATTTTAATCACATTTTTGATACATACAGCTGGAGATGATGAAATATGTACGCATATGTTCATATCTGTTGTAACATTTCAATATGATTTGACAAATTAGTCCCTTTTTTGTTTGCTTCAAAATGTACTGAGTATGTAGGTTGTCTTAGTTTGCTTTCTTTACTATGATAAACACTGTGACCAAAAGCAACTTGGGTGTTATTTGGCTTACTTGTCATAATCACAGTTGTTCATTGAGGGAACTCGGGATGGGAACCCAGGACTGGAACCTAGAGGCAGCCAGTGAAGCAGACACTATAAAAATGCTACCTACTGTCTTGCTTCCCACAGCTTGTTCAGTTTACTTTCTCTCACTCTTTTTAAATATCCACTTACACACACACACACACACACACACACACACACACGTATGGGCACATACAGGCTTACACACATACACACTGTCACTAGGTACCTTTTATATACAGCTTAATCTTAGAGATGAACAAAGCTGTTTAAAAGTGATGTGTTTTCATGGCAATTCCTGTCCTGTTTTCTAAATACCAACAATCATATATCATTGCTATTGATTTAGAAATAGGGGTACAATAAAAATATTAAAATATAATAATTTTTAGAGCATGTATGTTCTTCTCAAGTTTAAATCATTCAGTTATATCTTTTCCTTTAAAATAGGTCAAATTGCATAGATAAGTATATCATATTTTAACATGTAAATTTAACTGAAAAATATTCTCATACATATTCACACTGATGCACAAATCTGTGGTCTTATATTATGAAGAAAACCAATGAGATATAATTAAGCATTTTATCCATTAATTCTCTACCAAAGATTTACCACAAAAGTGTCTCACGGTACCAGGAAAGGCATGGATAAGGTTTCTAATCTCAAGACATACATTTTAAAGCAAAGAAGCAGCACAAAATTATCACTTACTAGATATGTGACATCATAAGTTAAACTTGTTTATTTTGAAGTTAAAAAAGTTGAATATGAAAAGTTGTTTCCAAGAAACACTTCTCTTTTTATGTTATAGAACCTAAAATTTAATGATTTTTGATGACATAAAAATATCCAATAATTTCTATGGAAGCTGAACTTTTCCAACATACATATATGTGAACATGTATCTTTGTAGAGATTTATAGAAAGTAATACATTGTTTTCACTTTAAAACACTCTAAGATATGTATGAAAATAATAGAAATTAACTGACTGACTCAGTCTTAACTCTTGGTATATAAGTCATTACTAACAATCAGGAGAAACTTTAACATGTTTTTAATGAATGATTTTATTTTTTAGTGATGTACACATGTGTGTGACCTTGTTGTTTTATGCACATGTGTGTGCAATTGGCAGAATCTAGATGATGCTAGATCCCCTGGAGCTGGAGTGGATATGAGATACCAGATAAACTGTGCACCAAACTCAGGCTCTTTGCAACAACCATATGTGCTCTTACACATTAATCTCTATCCCCAGCTCCTACCTACGCACTATGTTTTATAATCAGAATACATCTACTCATCATCAAGACAGTATTTTATTCACAAAACTGTAATTTTTCAGTTGCTGGTATTTCCCATTTTTAAAGCTTCATTGTTTTACAAAATGAAAATTATTGAAAGCATGTTTGGAAATAACTGTCCCTAAATGAATAGTAAACTCACATTTAACCTCTTAGTTCACAAATCGACTAGATGGCATTTGAATAGACTGACAACTAGGCCATACCTTATGTCGTAATCTCATAAGAGGTTGATAAGATTTAATGCCATATCCTGATTCTTTTGTTGGCCTTCCTTCGGACTCCAGGAAGATGAATCCAAGAATCAAAACAGCTGTCCAGGACTTAAACATCCTTATTGACTTTCACCTGTCAAAATTAGAATTTTAAAAATCAAAGAAAATACTTCATATGATAAAGAAATATATAAAAAAATTCAATATCATTAAGAAATCCTTATACATTGAATCAGAGCTCTCTGGTATGTGAATGTGAATTAGGTAGACACACCCCAATGAACACTACTGTCTGTTCATAACAAAACACTGGTACTTTTTAAAATCAATCTCATAAAATACAAAATTAAAAAAGTAGGCCTTGATAAAAAATCTTTTTGGGAATATTCAATAAAAGGTAGACTAAAAAAGGTAAATAAATCATGACTACTATTCTAAATATTTGTACAAAATATAATTGTAAATATACTTATAAGCTTTAATTACTCTTTAAGAATAAATCTTTACTACTATATACAATTTCAGTTCTCTGTTAAGGACTTGTTAGAAGTTCATAAGATACTAGTCTGTGGCACAAACTCAATATAGTTCAGCAGAACTTAAGCAGGGGAGGCCTAACGAGTTACTAATAATTGTCTCAATATTATTTAAAATGCAACACATTAGAATATTGGTATACAGAGGATTTTTGCTACCATTTTTTGATATTTATATTATTCTATACTTTGGATGGAGCAGAGAAGATACAAAATGGCATAAGGTTGTCACGGAAACCTCAACACCTTTCAAACATACAGTAAGCTTATGTTTTGAGTAAAACTGAATTTCATTTTGCCACTTTTACCAGGCCACTTCATTCCTTATTAACATATAAAAAGGTTTTCTTTTTATATTTAAACCAATGGTATGAATAACTTCTTGAGAACTGAAATCAATTTTTAACCCCAAGCTATAGTGTATTTTTCTCAGCAATTTTTTTCCATCTGTAAACTGAATCACTCCTATTTTTAAAAATATTTTCTTCCCAACGTCCCAAATTCTTTAAATATTTGAAGAAAGAAATTAAGAAGATATCAGAAGATGGAAAGACCTCCCATTCTCAAAGATCAGTAGGGTTAACAGCAAAAACGGCCATCTTACCATAAACAATCTAAAGGTTGAAAGCAATACCCATCAAAATTCCAACACCATTCTTAACATACCTTGAAAGAACAGTACTCAACTTCAGGTGGATAAAGAAAAAAACTCAAGATAGCTAAAACAATCCTGTACAATAAAAGAACTTCTAGAGTTATCACCATCTCTTATGTCAAGCTCTACTACAGAGCTTTAGTAATAAAAACTGCATGGTATTGCCATAAAAAGAGACAAGTGGATCAATGGAATAGAATTGAAGACCCAGATGTAAATTCACATACCTATGGACACTTAATTTTTGACAAAGAAGCCAAAGTTATACAATGGAAAAAAGAAATCATCTTTAAGAAATGGTGCTGGTATAACAGGATGCCAGAATGTAGAAGAATGGAAATAAATCCATACCCCATATCTGTCACCCTGCTCAAAACTCAAGTCAAAGTGGATCAAAGACCTCAACCTGAATCCAGCAAATTTGGAATCAATCTACCTCAAGACCCAACTATACCACTCTAGGGCATATACCCAAAGGATTCTCAATCATACCACAAGGATACTTGCTCAATTATGTTCATAGCAGCTTTATGTGTAATAGCCAAAACCTAGAAACAACATAGATACCCCTCAACTGAAGAAAGGATAAAGAAAATATGGTGCATTTACACAATGGAGTATTATTTAGCTGTTAAAAGCAATGACATCATGAAATTTGAAGGGAAATGGATGGAACTAGAAAAAAAATCATCCTGAGTGAAGTAACCCAGATCAGAAAGACAAACATGATTGGTGACTACCCTAATTGTCATCAGAGAGCCTTCATCCAGTATCTGATTGAAACAGATGCACAGACCCATAGCAAAACATCAGGCTGAGCTCTGGGAATCCTGAACAGAGGGAGGGAGGATTGTACAAGTCAGAGTAGTCAGGGACATCACAAGAAAACCCACAGAGACAAGTAGCCTGGGCTCATGGGGTCTCACAGAGTCTGAGCCAATAACAAGGGGTCCTACATGGGACCAGTCTAGGCCTTCTGATACATGTGATAGTTGTATAGCTTGTGGGAGCAGGGACTGTCTCTAATTCTTTGACTGTTTTGGGGAACCTTGTTCCTCATACTGAGTTGCCTTGTCCATCCTTGGTACAGAGAGAGGTTCTTAGTCTTACAGCAATTTCATGTGCCATGCTTTATTGATACCCATGTGAGACCTGACCTTTTCGAAACAGAAACAGAGGAGGAGTGGTTTGAGGGGGTAGGTAAAGGGGAGGGGAGGGAAGGGAATGGAAGGGAAGGAGGAAAGGGAACCTGCAGTCAGGATATAAAATAAACAAATAAATAATAAATAAATAAATAAATAAATAAATAAATAAATAAATAAATAAATTTGAAAAGAAATATAACATAATTTTAGCCATTTTCTTTTTCTGCCACTTAACTCATGATTCCCTGCTCATTTCTCAATTAAGATAACTTTTAACTACCTCATACACAAGCAGTACCATCCATGTTACAAAAGAACACTAAATATGCATAACACATATTTTACAAAGCATCTACACCAATGCTTCTGTAAAGAGACCCCTCAACTATGCTCCCAGAGTAACCCTAATAAACTCATCAGTTAACCATGCTAGGCTTGAGTAGAATGTTTTTGGTGTATCATTGGTACCCAGTTTGGGATGAATAGGTATTCATGTCTCTGCAGGACAAGTCACACAACACCCTGTAATACTGCTCCCAAGTTATTACTTATACATGAATTTCCCTTCAAATGAAAGAATTTGCTTGTAATTATATATCACTACTATGATCCTTGAAAAACACTAATCATTTTCAGTAGATCATGTGTCTGTCTTGTCCAACTTTCACACACACACACACACACACACACACACACACACACACACAGAATCATTAGTTAATGTTGTATATCATTTCACACTTTTAGTATCATACCACCTGGATCTAGCAAAGACCTGGTATCTAGTAAATACTCAACAAACTAATAAAAAGTAACTCTCTTCTTGCATTCTGAGGATAAGGAAAGATTGTGTATCTTTGATGTTAGACAATTTGAACTGCAACTCCTCCTTACACTGCCGTTACAAGTCATATGAGAACCTGAGAAAACTATATATTTTCTTTTATATTTATCTCTTTTCTCTCATTTTGATGCACACCCTAACGAATAATCTTCCATAAAGAAACCAATTTTAAATATAAATCTTATGAGCAATTTTAAACTCTTCATTTGGATATACAGTTTATTCATTCCTTTAGGGTAAATATTTGTTTATGAGACACTGGATGGAATGTTCTAAATGTAAGAGAGAACAGGTGATTAAACAGAGATCAGCTCAAGTACAGAGACAGATTCCACAATACTTCTGCTGTCTATGTACTTAACCAAGAGGGTGAAGGACAAGAGTGAAAAGCCTTATCCCATAATTACTAGGCTTGGTGAGGGAGAGCATTGCCTAAAGGAGGTCAACAAGGTCACCCTCCTTAATTCTCTCTCAGTCTCCCCAATGGTATTTCTTTACTCTCCTTGTGTATGTGTGTGTGTGTGTGTATACACACAGAGAAAGAGATACAAAATTTAATTCATTTTAATACATTGCCCCAATCATTTATATTTGGTATTTAAACTTCTACACACTTACGATTAAAATAATGTCATCCTCTAATCTTTGTGTTAAAGGCAGGAAATAAAAAAATGTTTCTTTAAATTTCACTGAAAGCTTGTTATCATTAAGTCAGAATGTACTTTTGAGTCAAGCACAGTCATGTGCAAAAACATTTCATTCAATCACAGTTAACATTTATGATAGTTGTCACATGAGATAATAATGAAATGAAAGACCACTATATTCAATTCTGTCATAGCAGTCTTGCTATAAGACAAAACATTGTTCCTCTTCTTGTGATAATACTGATATTATATATATATATATGTGTGTGTGTGTGTGTATGTATATATATACATACATACACACACACACACATATATATATATATATTATTGTGCTGTCAATCATAACAAAGAATAGCACTATTGATCTGAGCATCCCAGTTGATAACGCTCATAAATTACTGTATTTCTGGTATACACTTAATATACATACTTTTACCATTATTTTAGAAAATTTTAATACATCTGTACAGTGTACTTGTGTTTTAAGCATATTAATTTTTCATCTAAAATTTTTAATGCAACAAATATATTTGATAATATTATTTTCCCCATCAACTCTTCTTCCTAGATTTTTCTGTCACTCAACTTCACATTCTTTCTCTTAAAAAAAATGAAAACCACAACAACAACAAAAAACCCAAAAATGGAATCCATTGTGTGATGACCAACCTCTCCATTTCGTGAAGACTGCAATGTGGTTCAAAAGGTAATTATACCTTTTGAAAATTTATAGTGTCACAATCTACTCAGGTGACCTTATGATTGAAGAAAGACCCATAAAATGACACTAAGTGAAGAACAAGTGTGTAATGTTTATAAAGTCTACAGTAACACTCAGGAATGCCCAAGGTCCTTGTGTTTGTTAACTGATTTACCCAGATAACTTCTACTTCTCCAAGGTCAATTCATAGTGAGCTCCACATAAAACTGGAGTGCTTTTCAGTCTGATGTATATTTTTAAACTGGACTTTCCAACATTCAGATATGTTTAAATATATAAATATTTACCATTGTGTTATAATTGCCATAGCATGCAGTATTGTAACCTGCTATATAGAGTTGCAGCTTGTCAGAAAGAGGCAACAGCCTATAATATAGCTGTGTATACTTGTTATCTATACATTCCAGGATAAAGAATGTGCTAAGATGTTATCCCAAATAAAACATGATTTAATGATGTATAACCCTCATCATTAATTGGTGTATGACTATGAAGCCTACTTTTCATATCTAGTCTATAACATTCATAAAATTTCCTATGATTTTCAAAAAATCTTAATAATAAGGAGCTTTGAAAAAATTAAATGTATATATTTCATCTCAGTGAAAGCTACATGCCTGGAGTTCTTTCACTCAGCATCATGGACAGATTTAATATTAAAAGTCAAATTACTTCTTCCTTGGTAGAAGTACAATTTTGATTAACAAAACATTTAATCTTATCAGCATAGACTGAAACATTAGAAGGTAAAACAAAGCTTATTTCTATGTTTATTTTTGTGTGTAGGTATGTTGAATATTTGCCATGGGTACATCACTAAAAATTGACTGAATACAATAGTAGCTATAAACAGCCAAGTAAATAGATTACTCCTCTGTGCTGGTCAATCTCCATCATCAACTTGGTTGCACAAATCTCTGGGCAGGTCCATAAATGAGGGTGTTACCAGAACTGTTTAAGCATTGCACAAGGGGGTAGGGTTCCAGACTGAGTGAAAAGGAGAAAGTGAACTGAGCATCATACTCAGCTCTCTCTGCTTCCTGACTGCATGTGATCAGGTGCCTCATGCTTCTGCCACCTCAGTAAGAACTGCACTAGCCAGGACGCCCTCATTGTGATGAATTGTAGCATTAATGCGTAAGCCGAAATAAACCTTTTTTTTTTTTTTTTTTTTTTTTTTTGGTTTTTCGAGACAGGGTTTCTCTGTGCAGCTTTGCGCCTTTTCCTGGAACTCACTTGGTAGCCCAGGCTGTCCTCGAACTCACAGAGATCCACCTGGCTCTGCCTCCCGAGTGCTGGGATTAAAGGCGTGCGCCGCCACCACCGCCCCGCACCAAACCTTTCTTGTTAAGTTGTTTAGATGTGGTATTTTGTGACAGCAATGAGATAAGTGACTAGAAGAGAGAGAGAGAGAGAGAGAGAGAGAGAGAGAGAGAGAGAGAGAGAGAGAGAAGGAGGGGGGAAAGGAGGGAGGGAGGGAGGGAGGGGGAGAGAGAGAGAGGGAGAGGGAGAGAGAGAGAGAGGGAGGGAGGGAGGGAGGGAGGAAGGAAGGAAGGAAGGAAGGAAGGAAGGAAGGAAGGAAGGAAGGAAGGAAGGAAGGAAGAAAAACAGAAAAGAAAAAAGGAAATGAAACCAAGAAATGAAGTCATTGGAATGTAGGAGAGATTTGAGCCTGAAAGCTCATAGGCAACTGTAAACAAAGCTTAATAGAAATGAGGAGAGCAAAAAATTTTCTCATGTTTCAGAAAGGAACAAAGACATTGTTGGGAACATGAATTCGGGCCATTTGTGTTACATTCTGGCAAAGAATCAGTGTGTATTCAGCTTATGTTCTGAAGATTTCCATGGCTTTGAACACAGTGTGATCAACTGCCCTATGTTCCTTATGCTGTATCAGCAGCTACTGTGACTACCATGCCTTCCCTGCCATGATGGACTGTGTCCTCCAACCACAAGCTGTAGTAATTTCCCTTGTCCTCAAGTTGCTCCCGTTAGGTGTTTGTCACAACAAGCAGAAGAATAATTGGTGCTTCTCCTTAATGGGAGCTCAAAAAGCAATTAGGATCATCTCATTGCTCTTTGGGGTACTATCATATCTGCCAAAGTTAATTCATCCCCACAAGGGTTACTAGGAACTGTAAATGAGCAGAAATCAGGACCATACTTGAACTTTTTTACTTTAATAACTTCTGACAACCTGTTAAATTTAACAGTTAATTGGCACTCGTTTGACAGCACATTGGGACCATTGAAAAGCATATGAGGAAAATACCAGCCAGAACATATGATACAGTGATAGCCCCGTGGCATTTTGTAACCCCTTCATTTATGCAGAACATAAAAACACCTCATTATTAACTGACAGAAAAATGCATGTGTACCTAAAAATGATCTGCCTAATTAGATTAATAAAATTATATTTTGCAGTGGTGAGGAAACTTGATATCTCAAGCATTCAGAAGGCAGAGGCTAGAGGATTACCACAACTAGAGGTAAGGATAGTCAACACAGAGACTTAGGCCAGCCAGAGTTACATAATAAGTTCCTGTCTTAGTAAAAAGCAGACACATAAGCCTCCCATGGCAAGACCCCTTGAGAACATCTGTCTCTGCCTCTGGCTATGCCCCGGGACCTAGCCCGAGTGGTACACAGAACTAGCAGCGATAAGAAAACTCTATCTCACTCTACCACCTGCTCTGGGACAAAACATTGAAAGCCAAAAAATGGCAGCTAGAAGTAGACCACTGAACCTCACTCAGATGCCCACTGTATGGCATTGCTAAAGAAGCTATTAATATTCCCAGCTGGTGGTAACAGTCCTCAGTCCCACTCTTCCAACTGCCCCAAGGAACTTGCTCAAGCAGCCATGGATGCAGCCAGTAGGACCCCAGTGACACCTTCCTCCCCAAGTAGTCACAGAATTGGAATCCCCTCAGCCTCCACACAAATCAACATACAGTGATCAAAATAACAAGTTTCAAACACGTCTTTCCCTGATCAAAAACCAATCAAGATAGGGTAACAGTAAAATAGAACAAAAATCCCACTTAACAAAGATGGACTATAAATTAATACCAGAAAACACAGCCAACAACCAAACTCAGAGTTGCTTGGGTCCCATCACAAACATAAAAGTAATGTGAAAAATGTAGACAATGTTTTCTCCTCAATGTCATCAATCTTATACTAATGTTCAGAAAGGAAATAAACGTATATGAACCTCAAAATGCACAACTGGAAGGAGCAACTATAGAGACATTCAAAGAGTTCAAGGAGTTCGAAGAAGGTACCAACAAACATGCGAAGAAACTAGAATAAACACCTGACTGAAGCCCAGACACAAACACAAATGGCTAACCATTTGTGAATAATGAAAATAATTTAGGACACGAAAAGTAAATTCAACAAAGAGAAACACTGAAAAATAGAAATGAAATGAATTTGTATATGAAAATTATGGTATATCAAATAAAAAAAACTAGGTTGAAATTCTGATCAACAGAATAGATTATGCAAATGACAGAACAGCAAGATATGAAAACAGAGTAGAGGAATTAATTCTTTCATAGAAAATGGTAGTTTTTTTTTTCAAAAGAAACCTCATGAACATAATATTCAGGAACTTTGGAAAGCCACGAAAAGTCCAGATCCATGGACACAAAAAGAGAATAATTCTAAGTCAACAACACAGAATAAATATATTTCTTAGAAAAAAAAGGTATAGCCTTTATCAGAGAAGTTTCTCATGACAGCAGATAGTAGTTAACTCAAAAACCCATAAATTGCCAAAATTCTGAGAATAAGTGATGATGGCATGCTCTGTCCCAAATGGGAAGCTGCAATATCCCTGATCTAAGTCTTAGATAACATTGTGGAAGAGGGGTTAGAAAGAATGTTAAGACCCAGAAGATAGGAAGAAGGGCTATGAAATGCCATCATCTTGGAATGACACAGGCATTTCAAAAGTGAACTCAATGCATCTATGCTCAAGGAACCTAGCAAAAGGCAGGTAGGAAGATTATAAAGTGAAGGATGGGAAGACATGCGACACAAAGGTGTCTTTGAGAAGCAACATAGCCAGAGCAGTCATGAACTCACTGTCGCCATTGTTATCTGTGTAAGATAAAAAATGTTTTGGCCTATCAATTCATGGAAGAGTCGATGGTACATGTCACTTACTTCAGGGGTATAGCCACAGATACACTGTCTTTCTTCCACTGAATAATTTCCCACCTATGCTCTGGGAAGTAACTCTAATTAAAGTTAGTGGGTTATACACAAAAAGATGATGGCATGAAGGTAGGAAATGGACTTGCTGAAAAGAATGATGTGAGAGGGAGGGGTAGAGTGAAGCGGTATTGTCTTAGTTAGGGTTTCTACTGCTGTCATGATAAACCATGACCAAAGCAACTTGAAGAGGAAAGGGTTCATTTGATTGCCACATCCTAATCCATTGAGGGAAGGGAAAACAGGAACTCAAACAGGGCAGGTACCTGGAGACAGGAGCTGATGAGCAGGCCCAGAGAGGAATGTTGTTTATTGGCTTGCTCCCCAAGGCTTGATCAGCCTGCTTTCTTATAGAATCAAGGATCAGCAGCCCAGAAAGAGCACCACCCACAGTGGACTTGGCCCTCTCCCTTCCACCAACAATAAAGAAAATGCGCTACAGCTGGTTCTTATGCAGATATTGTCTCAATTAGCGTCCTACGTATCGGATGACTCTAGCATTTGTCAAATTGGATAAAAATATGAAGCACAAAATGCAGGAGAAAAGGTTTCCTTTTCAGTATATGACTCAGTACACCGTGGATTTTATGGTGGTAACATCTAGGTCAGTTACTATGCTTCAAAATTCAAATTTGTGTGATCTGGATTGGAACTTCCTTCTTATAATTTTGGGAAACAAATAAAATGTCTTCTAAAGAATAGAAAAAACAGTATAGAATTTAAGACATTGAGGGAATTGTTGTATATATATATATGTATACAACAGTATACAACAGTATGTATGACTGGAAAAATGATGTCAAATGATAGAAAACTGCTGATCTCATCAAATGTGGCAGACAGGGAAAGTGGTTTGCAGGCTTCAGCTGTGGTGACTTCAGCTGCTTCTCACTCCATCACAGCACCTCTCAACACTGTCTTGGGAAAATAGTAGAGTTTTAAGGAACTAGCTTCAGTGCCGTCATTTGGCCTCTGACAATGCCACACCAGGCTTGCTGACCTCTGCTGACATTTTCTATAGCTCCTTTAAGTGACATTTCACTGTAGTTGGTTGTTCCAGACAGGTTCTCATTCCCATCCAGGTCAAAATGAAAGTGGACTATTAGTATTGACAGTGTGCCCAGGTTCTTCATTTTAGGTCAAATCATTGCTCTGTTCTGAAGCAGGAGGGAGGCCTACTTGATCATTAAAATCCTTTACTGGCTTCTAGAATTCTATGAAAGAGTAATTGACCCCTTTGGATCTCAGTGTGTGATGTAAGTAGAGACATTAGTCTAATCATCTATGCTGACTCATGACTTCTGAATAGATTCAAAGTCAAAGACATGTGGAAGCCCATATCTGAGAGAACTTGTTATAATCTCTTTTTATAATCTCTATCCCAAGGTGCCTTATAATCTCTAGCCCAAAGTACAACAAGGAGTATCAACTAGGTTTCAGGATACATGAAACTGGAGTTCATCAAGCATATACTAGAAAGAGATAATAATGTTCTTGATATTTATAGCTCACCTAATCCAGATATAAGATGGAGACAAATGAGTCTAAAGAAGAAAGAAAATCCAAAGGTACATTTTCAGATATGTTCAATCCAAATAGGTTAAATGGTTCTAGAAGTTAAGGAAATTTAGGATAGTAAAATGGATATTTTGGAAAAATAATAAGTGAAAATTGTATTGCAATAGAATAACTGGAAATCATAATTCCTGTCAATGTTTGATACTCTGTATATTAATTGATTTATTCTCATCTGTATTTAAATGAAAAACTAACTCTGAGTTAGGGCTTTTTATTTATTTCTGTGAATTAGAGCAGAAGTTAACCCAGGGTATACATTCAACAAATATATTTGAATAAATAAATGAATGGTGATTAGTAATTAATTTGAAATCCATTAAGAGGCTTAATATTCTTCACTTCATTGAGAACACTTGTCTGTGTTGACTGTGAAGCCAGCCAAGAACTGAGTCCTAAGTTCTTGCACTCCTACGTTTATCTTCTATGCTGTGCACAAAGCAGGGTTTTCTGCAGCAGGTTCCTTTGAAGACCTCCTGACGCGGTGCAAGCAAGTCTTTTTCATTGGCACATTTGAAATTAGAAAGAAGCAAAGAAACATTGCTGGCATACATGAGGCAAGCTGTTTGTGCAGCATTCTCATCCTTCCGCTCACTTTATGTTCTTGATATGCTGAACTCTGTGTGGTACTGTAAGTTAGTACCTGTCTAAAAAGTGCTTGAACAGTCTACAAAGAATCCAGTCTTATGAAGTGAAGTGGATTCACCCTTTAGGCAGTGGAGTCTCACCAAGAAGGTATGTGTTCTCCAGCATCTCACCTGGCTCAGACATTCATACTACCTCAAATCAGCAAAAGCAAAAGAAACTTAGAAAACTAAGAATCTCTGCCTTCCTTGTGATAATCAACAAGAACAAGCAGAAGATTAAAACAGGCCATGCCTGTCCTACTAGATATATGTCAGTGAGACTGCACAGTATTTAATACTAAAAATAAGCTTTGATATTTTGATATTTATTTCCTAGATATAAGTAACATATAAAGGAGAAGTTTACAAGTGATAAAATGCCCAAGTTAAGAAAATTAGTTGTTACTCAAAGGTGTATGTCCCAAGCTAAACCCAATCAAGTTTTACTCAGTCTTCTGATATATAATTCTACTTTTGATTCACATCATAATGCTTCTGAAAAAGCTCCTATGTAAAAGAAAACTATAATTCTCATTAAAGACCACTTTGGAAGGGAGGTGTTCTTTTATACTAACTGTAGATCTAGGTGAATGGCAACATGGGACACAGAATGCTAGGATGTCAGAAGGACAACAGCTTGGGGACTGTGTCCTAACAGAGTGATCATTTTCATGTTGACACAGCATTTCTTAGTACTGACTTCTACCTTATTTCACTGGATATGATTGTCCAGAGACTTTTCTTTGAGGTTTTCTGAGAGATATATATATATATATATATATATATATATATATATATATATATATTGTTCAGAATACCTTTTACTCAGCATGTGAAAGTAGAAAAGAATTTTAAGTTGAGTAAAAATATTTTTAATTATTTAAATTTATTTAAATAATTTTAAAATTATTTTAATTCCAATTATCAAAACAGGAATTTTTACTTCAGTGACACCTTAATCATTAAACTGAACAAAACTGTTCAAATTCTAATTAATTATACCTTTCAATAAACAGCTTCATTAGAAACCAAAAAGAAGCAGCTAGATTTAGGTTAAAATATTCTTTGCTGTTTTAAGACGACTGCATGGTAAATGCATAGTCATTTAAGTTTGCACTAAGAAAAAGCATTTTTGCTGAATTATGCTAATTTGTTTACAAAGGTATGTGCACTCTGACTTAAACAAACACCATTTATGAAAATGTCATGTTATTAAAAGCATGTTATGTGGTAAAGGTTTGTTTTTTCAAAACAGTTAAATTCTGTAGGGCCAGAGAAATGGTATAGAGGGGAGAAGTAATTAATTCACAAGACTGATAACCCAAGTTTGGTTCCTAGAACACACAAGGACAGGGAAGAATTGACTCCATAGGGTTGTCCTCTGACCTCCACTAGTGTACCATGGCACATTCACACACACACACACACACACACACACACACACACACACACACACTCACACACACATCATTAACAAACATAAATAATGATTATAGATAGATACATGATAGACGATACATAGATAGATGATAGACAGATAGATATATAGATAGACAGACAGACAGATGAATAGATAGGTATAGATGTGTAGCTAGATTTATTTCTTAACATTAAAATCAATAGAAATAGTGAATTAGGAAAAGATCAAAATTTAATCAAGAGCAACATAGTGCAACACAGAACATAACATCAACTAGCAGACATGGTCAGCAACCCTCATTTCCACATACGAGGGAAATAACAGTTGGTAAGGTGGGTGCATGCATCTATCATACAAGGTGGGTCTAGTGGATCCAGCTATTCTGATTTTGGTATTGCATTGTTAAAATGCACCAATATTACTAACTAGAAATTCACTCTGTAAAGATCCAAAGTAAATCTCAAAATGTCTATCCGAGGTACTGCTTAAAAGCGACACAACTCTGCAGTAATACAAGCCATCCAAAGTCACAAGCTTATATCAGCCTTCTTTAATAAATTAGATGTCTGAGCTTACTGCATATTTCCCCCACTGATGATTTTAACAAATAGCAAAGCACCAACTTCACAGAATCAAACTGACCAAGTTTAAATTTTGTAATTGTTTCTATTTCATTGATAGACAGATGATGATGATGGTGATGGTGATGATAGGTAGATAGATGATTGATAGAAAGATAGATAGATAGATAGATAGATAGATAGATAGATAGATGATAGATAGATAGATAGATAGATAGATAGATAGATAGATAGATAGATAGATGATAGATAATACATAGAAGAAGGATGCAGTTATGGTGAGCTTATATAAATGTTTACACATATAAATATGTTGATACACAGAAATACATACATGTGCTATCACACAGAAACTTACTGAGTTACACATAACTATATATGGTTCAAATTGTAATCTTAAGGCCTCATTGACAACTGTAAAACAAAAGGAAGATTAGAATTTAACTAAATTAATAAAGAAATTTTTAAATCTATAGAATCTTGCTACACACTGGAACTTCCTATTATACACAGTAATGTCTCAACTTTAAGTAGTTTTATACAAAACAACAGACAATGGCTCATTAACTATTTCTCAGAAGAGGTCCTCAGGCTTTTCTTTGATTTCAACCATAATTGGATCATTAAAATATAATATATTTAGCCTCAAATGAAATTAATTCTGGTGACAAAGCAGTAAACTCCTCGCCTTGAATACCCGAGGCCTGGATTTGGTCAACGGTACTGAAATTAACTGTGTATGTCTACTTTTAAAATGAATTTCAGTTAAAAATCTTTAAAATATGCTTTATTCAAGTTGTTATGTACCTTATTAAATCAACTGTAATTGATTTTATCTTCACAATAAACAAACTTGGTTATTTTTCAAAGGTGGTTTAAATTTGAAATAAAAGGTTTAAGCTCTGTTATATGACATAAAATGACTGAATAGAACACATGTCAAAATGCATCCAAGGCAAGGTGGTACATATCAGTTGACTGCCAGTAGACCTTACCCTTGGATAGTGCCTGATTTCCACGTGACAGTGGAAAGAAGAAGCTATTCTGATTTTGTAAGAAATGTATTTTAAGTATTAAAATTTTAGGTTCTAATTCACTTTCACAAAAGGTTGACATTAAACCATTTCTTCTTACTGTAGATAAACTGACAATGCTTCTTTTAAATATGTCCCAGTTCAGGACAAATGTCCACACTCCTTAGCAAACCGTTGGCAGTAGAAAGAGCAGGAGGGCAAAAGTCAAGAGAGCTGATCCTAAGCAGCTTGTCCAGCACTGACCCGCTGGCCTCACTGCATTGCTGATTCACCTGCTGACACACTACCCCACACACTTGCAAATCTGACTTCACCTGAACTATCCCATTGCTGGCTTCAGTTACATTGTATTCTCATGGTGCCCATGCCCATGCCAAACCTCTTCTTGTAGTCTTCTGCACTTTCCTCTATTCATCTCTGATTTTTCAGAGAATCGAATCCCATGTGAAACTGATGAAAACACAACGTCTTCAGAACAGTTGTCAACATTTTCCTCCCATGTTTTGTTATTAATAGAGAATTATGAGAAATGAAGTGGAAGCAGTGAGAAAGCACTTGTTTCTCTGCAGATGAAATCCAAAGCAGACATTAGCATGCAAATCAGAACCACCCATTCAAACGATCTCTGCTATATATTTTCTCCAGCACACTGTGGTTATACCTCATTGAACATCTCACATGTACTCTATGTGAAAGAGTTATTACCCTGCTTTGTATCTGAGCTGCATGCAGATGTGCTTGATATAGGATGAAAAATGTTTTAAGAGTTTTAAAATAATACATTATTTGACCTTGAAAATCTTGCCCTGATTAAAGAAATGAAAGAAATTATTACAGCCTTTCTCTCCTGGATCCGTTGCTCTTGACTATGATTAGCACTTAAGATGTAAATTAAGGAGGAATATAGTTCTTAGGACTGACTTTGCTTGAAATCCCAAAGGTACTATGTTACACATTTTATTTGCTATTAAAGAATCGCTACGGTTCTGTCAATGTCAGATTTCAAACTCAACCTGTATAATAGCAAAGCTTCCTACAACCTGTATTCCTTAAGTCTAAGGCAGTGTTTCTTATCAGAGGAAAAAACTGTCAAGAGTTTTACAATAGAACTGCTTAATTTTCTCTCAACTTAAAACTAAATGTCATGGGGGAAATGGCCTAATCATGGGCATTAGCTGAGCTTCCGAGGCATTTGGGTTTACTCTCAAGAAACTGTGGAGAATATAAGAAGGGAGTTGAGAGTTAGTGAAGGTCATTACCACCCAATGTATTTCCCAGAAGACTTCCTAAAGACACCAGTCTCCCAGATGTGCAAGGCAAAGAAAGAAGATAATTAGAATGCTCCACAATGAGGTGTTTTACTTCCTGTGTGACTTAAAGGGGAATATGAAAACCAGCGTGAGATGAACCAGGCCAATCAGCAGACACCTTGAGAACTTTCTCAATACTCTGAACAAAGCAGGCAAGAGTAACTAAAAAATTCAAAAATAAAGGCCGAAACATCACGACCAAACCCTGGCACTATTGTCATTGTGCCAAGTGTTTCTGTGACCAACAGCAGCCAGGGATGAAAAACAAGTCATGAGCAACTGTCATAGCAATAAGTGATTGATTGTCAACAAACAAATCTTCTACTTCATTTCATACCACTTTTTCAATTTGATATTAAGCCACAGGGAAAATCATGTCAAACTTGAAAGAAATAAAAACTAAAACAGGCAGGTCCAAGCCCCTACTCCTGCCTCAAGGCTGCACGAGGTGACCCATCATAGGTAGTGGGCTCCACAAAGCCCGCTCCTGCACCAGGAATAGATTCTGATTCTACTGCCAGGGGGGCCTCCCAAGCAGATGAATCTACACAATTGTCTCAACATGCAGAGGGCCTAGTCCAGTCCCATGCAGGCTCCACAGCTCTGATCCAACTTCCATGAGTTCCCACTAGTTTGGTTTGGTTGTCTCTGCAGGTTTTCCCATCATGATCTTGGAGGCTTTGCTTTCTTGTGAGAAGGAGTAGGGGGTAGGTTGGAAGGGGGAGGCTGAGAGAAGGGGGTGGAAGGAGAGAAGAGGGGGATCTTTGATTGGTGTGTAAAATGAATGGAAAAATTTTCTTAATAAAAAAAGAAATTTAAATAAATAAGTAAATAAACACCTCAATGACATTTAAAAAAAAAAAACTGAAACAGGGTTGAAGAGATGGCTTGGTGCTTGAGAGCACTGGATGCTCTTCCAAAGGACCCTGGTTCAATCCCCAGCACTCACATGGCATCTCACATCTGTCTGTAACTCATTCCAGAGGATTCAACACCCTCACACAGACATACAAGGAAGGAAAAAACACCAGTGCAATGTGAAATAACACAAAAGAGGATAGAGAGATGACTCAGCCATTAAGGGTGTTTGCTGCTCTCTCAGAAGACATGAGCTGCATCTCTCACAAATGCCTTAAGTGTAACACTAGAAGATTTGTCCTCCATGAATATCCACATAAATATGACCTACACACACACACACACACACACACACACACACACACACACACACATGCATGTGCATGCAGAAAAGAATTCACATGTGTTCAATCAATACCCAATAGCCATTTTCTAAGTGGCATATTGCTATGATTTGGACAAATGCTCCCTACCCTAGGTTCCATGTTATAGGTGTAAGCAAACATTCCTGCCGAGACATCACACCTTCCACCAAAACCCCTGCAAGACTGAATAACTGAGTAGAACTTAAATAGTTGCAGAGAAGTTAGAATGTTACAGATCCAAAGCCTCTTTAGAATCCATCTTGGGCTATCTTTAGTTCCCTACATAGTCATCCATTGACCACTTCTGCGTTTAACCTAACATCATGTGACTAACAAATGAACACTTTTTGGAATCCATTTACTTATCATAGGCCTAATTTCAGTCAATTATGTCATCAGACAGTATTTGATGTTTATATCTGAGATTTCCCCCAATTCATTATTACCCATGTAATAAATGTTTCCACCAATGTATATGAAACATGCCTTGACTTAGGACTTTCTTTGTTATGTTACTAAAAAAAAGTCATCAAAGTATTATGACATGGAATTTGAAGTAACCTAAATCTGTATTCTCAGGCCATGGTCATGTTAGATAAACTATTTCTTATCCCCTTTGAGGTGACAGTTGTGATTTTCGGCAACACAGGGTGTGCTCTATGGACACGGTATCAGAATGTGTTCTGTACCTTTAACATATGAGACCTATTGAAGGTGTTTAGGCTATGGAGTGCTTCCAAATAGGAACTAGGAGGCCTGGGCTCTTTCACTGGCTCTTCCAGGTTTAACATGTGATGTTAACTGCCAGCACACACAGTACCACTAATACTCTGCTCCATCAACTGGGAGGAAATTAGTTTTTATTTCTATTAAGTTAGTTGCCACAGGTATTTCATTTCAGTAATGCAAAGCTGGCTAATAATGTTTCCAGCAATGTGCTTGAAAAGCGCTATGATTTATGACTTTCTTTGTTCTGTTACTAAAAAAAAATTGCCAAAAATGTTACTATTCTAGAATGTGGAATTTGGGGTAACTTAAATCTGTGTTTTCGGGCCACAGTCATTCATATTTGGTTTCAGAATAAACTCTTACCCCTCAGCTTGAAATGATAGCTGTGAATTCACTACATATCGAAAGATGACCTCGAACTTCTGATCCTCCAGCCTCTGCCTTCTTATGTAAGGATTGCAGCTGTGTGTACCAGAGTTGGTTTCAAGAATTTTACTTTTAGTGGATTTCTCAAGCAGTTTTTTCTTAACCTCATTATGTTTCCTTGTTGTATATAATATAATGTACAACTAATCTGTCTTTTAAATTGGCTTAAATGTCTATAACTATTCTTGTCAAGATTTTCATTTGTTTGTCTTTCAAAAGTACCAATTGTTTATGTTATTTAGTCTGACACTCTCTAGTAAATTTTTATTATTTTTAGACTTTACTCCTTTTCAAAACAACCTGGATATGTCTACTATTTTGTATTTCTTGACTTTTTTCTGAATTCTGTTTCTGTGATATGAATTTATTTTACTTATTTATTCATTTGTTTGTGTGGAAAATTGAGGAATATCCACGTGCACGTGTGCCTGACAGACAGGTGCTTTTCTGTGGTTGCCTCCTTCCCCATCTGGGGGATTCTGCATGCGGCCATGCTGAGTCCCTCAGAGCCAGGTGCTATGCCTGGGCCCATCCTGCCTGCTTAGAATATGGTTTGTCTTCTTGAACAGTCTTACTCAACACAAATGTCATCTAAGTGAGTAGGTATCTTCCTCCTTAGCCAAAATGAACGCAATCCCAGGACTTGGATTTGAACAGTTTCATTATAGCATCTTGCAAGAAAAGGCATAAAAAGTTTTCATTCTCATTATCTCCGGCTGTCACTTGGCTTGCTGCTACGCCTACCTCCCTGTAAATCCTCGGCTTTTGTCATCTGCTGTTCCTTCCTCAGAAATTATGCTCCTGCCGTTCCTTTTCTATGATTTATCTACTATTATTTTATCCTTCATATTTTACAATAGACTCAAAGGATAAAAAATATTAGAATAGCTTCTTTAAAATTACATTTTTACTCTACCAGACATATAATCACACTGTAATTTGATTGACAAAATATGAAATCCTTTAAGTAAATGCAAAAGCTAATTGAATAGTTGTGAAAATTTCAAAGAAATATGGTCTCACAGAAACATTGTTACAAAATGCATACTTTATATGTTGGAATAATTTATTTCTTTGAATGTATGTAGATAAATCAATAGCATTTTTGATAACTTTCTTGATGAAAGTTAACTTTTAAATTTTTTATATGCATTTATGAACTTAGATACTAATTTGAATAAAGTACACACACATGCATGTATGTGTTTATATATATATAGTGAGAGTCCAGTTCTAAGCTTCCTATATATAATTAAAATCTAGAAAAGAAAGAATATGCCAGCTTAAATCCTGACATGTTATTATTCTATTTCTATGTTGAAATAGAAATGCTTGGGTGAAGAAAATTGATGACACTTACACATCAAATAATTATCTCTACAATCTTGTAAATAATCCACTTACAGACTGAGAAGGTTATTATAAAAGAAATTTCTTTTTAAAAATTCATATGGTTTTACTGATTTAAAAATCTATGGCATAAGTAATTAACATAATAACCTTAGCTTCATATCAAATGATTCTAATTTATTAAACATGTAACACTAAAACTTTATCTTTTAAGGGCACCTTTAACTTATACTGCTAAATATAATGGATTGCTGAATATATTTCTCAAAGATACATTGCAGGAGTCAATAGCACTAACTTCTATTGGTACCTAAATTAAGTGATTTGCCTAGAACACATGTAGATACATGTAGAAGTATATATATATTCCAAAACTAAATTTTAGGGGACAGTTCTTCTTTGGGACAAATGTTTATGCTGTTGACAAATTTCTATGATGAAATGAGAAGTGTAGGAGATGCCACTATGAACTGGCTTCTTGGTGTGGTGATTAGGTCACGAAAAGGCAGCCTGAAGAATGAAATTGATGCCATTATAAATAGGATGCAAGAAAGTCTCCTTCCTCCTTCCACAACGTATGGCTTCCAGTGAGAAGCCACCCTCTATGAAACAGGAAGTTGGATGTCACAGAAACCTGATTGGTCTTTATACTCAGAAGTAATATTTTTGCCATCTCTAATCTCCCTATGTTAGACGCTCTAACAGACTGAGTCTAATTAAACAACACAGGGCACAATAAAAGTTGTAGAGAATGTCCATAATAAGAAGGTAGATAGATCTGCTAGCATTTTTTTAATCCTGATCTTCCTAACAACATATTCCTTTATTTATTATACAGTATTTTTAAATTACAACCTTTAAAAAAGTGACAAGCCCAGTTAAATCTTATACCAAAGAATAGTCGTATTTTGGAAGTATCCTATCTCAGATTTAGTTTTACTCTATATAGTCCTTCATTCTTCAAGATTACATATTTTCAGTCTTAATTAACCCACATGTTTGTTAAGATGAACATCTTACTTGTAGTTTGACCCTTTGTGCATAATGGTGTGAATTTACTGGATACCATTTGTGCTTTAAGTTTTAGCAATCTTTCCACATTTGGAATAAGTCTTTGTAAGTTACAACATTATTTACAAAATAATAGAGGAAACAAAAACCTTTGATTGCATAGTTATACAGCAAGTTCCTAAGGTATAAAAAATATCACAGACCCACTAATCAAAATTATCAAATGAATATTCCTTTCAGTCTACCATAGAAAAGAGAAATAAGCCTTGTCGTACATGAGGGCATTTTCTGTTGCTAATAATATAATACCAAAGACTTGGTTAATTACAGGGAAAATAAATTTATTTGGCTCCATTATCCTGGAGCCCATCAAAGGGCTACATCTCAGGATGGCCTCCTTGATGATGAAGCCATATGGTAACGCAACATCATATGGCAAGGAGAAAAGGGAACACGTTTGCATCCTAGGTCTCTGTCTTCTTTTAATCATGTCGGTATCCAGTGGAGCTCCATTCTCATGACCTTATCAAACTTAATCACCCCCCAAAGCTCCCCCTCCAATCTCTATAACAAGCATAGTTGAATTATGTTTCTAACCTTTAACAACTCAAAATGGGAGCGAAACGCCAACATGACTTTCAGAGGGCAAAAACTGTATTCAAATCACAGCTAGCATATAGCTTTGAAATCTTTCAAAATCATCATGAATATGCCTTAGTAAGAAAACATCCTAACCAATTTGTTTTGTTAACAGAATAAAATAGAAAAAAAAATACTCACATATTTGTCTTGACAATTAATATGAACCAAATTATTTATTTTTGTAAATATAAAATGCAAATTCTCACATAAAGTAATAAAACATAAATTTCCAGATTCTGTAACTTTGAATATAATGCTCAGAAACGTACAATATGAAGGCTAGAGGAGGTGCCAGTCAAGTAAAATCATCTAATATTTGTACACACAAGCATCACAATATTTAAAATGTGCTGTTTTTTAAGAAAGTAGCGTGTCAGAACTATAAGTGTGTTTTAGGGAGACAAAGGAGTAAGAGCGCATACAGAATGCAAGGATTCCAAGGAACCCCCAGTCATCCCAGAAAGTGAGCTTCTGTCACTTTCTGAATGACACCATTTTAAGTAATGAACTGAAAGTCTGATATGATGATTGTGTTTTTCTCTTTTGAAGCACTTAGCAAAGACTATGTGAGAAAAGAAATCAGTATTTGATAGGTGAGTTTTTTTTTATGCTTTTTTTCATTGTCTGTATGGTTTTATTTTTAGAAAGGACTATTCTAAATTCATCACAAGTTGCATCATTGATAGAAACATGGGTCTGCACATATTACTCTTCTAAAAGCCCAGTCAAGTCCAGACGTGAGCATTCTATGTAACTGAGAAGGACTATGCATGCACTAAATACCTATGGCTTTTGCAGACAGAAGCTTAGTATCCTGACAGCACCTTTTTCTCGAATAACTGGAAGTTAATAGTAAATAAAAGAAAAGCTCAAGTGGATAGAGTTTTTAAAATTCTTGCTTTTATATTTATATATACTATATATATCAATAAGACCTATTAAAAAGTACTTCTTGGATATAGCAAGATTTATAGAGTGAAAATAATATAATAATGTTTTAAACCAATAATAAATGATTGTTAGACTTCATACTGTGACTCATATACATAAATAAACTTATTCTTGGCAAGGAAAAACCCATAAAATTCAGAAATATGTAGTTGGTTAGCCAAGTTAACTGTGCTGACAAAAGATTTGAAGACTTATTACTTGTAATAATCAAAACCAGTTTTTTCTAATGATAAATACATATGAATTTCTAAATATTTGCATTATCATAATTTTCATAATATAAGTTCAGTATAAAATATGAAAAATAGCCAATGATTATGCACTGGTTATGTGTCCTACTAATTTGCATGGTTTATGATACTCTTTGTTAATACATTCCTTTTAATCCCAGAAATAACATCCTTAAACCACAGTAATCATTCATTTCATAAATAAAATTAAAATAAAAGTAAATTACTTCTCAGAATGTTATTTTATGCCCATAATCTCTAAATCAAAGATCTATAGTCCATAGAAATATAACATTTGAATCAGAATACAATTTGCATTATGTTCATTACAAATGTGGCTGTATAGTGGGTTTGTATGCAATTGCCTACTGTTTAAAGCATAACACAATCCCAGTGGATGCATTAAAATTAACTTAAACAAGATAAGCATAAAGCAATGCAGTTGTTCCTTGGTAGAATGAGGACATCAGATATTACTGAAATCATTTGAACTATTACAACATCGGATTCCTCATTGGAGATAGAATGGGATACCCTGTTACTTGTAGCAAAATAATAAACTTCTGAGGACACAGTATTTTTAAGAAATTACTCTGTTAAAATGTTTATTTCTAATTATAAACCATGAAAAAATACAGATAGCAACCATTACAACATCAAAACTATTCAACATCAGTACCTGAGAGATGGCCTTATGGGTAGAGGTGCTTACCACAATGCTTGACACCCTGAATTTAATACTCAGGACCCGTGTGGTAGAAAGAAAAAACTGAGTCCTACAAGTTCTCTGATCTTGTGCACTTCCCAACACATACATGTACATATGTACACAACAAATAAATAAGTATATTAGAACCTGTCAAATATTTTTAAGTGGATTTAAAAGCACAGGAATGACGGGGCTATTTAAGAATAAGTTCCTGGGGTTCTCTAAATGGAACATTTGGTAGCATCATTTTAAAGTGCAGTCACATTCCAAAAGATACACTTCAGTTCTCTGAAGAAGGTGGCTAAACAATTGAAATTGATTTACAGAATTATAATAATTGAATATCACAATTGTGCAAAATTAGTCCCTTTATAGTTGCTGTGGATATCACTCTATATGCTGTGAATGTGTTGCTCTGATTGGTTAATAGATAAAGTGCTGAGGCCAGTAGCCAGGAAGGAAGTACAGGTGGGACAAAGAGAGAGGAGAATTCTGGGAATAGGAAGGCTGAGTCAAGACACAGCCTTGAGCCTATGAGCCAGACACAGAGGAAGCAAGATGTAAAAGTACAAGTAAGCCACAAGCCACATGGCAAGGTATAGATTTATACAAATGGGTTAATATAAGATATAAGAACTAGATAGCAAGAAGCCAGCCATGGCCATACAGTTTATAAGTAATGTAAGTCTCTGTGTGTTTAATTGGGTCTGAGCGGCTGCAGGAGCCAGGTGGATACAAGAAAACTCCAGCTACAGATCGTACCTAAATGAGCAGGGCCTTCTTGCTGAGAAGAGAAACCCTAGGCCAGAAATGCAAATGAGTCACCAGAAAGTAAGAAGTAGGGAGTGCTGGTGTGCATGCCCAAACTGGAATGCTTTTTGCCGGCTTTCCCTCCCCAATTGCTCCAAACTGTACTATTCTTTCTCTGCACTTAGACATTTACACTGTATCAAAATTGAGAATTCAGTGAATTAAATAATTAAGAATAAACAGTGCTTGTTGAAATTTCCTATACTCAAGAAATAAAGTGTGATTCCAGGGGTCACAGATGAAATAACAACTGTGTATTATTAACGGGGATTTAAAAATGACACTAATAGATTTGAAGCAAAACCTACTTAAATCCCTACCCTGTAGTATCTTTTGTAACCTTGAAGAAATTGATTTACAACAAATTATGTCATTTAAAAATGGAATATGAAAGTCTGGAGGATGTTTGTGAGTGATCACACTGTTGGTTAAGTATGGTCTAAGAAATGAAGAGTAGTATTTTAGAGCCTGAATACTGGCTTTGTTTTCTACCTAAGCAGACAGGATTATTAATTATAAAGAGAGTTCATACTGATAAGGTTAAGGGTCAGAAACAAATATATGACGATGTATGTATATTGTGTGTGTATATATATATATATGTGTGTGTGTGTGTGTGTGTGTGTGTGTGTGTGTGTATTTCTGAAACCTTCATCACTGAAAAAATGTCACACTCTTGAGACTTTAAAATCCAGTTTATGTAATCTCACATGTAATTGTTGGAGGCATTGAAATTAGATGTCCTATAAATTATTCTTAAGGCGATAAGGCAGTTTTACTAAAGGTGAGATTGAAAATTTTTATGGCATACATGGGAAGATGTACCCAGGAAATCACACAGCATCTAAATTTCTCTTCACATTCCACTTTGCTCTCTTGGAGGAACTTTCTCCATCTCATAGTCATGAAGAATTTGCTACCAAGATTGTAAACTTAAAAACTCCTGCTACAGTCGGGTGGTGGTGGTAGTGCACGCCTTTAATTCCAGCACTTGGAAGGCAGAGCCAGGTGGATCTCTGTGAGTTCAAGGCCAGCCTGGGCTACCAAGTGAGTTCCAGGAAAGGCACAAAGCTACACAGAGAAACCCTGTCTCGAAAAACCAACCCCCCCCCAAAAAAAACTCCTGCTAATCATTAAGTGATTACAACTGTTTTGATTAAGATTTGAATTTTTACTTTTAGAAGTATGTGGTGCATGCTTTTAATCCAGCACTCAGAAGGCAGTGGCAGGTGGATCTCTATGAGCTTGAGGCCAGCCTGATCTACAGAATGAGTTCCAGGACAGCCAGGGCTACACAGAGAAACCCTATCTCGAAAAGAAAAAAAAAAAGTACTTCTAACCTGCACTGTACTCTGTAACTCCTGCAATTAAGAGTTTTAACAGGAGGATCTCTGCAAGTTTGAGCCTAGTCTGATTTATACAATGTTTCAAGCAATCACGAGCTACAGGGTGAGCCATATCTCAAAAACGAACAAACAAATAAACAGAACACTCTTCAAAATTTAATCAAACAAATAAGCAAGGAAGAGCCAAGAAAAATTAAACAAATAGAGCAGAGAAGTGATGGTCATGGGATTCTAACAAATGTACAGAAGTGTATCATGCTGGCTCTAATATTTTCAAATGCAGTTGAATTTTCTACTGCATCCATGATTCTTTAATTATTAAAAAAAAAAAAAAGACAGAGTATCTGCTCGTCAGAATGCAGTTGAACAAGTGTAGCTGAAAGGGCCAGATCTTCTTAAGGTCATACAGTGAATTTCAAGGTCACTTGACAAACATAGTTCTTACAGTCCTGTTGGTGGTGTTCTACAATATACCTCTTAGAAGAGCATATCCATTGTTTGCTGAGGGCGTTTTCTCAGTTCCTTATGCTTTCTTCTCTTTTCCTCTCAGCCTAATATTTATTTTATTTTTATAGGGTGTAGACACTACTTGCATCATTTAAAATATAAGATAAAATATATTTATAAATACTGCTAATGCTATATGCTTTAAAATACCCTCTCAGACCAGTTCGTTGTTAACAGTCACATGGTAAAATACTGGTATGAGAATCATGCTTAGCCTTGTTAGGTTCCCTTGAAATAATACAATTTCCTATATTTGAAAACTAGGGTTATAAAACCATGCTTCATTGCTTCTGCTTCTATGTAAGATGCTGCAAAATGATAAAGGACGGAAGTAATGCCATGTATAGCCGGGAAGTCTGATCCTTTCACTCTTTCACAGAAAGGCAGAGCAAGCCGAATGTTCTTTGAGTTTCTCTGGTTTCATCCCACCTTCAGGAGAAAGTGGATTTGGTGTTGGCACTAGATAAAATGACTAATCCTGAAAACCAGGTATCTGTGATGTGATCAGATACTAAGCTGCATTGGGTAGATCAGTGAAATGGCATTAGTGCATTAATGTTAAGTACAGGGCCAAGAATGGGAGGTTGTCATGTTTCTTATGGCCTAGAATTCTTATCTCTAATGTACACTTATTTAGTCTTTTTTTCTTGAAAGTGTATCCAGATGGTTGTATTATAAAATTCTGACAAACGAGAATAATCCTGTGAGCTTTAAGTGCTGTGGTATCTCATAATGCACAGTTTCAAGGGCATGTAAATTTAGAAAGTGGAACCTAGACAGAGATGTACTCAGTACCACAAAGTAGTCAACTTTTGCAGTATGTGAGTTCATTGTTCCTAGAGTTTCACATCTTAGAAAGTGTTCATCAACCTGAAATTGGTTGATGGCTTGCAATTATGCCCTATTTTCTATTAAAGGACATGAAATATGTTTTGAAGTATTAATTTATTTGTGAAAGACACCTTGAAAAGAGCCTTAATAGTTTATGGTTTTCTGGAGTGCTTTTAACAATGTGATGAGATAGGAAGAAATGAATTTAACCTTTTCTCATTTAGCTCTTGTAGACTGGGATCCCGTGGTCCCACCCACAAGCCCTAGAAATAGAGAATAAAGGTATTATCCTATGGAGTCCCCTGAGGACTTGTTTTAATAGAACAGAATCACGGCTGATGAAGCCATTTTCCCATAAATGCTCACAGCTCACTCTCATGGAATGGCCATGTTTCCTATCACCATTGCTTCTAATGTTTATAATCAGTGTTAACACAGGAAGCTTGTACAGTGAGCCAAGCAGCGTTTTTCTTCTGTTGTTAACTAGGCTTGTTATTACAGTTTCTTCCATTTCCTAGAGGATTCATGTACATAATCATGTAGCTACTAACTGCTGAGAATTGAAGCTATTCTACATTTGAAAGCATTAGCATCTGCCAATGTAAGAACTCCACAAATGAGTGCCTGACTTCCCACTCTTTGAAAACTTCTATGAGCTCTTAGCTTCATGGATGTGTATTGTCAGACAGAGAGGATTTGGGCAATTACCTTCTTAACTAGAACATTATAGCAACAATTGGAGCAATGAAGGCCTCGAAGTGGGTTTGTTCAGGTTTCGTTCATTTTGGGGGTTTGAATAATTTTGTTTGACTTTGTACACTTATCACACTACTAAACTATAAACAGCATCCCACCATCTCATACAATGAAATTCATCTGAACAATGTGTATTATAATTGATATTTTTCTTATTATAAGAAGTCTATGCCATCAAGGTAGACATTTGTTCAAATATTTATGAGTGAAATGCACAGATGAGGAAAGGTTTAATTACAGATCAGAGTTGTGGTCCCACTGCATGGAGGTAACGATGTTGGATATTTTGGCTAATCTGCCTTCCTACTCCACAGAATCCTGTTTCTATGGATGCTTCATGTATTTATTGTTGTTAAATTTAATGAATAACTAAATGCATTCATGTGTGTCTTGACTTTGTAAGTATGTAGCTACTATTGAGCATTTCTAGCATCATAAAGTCAGAAATTAAACTTTTATTTATCACTGTAAAACTCTAGTACCTAGTAGATAGTAGCTAGTACCCAACACATGGTGCATTAAATAAATTGTGTGCACAATTTCAATCTAAATTTTAATTGAAAGCAGTGAATTAGACTTTCACAACTAACAGAGAGGTGTTCAAAATCGCTTTCATGATTTTGGAGTTCTGTCTGTAAACATTTCTATGGCCAGGAACTTTTTGTTTCCAGCTCTGTTATTCACTGTTTACCTGGGTATAATCTTATCTCCTCAGTTTCTATATTCATGGTTATCTTTCTTAAATCAAAATACTTCACGATTCCAAGATGAAGGTGGGTGTGATCACCGTGTGTCTGTTTCCACACTGTTACAACATCTCAAAAATACAAGTCCAAAAATTCACTCTCTCCCTCTATGCCCCCTATAACTTGTCCCTGTGGGGTGTGTGGGAGTACTCATGCTGAAACAAGCTTGTCTGTGAAGACTTGTGTGATTCTATTTACCAAAGAAAAGAGAAGAAATTGAAAATACATCTGAAAGATAAAAAAAAAAACATGATGTTTATAATTGTCAAAAATGTACCAGGAACCAAACATCCAGACTAAAAGCAGAGCAGACTGAGGTTTTTCACAACATGCTAGGCATACAGGAATTCTTAAATAATCAGGAAAGAGGAGGAGATTGGTTAGAGTAATAACAAATGAGCATAGACAGCATTCAGCAGTGGCAGATTGAATTGATGTTTATATTAATTAGAAAAGTACATAATTCTGTACAAGAAAATTCAGCCTGTTTGTACACACACACACACACACACACACACACACACACACACTCATATAATTGCAAAATTATATATTTCTTCCCCCAATTTTTTTTTCAAAAAATATTTTTAGAATACTGGATAAACTTTTTTTTAACTCATAAAATTAGGAAAGAGACTAATATAAACAAATAAAGTTAGGAAAATCATACATGTTTTTCTCCAGTAATGTCCAGACATATCAAAAAATTGCTGTTGTAGTCAGAGTGTCTTGGGTATATTTAACAAAAATTTTTACTTTTAAAAAAAATGCCATGTTAAAGACAAATAAAGCTTATGATTTGCCTGAGTAGTTGTATTAGTTACTTTTTGTTGCTGTGATAAACAACATTGTGAAAATTGTCTTGGATAAAAGAATTTATTTTGGCTTGCATTATAGTACCAACCACAGAGGACCAAGTCTTCAAACTAAACAACATTCTATCATGGAACAGGAAGCAGTTTGTGAGTCCCACTCGAACTGAAGAGGTGTGGAGAGTTGATAACACTCGGAAGAGAGAGAATCAGCTTTCTTTAGGTTCCAGTCTTGATATGGTACATGGCCCCACACCCATCAGTGTATAGACAGCATTGGAGTGCATCGGTTATTATAAAAAAACAAACAAGGAAAACATAAAGTTTGTGGAAAGAGAGGTAAGAGTGGGTCTAGAAGGAGTTGGGAATGAATATTACCAAAATGCATTGCTTGAATTTCTAGCAAATTAACAAAAATATAAATAAATAAAAAGACCTACTCGAACTATGAAATAGAAATGGAAACAGAGCCACATATAGTGAGTACTAAGTAAAGCTAAGAAATGTACTGTTCTAAACAAAAAGTTGAAATGCTGAAAATATGCTTAACATTTTTGCAGAAATATGACAAAAGTTACTTATTTTATGTTCCAAAACATTTCTAGATGTATATTTCCTTGCCCCTAAAGGAAAAACTTATCAAAAATTATTTAGATCACAACAAAGCAAATTCCATTATTTAAAACTATAGTGAACAATAATTAACACCGAATATATTTTTGTAAAAAATAAATTATAGTAAACATGTATCTGGGGGCAGGGGGTGGTATTCACAGTACAAAATATCCCATAAGTATAGGTCATTTTGTGAATGCAATAAGTGCAAAAAAATAGGTACCACATGATCTAACATTTTCAAACTCTGAAATAACTGATGTCATAAAAGTTTGGGATGTATGGTGGTCAGCATAGGCTCTTGGGGAAAGGGAATACTGATCAGTGAACACTAAGTTAGGGGAAAGGTGCAAAATGAAACTGTAGTGTACTGCTATATAATGGGATTATCTGATAACAAGCAGATACTGTATTTTGCAAAGCTAGAGATTCCAAAGGTTATTTGCTATAAGGAATATATAAATATGTGCTATGATAGAATTGATTGAAGTATTTCGCATGGCATCAGTATAACAAGGCATCAGTACTACTATGTACTAGTTTTGTGTTTTCATGTAGAAGGTAAAAACTTTACTGATACTTTTGACAGCCATAGACCAATATTGTGAAAGTCGAAGCAAAAAGAAAGTTCAAGAGAGCACACCAACACATATACTGACAATGTGTGCAAATGTGAATGTGAATCTTCCCAATTTTCGATGTAATAAGAAATGAAGAGAGTAAAAGCTATCTCCAGGCTGAATTGGAAGCAGTTTTTTGAGAAAGGTTGGTATTATAAAAGAGGTCTTCAGAGTTATAGGACTTTAATTAGGCACTTAGCTCGATTATTACCTTGATGAGTATTTATTGTAATACACCCCATTGGCAATTAAAGGAGAGAGACTCTGATGTTGGAGGTCATACAGATACAGTAGCAAAGCAGTATTACAAGGTGAACCTGACCAAAGAAAGCATGTCTAGTTTTTAAAAAACATCAAGAATGGTCATTCTTATTGAAATATCTTTTACATAAAACAAGCATTTTGAAAAACATTTGATATTCTTCCTTATATTAGAATGGTTTGTAGTCCTGCTTAGTGTCATGAACTAAGGATTTCAACACAGAGACTAAATTCCTTGTTTTTAATAAACTAGTTGTTTTTTATGTATACAGAAAAGTCCAAAATTATTTTTGTTATTAAATTAAATGAGGATGAGCATAAACAAAGTCAACATTAAGAAAAATATTGTACATTTTGGGGTAAAACACTTAAATTTTTGACAGGGGACCAATTAAATCACACTAACATCTTTTTAGGAAAATGTTAAAATTAAAATAGAGATACTGAGCATGTTTTCTGGAGAGGATTTTAACAAAATTTGTTATAAAATCAATGTTACACCAATTAAAATCTGAAAGAGAGATTTTTTTATTAAATGTTGTTTGTTAATTTCTTTTTCAGAATTGAAACAAGGGCCTTGCATATGTCACATAATTGTTCTAAAATTAAACTGCATCTCAGGTTACTTTTTCTTTATAACAAAAATATCTTAAATTGGACTTTCTTTGAACTTTATAGCCTGAGTAGACCTTGAACATGATCCTCTACCTAAACATTTTGCTACAACTGCAGGTTTCTGCTACCAGGCCCAGTTCCAAATGAGATCTTCCTTGAAATTAATAATGTGATTTTGAATTACATATAGAGAAAGAAATCATTGAAGAAATTATCACCATTTTAACAAATGGTGCTGAAAAGTGGATAGTTTGAGGATGCTGAATGAAGCCAGACATTTATCTTTCACCTTGCATAAAATAATCTCCAAGTGAATCAAAGACTTTAATGAGACTTGAAACTCTGAAACTTCTAGAAGAAAAAGTAGAGAAAATGTTCCAAGATAGAGATCAAGATAAGTACTCCAGTTCCTTAGAAAACAAATCCAATAATTGAAAAGTAAGGGGGGGGGGGCGGTGTTCTCATGAAATCAAAAAACTTTCAGTGTAGAAAATGAGACAGCCTACACAATGTGAAAAAATCTTGACAACTATACATGTCACAGGGAATTACTATTCAAGATATAGAAAGAAATAAAAATAATGACAGTAAAATAATAATTAAGGAACACAAAACAAACAACCCAGTCCAAAAGTGGGCTAAGCGTCTACACATAAGATTCTCACAGGATAAACAAACGTAAGACAATAACAAAACTTTGTAAAGTCTTCAACATCATTAGTCATTATGAAACTGCAAATTTAAACTGCTTTGTAACTGTATTTCACACGAATTATATTGACTGTCTTCACAAAAACAAATGGCAGCAAATAGCAGAGAAGATGTGGTGAGCGAGAATCTTTGCTTGCTTTGGCTGTGAGTACAAACTGGTAGAGCCACTATGAAAATGGGTGGAGCTCTGGGAGTCCAATTGGCGAGAAAGAGGAGGGATTGTATGAGCGAGAATTGTTGACATCATGATTGGAAAAAGCACAGGGACAAATAGCCAAACTACTGGAAACACATGAACTAGGAACCAATAGCTGAGGAGCCCCCAACTGGACCAGGCCCTCTGGATAAGTGAGACAGTTGATTAGCTTGAACTGTTTGGGAGGCATCCAGGCAATGGGACCAGGGCCTGTCCTTAGTGCATGAGCTGGCTGTTTGGAACCTGGGGCCTATGCTGGGACATTTTGCTCAGCCTGCATGAAGGGAGGAGGGGACTGGACTTACCTGGACCCAATCTACCAGGCTGAGCTGAATCCCTGGGGAGTCCTTGCCATGGAGGAGATGGGAATGGGGGGGGGGCTGAGGGGAGGAGGGGGAGGAGGGAGGACAGGGGAATCTGTGACTGATATGTAAAATTAAATTAAATTATAAAATAAAATAAGAAAAATAAAAAAGAAAAATAAAAAAAGAAAATGAAGACAGAGGCTCCTCAAAAGTAAAATAGAACTACCATAGAGCCGGCTACAGACACTCTGGGCATAGTCCCAAAGGACTTTATATAGTGCCCCTACTTCCTATTCATCTTAATCACAACTCTGCAATAGCAAGGGTGTAGATTCAGTCTAGATATTCATCAACTGATGAATCAAGAATGAATATGTGTCACATAGATACAATGAAATTTTGTTCAGCCATAAAGAAAATTGAAACTAAGAAATCTGGAGAAAAAAAAAAGATAAAACTAGAAAACATATCTAGTGGAATCTTAAAAATCAGAAAAGAGAGTGTGAATTTTTGCATACGTGTCTCCTAGATTGTAATTTTCATGTCAGTTGTGTACTTGGAAGTCAGTGGCTGCAGCGACAAAAGATTGAAGAGCAGCCCATGGGAGGAGGAAGGGAGGCTTAAGTGGAGCGGAGTGGAACACATGCTGTACGAAAACTGAAGAGAGAGTACTAAGTGTGAGAATGTTCAAGAAGGAACAAGTGGGGCGAGCGAGGAAGAAGTCAGGCAAGCCAACAATGCCTTAAAAGGCCATAGTCAAACATAACCCTTGTAAAGCTAACTTAAAACCAAAGCTGCTTCCAGAAGCCACACCTGCCTGGTTTAACTCTGACTGTTTTGTAGATTTACAGAATGAAGTCCGGCCTTTTTCATCACCCATCCTGCATTGTTATCATTCCTTTCTCCCTGAAACCCTCTTCTTAACAAATCCTTTCCTATCCCCATACCTTCTCTTTTGTGTGACTCACTGAGTTTAATTAGATTTTCTTGCCAGAGCATGGATGGGACATGATTTACTGGAGCAATGGCAAACTATCAATGTCTACCTTAATGAATATATATAAACACTGGGAATGGATCATTATATAATAAATAAGCAGCTGACATTTTTAAAGGACCAATAATTACATATAAGAATCACCCAGAAAACCAAATACTATGAAGCTATCAATTGATGTAATCTCATTAGAAAGCTAATGTGTCTATAAGGGTTGGATACTCACATTCTTAGCAATTCTAGAGAATGTTTCATCCATGTGCCTGTTGAAATGACTACTCAAATATTTACACTATCCCTAACCTTTTCTAGAAACAAAATAGGAAGTCACTGGAGAACCTGGCATATGAGTATCCTACCTGGGAGGATTTTATAATCCCTCCAAGAGTGTCATATTGATACCTAAAGAAAGAGCTAAAATCAAGGAGGTTAATAGCCAGAGAAACAAAAATCCAAGAGAAGTAAGGAAACTTCTTGAAGGACAGCAGCTTAGAGTGTGATAGAGCAATGTTTGGATTATACATGTATGGTGAGATTAACATAATGTAATTACTAAACAGATATTAAGAGAGGCATACAAGATAATTGGGAAGGTAGAATGGCCACAAGACACTGAATTATTCAAAAAAGCAGAGCTATCTGCAGGGCAAGTAGAATGTTGATCATTATAATTGCAATATGTGAAACATCACCATCTGTGGCATGATAAGTTCAGGAGCCTTACTATATGAGGATATAGGAGGAGAAAGCAAGTCCATTGAGACCTATGAGATGGCATGATGTTCTCCTAAGAGTTGAGAACCTCTAACACTTGTCGAGAGGTAAAATATGAAAGTATAAGCATGGCCTCTTTAGTGTGTATGCATACTTGGATGAACGGTCTCTGCCAGTTACTGGCTGTTGGATTTTAGTCATGTTATCTAAGTTTCCTCTACTTCAGCTGTTATTTCTTATTATCAATAAGCCATTTTAAACTCTTTTAAGACTACATACAACTTTACACATATAGTAGCTGACATGTTGCTTTGACACACATTGGGTTATGAAATAGTGAGGGCGAGAGTATTAGAAGAGCTTTAATACAAAAGCTCAGCCAATCATCCTTTTATCTCAAGCCCCATCCCCAGCAAGCATGCTCTGGGAACATCCCTCCACCTGTATCAGGAAGGCAAGTAGGTTAACTGCAGCTGTTCATCTTACTCCCCTCCTCCAAATCCAGTCTCCCAGTCTCCCTCCATTTCTGTAGCATATCACCTTATGCACCCTCCCCTTCTTGATGCCCCCATCAACAATGGATAACACAGACATTTTTCTTCAACTTTCCTCCTTTCTTATCCCTTTGTCCAGCCTACAATTCTAGTAGGATTCCCTGGAAACCACCAGTCAGATCTGGCAGAGCAACAAGTAGGCCAATGAAGCAGGTAGGCTAGCTTCAGATCTTTACTCTCCCTCCTCTCCTCCAAATCAAATCAATCCTGACCCCTGCTCTTTAGTAGACTACCTGCTGTAGCCTCTCCTCATCCTCTGCCCCTATTGCTTGGGGACCAAATAGATCATGGTGGAACACACTGCTTTCTTCTCTTATGTGGACCACTTCAAACACCCCCCACATTTTAGTCATACCCATTCTTACACATCAGCTCCTAATACCTAGAAATATATTGTACACAGAAAACCCAGTGGCAGCAACTAGTACTATCCCAGAAACATTCTGTATCAGGCAACATACAAACACCACACTACCTTGAAAGCCAGAGACAGCAACAGAAACCAAGAAACAAAGCACCCACAACAAAGACAAAACCAGATATCAGCACATAGAATTAAAATCATCCTAAAAAAGATGCCTAGATAACAGTGTAAAAACACAACAACAGCCAAGAAAATATGTCCCAAATAGGGCTCAGACACCCTATTACAGTAGGCCTTGAAAAATGGAACATGACAGAAGCATAAAATAAGAACTTTAAAATACCTTTTAGAAATATGGCAGAGGACCTTATAGAGCAAACTAACAAATCTATTAAAGAAAATGATGAAAACATAAACAAACACTGTAACTAAATGAATAAAATCATCTAAGACCTAGTAAAGAAAACCTAAATTGAGGGAAATAAATAAACAAAAATTTTAGGAATTTGAACAAGAGTCTCAGAGACAAGACTCACCAAGAGAATACAAGAAGACATTGAAGAGAGAATCTCAAGCATTAAAGATAAGACAGAAGAACTGGATACATCAGGCAAAGAAAATGTTAAATATAAAAAAAAAACAAAAACTTGATGAATTAGAATTTATCCCAGAGATGTAGGAATGGTTAAACATATATAAATCAATAAATGCAGTGCACCATATAAACAAACAAATATAAAAAAGTGAGCATCTCATTAGATGCAGAAAATACCCTTGACAAAATACAAAACTGCTTTGTAACAAATGTCGTGGGGATTAGAGATACGAGAGACATATCTTAACATAATAAAGACGGTTCTCAGTAAACCTATAGCCAACATTGCCCTAAACGGAGAGAAACCCAAAATAATTTCACTAAAATCAGGAACAAGACCAGGCTGTCCACTTTCTCCATACATATTTAATATAGTACTTGAAGACTTGGCTAGATCAATAAGACAACTGAAGACAATCAGGGGAATAAAAATAAGAAAAGAAACCAAAGTATCTTTAGTTGCATATGATATGATAGTATACATAAGTGACCCTAAAAATTATACCAATAAACTCCTACAGATAATAAACACTTTTAGCAAAGTCACAGAATATAAAATTAATTAAAAAATCAGTAGCCTTCCTATACACAAATGACAGATAGACTAAAAATGAAATCAAGAAAACAATACCCTTCACAGCAACCTCAAAAAAAAAAAAAAACCGTGAAAACTAACCAAGCAGGTGAAAGACTTGTATGATTAAAATCTTGAAGGCATTGGAGAGAGAAATTGAAGAAGATATCAAAAGATGTAACCACTTCCCATGCTCATGGATAGTGAGATTAATATAATTAAATAGTCATCCTACCAAAAGTACCAAATGCAATCTACAGATTCAATTCAACCCTCTTTAAGATTTCAAAACAATTCTTCACCGGAATTAATGGGGCAATTTTCAGCTTCATATGGACACACACACACACACACACACACACACACACACACACACACACACCGGATGGATGCACATAAAAGAATGCACACAAATCCATTCTTATCATCCAACACAAAACACAACTCCAAACGGGTGAAAGAACTCAACACAAGGTAGATATGCTGAATCTAATAGAATAAGAAGTGGAGAATAATCTTGAAATTATTGGTACAAAAGTATTTTCTGAACAGAACAATGATGGCCTGAGCACTAAGGGTAGCCATTAGCAAATGGGACCTCATAAATAGAAAAACTTCTGTATGACAAAAGACACCATAATTTGGACAATGTGGCAGACTACAAAATGGAAAAGGATTTCTACCCACGACACCTCCAATTCAGAGCTCATATCTAAAATATATAAATAACTCAAGCACTAGCCATCAAGAAAACAAATTACCCAATTAAAAATGGGGTACATATCTAAACAGAATATTCTCAAAAGAGGAAATTGCATGAGAAGCACAAAGAGAAATGTTCAACATTTTTAGTCATCAAGGAACTGAAAATCAAAACTACTTTGAGGTTTCATCTTACACCAGCCAGAATGGCCAATGTCAATAAAACAAACACAGCTCATGCTGGCAATCATGTGTGGAAAGAGAAAATCTCGTGCACAGCCACAATAGAAATCAGTGGGTCATTTCCTCAAGAAGTTGGGAAGAGGTCTACCTCAAGATCCATCTGTGCCACTCATATAAATAAACAAAGGACTCTAAAACTTACTTCAGAGCCAGTTCCTCAACTACAGTCATTGCTGCTCTATTCATAATAGACAGAAATTGGAAACAGACTAGATGTCTACTGTTAGATAAATGGATAGAGAAACTGTGGTAAACTTATAGAATAGACTATCACTCAGTTGTTAAAAAACAAAAAAGAATCATGAAATTTGCAGGTAAATGGAGGGAGCTTAAGAAATCCATCTGAGTGAGGTAACCCAGACCCAAAAGAAAAAACATAGTATGCATTCATATATACGTGGATGTTAGTTCTTAAGTTTTTAATAAATATGCTATAATCCATGTCACCAGAGAAGTTGGGTATAGAGTAAAAGATAACAGGAGAAGGTTGGCTTATGCTAGGGATGGAGAAATAGAAGAGATATTTATGATGAGGAAGGGCTGGAATGAGATGATTAAATATGGAGAAGGACAGAAGATGGGTGTGAGGGAGGAACTGAAAGGAGGGATAACTAAAACTAGGGGCAATTTGAGGGTCATCAGAAACATAATACAGAAGAAGCTTCCATGTGTGTGTGTGTGTGTGTGTGTGTGTGTGTGTGTGTGTGTGTGTGTGCCATGAATGGAACTGCAAAATAATAGTGGATGCAGAGCATCAGCTGGACATTTGTCATCACCAAAGGAAGGCTCCATTCAGGAATCTCATCCAGTTGCTGGTCAAAAGGGCCACACATGAACCCCTAAACAAATCAGGCTACTGTCAAGGCTATTGGTTGCTTTACACAAACCAATGGCAAGGAACTATTCCTGAAAACAATGCCTATACAAACAAACAAATATGGAGAAATCAATCTGGTGGCCTATCTAAGGCCTTCACCCTTCAGACTAGTTTTCATGCCATTGGAAGGTACTTTTCATGCTACCAACAGAAAAAGGCAAACACCATGCTGTAAACCAACATGGATTGTGCCTTCCAAAGCTGCAAAGTAGTGAGAGAGTAAAAACCCTTCAATCTACAAAGGTGTCTTGCTTGCAAGATGTAATAGTTAAATAGTGGCACAAGCTTGTGGGACTAATCAATCAATATCGAATCTGACTTAGGGCCAACTCCGTGAGATGGAACCCCTCCCCAACACTCCTGGGCAAGCCAAGAACCAGAGATTAGATAGGCCTCTGTCTAGGATAGATAGAAGACAGCCATATTTTTTTAAGGTGACCAGATTTTTTAAATCATTTTACAGTTTAAAATACTGAAGTTTGGAATGTTACATTTTAACAGCTCAGATGATATTGCATGTCATATCACGTGTACCCAACCACACACACACACACACACACACACACACACACACACACACACACACATACACACACACACATATACTCACACACACACTATCTAATGCAAGCTTTTGCATCTACAGTGTTCCTAAGCTGAAGAACATTTTCTAAAACTTTTCATGTTTTGTCAAAACTGAAACACAACACTACTTTTCTCATAGTATTTTACATTTTATTATCAAAATTATTTCCTCGGAAAACTTAAAATATTGATCTTCCTAGGGTACTGTAACAATTTATAAAATTCTATAATTATATCTGAAACAAAAGCAGCAGATTTAAAAGTTTCCATTGTACTTATGTAAATGCAAGCCAAGTCCCTGTAGGGTCAATAAGAAGGAATTGCCTAACCACTGGTCTGTGGGAGATAAACAAAGTGTTTTCTAATGTGCTCCAAAGTTAATGAACTTTAAGGCATGCAGAAAGGAATCAAAATTCAAATGCATACATCAGTGATTTATATAGTTATAGCTTAATTATTTGGGAAGAATTTCCATTTGTATTATATGTTCTATTATCGATGTAACTCAATTGGATTGCCTTTTATATTTGCATTTTAATGCACTAAGAGGATTTAATTTGAACTTTCCTCCTACAAAGCTATTTCAAATGGAAATTTATTTCTAAGTTACTATTTGAGCTGTATTATATTTATCATAATCAAACATGTCAGAGTAGTTATGTCACATCCAATCTCTTTACTGTAGAGCACATGATTAGGGTGAATCAAATTCAACTGAAAATTCTAAACATCTTTGTTGGTTCTGGAGGATGACACAGGTACATTCTCCATGATGGGATTGTGAACATCAAGAACATCGTGGTTCTTTTGAAAGAAAAATAATTTAGTACAAAGCTTCAGTCAAGAAAAGTAAATGTGGCCGGGCGGTGGTGGCGCACACCTTTAATCCCAGCACTCGGGAGGCAGAGCCAGGCGGATATCTGTGAGTTAGAGGCCAGCCTGGGCTACCAAGTGAGTTCCAGGAAAAGGCGCAAAGCTACACAGAGAAATCCTGTCTCGAAAAGCCAAAAAAAAAAAAAAGAAAAGTAAATCTGATATTTTTAGGTATAGCATGCTGACACATGAAAGTGGAAATAGAATCAATAAAGAAAATAGAGTAAAGAATACCCAAACTGTTGGAAAATGGAAATGAAAAAAAAAATGGAACTGGAACAGGAACTTAAGAGGCAAACAGAGAAATGCTAGAGTTAATTGACATCCTAACGTCATAAACCAAATGAACCTAGCAGATATTAACAGAACATATCACCTAAATACAAAAGAATACACCTGCCTTTCATCAGGTTATGGCCCTTTCTCCAAAACTTGCACACATACTTGGAAACAAACAAGTCACAATGATACAAAAAAATAGAAATGAAACCTTGATTCCTATCTGACCACCATGAATTAAAGTTGCCTATCAACAAAAACAGAAAGCTGGAAAACTCATAAAAACCCAACACCACATACTCAATGAAAAGGGAGTCAAGACAGAAATTTAAAAAGAAATGTAAAGCTTTCTAGAATTGAATAAAAATGAAAGGACAACATAAACTTATGTGTGATTCTAAAAGGCAAGTTCATAGTACTAAATGGCAACATAAAGTAATTGCAGAGATCTCATGTTTGTAATTTAATAGCACACCAGAAAGCTCTAGAACAAAAGGAAGAAATAATACCCAAAAGATGGCAAGAAATAATTGAACTCAGGACTGAAATAAATGAAACAGAAACAAACAAATAAATAAATACAAAAATCAATGAAGTTGGTTCATTGAGAAAATCAATTAGACTGAAATCCTTAATCAAATTTACTAAAAGAAAGATATGGAAGTTCAAATTTTAAGAAATTTAGAAACAAAAAGCAAGATTTAACAAAAGATCCTAAGCAAATCCAAAGACTTTCAAGCGCATACTTTAAATAACTATACTCCACCAATTGGAAAATATAAAAGAAATGAATAATTTTCTCAATACATGCCATCTGCCAAACTTAAATCATAACCAGATAAGCAATTTAAACAGACCTATAGCATGCAATGGATAAGAAGTAATGATTAAAAGTCTCACAACAGCAACAACAAAAATAGTATAAGCCCAGATTGTTTTAGCACAGAATTTTATCAGACAAAGAATTTCAAAGGTAATGCCAATACTCCTCAAATTATTCCACAAATTGAAATAGAAGGAATACAGTTCAATTCATTATATGAGGTCACAGTGACCTTGATAACTAAAACGCACAAAGATCCAACAAAGAAAGAGAATTACAGATCAATTTCCTTTACGGGCATGGATGCAAAAAATCTAAATAAAATACTTGAAAACTAGATACAGGAACACAGAAAAAGGATCATCCACCATGACTAAGTATGCTTCATCCTAGAAGTTCAAGGATGTAAACATACATAAATTGATAAATGTAATCCACAATATAAGCAGAATAAAAAATAAAATCCACAGGATCATCTCATTAATCCAGAAAAGGTCTTTGACAAAAATCCAACACCCCTTCATTATAAAAGTCCTGAGGAGACTAGAGATTCAAGAGACGTTCCTCAATAGAGTAAAGGCAATTCACAACAAGCCCACGGCCAACATCAACCTAAATGAAGAGAAATGAAAAATATTTCCACTAAAATCAGGAATCAGACAAAGGTGTCCACTCTCTCCATGTCTATGCCTATTAAATATAGTACTTGAAATATTAACTACAGTAGTAAGACAACTGAAGAAGACTAGTGGAATACAAATTGAAAAGGAAAAAAGAAATTAAAGTATCTTTATTTGTAGACGATATAATGGTATACATAACTGACCTTAAAAATTCCACCAGGAAACTCCTACAGCTGATCAACACTTTCAGCAAATTAGTAGGATACAAAATTAATTCACAAAAATCAGTAGCATTCCTATCTACAAATGATAGATAGGAGCTGGAGAAAGAGCTCAGAGAAACAATATAATTCACAATAGTATCAAAACAAACAAAAACACCGTGTCTTGGGGTTGCTCCACCCAAGCAAGTGAAAGAAACTGTATATAAAAACTTTAAGACATTAAAGAAAGAAACTGAGAAGATATCAGAAGAAGGAAAAATATCCCATGCTCCTGGATTAGTAGGATTAATAGAGTAAAAAATAACTATCGTATAAAAAGCAATCTACAGATTCAATGCAATCCCTATCAAAATTCAAACAGAATACTTCACAGAACACGAGAGGATAATTTTCAGGTTCCTATGAAAACACACACAAACACACACATGCACACACACACACACACACACACACACACACACACACACGCAACATACAGACACACAAAGGGTAGTTAAAACAATCCTGAAAAATAAATGAAATGCAGGGGATATCACTATTCTTGACTTGAAACTGTACTACAGAGCTATATTAATAAAAAGAATCGTGGTATTGGTGGAATAAAAACAGACACACTGGTCAATGGGATCTAACTAAAGACCAAGACAGAAATCCACACATATATACACACCAGATTTGTATTTTTATGGCTTTTTTGAGACAGGGTCTCTCGGTGCAGTTTTGGTGCCTGTCTGGGATCTCACTTTGTAGACCAGGTTGACCTCGAGATAACAGAGATCTGCCTGGCTCTGCCTCCCGAGTGCTGGGATTAAAGGTATGCGCCACCACTGCCAGGCAATACCAGATTTTTTTAATAAAGAAGCTAGAAATATATACTGGCAAAAAGACAGCCTCATCAAATAATTGTGCTGGTCAAACTGGATGCCTGCACTTAAAAGAATGCACATAGATCCGTCCTACACAAAACTAACTCCAAATGGATCAAAGACCTCGGCATAAACCAGATTCACCTAATCTGATAGGAAGGAATGTGAGGAATAGACATGAACTCATTGGCACAGGAAAAGACTTTCTGAAAAGAACAGTGATAGTTCAAGCACTAAGATCAACAATTAATAAATGGGACCTCATTAAATAAAAAAGCTTCTCTATGGCAAAGGACACCATAATTTGGACAACATGGAAGGCTACAGAACAGGAAAAGAATTCTACCAACTACACATCTGATTCAGAACTAATATCTAAAATATATAAACAAACCAAAACTCAACATCAAAAAACAAATAACCCAATTAAAAAAATGGAGTACAGATCTAAACAAAGTATTCTCAAAGTAAGGAATACGAATGGCTGAGAAGCATGAAAAGAAATGTTCAAAAGCATTAATTATCAAGGAAATGCAAACAAAAACTATTTTAAGATTTCATCCTATACCAGCCAGAATGACCAACATCAATAAAACAAATATAGTTCATGCTGCCAAGCATGTGTGGAAATGGAAAATTTCATCCACTGCTGGTGGGAATGTAAACTTGTACAGCCACTATAGAAATCAGTGGGTCATACCCTCAAGAAACTGGGTATAGATCTACCTCAAGATCCATCTATATCACTCTCAGGCATAAAAACAAACAAAAGACTCGGAGCCAATTGCTCAACTATATTCAATGCTCCTCTATAAATAATAGCCAGAAATTAGACACAGATGTTCATTAACAGATAAAGGGATAAAGAAAATGTGCACATTTACCAACTGAAATTTATTCAACTGTTAAAAATGATTATGAGATTTGCAGGTAAATGAATGAGGATAGAAAAAAATCATCTTGAATGAAGTGCTGTGGGATGGTCTGTATGTCAAATGTGTTGCTGATTGGTCAATAATAAAAACACTGATTAGCCATTGGCTAGGCAGGAAGTATGGGCGGGACAAGGAGGAGAATAAAGCTGGGAAGTGGAAGGCTGAGTCAGAGAGACACTGCCAGCCGCCACAATGACAAACAGCATGAGAAGATGCCGGTAAGCCACGAGCCATGTGGCAAGGTATAGATTTATGGAAATGAATTAATTTAAGCTGTAAGAACAGTTAGCAAGAAGCCTGCCACGGCCATACAGTTTGTAACCAATATAAGTCTCTGTGTTTACTTGGTCGGGTCTGAGTGGCTGTGGGACTGGCAGGTGAGAGAGATTTGTCCTGATTGTGGGCCAGGCAGGAAAACTCAAGCTACATATCCAGATCAAAAAAATAATAATAACAAAAGCAAAAACACAAGTGTATGTTTTCACTTATATGTGGATGTTGGCTGTTAAATTTTTTATGAGCAAGCTACAATCTACATAAAAATAGAGGAATATACTGTAAGGGACAACAGTGGAGGTTTGGATCACCTTAAGATGGGAAAATGGAATAGATAGTTACATGTAGCGGGGTGAAGACTAGAATAGAAGACTCAAATGAGGGGAATGGAAGAAGGTTGTCAGAAGGGAGAGAGAGCTAAAACTAAGGTCTGTGTAGAAAGCTAATAGAATAGATCTCCAAAATATATATGCATATATGACGGTGATCTAAATGGAATTGCTAAGTAATAGGGGAGATGGAGCACCAACTGGACATTTCTCGTTACTAAATGAAGCCGTGTGTTCCAAGGAATTACATCTAAATGAGTTATTGGATGAAGAGCCCTCTTGGGAACCCCCCAAACAGCCCAGGTCCCTACTAAGGCTATGGGTTGCTCTCCAAAAGGTGATGGTGAGGCCCTTTTGCTGAAGGCATTACCCATTACTCACACAAGACACTGAACATAGAGAAGTCAAACTGGTGCCTTCCTAGAGCTTTCATCCTTACTGACTAGTGTTCCTGGTACTGGGAGGTACTCTGTACACTACCAAAGAAGAAAGGTAAACACCAACCCAGCTACTAATCCTTTGATCTACTATAGTGACCTGCCTGCAAGATGTGCTAGTGCAAGAGAGGCACATAGAGCCAGGTGGCAATGGCACATGCCTTTAATCCCAGCACTCAGGAGGCAGAGCCAGGTGAATCTCTGTGAGTTCGAGGACAGCCTGGTCTACAGAGCAAGATCCAGGACAGGCACCAAAACTACACAGAAAAACTTTGTCTCAAAACAAACAAACAAACAAAAAAAAGTGGCACATAGCTTATAGGACTAACCAACCAATATCTGATAGGATTTAAGACCCACTCCATAAGATGGAATCCATTCCCAACACTACTCAAAAGGGTCAAGAACCTGAGACTAGATAGCCCACGGACCTAGGGGAAAATAAAATACTGCTGTTTTGCTAAAGAAATATAGCAATAAAATGACTCTGACTGGCATTTTGTTATACTCATAGATCATGTCTTCCTCACTTATGATCCTCCTACAGCTCATAGGAATCAATGCTGAAACCCACAGCAGGACAATGTGCAGAGAAGGAGAGACCTTGAACCATTTGTTTCTTAACATTATTTCTCCATCAACTCATTCCCTTCAGAGTTCATAGAATACTGTAGAAGAAAGGGAGGAAAGACTGTAAGAGCCAGAGGTCACAGAAGACACCAAAGACACAAAACCTTCTAAGCACAAGAGGACTAACTTCCATATGAACTCAAAGAGACTACAGCAGCATGCACAGGACCTATACATGTCTAGGCCTGATGGGGGCTAGCTTTGAGAGGCTGAGAGTAGAAGTGGACATAAGCCCACAAACATAGCTCAGAAGCTGTCTCTAATGGATAACTGTTCCCAAAGGAGTATCACTGGGTTTATGAACCACTCCTTAAGGGCAGGCCCCGTTTCCAGCAGTAGATGGCCAAAACAAAAGAAATTGGGTATTTGGGGATTTTTTTTTTTCTCATAATGCTCTGTCTGGTATTTTTTCTTTCTTTCTTATCCCATAATTATTTTGTTTATTATTATATTTTCTGATTATGTGTTTTTTAGGGATTTCTGTTTCATGTCACTGTGTGTGTCTCTATGTCTATATGCATTTCCTATGCTTTTTCTTTGGCTCAGTGTGTTTCTGCTCATCTGTTTGTTTTATCCTATTCATGTTTATTTGTTTGTTTTTAACTTACTTTATTATTTTTTTAGGTGCCTGTTTGTTTTCTAATGAAAGAGAGCAAGAGTAAATGTTACTTTAGGTGGCTGGGGAAGTGGGAAGGATCTCAGAGCAAAAGGAAAAGGGAAATCATAATCAAAATATTTTGTATGAAAATTCTATTTTCAAAGTAAAGAGAAAGAAAAGATAGTGAATATCTGTGAGAGTAATGAATAACACAGAGAGTCAAGAAGAGTTGAGAGAGTGGGCAGGTATTATTGTGATCTATTTCATTGATTAATTTCTTAAATCTATTTCAATTTTCAGATTTTTTTCAGCTGATTGATTTCACTTAGCATGTCCAATATAAAGTCTGTAATATTTCTTGGTAGTGTAGAATTATACGTTTTTACCAATGCATACGAAAATAGAAGATACAGTAATGAATCCAATTAGAATCACATTTTTATTACCATCTAAGTTAGAGTTATCTCTTTATCCTGTCTTGGAATAGGCTTTCTACATAGTTTAATAGAATATTTCAACTGTATTGCTGTCTTTCTCCAACTATTTCTCAATGATCTGCCCCTATAAAATTAATGTTTGAAGTATGTAGACTACTTAAGCTAATGAAAAGCATGTTCCTAGTTGGTTTACCTGGTTAGTTAGCATAATTTTGGTATCAGAGATGAAGTCTGATGAGTTACCTTGAGTCTAGCAAATTTCTAAGCATTTTTAAAGAAACTTGACAATTAAAATTGATGAACACATAGTATTTCACTAAAATTTCAGAAAACACTTAAAAATAAACATATAAGATTCACATTTTATATTTTAGCATGACTATTATTGTTGCACAAGCGTTCTTGTGTGTCCTGCTTTCAGGTTCAGTCACCATGGCCTATACACACACAATTCCAGGATTCCAGTGTATTCTTAAGGCTTCATATATCAATACACAGATATAGTAAAACATATTTATCTTCAAAATAAGTATGCAAATTCCAACTGATCTGATAGTTTTAGAGGCTATCTGTATATTATAACACATTATAAAACTAGAATATTCCACATTTCAGGCTAAGCATGGTTAAGTTAGTGCCTACTGACAAACAGAATGATCGTTTATATGGCTGGCAATTCCACAAGCTATATTTGTGTTCGTTTTAACATGTTAAAGTGTTTTACAGTCCCACTCATAACAACAATGTATGAAACTTCTCCAAATCTAAGTGATTTATGACTATACCTGAGTCAGGCATTATTAACTTGCATTTCAAAAAGAAATGATCTGTCAAACCATTTTAGAAAGGAATGCAGTTTATTTCATCTGAAATGAATTTAAAGTACTATAATGATTGTATAGTATAAATTGTAGGAAAATACCACATTTGTAGACCACCTAAAAGAAATACATGCTTATAACAAGCCAGTAAACAAATAAAACAACCTTTAAGGTTACTTTGCTTGAGCTCATTTGAGGAAAAATAGTATAAAGTCAGAAGTAGAACCTCTCATTTATACAGTACACCATTCATCACCCACCCTTGTATGAAGCTCCCACATAAAAGTAATTATGAGCTGGGTGTGGTGGTGCATGCCTTTAGTCCCAGCACTTGGAAGGCAGAGGCAGGGGGACCTCTGTGAGTTCGAGGTCAGCCTGGTCTACAAGAGCAAGTTCCAGGGCATCCAGAACTGTTACACAGAGAAACCCTGTCTCCAAAAAGAAAAAAAATAAATCAAACAAACAAACAAATTAATTATGAAAAGATTCCCCAAAAATGAAATGGTTGAATGTATCTGATTAGAATTACCCATAAATCTGATAGTGAGAAGAAATTAAAGTGAGATCCATACATTGTTAACACTAATACCACATGAAGTGAAATGAATACATATCTCATTAGAGGTCATATGATAACTAGAAATCATGAGATTTGAATACCATGTAGGTTTAGTCAATTTTCCTCCACATTTGAATCATCTACACTATATAGTACATGTATACACATGTATGCCTATGTAAAGAAGATGAAGTTTTAAATTTGTAGAAATGCTACCTTCTGGTACTAACGTGTAAGACAATTTCAGTACCATGTTGTCTTTCACAACTGTCATTAAGATAAAATATTTGCAATATACCAAAAATAGAAGTCTTACTATTTCATTCATTTAGTAATAAAATTTGCATAATATAGTACCATAGACTGAGTAAGGTTCATAATAATTTAGTATGTTTCATTAAAAGAAGTTCAAGGCTTCCAAGTACAAGGAATAAAGAGTGTTTAAGAAATGGAAAAGAAGGGCTAGAGAGATGGCTCAGTGGTGAAGAGTGTTTCCTGCTATGGCAAAGGACCCAAGTTCTGTTCCCAGAACCCACATGGCCTCCCAAACTCCTTCAGTGCCAGGTTTATAACACACTCTACTGCCTGCCACAGGCACCAGGCACACACATGTCCACATAAAATAAATAGATACATCTCAACAAATGTTTACTTAAAAAGAGGTAGATATAGGAGTAGCTTCTCTGACTCGTCTAGGAGACACAAATCACAGCAAGCTTCCTGGGTCTCTGGCTCTCACAATCTTTCCACCACCTCTGCTGCAAGGATCTCTGAGCCTTAGATGTCAGAGGTTGTGTTGTGAATGTATCAGTTGGGGACAGGCTCCACAACTCCATATTTGGGGATTGTAATGGTCTCTCTGTTTCAAAGAGAAGTTTCCTTGATGAGGAGTAAGGATATGGCTGCCTAAACATGACCTAAATGAGGAAGACACCAATAGACACGCTAATGGAGAAGAGAGAAAGTCCAGCAGACCTCAACACTAGGCCATTACAGACAACTGAAGAATCTAGAGAAAAAGAACTAGTTTTTTTCCAGGGAAGGACACACATACACTCATAAGAAAAATGTGAAGGAGATTTTTTTTTTCAAAAAGGACACTTAAATAAATAACAAAGATCTTTATTTTTGGCTAACACTTTGGTTCTCTGTAATCAAACAATATTTGATAGAATTACATCAGAATAATGTATTTTATTTAGACTCATATTTTATATATGTTACTTTGAAGAAATATCTGTGCCCTTGAGAAACCCAAGTGCTTTATAAACTATAAACACAGAGTGAGCAAGACATTTTTTATTGAAAGTAGTATATACTAAAAAAGAAAAATCTTCTTAAATGGAAATTTAAAGCTGAAATGTAAGAGTTCTGGGTACACAAACACAAAAGGCAGTGAAGCTGTAGAGCCGTCAGTGACCCTGTATGCTTCCTATCTGGCAGTTATGAACCCTAACTTTCCAGGTATCCTGCACCCCACCCCCGGGTCTCCTAAGCTCTTACAGATCTTGGTGAGTTAGCCTACGTCTCTCATATACCTCAGAGTGAATGGCTGACACACACTGTAATGATTTCACAGCTTTGACACAATCCAGCTATAATTCTCTTGAACTGACCAAGAAGCAGTCAAGAAACAAACAAGAATTGTTTCAACTTCTAAGAAAAATAATGAAGTCAGGAAGTGGTGGCATGTGCCTTTAATCCCAGCACTGGGGAGGAGGAGACAGATGGATCCTGAGTTCAAGACCAGCCTGGGCTACAGAGTGAGTTCCAGGAAAGGCTCCAAAACTACACAGAGAAACCCTGTCTCAAAAACTCAAAAAAAGAAAAATAACACAATGTCATATTCACAAATGAGAGGTAGCTAAAAATCCAGAAGTCCATTTTTCCCTACCAATAAAATTGCAACAAGAAACTGTGATATCATAACCCCAAGCCTGTGTATGTGAGGTTGTCACAGAAATAGAGCAAAAAACTTTTCTCTGTATTCAAACGTGACCATGGGACATTTACCCAGTGACTCAGTAAAACACATGTTGATGTCATATAGAAAAAGTCAATTAATTTAAAAAGTATTACACCAAAATAAAATCTAATAAAATGCTAAGTAAGGAGTTAATAACACTTTCATAATGAAATTATGTAAATAAATTATTAGAAATAAAAGGAGGAATTGAGATATACATTGTAGCCTCAACAAGGAGGAGGCTGAGGAAGGAGAATTATGTAGTGCAGGATAGCCTGACTTCACTGCGAGCTTGAGACCAATTTATTTTATTTTATTTTATTTTATTTTTTGTTTTTTTTTGAGACAGAGTTTCTCTGCATAGTTTTGGTGTCTGTCCTGGCTCTCACACTGTAGACCTGGCTGGCCTCGAACTCACAGAGGTCAGCCTGGCTCTGCTTCCTGCATTCTGGGATTAAAGGCATGCACCACCACCGCCCAGCTTGAGACCAATTATTACAGATGTATATATTCTGTTTCTTCTTCATGAATCATGCTGTACAGTAGGTAATTGTACAGCATTGTAGATTTTCAACTGAATTCTGAGCATATATTTAATAATTTCTGATAGAAATAAATTTTGAAATGGAAAGTCCTTAAATTGAAAATGTTTTCTATTTGAGAAAGACTTTTGAAACACATGCAGCAACATCTCAATAAAGTGTAACCTGAGATATTCGCTACCTTGAAGTTCCTGGGGATGAATGCATCAGACATGTTTAGCAGTTTCAGATGATGCATGTGTTTAGCTTTGTGCTATTGGTTTTTTTTTTTTTTAAGTTTAGAAAGTTACGTGGTAAAACAATAATTAGTATTTATCTCCTGTCTATTTGAGCTAAAAAACAAAACTTGAGAACTGAGCCTACAATATTCTTCTGGCAAGCACAGAATTTAATTTAATCTGTTGATGTTTCTTCAAGTTCTCTTAGACGTTTTTAAAACAATGACCCAGTGTGAAGAGCTATATACTGAGACAATAAATGGCTGGTGTTCCACAATGGGTTTGTCATAGTTTAAATGTCTGAAGCCCATGTACAGGTGACAACAAAGAGGATGCAGCCATTCCAAGAGAAATGCTACAGCTCCGGCAGATGTTTAAGTGATAGTGGATTTCCTAAACTCATAAGGGTTATTTTGCATTTGAAAACATCTTTTTTCCTACATCTGAAAACAATTTTTGAAGAAAACCACAGTGGTACCCTAAAGCTCATAACAAAATCCCCTGATTGCCTTCCTGAACTCTCTCCACTGATTTAGAGGTGGTGGTTAAATGAGATGTTCTGCAAAACATATATAATTAAAGGGCTGGCCAACAGAGTGCAAGCCAAGAGAGCAGTTGTCACAGCTGGCACACCGTTATCCCCAGATTTCATCAGCTACCTCGTGCTATTCATGTTCAGACAATGAGCCTTTCACCTTCTTCCGGCCTCAGGAAACAAAGAAGCAGCGCACTTGTCAAAAGAAAATGAATGGTTTCAGAAAGTGTTTATTTCCAACTGTTTTCGTGAAATGTAAAGGCATATACTTAAAGCAAAGAAAAAAAGTTCCTAGAATGTGTTTTCTATTTTTTATTAAAGATGTTAAGCTCATGGAATTATAGCATTATGAGAACTCTCACCAAAGGAAATAATTCAAGTAAAACTTTGGCACAGTTTGGGGGAAGTTCCTTCAAGCTTTAATTTTTTGCAGAGGCGCTAACTTTTGGTATCTTGCCAAGGAAGAGAAAATAAACGTGCATTTAATCATGGCATTTATTTTGTAAAGTTAAGGTTTTTGTTTTTTTTTTTTAGTTTAACATTATTTCCTTTTGTTTTGTCTTTACATGGTCACATGGTATAATATTCTCCAGGAACAGGATAGCATAGAAACTTTAAAATAAACACTGGTTCTCAAGCATGTGCCCATACCCCAAACATTCTAGGCACCTCTGTCTCCCTCATCATGGCAGGCTATCTGGAATACTAGATCGTTTGAAAAGAATGCTGGGTTAGAAGGAGCATAGGTTTTAGAATGTATAAGCTTTCTATTAAAATGTAAAATTCTGAACAAGTTCACCACATAATTCAGGAAGAACAGAAATTTATCTTTAGATATTCATTCACTTAAAACTTCAGAATGTCACTGTGAATGGGAGAGATCACCTGGGAAATGTCAGGAAGGAGAAGAAGAACTTATTTGGACTCAATGTTTCGGTTGCAGCCCAAAGAAGTTTGTTCTGTTTATTCCTGGTCCACGGTGGGTTAGAACATGATCACAACATGATCACAACATCACGGCGGTGGGCAGCAGATGGCTGAGGCTGCTCACTTCAATGGACAAGAGAAGGTGGACAGAAGAAATACACAATTGAGAGAGAGAGTCTGAAAAAGATACTGCCCCATGGACAGCCCCAGTGACTGATGGGCTCTAGCTAAGTTCCACCTTGGAACAGTTGGAATTCCTTCAAAATAAGCCATCAGAGAGGAAACAAGCTGTCAATACCTGAGCCTGTGGGTAGCATTCCATTTAAATTTCAAATAAAATTTAAATTTTAAAATGTTGTCCTTTCCCACCACTCCCAACAAAGGTCTCTTCATATTGCACTCCCAACAAATGGTCTCTTCATATTGCAAAATGAGTGCAGTAGTCCCCATAAGTCCTTAGAGTCTTGATTATTTCAGTATTGCTCCAACATAGACGTCCAAAGGCTCTTCTGAGACAAGGAAACTCTGTGCATATTTATGTTACAACAGAACAGAGTAAACATCCCTTGTACACTGGGAGACTTAAGAAGATGACCAGGAATAACTGGATAGAACAAAACATCCAGCCAGAGAAATACTAAGTTAGGTATCTCCATGTACAACATTCAGGACACATAGCATCATGATGTAAGCTGAGAAAGGTCTGGGCAGCTACACCCCTGTGGCTTTGCTATTTGCAGCTTTCGTGAGCTATCTCTACTTTCAGAATGTGGCTTTCCATGCTGAGTGCCTGGGTACCTGAGAACTGCAGATGAATCCTGGGGAAACAATCTCCCAAGCAGATTTATATTCATCAAATCCAGGAAACACCTTGCGAAAGACCCAGATGACTTCTTTCACATCCTTGATCACATCCGGTAGTGTAGATATGCTTCCGGATATCTTCTAAGGTATGCTCAAGGCGTAGTACCTACTGTCCCAGAGCAAAATACTTTGTTTCTTTCCTTTTCTACAGAAATGCTGCCTTCCTTCCTCTGCCCCAACTTTACACAGACTTTTCCAACCAAATCACAAGTGCATCAAATCTTTCTTCTCTGGCGTCTGCTCCTGATTTCCACTGTGGAGCTATCTAAAAGCATCCAGAAAAACCTAAGCTAAAGCCTGAATATCGCGACATTTCCTCTGCCATATTAACTAGTCTGTTACCTTAAATTCAGCCAGACATAAAGTCCAGGGACACGAATACAATGTAGATGAATTCTTTTCCAGGATGTAATGTGAAAATATGTATAGTTTTTACTCCACTCTCAATGAGTCCTTGTTCCCACCGCCTCCCATAAGCAATCTTTATTGTCCTTATTTCTTTTGGCATGCTAGTCTTCTGAACTTGCACTCAGAACCTTCATTAAGTACTGTAGCATCACCAGCATTCTCAAACTTCTCTAGACTGCACACCTTCAAACTTCAAAATTTCCCTCACAAATAACCTCCCAGGTTTAAGATCCACACTGCCAGGTTTAGTCACAGCAACAACATCCCTTCTCTGGTATCAGTGTTTTTGGTTAGGGAGAGTTTGAAGTCACCACAATCAATATATGATATAAGGAAAGAAATTTCAATGTGGGCTAGCAGTTTCTGAGGTTTCAGTCCACAGCAAAGGAAATGGGTTCAAGAACACAACAGCTCACACCATAGTCACCAGCAGATGAGAAACAGGGCCCACATCGGACTGGTATGATTCTTTTCCTTCTTCCTGCATTTGAACCAATAGCCTATGAGACAGTGCCCCTACCACATTAGTTAATATTCTGTACAAATGGAACCTTTGACAAGACCAGAGGTGTGCTTTACTAGATAGATGATTGATAGATAGACAGACAGACAGACAGATAGATTGACTTTTTCAATGTACCCAAGGGACAGTCAACATTATCTCACAAATTCTCTGTTGCTGGAGAATTTCTCTCCAGCTCCCGCCACCAAGTCCCGCCAGTTCCAGAGCCCACTTACAAAATAAACACACAAACTCTTATATTATTTAAACTGCTTGGCCATTAGCTCAGGCCTGTCATTGTCTAGCTCTTACTCTTATATTTAGCCCATTTCTATTAATCTTTACTTTGCCACATGGCTCATGGCTTACTGGTACCTTACATCTTCCTTGTCCTGATGGCGGCTGGCAGCGTCTCCCTCTCCGCCTTCCACTTCCCAGAATTCTTTTCCTTGTCCCGCCTATACTTCCTGCCTAGCCAATGGCCAATCAGTGATTTATTTACTGACCAATCAGCAACACACTTGACATACAGACCATCCCACAGCAATTCTCATTACTGAACTTAGACTATTTCTCACCCTGCTACAGTATAGATGAAGTGCTGTACTTCTTAATAAACTTCCTTAGCATAAGAAGAGTTGTATGCAAGACCTCCTGACCCCAACTTATCTTCTCTATCTTTCTCATCCCCTGACCACCCCATCAGGACCCTGTCATTGAAGAACAAGCTGCTGGATCAAGTCATCAAATGAAAAGAATAATTTGCCATGAGCCTTCAAAAATTTTTCCAATAAGATAACACTTAATAGTGTGTAGTACTTTACAAAATGATGTTCATTCTAGAAGAGTTTACAGTACCACATAAATTAAGACACTTTAACTGTACGTTCTTTTCTACAAGGAGGTGTCCGGTATATAACATTCTTCCAACTTATAATTAATTTACTATTTGTTTAAATATAAGTTTTATTTCCTAATAATTAAAATCTCACATTGCTGAAGTGTATTAATGCCATTTCCATCAGAGTCAAACTTAATTAAATGAATTAATATATTTTAGAAGACTATATTTTGCGAAACAGAGTGCTAGGGGTGTAAATCAGTGAGAAGCCCATGATTAGCACATACAGGGCCTGGGTTCCTTCTCCAAACCAAAAGTCAATCTATCAATCAATAATAGTATTGTTGGCTTTAGACAGGAGTTATTTAATGGATACCTGGAAATGCTACTAAGTTGTGCTTAGGATAACCTCTCCTCTAGGTTGCACCCTTTACCTTTAGTAATCCTTGCCTTGTCTCATTTTAATCGTAGCAAATACACACACGGGGAAAGTATCTTTTCCATTTATTGATTTGCTTATAGCCTGTATTTCAGAAGAGATATCAGACCAAGCGCTCTGTCTCTTTCACTCACTCATGCTCAATCCAAGCACCTAGGAGAGTGCCTGCTAAGGAGTTGGTGTGTAATATGTTCACTGAATTTATCTACACTATAATGAATATGATCTGAAATGTCTTCAGAAAATTAGCATTTATTTAAAAAATGTAAAAATGAATTATGTACTAGCTAATCTTCATTAACTTGTATCAAGGTAAAAATTCCTTGTTTTATTAAGTCAATTTAAAAACATATAAGTGCAATGTAATTTTGACATAACTAATGTTTGTAAAAACAATACCAAAATCATTTGCCAACCTATAACTTAATAATAAAGAAAATATTATTGTATGTCTGATAAATTTTTGAAATATATTTTTTCTTTCAGAGTAAATATAAAATAAATTTATTTTACTGTTCCTAACTAACAAATATAAAGTATCATTTTTCCTTCTCCCTTCATGTTTATATTATCTGTTAAGTTAATATTAAATATGTATTGCTGATTTACATGGCAAGGAATAACATAATAGTGAAACCTGCTTTGGAAAATTTTCAGTTAGCAACTGAAGACAAAAATAAGAAAATGATAGATGGTAAAAACCTAAAAACCTAAACACACTATCCATCACCACAATCTTTCTATAGTCTTACACATATAAAACACTTAAGAAGTTTATTACAGTTTTATATGAGCAAAATATAACAGGGAAACCAAATCGAAATATAATAAACTCCATTGAGCAATAAAAGATATAAATATATAACCATTTTGTGTGCATGATGTATGTATGTATGTATTTATGGGTCTCTGCGTGTGCAATAAAAACATGGGTGTGTATGCATAAAGATGTATGTGGAAGCCACAGATCAATATCAGGTACCTTCCTCAGTATCTTTCCACATTGTTTTTTTTGATCCAAGGTCTTTCAATGAGCATGCCCTCATAGATTCAGCTAGAATGGTGAACCAAAAACCCCATGGAACTAATTGTCTCCTCAGTGCTGGTGTTGTAGGTATGCACCACCACACTCAATTTTTCTTAGGTATTGAAGATATGAAGCAAGTCTTCATGCTTGTATGCCAAGCAATTTACTGACGAAGACATCTCTCAGGCCCATAAATACATAATTTTAATATGCAAGGATTTTGTACATTTAAAAACACCTAGGCTCTTTCCCATGAAAGAAATAATTTGGAATAATAGTATAAAGCATATTTGAAATACAAAATCAATTTTGGACTCTCCACTGCATAACTTGCCTCACAAACTGTAGACTGAAAAAGAGAAACTTGGGTATCATATCAGTGAAGGGGATTCCATAATTCAGGAAGAAGTCTAATCAGACACATTAGGCTGAATTCCAGTTTGAATCTTTAGATTTAGATTTGCACTCTAAATCTTTAGAACTTAGATTTAGAATTGCACTCTAATATGCAGACAGCTTACTGTCAAAGATGAACTGATATCATCTTGGTGATTATATGGCAAAGAGAAAGGGATCATAAAGTTGCAAAATCTCAAGTTAGTTCACTTTAACAGAAGGATCACTGTACTAGCTGGACCTGACCTAATGAAGTAGATCTAAACTAATGAAATGAGTCCTTTCAATATTCTAACAGCCTTCCAGAACAGGCTTCTGTGAGTTTTGAACTGCAAATAAATAAATTATGAGGATAATCAGGTAATATTGATGAAGACTTGGCCTCAAATGAGAACTGAGCCTTGGCTGAATAAATGCAAAATTTTAAGCTGAGAACCCAACTAACCTTTCCCCTAACTTGGTGTTAAAAAAAAAAAAAGACAAGGAAAGATTAAATTAAATGCCATTAAATGTTTGTATTTTTTATCAAACAGTAAAAAACATGCTTGCTCAAAAGTGACTATTTTGTGATGGCAATAATACATTCATTGCAATAGAGCCAGGAAGACTAGGAGAAGCACATATGAACATAATGTTCTTAGAGCCACAAGAAGATGACTGAGTATAAAGAAGTTGGTGAAGAAGCTGAAATTCTTAAAACTACAACAGTGCAGACAGCATTTGCTTATTTGGAAGAAAGAACTCATTTTATATTTTGTTTTTCTTGGTTTACACAGCTTAAGTGAATACACGAAACAACTGAAAGTCAGATTGACCATTTGCAAGATTTAGAACCAATTAGCAAGAACAGGCATTAAAAACAAGCAGAGAATTTCAACTTGACATCATAAAAACTAGAGATATGTGGATGATTCCAGAGCAACCCAGGATTAGAAATCCAACTCTAATCATAGAAAATCTTGAAGAAGTCTAGAAAATATGTTAGCAGAGGTTGATCACTGTCATTCAATCATACAGTAGGAAAAAAATAGCCCTAGTCTCAACTCCGTAGACTGAAATTCTTTAAGGTTTTGATCTCTACCTACACCTAGGGGGTTTTAAGTACATGGAATGAAGCTATGTTGATCGATCAATGACAATATGTATGCTATAATATGTGTCATCAAATAATTTAGCTGTCTATTCATGATTGTTAGAGCAGGAAATGAGATCATTATAGAATGCCAAAGTATTACTGCATGAGTGGGCAGTCTGGGCCAGAACAAAAGTAACAAAAGCAAAGCATACAGAATGGAAACTAAGTACAGCTACACTAAAGGTGGGGTGGTATTTTAAGATATCTGAGTTTTGAAACAGTGTATGGAAAAGAATGTTCAATTAACTGATAGGCTATGGAATCAGGGAGAGAGGACATGTTAGGGTGGGGATATATTGAATTTATGGCATTTGTGCTATTGCTGTGAAATAAGAAGTAAAATGTCCAGAAAAAAATCTCTGGAAACATATTAATGGAATTTAAATCTAGGTAAGAGCTATGGATTTGCAAAGTGTCCCTGAAAAGACAATGATTTTACTCTGAATTGAAAGAGCTTCCTCTAAGACTTCACAGAGGAGGCATAAGGTTGATTCGAATGAATGGCAGATGCAACAGGGTAAGCCTCCCAAGATCACTGATATTTTCTAGTAGGTTCATTTTTAAGATAGAAACAAAGGCGGGGGGGGGGGGGCTCTACCATCTTCCTACTTTGAGCTTTCTCCACATCTCCACAAAAACAACCTTACAAACTTTCCTTAGAATTTCCTTTGAGATTCATTTGATAAGACAAGCACAAACTTGTATAATGGGGATGCACTTGGGAATGTGATGCAAGTCTGTGGCTCACCTGGGAGCTGGGCTGGGCTAGGGTTACACCAACAGGGTGTGTTCTTCACCTGAGTCTTCTGACCTTCTGAAAACAAAGAGCCCCAGCTAGTGGTCAGTATGCGCCTTTACCTCCTAAGGAGCTCAAAACAACAAAGTGTGATGCTAAGCAAGGTAGCACCCACCTACTACCTCTCTTTTTGGAATTGTACTTCAAGGCTGGGACGTTTATTTTGATTATTTTATTTGATCTTGCAAGCTATTAAAAATTTTGACAACTTACTGACCTGAAGGTTTGAATATGAGTAGCAGCCTGCAAACACAGATTGCTTAAGTGGGCTGAACTTCCTGTTGCATTTGTACTTGAATTTTGTTACCTAGTTAGGAAAAAAATGATGGATTCTTAAGAAACTAATTGCTCTGTTCTGCAGTTTCTTCTTCTGCTGGAGATAAAATGGAAACATTTGTCAATTCTAAAACTTAAATAGTCTATAAGATCAGACAATGCAGCATTCTTAATAACATTAAGTATGGAGGAAAATTTCTGCTAGACAATTGAGACCATGCACTGAAAAGCATACTCACTAGTAATGTTGATAATAATTTCAATATATTTTAACAATTAAATACCTTAAGGAAATAACGAGAGTCATTCACTGTAGCAAAAGGTGTAAAACAGGAACAAACATGCCAGCTGAACAAGTGACCACAGCTGACAGCTAGACATGTACAATGGTCTGGAGAGCCTGGTTTGTTCTGAAGATCCTAGCTCAGGGTAAAGCTACTCATCTTCCCAAAATTTACCATATCTGTACCCCAAAGTAATCAAATACAAGGAGTGAATACATTTCATGTATATGGATATTCATACACATGAAGTTTATGGCTCAGTGCCAGATGATATGGAGGAAACCTCTCTCCTATATAGGTATTTCTTTTACAGGAAGTAATTCTCTGAGTTTTTATAAAAAGATCTTGGAAATGTTTGATATGAGTTTTGGGGTTTATATGTAAAGTGGCAATAGTAACAACCTTCACAAGATTACTTAAGTGTTAAATGATGATTAAAAATGACCTAAGTTAAAGAACAGTATATATCTATTAAAAATCTTGATGGTTTCATGTGTGTGTGTGTGTGTGTGTGTGTGTGTGTGTGTGTGTGTGTGTGTGTATGTGTGTGTGGGTGTTTTCAGACATGAATAAGCAAATCCTGCCTGCAAAACCACAGGTTTAAATATCAACAGGTAGGCCATGGTGAAGCAGCAAATGAAACTACCTTTAGCATCTCTGAAGCTTTGCCTTAGAAACCTGGAGGGCTGACCTCCTTATTCCCCAGTGAGATAGCTCAGGCCCTAACTGATGCTGGCTTGTAGCTAAGACTACGGATTTCAGAAAATTAAGAGTACATACATGATCACAGAAAGCATGAGGCATGGGCCTTTCGTGTACATAAAGAAATTATAGGATTTTTACAGACCAAAAAAAAGGTCTTTGTGTTTTTTAAAACAATATCGAATGTGCTGGAAATGATCTAGCTCTGAAAGCAAAGGCAAAATGTTTTCATCTTAGCATTCATGAAGAATGCGGTTTGTGCATATGTTTTAATTGCTACCTTGGCGTTACTTAGCTAGGAACATACATCTGTAAAGTATGTTTGCCTTAACTGTCAATCATAATGAGTACATTGAAATAAAACTCAGTGACAAAGTATTTCTAAGTCTTCTGCATTATGTTTTAGAATTGCTGCCAGTGCTGTGAGCCAGTTATGAGTTAGAATAATATTTTCAGTGTTGACACACAAATGAACTCACTAAGCAACATCTTTACTTATAGATTTACGTGGTTGGAAAGCAAAAGCTACTTTTCTTTAGAAATATATGATTCATTATCAGAAGATAAAGAAATTCATTTTCTTTTATAACTATTCCTTTTACATGCAGTAATTTTCAAATTCTTTATCAAATGTATTTTGTCTCAGATGTCTGTACAACTTCCTCACTGTGTATACATCCTTTCTGTTTTCTTATTCCTACAATGTTTAATTTTCAATTGCCATCTACTCTAAGAGGCTTTGAAGAACCTTTTTATCAAAGACTAAATAAGTGAACAACGCCCCTCCCAAAACCCATGTGTCCTCAAGTAAACCAGTCTAAATAAAATAATAGATATTAGAAGAAAAATTTGCCAACCAAAAGCACACATTGTATTAAGGCCCATTATTTTCATTACTTCTATATTAACCGGTGTGTCTTGAACCCACATCTTTCAGACTATCTTCTTGGCATAGTTATTGTAGTCCATCAAAGATGTAAACAAGCCGGGCGGTGGTGGCGCACGCCTTTAATCCCAGCACTCGGGAGGCAGAACCAGACGGATCTCTGTGAGTTCAAGGCCAGCCTGGGCTACCAAGTGAGTTCCAGGAGAGGCGCAAAGCTACACAGAGAAACCCTGTCTCGAAAAACCAAAAAAAAAAAAAAAAAAAAAAAAAAGATGTAAACACACACACACACACACACACACACACACACACACACACACACACAGAGTGACTCTCATTAAAATAACCCCCAATGACATTGTTTAAATCTTTCTCTTTCAGAAGACTCCTGTTAAGACACACAAGAACCCTGAGATCATCAAAACACTATTCCAACCCTTATAACAATAGTAATTGGTGAATACAAGATGATTTAAAGCACAAAGGGATCAATTACTTGTTGTTTATTACTGGTTAAATTGGAAAACTGGCATCTTTCCACAAGGGACCATCTAGGTCACCTTAAGGAAACTATACCCAAAGGACATTGGTGGTCCTGAATCAGAGGATGATTAAGATTGTTTGGAAGGAATAATTGGCCACCTGGCTGTTAAAAGGGTTATAACTATAGAAAGTGCTTTTCCTGACCTACTAGTTCTCATCAAATTTTTTGAGCTTGATATTATTATGTGTGCTGCCATAAGTACAGTCATTTGACCAAATATGAAGGACTAACAGTACATACAAGCTAAGACTTTGTGTTCTCATTGATAGTCCTTATGAACATAATCCTTACATTCAATCTCAAAAGATATACATACAAGTTTGATGTATCTGTATGAAAAAAATAAAATAAATACATGTAGCAATCTCCTTTTTATTTAATTTTACCTCAGTGTGCTTTAAAATGTTGAAAACAACTTACACAAGTGATATGATGTATAATTAAATTATTGCAGTAATTTATACACTTGCCAAAGAAAGCAATGGTGCATTTGCATAGTTTCTGTAATGACATAAATTATTATTTTAATAATATATCTAGTGTTTTGCTTTCAAATATTGCTTTTTTATTTTCATGAATAAATTGAAATTCATTGTACAATTGTTTTTCTGGAAGAACAACTAATGAATTACCACATTTAACTGTCTTCTCAGTTTCTTTAAGTCTGGCAATTTTATTATTTTACAGTGTGTATCTTATTCTCCATTGAAATAGGATTTTCTAAACGCAAACTTTGGACTCACTATGAGAACCCAATTATCTTACCTCATAGCTAAGATACAAAAACTCAATGTGTATAAAATCAGGGGTGCATTAATTTGTCCCACTGAATTAAATTATCATTTAATTTAGAATGATGCAATTACTATGAACATATTTAACTTGTATTTAAATATCTCATTGTGATATCAATAACTTCATTTGTAAGAATACCAGATATTGGTGACAATTTACATCTGAATAAGAAGAGAAAACTTTCTGGAGATGGAAACCAATGGTATCCCAAAAACAATGAAATAAATGTAAGGTTCATGTGTGATTGCCTTTTAAACAATTTGTATAATTTAGGTTTGCATGAATGTCTCAAGATTAATAAATTGGAAAACAACCATCATTCTGCTTGAAATTCCGAAGTCTGAATGTCTATTTCACTGTAATTAATTAAAAAAAAACTTTGATAAGTAGTAATGAACAATTATATAAAACAGAAATATGTATCAAAACTTCCTGACTACTTCATGTGTCTTATTTATTATCTATTGTGTATATGTGTTCAAATTTTTATTTATGAATATTTAAACACAAGATCACATGACTAACATGAATCCTACAAAGAACATTTATTAAGGGAGAAGCAGGGAACAACTTAAGAGGATTTACTTTTGCTTGGGAGAATCTGCAGCAATATACATTTCTCATAGCAAATCTTCCTTAGAAGCTTTGATGTAAACAAAATGAAAAATCTCTACGAAGATGAATGAGCTGTAATCATATGCACCAAAACTTCATCCCAGTAACTAGAGTACAAAAGTCTAAGACATTATAAAATTCAAATACATGAACTTTACTTACTACGCCCTGATGTTCTGCACAGCATACCCTTAGTGAGTTCAGAGAGTTAAGCATGAAGCATTACAGTTCACCTATTCCAATTAACACAAGACACCTACTTGCAACCTGAACTCTATCTCTGAAATGTAAAGAAGTAAGCTCTGTTTTTTACCAGGCATTATTTCTCCTTCATCTAATGTCACTGCATGACATAAATGGAAGATCACAATACCATTTCTAAGACAAACCTCACATCTATATAATACATGCATGAACAATAGCAAGAGCTATGGGAACACCAAGTAACTTTCACTGTTTAGTGGTTACTCACTATGAATAGTCTTGTTCAGTGCTTATCCACACTGAGTTCTCCTTTCAAAACACACTCAAATCACACTGCCAAATGACAAAAAGGAACATAGCTTCAAACGAAAATCTAAGTAGAGAAATGCTCTCTGTTAAGCATGCAAGAGGTTAAAAACTGATGAAACAGCAAGACGTCTTCTCAACCCTAAGCTTGCCTGCCCCGTTCAATCACCATAGCAGTCAAGAATGTATAATGTAAGCTAATACTATATTATTAAATCAGTAAACCTCATTTACATTCACCTCTGAACTGACGGGGTGGGGAGGGATGACATCTATTAGTCAATAACAGAACAAACAGTCCCCAACTTGGAAATTCACACGACCTTGGATGTGAAATTCTTACAGACCGAGTTTCAGTAGTTTTATTTGCATCCACAGCACAACAACATATGTAAATGAAGCCAGCATGGCAGAAAGATTCCTTTCCCTCCAGTCTCCCCTCCAAAACATGCCAACAAGCTCAGCACTTGGCAGTCCATTTTTTTTCGGACATGAGAAATATTATTTATTAACCTGATAGTAGGTCATTCAAATATGCTTTTAAATTACATTCATATTAAAGAACTTGGAGAATTCTATGGCATCCTTACGCATATATGGGGGCTTGATATTGAACGTTTACTAACCCAAGCCACCCTAGAAGTGTTCATCTAAAATGCTCTTATTGACAAAGAGAGGTGTATCATAACATTAACTTCACAAAAACAAATAGCTCTCAACTTCCCTAATACTTTAATAATCGCTGTCTTCAGTATTATTAGAACATCTCATGTTGTACCAAATTATTCATTTTTGTATAATTATTACCAAAGTACTGTCTCAAATTATAGAAATCAACATAACTTATTTTTAAATTTTTGCATAGCTGTCTGTATTTCTCACCCACTTGCAATCATTTATAACAATATTCTATTCTTACCTTATTTTAAATAATAAAAAAGTCCCCCAGAAAGATTCCTCAGCGGTGTGGAAATATGAGCCACAGTTTTAAAAATAAAAAAAAAAAAAGAAGAAGAAAATAATGGATGAAAAGGTCGTCTTAGTTTGGAAAAAAAAAAATCAAAATACTTTGAGCAAAAACTACAGAAATCTCCGAAGTCACGCCTGAGTGGGCGCCCAGGTTGCAAACACAGGAGTCTCTCCCACGTCCGAGTCGCACTCCTTTGTCAAGTTAAATTGGGTCCTGCTGGTGAAGCGGGTCCCACCAGGCACAGAGGGTTCCAGTGGGCGTTGCCTCCAGGTGCCCAAGCTGGCGATCCGCTCACACCCCGGGTTCAGCACCGACACACTGTGGACAGCACCAGCTCCGCTCACGTCCAGTTTGTCTCAGTCGCTGAACCAGGCTGATTCTCGCGCCTCCTCCCTCGGCAAGAGCCGGGCTGCTTGTCAACCCCGGTGTGCCCCGCCCCCACATCTGACGTAACTGTTTTGCATATCAACTCTCCAGGAGGTGAGGGGCGGCCCCTTGACTGGGCTTCTGATGGGTTCAGCCGGCGCTATCCAGAAGACCAGATCCAGGCTTAAAATCAGCGTTGGGATTGGCATGGTTGGACTTGACTCTGCCGTTCGGAGAGCCCAGACGAAAAACTAGAAGCTGTGGCAGCGTCTGCGCCTCCGCCTTCCCTGGGACCTCGGCTCCCGGGACTCTGTGACCGCACAGCGTGCTAGGGAAAGGAGGCTGCCGAATCAGGGACTGTTAGGGAAAGAACTGAGCACCAGGAAACCATCCAGCCTTGCCCCATACATCAGACCCAAACTTTGCTCTGTCTCATTTGGTTGCGGAAAGGCACCTGATTTAGAGTTCTGCTCCTCCGTTCTCAGGGCTGTAGGAGGGAGTCCCTGCTGCAGAAACTTGTCTGGGAAAAAAAAAAATTAAAAATATCTGAGCGCAGGAAGAATATTTGAAAGCTTATAATGCTCATCATCACTCGGAAACAGATTTTTTTAAGTCATGTGACTGTTCCCTATTTAGTTTATGATAAGCTTCGTGGAGTTGGAGATCCCAGGATTTTAAAAAAAAATCATTTTAATTATGTTTTGTTTTAAAGCTCTCAGCTTCAACTCCCATCGCCAAATCTACAAACTTGTGCAGTGTTTATTGTCCAATACATCACTTGCTCAGTGAAAGACTGGATAAGCTGGAAGCAATGTCATGGTTTTTAGCAGTTCTCTCGGTGTTTTTGATCTCCCTTGTCCCAGGGATGCTCTTAAGAGGACTTTGACAAAGAAAAGGGGCCTGTTATATCAAGTTCACAGTGAGCTCCAACTTGTAAACAAGCACACTTGAATCATTCACCTACACATCATGTTAATTGCACAAAAAGAACGAACGGCGTGTAAAAACTAAGCCTGAGATTTTTTAATTGCATAAAGCTTTTTCATAAAGATGTGTATCATTTTTTAAAAATCATACTATTTAATGTGCTGTTTTCCATCAGATTGCACAAGTGTGTCATTGTTTTCCAGGAATCTAAGCTAACTTAACACGGAATCCACTCCTGTGTTCTCAGAAACATTAATTAGATGATAAACCTGAGTTTCCTGGGAAAACATCTTTAACACACAAAGACAATAATTCTTCCATTCAGAGCAATCTGCCATGCTTTATTTTTCTCTGGCAGCTACCAACTTTATGTTAATACATAAATGACAAATGTTATTTTGGACTGCTCATTATGTGTACACACACGCATTTGTTGCCTCTGTTCCCACTGTACTTTTAATAACAATGTCAGACACCGTGGCAGGAAATGAAAAGTAATACATGGGAGCAGGTGGGCATTGTCAATTACAATTACAATAGAGCCAGTTGAATAGCCTGCCCTTAGGCTAGTTGTGGGAAGGGAAATAACCCAGACATTACTTTGATGTCCTTTATGCTATCCTGTTGGAGAAGATTTGATAGTTTACTGCAGAAATACATATGATATCTTATTTATTCTTGTAAAAGTCCAAGAAAACTCATGCCAATTATTTAATCGGCATCAATTTTCGTTTTACTCCAGTAGTAAGACTTTTTAGGCTATGAATCCAAAGGCAGCAATCATAAAATTATTCAAAGACTAAAGAGAGTGAAACTGGGAAACTTCCAAACAGAAAGGGGAAAGCTAATTGTTCTTCTCATTGTCTCCAAAAAGAGTGGAAAGGAGTAAAGCAGAGAGACAAAAGAGGAGAACAGCATCAGGAAGTAGAGAAATTTTGGCAAGCTTGCACGAAGATACATAGGCAGAGCAACACATGACAAACTCCAATGCATCCTCCACTGGAGTGTCCCAGCTGGGTTTTTATGTCCTAACGAAATGTGACGACTTTCAAGTTATACTGAAACCTTCATGACTTTCTGTACTTGTATGACTTGAGTTTTGTTACTCAGCTGTTATTTTGTTAATCTATAGAATCAAAAAAACTTCAGAAATTTCTACTTTAACATCTACGATTCCTTAAAATACAAAACTTTATGAAGTTTCTGCTGAGTAGGATAACTTTTGCATCTGTCTACCGTGTTTATTAAAGCAGACCTCAGCATAAATAGGCTGGGAGATGAGGCAGGGGGAGGGGGAAATGGAATCAAGTAGGATATGAGAGGGAAGGATGTTTTATCTACCCAGGGAAAAGTAAGAAAATACAGAATGGGGCCTTCTGATTAGTCATTGATTGTGCAAGCATATTAGTATCATGTATTCTCACATGTGGTCATAATAAAGCTCAATGTGTGGTGGCTTATGAGTTCAGCTAACATTAGATCCTGTAGTGTCCCATTATTTCAAAATCATTTTCCATTTATAATTAGAGTATGTAATATACCAAACTTGCAAATAATCAAATGAAAGCGATGATCTATCATTTATTTATGTTTTACTTTTGAGCCTTATGCTGGCTAGTTTTTTGGCCAACTTGACAAAGTGAGGGTCATCTGGCAATAGGGAACTGCAATTGAGAAAATGTCTCCATCAGTTAGGCAAGCCTGAGATGCACTTTCTTTAGGAATGACTGATGTGAGAGGACCCAGCCAACTGAGGGTAATTCCACCCCTGGGCAGGTAGTAAAGAATGGGTGTAAAGAAAACATGCTGAGCAAGCCATGAGGAGCAAATCAGGTCCCTGTAATGCCTCTGCTTTGACATCAGCCTCCAGGTTTCTGCCTTGTGGTTTTACCCTGACTTCCCTCCATGACTGACTACCACTGTAAGCTGAAATAAACTCCCTCCTCCCCAAGGTGCTCTTGGTCATGGTGTTGATCACAGCAAGAGAAGGCAGACTAGGATAATCCTTACATGAGATCCACTGTCAATGAAGAGCCTGCTTGCTTGACAAGCAGAGGTCTAGCACTCCTTACTCTGTGATCTTTCTTAGTGCAGGAAATGAGAACAGAACAAAGCAAAGAGAAACTGCATTGCAATAAATAATCAAAATACCTTTAATTCAACAGATTGTGAATTTTCAGCATAGTATGAATGTTCCAGAGTCCCCACATGCCTACAATGTTGTTTCTACATAATGGTACTGTCTCCTAATAGCATAAGGGTGTATGTTTTCAAAAAGTAGATGTTATACTTACTGGTTCATTTTGTTAAGAAAGAATGTTTGAAATTATGCCTTTGTGTTATGGCCTTTTTTTTAAACAATAGTCCCATTTGTTAAATACAACATACAAACGATTTTATATTTGACATTTGACAATTTATAATTTCTTCTGTTTATTCTACTATTACTTCCTTTTCTCCGTGCTTTTTACCTATTCTTTCAAGCGAGTTTAGGTCCTGTATTTAAAGCTATTATATTCTAATTCACTATTCAAATAGTTCACTAGTTATATGTGTGTTGTGCCAGTAGGAGTCTTAAATACACAATCATGTTACTGAAGAGATTATAGATTTAGCTTACTTTTGTGTGCGTGTGGTAAACGACTTTATCTAACCCCAAATAGAAACTATAAAGATATTCCTCATATTTGTGTGGAAAATAGGTTGTTATAAACAGATTTTCAAGAGTAGTTTCTTTAAAATAGAGGTAAGAATAGGATGTCCGGGGCTAAGAAGATGGCTAAGCAGGTAAAGACATACGCTGCCAAGCCTGAGGACCTGAGTTCAATCCCTGGTGCCCACACAGGGGACAGAGAGAAGCAGCTTTCATAACCTGCCTTCTGCTCTCTACCAGTACCGTGGATTGTACCCCAAATAAAGAACAAAATGAAGGTAATAAAAATAAGTCTCCCAGTAATTAAACTTCAATGCTGAAATATAAAGTTGCACATTGGAAGCTAGTAGTTCATCATGCACATATCTCTATTAGTTTTAAGTGTAGATTGTAACTACTGCATCCTTTTATCATGAGATCACAGAAACTTCCAATATATGTTACAAATGGAAGCCACTTTAAAAATAAATTGTCCTATTTACCACAGTATAAGATTTTCATTGGTCTTAGGTAATAGATTTTAAATTAAATTTGGAGTAATAAAGTTCTTTTTTAAATACTTACTTTTTTAAAAAATGTATCTGTATTTATTTTTATTATATGAATGTTTTGCCTTCAAGTCTGTTTGTCACGTGTGTGAGTGGTCCCTGCGGTGGTCAGAAAAGAGCATTATATTCTCTGGAACAGGAGTCACAGTGGAGAGAGAGAGAGAGAGAGAGAGAGAGAGAGAGAGAGAGAGAGAGAGAGACTCATGTTACCCATGTGGAAGTCAGAGGACATCTTGCTGAAGTTGGTTCTTCATGTCTACCCTGTGGCTTCTGGGGATCTAACCCAGGTGGCTAGGCTTAGCAGTAATCGACTTTATTCACTGCCCTGTTTTGTTGGCTGTAAAATTATCTTAGTACTAATATCTTCAATAACACGTAGGAACTTACATTAACCTCCTTTTTGTTTGTAATCATGAACTTATCATCATTGCACGACGTTTCATCAAGGATTAAAGGCCATTCTTAGGAATACTATGTTAAAGGTTGGGTCGATCAGTGCAAGTATCAGCTTTGGTTCCTGCTGTGTAAAGAGGCCTTTTCAAATTTCACAGCAACAAGAGCCAATGTACAGTATAAATAAAAGCAGGAGTACAAACCACAACTGGCATCAGTCTGTACTCAAGTAACATTAAACAGAGAAGGAAGGAGCTTGTGATAAGGAGCGTTGCCTAATTGGAAAGCTCTAATAACATATTCAGGCTGAGCTTTAAGTAATAAATTTGCTCATGCTCATCCACAATTGGGGGTGAAAGCAAATTCAGAATTACACCCTATGGTGAGCCATTCAAGACAAGGAAGGACTGTAGTCAAAGGCTTGCACCGTGATCAACAGAAGGAAATACACAGAAGCATGTTTTCTGATGACAAGCATTAATCGCATACACTGATCTTCTGATACTCCATCTAGCTTCCAAATTCTGAGCTTCCCCATGCTCTAGTAATGTTATTTGATCATGGTCAGCAGTAGTTGCTTTTTCCAAATCAGGTGCTAACAATGGAAACAAGCATCTAATACCAGTTGACATCTATCAATACGACCATATACATAATTTTCAAGCACCCAACAGATAGTTTCAAAATACATTGATCTGTTAAATAAAGCATATTAACTGACATGATTAATTAAGGCAATATTTCATAACAAGAATAATAAAAATAACAATTGTTATAATGTTGTAGTCTGCGGCGGGAGATAAAGTCACACCATACAACAAACTCACATGGGAGGTTTATTGAAGAAGAAGAGCTCAGAGAACAGCTTCTGAGGGAGAAGCAGCAGAGAAGGGACCAGAGCTAGGCTGGTGCCTTTTATTAAGAGGACTTAGCGCATGAGCACAGAAACTACAATGAGGCGTAGGGGATGACGTATTCTGAGGACCCTGAGCTGGCCAGCGTACCTGCCTGAATATTGACAAACGCATGTGCACTTGGGGAGCTCTTAGTGGTTGTAGCTGAGGACCCTGAGCAGGCCAACGTGATGCCTGAGTGCTGGCAAGTACATGTACACAGGAATCATGTATACTGCCAGGTCCCAAGGGCAGGCCAGTGTAATACCTGAATACTAGCAACAATCTAAATTATTTTTATGTCTGTATTTTTTTTTAATTTTGAGGTTGCTTTATTAACAGAATGCTACATATGTACATGAGCATAGACACACATAATTTAGACTTTTTTTTAATACCAGTGTTTTTAACTAGAAAACTAAAGGTAGAGAAAGAAAAGCATAGTTCTGTTTTGCTAGATGTATACGTATGCAAACATTCATGATTAATATTTATGTAAAATACTAGATAAATCAAAAGCTGTAATTAAGATCTCATCTCTTATTATGTTTATGTGTAAACTCAGTTACATTATAAAAAACCTGAGATAATAGTAAATTCAGAAAAACAAAAGCAAAGCAGCTGATTCGATAAATATTGTACAAATCAGCCTCATCCGCTTTCATAAAATTACTCCATCATGTTTATGCAAAGCAATAACAACATTGGCGCATTTATGAAATTAAAAATAATTATCTGGATTGCTGCCTTTATTTCAGTTTTGAAAATCAATTTTGCAAAAGTTTCCTTTTCTTTCTTTTTTGACTTTAATAAGCAGAATTTCTAGAAATAATTCAAGATTTTGGTAATCTTAAGAGTCTTTAGAATGTAAAAATATGGTGCGAAATTATCATTTCATGAGTGTAATTGAAACTATGAGAACAGCGAATAAGAACTTGATGTTCCAAACTTCCCATGTTTGGAGCTCTTCTCCCATCTCGTGGCCAAATTAAGTATTGCAAGAGTGGATTTACTTTCATACAACTCCATTATGTATTTCTAAACAATTGTTAAAAGGTGTGCTGCGGGGTGGACTGGGGAGGGAAGGCTGGCAGGGAGCAAGAGGAGGGATAAGGGGGAGATCTGTGGTTGGTATGTGGGAAGAATAAAAAAAAATTCTTAAGAAGAAAACAAACAACAAACAAAAGTGTGCTGGTGCTGCACAAGTTTAAGCCAGATGGAGTCCCAGCACGGAGAAGTCGAAGTGGACCGGTTTCCCACTCCTACCCCGCAAAAATCTATCTGCAATATATCCCTGCTGGAAAAGGAAAAATTAGTTTTTTCCAGTGGAATTTTACGGGTTGTATTAACCACATTTCATGGGTGATTGGCCAGTATAAGAAAACCCAATGGTTCTTTTGTAGAGTTTTTGTCTCACTTTGCTTTGCTCAGATTTTTCTTTCTTATCAGTCTTGCATTCGATTTAATTTCCATTTCTGTGTTTTTATGGGTTTTGTGTGTATTTCTTGTTTTTGTTGTGGTAGTGGTTGTTTTGTTTTTTTGTCTTTGTTTTGTTTTGTTTTTGTCTGTCAGTCTGTTTGTGTTAAGGAGATAACGAGGGATAAAAAGAACATAACATTGGATGAGTAGGGAAATGGGAAATTTTTTCGTTAAAAATGTTTTTTAAATATGTGCTGATGAAGAGGTCTAAAATGAAAATCTCTAATATTTGTTATTGAATGTACAGAATTAAGTAAATACACAAAACAAGTGTGATATGGGAATTGGTCTTATAAAACAATGGTAATATAACATGGGGCATTTTGACTCTTTCAAAATATATTTTATATATTGGTTAGAAAACATTTAAACCAAAAATAAATTAATATATCAGCATTCAAACTAGTTGCCACCAACATTTTATATAAACTTTTAGATTTTACTGGGAAATCAAAGCAACTTTTCACTCAAATGTATTTGACATTGTAGTCTGTGAAAGTAGAGTATACAAGGACATAGACATTATAGTTGTATATTGTGCATTCATATAGATTATAATTGTAAGTAAAACTAATGCTTAGAGTAGAGATAATATAACTATTTGAGCTCTTAAGTTACTCTGCCTATCACAGTGACTATTGTTTAAAAAGAGGCAAGCAAAGACAAAGGACAAGAAAGGGCCCAGAGCCTGCCTTGCAAGTTTTATAATGTTTTGTAGAATACTGTGTAATAAGTCATATATTAACAAAGTTATAAGTGAAAACCCAATATAAAATCATTTAAGTGTAAATGGGAGTTATTAGAAATACAAAGAAAATATTACAGGTAAAATAATTGTTAGATCATAAACCCCAAGCTATGGATCCTAAAAGCAAGAAAAGTAATGGGCAAATACTGGGATTTTTCCTTGTTCTTTTCTCTTTTCCATATAGAGACTATCCTTCCAGAGCATATGGCCCAGCCTTTAAATCAAAATGGCAGGAGGACTGTCTAGGAGGGGCACAGCCATGTCTGATGAGAACAACAAAGGTCATAAAGCCAGTACAGCTGCTTGACAAAGATCCAGCAAAGCTGAGCCACATGATGGCTGCCATGCCACCTTTGGTTTTTATCTCTACCTGCTGCATACTTGGGAGACTTTTAATATTTGTAGAATTGGGGATATTGGATTGGTGGAAATTTGCTTATGAATCATTTGTTCCTTCTCCCAGGAGTATTGCTGCTAAGGTTCCCTAGGAAAGTCCTGAACATACTACCCCTCCCAATTTTAGGGAAATATCCTTATCTACTTGAAGGTCTTGGAGGTTGTGGCACACATAAATAAGCCAGGGGTCTCTTTATGAGGCTGTGAGATATTCTTAAAACATCTATCCCTGTACTTACTCAGGAACAAGATAATCAAAACAAAGTAAACTTACAAGGTCAACAAGATTCAGTGGGCTAGAGGAGTTGGCCACAGATCAGGTTACAAACCTCTTTCCACTGTATACTCAGGTAATTACATGACATATACAGCAACAAAGTTAGATTAACTGGATTAATTTTGTTTTGGTCTAGTGTGCTTGAAGCCAAAAAAGCTACTAGCTTGAAAACAGGCTATCATAAGTGTTTAGATTCTTAAAAATTGAATTATGGGGTTGAGGAGTAAAAAAAATGCTTATAAAAGATAGCTGTTTATCAATAATGATTAAACTTGAGGGAAAATAAATGTCAAGATAACTCTGTTCTGTCACAGTTTATCAGTGATGACTAAAAGATATGCAAGAGGAAGTGAAACACATGTCCAAAACCAAAACTGATGTGATCTCGGTTTTGGAACAGCATGAATCTATCCCTACTTACTGAATTCTGCATAAATAAAGGAACACTCTGGCTGCAGTCAGGCTGCAAGGTTCTCCCAACCATCATGCCTGACTCACTTATTCCCTGGCTGACACCTTACATCCTCTTGGGACCTGTCAACTGTTGGGGCTGGCCCCTGCATAGGAGAAATGGGCTGAAGGACAGATGAAGAATGCTTCTGATACTTTTTGAACTCTCACTCCTTTAAGATCTAACTTTCTCATTTGGTGACACAGATTTGAAAAAAAGGGGTGGTGGGGAGCAAACAATGCCACCACAACACCACAAGCCTTCTAAATTGCAAAGGAATAGACTGGGTTTCTTATGCAGTATGTGGCTCTTTGGAATCTGCTGCTGTTACTCACCTCTTAAGCCTAGCTTCCATCTTGTGAGCAAATTCAGACACACAATTGACTCTAAGGGTGAAGTGTCATCTGTAACAAAATTCGGAAAGCCTGCTCTGGTGAGCTGTGAGATGGCTTCTGCTGGAGACTAGAGTTCTATTGTAAAACTTATCCTAAAGCATTGACTGCTGCTTCCCACAGACCTGGCTCCCACCCATCAAATAACTGCTCTTTAAACTTGAAAATAACGCGCCCTATCCTCTGCTTCAGTAATGTATATGTGATTTACAGCAGCTAGTTGGATATATGATATCCTACTATGCATCTAAGAATGACCACAGAGCATTGCTAGCTCTGAGTCATGTCATTTGCTCAGTTGCATAAATTTCAGCAATTAGTCTCCATTACTGCTGTGTGTGCATACGTCTACATATATGTACACACACACACACACACACACACACACACACACAAGTATGTGCATGCCTGTAGGTGCTGAGACTGAGGTTGTGTGTTGTCCTCAAACATTTTCTACGTGAAGTTTTAAGCTGGGATGTCTCACTGAAACTGGAGCTCACTGCTTCTGTGACTGTTATGGCTGAGCACTGCTGTGCATGAGTTTACACACAGGTGCTGAGGGGCTGAATGTAGGTTCTTATGCTTGTACAAGAAACTCTCCTAAGTGAGCAGTTCCCTCCCACCTCCACCAACCTTCTGTTTTTCTTCAAAACACTGAGTTGGGCTATTTGCTTCACATTCTTCTACTCTATTCCCAAACTCATTCAAGCACAAACTGCAACTATTGACCAAATATCTGTTCCAGTGACTTTTCTCATTTTCATGACTGCTGTGGGATGGTCTGTATGTCAAGTGTGTTGCTGATTGGTCAGTAAATAAATCACTGATTGGCCATTGGCTAGGCAGGAAGTATAGGCGGGACAAAGAGAAGAATTCTGGGAAGTGGAAGGCTGAGAGGGAGACACTGCCAGCCGCCACCATGACAAGCCGCATGGGAAGATCCCGGTAAGCCACGAGCCATGTGGCAAGGTATAGATTAATGGAAATGGATTAATTTAAGATATAAGAACAGTTAGCAAGAAGCCTGCCACGGCCATACAGTTTGTAAGCAATATAAGCCTCTGTGTTTATTTGGTTGGGTCTGAGTGTCTGTGGGACTGGCGGGTGAGAGAGATTTGTCCTGACTGTGGGCCAGGCAGGAAAACTCTAGCTACACATGACAAAATATTTAAAAAATGCATCTTGAAGCAAGAGGTTTGTTTTGACTCAGTTTGGGGCAATATAGACCATTGTGATAGAAAAGTCGTGGGAACAGAAATGTGAAGCAACTGTTTTCATTGTGTCCTTAGTCAAGAGGCAGAAGGAGGTCACTGAGATTACTCAGCAGGTAAAAGGACTTGCTGTACAAGGCCTTAGTCCATTCCCTAGAACTCACAGTGCAAGAGAGAACCTATTCCTCCCCAAAATTGTCCTCTGACATTCACACATATGCTGTGGTATGCATGTGTCCACCCTCACACATACATAATAACAAGTTTTTATAAAAATGAAAAGGAAGAAGGAAAAAAATGAATACTGGTGCTCTGCTCACCCCTGCCCTCCTCATTTCATTCAGCATGGGACCATAGCCTGTGGAGTTGTACCTGCCAAATTCAGGATTGGCCTTCTCTTCCCAAAATCTCTCCTAAAACTCCCTCATAGACATCATAGACACACCCAGAGATGTGTCTACATGGAGACTCTCATCCAGGGAAGTTGATGGTGATGGCTGTGACAATATCTAAGAATTTTCATTCAGAATCCTATGACAAGAGGAAAACAGTTTTCAATGAGATAATGTTTCATAATAAACAGAGCTACTTCTTTTTAACTATTTCTTTTGTAGCCACTGTTGTTTAGACTGTTGATTTAGAGTGGTGGAAAAAAACTGAATTCTCCAATAATGAAAGTCAATTAGATTCAATATACAAGAATTAGCACAAATATAACTCAAACATTGTACCATTTGCCACGATACCAAATCTCCACAACCCTCCATACTTCGAAGTATTTTTGTTCAGGCAGGCAAAAGAAATATTATTCAAGAAATCCCTGAGACAATAAACTTAAAAAGAAGAATTATCATTTCAGAGGTTCAGTCCATGGCCCTCTGATTTCACTGCTTTGGGCTTTGACAAGGTAACACATCACAGTAGAAGCATATGGTAAAGAAAGCTGATTAGAGAATGAAGGGGGCAGGGAAAGAGTTTGAGTTTGGGAGTCAAATGTCCCTGTAAATGGCATTCCTTCAGTGACCTGAATACTTCCTGCTAGGCCTCACCTTTAATAGGCTCCAGTATTTCCCAGGAACACTACAAAGCGGGCCTAAAGACTTCAACATGCAGGCCTGTAGGGACACTTACCCAAGCCACAGGAAAGAGTGAGAATACGTCCAATTCTCTTTCAAGAAACTTAAGATTACTTCACAGAGAAGAAAAAGACATTTCATATGAAAGAAAAAAAGAGAGATTGGAGCTTAAAAATACTATTGTTCTATGATTCATGAATCAATGCAATCTAGAAAAGAACTGGCCCATAAGATTCATAGAAGAGAGTTAAACAAGACAGAAAGAATTTCATTTAAAACCCATTTCCAACGATAATCTGTACTTTCGTCTCTTCTGTCCATTTCTCCATCCCCTCTTCCCTTTACTGTGTCTGCTCCAAACACTCTTCAGGACCTCTGGTAGTCAGGACCAAAATGATCTCCCAATTACCTCAAGGGTGTCTCTATGTCTCAGAATCTCCTAATACTGTTTCACATTCACGACTGGAAACACATTCATTTGGTCTGGAGAAGCTATGATCTACTGTTTTAATCGAATGTCAGACCACTTTCATGGAACCTGCTCCCAGATGCCCTACCTAGCCAGCCGCAAGCTCACCCTGACTCTGAGCAACAGAGGGATATTCAAGACCAGCCTCGGTGATGGTCCAGTATCTATGGTGCTTAAGAAACCAGAAACCTTGAACCAGACCAATGACTCCTTTAATGAGTATGTGCATGTAAAGGTGTTTGGGCCGTGTGTGTGTGTGTGTGTGTGTGTGTGTGTGTGTGTGACACACTGCAGCTCCCAATGCCACTATAATGAATGGAGTAATGGGAAAGACAGAGGAGCAAAGTTGTGAGTGAGTGGTGGAGAGAAACAGAACTAGAGGCCCTATGACAGGGACAAGTGTGGCAGAAGGCTGTGGTGGATGGGGGAACATATGCTTGCTGAGTAGGGCTGATAGGGTGGTGTACACCAGCCTGGAACTTGTGCAGACTCAATCTCCAAACATACTGCCCAGAGGCATGATTGCCCTGGTTCTGAACAATGACAGGATGTCTAAGGTCCATTTTCTGAAGTGGACCTCCTTGAAAGACCTCTATAGTCCACGTTGCCTCTGGAAGCCACTTTGGTATCTGTGGTCCACTGCTCCAGATCATGTTGAAGCCTGAGGTTCATGTGGATACGCATGATCCTATTCTAGCTCTAGGCTGTGTTGATGTCCATGGCTCATGTTGCCATAGAAGGCCATACAGATGTCCATTGCCTGTGCTGCTGCCTGAAGCCATATTGATACACATGAACCATACTGGGACCATGGAGATGTGAGTGTCCTGCACTACCACCTTAGGTCATGCTGATGTCCATGGTTCATGCTTCAGCACAGGGCTATGTCTGGGTCTGTTGTCCTACTGCACCCCAGGGCCATGCTGATGTGAGTGGCCTGTGCAGGCACTTGGGGCCACATTGATTTCTGTGGTCAGAGCTGCCACCAAGGGCCATGTCTGGGTCCATGGTCCTACTGCAGCCAGGAGCTGTGTTGATGTCTGTGTCCTTTGTTGCCAACAGAGGTCACACAGATGTCCCTAGTCTGTATTCCCACTAAAGATACAGGGAAAGGAAGATGCTTTTTCTTTGGTGTAGATGACTGTAAACTCATAACTAAGAAAGAGGGCTGGTGGGAGCTGAGGAAAAAGGGACAGAGAAGGCTTCTGTGACAACCCCTACTCCCACATTGGACTCTGTCCCACCCCACCAAAGTGTAACAGCCTAGGCAGAAAGTCATCAAAGAGAGCTCTTAAAAATTGTGATAAGGATGCTGAAGTGTAGCTCTCCACAGCTGATGGCTTTTGGCAAGGGTGTGGGTTGGGAAGGACTCAGTTTTCTTTAAGAGGCTGGCCACTGGGAATTTTACCATGCTCCAGTGAGTATATAGGCAACAAAATTTGAACTTGAGTTTGTTTCTTATTATTATTCTTTCGGAGGGGAAGTTCACAGAAGTGGTGTGGGGAGCTTGGAGGACTGGAGAAGTGAGTGTGATCAGGGTTCATGATGTGAAATTCCCAAATAATCAATAAAAATATTATGTAAAAATTAGTCAACATAGAGATAATAAGAAATATGGCAAACAATGTGACTCCAGCAAGTATATGTTGTAAACCATAGATAGCTCAGGAATTATCAACATCTCTCCAGAAGAACTGAACAAATAACTTATAATCAAATTTTAATAAACTATCAATTAAATTTCTCAGGAAAAACTGTGAAAGATCAAATATCATTGCACTGACTACTATGTATGGCAGGTTTTTCATTTTTTTTTTTGAGATTTTCATACATGAGTTATGTATTTACTTCATTTCCACTTCAACCACTCCTCCTTACTTTGGTTAATTTTTACACACATACACATACACAACATGCTGAGCCCACTTAGTGTGGATCTTGTGTACCTGTGTTTAGGGATGTACCTATCCAGAAATTCATTATTGCAGAAAACTAATTCTTCCTCTCTCAAAGCCATAGCTTGGCCATAGCTCTTGATCTAGGGGTGAGGCCTTGTAAAATGTTCACATCTATGTCAGCATGGTGACAGATATCCTCATTTTTCAACCAAATTCCTCATGATATTCTTCACAGAAATATAAAAAGAATCATTGGTATTTTATATGGTGTCATGTATTTGTTGTTATTATTGTTACTTTTTGAATTACAATCTTATTACCATCAATGATAATCTTACTAGCATGTAAGAGAACAATGTGATGCAGGTTAGGTGATAATTCTGGAAGCTAGTAGAAAGAGTAATGGAGTAAATATCATGCTTTTTAAGTTAGGCATGGAATAAAAATCAACAGCTGATTAATGAATGAAAAAGTGCTCCCAAGAATGGAAGTGGGCTGATGAAACGAGAAAAAAAAAAAAACAAAATTCTTGTTGTTGTTTATTAATAATGAAAGCACTACATATAAATGAGGGGGGTAGAGAAAGAAGTCAGAAGTTATAAGGAAGCCTAGAACCTCTCGGTCTGCTTCAAAGTTGTGTGTGTGACTTCCCATTAGTGCAAAAGAAAAGAGCAATAAAGCCATCTATGGCAAAGCTGAGAAGACAAAAGAATGAGGCTCTCATGTGCAAAGATTTCCTAAAATCTGATAATCAGTAACATCTGACGTTATTGTATAAAGTAAAACACCTGCAGAAACAGCCATGGCTGGGGAGTTAAACCATATGTTGTTTTGATGTTTTAGCAAAAGATATGAAAAAAAAGCACAGGAAATCCATCCCCAATATTTGAAAAGAATATTCGAGTTATAGAAAAAAATAAAATTATCCTTCAAATTTCATGCTCCAAAATAGAAGGCACATTTTAAACCAAAATTCTAAAAGTCATTTAGAATTATGTTAAGTATGGAAATGACAGAATTTATTAAATACAAAGTTTTAAATTGTCCTTAAGAGATAAACTATGTATAAGATACAATATTATTTGAGACTAATTGTCATACGTATAAATAGGATGTAATGTGTAATTAAGAAGACTAGTCATGGACTATTGTCTGAGATTACAGAGACACAGTAAATGGCAAGGTTTAGTAACAAAGAATTCTGAACTTCAAAGATCTACAACCATTGTAGAATATTATTTTAAGGTGTTTTACATTTGTTTATTTTCTGGAACATTTGTTTGATGATGTGAAGGTGTGTTGCGTTCTTTTATGTTGCATTTATTTAACTCTGTGAAGCTGTGTTACTGTGCCTGTCTAAAACACCTGATGGCCTAATAAAAAGCTGAACGTCCAATAGTGAAACAAGAGAAACCATAGGCAGGGATGGCAGGCAGAGAGAATACATAGAATGAGAAATCTGGGAGGAAAAGAAGAAAGAGGAAGAGAACAAGGATGCCCGGGGCCAGCCACATCGCCAAACAGCCAGCTACAGAGTAAGAGTGTAGTGGGTAGCTGTTCCAGCTTCGACCTGGAAGTACTACCCCTAGTGAGGCTTCTGGTAACTGTCATGCCTACCTATGACCTGCCCCTGAGGTGGGGCTGAGACAGGAGCCCTTTAGACCCCAGATCTGGATGTGGTGGCGCTCTTGTTTCCTGGTGATCCTGGATGCTGGATGTTCTCCAGAGAACACTGCTGGACTGCACTTCACTTCTCCCAGATCCTGTAACCTAATCCTTTACTTGTTGAAAGTTACCCCCAAATAAACCTCCCTTTTAACTACATGGAGTTGCCTTAATAAATCCCCCAATGTAAGAGTGAAAGTAAGATTACAGAAGTAAGAAAGGGAAAAGCCCAAAGGCAAAAGGTAGACAAGATAATTTAAAGTTAAGAAAAGCTAGCAAGAAACAAACCAAGCTAAGGCCGGGCATTTATAAATAAGAATAAGCCTCCGTGTGTGATTTATTTGTGAGCTGGGTGACAGGCACACCCCCCCCCCAAAAAAGCCAAAAAAAGTAAGGAACAAAAACAACCAACTACATACAGCTCAAAATATTGTCTTAATATTGAACAAAGAAGGTAGATAGAAATATGATGTCGATGGACATACTCAAAACAATTTTAAGAGTAGTCATAGTCTTTATTCTTAGGTAAACTTACTGCAGTGGCTACACAAACCCTACATATTAGTGGGGAAACACATGTTATGTTCCAATACGTGTGTATATTTTGTAGTGTCTAAATCAGAATTAGTATGTGTATATTCTCAAATACCATGTCTTTATGCTGAAACCTTCAAATACCTTCTTCAGACTCTTCAAAGCATACAGTACCTTCCTGTTATCTGTCACCAATCTATGATCCACAGGTGCAACAGGAGCCCTTGCATCTTTCTCATTGCAACTTTTCACCCTGTGATCAACTTCCCTCCATCGCTCTTTCCCACTCCAAAGCATTGTATGGCCAGGGTTAAGAGAAGCAGGAAGGAATGGGAGGGACAATGGAAGACTGACATGGAGATGGGGCTTAATGAGAAAAGAAACATAAACAAGCTGATGATGAGATGAAGGAGAAGGAAAAGCAGAAGGAGAAAGGGGAAGAAAAGATGAAGGAAGAGAAATAAAGAATAAGAAGAAGGAAACTCTCAAGAGAAGGAAGGAGAAGTAGAGGGAGAAAATTTAAAAGATTAAAGAATTTCTCTTTAAGAAGGCACACCTCTCAAGCAATGATGTGTTTGAGAAATGTATGCGCTGTCTATAGGGAGAACATGTCGGATAAATAGTTCTGCACTACAGAATTTAAATGTCATGCACATTCTAGTTATTTTACATAAAACAAAAAATTAAAGTAGGCAACCATTTGCAGAAAGAAAAATGTAGAACAAATGCAATATAGGTGTCATACATAAACATAATCATATTTAAATTATCCTCAATGGTGCAGAGCAATTACAAATAAAAACATAGTGTTATGAAATTATTTCATAAAATGTTAGCCCAAAGAATTTTATAGCATCACAGATTTTATAGAATGCTGCTTAAATTATTGAAAATTGTTCTGTGAGGACATTTTACACTGAATAAATAAGATTACTCTGTTAGCCAGCAAAATATAAGAAATTAAAACTTATAAACAAAGAGAAATATATGTTTTAAATTGAGTCCTGAAGATTCGTATGTCCTACTTGCTTTATCTATTACTTGAAGATAAAGTATCCCAACAAACTGTACAAAAGGTTTGTGAGGAAATGTTAATGAGATGCCCTAGATTCTAGTAGCTAGCAATTCAGCACACTACCGTGCAATGTTTTGCCTGGTTATTCACATGAATTTTATTTCAAATAAGGTCTTATACTGGAACGCTATTTTTATTTTATTTTATTTTACAAAATTTTGTACTCTATCTGTTCTATCAAAGTCCTCATTTTTCAATGTATTAGTTATTTTCACAATATGACAAAACACTTGTCGAAAGCAGCTTGAGAAAGAAAGGGCCTATTCTGACTCACAGTTCAGGGAAATAGTCCTTTGTGGTAGGGAAGGCATGGTGTCAGGAGTGCGCAGCTGGTGGCTACATCACACCTGCAGTCAGGAGGCAGGGAGACGTGAAGGCTGGTGCTCAGCTTGCTTTCTCGTTTTCATAAAGTTTAGGACTCCAGCAGTTGTGGCGGTGGCCCACATTCAGGGTGAATTTCTCTTCCCAGTTCCATCTCTTTGGAAGCACCCCAAAGACACATTTAAAAGTGTTTCATGGGGCTGGAGAGATGATGGCTCAGTATTAAAGAGCAGTTGTTCTTGCAGAGGACCTGGATTCAATTCCCAGCATCTACATGGTGGCTTACAACCATCCATAACTCCAGGTCCAGGGGATCCAGCATCCTCTTCTGACTTCCTCTGGAGTCAGGCATGCATGTGGTACACACACATACATACAAGCAAACACTCGTAAAGATAAATAAAGAAATTAAGAAAATCTAAAAAAATTAGTCTGTTTCCTAGGTGATATCAAATCTCCTCAACTTGATAATGAACATTAACAATCTCATACTATGTCTATTTGGGGGATCAGAAATTTTGACTATTGAGTTTTCTCTAAGCCCTGTTTCATATTATATCTATTTTTATTATATCTATTATCCACCCTAATATCTAATTTTTGGCCCACAGAATTGAGTTCTGTCTATATTTAGAACTCCACCCCCTTATGAGAAAGGCTGTGGTTCTATTAGCACATAAAAGAAATGAATTTGCTGGTTTCTGTAAACTGTTTGAGAAAGGAATGCACTTACTTCGGAACGCTATTTTTAAAACATAGTGCTGAGCAAGTGACAAGGGTCTCCCAAAATCACAATATATATCCCAAAATAATTGTAGATGATGCCACAATATTATTTCTGTTTTGTTCACAGATACCTTGTCTTTTTACCTATTTCAGTGTCAATTAATGGCTCCAGATCCCTTGCTTCATTTGCATATAAATATTTACAATCCTAAATAAACTTAAAGTCAAGTTTCCTGAGGTTTTCAGTTCCTCTATTATAGAAATTCATAGTATTTTTCCTACAAATATCCATTACATTTACTATAACATCTCATTGTCATAAAATACTTGGATGAAAAGTTTTCTTAATAGGTCAATTTTAACCATTTTTGAAGTCCATTTTCTAAATTTGAAAGAGAACATCTTGTAAGTAAATAGGCTTTAATCCGAAATTGTCTTACATATCTACTATCTTATGTACGAGCACATTTAATTAATATCATCATATACTTAAAGTAAGAAGTTATAGATTTTGAGGAAGATCCTGAAGTAAACTATTAGAAAGGAATTTTATTATTTAATTTGTCTATAACTCATTAAAGAAATACTTAATGTCTTTCTTGGCTAGTTACTGTAATAGACATTAGAAAAAGAATAAATCAGTTTTTTAAAAAAGTTGAAGTATTGGCTGGCATATATTGTTGGGAATACAAAATATTACAGTAGTTAAAGTAAACACTATAAGGCTTCCTAAAACTATAAAAACAGAATTGTCATGTGATCTAGTAATTCTATTTCTGAGTATATTCTCAAAAGTATTGCTGAATTTTATGTCTCTTGAGATTTATTTTTTGCTCACGTATGTGGTCTATTCTGAAGAAAATTCCATGAGCTGATGAGAAGTTATGTTCTTTTGTGTTTTGGTGAAATGTTCTTTAAATATCTGCTAGGTCCATTTGGTTTATCATGTTATTTAACTCCAGCATTTCTCTGGTTAGTTTTTGTCTGGATGACCTGTCTTCTGATGAGAGAGCGGTATTAAAGTCACCCACTATCACTGTGTGAGGGTCAATATGAGCTTTAAACTTTAGTAGTGTTTCATTTATGGACTTGGGTGTGTAGATTTGTATTTGGTGTGTAGATGTTTATAATTACAATATACTCTTGGTGGATTTTCCTTTGATGAGTATGTAATGTCCTTTTCTATCTCTTTGAATTATTTTTGGCTTGAAGTCTACTTTGTCAGACATTAAAATGGCTATACTTGCTTGCTTCTTAGGTCCAATTGATTAGAATATCTTCTCCCATCCTTTTACCCTGAAGTGATGTTTATCCTTGATGGCAAGGTATATTTCTTGGGTGCAACAGAAAGCTGCAAGTTGTTTTCTAAATTAATCAGTTATTCTGCATCCTTTTTTTGTTGAAGGAGATATTGGGACCATCAATATTGATTGTTATCATTGAGCAATGACTACTGATTCCTACTTTGTTGTTATGGTGTGGTGTTTTCCCACTCCTTCAATTTGCCGGTCTTGAATTATTTATTCCTAGTGCTTTCTTGGATGTAGCTAATCTCTTCATATTGAAGTCTTCCTTCTATAACCATCTGTAGAATTGGAATTTTAGATAGAATGCTTAAATTTAGTCTTATCCTGAAATGTTTTTCTTTCTCCGTCTGTTATGGTTGATAGTTTTGCTAGGTATAGTAGTCTGGGCTGGCATCTGTAGTCTCTTAGAATTTGTAGACCAACTGCCCAAGGCCATGCTAGCTTCTAGAGTTTCCAATAAGAAGTCAGGTGTCATTATTTTTTAACATATTTTATATAACTTTTTAATCTTCCTCCACAAATAGTAATTCATATGGTTCACAAACTTACTCATTTATACATTAATTGCTTTTTATCTTACATGTGGTGATGATCATTTACTCTAAAAAGAATAAAATATCTTTCTTTTCTCTTTTTAATGGCAAAGTCTCACTGTACAGCCTATGCTGTCATGGAACCCATAACAATCATCTCAGCCTCCTGGTGCCAAATTTACAGATGTATACCACGGTAACTGACTAAATAACACATTTTTAACAGATAATAATTTTTTTATACAATATATTCTGATTATGGTTTCTCCTCCCCCAGTTCCTCACAGCTCTTCCCACTTCTGTATGCACCCAAATCCACACAGTGTGAGACAAAGACATTCTTAAAATAACATTGTTTGGTGTTAGCCGTCTACTACTGGGCATGCTGCCTTTAAGAGTGTGGGTGTACCCAGTGAGACTCCATTGAAGAAAGGTAATTTTTTTTTTCTTTGTGAGCAGTTATCAAATAGATAAAGCCTCTGGGTTAGGGACGAGGCCTTATAACTTCTTCCCATGTCAGCACTGTGACTGCAACTGGTGTAGATTTATTCAGACCATGTACATGTTGCACAGTCACTGTAAGTTAATGTGTGTATAATATCCATGAGATATTATAACCCATTACTGGAACTGTAAGCTTCATTTGGTGATGAGAGATATACATTTGAGGCTCTATTTCTCACATTTATTGGTGGTTTCATTTAGATCACTTTCCTACATGTATAAATATTTAGGAAGCTTCTATTCTACTAGGTTTCCATAAGACCTTTCAAATGCCCCTTAATTCTAGCTTCCCTCCCTTACTCCTTCTTCCTTATCCCTTCCTATCCAATCTTCCCATTCTAGTGCACTCCTCCCCTGTCCATCCACAACTATTATATTTTCCCTTCCTGGGAAACTCCCTGAAGTCCCTCACTCTATATGCAACCTTTATGATTATATGGATTTTAACATGCTTTTTGAAGGTCTAATAGCTAACATGATATGAAAGTGACTATATACCATATTTGTAATTTTAGGTCTGTCCTTCCCTTTCTACCTCCATACTCCAGGGATCTGCAAACCTTTGTAGGACCTAGCCTTCCTCTTTCACCCCATCACTTTATGTCAGCTGTCTGTACCTGAAGGCATTCTTCACCTGGGAACCTGCTGGCTCTCTGGCCTAGGAATTAAGTAGGCAGTCTTCACTCTCCTTCCTGTCTGCCACTGCAAATTCCTCAGTTGTATCCCCAGCCCTGTAGCAGAAGTCAGTTTGATTCTAATGGGTTTGAGTTTACATGTTATTTGGTCTTTTTCCATTGCAGCTTTTAATTTTCTTTCTTTGTTCTGAACATCTAGTGTTTTGATTATTATGTGTTATGGGGAAATTTCTTTTCTGGTCCAGTCTGTTTGGTGTTCTGTATACTTCTTGTACCTTGATAGGCACCTACTTTTATAGGTTAGGGAAATTTTCTTCTGTGATTTTGTTGAAAATGCTTTCTGTACCCTTGATGTGGGTTTCTTTCCGTTCTTTTATAGATATTATTCTTAGACTTAGTCTTTTCATATTGTCCCAGATTTCCTGAATGTTTTGTGCCTATATTTTTTTTTTAGATTTAACATTTTTCTTTGACTGAGGTATCCATATTTTCTACCTTATCTTCAATGCCTTAGATTCTCTCTTCTGTGTCTTATACTCTGTTGGTGCAGCTCAAATCTGAGAATTTTGTTTGACTGCCTAGGTTTTTCATTTCCAGTTTTATCTCAGGTTGGGGTTTCTTTAGTGATTCTATTTTTTTATTAAATTTGACTTTCATATCTTGGATTAATTTCATCATATTATTCTAATGTTTATGTTTCACAGCATTTGTTAAAGGATTTATTTATGTCATTGTCAAGGTCCTTTAACATATTCATAATAGCTATTTTGAAGTCCTTGTCTTGGACTTCAGCTCTATTGAATTTCTCAGCACCTACTGTAGTAGGGTTACTGGATTCTGGTGAAGACATATTGTCTTAGCTGTTAACAATTGGGTTTTTGTGCTAACTAGATATCTGGTGTTGGGATTATGATGCATCTAGGTATTGATCTGGGCTTATCTCAACTGGTTATGTGCTCTGTCCCTTGATTTCTGTTCTTGTCTCTCTGGTTCTTAGAAAAGTGTAGTGACTGTGGGTTTCTTGACAGAGGGTGCTTCTACAGGTTGGTGAGTAGTAGAAAGGAATAGAGGTGGACAAGAAAAAAAGATGAAGAGGGGCTGCAGGAAAGAGGTAGGGGGATCCTGTTCACTCTAAGAGACAGGGTCCAAAGGAAGTCAGTGATGTGGTGCGCAAGGGGGATCCTGCAAGTACGTTGCAGTAAGGCAAAGAATTGTCTATAGAAACAGTTTTTCTCAGTGTCTGAAGCAAGAGTTGAAGTCTCTCCAGTGGATGGAGTTGAGGTGGGAGGAGAGGCTCCTATAAGAAAATTGTTACTGCGCCGAGTGTTATTGGGCTGAGGACGAGAATGGAGAGATCATAAAGGAGAATAGGAATGATAGTGTGATTCACCGACCTGAGTATCTGCCAGGTATAAGTGTTGCCATAGGGGATCCTAAGTAGAGACTATTTCTAGGTATTAGGACTGACAGGAAGAAATGTGTGGTGGACCAGCCCCCACATTTGTTTACCCCAGGGACTCTTGAGGAATGAGAGATACGAGACTTAGTTAGAAATAAAGATTGGAGAGAAACAGAGAGAAAGTACAGGATAGACTAGAGTGGGCCTGGATCCCTATCCAGCAGCTCAGAACTTTATTCCAAAGGTCTATTTAAAACAATGTCAAGGGGTGGAGCGAAAAACCTCCCCTCTGCTAGTTATAGTCAAGTGTAGACCCTTACAAACACCTGATACTCAGGTCCATGGTCAAATCAACCTCTTATGCAGTCCTGCTGGGTACAGCCACTAAGAAACCTAGTGGACTCCAACACCTATGGCAGGTAGGAGGTCTGACCGAGCCCCTCACCAACTGTAGCATTACTATGGGGAGGAGGCCCTGAACCTCTCATCTGCCATGTGGTGGTGAGGGAAAGATGCCCTTCTCCCTCACTCCTTGCCACCTGCAGCTAGCAAGAGAACTGACCCTGCTCCTCACCAGATGCAGCACTCAGGAGAGCTGGCTGCACCTCACCTGGGCAGCACAGTAGATCTGACCTCATTGATAGGCACAAGGATCAGGCCCCGCCCCTCATCTGCCATGTGGTGGTATGGGTGAGAGAGAGAAGCACCCACTCCTGCCCCTTGAAGAATGTGGCAGAAGCCTCAGAACTGGCCCTGTAGTCACAAGGGTGAGAGAGCTGGCCATGCCTCTCACTCACCAAATGCAGCACTAGGCAAAGTGGCCCCTACACCTCACCTGGGCAGCACAGTAGAGCTGGTCCTGGGGCTGTAGGTGTAATTGAACTGGCCTGAAGACATCAGAGCAGGAGAATCAGCCCTGACCCCTGCTGCTTATTACATAGAGTGAGCTAGCTGGGCCAGTGTTAGAGAGCTCACTCTGGTGGTGAGGATGAGGAAGATCTGGTGGGCTGACCAACCCAGAAACCACCAGACCCAGACCCAGAACTAAGAGTTGTCCCATTCCAGGGTCCACCCCATCTAGGATCTTCTGGAGCAGAAGAAGGGGCTGGTCCAGCAGACTCAACATTTCTGGATCTCCTTGACACAGGACAACAATAGGACATCCAAGAGGAGCCCCAGTGAGTGCTGAGTTTGATGATGCAGCAAAAACCAGAGGCTTCGAACCAGACCAATGAATCATTGCAATGAACACTTGCAAGTAAAGATATATGGACCAAAGAGTTTACTGTGTGACCCACTGTGTCACAGGACAGCTTCCAGGATGAGATGTTTCTTTCTTTTAAATTTTATTTTGTTTATGCCAGGTGTATATGCATGCCCCACATACACACATACAAATTATAAGCACTTTTAAATTATCTGCCTAAAAATGAAGCAGCAAATGGGAGTGGTGAGGATTATTATTTATGGAGAAGTACAAAGAACTCTCACAAAGTATTTCAGTGGAGACCCATAAGTTGTGAGAAAGCTGTAACTTATCAAGTCAAAGATTCTAGGCTGAGAAAAATAACAAATTATGGTGTCTAAAGCAAGTCTACACAGTAAGTTCTAGAAGCAGAAGAGGCCAGAGTGACTGGAGTAGTTTGCACATAGAGGAAACATTGATCTATAAAGCTGGGAGGTCTTACTAGGGCTGAGGATGGTTTAAAGAAGAGAACAATTTTAGCAAGTTATAGAATCTGGTTGAACTGCTACTGGTGCTCATAGCAATAAGATCATAAAAAATTAATAGGTGGCTGTTGTTTTTGTCTAGATTCCTCTTTTTACTCTAATGCTGAGACCACACCCTGATCAAAGTCTATAATTAACTATTTCTTGATCAGTTATATTCTGTTGTGGCTTTCACAGAAGTTTGTTTTCCACCATTTTGGTTACCACTGTTCTCTACTGTTTCCTTTCTGTTCACTGTCATGAAGAATATGACATTACATCCATCCAAAGTAGGTTTGTTAATACATATTATTTTTCTTGGTTGAGGGATGTATTTGCTTACTAGAGCCACGGGCATAGGACAACCTAGCTGGCTTAAGAATATAGGCTTCTAGCTGGGTGGCGGTGGCCCACACCTTTAATCCCAGCACTCTGAGGCAGAGGCAGGTGGATCTCTGTGAGTTATAGGCCAGACTGGTCTACTGAGAGAGATCCAGGACAGAAACCAAAACTACACAGAGAAACCCTATCAAAAAAGAATACAGGATTCTATCACCTCATAGTTCTAGTGGGACTAGCCTGGAACCAGAGTTATGTCAGCATGGCCCTGCTCTCTAGGTTGGCCTTCTCCTAACTAACTCCTGTGGGTAAGTGGATTTTCATGAATTTCTTGATTTGCAACAACATGGCTCATAAGGCATGCCTACTGTGTCCTTACCTTCACATCTTCTTACAGTGTCAACAGCTATACTGGATTACCAGCCCATCATCCTCCAATATACCCACGTCTTGATTTGACTAATTACCTGGAGAAAGCAGCATGTTCAAAGCCAATGAGACACTGAGGTCCTGAGGGATATAAACTTAACATATGCACTAGAAAATGGAATTACTGGCTCCTTGTGAGGGTGTTTATGTGTACTATTTCACATGACCAGCCAAATTGTGTGACTTTACACTCTCTCTCACAAAAATGATTGAGGGCTCTAGTTTCACAAAGTTATTCTAGCAATGTGAACTAATAATCTTGGTTATTTATCATTTTCTGATGTATTTATTATTTGTCTTACTTCCTTTTGAGTTTAAATATAACATTATACACGAATTACAATAAATTTTTGCTAAGTAGAGATATTTCTTCATGATTTATAAATTCTTCTTTTATTAGAATTTCTTTTCCAAGTGCTTATTTAAAATATATAGAGTTATAACTGAATTTTCTTACTAACTTAGTGTACTAGCAACTTGATGAATCACTAAAATGCTGTGGATATAACACTGTTGATAGAGTGGTTGCCTAAAATGTACATGGTCCTGACTTTGATATCCAGCCCCTCATAATCCAGGTATGATGCTACACACCTATCATCTGAAAACTTGAGAAATGGAGTCAGGATGATCAAAAATTTAATTTAATGCTCAGCTATGTAGTGAAGCTCAAGGCCGGCCTGGGATACATGAGAATGTATGTCAACAAAATAAATTAAACGTACTTTATAAGTTGTAACAAATCGGTGCACAAATTTAGAATTTTCCACATCACCACTTTCTGGGCATTCTGATTATTTTTTCTTCTTTGAGTTACTATTGATCAACCATTGACTAAACATAGGAGGACAAGCATGTGCTCTGATGGCAAATGCACCCTGCATTGCACTATTAACACACTTTTAGTTGTAGAAGTTTTGTTGGTGATTTCTGGAAAACTAATGTTGTTATCTTCTATTTCTGCTTTGCTTAAAACTTATTTAGAAGTAGACTAATATGGAATTTCTTTACAAGATTTTTTGCACTGATTAAGTGGATTGATTAATTTGACTCTTATTCTGTTACTGTGGTGAAACATTTTAATTGATCATGCAACGTTTATGCCAATCAAATTAATAAAGCCCATTTTACACTATTGTTTCACAGCTTTGTGTATTGCTAAATCTGATTTGTTACCATGCAATAAAACCAATTTTGCATTTGTATTCATAAAAAATATCTATTCTTGCCAGCTTTGAAAGATAAAGTACTGGTTTCATAATGAACTTTATAATGCTCTGGTTGGGTTTGTCTATAAATATTTTTATCACTAAGAAATTATACAGAAGTCAATGTGGCATCCATCTTAGTCTAATATCTTCATTGTGAGCATATTTTGAGTATCTAAATATAAATATAATTCCAGTAATATTATCTATGCTTAGTCCTAATTATATTTTTCTGCCAACTTCCTCTTTCATTTTCAGCCCTTCTTATTGCCCCATTATCACAAACTGTTTTAATTTATCCTTCTTCCTCTGATATTTAAAATTCAGTATCATGAGAGGTCATATTAAGTGTAAGCTGATGCATTTGACCCATTTGACACCTTTAAGGCCCCCAGTACAGGTTTTAGTAATGTTGAAATATGCTTAGGTTTGATCAGTGTGTTCTTCCCAATGAAACGATAATTTCCTGTGTCCTCATGGCTGGAAGTTCTTGCCATTCTTTGGAATGATGAGTTCTTGTTATGACTATGCCTCACTGGACACACAAACCACACTTAATATGCTTTAATGAAACTCCATTATGTATCATAACTTAGTCATATCAGTTTCTTATTTGATTTGAATTTTCATTCATTTTATCCCAGGGAAGTTGCAATTTCTCCCATTTCTGTTGCACCAGAACAGCAAGTATATTTACTCACTTGGTCGTGAGAGCCAAATGTAGCACAGCTTTGATCACTTCCAATTTTCTGTTCTTCTCAACTCTTGTAGGCAGCTGTGGCTTTTTTTTATGGAATTACAGAATTTGCTTAAGCAGCAATTTTTTTTTTTCACTGTGTCAAGCATATACTCTCACTACTGTTTCCAAACATTTTTGTGTAGAGAATAAGTCTTTATGTCAATGGAAGTAATTATATTTTCTTTTCTGAAGGATATTATATGACACCATAATACAGAACACAGTGTATGCAGTTACAAAACTACACATCACTTGGTCATAGTGAAAACAGTTCTTCTTGAGTGCAGAACTCTGGCCACATTGCTTCATGCATGCCACTGCATAATAGAATTCTTAATGTTGTTTGATCGGCCATGGTTATGAGTTCACTTTTGTAGCCTGGCAGTTGATTTTTATCTTGTAATTGGTATTTCACACATTTAAATTTTACCCATTTTAAGTATGTTCTCCAAAATAATGTGGAAGACATCATAAGAATTGCCCCATTTCTCCTTAAATGTGAGGGAAATAAGAGTTATAAATTTAGCATACTGTAGGTGACTAGACTTTGCTGTGAATTGATTTTCTGAACTGGTGTTTTAATTTTGTTTTTGTTTTGTATTAAAATATAGTAGTGTTCATTTGCCTTAAGCTCTTAATTTAATAATTTAATTAATAATTTTATAAGGCTTTTTAAAACATAGATCTACCCTTACCTTTATTAAAAAAAAAAAATCCCAGCAGCATTTGCTCCTACTTTTGCGTCTGGCCCCCGTGGTAATAATGCCAGTGTTTCAAAGATGCTTATGTCGCTAGCTGTTGAATTTATCTCCATCTCAGATTCGCTTTTGTTTGTTGCTTTTCATTTTGACAGCTGAGTGGTTAATTAACCATTACAATTTTCAAACTATATATGTACTCACATGGGCTCCCACTTTCACAGTATATTTTGAGCACATCTTTAATTACACTAACGTTCAGTGGTTTTCTTAGTTAGGGGTCTTGTTGCTATGAAGAGACACCATGACAATGGCAACTCTTATCAAGGATAACATTCAACTGGGGACTGGCTTCTGGTTCTGAGGTTTAGTCCATTATTTTCATGGCAGGAAGCATGGCAGCATGGAGGCAAATAGGGAACTGTGAAATGTGAGCCACTAGTCCTGGTTTAAGCTTCTGAGACTACCCCCTAGTGATGAACTTCCTCTAACAAAGCCACACCTACTCCAACAAGGCCATACCTCCTAATAGTGCCACTCCCTATGGGCTTATGTAGGCCATTTTCATTCAAACCACCATATTCCACTCCTTGGCCCCTATAGACTTGTAGCCATATCATAATGCAAATTTCATTTAGTCCTTCAAAATTCCCCTTAGTCTATCACAGTATGAGCACTGTTTAAAAGTCCAAAGTTCAAAGTCTCTTCTGAGACTCATTCAATCTCTTAACTGTAATCCCCTGTGAAATCAAAATGAAAAAGGTAGATCACGTACTTCCAACATACAATGGTGCAGGGTATATATTCCCTTCTAAAAGGGAGCATAGTGAGAAAATACTCGACCAAAAACCAGCCGGGCAAACTTCCAACTCCGCATCTCCATGTCTGATGTCAAAACACTCCTCAGATCACCAACAACTGCTTTCAGCTTTGTTGGTTACAACACACTTCTTTTTCTTTGACTGGTCCTACTCCCTGTTAGCAGCTCTCCTAGGAAGGTGTCCTGTGGCTCTGGCATCTCTAACATCTTAGGGTCTCCAAGGAAAGCTAAGCTTCTCCTTTACATCTTCATGCAATGATCTCTCTATGCTTCCATGCAGTAGTACCCTGACATATGCCTTGCCTCAGCAGCTTTCCTTAGTTTTGGAAGGAGATTCTATAATGCCTTTCTTCTGTCCTCGACTCTAAAGCTAGAATCTTGTGGCCAAAGCTGCCTAGTTCTGCTGCTTGCTGGGGCTGGAACATGACCTCCTTGTTCAATAACATCTTTATTAGCTTCCTGTTTTTGTTTTTTTTTTATTTTGCAATACAATTAAGTTCTACATACAGGCACAGATTCCCTTGTTCTCCCCCCTCACGCCCCCCTCACCTTCCCCCCAGCCCGCCTCCCATTCCAATCTCCTCCAGGGCAAAGCCTTCCCCACAGACTGAGATCAACCTGGTGGACTCAGTCCAGGTAGGTCCAGTCCCTTCCTCCCAGGCCGAGCCAAGCGACCCTGCATAGGCCCCAGGTTTCAAACAGCCGACTCATGCAATGAGCACAGGACCCAGTGCCAGTGCCATGATGCAGAGATCATGACTAGGCCCCAGGTAGCTTCCTGTTTTTGATGGTTTCCTTTACTGCCTAAGTTTAGCTGTCCTAGAACTCATTCTACAGACCAGGCTGGACTTGAACTCAGAGATCTACCAGCCTCTGCTTTCCGATTAAAGGTTCTGGAATTAAAGGTATACACCACCACACCAGACTCTAGGCTTTTCTTTAATTCTTTGTTACAAGTTGGAAACTTAGCTGGGTGGGATCTTGCCCTGAGGTCACCACTTCCTTTATTCCATTTAACACTGTGCTTTTCTTTAATCTGTTTATCGAACACAGGATTTAGCTTTATTCCAATTCCTGGTGCCCTTTTTTCCTTATATTGTACATTTTGTATTTTTCCTTGCTCAGCTTTCACCTTTTCATTACAGATCTTTGTAAGAGTTATCACTAATAACCAGACAACAGAGTCAATATGAGGCTGTTTTAAGATACCCTCTATTAATGCAATTAATCCAAAACTCTTGAATTTAGTCTCAGGCAGATTCTTTTAGACAGGGGCAAAAAGCAGCCACATTCTTTACCAAGTCTCATGTGATGTGAACAGATTCTTAGAAATACAAAAATTACCAAAACTGACTCAAGAAAATATAAAACACCTGAATACAACTATAGCAAATAAACAAGTCGAATTAATAGTCAGCTTTTTTCATTCAAGTAAAACTCCAGGTACAAATTACACTGGTAATTTCTACCATATATGTGAGAAGTAACATAAATCTTAAACACCTTTTCAAAAAAAAGAAAGAAAAATTAAGAGTTGGGAATATTTCCAACAACATTTTATGGAGCCAATGTTACCTGAATATCTATCTATACTGTGCAAAGACATTGGAAAGAAATAAAAACAACAGTAATATATTAAAAAATTATGAATATAAACATGGACATACACAACCAAATATTGGTGATTTGAATTATGTAATTTATTATTATTATTATTATTATTATTATTATTATTATTATTTAACATGGCCAAATATCCTATTGATGCAATGAGATTTTAACATAGTTTTTTTTAATCAATAAAATATACCACAATGACAGAAAAAAAAAGAAAATCACATTCTGATTATTTTAATTGACTAAAAATAATCACTTGGAGGACAAAGCATGGGTCTGCCGAGCAACATGACGGACTGAGTGGGACAAGGAGACCCCCACAAATGCCTGGGGCAGTCCACCCCAGGCCCCGAGGAGAAAACACGGGTCCACCCTTTTGGAGCCAGGCAGTCAGTCAGGCACTATAATGCTGAGCAAATTTATGGTGTGGTAAGAGAGAGAGGCAGGGTGGTTCCTGTCTGGTGAACAGAGGCATGTCTGAAAAGGTGAAAGTGGTGAGAAGTGGGCTGGAGTGGATGGTTTGATTATCACCCAGGGCCATGCTGATGTCTGGGCCATGACATCAGGCCCATGTCTGGCTTCATAGCCTTGTTGCAGCTGTGGTCTGTGTTGATGTCCTTGGCTCCTGATACCACAAAGGTGGAGAGGATAGGGCTGTACAGAGTTGGACCCAGCCCTCACTGGGCTACAACACTAGGAACAACTTGTCCTGCCCTTCACCGGCTAAAGCCCTCAGGAGAACAGATCCTAGATCTCATCTGGGCAGCACAGTAGAGCTGACCCTGTAGACAGGAATGCTGGTGAACTGGCCCTGAGGGTATGAGAGTGGGATAGCTGGTAACACTCCCTTATCCTGTGGTGTGGCAGTGAGAGTAAGGGAAAGATGCCCTCTCCCCTCGCCCCTACCACCTGCAGCTGGCAAGGGAGCTGGCCCTCCTCTTTACCAGTGGCAGCACTTGGGGAAGCAGACCCCGCACTTTGTCTGGGCAGCACAGTGGAGCTGACCTGACAGGGGCATGAGTGAGCTGAGAACACGAGCACGGAAGAGCTGGCCCTGCCCCTCATCGGCCAGATGGAAGGATACACAGGGGAGAGATGTCTCCCCTCTTTCTCCATACCTCTGCATCTGAAGAATTAACAATTTATGCATGGTGAAATTTTATTTTTAACTGGTTTAAAAGGTGAAAAATATTGGGTTTACATTTTTTCAATTATGTAAAGAAAAAATACAATGAATTAAAAAACTTTCCCAGCTTAAAAAAAAATCACTTGACAGAATATAGCATGTCTTCATGGTAAAAGCAATAAATAAAGTATGAAATTAAGAAATCTTCCAAAAACTTATAAAAAGAGTTCTATTAAAAAAATAGAGAGACAAAGAGATGCTCAGTGTTTAAGAGCCCTGACTGCTCTTCTAGAGGACCCTGGTTTTATTCCAGCACCCACACAGCAGCTAACAAACATCTGTAACTCCAGTTCCATATGATCTGTTGTCTTATTCTGACTTCTGTTGCTACTACACATTTACAGATGCAAGCAAAACATGCATGCACATAAAAGTATACACTTAAATAAATCTCAAAAACATAAAGATTTAAAAAGGACAGGCTGAAGATATGGCTCACTGTGTATGGTGCTTGCCATTTAAGTCTGATGACCTGAGTTAGAATCCATAGAACACACATGAAGCCAGCCGTGCTGGTATGCATCTGCAATTCCAGTGTTATATGGCAGGATGAGAAGCAGAGACAGGGAAAATCCTGGAAGCTGACACCAAGGCCAGCTACTGGGTGTACGTAGCAACACAAAAATAACCATGCTTAACATGAAAGATTAAGCATCTTTCTGCTAACATAAGACAGGAGAAATTTTTTAAATGCCTGTTTCTATCACTTCAATGAAATATTGTATTGGAAGTCCAACTCCATGACATCTGGAGCTATAAAGAAGGGCACCTAGGACAAAATAAAAAGGAAAGAATAAAAACAGGAAAGAGCTTCTAAATTAAAAATGAAAAAGTGAATCTTTCTCCGTGTACACATGGCAATAACATGATAATGTGCTGAAATAGCTCAAAACAATTTTGCATTTAATCATTCAAACAATTGTATTCTACTGACTACAAAAGAATAATAGACATTTGTCAATAATGACCATAGATAGATGAAACGGCATTCATTGTTCACAGATAAGAGCATAATACTGCTTAAATTACTGTATTTCCTAAATCCATATACATAACCATCATAGACATCAACTGTAAAACAGAACCACCTAGGCTCAATGTGCATATGAAAATCCAGATGAACTAGAATGTAAATAAATTTGAAATGAACAAAATGAGTGAATTTGGGGATCCTGATATGAAAAGTTACTATAAAGCTAAAATCAGACAGTTGGATTCTGAATAGAAATTAGAATACAAATCAATAGAACAGTGCTGAGAGTCAAGGACTAAACTCCTACAATTAATGTCAATTGATTTTTAACTAGGTAGCAAGGCAGTTCAGTGTGGAAAGACTATTTAATACATAGTGCTAGACAAGGATAGATCCATCAGTAAACAAATGAAGCTAGATTCAAAGTTTCTAAAATATGAATAAATGAACTCAAAACACATAACTCACCAAAATGTAGAAGTTAAAACTATTATATTTTGGAAGGAAATAGATACAAATCTTCATGGCTTTGGCTGGGGCCCACTTGTTTTGGGTGTCTCAGACGTATCACAAAAAGTACAAATGACAAGCACGAGGCCAACCAAGTTCCATTAAATTGAGGGACAAAACAATTTGTCTTCACAGGGCAAGAGAAGTTACAATTATAACAAGTGAAACTGCAAAAAAAAAATCAGATATATTATGAGATTCCTTTTTAAATCATTTATTTTATGTGCACTGGTGTTTCACTTACATATATGTCTGTGTGAGGGTGTCAGATCCCCCAGAACTGGAGTTGCAGACAGTTGTGGGTGGCAATGTGGGTGCTGGGAATTGAACCCAGGTCCCCTGGAAGAACAGCCAGTGTTCTTAACTGCTGAACAATCTCTCTAGGCCATCTTAGGAGAATCTTTAACAGCTATACCTCAATTAGTAGACAAACCAATCAAAAATGGGCAAGAGGTTTAAAAAGACCTTTCTACAAAAAAGAAAAGATAAACAAATAACACACACACACACACACACACACACACACACACACACACCACATTTGGTATGGTCACTGGCAATGTGAACACGAGAATCTCAGAAATATACTCCATACTCACTAGAATTAGTTAGCTTTTTAAGCTAGATTGATGTTATGTTGATATGGAGAAATCAGAACCTTCATATATTTCCAATGGGAATACAAAAATCCCCAGTAACCTTTGGAAATATGTTGGCAGTTACTCATGAGTAACGTTGTCCTACTCACATCCCTTAAGTATATAAAGAGGAGAAATAAGAACACATGCTCAGGCCAACATATGTATACAAATGTTTAAATCAATAGTTTTAGAATGGTATAGAAGTAATATCAAAGTTAAGAACTGATGAATTGATAAAACATGATATACATACATATGTACATATATATGATAAAATATCACTTGACAATAAAATGCATCAAAATCAGCTGGGGGTGGTAGTGTCCGCCTTTGATACCTGAACTTGGGAGGCAAAGACAGGCAGATTTCTGTGAGTTCAAGGCCAGCCTGGTCTACAGAGCTAGTTCCAGGACAGGCAAGGAAGGCTACACAAAGAAACTCTGTCTCAAAAAAAAAAAAGTATCAAAATCTTATATCAAGTTCCAAGGATAAACTTTGAAAATGTTAGGCTAAATGAAAGAACTAATAGTAAACAATCATACTGTGTGCAATTACATGAGAACGAGCCCTAGATCATGCAAATCTACCTGGTTACAAAATATATTAGTAGTTGTTTAATGGCTGAGAGAGGAAAAGCAGAGAGAGACAGCTCCTTTCCAAAAATTAACTCTATGAGAATTTCTTCCAATATATTTTGATCATATTTGCCCTCTCCCTCAACTCCTCCAAGATCTGCCCTTTCCTCTATCCATCCAAATTTGTGCACATGTTTTTTGATTCACCCTTCAAGTCCAGTTTGTACCACTCATATATTCTTGCATGTGTGGCTTTCCAATGAAGTATGGTCAACCTGCCAGGTCAACACTCTAAAAGAAAACGTACTCTTCCTTTGTCAGCAGCTATCAATGTTGATAGCTGCATGGCTGGAGTGAGATTTTGTCTACCACCCATCTCCATCCTGAGATTTGGTCTGGCTTGAGCTTGAATGGAGTCATGCACACTTTCACAGTTTCTAAGTTTGTGTGTGCAGCTGCCCTATTGTGTCTGAAGGATGCTGATTACTTGTGGTCACCCTCTGCCTCTAGCTCTTACAGTTTTTCTGACCCCTCTTAGGGAAAGATCCTTTAGCCTTGTGAGAAAGGAAAGTAATATAGACGTCCTATATAGGACTGAGTATTCTGCAGTCTCTTATTCTGTGTTCCTTTACTAATTGTAGGTCTCTGTGTTAAACATCATCTATCTACTGCAACTTCTCAAATGAGGACTGAGAGATGCATTAATCTATAGGTATAAAGGTATGTCATAATTTTAAAGCTATTTTAATTTAGCAGAATAGTAGTAAGTTCTCCCTTAGGGCTTATGACCTGCCTATCTCTAGGTTCCTGGGCTGGCAATGTTGCCCAGTATAGGTTTCATCTAGTGAAGCAGCCTTAAATACAATAAGAAAGTATTGGGTACTTCCCAGAACATCTCTGCTACTATTCCACAAGTGGGCATGTTTTGCCAGTCCAGACATGATTGTTGCTAACCGAATTCACATCTGAGTAAGACTGATGATTTTTTTTTCTTCAGGTAGCATGCAAAGCATCTACCACTTGCTATGACCACTTGCCAGTAGGGATAAAGCTTCCAGGTCAATACCAATCTGAGAGCCCTATGCTCCGACAAACTGTTGTACATGCAGAATTTATTTTCTGGAGTAGACAATACCCCATAGCTCTGGATTCACATTCAAATTCACTTAATTAAGAACTTGGAAAGGTTAGGTCATCACATGCAAACTGTATATTAAAGAGTGCTTAAGAAAAAGAAGAAAATATAATCAAATATCTATTGACTCTGGGAAACGAAGTGGATTTGGAAAATGGAGGATGCTTTATTTATCAATAAAATTTTCAAATATTAGCACAAGGAAAATTGAGACTCATTTACTCATTTTGAACAGTAGGAAATATGAATCATGGTGACCTATTCGGGAAGTGGCTGAGATTTCCTTGCTTTGCTCTTTGAGGCCCCTCACAGTTTTATTTAAAGCTGTTTACCCAAGGATTTTCTTGCTGCTAATGAGTGGTTTGTTCATATTGATCTTTCTGAGATGGGGTTTTATGTGATGTGTTAAAGACCTTATTTCAGCTCCTTGTGTTCCAAGTGGTACTGTAATGCAAATTTGAAGCTAAGACATCTTTTATGAATCTATTATTTTCCCTTGTTCTTTGGCTGATAAAATATGAATTATGCTCTTGAGTGAATTCTATGTATACATTGTTATTCAACACACATTAGCATTAAGGATTAAAAATGAAGTCATTCTATTATAAAAGCATAAACATTTATATAATGATTATAAAGGAATAAAATCAATAGCACAAATGTATATGTATATCACTCTGATCCCTCTAATTAAAAGTGTTTTGTAGATATTTAAGCTTTTAAATATATTTTAATGGGTTATTCAATACTTGGATGGAGATTTTGCTTCAATGCAAAGCAGAAAACAATGTAATATATATGTTGCTAACCTATCCAATGAAATACTCATAAAAGGAAGTGTCTGAAGAGACAATTTAAAAATAACCCCATTGGTTGCTAAATTTCAATCTTCTTTATCCGTTTTATATAATCAGTAGGATCATTTACATTCAATGAACAGATAGCTACCTGTACATACACATGCATGTGTACACACACACACACAAAATTTTTAAAACTTAAAAATTCAAAATAGAATCTTTCCATTAAGATCAATGTGCAAGTTAGGTTGTTTGTTGTTATTGTTTGTTTGTTTGTTTGTCAAATAGACACAAGCCAAGGTCATCTTAGAAGAGGGAACTTCAACTGAGAAAATGACCTCTAGGCAGACTGGCGCTCATTTTTCTTGATTAATCTTTGGTGTGGGAGGGCCCAGCCCACTGTGGTTGGTGCCACCCCTGGGCAGCTGGTCATGAACTGTATAAGAAAGCAAGGTGAGCAAATCATGTGGAGAAAGCCAGTAATGCAACTTTCTGCTTCAGTTCTTATATCCAGGTCCCTGGCCTGATTGAGTTTCTGCCTTGGTATTCCTTAATGATAGATTATGATCTGTGACTTGGGTGATAATCTAAATAAATCTTTTCCTTCTAAGTTGCTTTGGTCATGGTCTTTATCACATCAAGAGAAAAAAAATAGGACAGAAACAGATACCAGGAATATAGAGTATTGTTGTGATGGGCTTTTATACCTTTTGGCTTTTGCACCTTGTAACATTTTGTAAGAGAAAGGTGAAGGATTCTGGAGATTTGAGGCTAGAAAAGTCACTGAGTGACTCAGAGCTTAACAAGCTACTGTGGGAATTTAAGGATAGTGCTGAGAGCAATTCGATAATGAAGCCTGGCTCGTGACATTTCAAAGGAAAGTTTGAGAATCACTCAAAAACTCTATAGAGACTGTTTATGTCATATATCTGAATTAAGAAGCTGTAGGTTCTAGTTAGCAAGATCTGAAGATTCAGCCATGATCACCAAGAGACCAGAACTACTGAAGCAAAAGCTTTCCATTACTGGAACAATTGATGCTGGCTAGCTGGGACTGGAAAATCAGCCATGATTAACAAAAGACCCGCATTGCTTGGGCAAAATCTTATGGGAAGCATTTCTTTAGGGCCCATAGGGAACCAAGGCTGCATCTCAAGCTGGTAGTTAAACTTCATAATGTGTAAGAGATTGACACATGGTATTTGTTTTAAAGGCATGAAAGAATCATGGACAGAATCACTTTATTCAATAAAACTGTGGAGAGTAAGCATCTTGTCTTCTTACTTTTTAGTAAAAACATTTGAATAGTTCCTCCTTTAGCATATTTGTCATGTGTAACATTTATTGTGTTTTATGTGTTCCCTTGATTCCTAGTTATTTAGGCCTTATACACTGAATGGATTTTGTATTTGATGTGGGGGGAGTCTTAATTCATTGCATATCTTGAGATGACCATGTGATTTCTACCACTGAGTCCATTTATGAGATACATTGAAATTTTTGATTTATTATGTTGAACCCCTTGAAAACTAGAAATAAAACTTACTTGATCATGATGAATTAATTTTTTATGTGTACTTGATAGTGGTTTACAAAAGTTTTACCAAAACAGTTTACATCTATGTTCATCAAGGAGATTAGGCTACAGTTTTCCTTCTTGTGCCTTCATGTTTTTTATGAAGGTAATGATGACTGAATAAGAAATATATATATATATATATATATATATTAAATAATACTATAAGTTGTAAATAAGTAATAATATATAATAAGGTATTATAAGATTTAGTTATACAGTCTGATGAGCATTGGCATTGATTCTTCTTAATCAGAACTGGATGTTAATTAATTGGAGGAGATACACATATGTGTCATTACATACATATTAACAACCATTCCTAGAGCTATGAACTTTCCTCTAAGGATGGCCTTCATTGTATCCCACAGATTTTGATATATTGTGCTTTAATTTTTTTGTACATTTTAGGAATTTGTATTTTCCTATTTTCTATAATTTTTAGTGAAAACTGATTTTTTTCATACAATACACTCTGGTTAACCCCCAGCTCCTACCAGATCCACCCCACTTTGCCACCCACCTAAATTCATATCACTTCTTTCGCATCTCATTAAAATAAAAAGTCATCTAAAAATTAATAATAAGAAGTTAAAATTTTTTAAAAGAATATGATAGGACAAAGCAAACAGTAGAAAAATATCCAAAGAAAAGTACAAATAACACACATACACAAGAAGACACACACATCCACACACACAGAAACTCCATAATAACACAGAACAGGAAATCATAGGATCTCTAAGGTAACAAACAAACAAAAAATGACAAAACATTATGAGACAAAGAAACTCCTAAAATGTTATTGAGTTCATTTCCAGTTAGCTATCTATTTCTACACATAGGGCCTGCCCATGAGCAGGGCTTTGAATACCTTGTAAGATTTTGTTAGAGAAAACTACTTTTTTATTTGCAAGCAGATATCAAGTGAACACAACTTCTAGGTTAAGGATAGAGGCTTGTGTCCACTTCCCCTCCAGCACTAGGACAGCATGTGGCCCAGACCTGTGCAGACCTCGTACCTGCTGCCATAGTCTCTGTGTAATCCTCGATGTTGATATCTGGTCTTCCCTTCATTGGATGGGTTTTCTGTTTCTTGATTTCTGTGAGTTTTCTGTTTCTTGATTTCTGTTGTCCTCTTTGGGTCTTAGATCTGCATAGTGGCTATGGGGTGCATGATAGAGAGTGTTTCTGAGTCCCTGTCAGGTATGGCCACTGGTAGTCTCAGATAGATTGTGTTTCTAGGTATTAGGAGCTGACATGAAGGAATTGTGTAGACAAATTACTAAAGGTCTTATTAAATAAAAACCCAGAGCCAGATATAAGGGTGAAAACCTGAGAGATCAGAGGAATAGGAAAAGCCACAGCTAACCTTACCAACACCTCAGTCTCAAAAGAGGCCTACTTCCTGTATACCCACGCCTATATGCCTTTCTTTTCTGCTCATTCATTTGCTCTCTCAGCCCAGCTACATCACTTCCTCTTCCTGCCCAGCTCTGTCACTTCCTGTCTGTCTGTACAGACCTCCAGACCTCTATGGTTACTGCTGGGATTAAAGGCATGTGTCACCACACTTGGCTGTGTTCCCAGTGGGGCTTTGAACTCACAGAGATCCAGACAGATCCCTGCCTCCCAAATGATAGGATTAAAGTCGTGTGCTACCATTGCCTGACTTCTATGTTTAATATAGTGGTTGGCTTTTTCCTCTGCTCTCCAGACAAGCTTTATTTATTAGAGCACAAATAAAATATCACCACAGAATTAGGATAAGCTAGAAGGGAAGAGGGGTAGAAAGGCTCCACGGGAGGAAGGACAAATGGGTCTGCCAGGAGTATCTGTGCAATCTCCAGGGAGTGAAGAAAGAAAAGTCAGATGATCTGCTACAGGGCTGTAGATGAGAGTGATGATTTGGAATTGGAGGATGGAATGGAGAGTGAAGATTGCCTACCTGATTCCCTAGCTGGAGTGTCCAGCAAGTTTCCAAGAAGAGTGTATATTAAAGTTAAAAATTCTTCTTAATTTCCTCTATGAGCCATATGTAATTTAATAGTGTGTCCTTTAAACTGCATAACTTTATATCATTTATCTTGTTGTTGATATCTATCTTTATTCCTCTACATTCAGTGAGAATATAAAACATTACTACATTTTTTTTTCTGAATTGTTTTGTGTCCTAATATATGAGCTATTTTGGATAAACTTCCATAATATCCTGAAAATGCATGTTTTAATGGAATATTCTGTAAATATCTCATGTCTATTTGATTTATGAATTACTTACCTCCAATTTTTCTGTTTATTTTTTGTCTAGATAGTCTGTGTGTTCATGAGAGTCGAGTATTGAAGTCACTCAATAATATGTTGAATTCAGTCCATGACTTTTTATTTATTTGTATATGTTTTACAGCATTGGGTACACCTGTGTTTCTTGTATATATATATATATATATATATATATATATATATATATATATATTCATAATTGCAAAGTAATCTTGATATATTATTGCTTTACTGGTGTAAAGTGAACTTCTTTATCTCTTAGGACTAGATTTTATTGGAAGTTCATTTTTGTCAAGTATTAGAATAGCTATGTCTACTTATTTATAAGGGCTTTCAGTCTTCCTGTGCAAACTTACTTTAAATGGTAATCTTAATGTGGCTTTTTCAGTCCCTACACTCTTCTCATAGAAAGATTAAGAGAAGAGAGAAATGCAGAACTCCTGTGTTGTGGGATATTTGTATACTGTATGTGATGATGTATTGCTTTGATTGGTGTAACAAAAAGCTAAACAGACAATAGCTAAGCAGGAGAGTATAGGCAGGACTTCTGGGTAGAGAAAGAACTCAGGGAAGAAGAAAGATGGAGTTGCCAGCCAGATATGGAGGAAGCAGGATGGGCAGTGTAGAGATGAGTTAATGAGTCTTATGAAAGCATGTAGATTAAAAAATATGGGTTAATTTAAGTTATAAAAACTAGGTAGGAACAAGCCTAAGCTAAGGCTGAGCTTTTATAATTCATAAGTTTCCATGTCATTATTTGGGGCTGGTGGAAGAGATGAAAGTCCTGCTGCACTTCTGTATCACAGGAGGAAACCCTAGGTTTGGAATGCCACTGAGGGTCACTGGTTGAAGTTCATAACTTTACTAGAATAGAGAGTTAGATGACCAGTTCACTTTTCATTCCAGCTTTGTTGTTTTAGTCATGGCCTCAGTATGGTTTCCAGGAAAGGAATACTCTTTTAACAGAAAAGAGATAAAGAACAACGACATCAATATAGAAACGGGTCTTATATCTTCTCTTTTTATCATTGGTCCCAACCCCCAACCCCAGCCTCTAACCCCCAGCTCCACTTCTGCAACTCAGGTCAACTTTCTATGGAGCCAGCTCCACTCTGTTCTTCAAGTTTTCAATACTGACATCCATGGTCCCAGCATCTAAGAAACCTGTAGTCTTCTTTGTGATTTAAGCTTCAATTTTATAGCTTCACAATGAAATTTTCAATTTGTTGACATTGTCTCCTTTCCCATAACCCATGATAAGGATTGTAACTGAAAGTTTCCTGTGTCCCACCAAGTCTGTAGCCACTCAGACTCAAGTAAACACACAGAGGCTTATATTAAAACTGCTCGGCCATTAGCTCAGGCCTACCACTGACTAGCTCTTACACTTAAACACAGCCCATTTCTGTTAATCTATATGTGCCATGTGTTCTGTGGCTTTATCTGTGTGCCATTACATGCTGCTCCCTGGATGGCAGGCTGGCATCTCCTGACTCAGTGTTCCTCTTGCCAGAATTCTCCTTAAGTGCTTATCCCACCTATACTTCCTGCCTGGCTACTGGCCAATCAACATTTTATTAAACCAGTGTACAAAAGCATTATTCCAAAAAAAATTATTCTGTTTAATTAAAACAGAAAGTTTTAACTTTAACATAGTAAAATTACATATAACAAACAGTTATCAAGCAAGAATTATAGTACATGTCTCACTGTCCAGAAAGTCTGGGTAGACTCACACAAAGAGATTAACTTTCAAATGAGAAATGCTATGCCAAATATTTTTCTTAGTGGCCAAGGACATCAGAAACAACCAGTATTCAAGAAACTGTCATAGTTTATCAAAACCCATGAAATGTGACTATTAAATAGAATTTGGTATCCTAAAAGGCATTCTGGCACAGGAAAAAGGCTTATCATGGGGAAAACAAAGGAATGCCAAAATGGTATGACTTATTTAGTAACATTGTTTAAGGAATTCACAAAACTCATTAATGTAACACTTTATCATCAGCCACAATGAACAGAAAAAAACAAAAACGAAAACAAACAGGAAATGTACTAGCTCCTCCACCCTCCCCCCACCATGTATATCTAAGACATTTTAAAAGAACAAGCCTTAGAGGATTTTTATCAGTGATGGAACACTTGCCTGGCATGCATGGTTCTCTGGATTCAGTTTTCAAACACCATTAAAAAATAGAATGTTTGTGATAAAGCTGGATGGCTAGAGACCTGAAGCAGAATCAAACATCATTGGCCAAAATAAAATAAAATAAAATAAAACAGAAATGAAATGATTCCTAATAATGTTCTGCTTTACTCATAGATCAGTGCCTAGCCCAATTGCCATCAGAGAGACTTCCTCCAGGAGCTGACAGAAGCAGATGCAGAGATCTATAGCCAAACATTAGATGGAGCTTGGGGAACCCTTCAGAAGAGAGGGAGGAAGGATTGTAGGAGCCAGATGGGTCCAGGACGCCAGGAGAACACGGCCCATAGAATAAACTAAGCAGGGCTCAAAGGGGCTCAAAGAGACTAAAGTGGTAATCAGAGCATGTATGGGGATCTAAGTCCTTTGCATAAATGTTGTGGTTATTAGCTTGGTGTTTCTGTGGGACTCCTACCAGTGGGAGTGGGGGTGTCTCTGACTCTTTTGCCTGTTATGGGGACACTTTTCCTCCCACTGGGTTGTCTCCTTTAGCCTTGGTATGGGGATTTATGTCCAGTCTTTTTGCATCTTGTTATGCCATGTTCAGTTGATATCACTGTGAGGCCTCTTTTTCTCTGAAGGGAAACCGAGGAGCAGTGGATCTTAGGGAGAGGAGAGGTGCGAGGAAGGGATGGGAAGAGTGGAAGGAAAGAGGGTATGGTCAGGATATGATGTATGAGAGAAGAACAAAAATACAGTATTGACCAGATGTGCTACATTCTAGAAAAGCAACTCTCTCACAGACTTATAAAAAGTAAGTACTTTTCATCTGAGCAAAAGCAATATTGATGATAAGGCTGATAGAAAACATTTATTGAGACATTTTTCTCCAGTTGGGCTTTAAGTGATTTAAATTCTTGAATACAGCTTAAACAGGCTAAGCTATAAAGCAATTTCCTTGTTTATACATGACAATTATAGTGATGCCTGTGTTAGGAATCTTCCCCCTTGCTTTGACAAAGTCCCTGGACAAAAGCACTCTCAGGAAGGAAGGTTTGCTTTGACTTGCCCCTGACAGTCCATTATGTCAGGAAAAGCATGGCGGCAACAGGGGGAATCCACACTGCACCCACAGTGAGAAGAAGCCCAGAGATGAATGCTGAGGCTCAACTAGCTTCCTCTTTTTTATGCAGTTCCAGACCTCAGCCCATGGAATGATGCTACCCATGTGTAGACAGATTTCTAAGCAGTCTTATTAAATAAAAACAAAACAAAACAAAACCCGGGAGCCAGATAATTCAGGTGAATGGTGAAAGATCAGAGAAACAGAACAAGGCACAACCAACCTCACCTCACCAATTCCTCATCTGATCTTATTTCCTCAAACTGGAAGCCTCTGCGTCCTCATCGGAATGGATCTCAGCTGAACTGCTGCTCAAAAGCTAAAAGCTTAAAAAGGCTCTAGTTCCTGGTCCTCACGGCTTACATACCTTTCTGCTTCCTGCCATCACTTTCTGGGATTAAAGGCGTGTGCCACCATGCCTGGCTGTTTCCAGTGTGGCTTTGAACTCACAGAGACCAGACGTATCTCTGCCTCTGGAGTGCTAGGATTAAAGGCATGTGCTGCCACTGACCACTACCTAAACCTATGTTTAATATAGTGACTGTTCTGTTCTCTGACCCCCAGATAAGTTTATTGGAGTGTACAGTATATCAACCACACCTATGTTAAGGTTGGTCTGTTAATCCTGTGATTCATGAGAGGAAAACCAGTTCTATAATTTTGAGCCAAACTGGAGGCTAGCTTTAATAAATACAAATACTGACCAGGATGGACCTTAGTCAGGGCCACTCTCTGGGATTTCCAGTTGGTGATGAGGCACATGTTGTAGTGGCTTTTTAAGGGTGAAACCACATGGCCCTCATATTTCCCATGTGGCTTTGCTGTTTTCCAACAACTACAACTCGCAGTTTCCAGGAAGTTACCTTGTCCTTGGTGGAGCTTATAGGCTGACTTTGACTCTTACAAATAGTCCCGTATCAAGTGATCAAATCTAAAAAAATCCCCACACACACATACCCAGATTCAGATTGGGTATTAATATATTCCACAAACCTCAAGATTTATTTGTGGAAAATTAATACCAGCTCATTCTCTCTCTCTCTCTCTCTCTCTCTCTCTCTCTCTCTCTCTCTCTCTCTCTCTCTCTCTCTCCTTTTTTAACTGCCATAAACCTACCCTTACTTTCTGGCACCTAATTATTCAATATATAAACTTTTACATTATGTTTCCTTCTTCCTCTGTCTACATAACCTGCCTCATCACTAAGGGCCTTCCCCATCCCATGTCATCCCACTCTTTTCTATCAGCGGAAATCTATGCATTGTTACCACATAAATTATCTTGAACAAATGACTAATATTTCATCTTTAAAATAAAAATTGCCTTTTAAAATTTTTCAACTTCGGCAGAAGATAGCCAGAGGCCACAACCAGAGTGTGGCAACTGGCAGAAGACAGCCATAGTGTCCCTATGATGAGCAAGTATGTGGTGGGGAGATGAGAGACAAAGAGAAACAGAGTGGTTTGTGCACGGTGAAGAGAAGTGAAACCCGGAGACAAAACAGCTGTGAGGAACAACCTGATGAGAGATGTCTGCGCTTCCACCTGGGGCCACAGTGATGTCTCGGCCCATGCTGCCACCCAGGGTCATGTCTGGGTCCATGGTTCTACTTCAGCTGAGGTCTGTGTTGATGCCCATGGCCCATGTTACTGTTCATGGTCTGTGCTGCAGCCTGAAGCCATGTTGATGTCTGAGGGCTGGGCTGAGCTGACTCCAGCCCTCACTGGCCACCACATGATGGTGCCAGTGGAGACCTGTGCTCAGGAGAGCTGGCCCTGATGGTGTGAGTATGGGAGAACTGACCATGCCCCTGACTGTGTGGCATGGGCACAGGAGAGCAGGCCCCACCCCTTTCCCACGGCAGCATGGGAGAGACTAAACTCATGTTCCTCAAGCTCTTCAGAGATCTGCTAAATATGACATTTAAAATGGCTAATGAAAAAGCTTCCCATAATAGAGAGAAATGCTTTTAGTGGGAACACTAAAGTTACAAAGAAAGATAGATAGGGCACAACTTCACCTGAATTATGGCAACACTAACCACCTTGGCAAAGCTTCCCCATGCCTTGCCTGATGCCAGGGCTCTGCTCAAACTATGGACTGTTGATTGCCCTACTTTGATGGTAAAAGTAAAGTCAGTCCCCCAAGTTCTTTCTCCACAGGAAAATCTCTAGACCTGAGTTTGGCAGCCAAAAGCCAATGCTGCTCTGTGTAGCAGCTAAAGATTAAATCCTGTCCTATCTGACAGCTGAAGACCAGCCACTGGCCCCAGCAAAGTCATCGAGATCACAGGAGCCTAAGGCAACCATCTAGGTAGTGAGTAAGTCTTTGGCATTTTAACTGATACAGATTTAGACTATGTCTCCTGCTATAATTTACCCTGCTCAGTTCTTTGATGATATTGACTGGCTAACTGTAGCTTTAACAGCAGCAAGCATAGCAGCTGCTCCCCTGAGGCTGCAGCTGCCTTCATTTCATATATACATAAAAAAAATCAGGCTTTGGGCCTCACTTTCCCAGAACTATTAGGTCTCCAGCTGAGAAAGACAGTTTACATTGCTACCAGACTCTGAAAAGAAAGAAACTCACAGATGCTGTATTAGTCAGAGTTCTCTAGAGTCACAGAACTTATAGAATGAGTATGCACATGTATGAATTTATTGGAATGACTTACAGGCTGCAGTCCAACAATGAGTAGCTGTCAATGGCAAGTCCAAGAATCTAGCAGTTGCTCAGTCCCACAAGGCTGGGTGTCTCAGCTGGTCTTCTGTATATGCTGGAATCCCAAAAAGTAGGCTCCAATAACAGTGGAGGAATGGGTGTGCTCTCAAAGAGAGGGCAAGCAGGCAAAGAATGAACAATCCTTTCCTTCTTCCCTTGTCCTTATATAGGCTTCCAGCAGAAGCTGTAGCCCAGATTAAAGATGTGCCTTCAGGCCTCAAGATCTGCATCAAGCTTGTGTCTTCCAGCTTCAAGATCTGAATCAAAGACATGGTGTCTTCCTACCTCAAGATCCAGTTCACAAGTGTGCCCTTCTAGATTATAGTTCATTCCAGATATAATCAAGTTGACAACCAAGAAGAGCCATCACAATCTACCCCTTGTCAACTTGACACACAATTGAATCTCCCTATGTTATGATTAGTTTCCAGATGAAAACAATAACCAGGTCATAATAACACTGAAACATAATATAACTATCTCACGTACAATCACAAATGCATAGTATATTTACCCAGGTCATAATTATGCCTAACATGATGTAACTATCCTCTGTACAACTGAAAACAAATTATAAATTTAGAATAGGTGGCAATGTCCCTTGGGAGACATCCTTTTAGTATCTCAAACTTACATATGATAACCATTGATATTCTCTTTGATGTTACAACATATGGTAAGGAAATTGAAAGAAACACAAATACCTGTTATTTCCACAGAGGGCTAATGTAGTCAACCTGCCACCAGGTTGCTGGCTGGTCACCCCAGAGAATGGTGTCATATCTGGGGTTCAGTGTTGGTCTCTACTGTTGGCAGATCTGGCACTCAGCAGCAGCTGTAGCCAGGTCAGCCTTGGTGAGTGGGAGTCCATGTTCTTGGGCCCATGCATAAGCCACATCTCTGCCATTATGGCCGCTTTGTTTATGGGCTCATTGGGCAATGACAGAAATAGCTGTGGAAAGAAGCTGGCTGCCCACAGAATTGGTCATCCTATCTACTTGAATTCTAAACTCCTGCTCAGCTGAGTCAACTTCTGGTGAGCGTTTACATGGGACAAAAGTATCTTCAAATCCTTTGCCCATTTGGAGAGATCTATCCACATACTTTTTTCCTAGATGACTTTCTCACAAATTTTCCAATTGCACTCTTTACAAGTCCCTGACTATCCAACCAATCCATTGGCTACACCCATGAATCAGTGAATAATCACACATATGGCCATTTCTCCTTTCAAACAAACTGTAATACCATATGTACTGCCCGAAGTTCTGCCCACTTTGAAGATTTCCCTTTGCCAGTATCTTTCAGGGTTGACCCAGAAAGGGGTTGTAATGCTGCAGCTCTCCACTTCTAGGTGGTGCCTACATAATGTGCATAACCATCAATAAACCAGGAACTAATCTTCTCTTCCTTAGTCAACCAATCATAGGGAACACCACCATGAGGCTGTAGGTGAATGCTTGGCAACAGAGAGCACTATAGAAGGAATAGAAATCACAGCCTTTAGGGCAACTTCTTCATGTAACTTGCTTATGCCTTCAGGACTTGCTCAGACCAGATCTCATATATACCACTTCCATTTGAAAACATATTGCTACTATATCATACTGCACATGGACTTTATGACTTTGTGGGTCCAACAACACCCAGTTCATGGTGGCCAGTTCAGGTCTCATGGTAATTTGGTGGCCCATTTTCAAATGTTCATTTTCCGCAAAGGCCCAATAGGAAGCCAAGAGCTGTCTTTCAAAGGGAGATTGGTTGTCTATAGATGATGGCAAAGCCTTGCTTCAAAATCCTAAAGGTGTCTTCTGTGATTCACTTATAGGGGAACTGCCAAAGGCTCCAAATAGCATCCCTGTCTGTCACTGACACCTCAAGTGTCATAGGGCCTGCTGGATCATATGGTCCAAGTGGTAGAGCAGCCTACACAGCAGTTTGGACCTGTTGAAGTGCCTTCTCCTGTTCCAGGCCCCACACTACACACACACACACACACACACACACACACACACACACACACACACACACACATACACACACACATATATTCTATGAGTTCTGTGCCTCTAGAGAACCCTGACTAATACAGATTTTGGTACCAGAAGTGGGCCTAGAGAAACAGAAGTATAAAAGTGAATCTGGAATAGGCTTTTTAATTTGCTAGCACCTTTAAATTCACCAGCACCTTCAGCTACTGAAGCTTTTCCACACACTTTCTCTCCTGGGAGCTCAGAAAGTACTGAAATCCCATGGTATAAACTATATTTCAAACTTGAAGAGATAAAAGACTTAGATTATCTTGATTCATCAATGGAGCAGCAATGGATTTAGTGAAACTTTTGACGGTTTGGGGGAAAAATGATTCTGCTGGTTGGTTGATCTTAATATATCTGGATAAATTGATAAAGGATAGTAATGAGCTCCATGAGAAAATTAACCAACTTCAGAATACAGTGAAGGACAACCATGAATTTAGTGATAAAAATGACCAGCTCCAGATGTGAATAAACAGTAGAAAGTTTTCTAACTGTACTGTGGAAGGGCATCTTCTCTCCAGCAGCCACAGAGCTCGAGTTGCAGAAAATAAAATGGAAGGGCTCATTGTAAGGTTGGCTAAATTACAGCAAAGATTCAAGTCTCAGCCTCAGAGGGTGTCAGCAGTTAAAGGAAGGTCATTAATTGGTAAAGAGTGGGATCCTGTGATTTGGGGTGGCAATGTGTGGGAGGACCCCACTGAAGCTGAGAACTTTGAATCCTCATATTCTCCAGGGTTTATCTCACCTCGGGAAATAGCACCCTCAGCTCAACCTCTTGAAATATTGCCCTTTTCACCTTTCATTGAAGAAATTAATCATTCAGTGCCTGCTAAAACAGCAGTGAGTTTTTCTGAAGGAAATTCCGGGCAAGACAATACTGAGGTCCCTCAAGGCCCACCCATAGTTGCCTCTAAACCTGTAAGCAGACTCCAGGCAAAGGAGGCTCCCAGAGGGGAGGTAGAAAGTGTCGTCCATGAGGAAGTGTGCTACACTATTAAGGAACTTAATGAGTTTGTTAATTTGTTCAGGCAGATGTCTGGGGAATATGTGTGGGAATGGGTTTTAAGGGTGAGAGATAATGGAGAAAGGAAGATAAAACTAGATCAGACTGAGTTTATTGATGTGGGCACTCTGAGTGGAGATTCTAGGTTTAATATAGCAGCTTATACAGACAAAAA